>NC_141289.1:8137403-9394903 GCF_037954325.1 Fistularia commersonii | reverse complement strand
CTTTCACGTTCTATATCTGAGTTTGTGGGCTGCGTGTCTGCTTCTCCTTGAAATGATGCAAGTGGGATTGAAAGCATCTGAATGTAGCTCCCATGTATTCCTTTCACCTTTTTTTTTGCAGAGGCAGAGCTTTAACACAACACTCAGGGAAAAAGGCTAAGTGAGGCGAGGAACTGCATGCATGTGTGTGTGTGTCAAATTTGTGTGTGTGTCTGTGTGTGTGTGTAACAGAGGTGGTGAGTACGGTGAGTGAGTAGTGTATAATCTGCAGACGAGCACGTTCTAGTGGTGTGTTCAGGGCACAGCAGGAGCAGACTGCCTCTCAGTCTGTTGTCTGTCGCTGCTTCACCGGAGCAGTCGGTCTTTTCTCACACACACACACACACACACACACACACACACACGCACACACACACAAATCTGCCTCTGAGAGCAGGCTGTCTTTTCACAGCAACAAACACTCCCTGCAACATGCCGCTACACGGGAGATGCCGCAAATAGCAGTCTGGGTTTAAGAGAAAACATGTTTTGATGTGGGGAAGTTGTCACGGCACTGACGTGGAACCGAATTTAGCCAATTTTCCGATCACCCTCATTAAATATATTTGTATTTGCTCTTCTTAAATAAAAATGAGAATTTATTACGCGTTAAGACATAGCGAGTCGCCCCATCTCACCTCTTTATAGGGTCATCTGCAACCATTACAACGCCATCGAACCTCATCGGGGAGGAGGCAGGGTGAGCCGTCAATAGCCCTCCAGAACAATGGCTCACAATGGTGCCAAACAGCCCCGGCTGTCCGTATCCACAAAAGCCGACCACCAGCATCCGCCATCCATCACAGTCAGGGCCCCGCCAGCGTCCCGGGTCGTTTGGACGACGTGACGCGTTATTTTCAGCAGTACATTTTGTCACCATATATTATGCAGTCAGTCACGATGTTCCGGTGCAGCTTTGTTTCTGGTCGTGCTATTTTGGTGCGACCATTTGCAAATACACGCCCGCCCGACACTTTTACTACTGGCATCACCACGGTATCCATGGTCGTGGCAATGCAAAGATGAAACACGGTTTCCTTAGCTGTAATTTAGTAGATGTAGAGAGAGGTGTGATTAGGATGCCAGCGAAGATACTCTTTCTATGAAAATTATGAAAATGCTCATAAAGTCAGGCCCGGGCTGGGAACAACAGGTCATGCAAAGTTCTGTACGATCAAAAATCATCTCAATTCGTCAAAGACTAAAGTAAGAATGAAAAATAAATGAAAAAAAAAAAATACACACACACACACACACACACACACACACTTGAATGGATATTGTAAGAACATATTTTAAATGTATTCATAGATAAATGTATATTTTCAAGTGTGTGTGTATATATATATATATATATATATATGTGTGTGTGTGTGTGTGTGTGTGTATAGTAATGTATAATATACATGCATAAGAACATACAAACATTTTAAAATGAATGATTTAGGTATTAGGTATTTTAGGTATACATTTTTTTCATTGTGATAATATACATATATATATATAAATATATATACACACACACACACACATACACACACACACACACACACACAAACATACAGAACAGATGTAAACACAGCCAATTTTGTGGGACTACTTTTGACGGTGGATGGATACATGTTTGTGGTGCAGTGTCCTCTCCTGGCGGAAAACCAGTGTGATCGGGGAAAGCCCACATTGATCTGTCTTAGCATGACATGTGCAAGAAATATGAATTATATAATTTTCTTAAAAAAAGGAATGCCGATAATGAAAATTATTTATCATGTTTATTTATCATTTATTATTACTGAGGCCTTTTTTGAATTATGTAACATTATTTGCCCTAGGCAGAAAACCAGACCTGCACTAAATTGTAAAGATTTTAATTCCAATTGTTAAAATTGATATATCAAGTGTGTTTCTTCCATACATCACCCGTTACACCACACAGTGGACAATTAATTACCTTTTCCAAATAAAAGCACACGTCCCAGAAAATGTCGTTTCCTTAGAATTAACCTGTGTATAATTTGAATCATAGTTAAATTAAAAAAAAAACCCAAACCATGGTTATTAAACCCTTGAGCAGTAATTACAGACTCAAAACTACAAATTGGACTTTATATAGAAAGAAAGGGAGTCCAATTTGCATCCAAAAATATGATACATTTGCCTGTGATAACTGAAAAATTTGATGTAATAAGAAGGCTGCGAAAACCTACTCTCCTCTCCAGTATTTTGATGCATTAAAGCCATTTATTTGCCAGGTTTGACCGAAATCTGCAGAAATTGTTCCACTTGTACTCACATCTGGGTCACAATATTGAGTATTTAAAGGGCTACTTTGTTTACCTGTACATAATAACACACAAACTCAATAGAATGCTGTATATGTGAATGAGTACCCTCTATGGGAATAACATGCAAAATGACACATACAGTATGAAAGCGATATCCCTTTGAATTTGTTTATTTCAATTAAATCTGAGCCAAAATCTAAGTCCTCGGACGCAGACAGCTGTGAAATACGTCGGCCCGCAGGCGCCTTGGGACGACGTTGTAAAAACCCCTTTACAACCTGCATCGGATTCTCGGTGCATCTGGAGCCTCCGTCTAGGTTTAAGTAGCAATATGGTTATTTCAGCCATGGCTGATCAAGGAAAGAAACTGAGGTAAAAGACCTTTTCTTCTCTTTCCCTCACATGTTAATACTTGTGCTGATAAGCAAGAAAACTCCTTCAGTCTGATAGAAGGCCTAAAATAATCACTTCGCACGAGCCTTATTTTAAAACAATATTTTAATCCCCTGATGGCACCATTAGAGAACTGAGTAGTGGATCTGCTGCCAGTGAAATTACAAAATATAGAAATAGCACTGAAAAGGACTCCTCTGACATTAAACTGGGATTTGGCAGAGAATCTATCAATAATTTTTCATCCCAGCTCAACAATGAGAGACAAGAAAAAAAAAAAGGCTCCTCTTTTCTCATTTTTCTCCCGGTGCAGCCGTCCAGGCCTCAGCTAATGCTTTTGGACAGCAGGGCCCATGGGACCCCGCCACCACCAGCTGACTGACCAAGCAGGTTGCTCAAAGACACAATTAGAGGGTTTTTGTTTCACCAAGAGTGGCCCCTTTGTGTCGCGATGTTGCCTCGTCGCTGGAGGGCAACGTCATCAGTCACCGGCTGAATGGGACACACACACACACACACACACACACACACACACACACACACACACACAGATACACACGCGCGGGTTGTGGCCCCGTTGTAACAAGGGGATCTGAAGGCACCCCCGTGGTGCTACACTGGGCCGCTCCGACTTCCCTGCTCCTCTCCAGCATGAGAATGTGGATGACATTCATCAATATATTTATCCCTCAGCGTTACTGCCAAGCCACGGGCCGTGCGGAATGTGTTTTAAATCTACCAGAACCATAACAACTGTTTAGAATTCCTCGGGATCTGACATTTTTTAGTTTTTTGAAGTGGATTTTGTGGAGCTGCGATCAAAGAGCTAACTGTGTCAGCACACCTCTGATCGTGCACCTCTTAATGGGAATCAAGGCAGAATAGCAAGCCGGCGCTCACAGCCAGGGTGCCGCCGGTCTCAAAAGCCACTTTTGCACTGCAAGAACCTTTTGCCGTTCCCAGAACCTGTTCGGGAACTAGTTCCTTTCATGATGCGTTTAGACGGCATAGATACCAGGACCTCAGTTCCTAGAACCATTTTAGTTCCCACTCCGAGGTCGGTTCTTTTTCTGGAACTCATAAGCCTTTCAAGCACTTCTAGTGGACCGCAGTGTCATTTTTAAAAAGACTTCCTGGTCACTGGTAAAACGTTTTCTTGTAGCAATATGGACAGAAGCGTCAAGAAGTGGAGCGAGTTCTTCTTGCCTACTGCGCCTCAGAGGGGTTTCCAGGGCTTGCAGGGGAACATAAACATATTGGCCAAAATAAATAGAAGCACTTCAACCCAACTAAAGAGCTTTCCCTGGAGAGGGCTACTTACTGGAAGCAAAATTCAAGATGGACAATTTTTAGAAAAGTTGTCTTGGAACTGTTTTGTCTGAAAGCGGCAAGTCAAAGACAAGCTTGGTGCACAGAAGGGCAAGAGTAAACAAAAATGGTGCGTCAAGGAGCAACACATACGAGGTGGACGACGACGACAACATCTTTGTCCATCACTGGAAAACGAAGCCTCGTATCGGAGCTCTGTCGCCCGCCACTAACTCTGTCAACTTTGTGTGCTGTCGGACTCCGAAACTCCAGGATCGGCACGGAGGTCGTCCTTGATTTCACCGTCCAACGCCATGAGGGAAAGGGGAGACGCGAGTTCCTCTATGATTCCTCTACTCATTAGACCTCATGGATGTCAGATCACGCTGCGGAGATCCCTGATAAGAGACCCCTGACCAACCGGCTCTGCCTCCCTCTCAAATTATGGTTTTTCAAACTCGGAGCCAGGCCTGAATTATGACATGGTTGACATCATTTGATTCCCCTCCCAGGAGGCCTCAAAGTGCTCTATTAGAGTTATTGCCGACGGGGTGACGTGCCAACGCTCGCAGCCTGTCCACGCTGCCCGCAGACTCACCTGCTGAGCGTAAGCTGTCCGACTCCCGTTCGGCCAAATTTGAATTTCCCCATATTTTAAGGTCTGGCTACAAACAGAACTGTCTCCTCAAAGTTGTTCGGGCACTGGCGATTTTTTGCGTGGTCCGGCTATACCTTTTCCGCTAGCTTTGTAACCGCTAACTCTCTGATCTGCAATCGGATATCGCCGACGTCCGAAACCATTCAGCTTCCTGTATCAAAGTCCCGTCCAGGGGAATTATATGTCACACATTATTGACTCCTCATAGACATTCTTTTTTTTTCCAGTAAGTACACTCTTGGTCGGTACGTGGACTTGGGCGAGCAGCGGGGTGAGACACCGCAGGACCCTAAATACAGATCTCTAATCTTATAATTCGCTAGTATTACGGCTAAACACAAGACAGCCCGTTCTCAATGAAGTCATGCGAAACTGACGACATGCCATAAACCAAAAGACCGGGATAAAAGTCTTCAGAAAGGGGTCATCAAAGCGCAGCTCCGTTGGCCGAGGGGGCGGATTCTAAACGAGAGTGGACCAGCGGTGGCGGCGAATCGCAAGGGACTCCTTTTATTTTCTTAGCCCTGCGTTCCATATCTCGCCGGGACATGTTTTTTTCCCTCAAGATGGAGGCTCAAACTTGCACGCGAGAGGGAGGAGTGTGTGTGTGTGTGTTTGTGTGTGTGTGTGTGTGTGGGGCATGCGAGCGGGACAGTGACATTCACGCGTTACGACGTGGCGACACTGACAAGGTGTCCTCCCTGCCGCTCGGCCAAGCTGTTATCGCAGCCAGGCCCCGTTTCCAGGTCGCAACCCTCAGTGGCACCAGCATTATTGGGTCGCGGCTTGGTGCCACAACCCAACCCTGGAGTGGGCCGGCGGTGCCATTGTCCAACGGCAAAGTGTTGCTTTGAGATACCGAACACACACACACACACACACACGCATACGCACAGGCCCCAATGATCTACCCTGGCAACCTCCCTAGCAACCATCTGTCCTGCTTTGCCATGCTTTGGCTCAGGCACAGCGAGCAGTGGGCATGCCTTGACACGTCTGAGTTAATGGGACAAAACGGCGGTACGCGAGAGGACAAAGGACCAGCAAATGAAAGGGTGAAACCGACTGGGATGCACAAAAAGCAAAGGAGGGGAAAGGGGTTTTAGCATTAGCATTTAGCAGACCAAAATCACGCAATACATATGACCCTTGAAAGATATACTGGATTGTTGCAATACTAGAAGACGAAATGCCTTTATTGTCACATTCAGTTATAGCACAACATCAGCGAAATTTGACCGCTGCATTTCAGCCATCATGGGTAAACCATAAGCAGAAAGCTGCTAAGCAACAGCTGCCAGGGGGTTCAGTGTCTTGCTCAACAACACTTCGAGAGGTTAGGAGGAACTGGACTGTATGGTTCCAAGAGCAACCGCTCTAACCCCCCTGAGCCATGACGCCCCGGGGTCAAATACACTAGATATATGACAGTTGGTACGAATGGAATTTTCAGACATTCATTAATTTATACCACTTATCCTGGATGCAGGGTTGCGGTAGGATGCGGGAGCCTATTCCGGCCGTCACTGGGTGAGAGACTGAGACACTGGACCGCTGGCCAGTCCATCACAGGCCTGCGGACATACAATCATTCACCCTCTCATGCACCGACACACAGAGACTATTCACCCTCATTCAGACGTCACATAGACACAACCACTCACTCTCTGATCCATACATTATGTAGACATAAAACTATTCACAGCTCGTAGAGCAACAGGAAACCATTCACTTGCTCATTCGCACATCATACAGACACTCTTATCAACCATTCATTCTCTCATCCATACGTCATATAGACATACAACCATTCACTCTCTTATTGAAATGGCAATTTAGGGTCTTGTTTTTGGACGGTGGGAGGAATCCGGAGAAAGCAAAGGAAACCCACAGAGACACAGGGAGAGCATGGAGACTCCAAAGGTCCAACCAAGCCGGAGTTGAACCAAGGACAATTTCGCAAAAAAATCAACAATTATATTTATTTCTGCCATTATGCACCAATCGCTCAGCATAACAAGACAAAAAGCCACACTGGAGTTTCGCATCGGTTCATCCGCTAATCCCACCGGCGTTTCGTGGAATATTACCGTTTCGACGAAGACCTCACATTTTGTATGTGGCGAGGCTCTCCTGAGGAGAGCGGAAGGATTCACTCTGAAGGTGGGTCACCTCGGGGAGAAAACCCCTGTCGCAGCTCAATACCCGAAAGGCAGGCGACTGACTCGGCGTGCTAGAGATCCACTTCCGCTGATCTCCTCAGCATTGTGACGCCAACCCGGAACCCGCTCGGAAACATTGGCGCCCCCAGGGGGTCAATGGGTGGGGGAGCAGAGAGGCGGAGGAGCGCTTCCAGACGCTATAGAATGGTGGGGGGGGGGTTTAGAGGCAGGGCCTGGACCGGGTGCGACGCCGTATCACAAGCAGATACATCTTCCCCTGTCGAAAACCGAGCCGGCTTCTGTTGCCTTATCGCCGCCGGCCTCCGACCGAAGCGGTGACCTCATGTCCCCCCCCCCCACCTCTCTAAAAAAAGAAAATCTTTAACATGCAAACGCTCCGCCTTTGTCTCACTGCACACAGAAATCAACCCCCACTCTTCCCCCAAAAACTCAGACAACCTGTGATGGAGCCTCTTTTGATTGGGGAGCGAGATTCTCTCCCGGAGCCAGGTTCTGCTTCCAAATGCGGCAGGGATATTCCTGTCTCTGTCTCGAAAAAACCGTTTTCCCCGCTAACCTCTTGGGAGGGGAAGAAGGGGGTGCAATGTCAGCGGGTTCTTTTTTTTTTTTTTTTTTTTTTTATTTACTCCCCTCGAAGAGCTCCTCTGAGACCCCGCTTCCTGGCACGGAGGACGGCTAAAAAACAGAAAAAGGGGGCCGATCGGCTGGAGGATATGATGAATGTAGCAGATGAAAATGAAGGGGGGGGGGGGGGTGGCGGGGGACCTCGTGCCATGCCAACTCTCTTTACCCCCCCTTTTTTTTCCTTCCCGCTTTCTTTCACCATCTTGTGTTTTCAAAGAGCCGAGAGGCCATAGCAAAAGTGAATGAACCATGACCGCAGGCAGATGCTCCCCACATCTCTCCCTCTCGTCGTGCCCTTCCCACTTTACACCCTCCATTTCCCACCGCTAACTTAGCGCCGCCGTTCCGACCAGACACGCCACATTTACGCCGTTTTGAGAGGATTTTCTGTTTTTGGGGCGGTTATCGTAGCTGGTTCTAATTTGAAGCGGACTCGAGACCCCAGAGGTAAAAAGATCCCTATTTTTGGCATTGAAAATGATAAGTGCGCGGTTTGGAATCCACATTTAACCCTGACTTTTTTTTTTTTTTTTTAAATCTTTTGCACATTCTACCTATGGGTTGCACGTTGGGTTGTAAAAAAATAAAGAAAAAGGAAAAAAAACATAGATTGAGCCCACGCCATTTTGTTAATTTCCCCTAATTCCCTTCGGGGCACTCGACGGCCAAATTAGCACAGATGGGACATTTCCAGTCTCTTGGAACAGTTCGTGCGGCTGACTTGGATTCAAAAATTATTATTTCACAGTCTACACGCTATCTCGCAGCGTATCCTCTACATAAAAACACTAAATAATCCTGCCTACACACACTAGGTACGTGAGATCCCTTCATGTTAATATATTTTTATTTACTTTGTTAATGTAAACTATCGTATTAAGTTTCTCATATAATATAAAGTTTTTTTTCACTCTCCCCTGTAAGGGTGTCTGATGTAATCTACTTACATGTGTGTAAATTATCTAATGTGGTCATAAAAGATAAACATTGCAATGTGAACTTTTGCAGTCATTATCAAAATGGAGATTAAAATGGACAAATGGTCTCCTGACATAATAATAAAAAAATAAGTTTCAAAATCATGCGCTTGAACCTTTTTCTCTCATAAACCTATTTTATTCCATGGGATTAAATTATATAACCATACAATAAAAGAGGTTTGCTTGAAACTATCACAGCATTAATGTGATTCAAAAAAACAAATTGTAAACTTTGAAAGATTAAATGACCTCTCTTTATATTAAAACTACACACATTCATTAGGTGCTAAATATTTGCATGAAGATACAAAAAGTATCACACAATGTGTTGCATGTTTATGTGCATGTGTGTTGGCATGGACTGAACCAATCCCTGGAAACTAAGAGGGTAGTGAAGCGACCCTTTGGAACAGTCCAACCTCAAATGCACCCATGTCGCCAGGAAATGTGTACTATGCAGCTCCTACTACTACTACTACTACAATAACAATACTATACCTCCATTCATTTCAGAATAAATCTTTCTATATATTTATTTAAAAACACATATGATTCAATAAAATGTGAAACCATTTCTTTCATCTTTTGCTCATAAAATAATTTTCCTTTCACTTCCATTGCATTCCATGGCTTCGTGTTATCCTAAAATTATCCATTTTAAAGACAATAATACAATTTATACAATAACATAAATATTTTTCGATATTATATACATATAAGCATATATAAATAATAAATAGATCAATTAATGAGGAGAATATAACATCATAATAAATAGCAAAACACTTGAATATTATCACAATAAAGAATTTATTGTGCTCTGCAAACTTACTGTATGACAGATTAGCGGTGTTGTTAAACAACCCCTCAAACCTCCTCTGTTTCAGCTAGTAAACTTGTTTTATTATTTATTTAATACATTTCTATTTGCACTCATCTCCTCTACCCCATTCATTTGTATTAGTTGAATAAAAAAATTAAAAAAAAGATTTTGCATTAAGTAAAAAAAATAAAAGAGTTTAAGAATTTAAACTGGTCCCGGATCTCTGAAGACCTGAGATATGCATTTCAACTAATTAAAAAATGAAACAGGGAAAAATAGTTATTAAACTTTAGTTTTGCAACAAAGTTGATTGGAAAATGAATAATGTAAATAAGTGGAATTATTCTGCAGTATTACAGCATTTTCTTCTTTTTTTGTGCATTTCTCCCTCAACTTTATCATGCTGCTTATTTCTGGAATGGGGTCGAACCCGAGAGCCGGTAACCCACACAGCCAGCCTTGAAGAACATGCAAAATCCACACAGGAAGGACTCCTGGTTTGGATTCGAACAGGGAATCTTCCTGTTGCCAGGCTACAGTGGTGCCACGGCACTGTGTGGCAAGACAGTTCCTGGTTGGATTCTTACAGGATGCCTTTCTGTGTTCTCTGGATCCTCCAATTTCTTCCAACAGTCCAAGAACATGCAGGAACTGCATTGGTAAGTCTAAATTGTCGAGATGAGTGAATGAATGAATGAATGAATGAATGAATGAATGAATGAATGGTCATGTCTCTATATGATGTCTGAATGAGGGAGTATATTGTTGTATGTCTCTGTCTGTGACCCCTGTTCATGTCCAATTACAGCGGCAACAGCCTATCTGTAACCCGAAGTAGAGGACTAGCAGTATATATGGGCTAAATGAAGGAATGAAGTAGTGATCCTATAATATGTGAACCAGGTACTCCCCTGCCACTCCAGACGAAGTCAATAAAGCTACACAAGTCAGTGTTTTCCAAGGTCGCGCTGCTGCTGACTTCTCATATTTACTTCAGCCTGCGTTAGCATGTTAGCCGGCACAGCCGATATCACTGTAGCGACCCGCTACACTTCCAGGGGCGGTTTCTGTACGCATTGCCAAAAGGAAGCAGCTCCCTTTGCAGGGTTCAGTACTTTGACAAAAGTTTTTGGATGACGTGTTTTTTTCCTGGTAAATTTATACAAGCACAGCCCTAAATAAAACATCAGGGTCCTTTGTTGCCAAAAGGTAAACTCGCCTGATTGCAAAATCACCTGATTGCAAAAAGGTGTCACTTTTTTGACGTAGTTAGCTGCGTAACGCCATACCATTAAACCAGGTTATAAATAAACTTCCCTTCATAGTGTGACTATTAATTTAATACATCCTGAGTCAGAGCGCGTCACACACACACACACACACACACATACACACACACACACACACACATTGCAAAGGACACAATGGGGGTATATCCCCTTTTTCCAGGGAATCCGCCCTCTGCCAAATAATTCTGTAAATTGAAACTACTCTATCGCCTCCATGTCCATGGTGTCTCGAGGCGGGAGACAACTTCTCTGTATGGAGACGGCGAGGATGCCACTCACTCCCTGCGGATGAAAAGGTAGGAGCGGATTGGTAGGGGTTGCGGAGGGGGGGGGTTCTGGACGAGAGGTGATATGGCACACAGAAAAAAAATTCATTTCCTGCATTGCACCGCGAAAAAATAGTATCAGCTGGAAAAACCTGGCCGAGAGATGAGAGATATTCCCTCCGAACATTGATAACCATTTGTTCATTTCCTGACAACAACAGGGGGGGAAAAAAATGCACGAGCCTCCTCTGAAATGGAGGCGGACGACTTTCCCCCTCTCTTTCTCATTTGGCTCCGCAGGAGGACAGGGGTTCTATTTCAGCGCCAGCACGCCGCAGCAGCCCTAATCACACCATCAGTTATTAGCCGAGGGAGCATTTGCTGCATGAGCTGCATAGCCGTGAGATGAAAAAAAAAAAAAAAAAAAAAAAAAAAAAAAAAAGAGGGGTCCGCGGTCAAATTCCCCTCACTTTTGTGTAGCTTAGCCTTTCTCTCCGCCGGGCCGGATTAGCATTTTAATGGAAGGCTTTTATAGACTTCTCCATGGCGTTCGTGGCACCACAAGTGGCATCATTAAGTGAACTAAGCCGGATTAGAGGCGATGCAGAGGTCAGATACCCCATACGCTGTAAGAGCAGAACTGAAGCTTTCTGCTCCTGGATTAGACCCAGAAACCATGTTGAGGAAAAAAAATAAAAAATATATATATATATATATATATAGAACAGAGGATTTTTTTTTTTAGTAGTTGGAACGGATGGCATGAGTTTGAACAATAAAAAAATGCTTCAGCAGTTGAAAGAGAGGGAGAGAGACATAATGGGAAGGAGACAGGCTGCAGCAAAGTGATGAATTGCTTGTAGAGTGGGTTCTCCTCAGCTGGAGGGCCTCTCAACTCCTCCTGCCCCCTCGGGTCTGCTGTACGTCTTCTCTCCTGGCAAGTGATTTAAAGCGCTAACCTGTAAATTACGGTTTGCAAACAATTCTCGAGCTCGCTGGCATGACAACGGGACTATTCATGGTGTCAGGTGGAAATGACACACAATGGGGGGGGACGCACTTGTGCGTCGTGAAAGTCAAAAGTGTCACGCGGGTTATTTTTAACAACCTGTGGTTTGCATGGAATCTTGGTCGAGAAGCAACAGCGTGAACCCTTCTTTTCACTGCGTCATGGGATGCAGAAAGGCACTTGGGACTTATCTAAAAGCCACAGAACTACAAATGAGAAAAAAATTTGAATTTTGCTAAATAATGCTAATTTGCCTTTTCACCCTCCCTAACCATCCAGCCTGATTGACACTTTCCCAGAGTCACCACACAAGAGAAGCAAACCGAAGCTCACTTTCATTCTTCTTCACCAATCCAATTGGCCTCCTTGGTGCGTTTCGTGCGATTAGAAAAAAAGGGCCTGACAGAGGAAGTGCTTTCTGCGCCGGCTCAGGAAGTCCAACCTGCCTCAGGAGCTGCTGGTCCAGCACAACACCACAGTCGTCCAGTCTGTCCTCGGCACCTCCACGATCTTGGTCCGGCCACCAAACAGGGAACAGAAAGACCTGCAGAAAGATGCGGTACCAATCTGCCTTCTTTGCTGGACCGACACTCTTCCAGTGTAAGGAACCGTGCAGGTGCACATCACAAATGCTTACGCCACAAGGACCCCTACCGCCTGTGTGAGAATGCAAAAGTAAAAGAAGAAAGGTAGTTCCTGGAACCTAGTTCGAGCTGGACAGTTCTTGGAACATGTTGGCCAATGCTCTAGATGAAACCTTGGGGACAAGAGATGAAATGATGAAGATCTACTTGCTGCCCGAAAGCATTTGTCGAATGATCACGAACCTCACAACAACAGGGAACCTTAGAGTGCTATAAATGTTAAATATGACAAAAAACTATCCTTGATTTTTCTCCAGCTCATTGATTTTCACAACCCATAACAAAACACAAAGGCAGAAAACAAACTATGTCTACAAACTTGTAGTTCGGGCATGACGGAAAGTCTTTCAGCTGTCTTGTTTTCCAATTAACCTTTAAAGCGTCCAACCTTTACATGGAAGGACATGGATCAATGCCCATGGCGATAAATATCTGCAGATCCCCAGTAACGGATTGCAAAAGTGTAAATATTAGCTAATGGGTATTTGCCATGAGTCCACAGGTCTGATCTGTGCCAGGTGCGGATATCAAGGGGAAGTTGCTGAACCGTTGGAAAAGTGAAGTGGGCATCAATGACAAAGTTCGGACCGACAGTCAGATATGGTTGGTCTGATTCAAACAATGTCATTTCCTCTTACAGTTGTTCAGAACACACATCAACGGGGAGAAATCATCAATCGGCGTCTAAGAATTGGGAATCCGTGGGGATGAAAACAGACAAAGCATCTTTATCAGCTCACATCCTTTCAGAATATCCAAACGATGTGAAGGTTCACACCCGGAGGGACATGAAGAACGTAACAATACAGAGCCCGAATTATTTACTAAAGCAAAAATATAGACGTAAAGGTCTAACTTGCAGTGCTGCAGTAGTTAGCACTTGTCTCGACAAGGCGGTCCACGGTTTGAATCCGACAGGGGCTTTTCTGCGTGGAGTCTCCATGTTCTTCCGGCATCTGCGTGGGCTTTCTCTGGGTTCTCCGGCTCCTCCCGCATTCCAAAAAAAAATACAGGAAGTTCATTGGAGATCCTGAATTTTCAAGGCATGTGAATTAGAGAATGAGTGGTTGGATGTCTCTATATGACTGAGGATTGGGTCAGTGAATGGTTGTATGTCTCTCTCTGTGGCCCTGATGACCGGTCCTTGGGTGAACCCCACCTTTCACCCAATGACAGAAGGGAGGATCCAGCACCCCCCACAACCCTGAGTGTAGGATATGCGCTATTGACAATGAATCATTCATTCATTATGAATGATTTGCTGGCGTCTCGTTCTCCACAATTTCTCAGTTCTTGATGTCATCTCGAGCGTCAAGACATCCAGATGCAGCGTTTCCATTTCCTCGATTTTCATCGTCTGTGTCCTGTGTCATCTCCTGTGGCTGTTCACAGATTGAAACACGAGGACATCCATTTTCCTGACGCATTCTGTCTTTATTTATCCTCATATCTGCGTCCCGGTGTTACGAAACAATGTGGAAATGACAGTTACTTCAGTTTCGAAAAGCTGAGCAGTTCCGGGAGCCCGAGGAAGCGCGGCCGTTTCTTTCACTGAACATTTTTTCGAAACATCATTTCACACCATGATTTGATAGGACCAAGACTTGTGTGTGGAGGCGGTTGCCATAGCTCTGCCGCAATGCCATCTTAAGCATAGCAAGTGCACGGGGATCATGCAAGAGGATTCCCTGAATCGCAAACAAAGCGACGCCTCTGCCTTTGAACACAGCGTGATCTTGCAGGTTAATGAGGTGGGTCCCGGGCGTATGCGATATATCATTTGTTGCCACGGAGATGCGCCAATGCTCATTCTATTATGGTCTGCAGTGTCACCGTGTCAGCTTTCACATGTTCGCCGAGATATGTGAACAGGAGGGAGCGGCTAAAGAGCAGTTCGGGTCAATCTGAGCAACCTTCTCGGGCCCCGACTCCGAGATCGTCATGGTAACCCATGTTTAAATCTTTTGCCATAGCCTCAAATACTGCCTTTCTAAACATGTTATAATGTAACTAAAATCGCTAAAAATAATTTGGCCAGCCCCATCATGTTTAAAAACACACAAGAGTGACGAGCATCGTAAAGGATGTGAGCAAACAGGCTAAGTCACGTTGAAAAAAAAATGAGTCAATATGTCGTGCGCTCTTTCGTGTCATCTATTTCACCAAATAGATGCACAAATGTGTGTATACGTGTGTGTGCGTGTGTGTACGTGTGTGTACGTGCGTATGTGTTGTTCCTGAGCCCAACATGCTGCGCAGAGATGAGCGGCCCGTCACTCAGCAGGCATCAGGCCGTGGAGGTCACACTCTGACAGTTGCGGGAAGAAGAGATTATAGCTGTGTGTGTGTGTGTTCATGTATGTGTGTGTGTGTGTATTTTTGAAAAAAAAAAAAAAAAATGAAAAGAAAAAAAAGCGGAGATTATGCATTGTGATAGCAGACTAGGTTAACACAGTGGGCTGTGTTTGCATACAGGGGTGCCATGGCCTCGTGGTTTTAGCTTAATCCTCACACACACACCCACACACATACACACACACACACACACTGATTCCTCCCCGGCTGATTTGGCACTTTTTCAGAGTATTAGGCCACCAGGCGAGGAAGCTTTGTTTACCTGACAGGAAAGTCTTTGGTGTCTCATAAAGCCCTACGAGCATCTATTCCCCTCTCCTTTTTCTCCTCCGTCTCATACACAGGAATTATTCTTGTACTCTGGTTTACCTCAGTGACATTAAACCCCATTTAAATCCGCATTAGTGTCAATGAGCATATTTATGTATCAGGGCAAACATATCTTTGAGGTAGGTGATATACGTTAGCATTGGGGTGCAGCGTGCCCCAACTGTGCAGCGTGCGGCTGAGGCCAAAGATCTATGAGTGCAGAACATCTGTGTGTTAATGCAGTTTTATTCATAACATTGATTTGGCACATGTAAATAAAGTCATACCTTTGGGGAAGGGGTGAGACTGTTGAAATATTGTTTGGATTCATCTTGGAAAGATGATGGTGTTTTCTCCTATCCTCTAATGATGTAATTTACATGCAGCCATTCATGCTGCCCACTACAATAACGTAGGATATTACTATTTCCTTATCTTTTCTCTCAGGTTGGGCGGCAAGGTGACGTAGTGGTTAGGGTCCACCTCACAGCAAGAAGGTCCCTGGTTTGATTCCAACGGGGGGCCTTTCTGTGTGGAGTCTCCGTGTTCTACGGTTCCCTCCCGCAGTCCAAACACATGAAGGAGACCTTAAATTGTCCAGATGTTTGAATGAGAGGGTGAATGGTTGAATATCTCTGCATGACCTATGACCGAGAGACTGAATGTTGAATTTCTGTATGTCACGTGTGAATGAGCGATCAATGGTTGTCGGTCTCAATAAGACTTGTGAGCCATATGAATGAGTGAACTGTATGTCTCTTTGATGATGTGAAGATGTGAGGGTGAACGATTGTACGTCTCCAGATCACGCGTCAATGATCGTATGTCCAACTATGATGCAGGAATAAAAGAGTGAATGGTTGAATTGATGTCTGATTGTGACTGAATGTCTCCATATATTGCTCTGCGATTGACTGGCGACTGGTCCTGGGTGAACCCCACCTCTCACCCAATGACAGCTGGGATACGTTCCAGCCCGCCCGAAACCCTGACCGCAGGATTTGCGGTATACAGAATGAATGAATGAATATTTAAACTGCAGTCATGTCACTCTGCACCGTTGTGACATTTGTGCAAAGTTCTAGGAAACTGTTTCTGAAAAGCTACACTTTTAACAACCGTGACTCCAAAAGCAGCTCTGTGCAGCCGGTGGTCCGGCCCAGCGGCAATGAGCAAATAAGAGTCATTTCAGAAGAGCGAAGGTCCTTCGGTTCCTGCTAATGACTGCATGCTGGATTGGGGGTTTGCAAATTTTACAGTACGCACACAGAGCCGTATCGCACAATTTTATTTATAATGGATTTCGGCAGTGAAACCAAAGCAGCGTTTACCCAAAAACAACACACACACACATCGACATGCAGGGGGGAAATTAAAGGGATTTAATAATAGATTCAAATCAATAGGAAGTACATCACTTCACTGTTGCTTTGATTAATGTTCTCTCAAGAAAACAATAAATTAAAGTTGAAAACTTTTTTTTTTTCTTCTTTCTACACATTATTAACCCCCCCGCTTTCCAACTCATTTAAAAAAAAAAACTGCAGGATTACTTTCTATTATGTTGATAATGTGGGCATTTTTTTTTTTTTTTTGCCCAAACTATTTGCGCTAATTGTGTGTTGGTTTCAAAAAGCCATTTTCTGTTAGAGTGCACAAATCCATTACGGCCTCCTTCTTAGCCTGGATAATAGGGATTGAATTAATGCAGAGGCTGAGATGTCTGGCCCGGGACTCCTGAAGATATGATTGATCATCTAATTGCTGGGTATTCATCCAGTCTGGTTGTGTTAATCGATACCATTACCTCCCGCGGATTAAACACCAGGCCGTTAACGAACCGGGAGCCATAGAGACGGGAGACGAGGGACCAGCTTCACGTCCGACCGCTGACCACCCGCCTCATTCAAAACCACTGAATCCATCCGAGCCTGCATCGGCGCAGACGGGAGACTGAAAATATTTATAGCTATTATGGTGACAATGTTGAGTCCTGTTATTTCCATCCATTCATTATGTATACTGCTTATCCTGCACTCAGGGTCAAGGGGGGGTTGGAGTCTATCCCAGCTGTCATTGGGCCAGAAGGAGGGTTCACCATGGATTGATCACAGGGGCACAAACAGTGACATACAACCATTCACCCACTCAGTTGTGTGTCAGTCATACAACCATTCACACGATCATTCACATATCAAAAAGAGATCTAAAACCATTTACTCTCTCACTCATATCATACATAGACATACAGCCATTCATCCTCTCATATATATGCCATATAGAAAAATATAACTATTTACACTCATTCATGTGTCACATAGAGATATACAACCATTCACTTGCAATTTAGAGATATACAACCACTCACTCTCTCACTGATATCATACAGAGACGTGCAACCATTCATCCTCTCATATGCATACTACCATGTAGAAAAATATAACCATTCGCCGTCTGTCATTCGTCATATAAAGACATACGACCATTCTCACTCCCACGCACAAGACTTGCACCCATTCATGCTCCCTTTCATCGAGAAATGTAGGTTTTCCTATGAATCTCTTGCATGTTTTTGGATGGTGGCAAGAAAACCTGAAGACCTGGAGGAAACCCACTTTGACACAAGGAAAACATGGAGACTCCAGATAGAAAAGGCCCCGTCTTAGAAGTGAATCGCGGACCTTCTTGCTTTGAGGCAAAAGTGCCAAATATAATCAATTACTAAGCAAAGCCAAGAAGCGTCTCGTCGCACGTCTCTCCGAAACAAACCTGCCCGCACAGAAACCCTGCAAGATTTCATCCAGATCATCCTCCAGCAAAAGCTCCTTTGCACTGCCGGATTTTTGCAAATATCTCCCGTCTGCCATCTCTTGGATGCCAAATGTATTTTTCCAGAGATCTTGGCTGATCAACTGAAGATATCCCGCAGACGTTGTTGCGAGCAGTTTCGTGAGGAGCTATTTTCCCTCATTTGAACGACCACAGCTATCTGCGTCTCTACCCCAAGGCCAGTGTGTACTCTGTGATTCTTTACCAAAACCTGATTAAACTAAAACTTTGCTTGTGATCACCGCACAAACAGCAGCCACCTGCAGGAATACAGGAGTCGAGCTGGGAACCAACGTACACAAGAGGGTCTCGGATACTAGCTAACATAACACAATGAACTTTAACTGTTAAGGCTAAATACAGGATTGGGAGGCAAAACCCAGAAGTAACAGTAGTTACAAGATGGATGGATGGATGATAGTCAGGCAAACAGCTGATTGGACTGGAAACAAGAATAAATTTAAAAAAAAAAGACAAAGGGTGGTAAGCAATTCCACTTCACAGCAAAAATGTCCCTGGTTGGAGTCCAGCGGGGGGGCTTTCTACGTGGAGTCTGCAGAAGGTTCTCGTCGAAATCTTCTCGTCTTGGCAACTGGACTTGGGTTTCTTCACTTGAAGAGGTTTCACCCTCATCCGAGAGGCTTCTGCAGTTCAACATGCATGAGGTTCTTTGAAGACTCTAAATTGTCCAGACGTGTGAATGAGTGAGTGGGTCATTGCATGTCTAAATGACATCTGAATAAATGAGATAGCGAATAGCTGCATGTAAAGATATGATGTGTGAATGAGAGAGCGAATGTTTGTGTGTCTCAACGTGAGGTGTGAATGAGAGGGTGATTTTTTTTTTTTGTCTCTATGATGTGCAAATGACAGGGTGAATGGTTTTATGTGGCCCCGTGATCAATCCAGGGTGAACCCGCCTTCAGCGCGACAAACCTGACAGCAGGATAAGCAGACAGAGAGAATGAATGAATGATCCATCGATCCGCCCATTATCTACCACTTATCCTGCACCCAGAGTCGCAGGGATGATGGAGCCTATCCCATAAATGGTAGATAGATGACAGACGAATGAACAGGCGAACAAATGAACGAAAGAATGAAAAAGAAATAAAATGGTTGTACCCGCAACAGCCAACATCTCTGCTGCAAATAACACAAATACAACCAAAAACTGATATCGTACAATGAACTAGAATTAAAATGCGCTAAAACAATGGGTCGCAGTGAGGCATGACATTGTGAGTATGATTTTGTGTGTGTGTGTGTGTGTGTGTGAGTGAGTGACAGCAGGGCAGGTCATGGCAGGAGAGGTAAGGGTGTCGCCTTATCTGCCGGGAGGTGATGCAGATAAACGCTGGATATTTGATTCTGTCCGTTTTCATCATGCAGGAGGCAAAGGACGCCTCATGCAGCGAGGACGAGGAGGGATCAGATCGCTTGTCCCGGACTCCTCGAAGTGTCATATCACACTAATAACCCACATTTGATAGAAATCTCGCTCCTATTCTGTCTCCTCCTCTCCTTGCCTCCTTACCTCCTTTCACCCCCCCCCCCCCCTCCGTCTCATTAGATCTTATCTACTCTTCCTCATTCAGTGTTGTTTCCTTCTGTCTAATTATGCCGCTACTCACCTATCAAGGGAGCGAGGGAAGCCCTGTGGCATGCTGGGAGGACCGTTTTTCTCTTGCACCCTCTTATGTCTTGCCCTATTGACTTTGACACACGCGCACACACACACACACACACACTGACACACACACACACACACACAAAGACGAGCTGAATTCCCATGTACTCTGCCCTCTTTTCAAGCCACCTTTTCAGCATCACGGGGGTCCTTTGAGCCAGGCCCCCCGGGGCCCCCGGACAGCCAGGCTCGCCGATAAAAAACTCCCCAGACGCCCCTCCATTATAGAGGAGCCGCCGCTTGGACTGGGAAAAATACAAACGCTCAACACACACACTTCTCTCACTGCCTTATCAAGCTGCAGCATGAGCTGCATGCACTCCTTAAGCAGTCATTGATAGAATACTTTATCACAGCGGCGGCCCAGGCCGGATCACAAGGCGATACCGGGAACTACTTATATTATTCTTTCTTCTCACAAGCCGTCCCGTACGCAGACTCACATCTGCGGCCGGTGATAGAAAGTAGGGTTTTTTTTTTTATAAATCTGAAAAATCCTCCTTGCAGGGATGCAGCCACGCAAATACAAACACGTTCACGCCGTATATGCGTGGTATTACAGTCAGAGGCTCCGTTATATGAGGTACTTTTGTGCCTACGTGTCAGAGCGACATTGTAAAAAATCAGAAAATGGGTTTTATTCGTATAGAATTAGTGTTACCACATGGTGCACTTTGAGGGAAAATGAGTAAAATATATGAAATGGCACAATATTGTGAAAAAAGTTTAAACAGAAATTATTCTTTGGAGCTCCAAACTGCGATAGTGGATGGATTCAGAATTTCTCTGAGGTTTTAATATATGATTTAGATTATATTCTCTGAACTTCCGCAGAGTTACATTTCACAACTCATGTGTTTTTTTAAACGTACATATACATAAAAATGCACAATTATTACTTATATATAAACGTATTTATACATACCACGCCGTTCAGCGCAGGATGAGAGGCAAACGATGGATGGATATATGTATAAATACATTCATACATATATATATACACACACACACAAGTGTGATTATAAATACATGCATACATAAATGTGCCTGCGTGTACGCATGTATATATATTATATATATAAATATATGTATATGTATGTATATGTTATATATATAAATATGTGTACACAAAGATATATACATATATACTTACCCTTGTGTACATACATACATACATACAAACACACACACACATGCATACATATACATTTATATACTGGCATTTACATTGTATCAATTGTTCCAGCTCAACCATTTAAATAACATGTTTGCAATCTGGCGTCCTCATGTCCTATTTAAGATGAAGATGTGCAGGAGCCCTCGCTCTCCCACCCCAGTGACACACTTTCCGTCATGGCAGAACCTTTTCTCGAAGCTTTGCTTTTTATTACTTTTTGTATTAATGAGTCGTACAAACCCTGAGGCCCAGGATTTCTGTTCAAAATCTGTGTTAGTAGACCTGGTGAAAAGAAAAAAAAAGAAAAAAATCATGATTAATAATGTCTATTTCTAAACTCTCTATATTTAGCCATGGATTGTGTACATCTAGCACTTTTCTTTCAGTCGTTCGAAAATAATTAGGCCTCTCAAAGTCCTTTCTTTTTCTTTTAATGATGTGAGTAGTTGTCCTTTTCTCCACCGTTACCTTGAATGTAAGCTGAATCCTTTGATTGACATTATGCCATTTTTTATACAAAAATATATTTAATATGATGGTTTTGATATCACTTTAAAAACCTGTATCTGCCTCGATTAAAAAAAAAAAATTAAATAGGTGATGCTTCCATTACAGATTTTTGTTCAATGAAGGTTCAGTGCGAGGAGCTACAAATTGTTTAGAAAACTTTAAACCAAGTGGCAAATACAGCATTGTGGTATTGTATTGACTTTGCCAAAAGTTATTACTGTGTTATTATGCTTTTTTTTCCAGTTGAAACCTGAGTTCGTTTCTGCTGGCCCCTGCACACAATTGCTTTCACATGGATGTAAAATGTTCTGGTCATGCTCCTAATGGAGCAAATACACACACGTATACACGCAGTAAAAATGAAATACAGAACACCTGTCCATTTATCAGGTGTACCTACGCAATGACCATAATATTTACTAAGCAATAAAGACCAATAGAACCGGGGAGAACTAGGAAACACTGTGTTGCTTTTATACAGCTGTGGGAAATGAAGTTTAGTGATCTAATTTCTGCTCAGAGGGTTTTAAGGCACTTTAAAAACAGCCGGAGATCAGGCCCCCACTAAGTAAAGGTTAAGGGCTAAAAGTACCTCTTGTAGCTCATCACAGTAGGCAACCTCACAGATGGGCAGGCATCCAGTGCCCCCCCAAAAAACACACACACACCTCACCCCGGGTCAAACTGCTGCAAAACACTGCAGCCACAGGGACTCCGTACTGGTGCGTGTGTTTGTGTGTGTGTGTGTGTGTGTGTGTGTGTATGTGCAACTGTAGCAGAACCCGCAACTGCAATAACCTCAACATGGTGGCCTTTCTCTATCTCCACACTTGATCCAACACACACACACACACACACACACACACACACACACACACACACACACACACACACACACACACACACACACACACACACACACACACACACACACCACAGTGCGTAGAATATGTGATTTTAATGAACCTAATCTCCAGGATCACCAGATCTATGGGCCGGGAAATTAACGAGTGCAGGTTAAACACACGCACAGTGGGTTCAGTGACACTCCTTTCAAATGGTGTGTGTTCGACTATGTCTGTGTGCGTGTGTGCGTGTGTGTGTGTGTGTGTGTGTGTGTGCGGGAGTGAAATTGGTTTTCCTCAGGATTAAAGGATTAAAAAGGCTGTTAGTTCCTCAAAGTGCTCCAAATACCCCCCTCAATATTCATTACAGCAGATACAAAAGGCTGAGAGGAGCTCATAATGGCCCCAACCTTCTAATCATTTCAAGCAGGGACGCTCCTGATCTCACACATCGCCACCACACACACACATGCACACACACGCACACAAACACGAACACACACATACACACTCTTTTATTATCATTAGCCACAGGATTAGCATGAGATAAGAACTGTCTGGAAATCACAACAGGACGAATATCTTGTAGGAAAGACATTATCCTGGAACCGGAGGGCTGGAAACGATTCTTGTATTTGTTTCTTCTTGCAAATGTATTCGCTTCTTACCGTTTCAGCCGCTCGACGGCCTCCGACCTGGAGCGTCCCCAGTGGCGATGGGACTGGCAGACACAAATATCGCCAGAGGGGATGACAAAATCGATACTCATGTGCCAGCAAAACCAAGAGGAGACACACCCCATGGAAAACACTGTCCATTTAAAGTCCCATCAAGGAGGGGGTGGGGTGTCTGTGTGTGTAAGAGTGTGTGTGTGGGGGGGGGTCATTGAAAGTGATTGAGTGGGTTTCTCACCATGCCCTTTTTTCACCCAGCGGGTAGCCACTTGTTCGCTGACAGCGATGGAGGGGTTGGTTTACATTGTCTGCCTGTACACTGCCCCAGGTGTGTATGTAAGACTGTGTGTGTGCGTGTGTGTAGATGGTGGATGCGCACACACACACAAAATAAAGCGTGGAGGCCTAACAAGGCTGAAATTGATGCAGTTTTGGAGTTGAGAGTCATTTAGGATGGTCGCTGACATTCAACCCTCCCCCCGAAAATATATCATTGGATGGTTAAAAAGGTCAATGGCAAGGACGAAAAGTGTGTGCTGGCAGATGGTAGATCAAAACAGAGGAAAAAAAGAGAGAAGAAAAGCCATCATTCCTGACAAATCACATTACAGAAATGTATTTTCTGACCTCATGCTCTAAAATGCCGAATATATGCCGAGTGTCTTTGGCCGACCACTCACTTGTTTACGTTGAGTCTCTTGACTCTTCACTTGAACCTCAGGCCTGGAGCGTATGGCTAATTAAAAGCAAATAAATAGAGAAATAATCATAATGATGATCGCATGTATTTGCAAGTCTATTTGCATGTATTTGCAAGTGTATTTGCAGTCCCTATGTCCTCTATTGTAAGTCGCTTTGGATAAAAGCGTCTGCCAAATGCAATGTAATGTAATGTAATGTCATGTCATGTAATGTAATGATGATGTAATCGGAAGCCTTTTGATCAACATCAATACACTTCCTGTCCTGTCACATGGCAGATAGTGAATTCAGATAAATTAGCTTGGTGGGGCCCCCTGGATAGAAGGGCAGAGATAATAGTACTGATCTTCTCTTCCTCTCGGCTGCTCCCTCAGAGGTCGCCACAGCGGATCAACCTCCCCAATCTAACCCTCGTCTCTGTATCCTCTCCTCTAACCTCACTAACTTCATGTCCTCTTTCACCACATCCATAAATCTTTTCTTCCTCCTGCCCGGCAGTTTCAACTCCGACATCCTCCCACAAATATATTCACTATAGAGTTGATACAACTGATCTGCAGTTCATTCATTCATTCCCTCCTTCATTCACATGCCTATTATCTATACCGCTTATCCAGCAGTCAGGGTCGCAGTCAGCTGTCGTTGGGCGAGATGTGGGGTTCCCCCTGGATCGGTCGCCACTCGATCGCAGGGCCACAAACATGCACCCATTCGTCCTCTCATTAACACGTCTGGACAATTTAGGGCCTCCGGTGACCCTCCTACATGATTTTGGAGTGTGGGAGGAACACGGAGAACCCACGCAGGTGGGGGGACGCCACACAGAAAGGCTCCTGTGGGAATCCAATCTTCTTGACTTTGCCAAGGTGCCGCCTGAATCAGAAAAACTGAAAACTGAAATAACTTGTTTCTTATATCTTTTTTTGGAACAGTGTCCAAGAACCACTTCACTCTTTGATTTGAAAGTGAAGTTGTTTGAATGCAAACATTTGGACGCTGTTAAAACATGTTCTGATTGATTTTTCGAACACGTATAATCATGTTTCTATATTTATGCATCATTGCCCTCTACATTATAGGAGGTTTTATATGTTTGCAAGACATTGATTTAGTTCATATCTACATACTGTTAATACTCGATATGTAGTTTGATCTTGATAACAGCATTTGCACAGTTTTCCAATGACTTCTGTTGACATCCAGGGTTTAGACAAAAACATTTCTTTAATGCGATTAATAAAAAAGAATTTTAAATCTGAGCAGTTTAACAACTTTCAAGGAGAATAATAGATTTAATACGTTTGATTTCTGCAAGTATCATATATGTTAAATACTACTATATATATATATATATATATATATAGATAGATATTCAAATTTTTATATAACATATAGATATCTTCTCTTCTTTTCATTTCGGCTTTTCCCTTCCCAGGTCGCCACAGCAAATCAACCTCTTTGCATCGTCTTCTCTCACACCAACTAACTTCATGTCCTCTTTCACTACGTTCATAAATCGTCTCTATTTGGCTTTTCTCTAGACCTCCTGCCTGGCAGCTCCAACCCCAGCATCCATCTACATATAAATTCATTATTCCCCCTCTGTACATGACCGAACCATCTCGGCCTGGCTTCTCTGATCTCCAAAACATCTAACATGTGCCGTCCCTCTGATGGACTCATTCTTGATCCTATCTATTCTCGTCACTCCCAAAGAGAACCTGAATATCTTCATCTCGGCTACTCAAGAACTCTTTCCTGTTTTGTCTTTAGTGCCACATTGCTGGTCGAACAACTGTCCTGTACTTAATTCCACCCATTTCTACCTGCTTCAACCCATTTCTTCATCTCTTTTCCACACTGTTCATGCTCTGGACTGTTGACCCTAAGTACTTGAAATCCTCCACGTTCTTTATCTGCACTCCCTGTAACCTTACTATTCCACTCAGTCTCCTCTCATTCACTTAAATATATTTTGTCTTGCTGCAACTAACCTTCATTCCTCTCCTTTCCAGAGCATACCTCCATCTCTCTGGATTTTCCTCCACCAGTTCCCTGCTCTCATTACAGATCACAATGTCTTATTGCATATATGATTTTATATATTGTGGTCTGCTGGCATGACAGTTGGTCATGGGTGGGAAAACATGCAAAGAGATTGAAGGTAAACTTGCACGAAAATCCAAAGACGCAGAATCATCTGCGTATATAGATACATTTTACAGGGACGGAGGAAATTATGCAAACACCAAGGCATCTGTACACAAAATGATGAGCAGGTTATGTTTGAGCTCAGCTCACAATGCATTCCACACGCCCGCAGCTTCAGTGTCCAGTGACAGAAAACACTGCAGACTTAAGTTCGTATTTTTAGAGGCACCACTCAGGCATAAAACGCAGTTGGCTCCTGCAGGAGACAGAAAAGTCTTTTGCACATCATTTTTCTTCCCTGTTAGCGCACACACACGCACACATACCACCAAATCCGTCCTCCTTGGCGTCAGACTCCTCCTGCATCCTCCTCCGCCTATACTGCCTCCGAAAATAAATAAATGCCGCAGCCTCTCAGTTCGTGTCTCTTTTTTACGTCGCGTCATCATTTCTGGGGGAGGGAGACAAATGTTTGTCAAATCTATTGTCTGAGGGCTCAGCTGCTGCCAAGGATTCTGGTTACACCAGATATGTTTTTCCTACTGTTGCTCTTGTACTATTGCACTTTGGATAAGACTTTTTAGCGTCATGCAGGAGGCGTGTCAGGTGTGTGTGTGCCAGCATTCATGTGAACCAGACTCTCATGTCATCAGCTCCTGTGCAGTACATTGCTTATCTTTTTGAGTCTGTAAAGCATCTGGGGGCAAAAACAAAGGGTCTAAAAAAACAAATATCATATAGCCTTGATTTCATACAGATAATGTTTTTTTTAAAATGGAAAGAAATGGGGAACATGGTGGCAAAGTGGTTAGTGCTTTCCTCCCACAATCCAAATACATGCAGGAGGTCCATAAGAGACTAAATTGTCCAGACATGTTAATGAGAGGATGAATGGTTATACAGTAGAACCTCGGCTAATCACGAACACATCGGCCAATGAACAGAGTTTTCGATCAAATTTTGAATCAGGGTGCAGACAAGCTTTGAAGCATGAACCCACAAATAAACAAACTCAAGGGTTTTCCACATCGTGGCATTGTAGCGTAGCTGCAGCCGTGTGTGGTAATCTGCATTGTTTACATCGTTCATCACTGTGTTCTCCTGTTATAATGCTTCTCTGTACATTTTTCAGTAAGTTAGCCCTCATTATGGCTCCCAAAAAGGTTTGGAGGAAAAAGGAATGCCAGTGACAGGGGTGTAAAGAAGAGGTTAAGAATAACATTTCATCAGAAGAAGGAAATACTAACTGAACGTATACGTTTAGCTATTATTTAGCTATATGATCCTGAAGAGAAAAGATGAGCTGAAGACAGCTGATGTGGCCAAAAAGGGCGACTACGTTAAGCAACCAACCATCTCTGGTCTACTGTCATTTATGAGGAAATACTCGGAGTACTGCCTGACTTAACTTATTCTTTTGATGCAAAGAGAATCCTGACTTTTTCCCTTCACAAAATGGTGTGTTGCTCTCTGCCCACAGGACTGGTGTCTATGTCTGCACCTTCTGCAAGGACTGTTGCAGGAAGTTCAGGAGTTCAATTATAAACCTAAGAGTTCTTAAGGCTGATTCCACAACATACTCTCCTTTCTATTAACCTGCTTTTGAAACTGTACTTTTTTTTTCTCAAATTTTTTCCCCTTTTGCCTGTGATTTTAGCTGTCATTTTTTTGAAAGTGTTTTCTGTTGTGAATTTTTGTTACATTTGAATTTAGTTTTACACAAAATTTTATAAAAATTCAGATATAAATAAATAAAATACAAATTATAATTAAATACAAATACAATTTCATCAAATCTCAATGGGAGATTCTTTTCCTGATTAAAGAAAAGGTTTAATAAAACTTTTTTTCATCAATATCAAATATGATTTTATAAATTGGAAATTAGTCAAATGAAAATATATTTAAATTAAATCTCGATGTAATTTCTTCCTGGTTAAGTATAAGGGCAAATTAAAAACATATGATTTAATAAGATATTATAAATTAAAGTAAAGCTGGAAAGCATGAGACTGAGCATGAAGAGGAGGGAGGCAAGTCAAGTACAGCAGGAGATAATGAGACCGAACAAAGCAACATGCTTAAAAATCAGTGGCCAAAATACACATTAAATGTCCTTTGAACAGATCTGAGCCCCGAGCCCTCCTGAGGAAGCCTTTTGTCCGATGATTTCATGAACGTGAAAACGTCACAGTGGCACGGTGGCGCATCAATCGTGTAAAACAAAATTCTCAAGAACTTTCTAAAGCGAGACCAGAAGAATAATTCCCAGCGTGAGTATGTGCAGCTCCTCCAACCCTTCCTTTATTTCCCTGAGAACTCGGCTTCATTAAAACACTAATGAGGCCCATTAACAGGTCCCGGGGATCAATTCCGTTTGCGTTCACTCGCGCATCTGTTGATAAGGTGTGATTATAGGGTTAGTTTTATCCACTGAGCCTGTTTGTTTATGTGTGTCCTGCCATTACCCTGATCCCTATTGATTTCCTGTTTGGCCAATAGCCGCCTGGGTGGACGCTCTGTCTCTCACAATGACTATTTCACAGCGATGGCAGTGACGGTGAGAATCAAATGAAAACTTTCAGGTTGGTGCTCAAGTGACTGACGGGTCCAAGTATTTATTCCACACGCTTTCTCTCTCGACGTTTTGCATGTGTGCTCGCGCACACATTCGTCATAAATTTCACTAAGGGCTGGAAGCTTCGTGGAGCGTCGCCAAATTGTCCAGGATTGCACGCCGGCACGATGAAGTGTTTGGAGGTGCGCTGCATGATTTCTTTAATTCTCCTATTCACACGAGGAGGCACGTTTTAAAAGAAACTTTAGCTTTTTTGTTGGAAACACAAAGGCGGCTGTGATTTGCGACGCCAACCAGGATAAAAGAGCTTCGTTTTATTAATAGCAGCTTCGACATGCACTTGGAAAATCCTCACGTTGATGCTATTGGTTCGGCGGCATGGCGACGCATTGTTTACTGCGTCCGCCTCTCAACAAGAAGGTCCCCGATTGTCTTTAGGCCCCTTTCTGTGTTGGGCCTCTGACGTCTCCAGAGAGTCTACGTGGGTTTCCTGTGAGTTCTACAGGTTCCTTTAAAAACATGCAGGAGGTTCATAAGAGACCCTCAATTGTCTGGAAGTGTGAATGAGTGTGAATGGTTGTATGTCTGTACGACAAGTAAATGAGAGAATGAATGCTTGCATGCCAATAACTGTCATGTGAATGAGTGAGTGAATTGTTGTATAATCCAATATGATGTGTGAATAAGAGGGTGAACGGTCGTATCTCTCTATATTTGGCCCTGTAATCGGAGCAGAGTGAACCCTGTCTCTCGCCCAAAGACAGCTGGGGTACGTTCCAGCAGGATAAGTGGTGTAGATAATGAATGAATGAACGATTCCACTGGTTGAATAATTCCATGTGTGACTTTCAGAGTGACGCTACAGTCAGATAAGAATTTCAAGCAAAAGGTCGGTCATAGGAAAGTCGATCAAAATCCATAGTTTCTACTTACAAAATTAGTTCACACATCGCAAACTGTAATTTAAGGAAAGTGAAACTCCCTTATTAAAACGGTGACAGACTCTCGAGTTTTTTCCGTCTTTGTTCGATGTGATGTGCGCGTCTCCAGTAGATGAGCCTCGGAGGACCCCCGCCCCCTCTGAGGGCCGCCGATAATATTGTTCTCTGCGGTTTGCATCTGCTGCTTTGATAATCCAGTGATTCCACCGTCACCGGGGGGGATTTTGGGAGCGCAAACACGCAGCGGCACACAAACTCCTGGACTGTGACTGCAGCCATTGTTCCTCACAAACAATGTCTTCACTTTGATGTCTGTGATGCTTGGCCGGCCGAGGGAAGTTTTTCTCAATCTGTGCTTTAGCACCCAATTCCCTCTCGCACCCCCAGCCCACCGTCACCACCCTTCGCTTTCTCCCCTTCCCTTTGGAGGAACCGGTAAACCACAAAAACGCGGCAAATGACTTTTCAACCACCTCTGTATTATTTTTAACATCACATTAAGCCCATAAGGGACTATTTTCACCGAAAACCGGACAAGATTTTCTTTTATCGTCATTATTATTCGAAATATCAAAAGCACCTCTGGGATAAAAAATGGTTTGGGTTTTTGTCTCCTAAATCAATGGTTTTCTGTTTTTTATTCGAGGCCTTTCTAAAGAAAAAAAAAAAAACATTGTGGCGTTTGCTATCCAAATAAATAATTTTTTAGTTTTTTTTTATTTTGTGGGGAAATAAATAAAAGCGAGATATTATTTGGAACTGGTAGTGAGATGTTAGAAATAAACTCGCCATCTGATCCGACTTTGCATGTTGCGTTTTATCTCTCCGTGACACGCAAACTGGCTTTGTTGGACTAAAATGCCGTCGGAAGCATTTTGGGGGGGGTTCGGGCTGAAAAAGTTGCTCTCCTCATTGTCTCGCCGCAGCGGCAACACGATGGCCCGGGCCTTGAGTGACAGGTCAAATCCTCCAATGTGCTTTTGGGCACAAAAGGCGACAAGCCGAGAGGAAATGGGCTTTTGTCCCCGCCTCGGAGCTACTTAACCCGCCTCGCTTCTATTTATCCCACCACCACCAAGCGAGTACGCGCACAAACTTCAATGAAGTTAAAGTTGTCATTTCTCTTGACGCACTTAATTGAAAATGCAGTTCTTATTATTTAATCTGTCGCCTTGTTCATACATGAATCCCTATTTTCTTGTTGCTGTTTCCATGGACAATGATTCCGGCCATTTATATTGTAAAAGCTGTCCGCTCAAAAGAACAGGAAAAAAAAGGAAACATAAATAAGTTTGATTTAGTTGCCATAAATACATAATTGTAGCAAAGTGAAATAAAAGCCAGACAGGAAGGGGTGGAGGCCGGGTGGTGGTGGTGGGGCTCTCGTCCACATGGCCTGTCACGGCCATAAACCAAGAGTTTTGCGCCCCCTTCTGGCTAAAGATGACCAGCTAATATGTTTGGGCCAAACAAAAAAACTAAAACACAAACCAGCAGACACACACACACATTCACACACACACACACACACACATACAGTTACAATCCCATGTCTGATTTCGTTATGAGTGCGCCACATATAAAGAAGGGTTACAATAAACATTCAAGTTCATAAATCGGTTCGTGTGTTAAAATGCAAAGAGCCATTCTTCAAAAGCGCATTCACACACAGGTGTGTGCGCGTGCAGGAGAAATTTCCCGCAACGCGGCCTCCGCCGGATGGGGGCTGCCTGTCCGGGAACCTGCTTAGCATTCTCGCCGTTCTCCAAAAATGACAGATGCCCTGCACAAGGAGCTAACATATCAAACCTGCCAGCCTGTATGTCCTCCTGGCATTAGCAGCACATCACTAGCTGATTGAAAACATCGTCAGGCTGAAGGCCAATGTTATCTTTTGCTGCGTTGTTTTTCAGAGTGCCGCGCTAAATACGTGGTGAGGCGTCTATTTGCAGGCAAATGATCTTGACTTGTTGGATTTTGCGTATTTGTCAAGCTCTCGTTTTCTGCCCCAAGAATTTGCAAAAAAAAAAAAAAAAAAAACAACAAGAATAAATTAGTAAAATCATCTGAATTAGTAGAAAAAAATGAAAGCGTTGCTCTCAAATGAGTAAATGAATGAGGGTGATCGGACACGTCTTGTGGAGAGTTGGGGGACGGGTGAACGGGAAAGCTAGTTAGACATAAGCAGTTAAAAAAACGGGACTGAAATTTAAAAAAATAGATAAAATAAAGTGATTTTGTGACGAAAATAAGAATGGACATCCAAACACTTTATCAGCAAAAAGAAAATGCGCTCTTTGGGCTTCACTGCATGCGGGGATGCCGGTGAGGCCAGCCAAAATGGGGAGTTGTGTCAGGTCGCACCTTAAATATAATTCAAACAGGAGCATCAACTGCCCGTAGCAAATTGTCATAGCAACAATAATGGGGAGGGGGGCTGGAAATAGCCATGTGAAAATGCAATAAACTTTTCATGATCCCTAAAAATATGGTTTCAACTCATAAAAAAAAACAAAAAAAAAACACATGGCCTCCTTTGACATTGATTGGTCAGAGGACTGTTACATCATCAAGAGGACACAGAGTGACTTCCTCTTTGTGATCCTGTCGAGGAAGTCGTAATGGTGATATAGAAACATCAGACATTGTTAACAACCTCTCTGCTGCTTATGGAGTAGACAAATTGTAAAATGGCAAATGGTCCCCACTTTTAAAGCACTTTACACAAGTTAGCATTCACACACACTCAAACACCAATGGCAGCAGGGCTGCAAGATGCTAACAAGGCCACGGGGTGCAACTGATGGTTCAGTGTCTTGGCCAAGGCCAGTTCGTCATGCAGAATGGAGGAGCCAGATGATTGCCAACCCCTCCGATCGGAAGGACACCTCCAATACGATGCTTGATTCTCGCGAAAAAAACCTGAAATGACCATGGGACGACTTTGTCACCTCAATCCAACCTAGTCTGAAAGGAAACCAGTGAAACGACCAGTGCTACTATGATGGGTCCGAACCAGGCCGGGCGAAAATTCCAGGACGGACGAGCGCGTCCCTTCATGCCTCTGCTCCACAAGGTGTCACAATCCCCATTAACTTCTGCAGTCGATGCAGATTTGGCCCGGCAGGATTTCTCTTTTTCCCGTCGCTCTTTCTTTGCCCCTGCAACCGGCCTACATTCATTCTGGCCTCGGCTCCGCTCCCTTTCTTTCCCCTGCACTTCCCTGAAATCCACAGCTTTCTCGTTCAGGCCTCTGTATGGGTTCATGCTTCCCATTAATTTCCATAAGAGATGCTGGCTTTGCAGTCATTCGGGATTGGTGTCTCAGTGGCGTGAAGCATGGAGTCTGAGTGTGTGTGTGTGTGTGTGTGTGTGCGTGTGTGTGAGTGGAGTGCTTACGGGTATTGTCACTAATGTGGATTGTATCTGGTAGCAGAGACAGGGAGACTCACGGGCCAAAACATTATTGTGACTGATGGTGTCCCTTCAAAGCACAACTGTGTTAAAGTGATGAAAACTGAAAATATAAAAAAAAGAGGGAGTGAGCAGGAGAGGAAGAGGTAAAGAAGGCTACGAGATGAGAGAGAAGTGATAGATAATGAAGAGTGGTTGACATTGCGGTTGCACGGCCTTTGTCTAATCTGATCTCGACCTGAATTCTCCAGTTCCTGTTAATTGCAGTTCTGAAAGGGGGGCATATTTCTAAATCAATGACTTTTCAATCCATTAATTGCTTATTGCTCTTGCTTATCCTGCATAAGTGGGCCCAGATGGACCTCTGCCAATCCCTGCTGATGTCGGAAAAAAAGTAGGGGTACACCCCTTTATGATGAAACCACTGTTTAATGTCAGCTAGCTGGATTTTCCGCTTTCCTACTGCCATCCAAAAACATATTATGGGGTAAATGAGACGATAATGTATTGTATATCCCAACATATGGTCTTGGGATCTTCTGAGCGTCCTCAGCATTCATTTCCTGTGTAATTCTGTGCATTTTCAAGGAAGCCAAACAAAGCAAACATGGAAGTAATGCCAAAAGTTGGGGCGAGGGGCAGGTGTTGTATGCTCAAGTGAATACACAGTAGAACCAAAACTCTATGTCCACATGCTGTCATGTGTTTAATGGCCACACAGACCACTGTTGTCTACTTCTTAGAATTTACATTTTGACCAGCTCCTCCACTGTCTCCATGCACGTTATCTTCTGAAACGGAACTCGGAAGTTGGAAGTGAACTCTGCGCTCTAGTGGTAGTATTCCTTAACAACTATGGCATTATAATGTATGCATGAGAAGCGGACATAGTCCCCAACTACCGCAAATTAAGCAGTTGAGATTTGCAACATTTGGGGACGACCGTAAGTATCAAACAACCATAATGCAACGGGTCCTGGGTCAACTACCATCTTGACCATGGTATCTCCCATGCCAGATAAGTCTAGATATTGCCTATTCTAGATGAATAGTGTGCATAAGCTTGCTGGTTCATGCTGGTTCTGTCCATTTTGTCACAAGTTACAAGACAGCCGATGAACACAATCGTTTTTAAAAATGATCCTCCACAGTCAGCAAGAAATATCTGGAAATGGGCGTGGCTTACGCATTCAACCAAGCATCTACGTCACAGTCCCTGGTTCCTATGCTGTCTGAACGCACCGAGAACCGGTTCCTTAGGAGGTTTTGGGAACTGAGAATGAGAAAAGGGGCTGGCGGGGTTTAGACACCAATGATCTGAACTAATCTTTACTTGTAACCATCCATAAGGTTTCCAGCAGAGGGGTGTTGATATCAGGAGCAGGGGAAAAAAAAAAAAAAATCAATAAAGCGTTTTGGAAAAAAGAAAAAAACAATGCTGCATTGAGAGTAAAAAAAAAAAAAAAAAAAAGGGGGGAACAACAAACACGCATCACCACATGTTCCTCCAGCTCGCCGGGTCCAGCGCGGCCCAGCGACGGGCCAGTCATACTGTTTTTGTTGTCGCCGTGTACAGGCAGGAGGGTAAACAAATCCGGTTTTAATAAGAGCTTGTAGCTCATAATCCTCGCTCCGTCAGCAGGTGAGGGCCAACATATGGGGCGAGACCATAACGAGGGGACACACACACAACACGCACACATATACAGCAGCTGTCACTTGTTTTCTGAGGCAAGACCGATCCAACAAGAACACCACGGGCCTTTGGGAGGCGAGCCAAGAGAGGAAGGAGGGGAAAGGTGGGAGGGCCATGCAGGGGAGGCAGCGTGTGTGCAGGAGGGGGGGATATATTAATGCTAATGGCAGGTGGAAGGTTTGTCTCTCCATCTTTACTCGTCTTCCCGCCGCCCTTACCTTCCCAAACATGCGCCTGAAGTTTGACACAAAGTAGGTATTATAGGTAAACACACAGTATCGCTGCGTTTCACGTGCAAAAGCGCGGCTAATTTACCACTTTGCTGTTTTGTAAACATAATAACGTTTGACTAGCGGGTGGGGGTGGGGGGTGGGGGGACTCGTTCATGGTTACTTTGCCCTTGTGTGCTTTATGGCGATAAAATGCTTTAACCAAGAGTGGAAGGAGGGTTGGGGGGGTTGCGAGAAGAGGAAGACAAAAAAAAAAATCAATTTCCCCCCTGAGTGACTCGGTTACACACGGCCATGCACAGACACCAACGGCAAACACATAGACCGACTTGCTTGTCGCACAAAGTTTTGTTTTTTTTTGGTTGTTTTTTTTTTTTTTTTTTTTTTTTTAAATCGGGGGAGGGAGGGCGGCGTATTTATTCAAAAGAAAACCAAACCCAATCAGAGGCTTTCATACAGATTTATTAGAACGGAATCCCCTGGTCTGGTTCATATTTCTGTTTTCTCCCTCCTTTTCTTGCTTTTCTCTCACCGTCTGTCATCACTCGTTTCCTCCCCACCCCCGTCCCTCCCCTTGCCTCCATTTGTTTCCGTATTTCCCTCTCAATCTTTCCTTATTCTCTCCATTCCCCCCTCCTTTGTCTCCTCTCCTCCCTCATCTGCCTACCTCCACCCCCCTCCTTTTTTTCCTCGTCTTCCCTCTTCCTCCATCTCAACCCATTTGTGCTCCTTATGAAGTGTGAAAAATGATGGTCTGCAGGATGAAGTGGACAGGCGTAATGGCCTGACGAAATGAATCGCAGCCTTCCTCGCCATCCATCACCACGCCGAAGCGACCGTGGTTAAGATCTGTGAAGGTGCTGGCTTATTGATTACTGGTTGTAACTACAAAGTGTCTGATTCAGTGTTTGTGGCGTGGCAGGGCGGCGGGGCGGAGGTGGGTGGAAGGGAATGCAGGGATGCTGTGGCACTCGCAGAAATCCTCTTTTGATAGATTTTAAAATGGTGAAATATTGATTTCTGTCCCGCACAAGGCCCGGCCGAGTGGTCCGCGGCCATTTGTCGGAGGCATAAAGCCGGACACCCGGTCCAGCGGTCCACCATCAGTCATCCTGACACCAGGAGAAATGAGGAGGTAGAAACAGTGAGGAAGGGAAGGGAAAAAAAAAAAAAAAATCAGAAAGAAGAAATAAATCAACCCTTTTATTCCTCCTCTGGTGTTGAATCTCTTATGAAATGCGGCGCCAAAAAATACATCTAAAATCAACACCAGCTAAAATATAAGATGTGAATATTCAGGATTGGGATGACCGCGCTCCCAGAGAAAGGTGGGAGGGTGGAGATTTTATTTGACCCTGCAAATACAATAGATTCTCTCTCTATCTGAAGACCCCCCTCCGAACAGAATTCTGTTATTCCCCCCCACCGCCCGAGTCTCCGTGGTTCTCAAAGCCTGCTTCCATATTCATCCGGTATCAGATTGATGAAAATAAACCCGAATTATCCTGTAGTCCTTTGAGGTTCCGTAATCTTGATGTCGGCAGTTTAACCGGATCATATTAGGAGAAAAAAATTATATATATTTTTGGAAAAAAACAATAAAACGCATCGCGCCGTCCCCGGAGGAGAACGAGGACAGGGTGCATTAGTCTGCATTAAGGCTCTTCTGCTGATTCACGCCTTTTTAAAGCTGCGTGTTGTTCCACCGATAAGACTGAATATCTTTATTTATATATCTGTTTATTTACCCAAGCGGAGGTGCGAGTCAGTGATTCAAAATGACATAAATTGGATATTGTTAAAAAAAAGTGGAAAGACTAATGCTTGGAATACACACAGCAAATGATTTATATCATCCAACAGCTGGTTTGCCGAAGGATATGATCACCTGGACGACTGCGCTCGGATGGAGATGCACCGGACGGCAGGTTTGCTCGCCCAGAGCGGGTGAGGTCAAGGAAAAGGCTTCAAATCCCCGGGGTGGATGTGGGGGCGGGGAAGAAAAACGGCGGGGGGTTTCGCCTTGAGCGGGACACGCTGGGGTTTGCGCTGATGAACGACTGAGGCAGAAGGCGGTCCCGCTGAACTCGCCGCCGACTCCCACATCACATCCAGGTCTACCAGACTGACTGAACGGCAGGAGTCGACTGGACCCGGCATGAATGCTGGGGGCCATGGGAGAGCTGCCCTGGAGCTGCTTCCATGTGGTCTGGTGTGTTCACTTTCATTCATTCATTCATTATCCATATCACTTGGATAGGGGCCGGAGCCGAACCGGGCGAGAGGCGGTCAATTTTAGAGCCATATATAGAGATATGCAACCATTCACCCTCTCATTCACATGTCATGGGGAGATATTCATTCATTCAGACATCATATAGAGATACATAATTAGTAACTCTCTCGTTCATCTATCATATAGACGTACAACCATCCACTCAGTCATTCATATATCGTATAGAGACATAAAACCATTCACTCGCTCATTTATATATCATATAGTCGAAGTCAGTCGGCTTTATTGTCAATTTCTCCGCATGTACAAGACAAACAGAGGAGTTGAGATGTTTCTCACAATCCCGAGATTATATAGAGATATACAACCATTCACTCATTCATTCATACAGACATAAAATCATTTACTCTCCCATTGAATCTTCATATAGATATGTACAACCGCTCACTCACTCATACATGTCATATGGACGTAAAACCATTCCCTGTCATTCGATCGTCATGTAGGGACATAAAACCAGTCACTCTCATTCACCACATATGGACGGACAACCATCCAGTCACTCATTCACACATCATAAAACCATTTTCTCAAACATGCAACCATTAATTCACTTATTTTTACATCACAAAACCATTCACTCGCTCATTCACATACATACGACCTTTAACTCACTCATTCAATCCTCATTTAGACAATCACTCTCATCTATTTATTATAAAGGGGCATACAACTATTCACTCTCTCATTTATATGCCATATTGAGACATACAACCGTCCGCTCTGTCATCCACATCTCATCTATTTAGGGTCTCCAATGAATCTCCTGCATGGAGGAACCCACGCAGACTCAGGGACGCCCCGCGAACGCCACCAGAGTCGAACCGGGCTGTGAGGCGGAAGCGCTAAACCACCGCGCTGCCGAGTTTACCGCCAGCTGTTACATTTCATCCGAGGACGTCAAGGTTACACCTTCACATCTAATGGATCGGGTAGAGACGCCGAAGGTAACGGCCCCACAGGGGCGGTAAGGAGACGGAGTAGTAAACAGAAGCTGGTCTGCAAAAGGTTCGGACCGACTTCAGTCTGACTCGGCTCCTGGTCCAGGAGTTGGTTGGAGCCGGGTCGTCGTTGAACCAAAGTCAACGACCAAAACAAAATGAGGCAGTTTCTCAGTATGAGCTATTTCTAGCTTTATTACAATTAAATAATCCACGTTCCTGCGAGAAAAGGGCATGTGTTGCATGTTTGCAGCTTCCCTGCCCCTGGACCATTAGGGACTCCTGGTGCAAAAGAGAGTATTTGATAAGGTCACTATGGTCCAGTATTTGCCCTCTCGGTGAAGACAAGGGGTGTATTTATAAAATAATTGTCTTGCCGGGTATTGAAATATAACTTTGGGGCCTTTGCTGCGAGTGAGCGGCAATCTTTTACGGGATTAAAACCCTGCAGAGCGCAATGTGATGGTTTGCTCCTGAGGAAAAAAAAAATGAAATTGGGTTGAGCAGGTGGTAAAACTGCCACCCATGCCTCCTCTGGCCTTAACACACACACACACACACACACACACACACACAGACTCACAGGGGGAGAGAGAGAGGAAGCTCAGTCCTGGTGGGAGGTCCGAGGTCTGGCCCCTCCACATTCCTCAGACAAGTGTCTCGCACCTGCTAGGCCTCAGTCAGCCTTTGCTGGCCCAACAGATCAGGACGGGCTGACACACTCCAAATCCATTTACTTTACAGTGAGTGTGTGTCCAGGCCGGGGAAAAAAAAGTAGGATCAATGACCAAATTGATAAGGAAGTCATCCTCAGAAAAAACGCTGTCAGTTTATCATCACTGCTAACAGGTAATTTTTATTTTTGCAAAACCCGGAACATATGTTACATTTACGCTTCAGCTCAATGGTACGGCAGTTTCTATTCAAAATAATCCGCTGTCTGCTCAAGCTACGCAATATGAATCTATACACACACACACACACACAGAATATTGTATGTACATTTAAATGCACACACACACACACATTCAGCAGCCCATGTCTGACAGGTGCACATGTCAGTAGTTAGTTCAACCGGGATCAGAGCATTTGGTCTCACTCTGAAGCAGCTAGGCCCCCAGGGTGTGTGTGTGTGTGTGTGTGTGTGTGTGTGTGTGTGTGTGTGTGTGTAACCCAAGGGCCTGGTGCTCAGTACCCAGACACTACCCATATTGTTTTCTTCAGTGGAGCTAGAAAAAGGGGAGCTGATTTACAGAGCTGTCTGGCACCGGAGCACACGGATGCATGACTGACTCGGCCTAATGGAGTTTTCAGCTTTTGGATTTACACTTCTCCCTCTCCGTGAGCAGCGGCAGCCGCGCGTATGCAGAACCCGGACGCTCTGTCTCTCTATACTCCTGCCGGTCGGGGGACGTGGCGGGCGCCGCCGTCGCTGACCCCCGATCTCCGCTCGCGTCACAATTCGGGTGATCTGGAGGTTTCCGCACGACAAAAACCAACATCCTCTCTCTTCATTACCCTGAGACAGCTGTTTGTTGATGATAGCATGGCCGTCAGCCCGCTTTGGTCCGACGCCAGTGATGTGAAATCTGCCAAAATGTATAGAACCGCTATGGATCCCCCAGGAATAATGTACGTAATGGTCGTCTGTGGAGGTTTGGATGAAGTTTGGCTTGATTTGATTGGCGTCGACGAAAGTCCGATTTTGTGCACGGCAGCTACATACAGAGGCTCCTCCACTTATGTTGGAATTCTGTTCCTACGATTTTCGCAGTTAGTCGGGACTCACATATAATAAATATGTGCCTAACACAGTGATAAAACATGATCCCAGACAAAAAACACTGTACAGTAAGAATACAAAATAAATGAATTAAGACTTATGCAATCCAATATCACATACAAGCGGCGAATGTAAACAAAGGTGTCCTTCCTCATATAGCACAACGTGACGACGTATTGTCTGCTTCGCTCGCCAACGAGTTCCCACACAAACGCCACGAATCTTGAAATGAAGCTTTCTTCATATATTTAAGGGACATGGCGACGTGACCGTGATAATTATAAAATACATCGTAACCCGTCTCGAATGGGCCACGTCCAGAGTCAGAGAAGGGCGGCCGTGGCTCCGTTGTCGGAAAAACACGGAACTCCAGGTTGTGAAAGCACATGAGTGGACACCATTTACTTTTGTTCATGTCAATATCATACTGTAGTTACCAAGAACCATCTCAAAAACTCCTATAGGAATGAGCAAAGAGGGGATATGAATGGAATCAACCCTATTGCGAATAATCATTAAGGTATCTCACATGTCTGTTGTGATTTGCTGGATTAATCTGCCATCGTAAACAGGAAGTCATCATGTGTCAGGGGATCCGTTGGACATCAAAAGCAAAAAGAGGAACGGAAGAAGACAGTAATGCTGTTATGAAGTGTTCAAGAAGGTGTTAAGTAGAGGACACAACCAGGTTTTCTTACTTGTGTCCTTCTCCAGTATGGCTGTGCATCCCGGCCAACCATCAGCTTGGTATGAATTAGATGTCATTCTGAAACAAAGTAGAGCTGATAATGCTGGGAATCCAACATTGGCGTGTAAAGCGGGATTAAATGGGATTGACTCTGTGTCAGATTGCTGGCCTGCCATCAGGGTCGAACCGTAGCGCCGCGCACAGCTGCCACGGCGCACACTGGCTCCAACAAATGACCCATTTCACAGCTCGCAAAGCGCCCGGCCTCCGAACGGTGTGAGCTAATCCATTCCTGTGCCCGTCGGAATGACCCCCGCGCACACGTGATCGTAATATTTCTATCACCTCTTAATGGGCCTTGAGTCTCCCATTCCGGGAACCGCTGACTGCGGGGTCGCCCACGGCGATAATCTGTGAGAGTTTGCATTAAAAGAGAGGCTTAATAGTCGTTTTATTAACAAAGCTCAGTCGCGGGTGCGAGTGCTTATCATCATGCTAACTCCTGGTTCCCAAAACGGGGGGTCGTGACCTCCCTTGGTGTTCGACATAAAATTCGACGTTCGGAAACTGGCCTGGACAATGGGACAGTCATTGACGTGCACGCCGAGATGAGACGGGCACGTCCGGGTGTCGGTTCTCACACGCAGAGACCTGTCAAGAACGCAAAGTAATGGCCGACCTGCATGAATCGCCAAGATGTCGGGGGGACGGAGGGCGCCAAAACCAAACTGAATCACTCGCCCTGACAAATGTAACCATCCCTGATAATCCACGCAACTAGTGCAACCTTCCACGCCAGCATTAAGCCATTATACAGTTTCTATGAAGCATCTCAACAAAAACACAATGACACTCCTCGCCAACAACACGTCTGTCCCCTGCCGCAGGTTTCCCTCCCAATAGGTTACATAAGTTCAAGGATGTCGTCATGGCGACGCAGCAAAGCGGACGAAGAGATAAGTATTGATACGATGAAAGCGTGTGTGTATGTGTGTGTGTGTGTGAGATGTGTTGAACAGGACTGGAGTTCTGATTTGTGGAAAGTCTGACTAAATATTTGGATGTGGCCATTTTGAAAAAGGTAAAAAAAATAATATATATCCGTGTGTGTGTGTGTGTGTGTGCAACACTTAATGATTTGTAAAACACCGGAATATATTACACATACACACCCTTTTAAACACATAATCTCACTAATCCATAGTAATGAGGAGACATTGAATTTGCCCCTTTAAAAATATAAAAAATCAATCAATATTCATTCATTCATTATCTGTCTTGTTATCTTGCTCTCAGGTTTGCATGGAGCCTGAATGGGTGAAAATGAATGAATGAATAAAGAAATGAATAAAAATGTTTAAAAAGTTGCAAAAATATCAGAAAAAGAAACTGACCAAGAATGTAACGCACAACAAGGATCAACCTTTTTGGGGGAAAATTGATTTAAATGACATAATAAATGGACACAAAACATATTTGATGGGCTTCACGTCTCTCTCTCACACACAAATCACCCAACCTTGCTTTGTAACACCGCAAAATAAACCAACACATAGGAAAGCTGATTTTCCCTCAGGGGGGAAATCATTTCCGCATTGATTGGAAAGAGAGAGAACGAGAACCAAAGAGAGAGATGAGTGCGATCCGCCGCCGTGCAGCAGATCACGCCAGAGTGCCCTTTCTCCCGTGCAGCCCTGGAGACTGAGGGCGCTTCTGCCATCAACCGGCCCGGTCTGCCACCGGAACACGTCACCGATACCCTTAATCCACTTACGTTCCTTAGGTTTACGCGGTGCGCTAAGCCTATTAGTTCACGGAAGTGTGTCCGAGGAGGGGACGACAATCGCCGTCGGCTTCGGGGAGCACGGCGATCGAATCCTGACGCGCATAAGAGGGGGAAGGAGGAAGGAGAAAGCAAAGCAAAGCGCTGATTTCTTTATTGCCTATATACGGCAGGGGTTTTGTCTCCGGAGTTTCTTCCTTCGGTGTTTATCAGGAGGGGGGGGGGAGGCGGAAGGGGAGGGGGGGCAGAAAGAGACAGGTTCAAGGTTTCTCCCTATAATTACAGAGATAGCGGAGTTCCTCCCCAGCGGGGCGTCACTCCCCGTCCCTTCATATTGTATAAAGACTGTTCTATCAGACCGGCAGCGGCATCATTGCTTGTAAATTAATTTGGGGTTCCTGTCAGTCGGGGCCCTCTGCTCCCTTATCTGCCGGTGTAATATGGGAAGCTGAGAGGCTGGGGAGATACTGCTGAGAGTGCTGGAGAAGAGGAGGGGAGGGAGAGACGAGGGGGTGGGGGTTGGGGGTGTAGGGGAGGGAGGGGGGGTATAAAAGAGAAAGGAGATAGATGGGAGGGAAGAGGGGAGCAGGGACAAAACAAGAGAGGCGAGCGGGTCCCGAGATGTCAAGAGCAGATTCCAGGAAGCAGCGGTGATAAGTGAATATGGTCGTGCGTCCCCCCCCCTCCCCTCCTCCCCTGCCGCCTCACCCTTTCACGCACACACATACTCCATTTGTCATCCGGGCCGGACTCGGTGCAGAGAGGCCTTCACCTATCACCACTATTTGCCTGCGTATCGCAGCCGGTGGATAACCCCCCCCCCCTCTTGTTTAATTCCGCCCCTATTTCTAAAAAGCTCCGGCCCTCTCATGATCACATGTGTGCAACACACACACGCATACACACACACACCTCTGACCCCCTCAGTTGTTTCTAATTAACCCCTCACCCACTGTATTTATCCTCAATTCCCTAATGGTGATAAATGGGGCTTGAGTCATGAGCAGCCAGAGTCATGACGGCAGCGGCTAAACACTGGGACGCCAAAGAGGATGAGCTCATTTGCATCCCGCCCCCCCCCCCCCCCGCCCCAGACACGTTGGACACCAATTTTGAACCCGTGGAGATGCAATGGCTGGAAAAAAAAACTTACATTTCAAGGAGAAAAATCAAATTTCAATTTTCCAAAATTGGACTAAATAAGACGTTTGCATCTGAGTTGGAAAGAAGCGATGACATGTTGCATCGGGGAACAAAAGGGAATAAACATCTTCACGACTCTTAAGAAATCATGTCCAACTAAGGACGACCAAAATAAAAATCAGACGGCGTCTAATTTTTTTCAAAACTTATCAAAAATCGATTACCAAAATAACAATGTCTGGGTCTTCATATTTGACCGCTAACCCCCCCTAGCCATGCGTTGCTGCAGCTGTGAGGAGAACAAAAGAGGGGAAGGCACACGGCTGTCCACTTCTGGAGGGGAGTCAGCGGTCAACGGGACCTCAATGAAAGCTCTGAAATCTAATTCCACTGCACCTCTTCATTGTCGCCGCACCACAAAACAAAATACTTCTCGGCGGCGGATCGTTTGGCAGCTACATCCGTGTTTGTGCGTTCCCCTACATCCTTCTTCATTAGACGGCTGAGGAGGGGGTGCAGGGGGGGGGGTTATCTCCCCTTGCAAAACAACCGACGCCCCTCCTAGCATTCAAAACAGAGCGGTGGACAGCCTTAAAAAAAAAAAAAACGTCCGGATGTGTGCCGGGGCCTCCGGCAGGGGCAAAGGCGGCTGAGAGGTTAATTGTGCACATTAAATCCACTGGAAGTTTGGTTCATATCCAAACAGGGGCAAAGGAAAGCATTTATTTCAATCACCGCCACCGAATCTCCTTGTGTCATCGACTTGAGAAGAAGCTGCCATCGCGTTTGAGACGTCATGTTTAAACATCATTGGAAAAATCCAAAACGGATTCAGCACCGCACCCGTGCATCGGCCTCTTGGAGGAGCTCACGGAAACCACGCAAAACACGGGATAACCTGTTTTACTTTAACAAGATATTTCCTATGTGGCGGATGCAATGGAGGACTCGGGGCCTGCGATGGACACGACGGACGGAGGCCTCTGGATTTTTATTGGCTCATTTCTTGGCTTCTATCGCCATCTAGTGGATGCATGTTAATGCACATCGCTTTTCTTTGTGTTGCCTCTGAGAGGTGGCTTGAAGGCAAATATCAGATGTTGAATATAGTGAAAGCACAAAGGTCAGATGACAGGGTTTAAATCTACACTTTTAAGAAATCTCAGCATGTGGAGGCTTTTCTCTATGAGGTGCCGATGAACACCGTGGAGTGTTTTCATTCCGGGCGACTTCCCCGACCAGCAGAGAGATGCTGCAGGGGTAAAACAAAAAAAAAATTAGCACGTCTGATCAGTTTTTCCCATAGGTTAGCGATGGGGCGCGAGCACGATCCGCGCATTCACTTATTGATGCCAGACGCAGATTGATCTCCCCGCTCGCAGCGGAGAATAAATCACTTGAACATAATTAGCATTGACAAGGTTAGAGCTGACATGGAATTTCATCTTAATTACAGGAGGGGAAATTCGTTCCATTAATTCCATTATCTCAGCATGAACACGTCTTAACTAACTGGATCACAAGTGCTCTGGCGCACACTCGCGGTGGCCGGACGCTAACGTAATTTGCTTTTTAATTCCGGGGGAATTTCCATAACCGGTGCGGAATTAATGTAGCGTTGCGTCGCCTTGCAGCTCGGCGGCTGGGGGCCACACGTATGGTCGTCTAAAACAAAGGGGGTCTCTCTCGGCCGCTCCTGTCAGATAAAATCCCCATTTTGCCGGTAAACACATTGCGCAAACAATTTTTGAGGCATTTTTTTTATTCAATGTACACACATATCACTAACAAGCACTTGTAATACTTCAATATTCAGCTTGAAACAAAAATGTGAAACAATGTTCTGGAGTTAGGCGGGAGCTAAAGAGAGGACAAGGAGAATGCAAGGATATCAAGGTTGAGGAACAACAGAGGAGTTACAGCCTGGACATCCTGAATTAACTGGAAAAAAAAAACAATCCATTGGAAGAATTGACCTCTCAGGTTGTTTGACTAAGCTCAGAAGACAAATCCAGCACGTCACCCAGAGACACACCCCCACAGCAGGAACCCCCTGGTGTCACATCCCTGGGTTTCATCTCAGTCCCTAACTCAACTCGCAAACTTCAAGACCAAACTATATTCAGTCGATCGCACGTAAAACAACGGCCATCATCGGCGGTTGTCTCTGATTATTTACACCCGTGCTCTGCAAAAGCTTCCATCCCATCATCCCGTGGGACATTTAGTCACAAAATCAATCCAACAGGACACACAAAAGGCCCCACTGATGCCGCAGCGGCAAAAACACAACACAGCGGGCAGCCGCGTTATAGCGCCACCGTGTGGTCAATGTGAGGTACTGCACGCAACAGGTGCAAACGGCGTGCAGCACTTCAGGAAAATAAAAAACATACAAGCGTTCATTTGTGTCTTGCAGATGTCACTTCGCTTGTTGTAAGAGGGGTACATTGAAAAAAAAGCGGCAAAGTGGGAAAAGAAGCGAGGAAAATATCAGACTTACATGTGCTGCCTTCACGGGCATCCCCCCGCATCCGCTTCTGCTCGCGTATTTATTGTTAAATGGAAGTTTTCTTAAAATGCATTGAAGGTCCGGTTCATTCCGATTTGCGCTGGAAGTTTAACGAAATTTGAAAATGACTGCCGATGTTTCCGGTCGAATCACGTGGACAACCCACGGTCCCGGTGGTTCCTCTTCATTTGTTGTTGTTTTTTTTTTTTTTTTTTTTTTTTTTTTTTTTAGAATTTCCCTTACTTCTGTGATTAGTATGTGAGTCACATATTCTCATCTTTTGTTTTTATTCATTTAACCAGGCTTTTTATATAAATCCTAAGCTTTAATTTCAGACTGTCTTTTTACCTGGGTGATCATTTTATTAAAACCACCTGATACACCTCCGTCCTACAACCAGGGGGGAATGTATCTTTAACTTTGTGCGTGTGTTTGTTTTTCACTGTGGGGTTTAGAGCTCCTTCCTGTGGCCAAAGCTACCTCCTGCAGCTTGCGAGGTCTAAAGGTCATCGGTGGTCCAGCATCTCCAAACACTCCTCCGGTGTGTGTCAGACAGCATGGACGCTGAGAAATATAACCCAAAAGGAGTCTGTTTTAATTTTTCCTGCAGTGGTTTGCGCTCTCATCTCACAGCAAGAAGGTTCCCGGTTGGATCCCCACAGGGAAGCCTTTCTGAGTGGAGTTTCCAAGTTCTCCTCATGTCTGCGTGGGCTCCCTCCGGGTTTTCTGGGTTCCTTCCTCAGTCCGAAAACATACAGGAGGTTCATTGGAGACACAAAACGTGCATGAGAGAGTGAATGTCGCATGTCTATATGACAGCGTGAATGAGAGGATGAATGGTTGCATGTGTAAATGACATGTGTGTATGTGTCTATATGTGGCCCTGTGATCGACCAGTCCGGTATATGAACCCCACCTCTCGCCCAACAACAGCCGGGATAGGATCCAGCATCCTCTCAGGATAAGCCACGCATGAATGAATGAATGGCTTAAAAACATACCTCTTCACCAAGCACTACCCCACCCCGAAAAAAAAAGAAAAAAAAATTAAGAAATGAATGTATGTATATGGTTTTGAGATGGCTATTTGATAGAGTGGTCACTTCTGACTTCCGACTACTGGTACTTCGGATCTTCGGTGACTGAATTGCACTTTTTGTGAGTCACTTTGGATAAAAGCGTCTGCCAAATGACTGAAATGTAATGTAATGACAAAACAGCCCTGAACCACCTTTGAATATCCACTTATATCCACCTTTCAATCCACAAACTCCCTATATGCACTGTTATTTGGCACGTTACTAAATCGCTGACGTTTACATACCAACCATTGTGTGTTTATTTACATTATGTCCTACTTAACTACCAGTGTCTCTTCTATGTTACATGACAAACACTGTGAGAAGCAGTCAACCTTGGGAAAGCCCAGCTCCCCCAGCAGGTCACCTCTGCGGATTCTAACCTCAGACGCGGAGAACATGTTGTACTGACATCAATACTTTGGCGAGACTGCAGGGGCCGTTTGGCGAAAAAACGTCCCGCTGCAGATATTCCATACGATAACCACTTCCAGGAACAGAAAATCTATCTTGTAAATCTTTGTTTGAGTTGGGTAAACTACCTGCTAGCTGCTGTGTTTGGCGACCGCCCCAGCTGTTCATCTGTCAGCCCCGGAGAGCGGCTAAGCTCGTGCCCGGGCCCGAGGGAGAGGCGAACATTCATTATTAGACGTATCGAGTGAAGCCGAAGACGGGCTGGAACGTCTTCAATACCGAGCCGCGGTGGGCCGGCGTCATAGCGCTATTGTTTCGATAAAAGAGTGGAAATTAGATTCGGGTTCCGGTGTCGATGTGGAACATCTGCGGTGGGTGACCAACGATGACAGACAGCCATAAGCCAAGGTTTTGCTATTACCTGCAATAAGTCCAGATAATATATCTCCCCTTCCAGACATGGCTCTTCTGTCAGCTCGCAAATCAAGGAAGAAACTTAAGTAGCCTTAATGTGGAGCTACTTTGGTCTTTTGGGATGTCCTGTGTCAACAGGATCCATGCAGGTGGAAATCTTTGCAGCTCGGTTAGTGGATCGGGCGCCTCTGCAATTGGAGGGTTGTCAGTTTGATTCCCAACCCCTCCGACCTGCATGCAGAACTGTCCTCGGACAAGACACCTAATCCCAAACTGCTCCCGATGGCCTGGTTAGCGCCATGCATGGCATCTTTGCCACCATCACGGTGTGTGTGCGTGTGTGTGTGTCTGTGTGTGTGGGGACCGTTTCTTCGAGAAGTTGAGAGTCTGGTGAGAAATGTCTAAAATCTATTCCAGTTAACGCCATGAAGTCATCCTCATATGTTGTGACTTAATGGGAACTTGCACTTTTCACATTAATTTATCATCTTATAATAAATATACACATATTCTTTTAATTATTATCATCTTTCCCTTATCACTTGATCAAATAAAGTAGTTTTTTTTTGGGGGGGGGTTAAAAAAAATACTTGTATTTTTCCCCACTACATTTCTTTGAAAAGTGTGACCATACTCCACGTTGGTTGGAAAAGTGCATATGAAAACAACATCAATATCACCAATGCATTGCCAGGAAATTTGAAAAGAAAAGAAAAGAAAAGAAAAGAAAAGAAAAGAAAAGAAAAGAAAAGAAAAGAAAAGAAAAGAGAACGTCACATTGGAAAGATGAAGAGATAGAGATCATTCAAAAAAAACACATTTAAATATGAGACATGTGATGGTTGTCAAAATAATAATAATAATAAATATAATAATCATTTGTGTGTACAAATAAATCAACGAATACATAGCGTGGAGCTTTATAATAATAACATTGAAGTTCATACATTCGACTTGTTTTCGCTCCATCTTCAACCACGTGGTGGAGTGACGGCGCCTCGTTGCCATGAATACGGACGCGGAGGCCGAGCGCGTCACCGAGCCACCAAAACAGTCTTCTATTTAATCATATATTTATTGATTCATTATTTATATTAATGAAGGCGTGAACTGAACAGACCTTCAACGCCTCTTTGGGTGAGGAAAACGGACCGAACAGTGATCCGGGCTGGACAGATGGAGCCCTAATAATCCTCTTTTAGAAAGAATCCCACTCCTCCTCCTCCTCCTGTCTAACGCACCTCCTTCCATTCTCATGGAATATCAGCGACTTTGGGTTAAAGCAAGTTAAATTATTAATAGGTAACAGAATATCCGCCCAAATGATCCAATACAAAGTACGCCGTAGCCTGTCTGTGCCTTTAAAAAAAATATTAGGTGACCAATTTAAGGATAAATGCAGAGTTTAAAATCAACTAAAACCGTGTTGTATAATGTTAAATTGTACTGTACCCCCATTTGGACTTTAATTCAGAAAAATCATACATCAATCATACACCAAATTTAGATCCGCCCGTGACAAATTACATTTCATAGTTCATTGCGGTATTCATATTGCCAATTATCTGGCGTGTAGGTTTAAGTATCTCACATACCTACGTTAAATCTCGGTAGAATGGTGTTAAAATAACTAATGTTTTTCATGCGATACCACGAGAAATAGCGTGCTTTTATTTTGAAGGGTAAATGACAACACTTCCGGTTATGCCTGATTCCCGCCGACTTGACCAGCATGCGAACCTGATGCTCCGCGCTGCGCCCGCAGTCCGCGAGTCCTTAATGCGTTTTCTCCGGATACCTGATCGATGCGTCGTCGATATGCGCCTTTAACGATAAGTAACGGTAATAATCTCCACCTTTTTCCCTTCCATTTTTTTTTATTTTTTGAATTGTTTTAAACATATTTTAATTTCATGCATGGACGTGGGAAGACGTGAGTGTAAGAAGGTGAGTCACTCATTAATAAGTGCTGACAGACTCAGAGAAGGAGGGATTGAGCAGATAGAAGTAGAGAGAGAAGGGAGAGGGTATTTAAAACTAGACCTTGAATCATAATCATCCCCGAGCTGCCCATTGCAACCCAATGGCTTGTTTTTATTTTTAAACAATGAGTATGATAATATTAAAAAGAAATGAGGGACGCGTAGGATGGTCGTTTTGACTCCCCGTGTATTTAAGGCTCTTATTCAATACCATTGTTGTGTTGTGTGTGTGTGTGTGTGTGTGTGTGTGTGTGTGTGTGTGTGTTTCTTGACGTTTGTCCCCCTCACTGTCTTTGAAGCAGTCCTAGTCTTTTTTTTCCCCCTCAAACAATAATAAACTCTCTAGTGTTTCCATGGGACACAATTTTGATATTAATATAAATGTAATATAAATGCTGACGTATAAGTGATAAATGGTTGAATCCTGAGGGTTCCAGAAAATGACAATAAAGCATCAGCCTCTGAGGTGCAAGTTGGAAACAAAAGGGAAAATTATTTTTCCTCAGAACAGCTCACGACTTTAACATCCTGCGATAAACCACTTCTGTTGATGTTTAACGAGTATCTGTCATGTTTATTTTTTATGTTTTACAGTCAAAGTCCTCCTTAATAATTTTGTAATTCCTTTTTTAAATAATTAAACACACCAACCACAGCCTTATGTTAAAAAGTGAATATGTATAATATTTAAATGCACCTTAATTGTGCTCAAACACCAACATACCTCACATGTACCTTGCAGAAGTGATGAGGTCCTTGATTTACCCACGAGAAATAATTATTAGCGCTAGCTCATTTACCCTGTCAGTACTTTCACTACTCATCCCAGATTTCCCGTCTACCCAGAATTCCCCTCGGCCTTCTGTCACCTCATGCATCTGTGCCCCCTCATTAAAGTTGTGAATCACAGCCTCGTCCAGGAGAGACTTGCACAACCCGCCATGCGGGGCAGCTCCCATGAAGGTTGTGGCTCGCCATTAATAGAAATGTTTGAAGACGCTGTTGTTGTCGTTGGCGCCGCGGAACACATTTCCCCCGGTGAACTGGAGAAGAAGGGTTTCACACGTGAAGCCCTTTCAGATCTTATAAGAACAGGCCTGGAATTACTTTGAATGATCCGGTGATACCCGAAACCAAAGAGACAACATGTTCGAAACTCGATTGAACTTTCAAATTTTCAATTATTCATCATCTGTACTGCTTTTTTTTCTGTCATTTAGCGAGAGCTGGGGTTCCCCCTAGACCGGTTGAATAACAGTGCTACTGACAAAAACATGCAACCATTCACTCATTCACGGGTCATATAGTGACATGCAACCATTCACAAGTCATACAAAGACATGCAACCCTTCACTCTCTCATTCACATGTCATATAGACATACAACTATTCATCCATTCACGAGTCATACAGAGATGCGCCGCCATTCACCCTCTCACTCACCCCTCTTGACCATTTAGGGTCTTCAAAGAACTTCCTGCATGTTTTTAGACTTTTGGGGGAACCTGGAGAACTGAGAGGAACCCCGTGGAGACACGGGGAGAAAATGGGCTCCACACAGAAAGGCCGCCCTGTTGGAATCCAACTGGGAATCATCTTGCTGTGAGACAAGAGTGCTAACCAACACCAAAAAATTCTAAAAAAAAAACATTCCCCTTATTGATTTACACTGAGATGCATTTCACCGTCGCAACTACTACCAAATATATTGCCTAAAAAAAGTAGATGTGTTTATTTTATGCCTGTTAATATCAACCAGACTCAGCCAGTGGACGTCTTTTATACTCTGCGCTACACTTTAAATTTATGTATACAGAACGATTTGGTCCCGCACTGCACGGGCTTAGTGATCTACCTGCACCACTAGCAGGGTTCTGTAAACAGCGATGGTGCTGGAGGAAAGAGGGATGTCAACTTCCTTTAGTGTGTGCTTCTTCGGAGCATCGGGTGTTTCCCATAAAGCGTTCTCTACGCTCATTTAATGTCAGTTCTGAAAGGCAATCTTTGTGTCATTTTCCTGGTATGTGACTTTTCATCCTTTTGTCCAAAATATGCCGCTCACACAACATTTCTCAGCTCTGCTGCAGCACCTGCTTCCACTTAAACCTCCTCTCTGGTCTTCTTCTAGAACTTCCTGGCCGGCAGCTTCACGTCCAGCTCTCTGTTCACGTCCAAACCGTTCCGGTGTGACTTTATCTCCAGATCGTCTAAACATGAGCCGTCCCTCTGACGGACTCTTTCCTGACTCTCTCCATCCTCCTCGCTGCCAGAGAGGAACCTCAACATCTTCATCTCTCCATACTTCTCCTAATAGGTAACAGCACTAACACATAAAACGCTATCTACCTCGATAGGACTAAATTGGATTTGGAAAGAAAGTCAATGCAAATGTGGGTTTATCTTTATTTTGGGGGAGCAGGCCTTATCTGCTCAACTCCGATCCCTTGCCACGGCTCAATAAGCAACACGTGGTGTTTTTTGAGACAGGTGGCGCCTTGCCGACCAACAGGCTGCCTGTAATTACAGTCCTCTCGCTTCAATAGGTGTGCGTATATGTGTGTGTGTATTTGTGTCAGAGAAACAGAGTGAAAGAAAAGAGGTCAGCGTTAAAATCCCAGTAAAAACCTTTTACATCCCACAGCCTATTTTTAGATCCGTGCCTGAATTTGAGGCGCGAACTCGGGGCACCACGAGGGCCTTTCGGACGTCGGGTTTTCCAGAACGATTGGATCCTCCAAAAATATATCACAGTGCATTCCGCTGGCCTCCATCCTGTCCGATGAGAAGACACACACACACAGTTTGAAATGACCATACGCATCACCTTGAGTCAGGTTTCGTTACATCACGGCCTCGCTTGTCCCTGCGCCATCGTGGCTTCACCATAGCAACGCCCCTAAAAGACACACACACACACACACACACACACACACACACACACACACACACACACACAGATTCCTAAGCAGGCTTTGCTTTCTATCCTTAGCCTCTTTCCCACCCCCTTCTCCTCCCCGTATCCTCATCTATGTGCCTGATTACTTTCTGCCATTTAACCCCGGGATCTGAGGAAACAGAGGCACTCTTCATGGCTCTAAATACAGCAATATAGCCCGTGCACCCACACACACACACACACACGCATTCACTTTGGAGTCTTGTCTGACTTGATTGGTCGGACGTTCGAGCGGACATCAACAGGTTCCCCCGCCAGCTTTTTCACGTCTTCTTGGACCATGTATCCTGAAAATGTGAGTTTTGCGTTGTTTTGATTTAAAGGTAATAAGGGGGTGTTGAGCCTGGTACTTGTGTCCCTGATAGGTATTTAATGTAAAATGTGCACTTTAGTGGTGTGTCTTATTCATAACATGTTCCAACTCATTCCCCCTACCGATGTAATATCACATTTAAATCAAATTCTAAATGGGTTAACATCTATGCAATTGTAAATAAGAAAATGTGAGTGTGTAGCTCTGGATGTACGTGAAAGAGACTCCTTCCTCCGCACACAGTGCCAGATTAACTTGCGTTCTCAGCTCACAGCCGGGTAAATTATTTAACGTCGAGTTCTTAAATTGTGCAGATGGACATGAATATGCACTCCTCTTGAAACGTCTCTTTCAGCGTCTGAAAAAAACACAGAAGTCATATAACTTTGTCATCGTTGGTCTCAAAGCCAAATTTTTGCTCAATATTTCCCAGAAACCACCCTATTTGAGCTTTGTTGCTATGGAGACAAAATGATCGTAACCGGTGGAAGCACTCCACTCAAATTGACACATCTATATGAGAAAATAACCAGCAAATGAACGTGTGATATTTTGGGTGTGAGGTTGAAGAGGGATTAGAAAGCAGTGTCACGTTGGGACCGTCTACAGCTAAGAGCAGTGACTTGGCTCGAGGTCTAGGCTCAGCGGCTTAGCTTGGATGCTAAGCTAACCCGTTGCACTCGGCCTTCTGTTTACAGCTAAGAAATTCATACAGAAGTACAGAAATTAACTAAAAATGAAAATAGTGTATTTAAAAGGGTTAAATAGCATATTTTAAAATTTGGAAATTGGTCCATAGGGGATGCTCAGAAGCTGGACTTTTTTAATTTTAATTTGTCGAGTGGTATATTTGGATACAGCCCTAAATATAGTCTCTGTGGGAAAGTCTGATTCTCATACATTTGGATAGAAAGATCATAGAATAGTATCATGATTCGTCGATAAAATAAATATCTAATGCTTGTTTCAACTGCTTATAATTTCTTTTCATTTTCATGACTATGCTAACGGCTTCTTTGAGCTAGCCCCGTGCGGAGCTTCATTCGGGAATTAAGTAATGAATGGTGAAAAGTAAAGGACTGAGTTGCCCGATGTGGCAGAGTTGGAGTAAAACGCCATATGTAGCATGCTGCCATGTCAGGTTGTCTTGTCCTTTGCAGAATCCTTCTCAGTTGAACACCCAGATTAGGGGCTGAGAAGCCATGAGCCTGAGTGTGATTAGATGCAATGGGACCAAAGGTTATTGAATACATGTTGCAAAAATACTGTCGCAAGTAAGGCCTTAGTATTATAACAAAACCCAGTCTTGGCAGAAGAAAAACATGTAAACTGGTCTTTAGGGTTTTTTTGCAGTTGTAGCCTAAAGCTGAGTTTCTTCTTTAAAATGCTCTCTTCTCTCAGGTTTGCGTGAAATCACATCATGCACTCAGTCCATGTCGGGATGTGGGAGCCCCAATCCCCACCTGAACATGCTCCACCCCTCAACCCGCGACCACCCTCCAGCCCACGGTTTGCCCATGTGACCAGAGCAACCCCAGCTAAGAGGATCACCTTTTACAAAAGTGGCGACAGCCAGTTCGGGGGCATCAGGATGGCCATCCACAAGCGGAGCTTCAAATGCTTCGATGCCCTGCTGGATGACCTTTCCCAAAAGGTTAGTGGCAGAAGACTGGAGAGCTATGACGTAGAGGTTGTTTTGAAGTTGTTACTCTGTAACTCATTTGTGCTACTTTCTTAAGAGTGTTTGACCAAAAGATATACAGGGCTGTCTCAAAAAATTAGAATATTATCATCTGTAACGCGATTACAAAAACAAAAATGTCATACATTCTTGATTCATTACAAATCAACTGAAATATTGCAAGCCTTTTATTATTTTGATATTGCTGATTATGGCTGACATCTTAAGAAAACTCAAAAATGCTATCTCAAAATATTAGAACATCATGAAAAAGTAATTTTGTTTTTTTTTAATTGCATTACAGATGATAAAGAACTTTATCACAATATTTTAATTTTCTGAGACAGTCCTGTATTTACGGGACAAAATGGATACCGCTGAGTCAGTACGTGTATCTCTCAACACCGTAAATGTTAATTTTGTGTGTCTATATGGTAACTATATGGTAACATTTTGTGTGTCTATATGGTAACCAGGAAGTGTTTGTCCACTCACAGGTGCCACTACCATTTGGTGTGCGGACCGTGACAACCCCCCGCGGAACCCACATCATCAAACACCTGGAGCAACTCCAAGATGGAGGCTGCTATCTCTGCTCTGACCGACGCCACGCCAAGCCGATCGACATGGAGCTGGCCAAAAAACGCCCAAACATCTGGTATAATCATAGCCGTAGACCGCAGCGGCCTGACGCCATGTCCAGGACGCCTCCTGGCCACCTGCCCTACAGGCAGCGGCGCATTCTTCTGGTGAAGAACTCGGAGCCGGGGTTGAGGAGGAGCGTGGTGCTGAGCCGGAGGTCAACAAGGAGTCTGAGGGCCTTTCTTGACGAAGTCTCCGAGGTGATGCAGTTCCACGTTCGCAAACTTTACACGACAGAGGGCCGCAAGGTAAGATGCCCAAAGTTCTTCTGGCTGAGTACAAACTTTTAGCATGGCATTAAAAAAAAAAAAAAAAAACTCACGCTGCCGCTTTGTTTTCAGATCGACAACATTCAAAACCTGATGACTTGTCCGGGAGTCCTGGTGTGTGTCGGTCGAGAGGCCTTCAGCCCGGTGATGGTGAACTTTATAAGAAAGAGTTCAGAGGAAAAACTCCCCGGTTTGGGCAGCAAGTCCCCTGGTCTTGGTCCCAGGACCCCCGGAAACGGGGCCAGATCACCTGCTACTCAAGGAGTAAGATCCCCCCCTCATGGAGCTCAATCTCAAGCCAGCGAATACAGTGAAGGCCAGGAAAGCAAGAAGAACGGTAAGTTCTTTGGGTCTTTACAAGTTTACAATTACATGTTGTCAGAAGAATTCCCATTCTCCTCTCCTATCTACCTCTGATAAAGCTAGGTGCCATTAGAAGTCACACTAACTTGTCAAATACATTTAAAATGGCATTTTTTTCTGCTTACAGTCAATTTTGGCCTGGAAACAAAAAAGAGCATCATCCACCCCCGATCCGAGTCCTCAAACCGCTCCACCCGTTTCTCTTTGTCCTCGGACAAATCATATGGCAATGGTGTGAGTGCTTTCTCCCAGCCAGCACCGGCTATCATGAATGATGACATTGAAAAGCGGGTCCTGGTCAATAAAGACGGCAGTCTCTCGGTGGAAATGAGAGTACGCTTTCGCTTACATCAAGATGAGACTGTCCAGTGGTCGACTCAGATTAAAAAATCTCCATCTCTGACCAATGACTGTTACCCCGTTAGCCATTCCCACCCTCATTACTTACAACAGGGCCAATCGGAAAGCTGCTCTGACCCCGATTACACAGCCTTCGAACCGGATGGTGTGGATTATACGAATCAACATCTACAGTGTGCACTGGAGAGCAGCCACTGCCCCTGTTGCTATCACAGACAAGATCAGCAGTATGACCTGTGGGAGAACCCAACACACAGCAAGAATCGTCCTCCTGTCCCACCAGCACATGCATGCAGCAACTCACATTCCTTGGTGAGACACACACATTCTTCTAGTTCCTCCTCATCGTGTAACTCCAGGAGGGTAGTGCGCTGCAGGGCACGCCTCTCCAACAGCGGACGGGGCTCCGGATCAGAACAGGGCCAATTGGTCCAGGAGGAGATGTGTGTGACAGAGCAGGTGGAGCGCAGAGTTGAGGTGGAGCAAAACGGAGATACCCACGTAGAGGTGTGCAGAGTGAGTCGATGCTGTAGTCGTAGCGAGGTGGTCACTGTTGATTGCAACGCATGTCCCCTCAGCAGAAAGTCATTGGAAAATGAGGCTCTGGAGGAAGATGGTGAGCGCCCACCATCTGGAATCAGTTGCTCCTCGCATATACTCCGGTCCCTGAAAGAAGACCAAGATGATGACGATGAGGAGTTGCCTCCTAGCGCCTCACAGTGCTGTCACAATGAGTATTCCCCTTCCCCAACCTCCCAGATAGACAATCCAACAAGACTATGCGCTGAAAACAACAAGCACCAAGATAGGGAATCCAGGGAAAGTAGGCCAGTATCTGCAGTTTCTTCCTGTAACTGTGAAGCTGTGTCTAACTCAACAGCAGGTTTGGACGAGATGGATGAACCTGACGGCTCCAACTGCAAAACAATAGAGAGCTCTTGCAGCGCTGCAAAGGCCACAATCCAAAAATCCAAGTTAGAAAGGGCAGCAGTTGATGAGGAAGAAGTTCAAAGGGTTGTTAGTGGTTTGTCCGGAAGGTCTGCACAGTCTGTGACATCAAGTGTATGTCTTAATTGTGGGGGCTATAAATGCAGGGTAGCCTCAAACCCAAATAGGAGCATTTCACAAGCTTCCCGTCACTCCACCCAAACATTTCCGAAGCCAGCTTCCACTGTCCTCGACCAAGACATCGCCAATGATGGAGGTGATAATAATGGGTTGGATATTTCAAAAGGGTCCACTCGATCCAACAAGACCAATGTCTCAAAACATGTGAATCTCTCCGAAACGCCTGTTGTAGACAGGGCATCGAGTGCCATGTCCGGAGCATCCCATCCAGAAACTACAGCAAACGAGGAGGAACGGGCTCCAAGTGCCACTTCAGCTGTAAGCCAAAGGTCTAGCAAATCCCAGAAATCTGGCTGTAGTTGTGCCAATCCTGTCACAGCAGAAAAAGAAGAGGAAAGAAGACCGGGCGCCATGTCAGCTCAATCCAACAGGTCTGACAAGATCAGCAGCTCCCACCACTCTCTCTGCGGTGGTACAGCTGAAGGTCCTGGTATTTCAACAGGACAAGAGGCAGAGGACCAGGATGGTCAAGAAAGAGCTCGCAGTAGCCTTTCTGTAAAGTCTAATGCTTCCGCTAAGCTGGGAAAGGTAGAAAAACCTAACAGCATCATTTCTGTTAAATCTTCAAAATCAAATAAATCTAATGTATCTGTCAAGTCTTGCCAATCTTGCACATCCCCTTGCAGTCCTTGTACCCAAGAAGTATCTTCATCTCCAAATGTGGTGGGTGAACGCAATGTACATGATATAGGAAAAGAAGAAAGTGAGTTAGAAGAGAGAGCAGTAAGTGGCTTGTCAGTGAAGTCCAATGGTACTGCCAAATCCAACAAATCCTGTAAGTGTACCAAAGCAGCAGAAAGGTCTCTGTCACCTGGGTCAGAGGCTGGGGGAAACAGAAAAGATGGGGCAAGTAGTGAGATGTCTGCCCGATCAGTTAAATTAAACACATCTACCAAGTGTGACCGCCACTGCAGTGGAAAGGGAGCCAATGAGGCTGAACAAAAAGAAAATGAGATGACAGAAGAGGATTCTGCGGCAATCTCAAAAAACCAAAACGAAGTGCTGTGTGAAAACTGTGAAGAAAGACCCGTGAGCGCTTTGTCCGTCTCTGCAAAGTCTGGTGCAAGTTCCAAATCCGCTGCTTCAGCGAAAAAAGAAGAGGGACGAACCTCCAGCGCTATGTCCGGGAAGTCAAACGTCACCGCCAATTCCTCCAAGTCCAAGAAGTCAAACTGCAGAGAAGGACCCCCTGATTCAAATGAATGTGATGTTCCTTCTGCCGAGGACAATGAAAAAGAGCAAAACGGAAGACAAGAGCGGGTAGCCAGTGCCATGTCTGTGCAGAGTAAATCCTCAGTGAAATCAGACACTTCTCACAAGGGCAGTGATCACACTCAAAATGTGGTCACCATTAAAACCCCAGAAGGGTTTGACGAGGATGGGAGTGAAAAAAGAGAGGGCGCACAAAGTGTCGCCTCGGTTAAATCAAGAAGAAGCTGTGTCTCATCCACTTCTTCAAAGGTATCAAAGCATAATGTTATAGATGATCCAAATGACATTAAAACGGCAGATGAAAATGTGGCAGAAAATAACTCCCCAGGATGTCAATCTTCAGCACATTCTCATGGCCAAACACTCTCACCAAGGAGAAGGAAATCTCCAAGGGCCCATTCACCCAAATCCACACCATCATCGCCCAGTAATCCCCAAAGCCCAATGCAACAACTCTCATGTGGCCAAGATGCTGGAAAGACAAGGGGGTCGAGTGCCATGTCAGTTCACTCTTCTAGGTCTGGCAGGTCCAAATGTCACTGTGGAGTAACCTCAGCACTTGAAGGGACAAACAAAGAGGAAGGAGACAATGATGCGGAGAAAAAGGAAGTCAATGGGGAGTTGAATGAAGAGGAAAAGGAGTCTTCAGAGCACGCCAGTAGCATTGTGTCCACCGCATCCAAAAGATCAAAAAGAGAATCAGGGGTCGCAGAGAAATCCTTGAGTTGTAACTCCTCGGGGTCAGTCTCCCTTGTTTTGCCGGAAGATCTGGAAACTGGTGACTCTGACAGTGGGAAGTCCTGCATATCCTTTCACACAAATACCAAGAGCAACAGCGGGGAGAAAACAGTACTTCCTGTCTGTGATAACGCAAAATCCCCTGTGGATGGAGATGTGGAGCGAACTGTGTCAGCTATATCTCAAAAATCCAAGAGCAACAGAAGCGACACCGCTTCACCCCGTAACGCACCAGCAATCAATATACCCGCTATTGAAACGCCTGGAGGAAACGGAGATGAAGATAAAGCTTCTGGAAATGAGGAAGGAGCTTCCAGAGCATTTTCCACCAAAAGCAGCAGATCTCACAAGTCTTCTTGTAAATGTGGGGCTAAAGCAACACCTCAAATTTCAGACTGCACATCTGTAATAGAGAGCGTGAACTCTGCTTCAGAGAACAAAGTTAGTAATCGGGACGACTGTGACCTCAGGACCTCATCTGCAATGTCATCAGTGAGTGCTAAGGCTTCAAGAAAATCCAATTCAAGTGCCAGTGCTAAAAATACCAAGGTCGCTGTTACAGTTTCTGGAGATCCTACGAACAATGACCCCATACGCAAGGCCTCTAGTACAACAGGCAGTGAATCCAAAGGGGAAAAAGGTGTCACAGACGACGAAGCAACTTGCATCAACCCCAAAACTCCCTGTAGTCTCCGGACCGAGTCGGAATCAAATCCAAAAGTCTCGAAGCAGGCTAAAGGAGAGAATGCAGTCAAAGGGAATGACAACGCAAGCATCCTGTCGGTCAAATCATCTGGTTCAAAGAAAGAGATGTCAACCAGATCCTCCAGACCAGGCAGCAAAGCGGAGACTTGTAGCGAAACTCTGTCTGCTGCAGAACTGCTGAAAGAGACGCGTCCTCACAGCAAACGCTCAAGGGAGAGCAGAACCAGCAACAAGCCCGGCAGTGAGAGGAGCGGGAGGCACCAAAGAAAGAAGAACGAGCACAATGAAGAAGAAGAAATTACCCCCGCCCTTCTACCCAACTCTTCTCCCAATGAGATTGTCAGTGAGTGGTTACGAAGCATTCCAGCTGACGGCGCGCTCTCATTCGGGGAAGTGCTGAATGAGTTTGAGCTGAAGAAAGAGGAGGAGCTGGAGAAAGATGAATCAAAGGAGGCGGAGCAGACTGAGAAGGCGGAAGTAGAGAAAGAAGAGGGAGAGAAGGAAGAAGAGAAAAGAGAGATAGAGCAAGAAGCCACTTGTGACAGAGTTGAGGAGAAGTGTCCAGACCCAGCTCCAGAAGGTCCCGGAAGAACTAGCGAATCCCTGCCAAAGAATTGGAACTCCACTGCAGTGATGAAAGTTCTTCTGAACCCTTCTTTCGGTCGATGTCGAAGCATGCCAGAGGTAAGCCATGGATGAAATGAAATGAAGCAGCAGATACAATGACAAAATATTTTTCTGTTTCATGAAATAACCAGAAAAGTGATAAATGTTCGCAATGATGTTCTCTGAACATTCTCTCTGTAGGTATCTCCGGTTTATGGCCGAAGACTGAGCACATCAGCCAGGGGGCTCTTGAACTGTCTGACCCAGCTTCAACTCATCGAGCCTACGATCAATGATCACCACAAGGACTGTAAAGAGCAGTATGACGATATCATGGCCATTCTTCAATCCCTTTGGCTCACTGACCCTAGAGATATAGAGGCAAGGGAGGCCATGGGTGTTAGAACAGACCAGGTGACTCCGCCGAGGTCTTCTTCTGGGGTAGGAATGAGCAGCGGCTCTGGCGGATCAGGGAAGTGCAACGAAAATCAAGACGGAGATGAGACACCCCCCAAAGAGTCTTTAAATGAGGATGAGGCAATGGAGAAGATTGGAGAAGAAGAGGAGGACACAAGTACACTTCCTCAAAGTCTTGACAGCCCGAAAGCTACCGAAAACCCATCATCGTCAGACAAAAGCTCTGCCAATGACAGCTCGAAATCGAACACCGACAACGAGCGAGAAGCACAGGACTCCAGCTCCTGCACTCCACCGACTGTCTTGCGGGCGCCCTTGTCCAAAAGAATATCCCAAGATCCAGACCCTATTTGGGTCCTGAACCTTCTGAGAAAACTGGAGAAACAGTTCATGAACCACTACATTAATGCAATGGCCGAGTTCAAAGTTCGCTGGGACCTGGACGACAGTGTTATCCTGGACACGATGATCGCAGAACTGAGGGAGGAAGTGAGCCGCCGGATCCAGAGCAGCATCGAGCGGGAGATGAAGAAGATCCACAGCCGAGCCGGAAGGGGCGGGAGGTCGCCACGGCCGCCGCAACAGGCTAACCTCTCCAGAGAGTCCACCATGACGGAGAAGCGGCGTCGAATGCTGAAGGTAAACCCAACAGAAATGTGTCCTCCACGACATACGGCTGCTCAAATGGTAGATAACCGTAGTTGCTTTATTTTTCAGGTTATGAAGAACCAGTCAGTGAAAACGGGTGACTCCCTCAGCGACGGAGAGATGACGGGTGACTTCAGTGATCAACGAAGTGACGACGAGTACTGCCCCTGTGACGCTTGCGTACGCAAGAAAATTGCCGCCCGTCCCCTCAAAATGAATCCGCCAGCAGCCGAGGCCCCCGTTATGATGGAATTTGACCTCCTCAAGATCCTCCAACTGAAGAGGAACCCGCTTTCTCCGCCTGCGGTCGTGCCCCAACCAGTGGACAGTGAAGGTGCAGATTCGATAGATGAGGAGGGGAGGAATTTAGAGGTGGTCCAAGAGGAAGAGGAGGAGGATGAAACTAAAGAGGATATCAAAGCTGAAGTGGTTTTAGAGGAGGCAATCCCAGAGGAGGATGAAGAGGAGCATACAAGTACAGGAACAGATGAAGAGGAAGCTCAAAGTGACCAACAGGAAAGGAGGAGTTTAGAGGTGCTACAAGAAGAAGAGGAGGAGGAAGAATCGAAAGAGGCTCTTGAAGCTGACGTTGTCTTAGAGGAGACAATTCCAGAGGAGGATGAGGAGGAACAAACAGATGAGCAGGAACAAACCGATGAGCAAGGGGAAGAGGTCGAAGGTGATCAGGAAGAAAACGATGCAGGTGGGGATGAAGAACAGGAAGAGGGAAGAGCGGGGAATGGGGATGCTGGGGACGAAAAAACAGCAGACGGAGGGGAAGACGAATGTCAGTGCGATTCCATCGGAAATGAAAGCAATAATGAGGAAGCTGAGAATACCGGTGAGAACACAGAGGATGCAGAAACGGCAATGGAGGAAGAAGTGGAGACAGGAGAGGACGAAAATGACAACAAAGTAGCAGATGAAGGGCAAAACGTCGAAAGTGGAGATGATGCGCAGGAACCCGGAGAAGGTGAAGAGTCCGAACCAAACCCTCAGGAGGAGGAATCAATGAGCACTGGCAAAAATGGTGAAGAAAAAAATCCCACTGAGGAGCGAGAGGACGGCGGTGTAGCTGAAACTATGGAAAATGAAGAGTCATCTCCGGTGGAGGAAGAGACGGAGGGGAATGTTGGCGTGTCTGCAGAGGCGGAGGATGAAGATGAAGGAGATGATGGCGCTGCCGGAGAGGATGAGAGTCCTGAAGATCAAGAGGGAGGCGATAGTGAGGAGCAGGAAGGAGAGGCTTCAGAGGAGGTGAGAACGAGCAAGAAGAGATTCAGACAACATATTTACTCTGATTCCCCCTTCACTAGTCACACAATAGAGTGAATGGTCCTATGTCTCTAAATGATATGTGGATGAGAGGGTGAATAGTTGTATGTCTCTTTATGTTGTATGTCTATAGGATTCATGAAAGAAGGAGTGAATAGTTGTATGTCTCTATATATGGCCCTGTACAAGATAAAATAATGAATTCATGAATGATTACACCATATAGGCAGCAACACAACCTTTACGCTCTTATCGAGAAACAGATCAAATTCCCATTGAACTGAACCGAGTTTCTTGACCCACTTGGACGGAAGTACTTTGTGCACTGCGTGAAAGGATCCAATCACTGATTCAAGCGGTTAAGTGACTCCCCTCTCTGGAGTCATTGGGCAGCCACTTTCTCCCGGCCACCGATGACCTCCCGGAAGAGATTACCAGTTGTATAAGGAGCTCCGAGTTCTATAGGGAAAGGAACTTCAAGCCATCCAACCTCAACTCCTCTGCTATACGGCAGCAACTCTTTTACCTCTTAAACCCAAGTGGTGTAACAAGACATGGCCTAAACCTCTCTTGTTGACTAGCTTATAGCTTATATCACTTTCTTTCTTTATTTCTTTTAAACCTTGATCTGTTGTTCTGGCAGACATTCTTGTTCTATGCAACAGGGAAGACGAGATCTTCAACCCCCCAAAAGATCAAGCAGAAATTACAGTTGGATTTTGAGCAAAGTTGATCATAGTCAAGCAAAAAAAAAAGAAAAATTAAGTTTTGAAACACCTGCAGGTGTCCAATCAAACCAATCAAGACTCATTGAAGAATTGTCATGATTCAAGACAAGGAATCCAATTATTTTGATGATTATTACTATCTCGGTATTAATATCACGATTGATTTCTGTACAAAAATCAATTTAAAATAACAAAATCGCCTGGAGGGGGATCAATAGGATCAATTGAAGAAATGGTGCTTCCCATTGTTTACATGGAAATCTCAAATTAGTTAGATTGGTGTAATGTACAATCCCTGCCCTACAAAACCAAAATAAATTAACAGTGCAAAGAATAAAACTGGTTAAAAAAAAAAATTGCGAACTTTGCGAATATGAAATAAAATGCTAAAGCAGGAATTGGGATTCCCTTTAGGAACCCAAGACCTGTCACGGCTCAGAGGTTTTTCGCTTTTGGCTGAGCTCATCAGAGACAATTCCAGAGTTGGCTCAGTTAATGAGAACATGAAATTATGAACTGATTAGGCAGCGGGTGAGCACTTTCGGGATTATATTGATATGCTAAATATATTATCACTTAGAATAGCCAGCGGCAATAATTTACCATAGCGGTTGCTGACATTGATGGTTTGACAGCCCCATTAACAATTATTCAATTTATTATAGAATGCAGTTGAATGCATCGGTGTTTTAATTTAAAGAGTGTATTCATCATTAGAAAGTCCAGACTCAGTGGTGTCTAATAACAGAATGATAGACAATTAGCTGTATGCTAACGAGATGTAAGCATGCATGCAAATGATTTAATTTACATTTGATGATATAAACATTGTGTATAGCTGCAGATCTGGAAACACCTGTGGGTTCTTGGACATGACCGTGGGGTTAAAGTCTACCTCAAAGAGGAATCAGACCTACTGCGGTCTAAATAGTAATTCTAAGCCTGTGGGAACAGATAATCTGGCCATCCAATTAGACAGACTGAACAAATCTGTTTTTGTGTGCCGGCAAGGTCTGTGCTTGTGCGAAATGACCAACTGTTGGTGAAACACCTCGTGGCTCGAATTTGCCATGCTCACTAACAAATATTTGCATGGATCCTGGTGCAAAGTTAATATACTTTACTTATTTTAGATTAGTTGGGACATGTTGGTTGTTTTGGAGATAAAGTCAGACTGAGATGGTTTGGACACAGACAGAGTGGAGGAATGTTGGAACTACCAGGCAGGAGGCCTAGAGGAAGACCAGACAGGAGATTTATGGACGGAGAGGATGCCGAAATGGAGGGAGATGATCGGCTGTGGTGACCCCTGAAGCTTTTCACTATTTTCACCTTTTTCTCCTCCATTAGAGCCAGGTCTGTGCGACGGGGGGAGAGGAAGCAGATGAAGATGATACAGACACGGAGAAGAAAGAGTCAGCTGAATCAGCACCCAAAGAGGCTGGAGATGAGGAGGAAGAGGACAAAGCTGAAGATGATGGTAAAAAGGAAGAGGGCAACGAGGAGGAGGAGGAGGAAGAAGAGGATAATAACAAACTGGCAAAGGGTGCTCTCCTCCAGCAGTTCACTAGGACCTCGGTGGAGTCGCAGCCCGGCTCGTTGGAGGACATGGAAGAGGATTCGCCCCAGATCCCGGCTGACACCACTGAAGTTCCCCAAATGGCCACTGGTGGATCCAACGGAGGCGTTGCTCAAAGGAGGAACCGATCGCCAGCAAGGGTTCGCAGGTGCAAACCCAAAGGGTCCGATGTGGAACTGGATAACATTTAAACCGCATGTGATGAAGACATTTCACGCAAGGTCACGAACTTCTTTGCTTGTTTAGTAACGAAGCAGACGGAACGACTGTCAACCGATGACACAAACTTAAAGCACTTTATCTCATTCCCCAACGGAGGAGCCAACAGGATCAATAGTGAAACGTCCTGCCACTGTAGAAACTTGAAACCACCTCATCATATGTATATTTATTGTGGTCACGTGATAACACGTTTCCTATTCTGTAATGTACTTGTAATAACATGTTTATTTTTTAAACAAAAACACCTCGCTGACAGGCTAGGGTGTGTTACATGAACTCAGTAAATGTGAACCACAGGTTCACCAATTTATTGAATCATAGAGCCATAAATATACCATGTACCTCGATCAGATTTATTCTCTAGTGTTTTGCAGCTCATTCACAGACATACTTGGCTTATAAATTAGATGAATACTTTCTTTTACAATCATTATTATTATCATTATTATTATCATTATTGTATTTATGTACCTATTTATTTGGATATGTCTCTGTAGGTTCAGAGCAAGGTTATTTAATTATCTATTGCATTCGTTACCTAAATAACCAATTATATCTGTAAACTGTGCTGGGGACGTCTGTTTAAACCCACTCAGGCTTATCAATGTAATCTGATTACCTTGAAAAAAAAATAGCCAGACATTTGGGGGGGATTTATGTCTAATTCTCTTTCCTTTTCTTTTTTTTTATTACTTACCTAAAGTACTTGAATGAAAAGATGACCCGCGGGTCTCCGTGCGATCAGCTTTTAACTAGTTAAAAATTATGTGAAGCTTCAGATAAACCCATTTTCCCACGAAATGTGTTAATACTTGTGAAACCGACTTTTTTTTTTCTGACACAGTAATACTGCAGGTGCCAGGGGGCTTTCAGGTTCTGTAGATGATTCAGGCTCTATGTTACATGTTGTAGCATCAGGCAGGGTTCGCATGACCGGCCATATGGAACAACAGTGTGAAAAGTGGGTTACTGTTGCCTTATTGTATCCACGGTTACATGAAGATTGAGGGGATCTTGGCCAAGTGGCTATTTGGTGTTTCTTGGAATCTACACACACTCCGGGTGAAGCAGAATCAAACCTGCCCTTTATAAATATGCCCCTTCAAGCTGTGTTTTTGGCTCGGCAAGTGACGCCGGCCATGAAGCCGGCAGAGACATTTTGCATATGATCGGGGGGAAATTGGCTACACGTCTCTTGGTACGTTTGACATTGGCCTCCTGTGGTGATACCGGGAAGGCGTGAGTGTGTGCCTATGCTGCTATTGGGTCTGTTCGGCCGTTGTTTGTCGATTTGTTTTATCACCAGGTGAGCATTGTGTGCGAGAGCTGAACATATGATTTGTGATTGGTGATATAAATAAAAGAAATTCTCAAGACGCCTGTGTTCTCACCTACTTGCATCCTAGGAAACATGTAAATTGTGTGATCAGGTTTTGAAATATGGTCATCAGAGAATTATTTTACTTGTCATGAATTTTCATCCGCACAGTGGCCATTGAAATCTGTAATTGCTGCTTTACCTTTAGATTTCATTGAGCATTAAGCTATTTTTAAAATGAAATTAAGATAACATAGCGCCCAAATGATGGCAACTGTTAAAATCAAAGCCCTAAAGGCATTGCAACAACTACAGTTCCTCCATAACAGAATTAAAGATGGCTACCAATGGAAATGATAGTTGATATTAACAGAAAAAAGACGTAAATCATTCAATCAGTTGATATTCTTTTGTTTTGGTTGCCAACACCAGCGCCTTTGGTGGAGTGGACACAACAATGGGTGATCAAGCAGCCAGGTTGCAGGGAAATGGTTCTTTCCACTGTATTTTAACTTTGCTTTTTTCCTCAAAAGGAAAGTGAAAGAATAGAGATCTACTATCAGAAAAAAACCTCCAGTTATTCTGATTATTTTCTTCTTGTAGCCCTTTCTTGTTTGAAAGGAAGTTGGTCATCCTAACAAACAGTCCCAAACATCAAATCGTATATTTGACTCTGTCATGATTAAAACATTCGAGCAGTCGTGCTTTTATCGGTTTCGGATTTTGGATTTCATATGATTTGCGATGCATTCAAAATTAGTTCGTTCATTATTTGATGCATCCCTTGACAGGTAGATTGGCCCATTGACAGCAGTTAATAGCAATATAATTAAAAAATTATGATTAATTAATAATGAAAAAAAACCAATATGAAACACATTTGCAGATGTTATATATACGTCCCAAATGTGTTTCCTGAAATGGGAACAGGATAATGAATCGTAGATTAAACACCCTTCGCAGGACTCCAGATTAGTCATATTTTTAAATGTAAAAATATTTCACCTAAACATGTTCAGATCTAAATCTGTCATGTCCTTTGGTGTTGAAAGCTTTGCTCGGAGCTCTGCCACCACGTTTGGACTCACTTCAAAAGGCGTTTCCAAAGCGGCTCAACTGCTCACAAGACATACGGACACGTCACACTAATCCGAGGATGTGTGTGTGTGTGTGTGTGTGTGCGCGTCTGTGTGTGTGTGTGTGTATGCGTGCGACAGAGGGATTGAGGTTGAATTACATCACGTGGACTGATATGTCTGTGTCTTTACCTTTAAAACCAATTATAGAATATTGGGTGGAATATAATAGAATAAACTATAACATTAGCCAAATATATGCTTTAATATATGTTTAATACATATTTGAAATGGGCTTTAAGTGAATGAAACTTTTTTTATTTTCAATTTCATATACTAGGTGACCCTCTCCATTAATAAAGATTCCCTCCCTTTTGCTTTTTAAATGTCAAAACGTCGAGCCGCTACACAACAGTTGTTTTGGCAGGTGTGAACCACAACCTTGTTACAATTTATAATCTGCTTACTTTGTGCTCCTCCAAATTAGGTCATCTCTTGTCAGATAGCCTACACTCTAATAAAGCTTCAGGATTGTTTGGTACCAAATGACAAACACCCAAGGGAGGTGTTTGTTGGGAAATGTAACTGAACAACGAGACGTACAGAAGCAATGCTTTTGGACAAACAATATGTATTCAGCTGGCGTAAACACTGGAAGAGCGGAGAGACCTGCGCAGGCTTACGCGAGGCCGTAATTGAATTTACCTGGAACAAATGTGTGGCTCGCCGATAAAGTTTGCCGTTGGTGACCTGCATATCGATCATGTGGTTCTGGTAAATCCTCCCTTTCAAGACGTGTGCTCCGGTGCTCTCTGCATTCAGCACTAGCTTAGTGGACAGCTCCTACTACCGAGACACAAGCCATAATTGATTTTTCCGTCCCCCGCCTTCCCACGGGAAAGTATAAAAAAAGAAAAGAATCAAAACATAACTTGTCACCTCAGTGATAGCTAGGGCCACAGAGCAGAGTGCATTAAAACATCGTCCAATGCTCAAGTGGTCACTTCTCCCTTCAACCTGAGCAGTTAGTTATTCCCCTATTGCTCTGCAAAATGCACCGCCAGAGGAAAACAGCTAAAATGAAAAAAAGCGGTAATTTATCACCCTCCAGCAAGGGACCATATTGTTTTTGTGTGTGTGTGAGAGAGAGAGAGAGAGAAAGAGAGAGCGAGAGAGAGAAGGATATAGAAAAAAAAGACAATAAGAATCCTACACCATCTGCAGAGGGATCCCTGAAGCAGGTGGAGGCCAAGTGAATTTTACTGTGGATTTACACAGGCTTTCCATCTCATCCTGCAACACACAGATAGAAGGATGGATGGACTGATATATGGATAGATAGATGGACGGATAGGTAATTTGTATAGGTGCAGCAAGCTCTCCACTGGGCTGAAGATGAACGGCATGGATGTTAGACATCTTCTCTATCACCTGACAAGCCGTTTCCACCATGTCACTGACATCATCTGGGGGAGACGGAGGACGGGAGGGCAGAGCTGTCAGGATTTGTGTGTTTGAAATCCAAATTAAGAGAGATGATGAAGACAACTTCAAGTCAGTTGTCGTCTAAAAGTTTCCAGATCATTCTATTTTTAAGCCGTTTCTATTTTTGGATAGATCACGTGATACGCTCAAAGAAAACTTTTTGGTGTGTTTTTGCTAAATAAATGAATAAATGCATGATGAAAATGTAAAATAAGCACCCGCAGAATGCCAAATCAGATATTTCTTTTTATAACATTTTCCTCTTGTCATGTTGAGTTAATATGTTTGGGTCTTCTCTCTCTAAAAAAAATGTCTTATTAAATATTTAATGATGATAATAACAATAATAATAATAATAATAACAACAATTATTGGTAAATATTATCATTGTTATTTTTATTATTATTAGTAGTAGTAGTAGTATTATAATTATAATTGAGCACCAACCATCAACGTGCTGTCCATTTGAGAAGGTAATATAAATTACCTGTTGGAAATGTTTTAGACAGATAACTGTTGCAATTTTGTGATTTAAAAATTTTGATGATGATAATAATAATAATAACTATTATTGGTAAATATTATCATTGTTATTATTATAGTAGTAGTAGTAGTAGTAGTATCATTATTATTTAGTACCAACCATTAACATGTTGTCCATTTGAGAAGGTAATATAAAATTAAAAAATTAATATAATTCAATAATAAGAAGAAGAATACCTTTTAGCTAAGAATCCTTACTAAACACTCAAAAACACTGTAAAGCCTTATACAAATAATACAGATTGAAAAGAAACAATGAAAATAAAAATAATGACAAAGTGGTAAAAAAATCTTGTCTCTTCTTTTGTAGGGGCATATTTTAAGTGGAGTGTTAGTAATTTAAATTGGAATCTATTTTGTAACATGAATTTACATATTATAGCTTAAACTTGCTGAGCCACTTGGTTGCTGTTAATGATCTGGTTAGCACTTTTACCTCAACTGGTCAAAGCAGAAGGCTGCCCACATTGAGCTGAGATCTGACCAAGATTTCTACTTTCGAGAATTGATCACACACCCCATTTCATCTCTGCAGATTAAATTGAATGTGCAGACAAAACTCGTTGACGTCGTCTCACCCGATTGTGTGTAAAGAAGAACGACAGTGTCCAGGTCGCTGAGTGAAGGCAGGACCTGAGACAGGAAGTCCTGTTGAGCGATGCAGAAGAGGGGGTCCTGCAGAACAGAAACCCCACATTTACAGATGTTTTAGCTTGAAATATGTTCAGAGAATATTTTCAAGTATCCTTAGTGACCTTTTCCAAATGTGATTGTATGTATAAGGTTAGAATGAACTCTCACATTAGACCAAATTCTGACCTGACAGCGCAAAAGATTAAACCACGTATTACAAACTTGACATGGAGGCTTAACTGTGTTTCATAAAGCAGGTGGGATGTATTTTACACTAATACCGTTCCTGGTTCATGTGAGGGTCACGTGTCACTGCATGGCGCAGAATTCATTTCATCGTAATTGGATTTAAGTAAATCACAGACATTTTAATACTTTGTAGGGCCTTATAGGGGTTTTGTGTCAGGAGGAGCGCCACCAGCCATCGGCACAGAAGAAAATTCTAATAATCGTGATCCCGCCTCCCTGAAATGGGGGCCCGCAAACCATTAGGTAACTTTTCAATTCCAAAGAATTAATTTATATGTCGGGCTCTTTTGAATTCTAAAGATGGCCAGCATCGATTTAAAGGCCCAGCTCATTTACTTGGGGCGTCAGGGGACCCTTGTTGTTGTCCAGCCTTCTGTATCCTCCTCTCATTAAACCTTGGATATCCTCATGAGCTGACACACAATACAACACATGAAAATACTGTATGAGGAATTACAGCTGTGTGTATCCATGGCAGTCCGTCTCTCACCTGCTCCAAATGCCGGGTTGCACACACTGGCATCATTGAGGCCCAGAATAGCTTGGGAACCCCAGCCTAGGTAGCACACTCGCCTCCCACTTCAGTGGGAGACTAGCAAGGGAGGCAATGAGAGATGGAAATTAGGAATTGGGAGATGCTACTAATGCGTACTGATTCCCTTATCAGTTCCCCTGCAAATACAAAAAAAAGGCCTGCAAAGGTTTTCAGCAGCTGTTTGACTTATGAGTCTAAATACAGTGAGAGATTCTACAGGTCAGTGACAAAATACTAGTTTTAGTGACGATACACAAGTTTTACATCAATGTATCATCACTCAAGTCACATTTCCAGCTGACACTTACTAATTCGCGCCCTATTTTCTCCCTCTCTTAATTACAGGTTTAAATCAATGGTAAATCCCATCGATTTCATGGGATGCTGTCCGAAAAAAAACCCAAGTGTGAGCAAAGCTCAAACTATCAATAATTGATTAACAACAGTGATGGATTTTTACCATCTACAAACATGGATCATAAAGACGCCTTATTTTGTGACCTTTGTTTCGGCTCATATGCTTGCTCCCATAAATATCTACCAAGTTATGCAATGTTGACCAACAATGAAAAATAAAAATAATCAACTTCAAAAGCACAAGAAATTATCAACAAATATACAAAAAAGTTACGCAATATATATGTGTATGTGTGTGTGTGTGTGTGTGTGTGTGTGTGTATATTTGCATATATGTATATATATATATATATATGTAAGTGTGTGTGTGTGTCTGTGTTAAAATAGGCAAGAAATTATCTGTGAAATAAGGGGAAAAAATAGAGTTAAAAGAAAAGGAGAAAAAACAGGATTTAATGTGAATTTGTTCTATATATGTATTAAAAAAAAAAGTTATTTTTTTCATCAAAAGCATATATCTAAAGGTCAATGATGTTTTGCAGGATTCCATCATAAAATCAATCTGATTTTCGATCCTATTAATTGAACATTATTATTTTCATTCACTCCAGAATGCACTCGGCATTTTCATCTCCTTCCAGCCTCCTCGACCAGACCAGAGATCCTTTCACTTTGGCCATATGAAACCTCCAAAGTTCTCTCATATTCTCTCAGATGCTGCTGGAGGCCTTTGCTGAAAGGAATGACACACTGAATTCAAAACGTTAGCACTAAATGTTAAACCGTAAGTGCATTTGGGGGATTAGCTGGAAAACCCTATAGTGTCCAACACAAGACCACCACTTCATAATAGCACTACAATACCTCTAGAGGTCAGCAACACACAATCCATTAGCAGCAGACACAAAGCATGGCAGCTGATGGAGTTTGCTCCATCTCTGAGGGAATGCTGCTCATCTCGCTGGTGCTCCCAGCTTGTTCGTGAAGGAAAAGAAACAGTTGAAGAAAAATGGTGACAAGGTTAAAATGAATGTTTCCAGTCTCATATTCAGCAATCCAGAAGTGAAGCCTTTGGTTTACATTGAAATGTGTGTAGTGTGCGTGTGCGTGTGTATGTGTGGGGGGGGGTTTCCTTTTGTTGAAGCAGTGAACAGGTGCTGAGCACTCAGATTGGGATGCTGTGTGTGCAAGAGGGAGCACTCCACCTTATCAAATGAAGCAGCATACGTGCCGGCGCATGTGCCCTCCTCTCTCCGCCTCACAGAATCCTGCATGTGTCCAAGAATGTGAGGGAATGCGGATTCATGTGAATGGAGAGGACTGACATTCCCTAACGCACGCATCAGCTGTAATGTGAAAAGCTTGTAAAAGAGAAGACTTCGTCGAAGCGTTTGGGATCAGCCAGTAGCCCATTGACACACGGAGGCACTTAAGAGCTTGTGTATTTTTGCACCTTTGGGTGCAGAAGTGTATGGTGAAGGTCACGGGATATTAGGTCAAGGTCGCGGTTGTAATTCAGTCTCCATTTTTCAGATGACCGAATCCTGCCAACATGCAATAATTAGAAAAAACATCCAAGGCTTCATTTACAGAAAGTGGAATATGTGCCTTTACGTTATGAAATAAAGCAAAGCTACATATACACTCAGTCTTCCGTAATTCTATTGCTTGTTTGTAAAATTATGTATGAGGTATAACTGTAATTGTGGAAACACTAACCTCATTCATCACATGTAGACTTTCATGTCACCAAATTAACTTCATATTTTGCTTTGATTAGCTTAAGATGCTTAAAAATCACAAATTTCATTTCTAAACCAGGGCTGTATTTCCCTATGGATTGACGAATGAATGACTTGCATGAATAACTCCTGATACCACTGCAGTGCACAGTGAGTATACCCCCTGAATTGACACTGCTTATATTGGAAGAAAAGGCAAAAATGTTCAATTTTTTAACTTGGAATGTCTTGCACTATATATGATTTAGTTGAAAATTCAGCATTTGATACACTCAATTGAGCAGAAACTCAGGTAGAGGTCTTCAGAGTAAATCCCACCGCCAATAACCATCTCTATCAAACCACAAAAATAGTTTGTGTACATTCATATATTTCGTATACTCGATATTTCATATATTCATTTTACTGTCTGTGAAAGGTTTTGGTCGTTTTGTATGTGCTGTTTGATTGATTGCTTGATTTATTACAGGTCGATCGCACAATCAGCAAACGCCACTTGATGCAAAACAATAAGAAATCAAAAAACAACCAAAAGTGCAATAAATACTACCTGGTGATTCAGCCAAACAGCAGGGTCTCATATCGCCAGTTTGACGGACAGTTCATATTGTGAGTTCTCAGTCGTCACATCTCCCTCTCTTCTTGACAGCGATACTCCTCTTATCCAGGAGGCTTTTGTGTTCTAATAGTTTATGGGGAGGTGGGCGTTTGTCCAAGGTGAGAGGGTTTGTTATGTTTACAAGTATTTTGCAGTACTATAGCCGACGTTCGCGTTGTTATGCGAGTGTTGCTTGGGGACTCACCTGAGTTGGAATCTGAATAGGTGATCATAAGGTCGATGTGTAGGTGGCATAAAACAAAAGAAGTCTGTTAGTTCTCTTGGGCTAAGGCTTGGCTAAGTTTAGGTGGGTGTTAGGAGATTGTTAACATAGCAACCCCATTAGACCTTGTTGCTGCAAAATGACTAACTCATTAACATAACAAACCTTCTGACCAAGGGCCAACGCCTATAACCACCCCCAACGGGCTTATACCAAAAACCATACAGTCTGTCAGAGCTAAAGAAGCCTCCGGGATAAACGGAGGGACGTCTTCAAGGGGAGAAAAAAAGTCCAGCTGCCATCAGGAGATTGGACAATGGTTAGTTCATGGTCATTGGTGCAAACGTATTCATGGTCAGAAGCATTAGTGGGTACCTTCAGAGCCGGGTGGCGCATCGGGAAATATAGGCATATGGTGTGGCCTTCAGGGTGCGCCACAAAGCTGGGGAAAAAAATTAACTTAAATTATATTAAAACTAGTTATTACTATTAACTCTTAAAATGGCAAAGCTCCTATTGATGCAAATGTAAACCAATGCCCAATCAATATTCTAGCAAATGAAGGGCGAATTAATTGTTACTATACCACTTGTTATTTATTCATTCAAAGTTTTTTTGTGGTTTATAAAGTTTATATTCTAATTCAGATTTCTTTTGCATTCATTTGTATTTCATTATTAAAATATATTCAATATATTATTACTATATTTATTATATAAATTGGATGGCATGTCATCTTGTTGATTAAAAACAATGTTAAAAACCGGGCCATTTGATGTCTTTTGCCAGCATATGTAAATCACTGATGAAGGGGGCCAAAAATTCTCTGCAAAACGCTACTGTCATGAGCTGTTTTGAAGAGTGAAATCTCGCAGTAGTTTTAATTTGCTGGAGCACTTCGGATGTTAGGGAGCCTTGAACCCACGTGCGCTGTGCAGACTAAAGGTATCACCAAGGTATCTCCACTCCCTGGTTTTACTGTTATCCAAATATCGATAAAACACAACTATCTGCAGTTTTATGGATGAAACACAAAGATCAATCCAGAAGGTGACCGTGTTTACCTCCAGCTGAGGACAGACAGGCAAGGTGCCTGAGATTTTTGAGATGCAACTATAAACAATGGCGTATAGTTGGGTCTCAAAAAGTGGAAATTTGACATTTGAGCAAGACACAAGGATTCGCATCCCCACTGACAGGTTAGCGATGAAGGCCATTTGATGGTCGGAGCGCTCTTCCATCCTTTTAACCACACTCTGAAAAGTGAAAGTGAAGCTGGCCATGAGGTTTGTCCTGATACACAACAACAACATTTTTATGATAAACACACTCTATTCCCAGCCATCCATGGTTCTGCATTCCATGGACCCACCTGGCCTGGTGCGCGGGATTGAATCAGATCAGCAAAGGGATGTAAACCTTACGTTGCTGCAGACAGAAGTCCAGTTGAGCAGCTACGAACAGAGCCTTACACAGTTGTCAACATCTGCAAAGCAGCAATAAATATGTTTGCATGCATGCGATTAACATGCGGGGTGTTGACTCGGGGAGGATTTACCAATAATCCGCAAGAAATCCCAACAAACAGAACTTGCTGCCTCCCGTCACAGATCTGCGGAGATCAAAAAGTTAAGACGCCCTCCACGCCATCCCTTTTACACTCACACTTTACCCCTTATTCCTCCCCCTCTGCAGACTGAGGACACCCAGCGCATCATCATCTTCAGGAGCCGCCTCAGAGGGAAAACAAGTATTTTGAAGTTACGGGGACAAAAGTGAAATAGTAATTGGAATTATATATTCATTCATTCATTATATATACTGCTTATCCAATGTTTGAGAGGTTTGTGGGTGGGAGGCTGAAACCTATCCCGGTTCTGTATATATTGTAGGACCATATATATTTATATATGTATATATATATATGTGTGTGTGTGTGTGTGTGTATATATGTATATGTATATATACATATATATTTATATACACACACACATATACACATATACATATACATTTATACACACACACACACATATATATATACATATACATATACACACACACACATATATATATATATATATATATATATATATGTAGCCTTCATTTACTTGTAACCACTGTAAAATGCTTCGTTATTTTGAGGTTGTTATTTTTGTTTTGATTCCTTGCTGCTTGGTGGTAATTTACTGTCAAAAATGGGTATATTTTCCGCTGCATTTGAGACCAGTCAAATATATTAACTGCATATTCACAAAGCAAAAAGGATTATGTTTTTTATTTTATGTAATTTCCAAATTACCAAATTTTATTTGCCTCAATGAGTTGTCACCAGCCCCTGATTCCAACATCCCACCGCCAAATCTCACACTACCACTTTGGGAATTCTACTTGAGAAAAATAAAAACCAGCAAAAGCATATGTCATGTTATATAATGTCATCAATTACAGCTACAGTTATACAAAGAATTAAACCCAGTGTAATGGTGTGTGTGAGAAAACAGTACACCTGTCTCCTCCTGCATGTGTATGAATACACTTTGGTTTTGGTTCAGCCTCAGCGCTCTGTTGAAGCCTGACTAACAACACATACGTGCATCCGTGAGGATTTGATCGGATGATTTTCTGAAATTGCAGCTGGTTATGATTTTCGTCCTCCAACATATGCTTTCATCAAAGTAAGTAAAGCTCAACTTCTATTGCGATTATTAGGTATTTTTCTGAAAACCTGCTAAAAGACGATTCGTGGTAGCATGAAAAGTGTGTACGCCGCGCAGTGAAGCAGACCGCTCATATAGACGCCCTGTGCAGGAAATGTCAGAGCCAAGTGCACTTCCTCAAGACCAGCGTCCTTCTGCAGATGTTCTATCAGATTTCTGTTGCTGGCTTACCGCGTGGAGCCGGATAGCATGACATCTGTGGCAGAGCGAAGGGTGCTGAACAGGATCCTGTCAATCATGGTCAATCTAGCCCAGCCACTGCAGGCTGTCATCTCCAGGCAGAGGAGCAGCTTCAGTTGACAGACTGCTGTCACTGAAGCTGTTCCTCTGACAGACTGAGGAGATCGTTACTCCCCATGCAGCTCTTTAACTCCGCATAGGGGAGAAAACGTCAATGCTGATATTCTACACTGTTCTGTTTTGTTGCGATTGGTGAACTACACAATGTACACCTTACACCATATGCTATGTATAACATAAATACACAATGTAGGCCATGCAATGCAACCTACACTTTACAATACACAGTGTAGGCCAGGCCTGGCCAACCCGCGGCTCATGAGCCGCGTGTGGCTCGTACGTTAAAGTCGATTTTTCTGTTTCTGTGTTTTTTTTTTCGCTGTACGCAGAGAATACTTGAGCAGTGCGCAGGTTTGAGGGGACATTGTGCAAGTACTGTCAAAAAAAGTTAAAAAACACACACCAGGCCTGCTGTTGGCCATGCACTGTACACTATACAACTCACTGTCTACTACACACTGTATACCACGCACACTATATACAGTGTACACTATGCACCATAAAATACACACTAAACTGTTTTTTACACTAGAAACTGTAGACCATACACTACACACTTTAAACCATGCATCTCAAAATACACACTATTAACCGTGCACCGTATACTACACACTGTACAACATACACCTTACACTACACACTGTGCTCAATGCACCTTTAAATATCTGATTGGGTGGCTGTTTAACTGTGTTGTATTCTACTAGTATTTATTGCATGCCTCTTTATTTAAGTTATTTACTGGCTGTTTGTGTATTCCCCTGCAACTGTAAATTTCCTCCGCTGATGAATTAACTGGCTACCTACCTACCATAAGCATTGGCGGGGCATGATATTTTCCACAATCAGGAATGCCAGACGTCCAGACGTCCCACATCCACTCAGTACAACGAGGCTGTCCTCCACGTCCTGATCGCAGAACGTGTTTCATTTCCATGCTGTGCTTTGCATCAGACAGACAGGACAAGGCACCTTGAGAAGGAGCTCCACTCCGGTAGCAACCTCCATCATAGCGCTCACCACTCTGCGACTCGAAAGCCTCTGAAATAACAGCGAGACAATACTTCTGTTAAACATTCAAAGATTCTTCTGCAAACTTCAAGGCAAGATCCCATTTACTTATGCGAGTGGACCATCGAAAGAATATTAACCTCTCGTTTTGTCGCTATTTCTTTTCAGCTCATGATGACTGCATTATTTTTTTAACATTCATAAGTGGACTTTTGCAAAGCTTAAATATCTGGGCTGCAATATAAGTTGTAGTTGGGCTGGAAACCCATTTTCACCCATGTTCATAATCTGGTAGGAACTTCCCTCCTCTTCCTTAAATATCTGGGTATCGCAGAATTTTAACATCCTGACAATGTGATTGGCTGAGGAACAATCAATATCATGTGTCACCAGGTTTGACTTCTGACACAAGAAGCGATGGCTCATAATCTGAGGACTGAAAACGTATATTTAGGATAAAAATCAATAATTTGCAAAAGAAGATAAAAAAATCAAAGAAAATACAAGGTACAGTATCAAAAGATTGAAAAATTTGTTTTAGCTCATTTTTTGGTTGTCCAGCTGCTACCTTATATTTTGATCAACCCTCCAGGCTCTCATCATATCATAGTTGAGGAAGGCGTGCCTGACCCAAACGCAAGGACACTCAGGAGGTAGGGCATCTAAAGGGGTTTATTTGGCGAGGAAGGTGAATGGGGAGCTGTGCTGGGACCGAGTTGTCTCCTGGGAGATGTCAATCGCTCACCTGGTCAATCGGGCTTCCTGGTGACGGAGGCTGCACCCAGACAGAGGCCTTGCCCAAGATCCTAACATCACCCCCCAATCCCCTCAACAGCTGCCAGAGGAACAAGACGAAAGGGAAGAGCGGTAATCCGATATGAGGGAGGGGTTGGCAGATGTGAGACATCCGAGGGTGGCCTCAAGTTCTTGATTCATACATTCTGTCTGACCATTGGACTGGGGTCGATAACCCGAGGTGAGGGAAACCCTGGCGTTGAGTGCAAGGCAAAACTGCCTTCACACCTGGGAGGTGAACTGAGATCCACAGATAAAATTTCTTGGGGGATGCCGTGGAGGCGGAAAACATGCTTGACAAGCAGTTGGGCTGTTCGAAGGGCTGAGAGGAGCTTCCTGAGGAGAACGAGGTGACACACCTTGGTGAACCGGTCCATGATGGTGAGGCCACTGAAGGAGTCGATGGCGATGTTTGACCAGGGTCTCTTCAGAATGGTCGGAGGTTGAAGGCAACCTGCGCAATGTCAATTGGAGGACTTGTTGCACGCACAACCAGGACACACGAGACTGTAGTCCTTAACGTTCTTATGGATGGACGGCCACCAGAAGCGTCAGCTTATTAGGGCAATGGTTCTGCTGATACCTGGATGGGCAGAAAACTTGGAAGAGTGGGCCCGGTGGATAAAACAAGAGCAGACTGAGGTGGGGACGTATGTTTTGCCACGGGGTCGGGTTCCATCTGAAGCGCCTGGTTAATGACCTCCTCAATGTCACAGGAAAGAGCTCCAACAGTGCAGTTAGGTGGCAGGATGGGACCTGGGGTCTTGTTGGTGTTGTCTGCAGAGAACTGGCCGGAAAGGGAATCTTGCAATGTGTTCTGGGAACCTTGGCGATGAGAGCAAGAGGTTGAATCAGGAAATGACACCACTGGGTTGAGTTGAGACGTTTGGCTGACTGGATGTAAGACGGGTTCTTATGATCAGTCCGGACTAGGACGGGGTGTTCAGTGCCCTCCAACCAATGCCAACATTCCTCCAAAGCAAGTTTGATCACTCCGAGTTCCCAACCCCCCACATCATAATTCCTCTCAGCAGGGGGTAATCTACTGGAGAAAAAGGCACAAGGATGAAGTTTCCCATCAGACTCCGTGTGTTGGGATAGGACTGCACCGACCCCCGTTTCAGAGTCATCAACCTCAAGAGCAAACTGTTCATGGGGGTCGGGCTGGATGACGACAGGTGCTTGAGAAAACCTCCTCTTCAGCTCCAGGAAGGATGAGTTGGCCTCAGGGGACCAAGAAAAGGTGGTCTTGGTGGACGTGAGAGCAGTCAGTGGGGAAGCAGCAATTTCTTGTGAAACAGCGGTAGACATTTGTGAATCCTAGGGACCTCTGAAGCTGTTTGCGGGTCAGGCCACTATATGTGAAGCTGTTCACCCTCAAGGATATGACTGAGAAAGAGACATCCGAGAGACTCAACCGGAGGAGTTTGCATACCATGCAATGTAGCTCGCCATATGCTGGAACGGGGAAATCACTGTTTGCACCGCAGACAACAGTGAACGCATGGTGATGCTGTCTATCATATTAGTACATACTAGTATAGTCATGAAGAATCGCCATAATACTTGTATCGTGACAATTTAACTGCCGGGCAATGCTGATGTAGTGCAGCAGAAGCACAACTGCAAACATCTTGATGCATGAAAACAGCTTTTTTCTGTATGTTTGTATAAAATAGGCAAATTCCACTTCTGGGCAAGGTTTGTGAGATGTTTAAGTCATCGACTTGGATGAGGATGCATTTTGAGCCAGATTGAAAGCGCAGAAGAAAGGCTTCATTTTTATGTAGGAGGCGTCCTGTTGTCAAGCTGTTAAAGCGTTAACATGTCACGAATAAAGGATGGCATCAGACACATGTCTCGATTTTTCAATTTGATCTTTAACAGCCTCACAATTTCAAAACAATCTATTATTTATAGAGGTTGTAAAAAAAAAAAAAAAAACAACTCTTCTTTTTCTCAGTCATGTTGGCAACAAATGAAGTTAGGCTTTATTCAGTCGAGCACTGCTGTCCAGCATCAGAGCCCTGTGAAAGTGAAAGCTTCCTTCGCATTATCTCCAAAGTTCAGCATGAAAAGAATGAAAACACTATTATCCTTAATCAAAGCCTCCCGACTCTTGGTAAGACTTTCCATTTCAACCCCTCTCATCTCCCATTTGTACGCCGCACAGCTCAGGTCTGATCCCGCCAACGTGTGTCGGTCGGTCCTGTGAAATGCAGTCTGGTTGCATTTAATAAATGGAACAAGCAAGTCTCCATCTGCGGCGACAAAGTTCAAAAAAGGACCTTTGAGACGGCAGGTGGGGGAAAAGAAACAAGTGTTTCACTGCCACACGCCAAAACACATATCAAGACGTGAACTGAAGACAAAAGTCACCACTGGGGAACGCGTCATGGTTGCAAGAGAGAAGTAATCTATGGTCCTTAGAAAGCAATTTGACAACTCTAGAAACAGTGGACAATAACCCATTGATGGTAAAATAGTTCCTGAGATTTTCACTACAGTGATCCCTCGCTATAACGCGGAATACTTTTCACGGTTTCGGTACTTCCCAGATTTGCATCGTGGATTGTGTTCTGCATTCTGATTGGCTAAAAAGTCATCCCTGCTTCTTCTCTACCTGGGCGTCAATAACGTTGCAGTTTAATATGTACGCGTACGTAAAACAGCTTGCCAAATTTACATTACGTACGTGCAAATTCTCTTGCAATTTTCTCTAAAACCCATACTGTTGACAAAACGCTCTGGACCGACAAAAGCACCTGTGGCAGGGCCCTAAAGGCAGCGGATGATGCTATCTATCGCAGATAAAGTTAAACTTCTGGACATGCTAAGGGTCCTTCTTTTGGAACGTGACCCCCCGCGAAAAACAAGAGTATACTGTACACTCAACAGATCCTCAGCAGCAGCAGAATATTAGCACCCCGACAGATTGTACGCTCTATGACATGACTCCCGGTGGACTCAGTGTTTCCACGGTGTGACCAACCTCCACACTCCCACTCGCGTCTCACAGAGGTGCCAGCTAATAGTCGACCGTGACACAGCGCCAGAGCCTCCGTCGCTCTTCGGCTCTTCGTGTCCCAAACTTCCTGAGGCTCTGAAAGCTCCCGGCTTTCTCTACAATTAATTGTTGATTTAATAAAGTATTTTCAGGGAAATCAGGCCATCTTGTTCACCGTAACTGGCAGCTAGGACTTCAGCAAAGTGTGGAGCTTTAACTAGAACACTAGAACATTATTGTTGGCGGACACAGCAATGAATGCCACGATGACACATACAGCCATTCCCCCTCTCATTCACCGACTGGACCATTTAGGGTATCTGATGAACCTCCTGCATGTTTTTCGGACTGTGGGAAGAAATCGGAGAACCTGGAGAAAACCCACACAGACATGGGGAGAACATGGAGACCCCACACAGAGAGCCCCCACCCCTACCACATGGGAATCCATTCAGGGACCTTCTTGCTGTGTGGCGGATGCACTAACCACTGCACCACCTGTGAGCAAAACACCAATTTCAAGTGGAGTTGTTGCATCGAGGGGCACATTTAAGGATCATGTCACTAAAATAGGTGGCCCAGAAGGAAAATGACTGCTTACACGGAGCTGAAGCCAGGTAATAGTCATATCCTGCCCCATCTCCCCATGCCTATTTACCGCTTCCTTCACGGCCAAAGGATCCAACCTTGGGCAGAAAACGTATTCGATCACATTCTTCACCAATAAATCCAACTCTCGAGAGAGTATTTTTCCGAAAACCGTCAAATCAAGGACAGAGTGAAACTCCCAGTTATCCCGATGAAGATGAGCGATCGTCCCCGTCCCCCCGCCCCCTCCAGTTGTAGAAACAGATGGTGAGGAGGCAGAGACACGCAGCACATCACGTCTACCATCTTTTCTGTTTATCGTTCCACGAGTCTCTTTTGGACTTCTGCTCATCACTTTGATTTTGCAGAAACCAAACAAGGCTGCTCACATTTCAGTTGCCCAATGCCATTTTACCCAGATCCAACTTGTCGTTCTTGCCGGATGATGCAGCACAAGACACATCAACCAACCAATGACAATAGATACATACAAAAACAGTGTAAATTAGTAAGTCTGTGTCAACCATCGGTCACCTGCTTTCTCAGAAGCTCCTCATAAAAGATACATGTCCTGCGACCTTAGCTGACCCCTCTGTTCCTGGTGTTCTCTGCCGGCCTGCTTCAGAATGTATCCTGAAAGGCTTTTATTAGTTCATGAGGCTGTAATTGGGCTTCACACCACATTTATCAAATGTATCCTCTGAACTTTCTGTGACCTCCAGAGCTTTGATCGTGCTTTCTTTTATAATATAATCCTGTTAGTTTGATTAAAAAAAAGTTGGAAAAAAAAAATACGGCGAGGCAACGCCTCAAAACATAAGCAGTTTTGTTACGGCCGAAACGAAAGCTGCATTTGCAGTGAAGGAACTTTGTGTAGTTCTAACAACCGTTACCGGGACTAGGCTGTTTCAGAGGAACCAGGTACACAAACACCACTCTAATGTTTAACAATTATTTCCTTATTCAGATCAACTATAATTCTTAACCACTTCTTAACACCACTATCACAAGCACTTTTAGCTTTTCTAGGAATGATGGGGCCTAACTTACAGAAAAAAAGCTAAAGTATTATAACAAGAGAACATAACGATGAATGATGTCAACAACGCGGTGCATCACGCACAACTGCCTGCTACGCTACGCCACAACGCAGGTAGCCCTTGAGTCTGTTTCTTTCTGTGTTTGTGCACCAAGGTCTTGTTCACAGCTCAATTTAAAATTTGATCGAACCTCTTCGTAGGTCGATTTGTTTGTGATTAGGGGAGTTCGTAAGCCGAGGGTCTACTGGATAGAGTTGGCGAACGGTAGGGCCTCACACAGCGAGAATTGCAGGAAAAGATAAAAACACTTCAGCCCATCTCATAGTCCTGGGTTATTACTCTCGCCATGCAGGACATGAACGCTTTGGCAGCTTCACCCTCCATGTTATCCGTGTTGCCTTCCGATTTAATCAAATTGGTTTATTTTTGAGTGTGGCGCTTAAGGTGTACGTAACAGGCTAAAAAGGTTCCCCTGGAGGAGGCTACTTCCTGGAACCAGATTCAAGCTGGACAGCTCTTAGAGCTGTGTTCTTAGAATTTTCTGACCAAATGAGATATTATGATGTGTTCTTTTGTTCTATTTTTACTATCTTGGCTGTTTGTCAAGTAACTATTATTTCTGATATGTGCCAAGACTGCTAAGATCATATGATTATACACTGCATAAAACCAGAATGAGGAGGTAACTGCTGAAAGTAGTAACATTTGTATTACCCTCCTACCTCTGGTGTTTCCTCTTTGCAAAAACCCATAGCTTTTACCTGGTTGTACTGTTTTAATATGAAAGATAGGGTTGAAATAACAAGACGCATTGATAGCGGGGTCAAGTCTGCAGCAGATCTGCTCAATGACCTTGGCGCTAGACCTTGAAATGCCCTTTTTTTTGTTTTGTTTTTTTTGAGGGACCTCACTGTGTGAGTGACTCATTTACAGCATTGTTCCTAATTCTTGACTAATCTCCCCCAAGGGGGCAAGAAAGTCATCAACACTTAAGTGGTTCCTCTCCTCATCTGTCACGAAACCGTTAAGCGCTAAATGGATCATTTCGGGCGCTGAGGAAAAGAGAAAAAAGGCACCGCCGCGCAAATTGCTGTTTTCTGTAATTTTCTGTCTGGTGCGTAAACGACTTCACCTCCTGTATGTTCAAAGAACACAGCAGTGAAAATCAATGGTACATCGGCCAAATCGGCATTTTACGAGTATGTTTTTTTTTTTTTTCTGTCCTGTCTTCACTCAGTCTGTTTTTGTCCTTGGAGTGCAAGCAGAGATCTCCTCAAAGAGCATTCTTTATTTCTCTTATCATTCATTTATGCATGTATTCCCCTTTTCATTCATTCATTTTTGATACCACTTATCATCCTGCACTTCACCCATCATATAGAGACATACCACCATTCAATTTCTCATTCTTTAATTTTAGGTTCTCCAAATAACCTCCAATTAAGAGCCCAGAAAAAACAGGTGGAAACCCATGCAGACAAGGGAGGGACCTGGAGCATCCACACAAGAAGACCCACCGTCGGAATCCGACCTTCGTACTGTGAGCCAGAAGCGCTGACGACTGCATCACCATGACTGTCACAAGAAAATTAACAGAAATAAAACATTAAAAGAAATAATTAAATGGAAATAAATAATAGTATATAATAGATACATGGAAAATGAATGTATTCATGCATACACGAATTAGAAATAATTAAAGATTTATCGACCTATTTTTTACCCAGCTGTCTTCATAATGAATGAGAAGGTCTGATTTTCAAGATACAAAATCTTCAGGACTCTTTCACACGAATGTAATGATTCAAGAAGCTTTTTTGTTTGCATGTTTTTGTCTGCAGTTTTGTGATCTTGGGAGTATAAAGTTCCTTAATAAGGCAAGAAAAGTTGTTCACATTTAAGATTTTCTTTTTCCTAGTTTGCATTTTGAGAAAAAGAACTCGTGATGGCTTTTTGCAGTCCTTCAAAGTCCTGATTTCTATCGGCACCAAACAAGGGCGTCGCTACAATCTTTTCAGGTTGGCTGCGGATGCAAAAACTGCCGCCTTTTGTCTCAAAAAAAAAAAAAAAAGGCCTAAATAGTCAGAGCCACTTTGAGGCAGAGGGCCTTTGCTATCTTGCTAATTCATCCCATTAAGTAAATGTGCTGAGTTTGCTGCTCAAACCCCAATTGTCCACGATTTACAAGAAGATACTCGAATTTCTTCTTTTTTCTCAAATCTTCTTTTCCCCCCCATATCAGTCTCGAAGCATCATGCAGATTATCTTGATATCACTGCCCAGTAATTTAGAAAGGAGGGATACAGTCAGTCAGAAAGAACGAGAGTTTAGTTTATAGCAAAAGACGAACGGATGTTTCCTCGTGCGGTAAAAGTCATGCATTTAAGAGACATGGTGAACTTCTCAGGAGCATCTCCGCGGGTCACGTTTCTCAGAATGTTCTACAACAACCAGAGTGCGCGGCCTTCGCCCGCCTCTCACGCAAGCACACCCAGCCGAAGCACTCAGCGTTACAACCATCTCCTCGTACTCCCTGTCCTTCAGCTACACAGCCGTGGTCGCCATGACAACAGAGAGGCTAATCTCCAGTGGACACGGGGAGGAGGAGAGGAGGGAGAGAGAGAGAGAGAGAGAGAGATAAAGACAGAGGGAGGGAAAGAGGGAGAGAGAGCAACTGTTTGAAAATAAATGAGAAGCGAGCAGGACTGTGAGTGTGTGATAAAGACATGCATATTTAGAAACATCTTGAACATGGTTGTGTGTGTGTGTGTGTGTGCATGTGTGTGTGAGTGTGTGTGTTTGCAGGCCAAAGTCACATCTCCTTTCTATGCTTCTAATTTCACCATCTCTTTTTTTTCCTCCCTCCCATATGCTGACTTTCATGCATTGAAAACACGGACACATTGCCTGCCCCATATTCCAGTGTCCTCCTCTCTTTCGAGGCACCTGAACGTCTCACTCCCCCTCCTGCTTTACATCCCGTCATCCTCGGAAATGCGCTGCTGCTGCTGTCTTTCTCTGACACACCCCTCCCATCTTCCCAGCAATTCCTAAAAACCTCCCATCCTCTCTATCCTAAATCCATCCATCTTTCCCTGAACGCCTCACAGCTTCTTGACTACATTGGTTTCCAGCGCCCCCCCACACACACACACACACATACATACATACACATACACATACACATACACATACACATACACATACACATACACACCACCATCACCCCAGTTTTGTAACAGTTGCAAATCCACCACCACCCCACCCACCGTGCACGGATCACACGCACATGCTCTCACACATAAACACATGTCACGGCCGATTAGGCTGCAGGGCGGGGGTGGAGTCAGGTGATTGGGAATATTGATGATGATGATGATGAGTTGTGAAGAGTGAAACGTCACAAAAGGTTCATTTCATTTTCTTTCTTTTAGAAGCCAATACATGCGCCGTGATTGCACGGCTTCCCGGTGCACTGGGCCGGACGGTGCTGACTCTCTCCCCGGCAGAGGGCGGAGTTCGGTGGGGGAGGAGAAGGAGAGCGTGGCGCGGGGGAACCGCAGAGGGGCCGGAGCTGCGACAAGGAGCGGACGCGGGGCCGGCGGGGAGGCGAAAGAGGGCGGCGTCGGGGGTTCTCCGGTCGACCGAACGGCGGAAAGTTGATCTCATTTCCACGGGCGGCGTGTGAGGAAGCCGTCCGGTGCTTGAGTCCACACACACACAGTTCTGGAGAACGGACGCATTACGTCATAGCCTCACGTCGCCCGTGGATGATCGCGCGCGCAGAACGGGACGATGCGGGGCTCGCGGACTAGGACGGATTCCGCTTCCGCTTCCGCCGCCGCCGCCGCTGCTCACGCGCGCCCGGTGGCGGCGCGTTGCCAAGACCGGCACGCGGAGCCGCGGTCGCGCGGCCGCAGGCTCTGATGGCTCCTCGCACCGCGGACGGGAAGGAGACACAGCAGCAGCGGCGGCGGCGGCGGCGGTGGCGTTGGCGCTCGCAGGCGGCGGCGAAGGCGTTGGGCGGCAGGTGTGCGGGAAGTGACGTGAAGTTCGCTCCCCGCCAGGAATCGCAACGGTGCGGTTGTCGTGCTTTTCGCAGGAGGGCGGCCGCGGGAAGGGGAACATGGCCGCGCAGTCGGACGGCAAAGCCGGCTGCGGCGGCGGCGGCGGCGGCGGCTTCGCGCAGCTGTACGACGTGGACGCCGACGAGCCGCTGGACTCCGCCGCCATCCACATCTGCCAGTGCTGCCGCTCCTCCGCCTGCTACTGGGGCTGCCGCTCCGCCTGCCTGGGTTCCCTGCTCGGCGGGGGCCAGCCCGTCGGCGGGGCGGGCGTCCGGGAGACGCACTGCCCGCCCCGGGAGCGGCTGTGGCTGGACTGCCTCTGGATCATCCTCGCCCTCCTCGTCTTCTTCTGGGACGTGGGTACGGACCTGTGCCTGGCGGTGGACTACTACCGGAGGCAGGACTACCTCTGGTTCGGCCTCACGCTCTTCTTCGTGCTGGTACCCTCGGTGCTGGTCCAGATTCTGAGTTTCCGCTGGTTCGTGCAGGACTACACCGGCGGGGGGCTCGGGGAGGTGGAGGGGCTGACCAAGCGGGGCGCGGTGGCCCTAGGGTGCCTCTATCCCGGCAAGGACCGCCTGCACCTGGCCACCATCTGGCTGTGGCAGGCCACCATACACATACTCCAGCTGGGACAAGTGTGGAGGTAGGGGAAGGCAGAGGACACACACAAATGAACTCAACTTAATGTGCGCACACACACACACACACATATACACACACACACACACAAATCCTGCTAATGGTTAGAAAAGAGTGTCTAACCAGTGAAGCTGCAAGAAGGGAACGCTTGCTTCACACTGACAGGCAGGGGAAGACAGAGGAAGGCTCCTTGTGACCTCTCTCATCCGGGAAGGATTGACAGATATGAAGACAGACAGCTGAGCAGCAAAAGCACTCATGGCACAGTTTCTTCTTTTTTTTTAGGGGGTGGGGGGGGTCATAGTAAGAAATGTGATTTTGCAGAAAACGTGTCTGATGATGTCCATTAAGACTTTGTATGGTTGAATTACGGGCCAACCGTACTGTTGCCCGGGGGTCTCAACAAACCCTCCCCTCAAACTGTGGCACAACAGCATCACGACAAAAAGAGATTACTCAAATCTTATTTGAGCTGAAATGTTTGTGAAGGGGACTGCACCAAGCATTTACATGCACTGCCGTTTGCCTAGAAAAGAACTATTAATATCATGTGAATCATCGTAAAAGAAATGTTTGAGGGGGTTATTTTGGCCTTTTTATAGTTATAACTGGCTTCTTTTTTGTTTTGCTGGGTATGTCATAAGAAAATGACTGACTTGGTGAAGGGCAGCGGTGAAAACGATTTCAGCACCATGGACAGCATCGTTCGCTTTTCCCCAGTGATTGAAAGCGGCGTGCTTGTGTGTGTGTGTGCATGTGTGTGCGTGTTCGTTGGGTATGTGTGTTCGTTGGGTGTTTGAGTATATGTGCTCCCAAGCATTAGAATGTGTGACCAGTGGAAAAACGGTGTCATGGCTCTGCCCGTGAGTATCAGCATGCATGAAGAGTACAAAGAGGGAAGGCATCTGCGCTCCTGGCAATGCACCTCTTTTTGCTTACTGTCTACAACACACACACACACACACACACACACACACACACACACACACACACACACACACACACACACACACACACACACACACACACACACACACACACACACACACACACACACACACACACACACACACACACACACAATGTTGGATGAGGCTAGGTGCTAATTGATGTGCTAAAAGCATTGGCAGGAGAAACACACACACACACACACACACACACACACACACACACACACACACACACACACACACACACACACACACATATATTTCTTTTACATTTGTGTGCGTGTGTTGGAGGTTGGTTGCCCTTAGGTGGTGGTCAAGGGAGAGCAGGTCTTAAGCCCCCTGGCCCTCTATACAAGGACGTTTCACTCACTCCAGCCCCCCCCCCCCCTTCTCTGAGAAGACTACATAATGGTGTCCACTTGCCTCTAGGTGGACAGCAGGGAAAGTGGAGTAATGAATGTGTGTGTGTGTGTGTGTTTACATCCTGTTGTGCTAGGGATGTGCTACTCTGCTCCTTTGCTTTGGTCTATCTATGGTTGTAGGGTTAAATCTACCACACACACCTTATACTGTGCAGTCACACTGATCGTCTTCTGCCTCCATCCATGTCTCCTGCATTCACCCCTCAACCTGTCAAATGGACTTTCCCTTCTGAAGGAAGGAGAGAAGGAGGAGCGGGAGAGGTCGCTTGAAATGGAGGAAATGGTCACAGCTGATTGAGACAGATCACATCGAGATGGAGATGCTGTGGAGGAGAGTGTGTGCGTGGGGGGGGGGGTGCACAACGGGAATCAAGTAGGGGGAGGGGAGAGTAAAGGGAAGAGTGAGACCGATGGGGGTAGGGTAGATGAATACAAGCTATACTATGCTTGGTACATATGTTTTGCATTTATCAAGACAGCGAGTGGTTGTCAGGGTCACTTGCTACTCTTTGCGCGACACACCCTCAGCCTCCGCCTCCATGTGGGAACTTGCCTTTCATTGCTGATATTTTCTCGTTTTTGTTTTGGTTTTTTTACACATGCAACTGTTCCTTACCCTTGATAGCTCTGAAGTCAAGGACAAATACTCATCTATTTTTTCATCTTTAAAGCTGCAAAACAAGTGAATTCATCGTTAATGGTTTTAATGGATAACATAAGGTGTGTGTGTGTGGAGGCGTACTCCTATGGATGGTGCATTATTTATGTTATGTGCTTGTATGTTTCAAAGCAGATGGCTATAAGCGCAATACATAGAGCGCTGTGCACAGACACACAGCCATGCACTGGCGATGCACATTCAATGCAAGTAGAACAATGTCATTTGTGCTGATGTGAGTCAACACACACAAACAGTCATCTACACACATACCCAAACTCAATCCTGGTGAGCACCCTGGGGCTTTTTTAATTGAAATCCCTACCTTCGTCCGACCCTTCGTGCTGTTGTCTGTTCCAATTAAACTAAGGTGTCTGTCTATTTCACAGGCCATGTCAGTTAAAGATCAGCCCGGAATAAGGAATTTATTTAAATTTAGCCAGATTGAACTATGTTTATACAACATTATTCAGACAGCATTTACTATGGACTCAAATCCATTGGTAAAATCCATTGTGGCCTACGAGTTTCCCTTTTTGCCTTTTCAGAAGCCGCTGCTCGCAGAGCATTCATTCATTCTGATTGTAAGGTTCAAAAACGATTCACAAACATCTACGACCTGCGAGGAAAGAAAATCTCACAAGTTTACAGAATTATTGTTTGCTTCTCTCTCTCCAGTTTTTATTTTGCAATTTTTGCGCTGCCAGTTCGTTTTCAGATTTCATGAGTTGCACAAATTGCTCGTGATCTGAAAACGTGTTATAAACAGAGCGATATTCACATTACCTTCTTTTTTATCCATCCAGATAATCTAAAGCTATTAAAGTGTAACTTTAACCCCTGGATCTGAGCTTTAACTTCATCCACTGCATGATTATGAAAAGCACTAATAAAAATCGGTGAGATCTAATTGGGACACGGAGGGGCTGGGGATCCAGGCGCAGATTTGCAGGAATCACTCACCTGATCCGTCAAGACTTCAGTGCAGAGCAGTGAACAATAAGGGTTTTACTATTTCCCTGTGAGAGTGATGAAATGGATTGGCGAATGATGCCGCCTCGGATCCCGTTTGACAGAAACAGCAGAAGCAGGTACTTCCAGGCTGTATGCTCTCACAGGATGAGCTGCTCCCTCCTCTTCACGTGTGAACAACTAGTCTGTCAATGGGTAAAAATGCAACTTCCAAAAAATGGTATTGCAGGTTTTAGGATGTAGTTGGATGGGCTGATAACATTATAAAAAGCATGATCTTGGACAGCACGACGCTCATGTGAAAACAGCGTGAGCTCAGTCATGATGTATCTTGATACGAATCGTGTGGGAAATGGTGTGGCTCCCTGTGCATGATGATAACTGCACTGCCTACCTCTGACACAAGGAGAAGCTGCTCTCTGCAAAGCCAATAAGAGGAAATTACTATTCTTTTTAATGTAAGTCATGATGCATAGCTCCTCAAAGCAGCTGACTCTACATCATTGATTGAAAATTAAGATTTTCGCATATTTGTCAGGAAATGTCAATATTCAGACCAAGATAAACTTCTTTCATCCCAATACAGTCAGCTCAATAAATTTATTTCAGTGTGTACCACCTCTTCCAGGTTGGCACCACACACTCCATGCACTGTTGATTGAATATTAGTGCTATAAATTCTGTCACCAACTTCTGGTGGAAGTTCATCATATCAGGTCATAAAATCAACAGCTGGTACTTGGTGAAAAAGACCTTTTGGCAACCTCAGTGGCAACAAATAGTCACCTTGCTTCAAATTAATGATTCTGGAAACAAATGTCACACGCAGACCAGATAGAATGGTAAAATGGCACCGGTATGGGTCACAGCGTACGTTGACTTATTGGTGTTCATATCTCTGACCCCCGCAGGTACATCAGAACACTGTACCTGGGCATCATGTCACGTCGCCAGAAGGAGCACCAACGCCGCTGGTACTGGGCCATGATGTTTGAGTACGCAGACGTCAACATGCTGAGGCTGCTGGAGACCTTCCTGGAGTCCGCCCCTCAGCTGGTTCTGCAGCTCTGCATCATGATCCAGGAGAACCGAGCTGAGACACTTCAGTGTAAGCGCAGCACAAGCGACATCAAATCCCTGCCACCATTTGAGAACACAACGCCGTGTATTTCGTGTAGCGCGGAATAGAACAGCTGCACAAACAGTAATTAGCAATTTGCCTTGATGGTTTCAAGTAATTTTTGGATGCAAATGATACAGTACAATGGTGTTTGTTCCAAAAACCTAATCTGCAGTCATCAGGAAGATGCGCTAGCCATCAGCCTCCTCGTTCTTATTCATCTCGGAAATGTGTCATCTAAGTGACCACCCACCTGTGTTATTCATCCCGTTCCCTCAAGACATTTAAAGACTTCTGCTTTACTGAAAATATGTGACCACTTCATGGGGTGGGACCAAACAGCAGCTGGGTGATTAAAAAAATAACAAAATTTAAATCTTGTAACTAACTAACAATTCTCACATTAGAACAGAACACCTTCACCTCCCTCTCTTATGTATCCCAATCTCATTTTGATTTCCTTTCTTTCTTCCAATCACCCCTTTCCCTTCCCCTCTGAAGGCATCTCGTCCCTTGCCTCCCTCCTGTCTCTTGCCTGGGTTCTGGCCTCCTACCACAAACTGCTGCGGGACTCGCGGGACGACCAGCGCAGCATGAGCTACCGCGGGGCTCTGCTGCACCTCTTCTGGCGCCTCTTCACCATCTCATCTCGAGTGCTCTCACTCGCCCTCTTTGCCTCCCTCTTCCACATCTATTTTGGCATCTTTGTGGTGGTCCACTGGTGCGCCATGGCTTTCTGGGTGGTGCACGGCGGCACGGACTTCTGCATGTCAAAGTGGGAGGAGGTGCTTTTCAATATGGTGGTGGGAATTGTCTACATCTTCTGCTGGTTCAACGTGAAAGAGGGCCGGACGCGGCACAGAATGGTGGCTTACTACATTGTAGTGTTGGCTGAGAACACCATCCTCACTGGACTTTGGTGAGTTGATCCACATCTTTTGACTGCCATATTCTTTCTTGATACATTTTGAAAAATTTACCGAGGGATAAAAAAGGGTCTTTTTTGTCATGCTGACAGAATGAAAAAGAATATGGGGGGACAAAATGATTAAAAAACAGAAAGGCATCAAATATAAAAGAAGACAGTCAAGTGTGTGAAAATCAGATACAATATAAAGGACAACTAGAAAAGGGATCTATCAAGATGTATAGATTAACAAAAAGGAATATTTGTTTAGCATATCAGCCAAAATCCAGTCTGGACTCATTGTGTATTCCTTCCATCCCTCTTCTGCCGCTTACCCTGCACTCAGGGTCGTGGGGAATGCTGGAGCCTATCCCAACTGTCATCAGGCGAGACGGGGTTGAACACCCTGGACTGGTCGCAAGTCAGTCGCAGGGCCACATCCATAGACAATCAACCATTCAGTCACTCATTCGGGGCAATTATTAGTCCTGCTTTACTAAATTTCTTTTAATAAGCGGCCTCCTACTGGTGTGTCATGTGAAATCTGAAGGAGTTTCTCATCCCTTTTGTGCGCACAAATGTCCCTCAATATAAATCGACACAGCATGCAGGGTGACAACTGGTGGACATAAATAATAAGACTGAATGAAGAAATGTTAGTTGTGCCAACAAAGCCTGAAATATCTAATTTTTCTGTGCCAGAGCTCACTTGGTCTCCAAGATTTATTTCAAATACAACAGCAAGCTACTCCATCAAACATGTTCTTACATCGTCATTTATGACTCACTTATCTGCTATCAAATCAATCATAACAAATACCCCTTGCTGGAATCACATCGTGAAAAACAACTAAGGGGATGATTTAGCCTTAAATGAATGTGAAATAAGTTGAATGATTCAAATCTGTGATAGGGACAGCGATGCTTGGCTGAGAGATGTAACTAAATGTATGTTAAATGTAAAGACAAGTTCAGGGTCATCGTTTTACTGCACTTTTAACAAAAGATTTTAAGAGCAACAGCTAAACAAATTTGGGTGATACACAGATGTTCTTTATTATGAAACTTGACTGTAAAGCCAGATTAAATGTAAATATTGGAAATAGATGCTTGATAAAAAAAAGCAAAATGGGGTTCTGATATTTGGTATTGCCCCAATAGAAAAATAAAATTAAATGTAATTAAATAAAACCCTGTATGTATGCTTTTGTCCCTGTTCCTTCACGCCGCAGGTACGCCTACAGGGACCCAGTGCTGACTGACTCCTACGCTGTCCCAGCATTGTGTGGCGTCTATTTAACATTTGCCGGGGGTGTTTTGGTCATGCTGCTATACTATGGCTTCCTCCACCCTGCCACTGCCCACCTTCAGCCAAGTCCTGCCTCATCTTGCTGTGCCCAGCTCCTTTGGGGTCTCCCACTGCCCCCATCGGCGCCGCCCACTGCCCCTCCCACCCCAGCCCACATGACTAAGTCACTGACAGAAGAGGATGTGGCCGAGACGTGTCTTCCCGTCTTCCAGGTGAGGTCAGCACCCCTCACCAGTAAGCCAGAGGGCCCGCTTATAAAGATTGATATGCCCAGGAAGCGTTACCCAGCATGGGATGCTCACTATGTGGACAGGAGACTGCGAAGGACTATAAACATCCTACAGTACATTACTCCAGCTGCTGTGGGCATCCGATACCGCGATGGACCTTTGCTGTATGAACTTCTGCAGTATGAGTCCTCACTCTGACATACACAAACATACACGCACACACACACATGCACCATCAGAAGACATATTTGCTTACATTGATACTGAAATCACATTTGAACACACTTGCCGTAAGCACACAGACACAAAAGCAATCTTTCACACATGGATGTCCCTAAGCACTGTCACAGAAATACATTCCTTGCAGGTGCTTTTGACCTGCGGGTCCCATGACCATGAGTCAACAAGCTGCTTCAGTGCGTGCCCATGCATTCCTCTCCTTGTCCCTTTGTCAACTATTCCAATTCCTCTTAGTGCCCTTCATCATTAATTTGATTTTCACATGTCCATGTGCCGATGAGAAAAGAAAATATAGAAATAGAAGCGCAGTTTCACAAATTTAATGTAAGACCACTGCATGCTGTTCACATTGAGTTGTGCAAAGTTACACGGGTCTATGTAAAATTATAAGAAAAAAAAACGAGACAGGAAGAACGAGAACAGAAACTGTCTCTTTTACTGAAAGGAATTTCTTTACTTGTCGTTAGTTGAGTGAAAAGTTAGTTTTCCATGTAAAGAAGGGATGTTGTTTAAGTACCGTTCCATTTGCTGTTGAGTCAAATAATGAACTTGGATATGTTTGTTTTAGGGCTTGTATGTCAAGGAGAGCGGGGAGACAGGCAGGTCGTGATGGGAAAGATGGAGATAGTAAAACATGCTGGCATCTAAAGTGCGCCAGAACAAATTTAGCCTTTTCTGTCAGATTTTTGTGCTGCACTCCCTTAAAGAGTGGCTTGACAATTTTTGAGTGTCCTTGTTCCATGAAATAAGATTAGCACACGTTTGCTTAGCATAATAACTGTGAGCAAGAGGGAACAGCTAGCTCGTTTGTTGTTCCAGTGTTTAGAAAAACACACTTAACTGCAAGGTACTCAGTAATTCAATCTGTGCGTAATAGTATTATACAATTGATCAGTTTTTTTTTATTTTTTTTTATGAAAACATGATATGACCATCTTTATCTCTTTTGAGATATTTCCAGAGAGTGTAGTTTCCTTCAAAACAAATGTGGCATTAGATCGCAAAAATGAAATAGGAGCATCTGTCTTCATTTTCAACTATCAAAGTTTAAGGCAGAAAACAAATTAAAAGTAGCCTTTTCCTCAAAATGTCATACTTTAATTATGCAAACAGTTCTTAATAGGCCCTGTTAAAAGACCTCAATTCTAGGTGAGAAAATTAATAATAACAGCTGAAAGCAAGACTTAGCTAAAATACCATACACACGCGCGCGCGCACACACGCAAACACACACACGCACAAACACACACAAATGTGAAGCGATAAACACATCTGTGTACTAGAAAAAGAAACAATCAAACCTTACAATACTAGCTAAACTGAGCTAGTTTGAATGATGTGTATGAAACACGCTGAAACATTGAACAGGCGTTGTATGCTAAGGTGTTAGCATGTAGCTTGACCTACCAATGTAACTTGGCCATAGCAGCTATGCTAGTTTAGCTGTTTGGGTTTCAAAGTAACCTCCCGGCCAATTTGTTACTAAACATGTTGTGCTAATACCTTTGCATTTAAAATGAGACACAAATTCACGATTAGAGGGTTGAGGGTTAAAAGGTCTCGACGTACTCTGCGAGAAATAATCTTTCTACAGATGGCAAGAACGATAGCGCAATTATTTCCGGCCGTGACACAAAGACCGCCTCCTCGTATGCCCCGCCTACTGAATCATACGTCATGGGCACCAAACACTGGCGGGATCCGACGAGCAACAACGTCTACAATTGCCATCTCGTCTGTGGAAAGCGGTCGGGCTACCTCGTCATTTCTGTGTCTATACACGCCCTTAAGATGTGTAACTTACGTTTTCAGACTTCTTCACCTCCTCGGCCAGCTGTCCCTCTAACCGTTTCCCCCTTCTAAACTAATTGGCGGAAAAGTGGGAACGACAGCACTTCCGCGTTTTTTTCATTGACCACGCCCACTTTGAATCTCTGACCAATCACACAATAGTTCTTGGACTACCCCAGGAGAAGCAGGAGTTTGGTGCATTCAAGTGATTACAATTGTCTTAAGCCATTGACTACTTTAAACAAATATTTTTGAATTTTAAAACCAAACTGTCGTGAGTTTATCATTTTTGAGATAATAGAAAAATCAAGAGAATATCAAGTGTTGAAAGTATTATAGCTGTTATGCAATGTTTTAGGTTCATCCTGCCATAATGTAGGTATTAACGATCATCTGCATCATTTCCTGTGATTAATATTTGAATGCAAAGGCTTTTCTTGCGCCGCTGCAACAAAAATGAGATATTGTTCAAAGAGTTTCCTGTAGGGAGACAAATGCAACATGTACTGTATTTTCCTGTAGAATATCTAATCAACATGGTCCCATTGCTAACAAGGTGCTGCCACTGAAGCTGCTATGAAACCAGTTTAGATTCATCACAGTTCCCCTGGTGACTCGTCTTATTCTGTAACGTGTCCAGCATCAACACCTCCAAAAGCCACCCACAGCCGAGCTCTGATACATCATGGCTCATTATTTATTTATTTCCTTGTTTGTTTAAATCTGTAAGCCAAGCTGTTACACTGGCAGGACACAACAAACAAGCCGAGATATCGGTCGCTGGGCTGTTGACTGACGCCAACGTTGAAACTCGCAGGCCACCAGGGGGGTGGGGGGGTGGGGGATGCCTCGACATGTTGTTACAGCCAATAGAAACTCAACTGGATGGTGCTAAAAGTGTTTTCCCGGCGCTAAATAGGAAAAAAAGAGTGGTCATGATGAACACAAAAACATGCCCTCTTAATTTGTTTTTAGAGGTCCACAGAAATTCAAATCAGTCGTGGTTTTATGTGGCAACTGGACCTGGTTTCTGTCATTGAAGGCTTTCCACTTCTCATCCTGTGGTTTCTGGTACATGACTGCTGGGATTTTGGCTTGGTGCTGGAAGGGTTTGCTATATTAATGAGCGAGTTGTTGTGCAACGACAACAAGCAGTTGTTAGACCAATGGTCAACCCCACCAATTGTAAACTCTATCTCCCTCCATCTCTCCCAGGTGAGAAAGAAACATCTTCAAGGAGAGAAACCAAGTCCAGTAGCAACCATGAGATTTGACGATTGCCCTTCAATTAGTCTGAAAATTGCAAATCATTTAAGAGCACAATAAGTATGAAAAAGGTATGCAAAACATGTTTTGGGGATTTTGGTAAGATTAATTAGCGATATGGTTGACAGTGAGCTTGGCTTCTGTAATAAGTATTTCTTTATGAGTCTGAATTCTGATTGATTAACCCATCAAAATAAATAAATTAAAAAATGACAATGAATTTGAGAACTTGTCCACTAAAACATGCCACCTCCTGTCTTTTGGTGCTTTGTAAACCATTACTTTTATCACCATTATTTTACACCATTCCTGTTTTGATGAGGCAATGTAAAAAAAAAAAGTTAAAAAATATCAACATTATTTGCTGTAACAAAAAGGAGGCATGTATGTTGAGTGTGGAGTATGTGTGTGAGTTAAGATTTAGCATTAAATCAGTATCTCTCAAAGGGCAGACTGCAGCACAACCTATGTCAAACTGAATTTCAGACAACTTGGGAAGTCCCAATAAAGCGGTGCTCATGAGTAAGCAAGCAAATATCAGGAAGCTTTTATATTTGTTTGTAAATGTTAGTCTAAGCTAACCTTAACATTCATGTCCATTCACTGTCCACTAATTTGAATTGTCAATCCATTAATCATCATAACAGTAACATATGATACATTATAACATAATCATTATAACATTCCCAAATAACTAATGGGCATTTCAGGTTTCCTTAGGTCGATGAAATGTTCTGGCAAATTTCTAAGTAACAGACAATGAGAGCAAATACTGATGGAAGGGGAGTGTAAAATTGTCCCAATGCAGTATTTGGAATATAATGGTAAAGACAAGCATTCAGCCTTTCCCCGCCGCTGAATAGTTTAGTTATCCATGTTCAACCCAAGTTTGAATTATTCCTTCACAATCCCCAAACAACGTGTCTTCGCCGTGACAATAACGCCCATAACTTCTTGAGAATCTTGTACTTTTTTAATGATAATGTTATTTTAAAAGAAGAAAAAACAGGGTGCTGCGGATCGCAGTTTGGGGAGAGAGTGGGGGGGGGGGCTTCTCAAACTCATCTGGTATTTTTTTTCTTCCCGACCGCAGACTAGAAACCGTGAAGTCGAGGGTGAACGGGATGCACAAAATTATATATATATATATAAGTATAGATAGATAGATAGATAGATAGATGCATAAATATATACATATATATATATAAAATATATATAAAATTAAAAAAAGGAATTTGGTATATGTTCATTTGCTTGCTAGTGTTGTAATTGAAGAAAATTCACATACAAAAGATTTCTGCATAGAATGTTAATGGAGGACTGCCGGTCATTTTCAGCATTTGTTATTATTTAGAACCAAGTATCAAAATGATAATGATAACCAAACTGAGAATCTGAGAATGGAGCTGACCTTACTCTCTGCAGTTCATTACATACAAAAAGGTTAATTTGCTGCAAACAGATGGATTTAACTGTAAATGTGCAGGAGAAGCAGTAGTGTCGGCATTGATATGGTGCAACAGAGTCAATTGGCTGCTAATTCCACGTCATATGGTGCAAATAAGACACACACATGCACATACACACACAAACTTATGGTGCAATAAGGGCAGATTGTCTTTTTGAATTCTAAGGTGCAACTTGAGTACTGCCTTCAGTTATCAGCCAAGGCTGTGCCGCAGGCTCTGTCCAAACGGACAACTGCTCTTCCTGTCCTGCAAAAGCTATGCAAGTCTCCGATGTGGGGAGATGTGCTTAGTTCACACTGACAACACACGCACATACACGGGAAACAATTAGCACACACATGAAAAAAAGTACATAACAACATGGGATGTATCCCTACCTCAGCACCTAAATCACACAAATCACGTACCCCTTTATTAATTTGGGAAAAGTATTCATATGGTGCTATGGAGTGAAGCGTGATGGTTTTTGTACAGTCATGGTGATAATTGTGATCGAAATTTAGCCAAATATGTTTTAATTTTCTGTTGGTTTTGCACTCAGCTGGATTGAATTGTGTAATGCCAAGTGTGCACACAAAAGCAACGCCCTCCGCCTCCATGAAGCCAGGCAACACATCTCAAAAGCTACAATGCCTTATCCACTCGGAGTTGGAATTTATTCTGAAAGATTGCAGAGATATTAAGAAATATAAGAGTGCGGTGCTAATTTCTGGTACACTCCGATCTGGACGCGTGCCGTACATTAGGCCTCGGCAATCGAAGCAACCCCATCTGTGTTGACGTGACCCACCAAACCGTTGCGTGCCACCTAGTCAACGCAGTCAGGATTTTTCGTTTTCGCTTACGTGCTCGTGAATTTCTTGCATGAATGTTTTTCAACAAAAAGACAAAGAGAAGTAAGCTTTAGAAAAGTCACGGCAGAGATTTGCGAACTTTCCACTAGCCGTTCACAGCACTGACCTCCACCAGACCGGGTCTGACGCAACCAAAAAAACAGTTATTTTGAATTCAGGAAAAATCTGTTTTTTGGCGGCATACAGGCTTGATCGTAGCCTCAGGTGATCTTATTTATCATCTCACCATCAGGTTATTTTTAAACTCACTCAGAAGTTAAAAAAAAATTCTTGACACATAAAGTCTACAGTCAAGCCTGCATCGCCGCTAATGAGCTTTCCTCCGACGCCAGGGCAACCAGAGCCTTAGCCAGATCTGCTCTGAATGGAAATCAGAATCAAGAGTTTCGTTGATCGTTGTATGGCTACAGATTCCACAGCTATACAAAGCAACGGACGGATCACCTTTACGAAACAGAACCACATCACTGCTCTCACATTTTATTTATTTGCCTTTTATTTTCGGGTTTCGTTTTGAATGTGTCTGGGTATAAAAAAAGACTAAACAATACAAAAAAAAAAAAAAAGTCCGACCACAGTGTTGCAAGCAATTCAATGTACCCTCACCTGGAGGATAAATGAAATCAAATCAATCCGGAGACTAAGGAATGTGTATCTGATTGTGAAAATGTCAAAAACAGAAAGTTTTCTTTTTCAAGAGGAAACTCAGACATGCTCTACTATGAGGGTGTGGGTGTGAAAAGCATATAAGGCTTGCAGTCAGGCTGTGTGCGTGGATCATATATATATATACGTATATGTATGTATATATGTGTATGTGTGTGTGTGTGTGTGTAGATATATAGATATATAGATATATGAAGAGGGAGTGAAAGAAAATGCATGTGTGTCAGTAATGCTTCATATGCTTTTTTTTTTTCCAAGTCAAAGTTTTATTGTTTGGTTGAAGAGCCCTTAAACGTATCCGGGGCCAGACATTGAACTGAGTCTGATCCCAGACCAGCTTCTGCCCAACCTGAGTCCAACAACCGCTGAAATGTTTTTTCTCCATAAAGAATGTTAAGGGGAAAAATTTCAGGGGGTTTGACTTAGGCGGGTATTGATAAGCACACAAGGCAGGGTCAAACCTTAATGTGGATGTATCTATAAGATGTTCCAATGGGCTTTTATTTTGATGAAGTTGTGCTTTTCTACTGTTCTCCAGCCCGGGGGGATGGGATTGGGGCCAAAAAAAAAAAGGAGCTGTAGAGATTTCGATGTGCAAAAGTAACTTTCATTTTCTAGTGGTTGGCATTTTGATTGTAAATACCTTTTTCCTGGTAACTAAGTTTGATCTATGTTCAACCGGTTTGCTTAGATGGTTCTTTAAAATGTAGTAAACATTCTTTATAAATATTCAGAATGTAAGATGAAAGGAGAAAAATAAGGCTGCGCCGTAAACTGGTGTTTTTGTCATGCCGTCATGTTGACCTGAGTGTAAAGCACACATTTGTAGAAGTGGAGAGAACATGAAGGTATTCGAGACTACGCCAGACAGCCAAAAACTAGGATGGGGCTCCATCGTTTGCCTCGGGATTAACGTGAGATTGGTAAAATTACGCACAAACAGACTAATGACAGTTGAAAATATACCATTTAAATGTTGGTACGACTGTTGACAGAAGTCTTGCCATCTTGTAACAGCTACTTCCTAATATCCAGTGCTGTTGAAATAAGTCATTGTCTATTTTAGACTCTTTGGAAGTGTCCATTTCATATGAGTGAAGCGCATAATATTAAACTATTATTGGAGAGCGGTGCATAGTTTTCCATGTGTTGGTAAGTAAGAGTCGCAAGTAACAAAGATTTAGAAATTTGAATCCTATTCCATTCAACTTTACTTCTGGTTTTAATTTAATTTCACACCAGTCATCTAATTTTTACTCAATTACATGCAGCTTTTATTAATTGACACTGCGACATAAGCCATAATTTAATGAGAGGTGTTAACTTTAAAATAATGACGACGGGTATTTAACCTAATGGTTAAGATGAAGCATCAGCGAGGAGGGAAGTAGTGGAGTTAAAGCACAGGTCATCTTCTGGGAAAGATTTAAAAGAAAAGCAATTAACAAGTCCTATAAAATATGACGGGACCACCTTTTGGCAACAGTCAGAAGATATAAAGCTAACATTTATTTAGAAAGGGGCTGTCTGGCGAACATCTCATGACTTTGCGACAGAAGTGACGGCCGCTGTCATCAACTGTGTTAGAACTGCTCCCGCTCTGCTCATGAAACATTTTTCAGGAAAGTTCTGATCTTTTTGGGGGAGGGGGAGGAAGGAAGGAGCCCCCTTCCACCTCTACCCCCAGGTATACACCAAATGTCTGACCAACCGCAAACCTGAGAGAAACAAGGAGACGTATTCTATATCTCTGGTTTGTCTGTGTATTCTGTGTCTAATAGTTTCACATGCATTCTGCGGGAAGAGTTGAATAATATTTTCAATGGCCCTAGGAGGCCAGTGTTAGGAAATGTGTTATTTTTGTTACAATACCTCCTGAAAATAAAAAGTCTATTTATCTGTGACTGGACAAAGATTTACAATTATGAATACATAGGAATTATAACAGATTTTAAACTATGTAAAACAGATATAAATGGAAAAACATGTACAGTTCATTTGGTTTTGAACATGATAAAGAAATGTATGTGCCAGTCTTGAGTTTGATTTTATATATTTATCATTTTATTACATTGTAATGTGACTGCGATGGAGGAAAAAAAAAATATATAAAGGAATATCAATTAATTTTTCCAAAAGTGAGTCACTTTTTCTTTCAGATGAGTGATGTGATGTTTTTCTGCATGTTCACTCGAAAACAACACGAAAAGCTTGGACAAATAAATTGGCTTTATTTGTTTGGGGAAATCTGTCTGCAGGCCTGGGGATACACACGCACACACACACACACACACACACACACACACATTATGCCCGAAAGATAAAGGAAAAAAATAAGTTAAGGATTTGCAAAAGGAGGCAGGGTGGTAGCTGGCACTGCGTTACAAACATTAATATCAAATTGATTAGTAAATATACAACAGAATCATTCATACTGCAGCACCAATTATATTATAATATATATATTTATATAAAAGCCCACAGCTGAAACTGGGACACATCTTCAAAAGAGGTAAGGAGCTGAACAAGATAGCCATTATCATAGCAAAATATCTCTTTGTGAAAAAGGAAAACAAATGTATGTAAATGCAATTCACGCTATAAACACCAGGGCTTGTCATAATAGTATCTCTCACATGTAGCTCAGCGAGAGTTGAACCCGAATTAAGATATAAATAACAAAAATTCTACAAAAGTGTGAGTTCTGTCTCCAGAGGCAGACTCACTAGAGGATGACGGGTAGGGAAATTAATCCCATTGGAGAGTTCATGTGTCTGAATCCTGCATCGTCCGATTTTCTGAAAATCTGACTCCTTCCCTTTTTTTTTTTGAGGCCGCTATGCAAGGCACTAACCAGGCATGCTTCTACATGCAGAAACCAGGAATTGAACCGCAAATCTTTCGACTGGAGGGGACACCATTCGCAAATATGGTCAATGAACACTGGCCACGTAGTGAAATGCCCAAATTTGGAATTAATTTCTTTTTAATTTTTGAGATTTCATATTGAACTACCAGGACGTGATATGATCTAACGTGCTGTTCCATCTACTACAGGTGTTTTACCCCCTTTATTATTGATAATATTGTCTTTGTATACTTTCTTGTGCGTGCTTAGCTCCGACTGGTTACCTGATACAGCTACACTATTTACATGGATGCCACTTTATCACTTCAGTGACTCAGTGTCACAAATGGTGTCTGTTCCAACATACAAAGTCAACTTTAAAATCTTAAGCTGTCCGTCACCCAAGTCTTTCTGTCCAGGGATGAATGAGATGTATTTTTTTGTGGGGCAGCGGCACCCTCTGCTGACAAAAACAAGTATTTCAAATATTCCAAGCTCAACAGGATACCTGACAGTGAAGGCCTCATACCGAGACTTCTACTTCCTCAAAATAGATTTAAGCCCATTAAAAAAAATGCCCATGGGCTTCTGTCACATTTCCAGGAGGAGGTTCTCATCTAAGAGTAAATTGTGCGGCGACGTCACAGAGGCTTCTGCGGAATTTACCTTGAATCCGGTTTTGGGGGAAGAGACGGTTCTCAGTAGACTTGTCTTTCTCCCATCTGTGTAAGCGCGTACGCCCGTACACAAAGACATGCGCGGGTGTGTGTGTGTGCACACACTCACACACAAACGAGTTCAGGAGCTCGGGAATGAGCCCCTGTGTGTAACGTGCATACAGTATGTTAACCACAAAAAGGAGCCCTTCCAAATGAGATTGACTCCCTTGAGCAGGACGCAGCTGTCACCGTCACCTCTTGTCCACCTATAGCCGATCGAAGGGCTGGTACAGCATTGAGCGGCATCGATGGCTGTGCAACCTGCAGAGAACTGGGGACAGTAAAAGTCTTTTTAATCTCGTGGTAAGACAGACACTAGCAGTGTGCTTACACTCTGGTCATCACGACACTGTCTTTCTCCAGAATTCATTTCAACGGTTCACTCCAGATGTGCTGCGTAAAGTCTAGCGGGGTCAGGCTCCGTCCTGAGTGGGTGTAAATCACAGGGCCACAGATTGTCACCTTATTAAAAAAAGGCCTTAGTGGTATTTTTGATTTTTTTTTTTTTCCTAAATCACCTTATTTAACAATTGGCTCCGCTTTTTGTGTTTTCAGAAAATTTTGAAAAAATGACTGGCGATTACTTTGAGAAGACAACAATTTAAAGATGCAACCATTCATCCTTCATATAGATACCTACAACCAGTCCCAAATTCACATCTGGGCAATTTAGGATTTACAATAGTTTACTAAAAGTTTTCTCGGAGAATGAGAAATGAATTAAAACCATATGAAAAAAAGCCATATCTCAATTAGCTTGTTGATAGCTGGGTATCGTTTTTTTAAAATAGGCAGGAAAACAGATCACCTAAGAGAAATGTTACCAAAAAAACTGAAAATGGCCAAGATTACAAGTAACTAGTAATTACCCCCAAATCAAGAAAGAAAAGGAACAATTGCCTAAAAAAAAATTACCTAAATCATGCTGTTGGCGATGCTTTAGAGGAGCGACATTTAATAGCTGCAGTGATTATGACTTACATGCTACTGTGATGAGCAGCAGTGAGACACCCACAAACAGGCAGATCACCAGGCTGATGATCCTGCAGGACTCAGCAGCCAGCAGGCAGCGTGCCTGGGCCAGGCTGCCGTTGTTGGGCCTCCCGGGCACTGACAGCAGGTGGCACATGAGGGGGTAAATGTCCACGCTCTGCAGACGGCTCATCCGGTAGCCCTGACGGAAGTCGGGCCCCGCTGCGGCAAAGAACGGGTGCATGCTGGGAAGGGAGTTGTCGTAGCCATGATCACCCACTCAAGAAGGGAAGGGGAGCGGGTTTATTATTAATTTCGTTATTATTAAGACAGGCTTCACCTCGTAAGGTTCTGATCGTTCTAAACACAAATAATGCAGGGAGTCTTGCAGTGCGAGAACAGAAACTGGATTCAAGAGACTTACATTTGGGCAGTTTGTCGCCTCCCTTAACTATCGTCCAGCCTTCGTCAGCGATCAGTATGATTGGCTGGACCCGGTCGTTGTTGCGATAGTGCAGCCTATCAGGGATTGCCTTCTTTAAATATGCTGTCATGTGCGCGTGACACTTTGTCAATAGATCAAAGACGACGTCTGGGTCTGTGGATACACACGTACAAATGTAAAAATGCAGAAGGTGAAACAAGTCGATAAAAATGAACGAATCATTAATTCCTCTGTCTGAGTCAGATTTCATCTGGGCTGACCTTGGTTCGGGATGATGGCCGCAACCGGCGAGAGGTCCACTAGCGTGTAGTTGTCCTGGTGCAAGCAGTCGTCCAGCCTTATGAGCCGACTGGTTGAGCACTGGGCCATGCCGTGGTCGCTGGTCACGATGACGTTAATGCGACCCCAGAGCCCGTTCTGCGTCAGTTCCTGCACCAGCAGGCCAATGTTGTCATCAACCTAAGTTTCCAAACAGACGTGAGCATCGATAACTGTGTCCATCGAGCGTGAGCTACAGGTGATCCGGGTAAATGAGGCGGACTGCCATGCGCACTGAACTATTGCATAACCCCGCACTGAGGCTAATCTCTAAAATGATTTTCACATTCATTATTCCTTACTTACTCATTCTTTCCAACACTGGTCAGTATAATTCTGTGTACCGACGTCACCGCATTTAAAAAAATTCACAAACAAAAAAATACACTTTGACAGTGAAGCAAAAGACAGAAATACAAACAATACTAACACAAGTTTGCCAAAGGAAGCTGTGAATTCAGGCTGGGAGATAAAGAGAGTTAAACCTGAAAAGACAAATATCTTAAACTTCCTTGTTTATGACATTATGCAACTCATAAATAAGGTAGAAAACAACTTTGTGGTTTCGAGTAATTTAGTTTTCAAGGCAAGCATCTCTCATGTAGTTTAAAAAGAAAAAATGTTACTCCAGACCTCCTTCAGTGCTTTGGCCATGGCATAAGTGTTGTCTGGACCATAGCGGTGACCTGCACGGTCGGGCTCCTCCCAGTAGAGTGCGGCAAACATCACTCCTTCCTCCTGGCGGGAGGAGGTGAAGGGTTACGTTGTAGAACACCAACCCCTGCAGACTTCCCTGACTCTGCTTTCTTGCAGCCCAAAAAGCCCCTGATCACAAAGGCGAGTTATAACCTTCTCATTCCCCAGCAACCAGTTTGTCACGTTCCCCAGTCGCTGCTGGAAGGTCACACTGGGGTCGTAAGGGGAGAAGTGCGTCGCCGTACGGTTGCTGATGGTCACATCGGAGCCAGGCCACATCATGGCCGCCGTCTTGTAGCCGGAGTTCTGCGCTGTGACCCAGAGAGGCTCCGCTTCGTTCCACCACATGGGGTCAGAGCCGCTGCCCACGTGGAAGTACTTGTGGCTGACGGGGTCATACATGTTGCTGGCCATGATGCCGTGAGATTCCGCATACAGTCCCGTCACCTAAAGAACGGACGTCTTTGTTACAAATATCACTGAGATAACCAGCACTGCATTCCAGCTGCTTGCTCTGCTCATGTGAACAGCACATGAGGACAAACCACTTCGGGTTACGTTAAGGTTTCAAACTCAGTCACTATTCTATTTCTCTTGGGCAGAAACTCCTTCAGAAAAGTCAGGTGTTTTGAAGAATTCCACAAAATTAGAAAATAAGATAAGAAAATAAGATACAGAGCAGGAAAGACCTGATGGTGGAGCTCATTACCAGGCTATAGTGGTTGGGAAATGTTTTAGTGATGAAGACGTTGGTGAGCTGGTCCACCAGCACACCTTGGCTGTAAAGGAGTTTCAGGTTCGGCATCGGGAACCTCTGCAGGTAGTCGGCTCGAAAACCATCAAACGACACCAACAGCAGTGGAGCTGGCTGGGACGGACTGCTTTCTGCGGCCAAAGCCTGGACACCGTTAAGGAATCCCATGAATATCAGAAGGAACATTCTGAGGAAAAAGGATGAAATGACCCTGTTTTTATAACAGCACCACGATCCAAAACAATGAGCTGCTACTACATCTCTAGTTTCACTCTTTCCCAGAGTAAGGACACTATTTTGCCCACTTGCACATCTGTTTATGTTTCACTTCCTGGATTTGGTCCACCTTACTGTGCATTTGGTTCAACAGCATTTGTTTGGATGTAATTGTTGAATCCTGTTCTCTGTGAGGCTCCTGGAAAAACCCAATGCCTTTCCAAGGTAAAATCACTAACTCATGGGACCATTCATGATGGGCACAATTTCTCATCGATAAAATACGAATCATTTTCAGTGTCCGGGAATCTTACTGGCAATATATGAGTGATGACAATGCATTATTATTGTTACACATGTGATCTGGGCCTTCAAAAACTGATCAACCAACGAAGCGTCAATGTGAATAACATAAAAGACTGACAATTTACTGTCATTATCAAAAATTAGAGAACATGTTTTGATTCCTTCTGTAATATGAAAAAAACCTTTGCACTGTAGCTAAAGAATTAGTGAAATAATGTGAACAAGAGGCTGTGAGAGCCCTATTTGTTCACTTTTCTGTCTCTACAGAAACCTACAGGTATAATTAAAGGGTGATCGTGAAGTATCAATGAATTGATTGCTTATGGCCATGACACCGAATCCTCACTCAGGGAAGAAGTGAGGATTTCAGGTTGTTAAAGATGATTGGATCAGTACATCTTGTCCTTTGGACAGTGGACAAAGAAAAAGGTTGTTCTTAATGCTGAGAATATTCTAAATTGCTAACAGTACCAGCAGTTATACTTGAAGTGTGAAAACTGGAAAGTTTAAGAAATGTGAAAGTTCTGAGTTTATCAGGAGCTCACAAAACATCTGGTTTGTGGAAGAACCAGTTGAACTAAATATTTCTCAGAAAGGTACGAGGCAGGAGTTTGCCTGGAAATACATGCATGGCGACCTGAAGTTAAGCAAATAATTTCTCTCTTGACACACAAAGTCACAAAGTCTAGGCTGTTAGGAAAAATGTGCTTGAACAAGGAGCCGAGAGAGACGACTTGCAATGTGCAAACTAGCCTATGCCAGAATAACAAGCACACACATAACTGTATTTAATAAATAGCAGTCTATATATTTTTTAATCATTTAGTAGAGTGAGAGATCTTTGTGGCCACTTCACGCTGCTAAGCACAAATCTTCCTAAATAAAATTATAACCTTACTACTGGGAGGAGATGGGGAGTGGTAGTGTCACAGAAGCAACTTTATCTACTGTGAAATCAGAGGAATGCTTTCCAAAAGCAATGTGTTGAAAAGCAACAAAGTCTTAGCTTCTTTCATTTCATTGTCTTCCAAAAACAGTCAGGACCTGTGTGTCACGCTTCATTTCAAAAAAGACAGTCGGAATTGCTCCACATGTGAAACTGCAAAGAGATTACACACACACACATGCACACGCATTCACACACACATTGACCCGAAAGCGCAACTCCATCCTACCTCAAGCTAATAGCTTGTTATGCGAATGGTTTCTGCCTAATCCACTCACTTCCATCAAATAGGATTATCTTATTTGCCAGTTGGACTAATTTTGGATTAACTCCAGAGGGAAAGATAACAAGCCGTGATCTTAGGCATGCATGAAATTGGACTCAATTTTTCACAAATTACATTGACTTCAACCACAGCTTCCAGATTGACAGTGAGCCTCTTTATCTGTTACAACTTGATGCAACACAAATGTATTAGCTAAACACCAATTCATTTCAACTCAATCACTTTATCTATCCCAGAGGGGCAATCAAGAGCACTGAGTAGCACAATAAAAACATGAGTAGAAACACCTAGCATAAATATATCTATACTTACACACATCTACGAGCGCGGTCGCACACACGCACTGTATCTATCGCTCACTCTCTCACTCACACACACACACACACACACACACACACACACACACACACACACACACATACACACACACACACACAAAATCACTTATAGAATACTATAGAAATGCTGTCTCAAGGCGGGATCAAAGTTCACGAGCTGTTGCTTTACTCCTTTCTGTCCAAAAGCCAACGCAGCGCAGCCTGCGTCCAGATGGAAACCACTCGAACGCAGGATGCAGAACGTTTTAAGGATCTTGCAAAATCCTGTGGGCTAGTTTGACAGACTGCTGGTCACACATGGCAGGAAATGATCTCCAAGATTGTCCAATAATTTTAAAATAGACATTTTTGACTCATTGTTTCATTCGATTGCGGAGACCAGCAACGTGGGGCCAACACATTCATGAAAATGTGGAGGCACTTTCCATTTATGAGTGGTAGGCTATTTTCAGGACATCCACAATTATGTCAAAGTTTCTGTTTCCTCACGAAGTGCTGCTTCTCAATGACAATTCCTCAGTGTCTCTGTTTTGGAGAGATTGAGAATATCCTCCCCTGATATTCACATTATTGTCAATGTTACCAGATATTTACACTGCAATTGAACAATAGCTACTGGTGTTAAAAACAGTGCCAAGGCTGCAATTTAGGGGAAATTATCAAAACAATGTTATAATCTTAACGTGTGCACACAACGTCCTGTTATATCCCCCTGTACACACACACTGAATAATACTCGAGTATGCATGGTAAGGTTCACACGCACACGCACAGAGAGAGAGAGAGAGAGAGAGAGAGAGAGAGAGAGAGAGAGAGAGAGAGAGAGAGAGAGAGAGAGAGAGAGAGAGAGAGACTTGCCAATATACTTTAGACTCTAAAGTTTAGAGGCTAAAAGAAGCTAAAGAGTGGGCTAATTTAATAGCCAAGCTTGGAAGGTCGTTCAAAAGAACAAAATGTCCCATTCAAACAAACCGGGCGGGTATCCTGAGGAGCAGGTGGTAAACACTGAATCACATGTTACTTTGCTAGCGAATATTTACAGTACACTGTGCTAACGTCGTCCGTGGTCAGTCAAACCTGTACTTCTCGCAGAAGTAGAAGTCTTCTACGTCCTCCATACCGGTGGCTGACACCAACTTTCACTTTGCTATAAAACCAACCTATGCAAACTTCCTCATGATGACAACTTCAGCAATGCGGAGCTCCCCGAGATCCAGTAGAGCATTTCCGAGTATTTCTTTTCAAAATAAAACTCCTGTCATAATATCGCCTATGTTAAAGTTAAAACAAATACATGGCGTCACTCTCGTATGCCAACTGTAATTTACTCGTTATTTTCTCGAGAAAACAGCAATAGTTTAAATAATAGAGGGTCTGTGTAAATAAAACGCCTTTTTCGATTACCATGGGCTTGATTTTGGAATCCAAACGGTTCCATTTCTTCTGTTGGAACGACTGACCAATGACCGCGGAGGAGGCTGTCAATCGACAGCGAATCGGCGTTCATTTTGGGGAAGAGGGCGGGGCTAACATGGTTTAATTGACAGGTTTGAAACGTGTACGTCTTCGTGTAAAATATCATTTTCGCTGTGATACAAACTATCAAAATACTCCGAGGAAGATGACGGGAGCAGGGGTGTGTACGAAGAAGTGAGGTTGAGTGATAGCTGTAGTTCCCCCGGCTGGCAGGTGCCGTGTTACTCCGCAACTACCTGATGGGGAGGTCCAATCATCAGTGAAAGAGAATGAGACGGCAGTCCAACACCTCAACCGCCGGTACGTTGCCATGGTTACCGATTCGCCGTCACTTCCGGCATCGAGAAAACCCAGTCAATAACGTGAAAACACGACAACTGCGTATTTATACTCCTACTAAACATTCTCTACATGTACGTTGTGTAGCGTTTTAGTCAGGGAAATCGTCGACGGTAAATCGTCTGTTTAATGAGTAACAGCTGTTGTTGGCCACAGCCACGCCACACAAGCCTGCAATACAACTGTTCCCGCCCAATTCCAGGTTAAAAAAAGAAAATTGAATTAATGCACCCCAAACTACACCCACAAAATTCCAAATAACCCCAAAATCACGCAGAAAAAAAGCATCAACATAAACCCAAAAGTCATGAATCTTGGCAATTATTTTTTAAGGGGTGGGCAGTTGTGTTGGCTGGTGGACTACATTTGTAATTTTATTTTCATGCACTCGGTATCGATAAGTTGAACAAAATTAAAACTTCAATTTAAACATTGACATTTTTTGGCATTTTATTTCAACTTTTAAATCATTCATGATCATATAACTGTACCGACATCATTTTGTATGTAATCATCCGTACAACATCAAACAAAAGGGAAAAAATAAGGGGTTTCTAAATTCAATATTGACTGAAAATACTTAAATTATTATTAATATTAATATGAAAATATTCAAAGAAAGTAGTTTGGCTGGCCAGATAAAAAAGCAAAACGGGCCGCATGTATCTCGGTATAATGTCACAGTATACTTTAGTTATATTACAAATGATAATAATCCACATTTCAGGGAACCCATGAAACGTTGTTCATGTTATGTCACATTGATCGGATCACCCTTGCACCAAGGCGCTGACAACACAACCTCCTGGCAGGAATCAGGGACTACAACGATGGAGCTGTTTGACTCATTGCTTCTCAAATAGTGGGGCGCCTCCCCTGGGTGACCCCGGCAACATGCTTATGTTGTAATATTAGCTCTATGGTCTACAGGCCCTACACCATAGTTACCACCATAGGTTTTCCTTTTGCTTTTTTTGCAGGGAGCAGGAAATAATAAGTGCAGTGAACAAACCCTCAAGAGGCACTATGGAAAATATTTAACAGGGATGATAAGAAAGACGGTGAGAGCTGGAGATAATGAGACAAACGAAAGTCACCCAAAAGCTAAGACGAGGAAATACGACGAAGCGTATGTAGCACTTAGCTTCACTTAGCTGACTACGGTGGGAGATGAGGAAAGACCGGTGTGTTTACAAAAAATGTTGGCGGCGAAAAGCATGTAGCCAAATAAATGAAGGCATCACCTCAAGACATTACACCCCTGATACACTGAGAAACCGCTTGAGTTTTTTCAGCCAAAACGTGCCAAATATCGCCAACAACAATCCTGCTTGCTTTGTGAAAGCTACTCCAGTAAACCAGCAAGCACTGTTATGTTAATAAATGTTTTTAATAAAGTTCTCCTTTGTTGCAAGTTGGTCTATATTTCTTTATTTTTTCTTTTCTTTAATGTTACTGAGGACACAATGTTGTGCAGAGGTGTACATACAACAATTTTACAGACAAATTATACTATGGTGGGGGCGCGGAATGTCTTCTTCCAAGGGGGCGTAACAGAAAATAATTGACAAGCACTGTGTTTGTGTTATGTTCCAGGTGGGTAGTGATTCATGGTATTACAACGTTTGGGTAGGGAAATGCAGGTTCTTACCAATTGAATTTCACTTACAGAAGCAGACCATTTTCATCACATCATTTTCAGAAGAAGGACGTCCATAGAACAGTAGAGGAGGTCAGGCAGGGAATGAATTGAGTGAAGCAGAAGCAGGCTCAGGATGCCAAGGTGACTGGCATGATGAAGAGATTGAAATCATCCAGGATCATTCAGTGTCCACAGTGAATGCCAGATCGTTTAACAAAGTAATATAGCCAAGACATTCTCTTCTCCATTTCGGGGGTCACCACAGCGACTAACCCTTTTCTCTGTATCATCTTCTCTCACACCAACTAACTTCATGTCCTTTTTCATTACATCCATAAATCTACTATTTGGTCTTCCTCTAGGCCTCCCGCCTGGCAGCATCCTTCTACCAATATACTAACTATCCCACCTCTGTGCATCTCAATCTGGCCTCTCGGACCTTATCCCCAAAGCATCTAACATGTGCCGTACTTCCTGGCCCTATCCATCCTTGTCCCTCCCAAAGAGAACCTCAACATATTCAACACTGCTACCCCCAGCTCTGCTTCCTGTCTGTTCCTCAATGCCACTGCCTCATATAGACACAAACAGCGCAATAAATGGTGGCAGGTGAAAGATGTGGTAGAAATGTAAACTGCAAGAATGTTAACAATTTAGATGGGACAAATATACAATCTTCTTAATTATTGTGCCAGGATCAGCAATAGCTGTGCAAATAGAAATGTCCTAATTTTAAAAAGTGTAAATAGAGAGTATGCAAATTGAAAAGGCAAACAGATGAATGAAATGGAATGAAAAGAATGAAATCTGTCATATCCTAATCGACCTCGGTGTGTTGTGAAATGAAGGTCTACTTATGTACTCCGGTTAGAATGATTTAGACAGCATAAATAGAAGAATGGTTCTCCTCAGGGTACTGTCAGAAAAATTTGACAGGAGACTTGAAGATAAAAGATTTGTGGAAAATGCAGTTTTCTGAGAAGGGCTTTTGGATGCTGACTAAATGCTTAATGGAGGCTAAAATTTAACAAGTTAAAAAAGAAGGAAATGAAGTGGGAATATAAATGTTACTCACAAACCCGCATGTACACTCACTCACACACTCTCTCTCCAGTTAGATAATTTTGAAATGGAAAGTGACCCAAAAGTGGAAACAATTTAGAGAGTGTTGATAGTTTCCCGTTTCTTTGTGTGCATTTTGATGCTAGATTACCATTGAGAGAGCAGTTTTAATGTATGGAAGCTGATACTGGGTTTTCTCTTTTAAGTTTGTTTGGCCCAAACCATACCAAAGTCTGGCTTGAAAGCAAATCGAGTGGCAAAGGATTTGCTGTGATAGCGTCCAAGTACAAAGACAATGAGGAGATCTTTACTGATGGATCAATGTATTCTCACGGCCTGTGCTTGATGTACCTCTCTATCAAGCGGGGATTTGAAAAAGACTATCTGACCAACTGAGCGTATTCAAGGCAGTGTTGCCTGATGAGCTCTTGTAAATTAAATAAAGAGCAAGTCAGCAAGGGACAGCCAGCTTTTTGTCGCTCTGGTGCATTGTGACATTGTTTGAAAACGAACGAGAAAATTAGAAATGAACAACTCAGAATAGACCTATAGAAGTCACCTTGGAATTGTTGAAGACAGGGGAGGAGCTACAAGGCGGAGACGTTCCCAGACCAGGACAGAAACGGAATTATCAGAAGGAAGAAACACGAATAACTGCTAATGAGCAGGATTTTTTTTTTTTAATTTCAAGACAAGGGCATGAGGCGGTTGACTTATAAAAAATGAAAAAGATTAGATAAATAGATCCAAAAGCAATCAGCAAAAATAAATAACTTGAGAATTAACAAGTAGTTACAAAAATGTACAGCTGCTTGGCATCAATATATTACAGTAACAAAACATCGTTCCCATATGCCACTCTTCAATATGTTCTTTAGATTAAATCTTTGTTCTTCTATTTACATGGAACTTTAGGAACGGTACAAGTCCTGGAAATCGAGAACAATCCGTTTGAGTGTGATGTTCAGTGGAGCTGTGGCGTCACACGCCTTATAGGGAAAGGGGTGATGTCACAAAGAGAGAGGTGTACAAACAGGGCACTATATTGTTGTTGTTATTGTCCCCTTTGATTTTCCATCTGGAAATGCCGCGATGTCACATAATGTGCGGTGAGGTTTCTGTCATGTCACTTCAAATTTGCAACTCCATCCGTGCCAATTCTAGTGAATACAAGATAGAGAAGACTTCTCCTTTAAGAATCCCTGTTGTCTTTTGTTGCCGTTGGTCTCCTTCGTTCTGTGTCCAAAGTCCAGGGGTGCCTCGTGATAAGGTAGGCAGAACTGGCATCACTCTCACTCTCCTGCACATCTTCACCTGCAACGCAGACCCAGCTCAAGCTGCGTACGACCCATTCACCCAGGATGGATGCCTGTGAGGATACCATGTACGAGAGCCCAGATCACACCTACCAGAACTACGAGATGCAGCATGACGATTCCTCCAGTTTGTCCTCAGAGTCCGAGGACGCTGAATGCGCCCATGGGAGAAAACCTGCACCCCCATCTCTACCTCCACCCCTGGCTCCCTCCGAGAAGAGACGAGGCAGTTCCTCCTCGTTGTCCTCTTCCTCCTCCTCTTCAAATGATGGAGATGAAATGAAAGTGAGTGAAAAGGAGAAGAGCTCAAGTGAAGAGGAGGAGGAGAAGATCGGGGAAAGGCAAACATTTGAAGAGCTCTACGAAGAACCAAGTAATGAGAGGGAGTCTCATGAGGAGGACAGGGGGGACTTCTCACGCCGGTCTTCCTCATCGTCATCTTCATCATCTCACAAAGACATGACTGAGGTGAAGCCAGAGCCCGAAAAGGAACACCAGGAAGTCACACTTTTTGTTAAGGTATGAAAAATGAGCAAAGGTCACACTTTGAATGACGCGAGATTCATAGGCCCGATGCATTTCTAACCTTAGTAGTTCAGCACCATAAATCACACTCAGAATCAGAGCCGTATAAGTTGTTCTCCAAATGTGCGAGGTCAGCCAGTTTCTCGTGCAAGAGAGAGACTTTGCAAGAGACTAGTTTGACTAGTAAGACTAGTTTGTTAATGAGGAATATCTTTGATACTTTGACTTAATGTCCTATTGTTCGGAACTCATTCACCTACTCTGCTTGTGACACACTAAACTATGTGCATGTGTGTATGTGCACGTGCACATGTGTGGGTGTGTGAGGGACCTAAATTGATTCCAAATATAACTTGAACTGACAAGAATGTTCTGACTCAGTGCTGAGATGGTAGAAGATGTTTTCCCGTCGCTTGGCCATGTTGATCCCTACCATTTGTGTGGGCATGTGTCTCACTCTGTCCATTTGTCTGTCTGTCTATCTTAGTTGTTCTGCATGAGTCCATATCCATTTTTCTACAGTGCTTTATCAAAGGCCTCTATACCAAAGTCCAATATGGTCATTATAAGTCCGATACTTTGAAACTCCAAGATAAGAAATTCTACTCATAAGATACAAAGGTCTTCACAGGACAACAAAGGCGGCTCTACTAACTCTTGCTTCAGAGTTTCTCAATGCCTTATGGTACGTTACTTTATGAGTCCCTAGAGGATTTCAGAAACATAGCAAAATTAAACCCATTTTATTTGAATATCACACACGTACTGTTGTAGCAGCATTCCAGCAGGGTCTTATTCTCTGCCATGTCTGTTCCAGTAGCTAACCTCTCCATCAGCGTCCTGTTACCCCAACACCCAACGCTATCTTGTGGGAACGAACGCCGCCCATGCCCTTATAAAACAGCTTATCTCTTGTGATTTCACTGGCAACTCTTACCTGTGGCAAGTGTCTTGCCATCTGGATTTTGCACCCTCGTGCACCAAAGTCAGGTATATTATATCAAGAATAGAGAAATGACCCTGGACACGAGCAGAGCCCAGAAAGTGGGGACTCGTGCAATGGGGGCTAAGCACTAGCTAGCATTCATTACAAAAGTCTCAAAAGAGCAGAAAGACAATAATTCTTTCCTGTCTGGATTGACTGCAAGGACTCCGCGCCCCACAAAGGGATTATATATAGTGGAATAGATGGATCAGTAATAATAAATCAATACCTGGGATGTCTCAATATTGCCTCTTTTTGTGTTGAAAAGTATCAAAAGAGCACAACTAATTCCTTCTTTTCCTCTTTCCCAGGCATCACGATTGAGATAATCATATCTATTCTAGCTGCAAATTGGCATTCTCAGGATAAACATGTCAGATACGAGCTTTCCAAACTGGATAAAAGAATGTGTCCCTATTCAGCAGTGGCCGGCTGGACAGACCCATGAGTTGATGAGTCTAATGATGAGATGATGTCTGTTTATGATACAAAGTCACCTATGGCCCAGTGGTCAGTGCTGGGAGGGGGGGGTTGTGTGTGTGTTTGTGGGGGCGGCGGTGGTTGGGTGAAGGCAGGGTACCCTCTCCCTGTTCTCCGCATTCGTGCTTCTGCTCACACACACCCCCAACCCATGGGTGTTATTTTTGACCCACGCTGTCACGCCCCACAGCCGAGGGGCACGGGTACAAACTGAACCACTCACAAGCACTCTTCTTTCCTTGCAACTTGTAACGCACACTGTTTGGCACTCGTCCTCAGCTGACACCTTGAGAGAGACGATATGACAGCAATCTTCCCTGAACGGACTTGGAATAGAATCTAACATTAATATTAATTGGGGGAGATTTTTTTTTTTTTTTTTATTGAGGGGGACCATAATGGATACTGCTGCTGAGGAAGACAAGGACCCTGACATTGAGCTATTTGTGAAGGTGGCGTGCTCTTTCTGTGTTTTGCTGTGCGTGTGTGATCGTGCGTTGATAGTTTAACTTGTAAAAATGTCCATCGGAGAATCTGTGAAATGTTGATGCCGCTTGTTGGTTTAAATTAGGAAGGGCTTCTTTTGGTGGGTGCATGGCATCATGTTGTTGTTGCATGTTGATTTTCCGCATGTGAACCTGACACCCACGTGCACAGTCAACCACTCTCTATCTCTCTCACTGAATTATTACTGCGATCCCTTGTGTATTCAGAGCAGCAGCTCTGAATGGTCTGAGGTTTTGGCCGTGCTATGTGTAGGTATGCTTCTATAACTTTCCATTTGTTGGTCTCCTGAACAACTCAGTTTTGTCTCTTTGTAAATTCCCAGTTCAAGGATAAATTAGTTATCATTCTGAGAGTGTAAAAATGGCTTGGTTTCATTGAATGTGTGCGTGCTTGGTGACATTTACTTGGAAGTTGTGTCAAAGGGATGTTTCTCCATGAGGAGATCAATTCAGTCTCTTCCAAAATGTGATGACCGTTCCATAAGGTTATTTGGAAAATTACCTTCTCTCATATTTGTGAAATGACTATGAAGCCACATCGAGCAAATAATTTTACGGGCTGAGTTTCATTTAAAAAATAAAATAGAGTGTCATCAGCATATGGGGTGTGGATGTTATCCCCTCCACGCACCGAAGTAGTTGTGTTTTGATACGATTTAGCCTGCAATGACGGAGAAACTGCTGTCCGTCAGAAGTGAAGAGAGCTGCTGCCCCACAAATGTCCGCAAGGTGATTTCAGCTGTGGATAAAAATTAGACTGTCATTTTTATAAAATATCCAGCCGACGTCCAAAAGCTGAGACTGAGGGGTTCCCAGCACATGCACTTACTAAAATGTCATTTACAGTCATCACTCTGTATTTAATATAAAGTACATTTTATTCTGTTCTTACAGAAAATGCTCTGACATTTGTTTTAATGCTCAAGAAGTATTACCTGTTAGATTAAAAATCCTCTGGAAAATCCCATTAATTGACCAAAACAGAAGATAGTTATATCTGGAAACCAGTGGCGGCTCATAACAAAATCGGGAGTGGGGCAGCCTTTGCAATGATGACTAAAGTGACCCATTAAATAGGTAAACTAACAATCTGCTGAGACAATTGTCACAATTTACATTTTGTCTTGTCAGAATTGCATAGCAATACAGCTTGTAACCAATAGGTGGCGAGATAAACACAAAGATGTTCCCTCTAGCTACATAAGCATGCAGGTAAGGTATATCTAAGATAGCTATCATGGATTGATATCACAGATCCCAGTGGTTGTCCATGCAGCAGTGTCGTCATCAGGATGGAACAGGACACATGAATAACAGTTTGTTAGGTTTTGCAGTCACACCAGCTGTGCAAAAAGCCGCTGTTGTATGATTCCCCCCCTTTACAAATCTGTTTAATTTTTAAATTTGGTCAAGGGAGTCTTAATTGTTTTGTTGGGAATTTTTCATCACAACCTTGATGACTGAAAGGAACTTCTTTGAGGTGTAATAGAAATATTCTGACTTGCGTTCTTGACATTGAATGAGACTAGATATAAGTGATGCCCTGCCTTGGCCTGAGCAGGTTACGTAAAGACAAAAGCACGTATGTACAAGCCTGAGCAGATTATATAATGACAAAAGCATGTATGTGCAAGCCCTCCCGGAACCTATAGGGAATGCAGTGAAGTGCCTGTTCTTTGGAGGGAAAAAGAAAAAAAAAAAAAGATTTCACATCAGAGTCCACGAGAGAATATGGGGGCAATTCCCCAGAGTGGCACAGCAGTAGAATTTGACTTAAAATTTTAAAAATGTCCGCCTTTTCTGTGCTTTGCTTCTGCGTCGCCCAGATCATCCTTATGAGCAAACTGCCCATGCTGGAAACAGGCTCACTGTTACTCTCTTGTTTTCGTTTTGTTTCAGCTTTCAGTTTCTATGCTGCAATAAGGCATAAGCACATGTTCATACTATAGGATAAAACTCGGATTTACAAGAACTTGAATTATTCACTCTCCTTCAATAAAATTTGGCAGTGACTTCCGGGGGATCCAAAAATCCAACGAAATCCAAATCCAACAAAAATGTGACAGCGACTTCTATGCAAAATAAGTTATATTACAACCAAGGATTATTTTTTCATTGGAAAAAACTATCAAACACAAAGATACTTTGCCTCTTTCCCTGAATTTACCTGAGCTTCAGCAGCGACAGGCGTCTGACTCGTTCAACAACCTTTCAAATATTAGTTTTATCTGCAAGTCCCTTTTTAAAGTGTTTCCCTCTGATCTTGTCTCTATAACTTTCTAACCTTTCTTCCCCCATGATGCCGGTTATCAGTGATGAAACAGCGACAATATGTAAACCTCATACGACTGTGTCCAGACATCTTAACGTTTGCTTAAGTCTTGCCTCTGCCATAAAATGTGCTATATTTAGCCTTGCATTTGAACTCAACTCGCTTCAACACATGTTAGATACTGCTGTTTAAGATACTCCTGTTCCATAAAGTAATAATTATAATGGTGCATTATTTGACACACCCTCATTCACGATGATCACGTGACGCTGAATGAGCTGCTCTTTCATTTTGCAATCGGAATACCACTGGCTGTCGGAAACAACAAAAGCGGTGAATTTCAAATTCCTAAATCTCAGTGGCCAACGGTGCTTCTGGCCATATTTTTAAAAAATGCCAGAAACATAAGGTTCCACAAATGTTTTTATATAAGTATTGAAAAGCCATTTCACAAAAAAAAAACCACAGGAGGCCTACACAGGATGCTAGTTTGTTGGTGTGTGAGTGTGTGTTCGTGTATGCTTTCCATTCTGACACACACCCTTACAGTGAAGGAAACACAAATTCTATAGGCTGTGAAGTGGCTAATGGAAGCAGCCTGGATAATTCATGTTGAATGTGGTGTTGCATTTCAGCGTCTTGTTTCAGCTCTGTCCCACACACATGCACACACACACACACACACACACACACACATGCACACAGACACACTAACAGATGTCCCAAACTCCCAAATCAAATTAAAACACATGAATGCTTCATTTTGTATAAGGAATGTGATTTATATTATGCATGAAGTTAGCATTTTCAGGAGTGCTTACTTTGCTTACCTGTTGTCATGTGAAATGATGTCCATCAGTGTTTATCTGTAGATTTATGCCTGCCCTCATGACAAACAGACACTAGTTCAAGGTTTGCATCGGGCGTGAATTTCTCAAGCTAATCTTTTTGGTAAGGCCTAGGCTTTCCTAATGACTGGACATTCATGCAATTTCATAATTTTAACAGCTGATTAAATGAGCGTATGTGTGTGTGTGTGTGTGTGTGTGTGTGTGTGTGTGCGCGCGCGTGCACACGCAGGCCGGCAGTGATGGAGAGAGCATCGGAAACTGTCCTTTCTCCCAGCGTCTGTTTATGATCCTCTGGCTGAAAGGCGTGGTCTTCAACGTCACCACTGTTGACCTGAAAAGGTAAAGTTGAGAAGTCTTATGTTATAATCATAATAATAATAATGATAACAATAATAACACATCAGCGAAATTTGACCACTGCATTTAACCCATCATATTTTGGTTATTATTAATAATAATTGGAATTGGTAGTATTAGTAGAAGTATGATAGTTATGATTAATAATAATAATAACACGTAACAGTAATTGACAATAATATTTTTTTCTGCACAGCACAGAGATCCTACAATTTATGATAAATCACCTGCCAACCATGCATGAACCCATCAGACAACAATAACTGTAATTGAGATCGATTTCTGATATTTAGGTGCAGGACTATTAATGTTAATTGATGAACAGAAGCAAATAAGAGAACTTTTCATTTTATGCTGACTTTTAACTTTGTGAAATTTACACCACGCTGAAATTTATTGGAGAAGTCACAACATGTTTTTTACTCTAATTAGGAAACCAGCCGACCTCCACAATCTGGCCCCGGGGACACATCCTCCCTTCCTCACCTTCAAGGGAGAGGTCCTTGTTGACGTCAACAAAATAGAGGAGTATTTGGAGGCAGCGCTGACTCCTCCAAAGTAAGACACGAGCGGCATGTGCGAGTCAGATCGGAAGGTCAACCGGCACTCTTAACTCCCCCTTGTCCTTAAGGTATCCGAAACTAGCGGCAAAGAACCGTGAATCCAACGTAGCAGGAAATGACATATTTGCCAAGTTCTCTGCCTACATAAAAAACACACAACAAGATAAAAATGAAGGTGAGAGTGCCACACCATCAACTCAATTTCTATACAGTTAAAGAGCGGTAGTAGCAACGCTCTGTATTTTGCGATCTAGCTCTGGAGCAGAGTTTGAACAAGGCGCTGGCCAAGCTGAATGATTACTTGTTGACTTCGCTACCGGATGAAGCGGAGCAACACGGCGGTGATGGTGAATCCAAGCGTAAATACCTGGACGGGGAGGAACTGACGCTTGCTGATTGCAACCTTTTGCCCAAGCTTCACGTGGTCAAGGTAACTACTACTTTATTGCGTCACCTTGTTCATTACGATCAATTTGTTATTGACTCTTGTGCAACTTTCAGGTTGTGTCAAAGAAATACCGCAATTATGACATCCCATCCGAGTTCAGGGGAGTGTGGCGTTACCTTAACAATGCCTACAGCCGCGACGAGTTCAGCAATACATGTGCAGCTGAGGTTGAAATCGAGTTGGCCTACAAGGACGTAGCTAAACGGCTTGGGAAATAAGTCATAAAGTCCCCCTCCACTTTTTCTACCACCAATGCTGTCATTTTTAATCGTAATCTGATGAAGGTTGCCAGATTAAAAAAAAAATGTTTTGTAAAAAAGGGTGTCGTGTATCATCTCGTATCTCTGATCAAGATATAATCATGTTGTCACTCATTGAAAGCCAACAAATCATGCTGTGTGATTTTTATTTATTACAACAAAATTTTTCTTTTGACCTATTGCAAACTAGTTTGTGTCTAGTTAAGTACTTTATCAGTTAACCCAGCATTCTGAGCATCTACCAGCCCCTCAGATTGTTGCAAAAATGCCGTCAACAACATTAATCGCCCGGAGTTCCGTTGCAAGGTGATTGTGCCTCACATCAGATTATTATGTCGGTAACAAATTATGGTCAGTCTTAATGTCATTTGAGGAAATGTGTAATTATGCTTTGGAATGTTCAATTTAAGCTCCCCCCACTGCTTTTTATATTAATAAATCAAATTATGTAATGCCCATTTCCAGGATGAGCACTGACCAAGTAAGCTCATGCTTTGACGGCATCCAGTTTAATGCATAATGATTAGTGCTTTGTGATTCATACAGATGCTAACTAAAGAAAGTAAGGAAATTTGACTTGGTGTTTTCGACTTAAGGCCTCTGACTCTGTTATTGCTTCTCTTTATACCCACTGGGAACCATGATTGCAGATTTTTATGTACTTGTCCAGGAACAGTCAACCTGGGTTTCAATGGCTAAATCGCCAAATTCAGGGCTTGCGGAAATAGATTAAAAACAGGTGGTGGATTCATTTCATTCAATTTCATTGTAATTTTGTAAGTCAATTGCATGCAAACACACCCAAACACATAGAAACATACTCACATTCATGCGAACGTAATTTCCATAACTTTTAGCTGCTTTTTTCTTGTGCATTTGCTTATCTGATTGGTAAGATTTGATTATTTACTTTTAAAACCTGCTGTTCGAACATATGGAACACTATGCAAACAAAGCAGCAAATAAAAAAAACACACAAATGGGTGTCCAAGGCCTTGGGGACAAGATTACTTGCTTTAATTAGTAAATGGTTAATGTTCTATGCTTAATCAATTGGCTAATTTAATGAGATAATAAAGTTTGAGTTAGCTCATGGCACATAGGGTAAACCCCATTTTTACATTGAAAATGCCTCAATGATGAAAATCACTTTCTCGAAAGAAAATAATTAACTTTGCCTCACATTTAATGCGTCGCCTGTGTTTGTCCCCTTTGACAGTTTTGCCATAAATAATTAAATCATAGGAGTATAACGTGGTTATTACCGTCTGCTACTTTCCCCTGCTCCAATGGGTTTATGTGATTCTCAGCTCTTACTACCACATTATCACACTTCCAGGTGGAATCAATAGGCAGTTTTATTAGAAAACATTGTTTAGAACATGTTTGAGCCAAAGTAATTTGCCTTTTATTGCCGTGGTGTCAGCTTTGTAGACTTTATCGACCCGCTGTCTCCTTCCTTTTTGGCAACGAGGTAATGAATGTATTGTTTTGACCGGTGAAATTTTTTGTTTATGCTCTCCGAGTGTTTGAACCGCATCACGAAGATAGATTTGTTTCTCTAGGAAAAACTAATTCCCCCTCAAAGCATTTCAGAATAGAAAAGGCCTTCAACCTTTACCCAAGTGGCCATTCTATGACAAAGACTCCAATGATATGAACAATGTGTTTTTGTGTCAGTTGATGGTGTCGCATTTCTAATGATGGTTACTTTAAACAATCTCGCCATAGATTCGTGTCTAAAGCAAATTAAGATGTTGTGTTTTAATGGGAATGTGTAATATATCATCAGATAACTTTGTCTGTCCCAAAGATTATTTGTGAATGATTGTAGCGGAACTACACGAATATGTTCTCTGATTATAAGAGCCATTAACAACCAATGTATTTGTCACCTATTTTAATAATAAATCTATTTTCTCAGACACTGAGCTTGGTCGTTGGGGTTTTTTCCAAAAGAAAGCATCATTTGCATGGCGTAAACAAATGAATGCAAACACGTGCGGTGTCAACAATATTTAGTTAAACTTCACTGCTTATTTCTTTATGATTATATATGCCTCTCATTTGAGGTGGGAATCACAAGCTTCATTATTGTATGGGATAATCTGGACATATAATATACATGGATATCTGTTATCATCTCATTTGCATGATACAATTAATATGATACGATCACCACTTTCAATACATCAATTACACCGCTATCACCCTGGGAAATGATAACACCCTGACTGATAAATGTACAGAACTGTCTCAGAATATTAGAATATTGTGATAAAGTTCTTTATCTTCTCGAATGCAATTAAAAAAACAACAAAAAAAACCTTTTTCATGATATTCTATCATTTTTAGATAGGATTTTTGAGTTTTCTTAAGATGTAAGCCATAATCAGCAATATTGAAATAATAAAAGGCTTGCAATATTTCAGTTGATTTGTAATGATTCAAGAATGTATGACATATTTGTTTCTGTAGTTGCATTACAGAAGATAAAGAACTTTATCACAATATTCTAATTTTCTGACAAAAAGACAGGTGAGACCAGCTATATCTGTTTTAGAGACACTTGGAAAAAGACAGGAGGCAGAACCGGAGCTGTCAAAGATGAAGATGTGGAGGGTTTTTTTCGGAGCGAGGAGGATGGATAGGCTCAGGAATGGGTCCATCAGATGGACGGCACATGTTTAGACATTCTGGAGATAAAGTCAGATGGATTGTTTGGACATGTACACGGCGGAATAGTGAAGATCTGGGTGGAAGGATGCTGAGGATGGAACTCCTTGGCAGGGGGCCTGGAGGAATTATGGATCGAGGGAAAGAGGACATGACGTTACTTTTGCATCCTTTTCACTCACACCAACTTATGTCCTGTCCTCTTTCCCTCCGTCCATTAATCTCCTCTCTCGTCTTCCCCTCAGCCTCCATGCTTGGCAGTTTCGACCTCAGTACCAATATAGTCACCCCACTCCTCTGTTACTGTCCAAACCATCTCAGTCTGATTAAGTTTCAACGTCAGCACCAATAAATAAACTCCTCCTCCTCTGCACATGTCCAAAACATCTCAGTCTGACTTTATCTTCAGAACATCTAACTATGATGGACTCGTCCCCGATCCTTAACAACCATCACCATGAACACTGAACTCACTGACGTCCATTCTTTCGTAGTATTTGCAGCTTATGGCCAGTAGGTGTCAATAAACACAAGGCTCTCAGTGGAGCCCCTCGCAGTAAGGGATCGTCTTGTTTTATGTCTCCGGCGTGCTGTTTAACAGCGTGCGTGAATTCGCTGTATCCTCTCCATTTATGGAGAAATAAACGCAAATGCGATGCCAAAAAAAAAAAGAATCTCACTCGCACTCATACATCTTGATAGGAGTAAAGGAGTCATTTTAACAAGGAATCAAAAATGCGGTTTTATCACGACGGCGTTCTGCGTGCCTTGCGTTGTAAGGTGCAAAGCGAGAAACGCTTTCACATTTCATTTTTTTCTTTTTCTCATCGTTGACTTTTATTTATCCAAACTTCATCGCAAGACGTTCACGCCTCGCTAAACATTATGTCATTTTACGTTTCTTGGTGGGTGTGTTAGCTAACAGGCGTACCCTGGCGTCTCTCTCTCTCTCTCTCTCTCTCTCTCTCTCTCTCTAACACACACACACACACACACACACACACGCTCTCTCTCTCTCTCCCTCGCTCTGCAAGTGGGCAGAGCCGAGCATCGGAGTCCGCGCAGCGGAGGAGCCGGAATCGTATCTCCGCCGTCACTCCACACTCGACCCCCTCCCTCTCTCCTCACCCCCATGGTTTCCTGGATGTGTCTCCTCGGCGTGGCGTAACCCTGTCTTCTCCTCGCTTCGGGAAGCCAGCACTTACGAGGGTAAGAAGCACCGGACGCTCGATTTTTTACGCCGCTGCTAAGAGGAAATAGTGCCGGGGGAGAGGGGGGGTGAGGCGCAGTGCTCGCCCGGGCGTGCGGCGCCTGTCACTGCGGAGGGGTGCTCGTTTTGTTGTGACGGTGGTCGACCGAGGCGGCTAGTTGTTTCAACCCCACCAACCCCTGACGGACGTAGCTAGGTTCGGCGGCAGAAGGCTGTGTTTGACGGCTAGCCCGCCGTAAAATGGGCGATAGAGTCGGGTGGCTAACGACGTAACGCTAGCCGGTTAACGGGGAATCCGAGCCGTGAGTCGCCGCGGCGGGCTCGGGGTCCCATTGTTGTCAGCCAGCAGGTGTGTCGGGCTAGCTTAAACACGATCCCGTGTAGGTGTTGCTGGAGCGTCTGTGGGTTTCGGTGATAAACACAGTTATTAATTTTTATCTTAAAAGGGTTAGTCTCCAAATTAGTCGGGGGTCATCGCCATTTCTTTCAATTTTCTTTTATATTAGCACGGGGGAGTGCAGCCTAGCATTCGCAGCTGTTTCTGACGGTGCTCCCGCTTTCCCCTTGACCCAAGACCCTTGCTCTTGTTGTATTTGTAAAATTGCTATATTGGGTAATATTCAAACCCGGCAAATGTTTATTTATGTTCATTATTAATGTTTATTTTAAACTAAAAAACATTATAAGCAATATCTTTTGACATGGTTTTTAAGAAAAGTAAGACGTGGGCACATTTAATTCAATTCAACATCAAATGTGATGTCCATATAGGTGGATGGCAGTTCATAGGATGATTATATTCAAATGCATTAACAAACAACATAGACTCTTTCTTTTAGTTTCTCCTTTCAGTCGTCCTCTCCAACCTCGAAGAGATGAGGTTAGCATCAGGGGCTTTTTGGGGGGGGCTGGTGGGGGGAGAAAAGCTGCAAACCTGCAAGGACATGTGATTTCAGCCAGCAAACTTTACGGGAGTAACACCTGTTTCCAAAGCGGGACGACGTTGGGAATGAAAGCGCCTGCCTGTGAGACCTGCCTCAGTGAGGCTAGGGGAAAAATAGAGAGGCTGAGGATCTTGCTCTATGTTGCGGATCCACTTACCCTGGCAGTGCAGTCCACTTATTTCCAGTCATAGTCTCTCATAACCACATTAATCACATGCCGTCTGGATTATGTGTGGATGTATCCGGTGCTTTAATGGATGCTGCTCTTTTGTCTGTGTTTCATTCATTCCAATATGTGACATGTTATGATCCAAGGGCAGATTTATGCACAGGATCAGCAAAGTAAAAATCTAATAACCTCCCTCTCCCATGTTTCCGCTCAAAACCTAACTGTAGGTTGAGTGTAGTGACCATCCAGAGGTGAGTCACCCGGCTGACCCTGGCTTTATAAAGAGCTCTTTCAGCCGCCTTTTTGCCGGAGCCGTTGGGATTATAAATCCTGGGGAAAAGGAGCTTTGCCTTGGTGGCATGCCTCACTGGCAAGAAATCTTTGGAGTGTGTGTGTGTGTGTGTGTGTGTGTGTGTGTGTGTGTGTGTGTGTGTGTGTGTGTGTGTGCGCGTGCGTGCGTGTGCGCGTGCGTGCGTGTGCGTGCGTGTGTGTGTGTGTTATGGTGGGCTAGGTTTGAGAGCCAGCAGAGGCGGAGGGATGAAGAAGGAGGGATTGAACATGAAGGGATCGGGAAGAAGTGGGCCGTGGTGATGGATGCCATGCAGGGAAGTGGAACACTTGGCCTTTCTGTGATTAAAGGGCTCCTGGTCTTTCTTTTACCGGCTAGCGCAGAGACAGTCTTAAGACACAGTCTGAGACACACTTGTCTACTCTCATTTGTGCTGGTGATTTGGTTCCCGATCATTGTGCTGCAATCTGGTGCAGCTTCAGTCAGTGATCCCTGAATTTTACTTGATCTCCATTTATCACTGCCAGGCTTTTCAGTGGACTTATATTCCACTGAAGATTGAAATTCCTCTTCTCGAGGAAGAAAAGCTGCATCGTGTTTGCTGCTGTTTTTGCCATCTACCCCACTCCGAAAGAGGCTCTTTCTTGTTGCACAACAGCCAGATTTGCTTCTGTTGAGTCAGTCGCACGTTTGTAAGCCCTGCAGTCGTATTTATTTGGCTGCACATCGGTGCGGTGAGAGGGAAAAGTCATCCACAAAGCAAATCGTCTTAAGAACATTTTCACTTTTTGAACAATTGTGGAATAAAAATGGTAGGGGTTCTGAACTGAAGATAGGGGGATATCAGAATGGCCTCTACTTCCATGGCAAACATTCATTGTCACGGGCCAGTCTTAATTTTTTTGTATTAATTTCATGCCAGTTTTTGTCTCTGAGTTTACTTGTTTATTTCACTCACGCCTGCATTTTTGGTCCCTTTAGATATTTTTTTTTATTTTTTATTATGCAGTCCTATATAGCTTGAAGTTATGTCAGTCAATGCAGGTTCAAGTTATGTCAGTCATAAACCCATCTCGACTGAATTCATGCACATCATGAATTCTAATATAACTGAAGATTTGACTGTACACCTACAGCCAGAGTCATTGACTTTTATTTATTCAGTGCTTCAGATGAGGTGCCTGAAGAATTCTGTGGTGCATGTTGTGTTCTGTGTGGTTGGAATTAAGTTTAATTAAGCCAATGTGCTGCAAATGTGAGAGAATTAACAGGCATATGTGACTGCCTCAAGTCTGTGTTATTGAGTTTGAAGTCAAAGGCAGAAAGTGCCACGTCTCTAAAGAGGTTTTAGCAGATTTAGGGGGCAGAGCATCAAGAGCGAAGATAAGTATTGTTTTCTTTGTTCAGGCAAGTGTTCTGTTTTTTTGGGGGGGAAGAAAAGCCAATTGCGTACAGATTAGATCATCACTGATTAAAAACGGACTGAAACCAAATGAAATAGAGATCTGGAATAAATAAGTGAAATATTATTGAATCAAAGTGGGATAGTGAATATGTTGGTAGAAGTATGCTGATTTTGGAACTTATGGACAGAAGACCTAGAGTGGAAACCTGAGTTAGCTGGTGTGAGAGAAGAGGATACAGATGATAGGGTTAGATGGCGGAGCTTGATTTGCTGTGGCGACCCCTGAAGGGAGCAGCTGAAAAGAAGACTAGAATCAAATCAAAACGCATTTGATAATGGAACCAGCTTCAGTTCCCATCAGTACCAGCAGTTCAGTCCCCACCAAGGTGATCTGTGTCATCGAATGAGTCAAAGTGATGAGGGATTGATGATCAGAATTGTTGTGAAAAGTAGTTTCTGCTAATTGTCACTGCTTGAATTCATCTGATTGTGTTAGATTTCAAATGATCCACCGAGTGTTGTTTTTGCTCGTCACTCTTTATGAAGCCCATTAAATTGGATCATATTAAGACTGGCTTGTCGGCTCACTATCTCTGTATTTTCAATTGCACTTTGTTCAACCTGTATTGTCCAATCTATTACGCTGACAGGAAGACGGATTGGAGAGTGACACCTTAATCCCAGGGCTTTGCATGGAAGGTTGAATAAGTAGGTTCAAGTTTAAAGATGGAATGGAATGCACATTCATCACATATGTCTGCTATTTCATCACGGACAGCAATGGAGGACATTAGAAAATGTAAATCACATTCCGCTGAATGTGTGTTTGGTGTTTGTCGTCAATGTCCCCCATAGTGGATGTCTTTGTACTGAAGATGTACACACTATTCACGCCCTTCATTTTTGTATCAGGAGTTTGCATGGTCTCACCCTGTCTGCGTTGGGTTCTTCGCAGTTCTTCGGTTTCCTCCTATACTTTAAAAACATGCAGGAGGTTCATGCCAGACTCTAAATTCTTCCATTTGTGTGAATTGGTAAGCAGGGTAAGTGTCATAGATAATGAATGAGTGAAATTAGCATTAGTAACCTCCAATTGGTATTTTTTTTTTATATAATAATATGTCATATTCTGCATTTTGTTTCCACAGTGCTTCCTCTGTGCGAGAACAACAAAGTCTCCGGGAAGTCAATTTTTTTTTTATCCTCAAATAAGTTGACCTTCTCCTTGTTAGACCCCTATAGATACAAGGTCATAAAGCTGGATCACTTTCCTTTTTCCCCCAAAAAGATGCAAATCAGCTGCGCTTTCACTTTTCTACAATATTTCAGGCAAATTATAGAGTATCATGCTTCAGCAATCAGGCTCTATCGAATCTGTGCCCTAAATCCAACCCGTATTGATTCAGTGTTTGGGGAAAAAAAAACACCAAACAACAATGCAATCAGATAGTAGGGTTTCTTATCTTGAAGAAATTGAGCTGGATTCAGCTGTCAGCTTGCTGGCAAGGCCAGGGGAGAACTTCAAGGCAGTCAGATTTTTGCACAGGTAAAACTGCATATGTTTTTAGCATAACAGTTGACACATGTGGTCATTGAGGTTTACTTTCCTGTGTTTGTGTGCATGCGTGTGCACAGGTGGACCTCCTTGACCTGCAAACATGACCAAATGAGATTACATTGAAACTTAGTTTGACAGTGTCAAAGGAAGGCGGAGCAGGGAGGCTGTCCTACTGGTCAACCAAGGTCACTTTGGTGATCTTCACCAGAAAGGTGGTAAAGCCCCAAGGTCTCTTTTTCCCAGAAGAACTCATGAATAATTAAGCAGAAGAGGGTTTGTTTAAAAAAAAAAAAAGAAAAAAAAAAAAGGACATTAAGATGCAGAGGGCGGCACGAGGAGGTGGCGCTTTGGCCTCACAGCAAGAAGGACACTGGTTCGATTCCGACAAGGGGACCTTTCTGTGTGGACTATGCATGTTCTCCGTACCTGTGTGGGTTTTCTCGGGCTTCTCAGTTATCCTCCCACAGTTCAAAAACATGCATGTTAATTTGGAAAAATTGGAAAAATTGCAAATGGATGAATGGGTGAGTGAATGGTTGTTTGTCTATATATGTAGCCCTGCGATTGATTGGCAACCAGTCCAAGGTGTACCTTGCCTCTCAGCCAATGACTGCTGGGATAGGCTCCAGCATTCCCTATGACCCTGAGTGCAGGATAAGTGGTAGAAGATGGAAGGATGGATGGATGGATGGATTGATGGATTAAGATGCAGAGTCACACCGGTCTCCATGGCAGCGGTGCTGTGTTATCTGTATCAAGTATCCTTAAGCCAGCCAACGGGTGAAATGTCAACTCCATGGCTAAGGTGCCCGAGGATGTACGATGGCCAGGTGGAGGATTCCTGTCCCTGATTGACATTTTCAAATATTTGCAATAAATCTTAAGTGTCACAGGAGTGGTATTATGGCCTCTGTGAAAGAGCGCTTGGTGGTTTGACAAGGTTATTTTATTTATTCAATTTTTTTTTTTTTTTTTTTTTTCTCCAGAGTCCAACCCACTGAATTCAAAACTAAGCGCTCCAGAATTCAAACGAACAAACAAACCAAAAAACATGCACATCCACAAATATGATGAAGGCTTGGCTAATATTTTTAAAGATATTTTTATGCCCTGTTTTTGGAGTTTGTTCTGTGCATTTTACTTTTTTCTCGACTAAATGATAGAAAATGGTCCTTTCACACCTAAACCGGATAAATTGTGTTGTATTTCTGACCTAGGCGTTCGACAGCTGCCCCCTTCTCTACCTTCTTGACTCAAAATCAGCCAAACATTGAAAGATGTGGCTATGTATATCTATATATATTTTTCTTAAAGAGACACTTCATTGACGCCTTGGGAAATATAACCACATATTGAATTGGCATGTAAAAATCTAGGGCTCTAAATGTTGGTTTTGATGGACTTTTGGGATACCTTGCTCCTAATGATGATGAAATGTAATGTCAAAACTGTCAAAATAAATGTTTTATTTGTCAGCATTCAGAACTTGCTTCTCCAGATTCATCAAATCCACTTTGACCGTTGAACTTAGTCCAGTAGAAATGTAACCATTTGTAATTGGTAAATCCATTGATGATGATAGTTTACTGTCACATCAATGGACAGAAGCAGTCCATATTATATTTCATTTTTCTCTTTTGACTTGGACTGCAAAAGAAACTAGCCCGGTCATATTTGAGTGGAAACCAGGGGAAAGCTCAAGAAAAATCTTAACTTAAAACAAACAAACATTTGACCATTTTATTTTCAGCAAATCGACTTGGCTTTTCCAGATTTCCTAATTCTCCCAAGGAATTCTCAGTGTGGTCACAATAAAGATTGAGTTGAACATAATTATCAGAGTAGAAATTACATCCGGATTTATAATAGTGCATTTCTTTAGACCAATCCCTAATGAAAGTATTATAATTTATGATACCGTGTCTTAACTGCAAATCTCATACTGTTGCTTCTTACGCCTTAAAGTTACTTGGGTGTGAGAATCCAAGCTCTGTGTCAGGCTATCTATATTCAGGAAGAAAATGAATACTTTTTCATGGCAGATCAATAATTGATAGCCGAGGCCTCATCCTGAGTATATTTCACTACTTTTTTGGTTATGCAACTAGCTCTTAGAAGCTCTCAGTTCTGGAATATGCATTCTCTTTATAGCTGGAGTAATGCACTGGAAATAATCTGGACCTCGCTCAGCCTGCTTCACCTTTTTTTTTTTTATTGAGTAGCCCTAAAACTACACTTTCAGTTACTCTCAGCTCCGGTCGCAACAGCCAAATCCAGCCCTTCGCTCACACAGCCATCTGGCCCGGTCCAAACAATTCACCATTTCACAGAGCAATCTGATTAGGGCTCTGCTGGAAAGATATTAAAGCCTGAGATGATTGTTTTGACAGGGATGTATTATGGTTGTTTTCTCTAAGTCCCTGACGTGACCGTGAACCCATGGCGTCTTGCATGCACAGGGACAGTGAAGCAAAGGCGCACAGAGTTCAGGTTGGTTATTGTTTAGGCCTGGAGAAATGCTGCTGGTTTTTGTTCATCTTAATGGAAATTTCCATGTACTTTAAACAAGAAAAGCAATCTCTGCTATGTTGTTGTTGTCACATCATTACTGTAGATTGTATTGCTTAACATCTAGAATAGGAAAAAAATCAACACCTTGCCAAAATGTTCCAATTACTTTGTGATGTATCGCAGCCTTTTGGCACCCATGTGATTGCAATCCTATCAGTGCAGATTTTTTGACGTAAACTAATATTGGATGATTGCCCAAATGCTCTGTATAATATTGTATGGGGAGCTGTGATTTATATCCCTGATCAGTGTGAACTGAATGTTCCCAGGTGTGACTGAGGCCACCGCCTCTGTCTTCAACACCTCTGAGAACCCTCGCAGGGGTTTTGCACTCTGCTTCCACTCATCAGGCTGTCCTCGAATCAGTTCTAGGTGCAAAGTATCAGGTATTCCTCAGCTTTAACCGGCTGTTGACATGTAGGGATTTTACGGGGCTGTTTGCGCTGAGAGCCAGAGGGCTCGCTGCCAGACAAATTAAGATTCTGAATTAGAAACGAGAAGGTAGCCGAGAGAAGATATATGCGCCGCTGGAGGAAGGAGGTAAATTGCTGCATTGCCGCCGCTCTCTCGACAGATTATAGGACACAATCTGTGATTGGACAGGCTCCTAAACAAAAGAGTGCTCGATTGGTTTCAGTCTTAAAAAAAAAAAAAAAAAAAAAAAAAAAAAAAGATGAATGGTCACTAGAAATAAGGCCAGAGAGCAGAGCCAGCACCAACTGAGGATATGTGTTTTCAGAAATGGTTGAGTCAGTGGTCTGTGTAGGTTTTGGCTTCCTGCAGTGATATACTATGGGCAGCCTGCACAGCCCTCCTTTCTGATAAACAGCCTGAAAGCCTTCCATCCTCGTCAGTGCCTGATCATCGAGCACTGCCAGCCTCTCCCTGCCTTCCTCCAACCCAGTCCCGAGCAATGAGAGACATCCGATGTTATCAGCACTGCAGATTGCACAGTGCTACTGCCAAGGGCTTGTCTCATGAATTCACAGTGCGCTGCAGTTTTTTTTTCTTCTTTTTTTTTTTTCCCACCCTCCCCTCCACAGAAAGGCTTGTTTTATACACACCGTAAAGCAAATTAGAGGGATTCAAATGTAAGAAAAAAAAATAGATTCAGGAATCGGCGTCTTTATGAAGCGTGCATCTCTATACCAGACAGTAAAGTATTTACCACTGCTTTGTTAGCACGTCTTAAACATATCTTTGTATTGGGAAAGCGAACATAAGCCTTTGTCTTTAAAAGTAGAACAATTACTGTGTGTCATACCCGCTGTGAGACCTCAGCCCTTATGGAAGATGCTTGCAGCTGTTTTTGACCTATTTTTTTTTATGAAGCTGATGGTGTAAGGTGAAGACAGGCTTTTGCGTAGTTGCCTCGTGTCTTTTCCGAGGAGGTGGTGAATATTGTCATTTGCCACGATGTGATCATAAATCAATAGCGTTACATAATGATTGAAACGGATGCGTGGCGGGGTGATTTTATGTTAAAGGAGCCCGCCGTATATTGTTTTTTCTCAAAGTGCTGTAGCCACCGAGGGGACCGTGGTCCTGACCTGGTTAGAGCCGCTTTGAAAGAGAATCTGGAAGACAGTTCAAAATGCGAAGCCGGAGAAATCCCCTCCCCACACTTAGCCTCATTTACAGCTACGGCAGCTGAATGCAGATGAGTGAACTTAAACATGGTTTCATTTTGGCCTGATTACATGCTGATCTTTTACAATCTTTTTTCCCATTTTATTTTTTAACTTGATGATTGAAGCCTCAGACATTTACTCAGCTGCGCACAGATTTCCTAGAGAGTTTCAGAAGGACATATTCTTAGTAGCAGGCGGCAGGAGCCATCGCAGTCTCCAAGGCACTGTAACATTTCTCACAATATACTTTTCAAAGCGTGGAATTAAAGTATGGAACCCCTGATTTCACCTAATGGAAATCTATCACAATTTTTTGCAGACATTTCAGATATGAATAGGTTTTATATTATTTTTATTACTGGAAAATATATATTGATAATTTAATCGCTATAATCTGATGTTTTGAAGATATTATTTTGATAAGTTCCACCAAAGCGTCTTCTACCGACCTCCATTAAGAGAAAAACAAATCTTATGAAATAAGGAAAAGTATAATTGGTTATAATTTGTATATTTAAATTTGACTTTTCAAGGTCTTGCCAACTGCTTCAAAGCATTAATCCGGCTGAACGCGTGCTCACCTGTTTTTTTGTTTTTGCAGAAACACACCTGTCGAAATTGAGCTCAATGCTTTAATAATGTCAGCGGCTCATGTTGCACACCGACACAACTGCTGTTTAACAAATCAGGTGACACTGACCTTTCATTTGTCCTTTCACATTCTCTGAGATTTTTTTTCTTTCTTCATCACTCTAAACAAGTCTTTGACCTTTTCATTTAAAACATGATATACGGTGCATACACACACAGAGTCCACGTTTATTTTTCAACCACCGGGTTCAGCAGAAAAGCGTGTTTATATTGGCACAGTAGTTGATTTGAAATTCAGTGTGTGCTCTTGATTGTCAGAAGGATGCATTGTATGCAAAACTACTCAAAATTATTTTTCTTGGATATTTTGTTTTTATTATATTCAATTACTCATCGATTTTGGAAACATCGCGCCTCTTGTTATTTTCCAAAGTGTCTCCAAACAGCTGAATTGGTTTCAGTTTCTCGACACCCAAAGGCTCTCTCTTCCATCACTGGAGCGAGGTGATATGTCAGCGAGCTCAGACTCGGAGGAACTGGGGAACGCTCTGGCGGAAAAGGACGTTTTTTTATAATGCAAGACAAAATGCTAAATGGATGGTGGGACGATAGTATTTAATGTCACTCGGTTTAATTTGCGAATTGTTGGAGAGGAAAGCTGTAATGAAATAAGATGTTTAATTGCCTTTAACAGGCATAATCATAAACATAGGCTGGTTGCCTGTCAGTATTTGTCACAGTTATTTCAAAAGACTGTAAGATTTAGTCTTGTGAAGGTATACCTTGTATACCCTGTATTTCTGGTCAATCAAACCTTATCCCCACCCAGTGGGTGTGCTCCATATCCACTCTGAATCTCCCTCTGTAAAATTTTCCTTTTGTTATTACATAGGCTGGTTGCCTGTCAGTATTTGTGACAGTTATTTCAAAAGACTGTAAGATTTAGTCTTGTGAAGGTGTACCTTGTATACCCTGTATTTCTGGTCAATCAAACCTTATCCCCACCCAGTGGGTGTGCTCCATATCCACTCTGAATGTCCCTCTGTAAAATTTTCCTTTTGTTATTACAGGCTCTTTGTAGCAGTTTTCATGTGCTCTCACAATGCATTCTTGGCAAAACACAATGCAGAGATGTTTCCCGTCGCGCTGGCTCTGGATACTTGATGCTTTGCGTTGAATGCCCTAACACGGCACTAAAATAAACAAATAAAGGCTGTATACCATTGCTGCCACAAGCCTACTAGTCTGGTCGGAACATAGCGTGTCTCTGTGCAGTGTGTTCTGCACTGCACTCACATATTAATGCCAACTGAAGCATTAGTTTTCAGCAGGTTACACTGGGCTTCACAATGCTCTCCTGCAAAGTAAAGCTTGAATATGAGTCAACTATAAGTAAAACAAGCCAGGCCACTTATCAGTGTTGCCTCTCTCCCCTCCCTCTTCTCTTCAGCAAGATGCAACCGGCAGGACTCCATCCGTCAAAAGGTTACCGGATGATCGAGATGGGTCAAAGAAGGAAATCCCGCTGGTGAGGCAAAAGAGCTGTGCACCGCCACCCAGAAACTACCACAGCTGCCCGGACGGACACGACCATGACCGACCTGCCCTCCTGATCGCACACCTCCCCCTCTCTCCTCCCGATCTGTGCAAGTAAAGTCCGTGTAATCGCAGCCGCCCCCACTCGAGCCGCCATGGCGACACCGTTCCTTTGGAAGCTGTCGTCCCAGAAGCTGGGCTTCTTCCTTGTCAGCTTTGGGTTCATCTGGGGCATGATGCTGCTGCACTTCACCATCCAGCAGCGGGCTAGCCATGAGAACAGCGCTGTGCTACGGCAGCAGATCCTGGACCTCAGCAAGCGCTACATCAAGGCTCTTGCCGAGGAGAACCAAAGTGTCATGGATGGTCCGTATGTTGGCACCATGACAGCTTACGGTGAGTAGACTGCTCTTAACCAGCTTTTTCATTAGAACAACCACTTCAGGAAAGATACACGCAAGGAATCAGCTGATCTTTGTTATCCAAGATTGTAAGGGAACTAAAAGTGATGCAAACCGCTACCGTGTCTGGCCTATGCACATCACAAAATTGTCACAACAATAACTACACATGCTAAATAGCTGCAGTTCCATGTGGGTTTTATGACCAAGCAACGGTTGGTCCTTCTTTTTAAATTCAGGCTACGAATGAGTTTTAACTCCCAAAAATTTTTAAGCTCCTCATAACTTCAGGAGAGCAGGAGCACCTATCCACATGGCATGGAGTAAGGTAATACCAAAAGTTTCATCGTTCTAGTGCAAGAAATCTTTAACAGCCCTCATGTTAGAACGGTAGAATCGGGAATCTAGAATGAGTAAGAACCTGCTGACTGAGGAATGTGCTGTTCTCTCTCGCCGGTGTCCTGGAAGAATGGATTAGATTTAAATTTTCAAAAGATCATCACTGGGCCCGAATACAGCAGCAGAAACATGCTTTTTTTTAAGGCATCCAAATGAAGAGCTATTGTTCATACTTTCTTTGTCTATTGGTATCTTTTGTTAAGACTGATTGGTTTCACCTATCCATCTCTTGTCCAGGGATGGGCTTTGGCTATTTTTCGTTGGTGGTCTAATGCAGGAGAAGCTTCATCAGAGCAAAATACAGATCTAGATGGCCTATCAATAGCCTACTCATGCCATTAATAGATTTGTATGGCTTGACAGGAGGCCACACCAGACGCCCACGAGTAGAATTGATTGTTCTCTAATGCCCAGAGAAACAAGAGGATACAGTAAAGCTCCTGGAGATTTAATCCACTAACAGGGAATGAAATGGAAGGGAATCAGATATGTGAAGAAATTTTTATGAAGACTCTGCACAACCAAATGAAACAAAACTGGATAGAATTTTTGTGGAAGAGAAGCATACATAGTGTGGAAATTCTGAAAGATAAACAAAGAGATTCATCAATGATTAAAATATAAAACTATGGCATTGAAGGGTCAACGAAAGACAATGCCATATCGCCCTTGTTTCCAGTGGGGAGTTGTCAATAAATGACATGAGTTGCATATCAAAAAAGGTGTTCAGAGATATTATCTATTTTCCTATTTTCCAAATTAAATGGAGGAATAAAAAACAAAACAAAAAAAACATCAATGCTGTATATGATTGATAACCAGCAAAAGGAGACCTGTGGCACTTTTTCAATAAGAATTTCATTTACAGTGACTTCAAGCAGGTGAGGAAACCATTTACCTGCAATCGTATAGAATTTCATTATAAACTGCAAAGAACCATGCCATGGAAGAAAATCTGTCTTAATTATTTATGGATCTTTATGGATCTGATAATGCCATATTATCCTTTTAAGCCTTCCGCTGTACAGTGGTTTTATTCTATAACAGCTATAAAGCTGTTACCAGTAGTGTATGCTGTTTGATGGGTATTTATATAGAGTATATAAAATGAAAGACAAATTGAGAAGGACAGCCAGTTCACTGCTCATGTTTTTAACAAAATAAAGTCATTGAGTTAATACCCAAAGTATGTTCATCCCCAAATCAATGTCAGCAGCCAGCAATGAGTGCACAGCATCTTGAGGAAAAAAAAAACTCAATGTCTGGTATGTCGAATAAAGAGATTTTCTGTGTAATTCAAAGAATTTCCCGGAAAGATACTGTACAGAAAGTAATTTTGCACATGTAATTTTTGCATGTGGCTGTCCTACTCTTATTACTTTTGTGGTGAAATGAAACCCTAACACTGCTGGCTGATTTGTTCATTTTTGTTAGTTGATGCATTCAAAATGCATGGCGCCACGGGAGGTATAGAACGATCCCTGGCTATACGCTTTGTCACATCCAAACCGTTTCATGTCCTTGATCAGATAAAGCGGCAGCAGGATACACAGTACTTCCTGTGTTCACTCACATGGTCGACAATTTGCCTTGATATGATTTGTTATGACTTACAGGAGAAACAGGGTTTCCTGTTTGTCTGGGTGTAAGTGGGTTGGAAATGGAACGCAGGGGCCCCTTGAGCTTATTGCGAAAACACACCTGTCGAAGTGTGGAGCTGGGAGGCCTGAAGATTCCAATTGTTTGGGGTTTTTTTTCGCTTTAGAAATATTGATCGTTTAGAGTTCATATGGCTGTGCGGCAATTTTTAATAATTAATATTTACAATTAAGACAAAGTGGAAACCAGCTCATCCTGATGTGGAGCCATTTATCACTACAGTGAAAGCAGATGCCTTTCCATTACATGGTTCCAGCGTGACTCAGCTCTGTTTGGGAGGACTCTTCAATGTTGGCGGCGTTGTCCATGATTTCTTTTTATACGCACCACTAAACAGGCAAACAATTTACGAACAAATGAATGCCCTTTCTTGTGTGTTAAAAACGTGCGTCAAAATGCGTCTGTTTCGGTGACAACACTCGCACGACAAATATCACATATCACTCACAATAAGAACTTATGTAGAGCAGCATTCAGTAAAAGGCAGAATGTTGCACTTTGAGGTAATAACATACATCATTTTTCAGTTATTTTGGATTAAGGGTCAAGGACACAACCTTTTCCACTCTGGAAAAGGTTGGTAAAAGTTTATAAAAAGTACCAGGCACTACTATTAAAAGACTGGAACATTTTAGTTGAAAAATCAATGAAAATTATTTGCATTTGATGGCTTTATAATTTTGTGGTTGAAATTAACTAATTAATAAACATAAATGAGACTAGTGGAGACACCCTGGGTTGCCCTGAGGATATATTTGTATGTCCCTTTTTTTATGAAATTTTATACCAGCATTTTATGAGGAAAACAAAGTTTTTTTTTTTGTTTTTTTTTTTTAAGGGGGGCTGCAATTCATGTTTAAATCATGTCTTTGGGGAAAAAGACTTTGTTTGAATGCTCGTCCACTTATGTAAAAATGAATCCAGCAGTGGGAGACTTCCAACAGCGTGTGGTTCCCACTTGTGGGATATTGAGACCATTCTCATATGGACTCTGGCCACACCAAGTCATGGAAATGATCTTTAACTCTTTGCCCTCCTGAAACTGAGCCGTGCGTGCGTGCGAGTGACACGCCACTCGACAGCATCTCCTGTTACTGTCCAGTTCAGCACCTATTGTGGGGATCTTTTGTGAGCCCTGGACCCGTATACCTGTTCTTTTTTGCCTCATCTTGCTCTGGGGGCAAGTATCGAAATTCAGGGGAATTCACAACTGCCAACAAAGGGTGTGGTGTGAGACTGTATTCGTGTTAAAGCTCTATGTACTGTGTACCTTACAGGTGGTAAAGATCCATTGAGGTGGCCAGCTAGTATTTCTTTATTGGCATTTCCTCCATTTGCTCAGCGCTCTGAGTTTATGTTTGAAGACCTATTGAAGTCAATGTGTTTATGGCTCCTTGAGCTAACTGTCCCTTTGCGGGTTATGAGTCATCTGGTCTTCTATCACGGGTGTTGGAATTATTTACAGTGCCATGGATGCTTTATAACACCATGATGTGTAAGTCTTTAAGCTTTACACCCAATTATTGTAAAATTAATGACCAGAAAAGGTGTATTCCTCATATTCGTGCTGCTATACATTTGATCCCCAATACAACTGCTCACAGAGACCGGTAGAGGCCCCCCACATGTAGCAATATATTTATGTATTTACCACCCAACAGACGCACACTTTCTGTTTTTCTCTTCCCTGCAGAGCAATATAGAATTGGAGGTGCGGCGTCACGGTTTCTTATTTCAACACAAAGCTAAGCTTGCGTTTTGCATGCATGTCAGTGCTGCTGACATCATCAGCTGTCACGCCGTTCTCGTTGTGGCATAGCAATCTGACTCATGATACTGGCAGCAGAAACATTTCTAGACACTTTCTTCACATAGCTAACAAACCACACACACATATGCAGTTTAACTTGCTGCATTTATTGAGCGTGTTTTAAGCACAAAGTGCTATTGTTACACACACACTGACATTCAAACAATGCTGGAAAAGGCCTGTATACGAGATGCCAGCGTTACTCGCACATTGACACGCATTTACGCTCTAATTGCACAGCCAATTTGTGGTTGGACTTCTTGCTCAAGGACACTTCAACACAGCTAAAGCCTGGCTGGTAACACAGTAACTGTCTTGGAAATAGCAATTTTGAGATCATGAGAAGTTTTGAATAAATAAATACAGAATTGAATGCCCCCCCCCCCCCCCCCCCAGATTGACAGACAAATATTCATAGTGGTTGTTTCGAATAAAACTGAATTGCTTTTCATCAACGCAAGCCGTTCTGCCATCAACATTTATGTGGAGTTAAGCTGAAAGTCTGCTGTCCAACAGAAAATTTTATTTGGATGGAAACGCATCAAGGATAAAGAATTATGGGGTTATTTTCTGAAACCTATTATTCCTATTTAATATGTACGTGTGATAGTGTTTTTTCTTTTTTTTGTTGACAATAGTTTGTCCTTCTATTGTCTCCCTATCATGGAAGGTTCCTTCCCAGTGACACCGCATCGCAGGCTTTGTGCATTTGCGCGTTCCCGACATCGACATGAGACAAATTCCCTGGCATTTTTCTTCACCCGGACGGATCGGGCTCGCTGGTGTGCCAGGGCTCATTGTGCCTCTGCCAATCCCTCTGATGTGATGAAAACTGGCGTGTCGAATGCAACATTGCGAGGGGAAAATGTGGCGCTTGTATGTGATAGACAAGCTGCATTTCTCATCTCCAGAAACCCTGAGTGCCGCGCACTCGGCGTCTGCTCCCTCTGCAAACGACAGCCAGCAAATTTGTAATACTGTTGGTCCGATGATGACGGCAGGGCTCTTTGCTCACGACAAATAACAATTTGATGATGACATCATTGTTTTGATGAATCTACCAGTTACAGCAACTCCAGACAACTTGACATTTCTGTGCAAATGTCATTGGAACCGCTGCCGGATGCAGTGCGAGAACGAAGGGCAGAAATGCCATCTCTTAAAAACTGTGGCTGCCATTTTGAACGTATGCCTTATCCATCTCATTAATGGTCAGCTCTCAGTCTTTTATGCCATTAGCTATGTTCTACACGGGTACATGCTTTTGGAAAACGTCGCCCACAGGAATGCAAAGGCCCACATTAAGAATCAAAGTCAGTTACAAAGACTCAGCTCTCCTGATTTTTTTTTACATTTTGTTGAGCCACAAGCCGCCTGGCATCCGCCAAATTATGAAGTGTCTGTGCTTGTGCAATTTCAGACTCAGCTGGGTTCCCCAGGCTGGTGGCAGCGGGACAATTACATGCATGTGTTTACTGTTACGATGAGGAGCGTTGACGTCAATGAACACAGGACCAACACGGTGGGGCGGGAACAGTTTATATGCGTGTCATATATGGCGTGTCCTAATGGAATAAGTCCTTTCGAGGATGAATCCACGCCAGGGAATGTTTTTTATCAATGTAGTTTTATGTCAGGATAATTTGATTACAGACCTTCTAAAGGCAATTTTCTCTATATCACTAATACACCAAAGGGTGCCATTTACTTTTCACCTTTTCTAAACTGTAAATGCAATGCAAAACTTTTTTTTTTTTCTCTGATGTTTACTTGGAGTTAACCCTCTATAATTAGATTTGCTATACTCACAATTCGCTTCTGGCTACATTTTTTTGACGGAATTCTTTTACTTATTTCAACTTTCCGTTGCATAGTTGCCAGCAAAACCAAACACTACCCGAGTTTACTTGATGGGCAGCATTTAAACAGAGGCCATTGTCAAGACAAACAATGTCATATTTGTTGTGGAGCTGAGAAGTAAATCTTAATATCACATATGAGATGTTACTCACAAAGACTTAACCCTCACATGAACAAAATGGCTGCATTTGGTGTTTTGAAAGTGGTAACAAATCCGCTGCACGTACAAATTGGTCACAGATGTCAAACGCATGAGAAAAAAAAGTATTAGACCTATAGACTATTTTGGTTCTGGTGTCTTAAAATACCTCACCCTGCTAACCGCATGATGAATTCACTTTATGGTTCTCTTCCCAGTCATATATTGAGCATTTTAAGCCATTATTCGCTTAAAATATCCGCCAAAACTATGAATTTGCTCATTGTCTTTTAGAACCAATATCATTGGAGGGTGTCAGTCACATCTGAGCGCACTGAAGGGTGCTTTTTCTGCAAATCTCTTTTTGCATTCAATGCGCAAGGAAATTCAATCATTCATTATCTATATCACTTCTCCTGTATTCAGGGTCATGGTGGGGCCATAATCTATCCTAGCTGTCACTGGGCAAGATGCAGGGTTCACCCTGGTCACAGGGCCACATATAGAGTTCATACAGCTCATTCACACATCAGAGTCTCCAATGAAGCCTCCTTGTGTTGTTCTGTGTGAGAAACCAGAGAACCTGGAGGAAACCCATGCAGACACTGGGAGAAGATGGAGCGGCTGCACAGAGCGGCCCCTTAAGGGAATCCAACCGGGGACCTGCTGCTGTGCAGCTGAACTGCTAACCAGTCTAAATGAATTATTTCTTTTGCATCTCAAATCTGTTCATTCGGTCGTCTCAGTTGATTCGATAACACAGCATTATGACGTTTTGTAGCCATGCGGCTAATCAGCTCCACAGATTACTGGATATTCCGACATTGTTAACCAAGCCGTGATTTCATCCCATATTCTTTCAGACCTTAAGAAGACTCTCGCGGTGCTGCTGGATAACATCCTGCTGAGGCTGGGCAAACTCGAGTCAAAGGTGGAAAACATCTACAACGGCACGGGGGGCAACCTGACCAGCGGCACCAGCACTGTCACGCCTAGCTCCTCGAATCCTGAAAAAGTCAATGTGGCAGGTATGTTCTATGTGTTTGTGATAATAAAGGGAAGGAAGTGGACAGGGAAAGAAGTCCCTCCCCAATACTTTTATCGTGGACGAGTGTCCGTATCACGTATTTGTCAGAACTGGTTAAAAGATGTTGGACTGAGGACGTTACTGCCATTGATGGATGCTCACGTAACACTAACCAACTGAACTGTTATAGAAGTGCACTGTATACGCCAAGCACATTACGAGACCATCCTTGAACATAATTCATATAAGGCCTCTATTCAGTGCCTTGTGACCCTTTTATTAGTTTTCATTGATTTTCCTGACAACTTTCAAATGATGAATTTGGCCTAGCTGAGAGGACAAGGTGTTGTGTTTTTTTTTTTGTTTTTTTTTTTTAGTTTCTCCGGAATTGCTCGAGGCTGTTTTTGCAGCATTAAAAGGTAGGGGTAAGGAGCTCGCTCCAGAGTGGTGTACTGGGGGTTAACATCCTCGGCCGATTGAGCTGTACAGAGTCACATCTGAATGGATCGAATCCTAATTACAGTGGCAGTGCAGCCCTGGTTTTGCTTACGCCGATACTACCCGCGTGACATTTTCTCTTTAAGAACCTTGACTTGTGGAGCAGTCAATATAATTAAAGATTTCTAAATGCCACATAAAAGCGAGTGGTCGTTAGTTATTTTTTTTCTTCCAGTGGCTTGCTATAAAATTCAGATTACTTTAATTCTAAAGAAGACCACTCTCACAACTCCATAAATTAAAGAAACAAAATTTCAATCACAGTATCATAAAAAGTCCATTTTGAAGACATATTGATTTCTGCTTGAGTCACAAATGCCAGTGAAGCAAAGTAGAAGATCAATCATTTGGCAGGTCACCACAAAAGTATTTGGGTAACCCCTTTGGGAATTGAAAAAATAGTTTTTTTCTGAAGGTGGTATTTTTAAAATGACCACAGAATTTAGCTTAATCCATAGGCAAGTATACACTAAACACAAGAAAGATGTCAATTGCATTACGGTACCATTGGGACAGTGCTTGCAGTCTGAACACTGGTCAAGCTGGCACAGCATCACATTTCTCTTTGCATCAACCCAATGGACTTGATTGGGCCATATCTCTTGTCTGGGAGTGGGTAGGCGACGGAAGTGTTACCATCTTGAGCTCCTCCCCGACAGAAAGGGAGTTGGGGAGATATGAATCTGAACAGGGAGGGCGACACGCCCGCTTTTCACAGAGGCTGCTATCAAGATGGAGCGCAGCCTTTTCACCGACATTGCTCACATTTCTTTTCAGCTCAGGACTCCGAATCAGTCAGACCCTAATCCTGGCCCATGTAGCATTCAGCTCAACACTGAATTGGAGCAAGAAGTCACAACTACCTATAGCATCTGCAGTGTCGGAGAGGCAATTTGTCCTTTATTGTTTGTTACCCCATATTCCCTCCCATGCTATCCTGCTTAAACCCCACATTGCTCAAATGTGATGTAGACTACTTTAAAAGAAACATCTTTGAATGCTGAAAACGTATAAAGACTCTCCTCTGGGTGTGTGATGATTGGCACATGTGGATGAAAATTCAGCGTGAAAAAACAAGTTTTTTTTTCGTGTTCCACACACCAGATATCTTTAGATTTCATCAGAAACCCTGTGGATTATTGGCAGTTTTGCTGCAAGTGCACAGTTCCTCCTGCAGCTAACTGATATTCTTTTCTCATGTGGTTTTTCATTGTAGATAAATGCGGCCCACTGTCTTTTCATGACTCCGGTACTATTTTCTGCAATATAAAACCTCGCGGTAGGAGTCTGGTGTGAAACAATTACATTTTCCCCTCTCCTCCCACCTAGACCTTTTTTTTTTTTTTTTTTTTATCCTCTCTGTTGTCATTGTGACATCCGTTTTGTGAGCTGTAGTATTTAGATGAGACCCAGAAGCGGGATAGAGGTCCCTTATATGATGGAAACAAGTAGATTTGGCCTTGCTTGATGCTTAGCGGGAGGCAGATGGGACCTGGAGCAACAGCTGTCTGCGAAGCCTTGTCTCTCCGTGCAATGTTGATGTGGATAATTTACCTCCCAAACGATGCCTTATTCATGGTCCTGCCAGTTGAAATGTAATCTTCTGTAGTCAACCACACACATGCTTGCAGGCGGGCATCTGAGATGGTCAGTTAGTTATTTGCAGCCATCTAACTGGCCATTCTGCCCCTATTTCGCCATTTATTTTCCTTCGCAGCAAAAGTCTCCGTTACCATATAAGTGTTTCGGGTTATTGATGTACTTTCTGGTGCCAGTGATGTCGGGTGGTTTGTGGCTCAATGTCTCTGACACGTTGCCTTTTAAACCAGAGACTGATACGTTTACAGCTCACAAATTGCTCTTTTTTCTCTTGCTTTCCCCCTTAAAAAGTGAAGTTATGCAAATAAACCCATTCTTTGGAAATGCATTGCCGAAATGCAGTGATGCACGAGCAATCCAGATGCCGGCCTTTCATAAAACACGATGTACCCTAATCACATCCTGATTTCAAATGCGGAGATTTTCCTTGTCCACAGCTTTGTTTCAGCATTTCTAATTTTTTTCATCGGCTGCCTCATTGTCTTTGTAAATCGGAGAACTATGTCATGGCAGGCAAAAAAAAAAAAAATCTCAATATGCTGAGGCCATGCAATCAAAAAAGAATCTTGACTCTTCCTCGGCCTGTGCGAGAGTTCGATATCAAGCAATTGAGAAGAACAAGCCCCCCTTAGAGTTTCCCCTCGCAGACCAGCTAGAAACAAGCTCCGGCGGGCTGGTCCGCTTTGATTGTCGCAGCACATGCGCCTTTTTTTTCTAAATTGCATTTGTTACAGCTTATAAATGTGTACAGTGGACTTTGAAGGTCTCCTCAGGCTGCTCTTTGAGCCCTGCTCATTTCCATTGGAAATGAGCAGATAAGAGACTGCGTGCTGTTTGGTTGCCTGCCGGACAACGGCTGTGATAATAGGATATCTAAAATATTGTCACATACATTTATTTAAGCTTCACTCAGAAGATCAGTCCAAACTTTAACGTGAAATTATTGCATTCACATTGACCTGTGTTTTATTTGATTAAAAATGTTAAAAAAGGTCCTACGTAGCTACTTTTGAGTTCTTAATATGCCACTCAGATGTAACTTCTTTAGTTATCACTTTGCTATTTTAGATGACGTTTCTGTTATCTTATGTATGTTTAACCCTATTTAATATTTGATTCTACTTTTTATCATATCGATATACATATTTCTTTTAACTCTTTGTTCGCTATCGGTTGCAGGTGCAAAACACATTTCACTGCACGCTATGCTATGTGTATCTGTGGCTGTGACAAATAAACCCTATCTTATCTCTGGTTTATATGCCAAACAGCGCCTATCGCTTAATATCCCCACCGTAGCCAATCCTAACTGTTCCCTGGAGCTCTTTGGAGTAGCTGTCCACTGTTAAATTTCTCCTCTGGGATTTAAAAAAAAACAACCCTACATATAACGTGAAAATTAATCACAGATGGAGCTAAAGAGGAAGCCATTACAGTGTTATAAACATCTCATTATCTAATTTGTTATGTAATGAGACGCCGTAAATAAGAAACCAATAGCTGTTCAGTCAAGTAGGTCAATGAAATCTCTTGAAATCTCTCTGAAATCACATGCAGAGTTTGCAGTGGGAGAATCTCGCCGTAAGGAAGTGTGTGAGAACATGTTGCTGCGACCCTTTTCATGCACGCTTTTATTTAGCCGTGCTTCCGTTTCGTCGTTCAGACGGATATCGCTGTCTTCTCAATCTCTCAGAACAATATTATGGTTATCTTTATTGATCCGAACATATCCAATTCTTCGCTATCGACACAGAGATAAAAGCAACAGCCTTCACCAACTGACTCCTTCACTCCGGATGAATTTTCATCCTTTTTGTTTCCCTCATCCCATCTGCCTCTGAGTCCAACTCCTCTATTGTTTCCTCAGCGTCCTATGCTCGCGTCGGTGTTCTGGCGTTAGAAGCCCCAGTCGTGCACGTATACAAGCTTAGCTGCCACCCTCCATCAAATACCAGCCATTTCCACAGGCATGAAACCTACAGTGATGCACACAAGCAGCAAGGATCTTTCCCCCCCCCCCTCCTTTTTCTTTAAATCACTGAATGTATGTAGGAAGTGTATAAGATTGCAATTGTGTACAGTATCGCTTTCAGTGAAATGCCCACGAGAACCCCAGTAGTCCTAGTTTCTTTTATGTAACATCCGGCATTTAAGATATACCCCCCACCCCCAAGAGATAATGTGTTCCACTGTCACTCTCACTTTCACACACCCACTAAAAGCTGTGCACACACATTTACTGCGGACATTAAAAACCGAGTAAGTATTGCGTTGCGGTGCTGGGTAGCTTTCAAGCTGCTTGACAGCTGACCGCTCAGCTTTTGTTTATGGCCAAAAATTAAAAAAAATGGACGGCATTTGTGAAAAGTTTACTCGACACACAGGTGAGGGAACATGTTTTCTCATCCGGGACCTCGGGGCAGAAAAGGGAAGTGTCATCAGAAACCTGGATGTAGCTGCGTTTCATTGCGAAGTCTCTCTCCAAGGCAAATTAATTTGTTGACCCAATGCTTGAAGCCCAGGCTTTGTCCCTGTTTAAACCCACAACTCTATGCCATTTCTACAAATCAACTGTAAAACATGAGTCACAGATCCGCATTGATGAAACTTAATCAAGAATTTCTGGCTGCCTCGGCTCATTGTGCTGCTTTTTGGTTGAAAGTCCACATCCTTCCCCCAGATAGCTTCAGCGACAACAGTGGGACGATTGGAGAGCACAAAAGAGGGATTGATTACAGCCAGATGTTGTTCTTTTTACTGCAGAGGAAGAGAAAGAAGAAACGCCACCTTGGCATGGATTTATGTTTTTTTTTTTTTTTGTACCTTGAGGACTGTACTATGAGCAGCCCAGAGGCAATCTGAGACTTGTTTTGACCAGCTCCGAACACATGCGCCTCTCTCTGTGAAAGCCCCTTTCGTATGGGAGGTGACAGACTTGGCAACATGAGCAATTTCCGGTGCGATATAAAGATCAGAGATTTTACCTCACATTTCAATGAGACCACATCCTCTGCTGCATTTGGGTTACTTATCACATCAGGCACATCCATGACGTGCTCAGGTGTTTTTTTTTTTTTTTTTGATTTCCTGCAATGGATGCGTGGGCAGTGTGCTACAAGGATCAGCTGCAGTGAGATGTTTTACAGAGGGGCTGTTAATCAGGAAACTTAGCATTCTCTTTTGGTAAACAGATATTTTCCACAAACATGAGCTGCAGCTGCGCCGCATTTGTTTTGGCAACGTCCACATATGTCCGATCAACTAATTTGGGGAGGTTATACCCAACCAAATCACTTTCCTTCTTGCTGCTTCTCATAAAAGGAAGTCTTTATTTTGGATTTTATGTAATTTCATGCCAGGAGGACAATGTGGTCATGTGTAGATAGAAAAAAAGAAGGGGGGGCGAGATGTGACAAGCAATTCTTTTTATTAAGGTAACCGATCCAACTGATTGTAGCATCAGCTAAAGTCTGACATAGTGTGGTGAATTTAGGTCTTACGATGACGGACCGAGGGATCATTACACGGATAAAACTTAAAAATGCACCATGCTAGCTTTCCCTTACCCTTGAAATAATCCTCTGAACGTCTCACTGTCCTTCTGCATTAGTCAGACAGCGCGGTGAAATGGACAGTTCAACCATTTCGTCAAAAAAATGCAGCCGTATGCGACTCAGTTTGAGGTCGATCGGAGAGCAGCTGTCTTTCCAATCGTACTTTCCAACAGGGCTTAAAAAGCAGGAAGGATCGGTTGCCGCCGCAGTAGACATCCGCTGTGTACTTTGGGATTCTTTGCAGCTTAGGCGAGTTTGCAAATATTGGGTCTTATTATAGTCCGTAATATAATAGTTAAGGATGGAAAAAAGAAGTCATTGTTGACTCTCCCTCAAATTAATAGGCTTGCAAAAGCTTCTTGCAGTAAATCGTATCCACTTGATAACCAGCTTTGTGACTTCACTAGTTTTGGGCAGTGCGGACATGTCGGCTTCACAACATGGACCCCGACCTCACTGTTAACCAGACAGCTTCCAGTGTCATTGAGAACACTGGACGCCTAAATTAAATGTAATCCTCCCGTGGAATTCGACTTTGGCTATTGACAGTGATCGACAGAAAGTAAATTTTACATAGTGGTAATTGCCTCCCAAGCCTGCATGCTTAATGAAAGACAAGGTCACAGTGGGAGCATCAGAAACCACCTTCTGGGAGACCAACACTTATGACCCTTCTGTTATTTCCCTAATCATTAAATCTATATATTTTTTCATGTCTTTGCCTTTGACCTGCTGCCTAGATGGCCTTCTGTTGCCTAAAACCTGGAGTGTTTTTGGACTGATAAAACTTCTCAGCAGATTTCTAGTCATTTTGAAGGAAAGCGTCAAGTTTTTTTCAGCGCGACTTGAAATCCGATCAGTGAGCCATGGGGATATGCAGGAAAATAGAAGTACACAACAGAGAGAGACAAACATAAACCAGATGTCCTCAATTTAATTTTGGACTTTTGTCAAATGTCAGATTCCCTTATGGACACACACTCACTCACACACACACACACACACACACACAAAACCCCATGTGTAATCTTTGTGTGCATTAATGCTATTTAGAGGCTATCAGATGGCAAACAATGTGATCTAGCGACTAGCCAACAGTGATCTCAGTACTGTGAGACGTTTGAGGTTTGAATGATGTCATGTGTTTTTCGCTCGTTGGTTTCCTTTCCCCACACACACATTTAAACTCACTACTGTCACAATTATGTGCAAGTCAACTCTTAGTTAGCTCAACTTTTGGTCCTCAGTGCTCTCTCATTACTATCAATCACAGTGCAGTATTACTTTGTGTTGTTTTGCGCCTTGGCGACTTCTATTTCAGCATTCCTCACAGAAGCCAGACATTGAGGTGAAATTGGCAGCGAGCAGGTTTCCTCCATAACAACCTCTCACCCTGACAGTTGAATCTCTGGAACAGCACCACCTCCTCTGTGTTTGAATAGGAAGTGGGCTATATTTAGATGTTCCTTTTCGCAGCGGCTGCTTTCTGCTTGATTAAAAGCGAGGGAAAGATTTGCCTGGTGGCTTTAGCACTCCCCTGACTGACTGGCTGAGTGACGGGACGTCTGTTTGTTTGGTTAGAGGGGGGGTCCGAGCTGGTTGGACGCGTGTGACGGAGGAACGACAGCATCTCATGCAGCTTTTACTGAACAAATCTAAAATCCAGTTCCATCGGCACCGGTCACTTTAGTTTTCGGAAAAGCTTATCGATTAAACAAAGTGGCTAAGCTTAAAATATAACAAACCCATGTAATTTTTTATGTTAACCAACCTGTACAACTGGAGAGATTGATGGCCTCCTGCCCCATTTTATCTTTTAACCAGATAGCATTTGCATCTTATTGATCTAGGGTGTTGGTACTTTTAAAAGATGACTTCAAAATTAACACATCCCTCATGATGATTTCCATTTATTGGAGGTATTTCAAACACATCTTTATACTTTGAACACATACAATTCAAACAATTGTATACAATACAAAACAATACAATACAACTGGCACAACAATTTCCTTCAGGATTAATAAAGTTGTTTTCATCTCATCATCTCATCTCATACTACTTGGAAAGTTTCTGGAGGAATAGTTGGTCTGCGCTGATGCATACCCTCTGCTGAACAGTTGCATTGCAGTGAGTAAAAGCATCATATTTTTACATCGACTTTTCTGTGGTCAACATAACTGAGTAACTTTTATTTTCTCTCCAATCAGACACAGGTTGTCCTCTGCTACAATCTTCTTCGACATGAATTATTCCTGCTGCCATGAACATAGCTAAAACAGTATTCCCAGCATTCATCAAATTTCATCCCACACCCTTTGGTTTCGCTCCTGCAACGTAAAAAACAGAATGTGCATCTTGAGTGAATAGCGTGTATGTGTTTCGCCTTATGAATTGTGTACATTTTCAAATCCCTGTTGCCACAAAATCACCAGTGGATGTCAAAGCAAAGGTTGTCACAGAAAGTGATCGCTGAGGAGCAGGTGCATCCAAAATGTCAGCTGAGATTTTCTAGTTGCTTTTCCTCTTATTATTCGAGTCTAACAACTGAAATCCCTCGTTTTTATTGGCATCTGTCTACTTTCCAACTGCTGGATATATGTGGGTGTGTGTGTGTGTGTGTGTGCGCGCGTCCACAATTTACAGTTAGACACTGGTGACTGTGATTGTTCCCTCAGTAAGATTTTTAGTCTTTGGAGCAAAACACGTGTTCCTAGCTGCACGGCTAGGTTTCCCAACCTGAAAAGACTTGCCAATCAGGGCTCTAAACATTTTAGCTTTCCATCTAACAAGAGAGATAGAAGGGGAAAGTCATGTTGTTACATGTCTTTTGTCAGTATCCTTTCAGACACAAGCTGAAGCCTGTGATAATATTTAAAAACATTCTTCAGCTGTTGTGATGATGATGATCATGAGAGAGAGAGAGAGAGAGGGTTTGAATGTCCTGAGTTGATGATGAGCAGCATATTTGCAGCCTCCTCTTCAACCTTCACCACCGTACACCTCAGAGACAATTCTCACCCTGTGCCTGAACTACCGATTACACACATGCACACACACTCTAAATAAAAACGCAGTCTCCAAACACCGCCCGCCATCTCGTTCAGGTGTTTGCGGCAAAGCTGTTATCATGCGCCATGCTCCTTGCCACAATGCATTATTTATATTCTCGCTGTAAAGGTCAGTCCTGATGACGTTAACATCTGTGAATGGGGATATCAAAATGGTGATTATATTCAGGGGACACAGGCTTGTAGGCCTGAATGTTAATCCTATGATGATAGCAGCTTTCCGGGATATTGAAAGCAGTCCAGAGAAGATGCCAGAGTGACTCCAACCTCCCCGGCTAGCGCAAACACAAGTTGGTTTATTGTGAAGAGAGAGGCATCTAGATAACATTAGGATCTACATTATTCCAGCCGCAAAAGCCCATTCCTTTTGTGGCTCCCGTTTTTACAGAGATCTCATCACAGAACCAAAGATGACCCCGGTGACAGCCTGTTTTTTTTTTTTGTTTTTTTTTTTCCTTTTTTCTGACCCCCAGAGTAATTGGAAGTCTCCAGGTGTCATTTCAAAGAGGATTCCAACGGCGTGAAATGTGGAAGGCACAGTGCCGACTGGAGCCGAACACCAGCGACACCACCTGCAAATAGCTTGGTCTTTGAAGATAATAGAACCTTTAGAAAAAAGAAAAAAATATGTAATTAGACTTTGCTATTAATGTTGAAAAAAAATATCACGGGGCCTTGACATTTCGACAGAAATTGGATCAATGGGATGTTTCCTTGTCCCAAACAAGTGCATGAAATGTTTTTATTTCTGAAAAGCAATTTATTTGATTTTATTTCCACAGCCTTACAATTCTCATTTAAAAAAAAAATAGGCAAAAAAATCAAGTTAGAGGCTTTTGTAAGTCAAATACTTCCGTGATGTGTCACATTAAAACACAAATTTTTTTTTAGCGCATTCTGTTGCATGTCAGTGTGCATTTTCATTATTGAATTGTGGCAGTAAGGAGTTTGTGATTATTGGCCAATACTGATCAAAATGAGTATTTATGGTAATCATATCCAATTATATTATAATACAATAAACCAAAGGAGGTAAATATGTGGGGACGGTTAACTTCTGTCTTTTTTGTCTTTGTTTTTGTGTGTGTGCGCCTGCATGTCTGGTAACATTATCAGAAAAATTGTCAAATCCTCAAGCGTATTTTGACAAAAGTTGCTTTGAGGGAAAAAACTGCTCGGAACGGCTACTTCATCAACCCGCGTGCAGAGCTGAAGGGGAAACCGAAACTGTCGGCCAGCCAAATGACCCTATATCTTGGCAAGGGGTTTGGCAGCTGCTTTTTTTTTTGTTGTTTTTTGTTTTTTTCTTTTCTCTCTCTGAAGCTGTTGTGCACAAGCTACTTTGGCAGAAACCCATTATTTCCTCTTTTCAAGCTTAAAAAGAGACTGCAGGTAGAATAAAAGTGGGGGGAGGAAGGGATTCGTACGGCTTTCCTGTTCTTCCCGATCGATTGGGGCCTTTTTCTGCTGTTCGGTCCATGCACAGCTTATTTTAAACATTCATCAGGAAGCTGGGAGTCACACACTTAACCGAGTGTTTGTTAATGAAAATGTTTTCGTTGTTGGAGTGTGAGATGAGCAACGTGCTTGACGCTTGTGTTGCAGTAAAGCCCGAGATATAATGGTACGGGAAAAACTTGTCGAGGGACCTGTAAGCAATTTGTTAAACAGAACTTATTCTAATGTCAGTGCTGATAAAGACAATGCAGTCCTGTCACGCATTACAATGAAAGCTTGCCAAGTCAATTAGGAGAGTGAACAGCAGACAGAGGCAGATGCTCTTAGCCAAGGTGTGATAGTAACACTGGCTCTCAGGGTTTGATATTCGGGACGATGCGAGATCTACACTCTGTCTTTCTTGAAAGTTTGATTGGTTTAACCAGACCAGTTGACAACTGGGGATACGTTTTTTTTTTTTTTTTTTATAAACATGGGCACAATGGAAGGCACAGCGTGCTCCTTGTCAGATTAACCAGCCACACACAAGTCTTACTTATTTTAAGGCTCCAGTGAAGAGGAATAAAGAGGAGCTCCTGGCAGAAATGGATTTAAAGATCTTTGTAACCAGGCTCATGGTGGTTAGTTATCACCTTGGACCGGGTTGTCGTGTCTCTACAGTATCCTAGAACTTTACTACTCTGAAACTGTGTGAATGTAGGCTGCGAATACTATCTCTTTATATAAGATTGCTATATCTTTTTGATTACTTCAATAAACAAAATCAGACTTCACCTATGGTTCTGAGGCCTTATATGTTCTCCGGCGAGAAAGGAAGGGGTGGAATTGAAGATTGCCACATACAAGTAATTGACTGTAGCTGAAATGTGAGCATCATATATTTGTCCTACATTTGGAGCCAAGTCACTTGACCTTATTGATTTTCCTTTCTTGTCTGCTTCTCACTCTCTTTCCACAGATCTACTAAACGGAGCACAGGAGAAGTGTGAGCTGCCACCTTTGGATGGTTTCCCTCACTGCGAGGGCAAGCTCAAGGTGACTCTTGCAACTGAGACACACACGCACACACACACGAGAAAAGAAAGAAAAATGACATGAAATGCTGTGTTAATGGGAATGTGATGTTTAAAAAGAAACCAGAGCTTATACTAACATACAAACCCTCTCTGAGTGACTGAAACAATCAGGATTGCAGAGGAAAAACAAAACCCAACAAAACAAAGCATTAGAATAGAATGTGCCTTTAATGAGGAAATTCTCAATAATTCTTGTCATGTCATGGTAATGAACGAAGCATCAGAAGACCGAACAGTTTGTTCTGTGTTGATTGGTTTGGTGCGGAGTGTGGATCAATGTGGTAAGAAAAAAAATCACACTCAGAAGCTAACAATACAAATTTAGTTTATTTTAGTTTAATGATTGCTTCATGTGATGTTTAATGTTCATTTAGTATCTACATTTTTAGGTGTTTTTTTTTTTCTGCAATTTAGGAAAAACAATCATCCAGGTTAATGCAACCACTTTGGCATTCTGTTGTGTTTACAAATTCTTCAGTAGCATTAACATTGTAGTTCTTCCGTAGCTGTGGCTGATTTTAAAGTCAACCAAAGAGAAAACTGGTTGCGATTGTCTCGGTTTTTACTAAACCGATTGAAAGAAGAGGACTGGACGGATCTTTCAGTGACATGAATCTTGATCTCTACTGATTTGTGAGGTTCCCAGGCCAGGTCATGGTTAAGTTGTTCTTGAATTGAGGCCTTCACTCCCTGTTGAACAACGCGTTGTGTCTGGTTAGGCAACCCCCAACACGTCTGAGACCATCCATGCTTATCGCACATTTCTTGACAAAGAGGTTTCGGTTGCTCACCGAGGCCCAGCCGCATTTTCCTAAAACGCGTTTGCACACATACAGTGACTGCATTTATCCCTGTGCTGTTTGTGTGTCTGTGTGAGTGGGGCTCCCCAGAGATGATAGAGTCCTATCATAAACACACCATCTGCTCAGCCAGTCCCCGTCCCCCACAGATACAGTCAGCTCTTCCAACTGTGTGTCAGGTGATGCCAAACCTTTGCCTCGTGCATGCAACACAACATACACACACAAATGGAAACCTTATGTGCTTGTTTTTTTTCTTCCATTTCAGAACTAGGTTAAAATTGATTTTCCGCGGCAGTTTTGCTCGCAGTTGTGTGACAACCTGACAAATTAATTTCTCAGTTTAATTTCCCACCACTCTGAGAATTGTATTCAAGCCATTTTTTTTTTTAAACAAATTTCACATCGCCCACATCCCCTCCCCCATGGAGATAGATTTGAAACCTATTTCACGTATCCCTATCAGCTGCTCCCCTAAAGTCAGCTCACATGATTTGCTGGCATCCCTGGACCAAGCGGGCAAGCGGTTAGTCCCCATCTTAGCTCAAGAGCCATTCCGCCTTGCATTTGTCCCCCGGATGCTGTTCGGGAAAATCTGCCTGCGAAGGCTCCTCTGCAGCAACGATGCTCCTGTGGCCGAACCGAGGATTGCGTTTTTGCTTCATTCCAGGCTTTAATGGTTTCTCCTGTTCCTCCCCAGTGGATGAAGGAGATGTGGCGCTCAGATTCCTGTTATGCCAGCTATGGAGTGGACGGATCCACCTGCTCCTTCTTCATCTACCTCAGCGAGGTGAGCCTAATACACCCACAGATGTTTTCACTTTAAAATGAAGCGATTGCAATTTTGTTTTCTGAATTGCATTTCTCCTTTGCTTTGGCATGTCACCTCCCCTTAGTTTTAATCACGATAACCTCTGAAACGTTAAAGGCTTTGAGCAAAACTACTTTCAGCAAAAAAGAAATTGCATCAAGCTGAAGTTTGGCTAAACTCCGTGAAACATTTCGCATGCTTCTAATTTAGAGGCTATTGTTGAGAAGATTCATAAGGAGGCAGTCCCCCTTTACGCTCTGAATTTCTCAGCCAGTCTGTCGTGCTCAGATTGTCCTCAGTCACAAATACATCCACTCAAGGGAAGACAGAGTTATACGCCCTAAACGCTTGGGATTTATTTATTTATTTGTTTTTAACAAAGCGTAATTGCTTGGAAATGTTTAGAACTGCAGATGTATGAAAACAAATTGAAAAATCGACCAAGATGTGCAGCGTCTTTGGGATACACGGAGTAAACTGCTCCCTCTGTTCATTTGATGAAAGAACCCTGTCGCTTGGTTTGACCCATGGTGATTTATCGATGATCTATTAGATGAATCGATACGGTTTGTAAGACTTAATTATGCAGATATAATACCTATTAGCACAATAAACCTAGTGTTTGGTTTCGCCTTGGAAATCATTGGAGTATCAAATACCAGTTACCTCTCCATCCTCAAGAGCACCGCATTCTCCTATCAGGAACATTTTCTGTTCTGCTCTTGGATTTCAATCAAACCAGCCTTTATCTGCAGTAACATGAGCAGGAACCATGGCACGTTTGCAGCAAGAACTAAAGTTCATTACAAGCCAAAAAAAAAAAAAAAACCCGCTTCGGGAAACCTTGAAAACACACCTTCGCCCTTTCAGCAACCAGGGAAGGATATAAGAGAGCCAAAATATGAGCGAAGGAAATCAGATGAAAATATTTCATTTTAAACCAGAGGAAATGACAATGTGTTGAAGAAGACAGCGTGAAAGGAATGGAAGATGACGGTGGGAGGGAAAGACAGGGAAAATAGAACAAGGTTTTTCTTTCGGAGCGTACAGAATGCAGGTAGGGCCATGAAATTATCAGGGTTTTTTTTACTGCTTTCCCTCAGTTTTGTAATATCCTTGGTAAACAGGGGGGAAAAAAAGCAGTCAGACTGGCTTGAAGGGTTTCTGTTCCACGGTTGAAATAGCTTGCGTCAAAAGATGTTTACGAAAAACACACACCTCATGTGTATTTATGTACAAGTTGTTTAAAAGCCTCAAAGATGAATTAAAGGCTTATTATTATGATTAACGGGCAGCAGGGTGGTGCAGCGGTTCCAGCAAGAAGATCCCTGGTTGGATCCTGGTAGAGATCCCCAGTGTCTGTGTGGGTTTCCTCCAGGTTCTCTGATTTCTTCCCGTAGACCAAAAACAAAAGGCAGGTGAAATGGAAATCACTACATTGCCCAAATGTGTGAGTGGCTACATGTATGGGGCCCTGTGATTGATCCGAGGTGAACCCTGCCTCTCACCCAATGACAGCTGGGATCCAGCACCCCCACAACAGTGCAGGAGAAGTGGTCTGGATGATGAAGTTATGAATGTAATTAACATCATGCATGTGTGAAAACAGGAAAACACCATCTTCCCATCTTCATTAAATGCTCTATATTATTTAAGTATGTAAGTATTACCTTCCCGCTTGAAGTGCCGAAATGCTGTCCCCTTCTCGAATATGAAATATATATGGGTTTGAGCATTCATGTCCAGAATTTACCTGATGTTATCACTTTTATCACTTTTTACCAGGGAAATGGAAAAAACTCAGGAACAATAACCTCACTTGCATTTCATAACAAAACCAAAAAGGAAAACAGGAGCAAATAGAAGGTTCAGATCTCACAGAAACACTTTTTGTTATTCCGCTTATAACCATAGGGGCAGGATGAGATATTTATTTGTGTGATAATTTCTGTAATGCATACAGATGTATTGAAGCCGGAATGGCTTTGCTTAACATGAGAAATTGTATTTGGAGCAAAACACTGTCCTTTTCTGCAAAGAGCTCATCAGTACCGCTTCCAACTCAATGGGCTCTTTTTTGGTTCATGAAAGTTAAGCAGGTAGTTTTTTTATTTTTTTTGCATATTCCTGTTGACAGATGAGCACTTGAAAGCACAAACCACCAACTATGCCAGTTTAGAAAAAAACAGTTGGGGTTTTTTTCAGAGCGTTAAATGGATCTGCTCCATAACTTATCGGGCCTCTCTCCTCGGCCAAAGCTGCAACCCTTTCATCGAGTTTGGTTAACATTGGCAGCGCCTTTTTTTTTTTGCGCAAGCACTGATGGAAACACGGACTCATTCAGAAATCCTCCCTCGTGGTGGAAACAATACTGACGATCTCAGCACCGGCCCAACAAACAGCTTGGTGGCCAAATGGCAAGGAGCCCTGCTTTTTGTGTGTGATATAAAGCTCCCATGACCTCCGAATGGGGTTCAGTCCCGGGTGATCCAGCAGCCTGGAGATTCAAGGGGGTCAGGCAGACTTCAAACACTTTCAGTGGTCACAACATCATCACTGCTTATTGCGTTATCAAGTAATATATATAACTAACTTTTGTTTCTCTAAAGGACACCGTGTTGCAGGGTTTGCCTCGGACAGGCCGGTCACCACGATCTTCAGTTTTATCGACGATCCTCTTTTGTGTGATGAAAACACAGTGATCAGTAAACCAAGGCCGAACATAATTCTTGGAGCTGATGCGGCGAACCAAAGAGCCTTAAATCACTTCCCTCTCAGCATCCATGAAATACCTTTCTGTCTCCTCCACAAAACAAACTGGATTTCAGTCGGCTGATAATTGTTTGTCAAAGCATAGTCCGCATCTGAATACCAAACCTGCGCTCCCTAATTCATTTGAAACACCAAGTTCATGCAATTCTGTTGTCGTCACTTTAGATCTCTTCATCTAGTAAGGCCTTTCGTTAACTGAGAATTATCTTAGTTTTATATTTTTCAGCTTTGAGTGCTTGGCCTTTCTCCTCTAATTTGTAGTTTATAGGGTTCATAGCAAATTTTTTTTCTTCTATTCATGTTAGTAGAATGTCAGCTCCAGCTTCACGTCTAGAATAGTCACCATTGTGATATAAATATTGAATGTGCACTGAAAGCATTGCAAGAATCTTACCCGATCTTAAAAACACCCGGCTCTGTATAGAAATAGAACGGACGGAACTGAATGGACAACAACAGAAGTCCATTCAGTTGGGGGGTTGGAGGAGGTGTCATGTCCCCGCCCCCTTGTCTTTCACACTCACCCCCAAGCAGTAGTGCTTTAGAAACAGTGGTGCTTTAGAGAGCACTACCGCAGTTCAATTTACTGTCATGAGTGCTAAAAATGTAAAGGGGATACTTTTTGATAGCATCTGTGCATTCTGATGACGCTGACTGCTCATAGCCTCATCCAAACTTTGTCAGGGTATGTCTTTATCTCCATGTAAAACCGCTTCCGATCATCTCCTCCATCGATCCCACAGTTTCACATCCTATGTTTTCAGAGTCAACTGAAAACACTGAGCAGGGACCCACAACAGTGACCTTGTGATGGCGGGGAAGATAGCGAGTCTTGATAGATGTCACTGATTTGGAGGGTCAGGTAGCACAGCGTGGATCGGGTGTTTGCAGTTGGTGCCAGTTTTTAGGAAGAGACCAAACACCCCTATTATCAGATTCACAGCTGAAAGGCAATGGTCATCCTGGCGTAGCCATCTCTCCATAACCTTCTAAAGATCTCAGCACCTCGTATCTTGTACCACTCCTTCGTATTGCAGGGGAACACCAACTCTGCAGGTCACTTATGGCTTTGACTGCTGCGCTCTTGCTACTGGATGGCAAATCTCGGAAAGCGACCCTTGAGCACAGTGGCATCTGCTCCCTCCCCAATCCTGGAATAGATTATTCCTCTAATCATCCCATAGAGGCAAAATTTCAATTTCCTCGTCACAACCTCTGGAGTGATAATAGAACGGGGCTGTAAACCTAGACTTCTAAGTTGTCATCTCTCGAGGGACCAGGTAATATTACGTGACAAAAAAATACCATCGCAAGATCTGAAAGCTTTTGGGGGCAGGGGATAGGTATTTGTTTCATCGCGTTTATACCATTGTTGTGCTGCCCAATTTTCCAGCCCCCAGGTAAGTCACTGTTCTTCAGCCCTGTCTACTCAGTGAATGGGTGTGTCACGCCTTTTGTCTACCATTGTCAGCCATCGGGGTGTGTGTTTACCTCTGGAGGGCTGCAGAGGATACACATAATAAGGATTATTTCCCAATTGGTAAAAGGATATTTTAATGTGATATGTGAAATCTGTGAAAAGCAGGTGTGCGTCGCAGCCGCTCTGTTCTCTCGTGCTGTGACGCCAAAGAATCTACCGCCTCCGAACAGCCTGTTTCTCAATTGGCGTTGAATTCTCGCATCAGCTGCTTGCACGTGCTGCCATATTTGCGTGTGGATTCTGTGGTTTTAGTTAGATGCAATAACAAACAACGGGATGTTTACCGACTCTCCTCTTTTGTGTTTGTTTTTGTCAGGTCGAGAACTGGTGTCCCCGTCTGCCTTGGAGGATAAAGTCCTTGAATGACGAATCCGACAGGAGGGGCCAGGTGAGAAACACAGCTTCTGTAAACAACATGAAAATGCTTCAACACTCTGACACGCTGAGTCATTCAAGGGCTCTCCTTACAGCGCACTGCTTGTCCAGCACTCCTAATGGTCTCTTCACAATGTTTGCACTGTTAGGAATAAATGATATATTTCATGTTGAACAAAATGAAGGCTTGTTTGGTTGTTGTACTTGTAGCCGCAGCTATCTTGAAATGGCACTTAGCGTGTGTACACATTGCTTGGCAGAAAATTTATACTATGTATGCCAAAAATAGCTTTATTTAATAGCAACATATCCAGGATGCCGTGCTGACTGGCCCACCCCTGGGTGTCAGTTCCACAGTCTAACAGTTTATTCTCAGTGATGGGACAACTCCCGACACAGTAACTGTGGTGTTGTAACGCTATTCAAGCCTTTTTTATGGAATATTAACTCCGCGCCACTCGTGCAAAGGTGTGAGTATGTAGGTTTAAAAGGACCAGCCTGAGGGTCGTGAAAGCATGACGGGTAATTTTGGCAACGAATGAGCGAATAGATGGTTCTGAAGCGTTAACGCGCCTCAGCTGCGCTAAAAGCTTGAAGCAGCTCTGGTTGACCAAAGCCGGAGTGACGGGACCTTGAGACAAATGTGGAATAAGCTTCCTCCGTTCCCGCCAACAGCTCACTCAAATCTCCTCTCTTCGCCGGGCTGACAGGCTTGTACAGTCCGAAGTATCAACCCTCAGAACCGTACCCCCGACATCTCTGCTGTGGCGGAATCAATATTAATCACTCCTCATCCTCTCGTTGGATGCATCAACAGCAATGGGCCCTCCGTGGTGGGGAGATGCCATTTGACAAGCTTTGGAGAATTTAATTCAGGCCGAGATTTTAATAGATTCAGTCTGCAAAAGTGATTTCCTGTCATGATGAGAGATGCTAATGTCCCACTACTGCCTTGTAATGGTTCGGTAATGGTGCCACGGTTTCTCCTTTTCTCTCCCTGTGTTTCTCATTGGCACTGTCTCCTGTCCCATTCATCACTCAATTCTTCCCTTCAGGATGCCCATGAGTCCATGAATAGGAAGCCATTCATGGTTACCCTAATTGCATTAATCACAATGGTGGGGTAAGAATAAGGATGTATTGACACATTTCCCATTTATTGCGGTGTTTCCAAAGCCATATCTGAGCCATTGCCTCATTTGGTTACATGTATTGACCCAACTGACCCCAGACAACAAACCACAGGAAAAGTCACAAAAGTGCTGTGTGCAGAAAACCAGATCATTTTAGATGGAACAGTCAGATCATGAACATTTGAAAGTCATTGATGTGCTGGGGGACAATTCAAACAATACAGAAGGGGCTTGAACCAAGATGTCTCTATCTGTTGTGCTGTTAGTCAGTGTTGTAGTACACAGCTGCCATAAACTGTTGAGTATAATGTTGTCACATCAAACAGCCACACACACAGCCTGGTTACAGTATATGTCTGTGGCCAAAATTGGTCTCAGTCAACCATGCTATGATACAAAGTGTGTGGACAAACTGTGCTATGAGACAAACTGTCACAAAGAACCCTATAGCATGATTCATTTTCATTCAATCCTCCTTCATAATTTGGGATACTATTTATCCATGTTCTCTCCTAATAAAGCACCCGGCACTCAGAAGGACTCAGAAATTTTTGGAGTTCTTCATATACATACATCCGCTGCCAATCTGATGTCATTAGCCTCTTTCCTAGTTTATAATGTCTCTGTTTGTTTGAACGCTACCCCCCTCGGAAATGTAAGCCAGCCATGTTTTCTGCCATTACACCCCACCCCAGCACTGTCATCCTGATCAGCAGGGACTTCAACCATGTACCCCTCACTCCCGTTCTCTCCACCTTCACTCAATACATAGACTGTGCAACGAGAGGGAATAAAACCCTGGATCTCCTGTATGCCAACGTGAGGGATGTGTATAACTCCCCCCTGTCCCCCCTCTGGGCAACTCGGATCATAACCTGGTACTCCTGGACACTGCCTACACACCGGTGGTGAAGCAGCAGGCGGCCAGCAACAGGTGTGTGAAGATCTGGCCCAAAGCCACAGAGGAGGCATTGCAGGAGTGCTCAGATGTCACCGACTGGGGCCTTTTTGAAAAGGACATGGTGGATGACATCGAGGGCCTCACCCGTTGCATATGAGACTACATCATATTCTGTGAAGACAACATAGTCCCGTCAAAAAGGCCCGTTGTTTCAATAACAACAAGCCATGGATCATTAAGGACATCAGAGGCCTTCTTAACAAGGGGGCCCTGAGTTTGCTGTGGAGCTACACCTTCTCTTCAATAGGTTTGACACCCCAGTGAGCTCTGGGGTCTCTTCCTCACATCTCTGCTGTATGCTCTGCTCCCCCCTCCATCGACGCGTTGCCCCCCCCCTCCACATACACGCTCCCCTCCTCCTGCCCACCAGCAGCAGCTTCTATGGCAGCCCCCGCTCACCCTGCCTCACTATCTCCTCAAACCCGAACGCAAACGCTACCTGCCCCCCCTTCCCCCGTCCATCCGCAACTGCCAAGGACATCCCCCCCCCCCCCTCCTCCACCACACCATCTCTTTCCCCTGAGCACAGACATGGCCACTACTACATCCATAGGAACATTAACAAACACACAACCGCTGCTCCCCTGCCTATCAACAGTTCCCCTCGGTTAGTATTCCCCCACATCACCCCCTATCCCCCTCAGTTCTGACGCAGACACTCTACGGCCCCACCCTCACCTTCAGCCAGGTGCAGAGGGAGTTCTCAAGGTTGTCGGAGAGCAAAGCCAATGGGCCGGACAACATCTGCCCCAGGGTCCTCAAGGTGTGTGCTGGGCAGCTGGCTGGACCTTTCAGCACCTTTTCAACCTCCCTCTGAGGTTGCTGAAGTTGCCTCCAAGACCAACGAGGTGGTTGTGGACTTTCGGAAGAATCAGGAGACAATTACCAATCACTACCAGGGTGAAGAGGTGGAGACAGTGGACTCCTACAAGTACCTTGGGGTGCACATTAACAATAAATTGGACTGGTCACACAACACTGATGCACTCTATAGGAAGGGTCAGGGCAAGATGTTCTTCCTGAGGAGACTGAGGTCGTTTGGCATCTGTAGCGGGTTCCTCAAGAACTTCTACCTGTCTATGGTAGCCGGCGCACTCTTCTTTGGTATAGTGTGCTGTTTGGGCGATGGCAGGCCTGGTGAGATTAATAGGCTCAACAAGTGAGGAAAGCCCACTTGGGGGTTGGGACTGAACCTGGACCCTCTTCCATGGGTAGCAGTGGGGAGGGTGAAGGACAAACTGGGAGCTATCCTGGACAATCCTTCCCACAACCTGCACGATGAGCTGTGGCTGATGGGCAGCTCCTTCAGCCAACAGTTCAAACCAACCCCAGGGCAGAACTGAACGCTTCATATGCTCCTTTGTGCCCCATGGCCATCAAACTGCGCAACAGCAGTCTGTACGGCACACAACTCTGACTGGCCTGAGGTGCACCTGTGCTAATTCCACAATTACCCCTTACCCCATTCATTACCTCACCCATCCACATGTCATGCCCTAACTCTGCTGTCTTTCTTCTCCTTGTTGTTGGTCCCAGCACGCACACATCCTGCCTATTTCTGTTTATTTATTTTATTCTTGTCAATGCTATCGTCACTCTATGTATCTTGTCGTTTAGTTCTGGTTGTGTATTTTTCAACCTTATTGTTCTTTTGTGTTGTCCATTATTATCCTTGCTGTTGTTGTCTTTTTATTCGTGGACACCTTGCTATCTTCTGTCATCTGTCTCTTTTTATATTTATATTCATATTTATTTGAGTTTTTGATTTTTTTGACAGAACTGTTACACTGCTGTAACAAAGGAATTTCCCTATAGGGATCAATAAAGTTTATCTTATCTTATCTTATCTTATTGCCAGCTCTTTGGACAGTCAAGCTGTAATTTCTTCTGCACATGTCCCTTGTCATTTAAGTTCAGTTGCGAACGTTATTGATCCCTTGCAGGGAAATTATGACTAAATCATGGTTGGTTCAGCACCAGTATTTATTATGACTGGCAGTCATTACTACTTGCATGTGTGGAAAATTCCACACATGTATCATTGGAGGGGTGAACAAGTGAGAAGGCTGCCGCTTACAGGCCCCAGGGAGCAGTGTCGGGGTTCTTCGCCTTGCTCAAGGGCATCTCAACAGAAACACTTATGTTCTATGTACAAGTTCCATGTGGAAGTGACAAAAATAAGCAATGTGCAGTTTTTTTTGAAAAAACAGAAATGCAGCTCACATAGAAATCTCACTCCGAGTTTGTGTTGAATCGTGATAATGTTTTAAAGACCTCCTTGGGTTCACCTCATGGAAGCAGCAGAATGTAGGATTACGAAGGGCTCTCCCAAACACAATCCCCGGGCCCACAAATCTCTCTGTTTGCCAGGATTACAATTTCTGTTTAATCTTTGATTCATTATTCAGTCCTACCATAGCGATCAACATGTCTGTGGACTTTGGAGATCTCGGGCAGGCTTGAATACCCACAAAGACAGACATACTGGTTCGAGGAGCTACATCGACTTTGATTTTGTTTGCAGGCTGAGATCCGGACCAGCTTCGAGGACCTCTACCACGTGATGTCACAACGGGAGGAGTTCCGCTGGATGATGCTGCGGATCAAGCGCATGGCGGAGCCATGGGTCGGAGCCATCCGCTCACTGGCGTCCAAGCAAAACCTGGCCATGCGTCACAGAAAGAAGGTATGACCTTGCGGGGATCAGCTGTGATGCAAGAATTATCGTGCAATATTACGTCTCTGTGATGGTTTGTCCGCTTAATCCTGCAACACTGTTAAGTGCACTTGTGCGTTGTTTGGAACAATGGCACCGTTAACCTCCACGTTGGCTGCTGCAAGAGATAGGGAGGTATAAAGAGTGACGTGGATCCTCCATTGTGTCACAAGCACACAGCTTGCTCCTTGTTTGAATAATGTGCTTTGCACATCCGCTGGTCTTGTAAATTGCTGTATCTCGGTGTGGATGAAAAGCATCCTTGCCTTCACCGAAGGGGAGCCATCTACTTATCTCTCGCCAGGTACCTATCAGTCCTTATGTTGTTTTATTCCTCACTGGAATCTATCAAATCTATAATTTAACAAAGAGCATTTTATATTTCGGCACCAAATCCCGATACTTTCAAAGCCAGTCCTTTTTATTACAGCCACTAATCTCTTTTGGATAGCAAACTTGAAATGATAATCCTCGAATAGTCTTTTTCCGGACTGAGTTTGGCCTCCAACAATGAAAAATGCCCCGACCACTTCAGACAAAAGCACAATATTGCTTCCTCCTGTGAAACACCTAGTTTCCTTCAGTCGCTGACAGCTGCTCTACCTGTCTGTTTGTTGGTGGCTTTGGTTTTTTTTGTGTCTGTAAGTGTGTATGTGTTTATACTTAAGGTGAATATTTTTCCAAGCAGCGCCTGATATACATGATAAAGCTGCCTTTGCTGTCCCCCCGCTAGGCTAAATATTTCATCCACCTCATTTAAATCTTTTTATGGAGACAACACTGCCGGAAGTCAGAATTATCCCCTCTCCTTTCAATTTGATACATTTGTCCTTCTGCTCGCTCTGTCTGAGTCTCTTGTCTCACTTGTTTTATCCCCTTCAATTCCCCCATCAGATCCTCGTACACTTGGGGCTGCTGACGAAGGAGTCGGGTTTCAAGATTGCAGAGAACGCCTTCAGCGGTGGCCCCCTGGGCGAGCTGGTCCAGTGGAGTGATCTCATCACCACGCTGTACCTGCTTGGTCACGACGTCCGCATCTCAGCCTCCCTGGCTGAGCTCAAGGAGTCAGTACCTAACGCATCTCATGTAATATCAGTTCTTAACATTTTAATGTGTCTGGATGATTTGGAGCAAAGGCACACAAGATCTAACATGCCATTAATGTCCTCTACGGCTGAAAGGCAGAGGAGGGAAGGAACTCTGACGATGTCCATAATTTTTATGACTCTGTTGAATGTTAACCACTTATTATATAGTCAAAGTTTTTTGTATTTCTCCTTCAGCTGTCAACAGCTTGGGTATTCACATGACAAGGTGTTGACTGTTTTGATAAAGACGTATCACCCATGTCACTTAATCTGCTAGTATCCTTTTAAAGGATTTTGAGTTTCCTTGATAACATGTGCAAATCTTCAGACCCATCAATGCCACAGTAAACCGCGTTCAGGATTTGCTTTCACTGAAGAAACTGTATTCTTTTCAACATCAGTGGGATCATATGCTCTGATCGTTACAAAGACAAAAGGGAGCCGGCTTTTTAAGTTGCATGATGGCCATTCCCTTGCAGGAACAAAACAAGTGTGACCCCCCCCCCCCCACACACACACACACACACACACCAAAACCAATTAAAGGTAATCTTTTGACTGTGCCATTTTTCTTTTCAAGTGTCACTCTGAATCACGTTGACAGCTTCATGTTGTCGAGCGATCTCATATTATCCAACGCCCTCTTGGTTTTCAGACAAAGTGAAGTATCCAAAGCCTCTTGCCTCCGTCATCCATGCTGACTTTGTCAGGGATTAATTTTCTCTGTTGTTTGCATTGAGTTAAAGTAAGCACCGGGAAGGGCAGTTTGCACGATGCCAATGTTCAAAGGTCATGACTGGGTCATAGACTTAAAGTCTTAACAGACTGTAAAATCCCAATAACTCTTCCTTCATGTTTGCATTTATATTCGCTACTGTCCCATTCTTGAAATGTGATTTTTCTAGTCCCAATTGTGTGCCTTGTGGTATCTTTACTGTATAAATATGCCCTTTACTATGCATTTATATTGGCAACACGGGTGTCCCTGGCAAACCTGCTTGCATGTGACGTCAATAGTCCAAGTTTGAAAAATCTCCAGAAATATAGTGCTAATCCCACAAAAAAAACAGACTTTCCTAACCGTCATCCTTCTTTCTCCAGTATCATGCGCAAGGTCATGGGGAACAAATCCAGTTGTCCCACCCAGGGTGACAAGATAGTGGAGCTCATCTACATTGACATCGTGGGCCTCACGCAGTTCAAGAAGACAATGGGGCCTTCCTGGGTCCACTACCAGTAAGTGCACTGAAAGTGTGCAACCAGATGTCATATTATGTGTGTGTGTGTGTGTGTTTGCGCGTGTGTGTGTATTCTGTGCTTCAGCCAAACAAGTCTTTCACTGCTCCGCTGCCAAATTTAGCGTAGCAATTTTAAAGTTAGTAAATTGTGTCATCGATGTTATTTGCCTTGAAATAAAGTGGCCGGCTGCCATGTAGTACTGACCCTGCCAGGTCAACAAAATGTGCAGTCAGCCTATGTCCTAATTTGTTTCGCAGTCCATTTTGCTCAGCCAGAGATGCTTTGCATTTTCCATCATGGGCTAACAGCACAGATGTGCGGGAAGCCTTGACGTGCTAAGATCTTTCTTAGCAATTCTCATCAATGTTCTACATATTCGGCTGTGAGTCACCTAAATCAGTCAAACATCTGCAACCTTGTACTACAGTTTGTTAGAACAGCTTCTTTCACATTGGCAAGGACTATTAGGGAGGGGAATGTGATTGTGTGGTGCTCATCGGGACAATGAGTCTATTTTCAGCTTATACATTACAGTAATTTCCCATAAGCCCCAAGTCGTGTTTGTTGCAAGTGAGTCTATTCTATTCTCCTGGTGGATTGCTCCACCGAGAACTGTAGATTTGGCCTTCCTGGTCGCGTTTGAAAGTGCCCTCATCAGCTTGCGCTGACAGGAAAAGAAAAGGAACAATAAGTCTGGGGGTACTAATGGCCTCTGCAGCTTGTCGCCGGGTTTTGTTTGTCAGTGACATAACACCTTCAACTGCATCCAGCCCTTTTGTGCCCTGAGGAAATCGAGTCAGCCGCAGGCAGGAATGCAAGGTCCAGATGCTGTTTGCTTCATCACTTCTCTTGCCATTACAGAACAGTCATGTCAAAGCACTTTTTTGAAAAGCGCACGCAGAACCATCATCATTCCCTTTTTTCGGCATGTTGTTTTCAGAAATAGCAGCTGATAGCTTGTCGGGCCAGCTTGCGATAAATGCGTTTTGTTATTGCCACGTTCTTCTTCTTCCTCTTCTTCTTATCTGTGTTTCCCGCCGTATCACTGTGTTTAACATTACTCCAGAGAAGCAGGGATACTTTGAGCTAAGCATCAGATGCAGCCAACACCGCTTCATTGTTCCATTTCATGTCATCTTTTCATTCGATAGCACAAAGGAAGTGGTACACTCAGATTTGCATCACGCACGCAAGGAAATGCCCCAATGTGTTTGTGTGGGGCCTGTGTGTTTGAAGGTTGTATAAACTCACCCATACTGCACGAACGAACAGGCAGACATCACTCGTGTGTTGCTACTCTGTAACCGCAAGTTGGATTTCAAAAGCTCTTCTCAGCCTGCTATACTTTTGTATAGTTTCTAATTTCAGTTCTCCAATATTATCCACTATGTTATTTGCCAAATGCTGTCTGAAAGCCAAAGTTGTGTGTGTGTTGGGGGGGGTTTAAGGAGGTGTGTAATAAGGATTGCGTACGTGTGTTTGTGCGAGAGTTCATGTTCTGTCTGAGAAATACATCAGTAGTTGAAAACAGCAGAGCTGTGTTTTTAAAGGCACCATGTATCTGACTATGGCATCATCTTCTTTTCCTTTTAGAAAAAACACCACCAGTTGGTGTCTAGCACTTACAGACATAAAGCGGTTCCACAGCAAATCCTTCGTCATCAGTTTTGCATAAGAGTATTTTTTATATTGCTTTTAGCACATGCCAGGTAAAACCCCTGTATGTTATCCATTTGGGATTATTTCAGATAAACCAATTAACTTAACTTTGACTGATAAACCTATTCATTTTCACTCAGCCCAGCCTATTTGCTATATTGCCGTGTTGCTAAGCGAGTACTGATAAACAGCGCAGCGTCAAATCCTGTTCCATTTAGGAGCCTAAATTCAACCTACTGCGCTCACTATATGTGCTAAAAGCCTCACCAGAGACATGGTTACTGCTGCAGCAGCAGGCCTCATCTGTTAGGTGTATCTACTGCAAAAAGATTGGGGATGTTTTGGTTTGTTTGTTTTTTTCTTCTCCAGAACAAGTGGAATGGACATGTTGTTGTTGTTGTTGTGCACCCTGAAGTTTCCACAATGTTTCCAAGCTCTCATCTTTTCCCATGGGCCCTCTTGTGTTCACATAGCCAGCTGCACAGCATCTGCCTGCATGGACAGATGATCACTGACAGAGTGTCACAACTGAGAGATTGTTGTTTTTACCTGCAGATTTATTTTGCTTTGCATTTCTGCATAGGTGAATTTGTTTATATTTTACTTTCATTGCTGCTTCAGGGGAGAGGAAGCCAATTTGCTTATCATCAGTGCATATGTTTGTTGCTGTATTGAGGACAAATGCAGAGGATAAAATGAGTGGGCAGCTTCAGCTGATTGGAAATATGTATATAACAGATGTGTGAAAACAATTCTGATGGAATTCAGTTTATTTAAAAATCCTTTTCCTAAGAAAAAAAGAAATTGCTTGATATTTCACTTCTTAAAAACAACAAAAATGTTGGAAAATATCTCAACGCCGCAAGACTAGAAAGAGCAGGCATTAGCAAATCAGCGTCAAGAAGAGAAAGTTGTAAAAACCCCAAGCTTCCATTTGATTAAAATATGTGAGCGATGTTCGGATTGCATTAAACACACAAAGACAAATGTACCAATATATATTCGAATTGGATCCCATCCTCAAGTGGAAAACATTTGCATATTTTTAATGATTCAATTCCTTCTAGCTGTCTTAATTTGTATGGAGGGTTTCTTTTTTTTTTTTTTTGAAACAGCAATTGTCAATCCCCAGCTCAGTGCCCATCTCATTGGTTTAAGTACAACTTTGTGGCGTCAGAGTTCCCAGATCCAGTAGAGACTTGTATCTGGATTCCTTGCGGCACTTTGTTTTGACGTAACCCGCTGAGCAACAATTTCAAAGGAACATACGGTTGGTAAATGCAAGAGAATTTCCTTGTAGTTTTGGATCATCACAAACTTAACACTTAACTCAACAGAATTCTTACGAATATCTCAATCATGTTTCACCAGTCACACCTACTTGTTAGCTTCCTGTTAAGACCTATCATTTATTGACAGTCAAACAGCAGGCCTGCACAAGACGACCCCTGCAGCTACTACTGAGAAACTGTCAAATCTATTGTTTATGTGGTTCATTTCCTTCACTATTACATTTTTAAGTTTGAGTGGTCATGCAGAGTCTGAGCTTGTCATTTGGAATTTATTGCCTCACAAAGTAAATATTAGCAAAACCTCCCGGGCTGAGGCTGATCATTCGACACATCATTTATGAACATTTATGAGTCCCGTTGAAGCCATTGATAGCAAAAGTATGGTGAATTCTCACATCTCCACAACAATTGGATATGAACCCTTCTTTAACTTTAATTTTGTATAGTAACCCATTTAAATACAGTAATAAGACAGATCACTAATTCCCCAGTCTGTTTGTCGCCAAGTTGTTTTGTTTGCCCTCAAGATTTACAGGCTACCAAAGAGCACCGGTTAAAGTCCTGTAAGTGGATAATTGTCACATTAAACCTGGACCAATGAAGCGAGTTTTGTCATGTTGCTCCTTCAGATTCACACACTCATCCACAGGGCCATGGAGGACAAAACTCCTGTGCTGCTTTTTTTTTGTTTATCCGTTTCTCCATTGAGCTCATCAGAAACTGTGACAAGAAATTCATCAGTCACATTTCTTGCGTTTGGTCTATCGATGCCTCTGCATCAGACGGTGTCTTGCTGAATTACCCCCCCCACACACACACACACAAAAAAAATACACGCGAGGCTAATATTACAGAACTAATGGATATAAATGGATTACTTATGGTCTTCTGACATATATTGCATGAAAACAACAAGGCATCCTTGTTGAAATGGATGTGTTTTGTTTGACTGGATAATAATTCTCACTGCGTCACATGTACCAGGTCTGTTTTGTTAACCAAAGGATTCAAGGCATTTCAGTCAGAAAAGAAATACTGTCCTTACATTTTCCAGGCTTCCTCAAAAAAACAGATTCTTCACAATGGCGTAATCTTTCCAATCTTTATGGTAATTAAAAAATGCAGTTAATTTTCCTTTTCCCATTTGCTTCGCAAATCTCACAGGCCTTATCTTCTTCACCGGCGCCACCTTCAATTCTCATTTCATTCATTGTCATTTTCCTGTCATGCTGGTGCCTCTAAATTCTCTTGGGGGAACCCTTGAACTGCTGAATATGTGACCAATGTGAATTTTTGGGCAGTTGATGTGGGATTGGATTTTAGGGTTTAGCCCTCCACAGTTACAAATAAAGTGTGCATAACAAAGTGAGGCTGGTGGATCAGAACGAAACCCAACCTATCCAATGTGAAGGCCGTGAGAATCTTAAACAACCTGTCTTTCTGTGTCGCCATAGGTGCATGCTGCGAGTGCTGGATTCATTCGGGACGGAGCCAGAGTTCAACCATGCCCACTACGCTCAGTCTAAGGGTCACAAGACGCCGTGGGGGAAGTGGAACCTCAACCCGCAGCAGTTCAATACCATGTTCCGTAAGTTCCCAGAGCAAAGCTGTAATCATAGGAACCCAAAGGGCAAGCATGATCCCGCATTTTGCGTTGTGGGATTTGTTGGTGTAACCGCGAGGTAAAACCAACGGGAGGAAGCCCGGTAGGAGATCGACAGATAAGACAGACGGCGCTACCATACATCGACAGGTGGAGCTGGTTGGGTCATGGGCGCCCAGGTGGACAGCGCTGGTGTACACGGATGAGGCAGGAACACGGGTCAGAAACAGGAGTGGGTGGCTAGGCAGATGGCGCTATCATACACCGACAAGGGATCGTTATGTATCCTGTATCGCGGCAGGATACACAGGTTTACACCGCAGAGGGGAGTGGCAGGATGCATCTCGCCGGGGTGAAGGAGGGAATGAAGAAGACCGAGGAAAATTGACAAATGATCCAGGAACAAGTCAGGCTCAGAGCTCAGGCTTTTAACCCTTCGCTGATCACCGCGAACCAGGACCAGCCTTGCACGCCCACTCGCACGGCAGTCTTCGGCTGCGCCCAACCCCGACATTTTGGCTTCCATACGGGGGATTTCGAATTCACAATAGAATTAACAGCAACAAAAAAGAAAAACCACAGTGGTTCCTCCTCGGTCAGCAGATTTCATCAGCTCGACCGCTTCCTCTTTGTTGATGTTAAATAAGATGAAGTCGCCAAGCGTGGCCTGAGGCAGCATTTGTCGGCTTCCGCGTGCATCATACCACACACCATTGCGATTCCATTTTAATATTCTCCAATTATTATGATGTTTGGGTTGGAATTGGACATGGCGGTAAATCCAGTGCCGTGCCAGTTATGGAATGTCATCAGGCAGATTAAAGCAAAGTAAGAGGTCGGATACCCAGCACTCCGTTTTATTGTGATTATGAACGTTCAGATTTTATTGTGCCGCATATGTGCACTGCTGCTGTCGTTAGATCACTCAGCAGCCTCATTTTCTGAAGTGAATGAGCAGCGGCACCACACCGGAGAGAAAGGAGCCAGTCTTCTCTCAGGGGTACTGACTTTTCTTTTTCTTTCCGAGAAAGTGAAATGTTACCCCTACAGTCCCTGGTTGTCAGGTGAAATGAGGGGCTCTCCAGAATACCCCTGTGTCTGAATAGATCCTTTGTCTGTTTAATAGTGTATGCCTTTCTCATAACACACAGGGTCCTTGCAAAAAAAAAAAAAAGTTAAGAGTTGCCAGCTTAGATGATATCACCGGTGAAATCAGTGGACTTTGGTTTGATCAGGTGTTAAGGTTGTAAAAATGGCGTTGCTTCCAGGTATAAGGAAAGAGCTCTGCTGCCTGATGTATCTCTTTGGGTTAGAGAGCAACATGTATGCCAAATGAAGATCGGTATGTGAAAGTTACACGGCCCCAGAGGCGCGACTCCAACAGGATCTGTTGTTGCAGGTTTTTCTGACCAGGTGTTTCTGTTTGTCGGTGACAGAAGACTATCAGAGAAGATGTCGGGATGGTTCCTCTTCTAAAAAGCTCCACCCAACTGCCAGTATGGGCAGCAAAGTAAAATGTGTTAACCACGGGGCTACTAGATTAGGTATGATTTAAGGTGTATCTCTTGCCAGGTGTATCTCTTGTTTTATTGAGGGGGAGGGCCAACTTTGACATTGATCAATAGGTTTTACCACTTCTTAGTTATTGTTTAACTTTGGGCTTCGGTTCTTCTTGTCTCTGTGAGGCCTCTTTTGTTCCACGCTTCTGCAGAGCCTGGTTGGATCCACAGGTACCCTTTGCCCTACTTTTTCTCTTTAAAACCATCGTCTAACACTTTCTCTGCCTAGTGGCATTAGTCGATTCACAGAACTGCCAGACGTATTCTCGATCAATGACTGAGCGTGGTCACATCTGCTGGATGGATATCTGTGTGGCAGAGATTTACCCTGGATAGCCTCGCATGATGGAAGTGCTTCAGAGCCATTGTGGGCATGTCTATTCAGACACTAATTAATACAATTTCCGTCACATATGCAGTCCTTCTAGTCTGTCACAGGGAATGTCTGTCACCCTTTTCACCTTGATTTTAGCCTCCTTGAATAACCCTTTCCTGGATGACTGCCAGTGATGTTTAAAAAAAAAAACTTATTTGTGAAGAATCTGGTTCATGGTCGGTGCAGATAACCTTCAAGTCACAGTGGATTCAGCGGTGTTGTCATCAGTACCTCAGCAGAGCTGTTTTGAAGTGTTGGCTCCAGAAGGCTTGTCCACCAAGCGTTTGTCACAAACACCAAAACGGGGGACAGCGAGTAATCAATTCTAGATTCGGATTCGTTCGTGTTAAAATTAGGCAGGGCCCCATGAAACCTTGGCTAGAGAGAATTGTGAGACCATGATCGCTGGCCAATAAGATAAGACAAGGCCAAATTGACCCCGTTAATCTTTTTCATCCAGGCCACGGTAACAAGTACAAGGCAGCTGTTGTTTCCACAGACTGCACATCTTGATGGGGCTGATTCTGTGAAGCAGAAAAGCTCAATGAATACAATGCTTATCTAATTAAAGGTTCAGTGTCAGGCTGGAAGTTGTGCGAAGGGTCCAGTTGGACCACTTTCTAATACAATATTTTAACTTCAAACAAAGTTACCAGAGCTTTTTGGGTCCATTATGCTAGCATGGAGCATGGAGTTGACTATAATATACTGACTGATGGTCTGATGTGCTAACTTTGTTTAGAAAATTTGAGATGAATATAAATATGTGTGGCTTAGGAGTCAGATTTGTTAACCTGATTTTTTTTTTTTTTTCTAAACCCCTTGCTCCAATTAGTGCTTGTGCTACCATCCATTGAACTCCTTTCCTTAAATTTTCAAATCTGGTCACATCAAAATGATGTATTTTTTTGATACCCTTTGTATTTTTCAACTTTCAAATGACTTATGATCGGTGTTTGAGGAAATTATGTTGCTTCCCAGGCCTTTATACAAAGTCTGCAGTTGCGGTTAAAATAATTTCAGTATTGGCTTATGTATGTATTTTATTTTCTTGCCGTTTCCCTGCTGCTGATTACTGGCGAGGGGTTAAACGCAGACCACGTTTATCTTCAAAGCTTTGCCTCAAGATCTGCCTGGCAGATGAATGTAAAGCTTTGGTTCATAATGTTATTGTATAATATTTTGTTTTTTTTTGCTTTGTTTTATTTCTTTTTAAATTTACATTTCTGTAATGCATGCATGTTCTCCAACTTTGTATATTCATGCTGCCCAAGGCACAGATGTTGTGTTAAAACGTACAGATGCATCATTGTGGCATAAGCGGAAGTAGGTATTAAACAAGGATCTTATGAGACACCCATTGAAACGATGAAGAATATGAATTACTTCACGCTGTCATTCTTCATTAATGTTTTGTATCAATGAAACTTTTATCATTTAGAGTTCATACGTGCACACAGATATTTGCTGCGACTGCTACTATTTGTAATAGAGGACAAGATTAAATCAGAAGCATGTCTTCATAGAGACAATCTGTTGAAATCTTAGTTTATTCTATTGATGTTTTTTTTTTTTTCCTCACTTATTTCATTTGTTTCCATGCCATCTGCATGCTGTGCTGTAGCACCATTTATAAGCCTTTCAGATTACAGCGGCATATCGGGACTCACAAGTGGCTTGTAGATGAGGGGAAACACTTACACATTAAATGAGTTATATACTGTATTGCAGTGAATCTCAAATATGTATCCGAGCGCAATTTGTTATGATAATACTGAATTGTGAAGTGTTGGCAAGCTCCCAACCCTTTAACATCGCTGCTGCACAGAGTCCAGAGAGTCTGGTGTTGGCCAGGCATTCTTCTGGTCGATGGCAGAAACAGTAGGCAGCTCGATTACTCGATACAAATTCGTAGAAACGTGTGAATAGCATACATTGGACTGATGGTGGCTGAGGAAGAAGTGTGTTTATATCACTCCTCTTCCTGTTGACTCAGCACCTATATTACCCTCAATGCATTTTGTTTTTTGTTGTGCCTGCCATACAGTTTGTAGCCCAAGGCAGGGGATAAGGTGACAGCGCTTTGATATAGGCGGTGAGAAGCTCAGTATGTATATTTGCAATAGAAATGACCGGTAAGTGAATGTAAATGATTGAAAGAGAAGTTTGGCTTCTGTGCTCATGGTCTATTGGATTCGGGGTTACATCAGCCTGGTGCTTTAAGTTGTGTGGATATCATTGTTTGGTGAAGACTCTGGGACGGGGCAAGACTGACGAGGCTCCGAGGAGCCCGAATGTTCCCGTGCTGTCAGAAAAGATATCCTACCCGAAACGGTATCGCTGACATTTCTTTAACCTTTTTCTTCGCCTCAGCTCAGCTAGATTTACAATTATTGACTCGTAGTTTGACAGCGTACACCCCCACACCCACCGACCCCCTCCTTTCTACTGCAAGCCCCCCCCCACCCCTGGCAAATTTGTCAAGAGCAGCAAACCAGCTGCTTGCACTGCAATACTGTCCTCTCAGGTTGTTTGTTAGCTAATAGCGAGTGAAACAGTGGCAGGCTGAGTGACATTTTGAGTGGCAGCTCTATCGGGAGGAGGAGCATCTGTTGCCAAAAACCATCAAGATGCTTGTGCCCTAATAAACAGCCAGGCCTGTTCACACAGTTAGTTTAGTCCATGAGTACGACAGCCGCCCCTGTTCACTGCCAAGAACTTGACACACAGGTTGGTGGATTTGTGGCCTTGTAACTGCAACTTATTGCCGCCATATTCAAGCAGCAAAGCGGAACACCAAGCGTATGCTTTATTTTAACTCGTTTCCATATTGACACCATTTTGTCACCTCTTCGCTGAGCGATTTGCGATTAAAATAAATAAACCTTACAGCGGTATTACCATAGAGACACCTCTGAGGTCACAAGCTCAGAATTGTGGATTTGGTATGTTGCTTTTCCAGTCTTCCAAGTTTTGCACGGTGAGTCCAATTTAACGCATTATTTCAAACCGAGAACGTGCAGCAAGTCCATATTTGTACTTCCGTAATTGATGCTTTTCAGTATTTTCAGTATTTCCATATGACAAAATAAATGTGCAGTGATTGAAATATATACATTTTATCTGTGCTTAATCCCATCCCACAATCAGGGGTCAGAATCACACGCGCACTGCTGACCAATAAAAGTCCAGTACAGCCGAGTTAGCATCGACTTGTCGACTTGTGATCTCGCCAGTTATTTTTTTAAACATGACAAAGCCCCTCCAAAACCGCCGCTGACATAACAGGACTGCGTTCCTCTTCACCCGGGCAAATCTGTTTCGCAGAGAGTTGCATTACACAACCCTTTTTTCGAGACCATGTATTATTAACAGTGACTGTCGCACTGGATATCATTTGCAAAGTCCGCCCAGTGTGTTTGGAAAGCAGCATAAGAGCATTTTCGTTGGGTTAGTTGTAAAATCTTTTGATCGTTTCATCATGTTTTTGGTGTTGTAGGATCTGCAGGTGTCTGAATAACACCCAGTCCCACGTGACTGCAAACACAAACACATCGCAAAGTGAGATGATATTGCCGAGCCATTAAAAGGTTCTGCTGTGGATCGGACCCCTGAGATGTGCACGGGAGGAGCGGTATCTCGGCGCATTAAACCTACTCGCTATCAAACCGTGCAACTCAGTGCCGGCATAATGGCTGTCATCCTGAGCGCGAGCTTTCACAGGAAGACCAGCTCTGCCACTTTTCAACACCCATATCAGCTGATGGGAATGTATAGTGCGTAATTCAAATTGTAAAAAGTAAAGCCACTCCCCGTTTCCTTTGTGCACTAGACAATACAACAAGGTATTCTTACAATACCTCACAGAATAGTGCGTTCAAGTGTCATCGATGGCAATGCTCCATGCTATAAAAAGTTGACCGTAAATATCAAAGAATCTTCCTGCTGACATTGAAAAGATCTCTGCTGCCTTCATTCTCTCTTGAAGCTCAAGACATGGGTTCTTGCTTGTTGTTTTTAATCCTCTTTTAAAGAATCTTTGTTTTTCGGCCGACCTTAGCGCACAACATTTGGTGTAACCACAACACGCGAGCTGAACTGCGGATGATGAAGATTTGGTCTGCACAACATTTGCAAGAGATGAAAATTGTGGTATACACATGGATTTTAATTCCTCAAATTCCGTCTCTCTACAACTCATTAGTCACTGCACCGAAGGAAATTCCATCCCTGTCATTTTCGTCTGGGGTAATGAAAAAAAAAAAAAATGGAATGATAAAGCTCTCTGACCACAGCAAATCCCTGGTGTTCTGACACAGACCACAAATGTGCACCAAAACACCTCCCTCGCTAGCAGTTTCATTTATGACTTGCTGCAACTGAACCAAAACAAAGGCCGGGTGGCTCTGCGTCTCAATCCTGTACTTTCTTTTTCACAATTAGCACATAACATTTAGTCATTACAAATCCTTGCCTTCTTGTTTATTTTTTCAGATAGCATAGCAGTAAAACAAAATTAAAAAAAAAAAAAAAAAAGAGCCTCCAGCGCCAGGCTTTTAAACTTGACCTGCTATTGATGTAGTTCCCATAGTAACCAATCATCACCAGGCAGCGGGGAGTGAAGTGAACAAAAGGAACGGTGCTGCACAATTGCTCTCATTTCTCTGGAATATTGCAATTCACTCTTAAATGTAAATGCTCATTGTTCAGTTGATTGGGAAAACCACTGTGTGTGTGTGTATGTGCGTGTGTGTTGGGGTTCGATGTTTCGCTTGTGACAATGTCAGAGATGAGAAAACATTGGCCGAAGTCTAATCTCTCCCAAAGAGCGATCGATCACTTCCCCTTTGCTCGTTCTTTCTTTTTCGGCTTTTTTGGTCAGTGTCTCATTCTCCCTTTATCCTGCCATACCTTTTATTGTTTCATCATAACAAATTATAATTGAATCCCTTGTGAGCTTTTCAGCAGATGACTTTTAGACCATTAAAACACGAACCAGGAAACTCCCGCCACCAAATGCCTCCTCTCTGGTCGGCAAACACTCACACCGAGGCCAGTGTGAAGACATCTTCTGGCCCCGTTATTTTGATCATCCATAGGAATGCATGGGTGCACAGGTGGTCATGCAAAGAGACCTGGAGGGCGTGATGAGAAAACACAAAAGCAATTAAACTGTTCTTCAAATGAGATGAGAAGAAAAAAAGCCGCAGGATCCTGTGATTCATGAACATGAGCTGGCGAATAACATGAAAAACAGACATTGATCTATTACGGCAAAAGGGACTCAGGTGGCAGTTTGCTGCTGCTGCTGTGATAAATTACTTAATACTACAGGGACTGGTGTCATTAACTGACTTAAATGTTTAACAGTTTGCATCTTCTCTCCCCAGCCCACACGCCAGATAACAGTTTCCTGGGCTTTGTGGTGGAGCAACACCTCAACGCCAGCGACATCAAGCACATCGACGATATCAAGCGGCAGAACCAGTCCCTCGTCTATGGCAAGGTGGACAACTTCTGGAAGGTCAGCACGGTGGCAAAACCGTCGAAGCCGTCGCTCTTTTCACGCTTTGTCTTCTAACACGTTGTGTTTTCGTGTTGTACGCAGACAGACTTGTGTAATAACCCGCAGCAGAGGAAGAGCGAAAGTAGTCCCTTTGTCGGTGCATTAAAAATTCAAGGAGCCGAAAAACAAAACTTGGCACTTAATATAGTCTTAAATCTGGCCTCGGAAATACTTACACAGACACATTTCTGCAAAGGACTGTAAATGATTTCACAAAATATGCTAAAGGCCTCCGGTGCACCGAGGATAACCTGTTTCTCAGACCTCCGAGAGCGCTGCTTTGAAGCAACTTTGGGTAAAACGTTTGCAAGAAACTTAATAAGCGCCCGGTTCAGGAGCTGAAATTCTGCTTATCGCCTTCTTAGTGGAGTTTAATATATTCAAATGCACGCGGTCATACTGCGGCACAGAGACCCAGGGATTACTGTATCCCAGACAAAAAAGACTTGGAGAGATTTGCACGTTGTTTGCCGTGCCACGGATGCTGGATTACTGCCCTTGCCTTGATGAGCTTTCCGCCAACACCATGTACGTCCAGATCCGTGCAGGAGAATCAAATTCGTATAACGTGTCTGTGGTGAAAAAACGTTCTCCTTCTGTTTTACAATAGATTTCAATAAGAAGCTTTAACCAAATGACAAATGAACTCTTGCTCAAACAATACCATTCTATTGCACATTTTCCATCTATCTTTCATTCGACGTTGTCAGACCAATTGACTTTATCTTCAGTTTGTCCAAACACAGTTGTTTGCCAAGCTCTTTGTCCTTCGTTCCCTCGGTTTCACACCTTTAAGCTCCCTTAGATAAGGGTAACCCGCTGAGGAGCTCCAGTGTCTGTAGATCCAACCTCAGTACCTGTAGCAATGGCTTTCAAAAGTCGGGTTCCAAATTGTTGGCTCATTGTTTACCCGCTTTCTGTTTGCGGTAAGTGTTTGCTCTGAGCCAGTCTTGTATTGCTCGGGTAACTAAATAGCTGTTTCTTTCCTGGGAACACGCTCCTTTAAGGTAAACATTAAGGAACGTCAAATATGTTTAGCTGTGACAGCCTCCTCAACCGGCACTGAAGGACAAATTACAATTTCAACGTATATGTATTTCCTGCTCATGAATGTGTGGCAGATCTTCTTCTTATACTGCTCTCTTCGGGGGATCGGCGCCGCCAATCACCTGCCTCCATCTAAGCCTCTCTTCTGGATCCTCCTCCTTCCTCATCTAAAGTCACTCCAACAATAAATCTCTTTACCGGTCTTCCTCTAAACCTCCTTTTCTGGTTGTTCCAACCTCCCTCTACCATCCCAGCCTGAGTTTACCTCTAGGACATTTTAGCACCTGCTGTCCCACCTGACAGACCCCTTCCTCTGTATCCTCCTCAGTCCCAAAGAGAACCTCCACATCTTCATTTCTGTCTAGCGGAGTATAACAGACTTTTTAGAGCATTGGGAAAAGTTTGTTTTTGTTTGCTGTTTCGCTTGAACTGCAGCCAGTAGTTCTTTCTTCTTAGAAGGATCACAAGGTGAACTATAGTTGTCGCCTTCCGGAGAATTCTGGAACAGACACGAAGGACATGCAGAGGGTCTCGACAATGTTTGGCCATGGAATTCATTTCATAGGGTAGCAGAAAAATCTGAATTTGACCGCCGCAAACAGCATCAAATGTCAACACCTGAATAGAGACAAATTACAAACGCTTGTTTTTCAAAGTTGTAACTTTACCACTCAATCCCAAGGTGCTTGTTTTATTTTGTTTCCCAATCCCGAGGATGCAGGTGTGCCGTCTTGGTGCATTGTGACCTCTGTATCCAGTCAGTTTAGCTTCAAAAGGCCAGATGAAAGAGCCAATTGGGGCATTAGCCGCTAATCATGCTCCCCAGCGTATTCATTAGCTCCCTCTTTTAATTAAAGGACGATTTCGAATTTCGGGCTGGCTGATAATGAGCTGACTGACTAATGCCCACCTTTTTTTTTTTTTTTTTTGAAATCCATGCGGTCTTTTCGTCTTTCCAGCTCTTTCTACTTAGATTTCATTTGTATATATATCATCTGTAACACAGAGTGGGATCCAGCAGCAGGAAAATGATTATGAAGGTAAAAATTGTGATGGTGAATTACACCAGTTGGCAGAATGATCCGATGTCCAATAACTCCAGACAGATTAATATTTTGTATGAAATTAAGCACTTCTTGTTTGTCACTGTGTCTTAAGTACATTTGAAATTATATTCTCATCCAAACATTTTTACCCTTTTTTGTGTTAATGTGACTCATGGAATGACATTTTCCTAAGTCAAATGACCCCTTTGGCAGTTTTCATTGGGATAACCTTCCCTTCTCAGCTTGTGTGACTGGTGGATGTGGTGGAGCAGATTGCGGGACAAAAAAAACAGTACCCCAACACACACACTTTCCTACACCTGCTATGTTGATTTTGATACATGATTATAAACGTTTATTAACAATAATTATAAACTTTTATTATCTAAGAGCTCCCCTCAAGATGCTTTGTGTTGCAAATGTCACTCGTTAAAAATATTAGCTATTGGATGCTAAAAATAAAAGGGGCAGGGGGATACTGGGGGAAAGTATGTTGTTTGTCCTTTTTTTGTTTTTATTTTGGGAGCTCAAACAGCCAAGTTGTATAAAGAATAGTTGTCGCTGTTTTCCAACATTTATTTGGTTTTCTGTCCTCAAAACCTTCTATTCTTAGTTTTTTTTTTTTGTCCCCAATAACCACATGCAGAACCAAAACCCACATAAATACTCAGTGTCCAAAGGCTGCATTCATTCATGTGAGACCGAAGATATGAGAAGAGGTCTCGTTCCCCACCATAAAAATGGTTTGTAATTATTTTTTCGCCATCGATGGGGCCGCGCAGTTGGCGAGATCCAAAGGAGAATGGCCAGGCAACCTCTGATGGCGCTGTTGCCATAGCGACCCAGTTAGGCAAGTAGAAAGGCAGAGTGAGGGAGCTGGGAAGGCAGTCTGTCCTTTCGATCTTCCTCCTTATCTCAGCACAACAAACAAGTAATTCCTTTTTGTAATAGTCCAGTACTACAGTGCAAATCATCAGTTTATCACATGAATTAATGTTTCATTTAAGTAAAATATTTCATTATATTTGTCCTTTTGTGTAGATATGTGAGTATTTTAAAGAACGTTGGTAAGCAGACTTTTATAGCATTAGTTGTTTAGAAATGATATTTTTTACCCTCAAACATAAGTACACTTCTGCGTGTCCTTGTTGCAACAGTCGGTGCTTCTTACTTTATAACAGCAGTTAAATATTCTTTGACTCTGAGAGGAAACCCTACCAAAGGTCCCTTTTTTTTTTTTGCTCGGTCTACAGGTGCTGTGAAAATCATTAGACGAGGCAGAAGCGAACATGTAGAAAGGTGAGAATGAGTAGGATGGGGGGGGGCTGCAGGCTCTTGGCAGGAGATCAGAGGACAGGGTTGAGAAAGACAAATTACACCAGACTGACACACACACAGGAGCACACACTGACAGAGCTGGCATACGCGGAGCAACGAGGGCAGCCAACCTACTCTCTTCTCCTCGTCGTCTCATAAGCAGACATCAGTGTGTTTTTATCTTGTATCATGCAGGAGGTTAGAGATAGTCGCCAAGCATCAGTGTACGCCCCCCGGTTTAACGTCGCAATGCCTCGCGCTGTCTTAACAGGCAAAAGCGCCATTGCCAAAAATAACAATAACAAAAAAAAATGACATTTACACTCGGGTGGTTGTCTGGTTGTCTCATGTATTGCAGGACTTTTAATTCAACAGTCCAGAGAAAATCTTTGACTATTCCCCATGAAGGGCTATGATGAATGAGACATTTCCATTCACCTTCCAATGTTTGTGTCAGGAAGCCTTGGAGCTCCCTGGAATCAGCTGTAATATGACCATATGACAAACATGTTCCTTCAGACTGTTTGCTTTATGAAACGTTGGTTGAAATGCCTGGACTGGGACCAGTTGAAGTAAATGTTTGTAGAGTGTTTGCGCACTGAAGGCTGAAGATCTCTGCCAGGGAACAAGACATTAACGCATTCCAGTGTGATCAAGGTCTAAAGTGGTAAAAAGTCTTTTTTTTTTTAAATCAATTAACCCATGGAAAGAATCTCTCCTTTGGTCAAAGACAAGCTTTTAACACCCTTTTCCTCAGTGTTATATCCTATGACGTAGCTGTGGTTTTTATTTTAGTCAGCCACCGAGTGTCCCCCCGTCAGCTCCACATTATGGACTTATCCAGATTAATGGGAGGATAAAACAACCAAACGGGTGGAATGTAAGTGAAAAGTAGGCCATCAGCAGGACGAACAATGATAAAACTGTTGCCGCAGAAAAAAGGCAATTCATTATTGCTCAACTCCGAATACGGGCCCATTACACGCTGACCCAGGACCCTATCCGATATTAGATCTTGTACTAATTCCCCCCAAAAGCAGTAGACAGAATATATATCTGTTGTTAAAATTCTCCTGAGTTGACTTATCCTCTGTTTGTAATGTTGAAAGCCCCCCCCCCCCACACACACACACACATGAATGATGTAATTATTAACATCGTGTTGCCTGCGTTTCATCACTACATGAAAGCAATGGCTGCAGCAACTGGTCCCAAGTGTCTATTTAAGGCCAGCCAAAGCACACAGCAAGGACGTAATTTTCCGCAGTCCAAAGGAGTTCCCGCCAGTGCCCATCGATCAATAACGTGACGCAGTCGGCCGCAAAACTCCCGATGGCTTCCCAGCCATCATGTCTATTGTGCGTAGCAGAGTAATGAAGTAAATATCATCTGACTGCACCGCTTTTCCCTCCCCCCACGGTCCACAGGGGATTTTTTAACTATCAGTTGAATATCTTGGGGTCTTACGGCGCATCTGTAAAGCTTCACCGCTAACCCTGTCGGACATCCATCCGTCAACCCAGGTATTATTTTGTCCGTAGTGGCGTGTTCTGTGTCGCGAAACTCCGCCGTGAAGGATGACAGATATAAAGGGCCCTGCGAGGATATTTTTCTGAAGAATTGAAAAAGCTTGACATTGAGCTCTGAAAATTCAGAAGTGGTATTCGAGATATAAACACTGGATATCCATTGGAATGTTTCTAATAGTGCATTTTCAAACGACTCCACAGAATTATACTTTATTGCGAAATCATGCGGTCTTGGTTAAACCACTAAAGGAGTTTTTGCTTTTTAGATATCTAGTCAAATCAGATTTATTCATAGGGTAGCAAATAACAACCCGGTCATCCCATGACACTTTCTGTGCAGAGCAGGTCCAGACTTCAGTATTTAAAATGATTTACAGAAGCCCAACATTCCCTCATGAGCAAGCACTTGGCAGTGAGGAAACACTGCCTTCTCCTTCGGGCAGATCCAAGCTGAAGGTGGGTGGCCCTCTGCCTCGACCAGTCGGAGTAGAAGTAGGGAGATGGCACATGATTCCTGCCGATAATGATACAATAGTAGCTTTAATAATAACAAGAAATAACAGTGGGCACCTGGCAGGACTTCCCAAGCCATGCCCAACCTGGGAATGAAATGCGAGAGCCCAGGGACTCTCAGGAGAAGACATGAGGTCACTACTGTGCATCGATGAGTGCTGACAGGAGAGGAAATAGTGTCTCAAGTTCAATATCAAGAATGCATGCATATGTAATGTAACCTGACGTAAAGGTTTTAATGCTCAGTGGAAGAGAAAAGGAGTAAATGGTGTATGAAAGGAAATCAGAAGCTGCTGGTACACATAAGTGGATTAAATGTACTCTGCCAGCATTGTTTTGGAGCAAAATCATTTTACAAGTCAGTTCCACAAACTAATCCAATAAAAAAATGCTACTATCAGTTAATGTTATCACTTGCTGAGGTGTAAGTATTTGGGAGGGTAAACACGGGGTGCAAGTGTCATGCGTGGACGTGCAGAATGGCCGGCGCGGCCGACGTTACCGCTTATACGCCCTTCTACTAATCCACGTGTTTGAATAACAAATCCACTGGCGGCTCTCGGAGTGTCACTGTCGCACCCATCAGCGTGATGCGAAATTAGATTTCCTCCTCCTTTGAAGAAAAGCCGGAGTAAAGTGTTGTCCTCGCCGACACGCTGCCAGCTTCGGGCCCCGGCGTCTGTCAGAGCGAAACCACCTCAGATCGGGAGATGATCTGAGGCTTCTTTGATGTCAGAGGCCGTTTGAGGGTCGAGGAAGTCAAAAGCATACCTGTCTGCATTCTGATGAGCTGGGAACTTCCACCCGCTTGTCTTGCACTCTTGTTGAAAATACATTTCATAAGAGAAGATGAAAAAGGCCTTTATTTTGTCACAACATCAGCGAAATTTGACCACTGCATCGGATGAGTCAAGAGCAGTGAGCAGCCGCTTCGCAACGCCCAGGATGCAGTCAGGGCTTCGGTGTCTTGCTTGATAACACGCTTGCAGGAGCTCGGGAATCAAACCGGGAAACAGTGGTTCCAAGACGACCAATTTTGCACCCAAGCCACGCTGCAACAGACAAGGGCATTAAAAAAAAAAAAAAAAAGCAGAACCCAACCTTTAAGTAGCCTACGGAAGTATGACTTCCAGCGTTCATATATATGTATAAACATGTGTGTGTGTGTGTGTGTGTGTGTGTGTGTGTGTGTGTGTGTGTGTGTGTGTGTGTGTGTGTTTTCAGACACAAAGGAGAACTTTTCTCAAACATGCTGAGTGAAGTGATCGCTTCAGCCACTATATTCAGTGTTTGGCATCACAATGTACTTCTCTTTTAAATCAGAGGAACATATGGTCGCTTCAGTGAACTCGGTATTTAAATCGCTGCATTTCATCAGAGAACACAGCTCAAATATGGTCACAAAGAAGGTAGACATTCTGGGACCTTTGCACTCTACCCATCTATTTTATATTTTCCTATTACTTACACATTGGAGAATGTAGTAAAATGATTGCTCTTAGCCTGGACTGCGTGAGGCATAATTTGAAATAGAGCTGTAGACGCAATGTCGACGTCAGGACCGCTACGGAATGTCGCACCGCGTTTTTCCCCTCAGGGTGAGTTTATAGATCGGCGGCGATCAAAAGCGTTGTCGTACTGTGATCAAGCGTCTGGGAGTACGTGACACTCCTGTCATTTTGCCGCGAAATGCATCATGTTAAATTAAAGTTGTGCGAATTTCAACAGTCTACATGCTCACGCGTTGAAAAGCAAGCATCTCTTGTTAAGAGAATTGCACGCGACTATTGTGCTCACATTAGCATATTACGGTATCATAAGGACTGCTCATTGGCTGCGTGTTCCGGCTGCTTGTCATAGAGTTTTCCATCATCCATTAAAATCTTAACTCCCAAGCCAGTCATCCCTCAAACTTCCCGCACCAACAGCAAGCAGATACAGCCTCTCCTGTTTCCTTGCTGAGCCAGGGCTTACAAATTCCCCCTGATTTACAAGGTCATAAAGCTTCCCTTCTCTCACTCCTTTCCTCCCGCTTTAATCAACCTCTCCAGCCAAAGCAGTTATTTTCTAACTCCCTAAGCAGGCCCGCCACGATTGATTGATCGGTCAATCGATCGATCGATGGGCCGACCGATCCGGGGTTGCATGTTGTAGATGCCGTAATGTCCACAGATGTGCATGGAGCTACAACTCCATGAAATGCAGCTATGCGGTCCAGAGAATATCCTGTGTTATCAGCATTATCAACTTCCGATTACATCGCAACAATAGCGGCAGCCTCATTCATAAAAGTTTAAATACTATAAAAAAAAGGGAATGAAAAACAGAAATCCGTGATGGATGTCTAGTCAAACTGCAAACATAACTCTCACCACTGTCTCCCTTCATGTCAGGAATTGTGCTTTTTTTAACCTCAACAGTTTTTTTTTTTCTTCTTCCTTTCACATTGTGCTTTTTAAAGCACATGCGAGAGAGAATCCAGCCCCATGCTCCCAAACAGCATCTGGCAAGCCGTGTCCTCTGACCGTAAAGCCTTTGTGCGTGGACTGCCTTCGACGGTCACGGCAATCCATGCTTCTCCTCCGCACACACACACTCGCTCAAGCAGCTGCGCACTTACTATTGCCTTTAGAATGTCATTCTCAGTCCTACAAACACACACACACACACACACCCACATCCTCCCGAGGGAGTTGGTGTAATCACACACCGCAGATGATTTTACAACAAACAAGCCATCCTGACAGTATTTACAGATTACGTTGTGAATTGGATACAGCAGTTTTTTTTTTTCTTTGTTTGTAAGGCACATTTTAAGAATCCACACCGTCTTTTAAGAATTTAGATGCAGCATTGGGAACGCTGTGAGGCGGAACGCCTCCCCTTCGCATCGTTACCCGGGGACATCTAAAATAACTGGTTTCCTGCTTGGCGTTTTGACACGTAAAAAAAAAATCATTAGCTAGATAGCACAACTTGGCGAGGCCGTGTTGGAGTGCATTGATTTTATTTCTGATTTTTCATCGTCAACTATTGTGTAGAAGCTGTACGTGTGCCTGCGTACGTGAGCCTCTTGCTACACCAAAGCATCACCCTCATTTTTTTGACCCTCCTCTTTCTTCTGAATGAAAAGGTTACAAGGGAGTGATTTTTAGCTTTGAATTCTGACTCCGTATCTCTCTCACACACACACACACACACACACACTAGCCTTCTTTAGTTACAGCAGGCTGCCAGGAGGCATCTGATAGCCAGGCCCTCAGAGACCCTGACGAGCAGCTACCTGAAATTTAAGCTTCAAAAAGGAAAGACTGATAGACACACACACGCAGAGGGGAAAGCAGAGCCATTTCAAAAGTGCAGCATGGAGACAGAACAATCTGCAAAAAGGCCAATTGTTGCCTGGCAGTTCCGCTCACCATTCTGTGGCCAGATTTGGCGGCTGCACGCCGAGGTCACACTGCCGATCTCAAGACACCTCCTGAGACAATCAAAGGCCTTTTATCGTTAAGTGATGACTCCATCCAAAGTGATATAACATCACCTACATGTTAATTTTGTGCGAAGGATAAATCCTCATCGGCCAGAATGGCAAAGTCTTGGCTAACACCATAAATACACTTCTGACTCCCCTCTCTCTCCGCTCGCCTTTGAGTAATATCTGCTACAGCCCATCTCATCTTCTTTCTTAAGTCGCCCGGCTGCGGTGCATACCTGGCCGAGTTGCACCTGCTTCGCCGTCCTTCGTGTTTACAACACGAATGCACGCTACAGCTGGATGCACTAGAGGTGCCCTTGGAAATACGTATAAGCCGCTCAAAGGAATGATTGTTCAAACGCTCTTAGGCAGACAAAAACGAGGAAACAAGGGATTGATTCGGGGTTGTGCGCGTGCGTGTGTGAGCGTGCATTCGTGTCCCGGCCTTTTTGAGGTGTTTGAAAGAAGGATGCCGTTTGTATGCAGGCACCTACAAACGCACAAGCTTTAAATGATCAATTCTAAAATTTGCCACTTACAGGATCAATATTGATGGAGCGGAGGCCAGGGTTGCCTGGTCGTGAGGCCGAGCTCGGCAAACACTGTGCCCAAAGTATCCCGAAATGCACTTTGGAAAACATGATATTCCCGTTTCTAAAGGTTAAATACACTTTTCGTCCAGACGTTGACAGCTTTCAGTGTCACATAGTTAGAGTCGCTATTTGAAGGAAAATCCCCGGTCATTCTTTGAGCACTCTATTGTTGGTCTGAAAGAGACAGCCAGAGGTAGACTTTCATAAATTGGTGATTTATTCGGATGTTGCTGATGCCAGCTTTAGCGGCTTGATGGTAAGTATGATAGCTGCTGAAGACCTGGTCGCATTGTGATGACACAATAGCTGGTCCCCTGTATTCCTCCTATGGCCGTAAAATAAATACAAGTGCACATAAACATTGTTTCTTTTGGTATTAGTTGCCTTGGGACCACAATTGATGACAACTGTTGCCTCTCCTTGTTTGACAGGACAAGAAGAAATACCTTGATATCATCCACAGCTACATGGAGGTCCATGGCACCGTGCACGGCACCAGCACGGTGCATCTGCCAAGCTACGTGAAGAACCATGGCATCCTGAGTGGCCGCGACCTGCAGTTCCTCCTCCGAGAAACCAAGGTGAGCTGGCTTGGCATCAAAAGGCTGTAGATTGTCTCTGGAGAAATTATAATACTAAGAATAATTCTGTTTATCATCATTATTATTATCATTCTGAATAATTCACAATGGACCTGAATAGCAATAGCAGTGACTTGGTTGAGGTGCAGAATATTCAGGATTAAGAGCATCTTCTTCAGAGAGCATTGTATGTTCCTTTTAGTGATGATAAAAACAGCATATGCACATAGTAATCTTGGTAGAAATATTCAAATATGTAAATAAAAGGTCCAGCCTATAAATCACCAGCAAACATGCATATACACCAACAGACTGGACTTGTCTTTCCACACATGAAGTGCTGAGTATAATATTGGGAAAGGTAACCACACCACGGGCAATAGTCCTCTCTTACAGCTTCAAGACCAAGCAGCTGGTTACCATAGCGTTGTAAAAAAAATGTATTTGTGAGTCTCTGCCCTATATTGAGATTGCAACAGATTGTCGAAAAGAGAGTTTTAGAATGGCGCAACTTCCACGTTTTCCATCCTTGCGAAATGTCGACATGTGATAAAAGACCACATAAGCACTTTTTATATGTTTTGTCCTCATTGCAAATAAACAAGTGGGGTTGCTAGCCCGGAAGCTCACTGCGCAAATCTCCCAATCCAAACTGTACAAGTGTTAGAGTTTTATGAATGTATCGCGTAAGAGAGTGTAGGAATAGAAACACAAGATTTTGGAAACAGGCGCTGGCAAATCTACACCAGGAATGAGCTGAGACCTCTATTCAAGCGACAAAGTGTTTTCATACGAAACAGAGGCACTCTTTTCAAGCCTTGAGTGGAGTGGTTGTGGTTTCTCAATGGTCCGACCCCCCTTGGGCTTCAGCCGTGCACAGAAGCACATCTCCATTCAGTCATGACTTGTCCTTTCCTCTGGCACTCAGGACCTCCGAAGTCACAAAGACAAGGGCAAAGCCGCAGAGGGCCGGCATTGGCTGTCTCGAGCTGCACAGAACAGCGGCCCTGACGTATGAGCCTGTGTCCATGACACGCGCTCCCGCTGTACATCACAAATAGGCTTTGTCTCGTCGCACTGGGGCTTTTCCATCGTTCACAATGTGCCAATTCAGGAGGTCAAACCTCCAGCGTTAAAGCAAAGCAAGAGACGCAGGCGTTATCTGGTGTTTACTAATCGCGATTTCTTCGCTGACCTCCAACCTCGAGTAAGAGGTTTATTAAAAAAAAAAAAAAAAAAAAAAAGTGTCCCATGATTTCAGATATTTCAGAGTTTTTTTAGCTTATTAAATTTCAGCCAGAGCTGCAGGCTGCACTTCCAGCAATAAGGTCCCTGTGTGGAATCTGACAGAGGAGCCTTTATATTTGGAGTCTCCAGTCCTCCCCATATCTGCATGGGGTTCCTAGGGGTTCTCCGGTTTCCTCCCTGAGTCCAAATCATGCAGGAGGTTCATGGGAGACCCGGAATTGCCAAGACACGTGAACGAGAGGGTGGCAGATTGTGTGTCTCTATGTGTGATTGACAAGCAAATGCTTCAGAGTGAACCCCGCCTCTCGCCCAGTGACAGCTGGAATAGGTGCCAATGAATGAATGAGTATTAGCTTATTTCATGATCCAAGTTGGTTGAACAATTTTTTACCTACTAAGGTTTTGGCTAAGGACATTATGTACATTCTGATTCTTCACAAATTTTCTTTTGTCTGTTTTTATGAGGAGGCTTTTTTTCCAAATGGATGTTCCATTTGCAGCGTATCTTAAATTCTAATTCATATATTTAAACTGTGCATTTGTGAAGGAATTTCTGATTGTGTCGCTTTGCATTTAATACTAAAAGGCAAAACAAGTCCGACCCCAGCCTCATTAAGAAGAATCCACCCAAGCATTTGGACCAATCCAAATGCAGAATAACCCGCCAATTGATTATTGATGGAATGACAACTCATGGCAATTCCAGTTTCTGATGAGTTTCCCACATAACTGGCAGACAACAGTGTCTTGAGAAACACGTTGCGGTTGATTTTGGATCAAGACAATAGTTTAAAAATTGTTCAAACACCATCTGCGAACGCCTCTCAGAAGCTTCGGCTGGAGGTGAAAGACGTCATCGGAGTCCGAAAGCAAAAATCCAGTCGCTCTCAATGACTTTAGCCTTTGTTCTATTTCCAGACATGGCAGGGAGGGAGGGGTTCGATTTCGTGAACTTCTGGAACAAGATGCTTCCCTGTCTGACTAGTACGGGAGCCGAATCAGACAGAGACGTCAGACATTGGCCGGGCCACCGATAGAATGCGCACAAAAGCCATAAATCATGATCGGGGCAGCCGTGAGAAGGACGGATTTAGATTTAATCTCCTTCTAAGGATCCAGGCAATTGTATAAGTATTGCACCAGCTGATAAAAATGTTCCTGGACCACAAGGCCATTTCCTTCCCTAAGAACCTTTGGTCCCAAATCACGGTGTTAGTTGGACTGTAGCTGTTGACCAAGTTAATACCACCGCTGAGATTAGGTAACTTTGAAGCTTTGGGTTGACAGACCGTACCAGTGGTTCCACAAGGAGAAGCCTCAGGGGAGCAGACAGTTAGATTAAAAAAAATGTTAAAAAAGCATTTCTGCAATCTTGTTGTTCAAGTGCCCAAAAGAAGAACTGGGGGTGTTTTGGCCTTTTTCCTAACGTTGCCCAAACAACACATTCACCATATCGACAAACAGATTATCTGAACTAATTGGCCCCTCGGGACTCGAGTGCCGACTCCGCTGTGGAAATACCCCGCGTGCCCGAGTGCTTACGCGAGAAAAGTACCATTGCTACCGATGCCGGAGCCTTTAATTTCTCTTCAAATAGGCTTTTCCCCCGACTTTGCTAATCCTGCGTCTCCCATCCCCGCCTCAGCCCACCTGTTTAATCACCTGCTATGATCTTTTGCAATTGCGTCCCCAGTGTTTCTCACTTTCTCATATTTTTCTCCCCTCACACCTGCCGGCTTGTACCTTTGTCCTGGGGCCGATTGGCTCCAAAAAGGAACCCTGTGATCAAGCTATCTCTCTCTGTCTTTAAGCCCTCGCCTCATCTCTCACATCATAATTGTGAACACGTTCCACAGAGAGCAAAGCAAACACATCCCCAGCTCAGATGCCAGTATTAGAAAGTAGCGAGAACAACACGACTAATTTACTTGCCAGGCCATTAAACTCGCCGAGTGCGCTGTTGAAGAGTGATGTCGCGCTGCAGGACTCCAGCCATCTTCTTAGAGCATAAACATTACCTTCTACACCTGACAGTGCCGCACACGCAAGGAACGTACTGTAAAGCCTGGTTCATGGCTGGCAATAAAGTGGTATCTGATCTGGAACTAAGTCAAGGCGTAAACAAAGCCGTGGCAGATTTGAGGACGCCGTGGGATCTGATCTCATGGACAGTATCCACGGTGGGCTGCACCTGGCCACATTCATTCAGCAGTAAAAACACTAATCCACCTAATTCCCAGATTAGTTCCGTCTGAGAGGAGATACCCATTCATGTGGACACTATTTCGCTGTTTACTCGCACAGGAAAAGCTGAAAAGTCCACTAAAAAAAATCCTGACAAACATCAATGAATTGGCCTGGTGTCTCCTGATTCTTCTCCAATTTTTGAGGCGGTTAGCACTTGTGCCTCGCAGGAAGAAGGTCCCTGCTTCATTTCCGACACAGGGCCTTTCTGTGACGGGTCTCCGCAGTCTCCCCCGTGTCTGCGTGGCGTTCCTCTGGGTTCTCCGGTTTCCTCCCGCAGTCCCAAAACATGCAGGAGGTTCATTGGAGACCCTTAATTGTCCAGACGTATGAATGCGAGGAGGATCAATACTTGTATGCCTCTATATGGGATGTGAATGACAGAGTGAATGGTTGTACGTCTCTATCCATGACCCTGTAATTGACCATTCCAGGATGAACCTCACCTCTTGCTCAGTGCCAGCTGGGATAGGGTTAAACCCCCCCCCCCATACACACTGTGTGTGTGTGTGTGTGTGTGTGTGTGTGTGTGTGTGTGTGTGTGTGTGTGTGTGTGTGTGTGTGTGTGTGTGTGTTTGTGCGTGTGTGTGTGTGTGTGTGTGTGGTACTACAGCATTCTTGTAAACTTCATATTAAAAAGGAAACTAGGTATAATTACACTCCCAGTTAATTATATTGTTATGGAGTTGTGAAGAAAGTGTTTATCTGACTATTTTGTCCAATGAGGAGGGTGTATAAACCTTCATTTAGAGTATTTCATTGAAGATTAATACTCATTATATCCGTCAGCGGTTTTTAAATAGCAAATTAAAAAACAAAATAAGATTTTCTGAGTTGCCTTCTCAGGAGCCTATCATTTCATTTGCAAGCCGTCCGGCAGGTGTTCACGGGACGCCAAGTGTGCGTACAGAGAAAACAGATCATCTTCACCCTTTGCATTTACAGGGTGCCGAAGCAAAGCGCACAAACACCTGTGCTTGCTCAAGGGACACAATTCAGTTCGGTCACGCGCCGGGGACAGATGGTTTCGCGAGAAACGTCTCCAGGTTTGCAATTTTGAAGGTCGAGGCTCCACAATCGCTGACATGTCACGTTTAATCGGCGCAATCCATCACAGTTTTGGATGTCATCTAATTGTTAATGAAACTCTAAGCTCGCGTGAAAATGAGGTATTCTGTAGAAACACGGGAGACGCCAGTGCCGTCGCCTCATTTCCACCCTCGGCCTGTGAGGATTTATTTCCCCCTCCTCCCCCTGCCTCTCCCCTTCAACCCTCCCCTCCTCTCCTCTCCTTTTCGTTTCGCTATAAATAGAGGTTGACTGTTTCTCAAGGTTGTGGCGCTTTTGCATGGGCGCACGTACTCACACAGACACACACAATGGAATTTGCGCTCTTTGCTGCCACCTGTTGACAGAATCGTGAGCTGGAGCCGACACGTCTGAGAGTGGGTTTTTGTTTTGAATTTTTTTTTTAACATTTTTTTTTTTTTTTTTATTCCGCATGACAGCCCGACATCGTGTCAGAGAGAGCGCAGACACACATGCACTGTATGGCAAAAAGGATTCGCTCAGCTGTCGACTCTCATATGAACTTAAGTGACATCCCATTCCTAATCCATCGGGTTCAATATGACGTCTGCCCATCCTTTGCCACTATAACAGCTACAACTCTTCTGGGAAGGCTGTTCACAAGGATCAGTAGTGTGTTTATGGGAATTTTTGGCCGTTCCTCCAGAAGCGTCTTTTTGAGGTCACACACTGATGTTGAACGAGAAGGCCTGGCTCTCAGTCTCTGCTCTAATTCATCCCAAAGGTGTTCTATCGGGTTGAGGTCAGGACTCAGTGCAGGCCAGTCAAGCTCATCCACACCAAACTCTGTCATCCATGTCTTTATTGACCTTGCTTTGTGCACTGATGCTCAGTCATGTTGGAAAAGGAAGGGGCCATCTCCAAACTGATCCCGCTAAGTTGGGAGCATGGAATTGTCCAAAATGTCTTGGTATTCTGAAGCTTTCAGAGTTCCTTTCACTGGAACTAAGGGGCCAAACCCAGCTCCTGAAAAACAACCTCACACCATAATCCCCCCTCCACCAAACTTCACGCTTGGCACAATGCGTTCAAACAAATACCGTTCTCCCGGCAACCGCAAAACCCAGACTCGTCCATCAGATTGCCAGATGGAGAAACGCGATTCGTCGCTCCATAGAACGCATCTCCACTTCTCTAGACTCCAGCGGCAGCGAGTTTACACCACTGTATCCAACACTTTGCATTGCACTTGGGGATGTGTGGCTTGGATGCAGCTGCTCTGCCACGGAAACCCATTCTATGAAGCTTTCTGCTCACACACATGAAGTTTAGAGGTCTGATTGACTTTGCAGAAAGTCGGCAACCTCTTCACATTATGCGCCTCAGCGTCTGCTGACCCCGCTCCATCAGTTTACGTGGCCTACCACTTCGTGGCTGAGTTGCTGTCGTTCCCAAACACTTCCATGTTCTTCCATGACAGTTGACTGTGGAATATTTAGGAGCGAGGAAATTTTCACAACTGGATTTGTTGCTCAGGTGTCATCCTATCACAGTTCCAGGCATGAATTCACTGAGCTCCCAAGAGCGACCCATTCTTTCACAAAAGTTTGTAAAAAACAGTCTGCATGCCTCGGGTGCTTCATTTTATACACCCGTGGCCATTGAAGTGATTGGAACACCCAATTCCAATTATTTGGATGGGTGTGCAAATACTTTTAGCCATATAGTGTACCTCTCCTCTCCACTTACATAGTTGATGCACGAATGATGACCATCAGACTGTATAAAAACAGTCTGGACGGCACACAACCGGCCATAAATCCATCTGTGTTACCACAACCTCACTACCTCACCCAGTCAGGTGTCGTGCCCTGACTCCGTTGTGTTTTTTTTTTTTTTTTTATCCTTGTTGGATGTCAGCCCACTCACATCCTGGCTATTTTTGTTTATTTATTTTATTCTCGTCATTGCTATTGTCGCTCTGTATATGTTGTCATTCAGTTTTGGTTGTCTATTTTCACCTTAAGTGTTTTGTTTTTGCTTCCCCCCCATTCTGTTGTCCAATCTGTGGTCCAGCAGAATGAAAACCTTCAAAGGATCATGGATGTTTACTTGCTGTGTCTTAAAAAAAAAAAAAAGAAATTTAATTAAATTGGCCAGCAGATTTGCATATTATATTTGCATGGACTTTTTGGGGTAATGCCTTTTTTTTGACGCGAGACCCCGGTTTAACCACACAATGCAGGGTTTCCTGACGTTATGTAAACGGCCGATGAGATCGTAAGCGGTAAGATGATGTTACGTTAATTTAAAAAAAAAACTGTGACGGATCCAGATGGTTTAATGTCAGACCTCCCTGAGAGTCAGGAGATGATTTATTTCACAATAACAGTCTTTCATTCGCACATTTGGTTTCAATTTTTATTCCCCATTTCAGTTGTTCCTGCATTTGCTTTTTCTAATGTTTCATGGAAACATCCCTGTTACAAGAAATGACAAAGAAAGACCGGTACGGCCGCTTGCCTGTAAATATTAGTAAGGAGCAAACTTCATATTTGCTTCTTTGCATGTTGATGTTTACTGTCTGAGCCCTCATTAGACACTGTTCCCATCCCCAAAATATCACAAGCACTCCCTCTTTCCCAAAAAACCTCCTCGCTATGGGATGATGTTTTTTTTTAATCTCATAGCCATCTTGTTTTCCTTCCTTCCTTTTGAAGAAAATGTGCTGCCGCATCTGTATTTCTTGTCGATAAAGCGGTTGGCTCGTTTCGGCAAGGGCTAAGAACCACTGCCATCAGCACACGAGTGAGTCTCCTCAACGCAGCAGGAGACCTTTCATACCCAGAGGCTGCAAACTGTCCACTCCCACGAAGTGTTGTAGAAAGCTCCTGGTTTGTCTTTGTGAGTCTTCCCTTCAGCAGCTCGGTTGCAAATGGACAACCTTTTTCCCTTGACTCTAGAAGTCACGCGAGAGAAAAATGCTCCATAAACTGCACTTTTTCAAGGTGGACAGAGGTGACACACTTTAAAATACAAGAATAATTTAACTGACAAGTCGAATTCGAGCTCCAAACTCAATTTGCTCATATATCAAATTAAATATCCCCATTAAAATGAATTAAAACGCTATTAATCTGTTCCAGACCCCCAGTTTTGTTACATGTTTTTAAGTAAGAAAAGTGTAGTGAATTAATGAAAAATAAATTACAGAAAAGAATAAGACACAATAAAAGAGAATGTAGGGAAATAAAGTGGTTTTATTCAGTGTTTTTGCCGTGATGATCGGGCGAAGATGCCAGTTAAGCAGAGGAGGTCTCTGCTCTAAATGTCTCAGATGATGCTCTCGGTCACGGTGTCTCACCAACAACAACCTCTACATCTCTCTACACACACACACACACCTTGCTAATGGTTTTCCATGATATTCTCTGCGCTAGCTAGTGGCCACCTGCACTTCACGAACAGGTGGCCGGCATCCAAGCGTTGTGTCAAAACACTCATCCCATTCACTGGTGACTCAGATCTCAGCTCATGTTATAAAGCAAAAAGATCCAATGAGAGACAACCTGTATCGTAAGTCAAGGTTCCACGGTTTTAGTTTTCACTCTCTCTTTGTGAGCGTGTAAACCGAGGAGGGGCTCCTCCGCACAATTTTCACATTTCCCTCTCCACCGCAGCTATTCGTGGGTCTCTCCTTCCCCTACGAGGGTCCCGCCCCCCTCGAGGCCATCGCCAACGGCTGCGCGTTCCTAAACCCCAAGTTCACCCCACCAAAGAGCAGCAAGAACACCGACTTCTTCAAGGGTAAACCCACCCTGAGGGAGGTGAGAAAGAAGTTTATTTCCTCTCGGGGAAATTCAAAATATGCTCCCTGCCCCTTAACGCCTCAGCGCTTTCCTCCGTTGCAGCTGACGTCCCAACATCCATATGCCGAGGTTTACATCGGGCAACCCCACGTGTGGACGGTGGACATCGACAACCCGGCCGAGGTGGAAAAGGCCCTCCGCTCCATCCTCAGCCAGAAGGTAACAACAGATTGTAAAACTATTTTTGCGCGTTTGCCATCTTTTATTCCGAAATTGCGTCTCTCAATTTCCTCCCATTGTAGTTTGCCTTATAAGGGCGTTGAACACAAATGCTTCTCATACAAATGACGACTATTTTAACAGCTAAACACAAACGCACACACACACACATATACATACACACGTCTCACACATTTGACGGTGACAATTCTAGATCCATGATAGGGATTAAAAGAAAAAAAAAAGACCATATTACAAAGCAAGGAAATGTGCAAAAACACCGAGATGATGTGACAGAAGGTGAGATGATGATCACTTCCTGCTCACCACCGGCTGCGGAAAAAAAGCAACAAGCCATGTGGGCCCAACAAGTTAGCTGGAAATGCTAATAATAAAATGACCTGAAATGTTAAGATAGCATCATATTTTAGGGGGTTTATAAACAGCCTCATGGTTTAAAGAACATGGCTTAGTTACCATGGTTACTGAAATCGACAATCTAGGATTTGTAAAGCTAGCGGTTTACCAAGATTAGAAATCTAGACGTTTAATAAATATTATCCTTGGCCTTTCTTTAATGGGAAGCTGTCAGCAGACCGGGGAGAAGTGATAAGCACAAGGAAAGCCAAGGAGAGCAGATCCTGTTGCGTCTATTTGTCTGGGGCCCGTGCATATTTCAGGCCGCGGCCCCTCGTGCTGCGCCGCCATTTGCCAAACCAATCGGAACAATGGCTTGTTTCTTCTTTCTTTCTTTTGACAAGGCTGCAGAAGCCTAGCATGCTCCGTGATCCGTGGCGAGCTGCAGCCTACCAGGCTCCAGCCCGGCTCCGCACGCCACCCTCCCCGATTTCTCATCTTCCGCCCCTCAGCAAACACAGACGAGACGCGATCCGAAAGAGCTCTGTTGTCAGGCTTCCCTGTTTGAAGTTTTTGTTGTTTTTTTTTTTGTTTTTTTTTTCTGCTGTAAACGAACCCGCCAGGGTCAAGGGGTAAAACCGGAGCACCGAGTAGACTAATACGCGCTCACACAGACACGGCTCTCTGCAGGGTAACGTCTCAAATGTGAAGCGGAGGAGAAGTTTGTAGGTTTTTCTTGCAGACTTGCAAAACTCCCGAGTTCCTGCGATAAAATGCCACCCCGTCGTCTGAGTGACAGGGTGTCGTGCACTCAGGGGGGGCCGCTTTTGTGCAAATGTCACCTCCTCTGCGAACGAACATCCCTGCTCTCTCTGCTCGCGGCGGCCCGACAGCACTGCCCCCCCCCCTTGTGTCTTGTCAAAACCAAATCAAAAGACGAGGAAATGAAAACCTTACAAAATGCTCCTATTTTGGGGCTCCGCAATTGTCAAGTGAGTTCAGGTAATTAGCATAATGTTTGTATGTGCACCGCTGACGGATCTGACCCAGACGAATGTATCCTTTTTCCTTTTTTTTTTTTTTTTTTTCCCCCTTGTGTCTGCGGGATCAGATCGAGCCCTACCTGCCCTACGAGTTCACCTGCGAGGGGATGCTGCAGAGAGTCAACACCTTCATCGAGAACCAGGTACTCGCCTGCAGACGCGTCTTTGTGAGGCAATCGTCCGTCTAAAAGCAGGCGTGTAATTATTTCGAAGGCCTCCACGGAATAACCACACCGACGATCCTTTCACAAAGATCACATTCTGAACCATACTGCGTGAGTTGCTTGGATTCCCTGACTGTTTTTTTTTTTGTTTTGTTTTTTGTTTTTTTTCTCTCGGTGGGTGGCCGGCAGGATTTCTGCCACGGCCAGGTGATGTGGCCCCCGCTCAGCGCCCTGCAGGTCAAAATGGCCGAGCCGGGTCGCTCCTGCAAGCAGGTGTGCCAGGAGGAGCAGCTCATCTGTGAGCCTTCATTCTTCCAGCACCTCAACAAGGACAAGGACCTGGCCAGGTGCACACACACACACACACACACACACACACACACGGAAGATTCACAGATTTTGTTACAGATGCAGGTTCAACCATCAGAGAGTCTGTTTGCTCATGAGAACTTGAACAGCAACAAGTACCTGTCAGGTGACATATTTTTTTTGTGTCTGTGTGCATACCTGCGCGCGTGTGTGTGTGTTTTGTGTGTGTGTGTGCGTGCCCCCCCCCCCCCCACACACACACCCCCTCCCGTCAGATTCGGCGTCGACTGCCAGACAGTGGAGTCAAGTGCCGACACGGTGGTCCCGGCCTACAGCGAGACGCGCCACCACTGCATCTTCCAGTCGGACCTGCTGCTCTTCAGCTGCGCCGGCGCTCACCAGTCGCTGCGACGCATCTGCCCCTGCCGCGACTACATGAAGGGCCAGGTGGCGCTGTGCAAGAACTGCCTATAGCAGCACACCTGCGTTACAGGTGGCGGCAGCAGAGGTGGCGGAGGGGCGGGCGGGTCGGGCGGGAGGTCGCGAACGGGGGGGGCGGAAGCAACCTCGGTGCAGCTGAGCGAGTGTGTGTTCAGGAGACACAGACAAACACTCCACGCAGTCAATAAACACAACGGGACTCCTGCAAGGGGGGGGCGGGAGGCCGCGAGGACTCAATAACAGAGACTTTTATTTATTGTTTTCCCAGCTGTTGTGGGCCCGGCCAATGCGCCGGAGCCGCCGGCCGCTGCGCTCCTAGAGGCAGTGTGAAATTACTTGAATAAACAAAAAAAAAAAGCGAGCGACCGAAGGGGTACCGCCGATGTTTCCGCAGCTCATATCAGTGACTGGCTTCACCAAGGAGGCCCCCTCTGCCCCGACACCCCCCGCTCTAATATATCCATCCTTAGGTAGGTTTGCACTGGAAGGCCCACATCCCCGACACACACACACACACACACACACACACACACACACACAAAAAGGGGCAGGAGGAGGCTCCAAGATTATTCTACACTGTATCCCTCCGGCTCCTCGTCACTGCACAACAGCGACGAGGAGCGTCCATGTTCTGTACATAATCTAGATTTTTATCCGGGGAATGGAAGGGTTTACTCTCACTCTGACGCGGGCTTCACCTCCCCGAGCAGACAGAAAGGTCCAGATGTGGAGTGTCAAGTCGGTTGCACGATTATTTTGCTGATTTATTTAAAAAAAAAAAAAAAAAAATGTTTTGTTGTTCTAGGATTTCATTTGTTCATCCACATTTGAGTCGTGCACCTCGAGGATGTCTCGTGTGATATCAGGCGTGAACGTATGAGTCCGCACTAGAAGGCCAGTAGAGGGTAGTGATGTTCTTTTTGTTTTTTTGTTTGTTTCCCCGCAAATCGCCGGTTCTACACATAAGAGGAGATCGGTGTGAGGGAGCAGAGTCTGCCCGAGTGGCAGCGACGACGGGAAGCAAGGCCGCCCCCGCCTATCGTTGGCCTCTCGGACCAGCAGCGGAGCAAAAAAAAAAATTCCCATGACGGAAATCTGGATACATCCAGGTCATGATAGGATACTGATTTGCCTGCAGATTTGAAAAAAAAAAAAAGACAAAAAAAATGGTAGTTGTGGTGATTGATGGGCGGAGAAATGCACTATGTTAATCTATTTAGGTTTAACAAACTATTAGTAACACTGTATGTCGTTCATATTGTTTTTTAATTTATTTTGTATACAAATCTTTGTCTCCATGTTCTATCTCGGAAAATCTTTTTTTTTTTTCTTTATTTATAAGAGGGTGTCTTTTATTCCTTTTTTTTTTCTTTATAGATTTTATTTATGGAGAGTCATTTTAAAAAAAAAAAAAAAAAAAGAAAAATGTAGTGGTTTGTTCACGTTTGTTGCCAGCAGAGGGAGCCGTTTGGACGCTTGTTCATTTTTCCTGCACAGAAGCCTTTAAATAACATTTCATTTTCATGGCGTTTCCAATTGGGATTCCAGACCGAGCGAGTGTTACTGCCATTTTTTCCTCTTGGCATACTAGAATTACACGATCCCCACCTCCCAAAAAAAAAAAAAAAACATTTTATTTCATGAATTTCATCTTTTTTTAAGGCACAAACACCAACAGCGTTCGGTCACGAATTTGGAAATGACCTGGATCTCGAAGTGGCCTCAAAGCCGTCGTCCTCCATCGCCCATCACTGTTAACTCAGACTGTTTTTTTAATTTAATTTGTGATTTTATCTTATTGTTATTTTTCCAACGGGTCTCGATCTTGCTGCCGGGTTATTTCAGAGAACATGATGTGCCTTTTTCACGGTCAAATGTGTTTCCGACCCCGAACCCGGACGAGACAGCGGGTCAATCCCCAAAATTTGTCGCCTCTGACATCGTTAACATGTTTTTTTTTGTTTTGTTTTTTTTTCTGCAAAGATCCAAGAAGTGTTGCTCAAATTCTGACGTGTTCAGGTCCCATCTGTCGCCTTGGCAACCGGTGGTCGGGCGAGACGACACCGGGGTCAGCAGCAAATCCAGAGGCCTTTCTGTTGATTCATTGTGTGTGCGTTTGTGTGTGTGTGTGTGTGTAGTCACGGGGATTACGCCTTATTTCCATCGGTAATTTGATTTCCGTTTTTTTTAACTTTATGATTACACGGATTAAAAATACCTTTTCTCCAAAACCCACCGTTGGTAAATAAGACGTATCAGAATAATCCCAAAGTGCACGTTTCTTTGTTTTTGGTTTTTTGTTTTTTTACTATGTCTCGTTTTGTTTTTTTTATTCCATTTATTTTTCTTCAAGTTTAAAAAGGGAACACACGCTCACAGTCTGTTTTTGTTTTATGTTTTTACCTTTCACACTGGCTCGGCTCCCATTCCATATCTTTATATTTCTCGGGTTTCGAGCGCTTCCATCCTGAGTTTCTCCTCCGGACCTCCTGTCTGGGTTCGTCCGAAGCTCCGCCGCACCTTCCCAACATTTTCCCCTGAATGTTTCCAAATGCGTAAAAGGCATCCAGACTGCCACCTCCCGTCGCGCAGACCCGTGTTCGTGCGTCGCGGTCCACGCCAAAAAGGCGCAAATAACGTTATGACATCTCTGTGGGTCTGTTTTTTTTTTCCTGTTCACAATCCTTGACCAGTAAGAGGGATATAACTTTATTTTTAAATAAACCTTTTTTTCTGTGACAAACGTTTCCGAATCATTAAATCACAGCAATACAGTATTTACAACGGACGCCGCGCGGTTGGTGCGTCTCCCGACAGGTTCGGAGTGCGTCGTCGTGAAACGATGTCGTGCGTGTCAGTTCTGAGCTGGAAGAGACGCGGGAGCACAAAAGCACACGGTGTGCAGACCAAGTCTTAGCATGCAAAGGATGGTTTTTAATTCCAGTGAGCAGTGCGGGGCTGAGGAGGTGCTGCGGACGCCGATCGGAGGCAGAAATACACCTAATGCTATCGAAACGTAACAATATATTATTTAAATAGAAACACCTGAACTGACAGAACGAAAACAAGTCAGTCAGTGCATTTTGTGTGTGTGTCTGTCTGTATCTGTGTCTGTATGTGTCTACGCATGTATGTATGTATGTATTATGTATGTGTGTGTGTGTGAATGTGTCTACGCATGTTTGTATGTGTGTGTGTGTGCATGCATGTGGGTGTGTTTGTGTCTGTATTTGTTTATGTATGTATGTGTGTGTGTGTGTGTGTATATGTATGTATGTACGTACGTATGTATGTCTGTATGTATGTATGTGTGGGTGTGTTTGTGTCTGTCTCAGTCTGTGTGTTTGTATATGTCTGTCTGTGTGTGTGTGTGTGTGTGTGTGTGTGTGTGTGTGTGTGTGTGTGTGTGCGCGCGCGCGCGCGCGCGCGTCTGTATGTGTCTATGTATGTGTGTGTGTGTGTTTTGGGGTGTGTGTATGTATGTGTGTATGTTTGTGTGTGAGCGCGTGCATGCATGTGTGTTTGTGTCTTTGTATGTATGTATATATGTGTCTATGTGTCTGTATGTGTCCGTGTGTGTGTGTGTGTGTGTATGTGTCTATGTATGTATGTATGTATGTATGGGTGTGTGTGTGTGTGTTCAACTAGTCAATCGCCCCCCGCGTCAAACGCTACATTCACATATTGCAGTCACTGAAACACGGACGAGCAACATTTTAAGGCTTTGGATTTCCACAAAAAAAGAAAAAAAGAATCAGCACAGACGTGATGAAGAGTGAAGACCTTGCCTCTCGGTGCCGCCGTGCTTCGGTAAACTCTCGCGTGTAAACACGTTCACATCATAAATAAAAACCGTTAGGATAACAAAAGAAGTCGGACCCTGACAACCCAAATACATCTGCTACGTGACAGCTTCGCTGCATCATCGGCGAAGGACTTAGGCCTTAATTCCCTGAAAGAAAGCAGTCGAAGTGAGAATTTTGATCCCGTACGCATTTCTTTGAAAACAACGTGAAGGGAAAAGTTGAGTTGATGAAGTCGATGACCTTCACAGGACAACCGGACGAGAAAAAAAAAAGAGAATCTGGAGTCGGGGGACGGGTGGGGTCGGTCCGGAGTGAAAACAAGACCGTCCGAAATCATCTCAGTGGGCTTCAGTGGAGTAGAAGTGTGTGAACGTATGAATGTTCTTGGTCACTGATAGCAGATAGAAAGTAGAAGGTGAGCAAATTTACCATTGATTGCTTTCCGTTTTTCCTGCATTTGGAGTTTCTCAATAGCACAGTAACCGCCTCTGCTTTACTACCTATTCATTACATCGCAAACCGGTTGTGTTTTGTGCTTCTTCGGACAGCTGACAAAAGAGTACTTTTAAAATTAAAAAAAAAAAAATCTTTCCATCAGCTACCTGGGAAGAGCATTTTTGCTCGCCTATCTTGCAGATTTCTTCACATTCTGCCAGCGGCGTGTGCAAGAAACGCAGTCAGTTCCTCTGGGATTTTACCTGACGCTCTTTGCGTCACGCCGCATCGACACCAAAAAGCAACACCGTATATGTGTGTGTGTATATATACACATAAAAATATGCCAAACATATCTTTGTGATGTACTATCTTGCCATAAAAACACGTTATTCTTGACTGCGTCGCCGACGCCATCGATCATTCTGACTTGGCGCTCTATAACCTCTTACACTGGAGGCCTCGGGGCAAAAACCCCCCCTCGGGAAAACCAAGAGCCGTGCGGCGATGGGGTCGGACCGAGGTTTCGTACACGGAGTTGCTGTACAGTGAACGCGCTGCGTTCCATCGGGAGGGGCGTTTTCTTCCACGGTGCGACGCAGTCCGAACTGGTGGCTCATTTTGTATTTTTTTTTTTAAGTTCATTATACTCCCTTTAGGTTCCTTTACCCTCTATGTTAGGCGTAAAAGAGCAGACCCCCACCCCACCTCCCAACTTTCAATGTTAAGACACACTAAAGATATGAAACGTACACCAAATTGGAAAACACTTAAAAAGCCGGCAGGTGTCCCGTCCCTCTGCAGCAGCTCGGGTCGTGGGATGGTAAGGGTGCCTGGAGACACAGGCCTCGGCGCCTTGGATCAGATGGTCTGTGGAGAGGCTGCGGGGGGATGTTGGGCTGTTGATGTACACCGGCCTCTCTAAAAACCCTCTTCTTCTCTTGGAAGGTCGGCCGTGTTACTCGAAGCGCTCGTAGTTCCTGGTCTGTCGGACTCGGGGGATCATGTCCAGCAGCAGCCTGAGACAGGAAGGCTCGGTTTTAGTCTGGCATTTTACTCTGATCACAAACACCTTCTGCAAAACGCTCGTAGACGCATCATCTCTGGAAAGCACTGTTTATAATAAAAGTACTCAACATGAAAATTCATTCATTCATTCTATCCTGCTTATGCTGCTGTTATTGGATGTGAGGCAGCGTTCACCCTGGACCAATCACAGGGGGACATATAGAGACATCCAACCATTTAACCCTCTCATTCACGCATCATATTGCAACATTCGACCATTCACCCCCTCATTCATACATCGCATAGAGTTATGCAACCATTCAATCTCTCATTAACATGTCATAATGACATCCAACCGTTCACACATCTGGGCAATTTCGGGTCTCCTGCATGTTTTTGGGCTGTGTGAGGAACCTGGAGAACTCCTGGAAATGGAGACTTCACATAAAAAGGCCCTACTATAAAAAATCCGACCAGGGACCTTCACGCTATAAGACGGAAGTGCAAAAAATGATGCAATTAATGTTTTCTTTATCCCGGGTATCTATAGCTTTATTGAGAAGTGGGCAGCATTTAAATGCCCCATGTAAAAAAAAAATCCCATGAAGCCATTAAAAAGTTTGCAGCTTCCCATCAGAAAGATGTCAGACTTATTGGTTTAAGCTATTAGAAATCAGCTGAGCCGATCGTCCGGACTCGATTTGCAACAACACATCGGGAGTCACGTTGCCTCCTCCGCGTTCCATCAACCAATGGAGGCCGGATCAGGTCGTATGCGGAGAGAATATTGACGATCGGTGGCCGGAAACACAAATACTGACGATGCGCTCAAATGCTTACATAATACGCCACATAGTGGCACGGCGGTTTTCGCGCTTTGGCCGCACAGGAAGAAGGTCGGCGGTTCAAAAAATACACTACAGGTTATTTGGTGACCCTATATTTCCCAGACATATCAATAGGTGAATGTCTCAATATGATGATGTTAATCAGACGATGAATGGATGAATATGACGTGCAAGTAAGAGGGTGAATGGTTGAATGTCTTTAAATTGTTGTTCGGTGATGGTTTGCGGCCCTTGTGATTGACTGGCGAATGCCCAATGGCAGCGCACAGATAGGGAATGAATGAATTATGCAATACAGAAGGTCGGAAACCATTTCCCTGTCACTGACTTGACTCCATAGGCGAAGATGGTCAGGCCAATGAGGACCCCTATTGTCCCATCCAGGTACCACACCTTGGGCTCATGTCTGAACACCTCGGCGCTGATGAGGATGGAGAACCCCATGACCCCGCCGACCAGGGAGTTGAATCCTGGAGAGAAAGAACGCCAACGCCTGGTTCATCCATCCGTTGACAAATCACGAAACATCTCCGCTATTTAAAGCCGTGCGATCGGGCGACCTCTCCGACGACGGACGAAACGTGGGATTCCCGATGCGGGTGTCGGATCGGACTATGTGGAAGCGACCGCAAGCTTGCGCATGTGACAAACTGTCACATGGCGTGATATAAGGACTCCGTCACGCTTGAATGTGGCGGCATGCTGTAAACCATGTGCATCGCAAGTGCGGGATGTGCGGACGGGCCGGCGTTAGGAGAGGCCGGGTCTGCCGGAGGATCCACTTTTAATACATTGTTAGCGTGCGATAGTTCCAGTTCACTAAAGCTGCAGAAGAGCAATCTTCTAGCACGGTTCTGGTGCAAAGGTACCATCTGTGATGAGCGCTCGGCTGGTGAGCACTTTGCCAAGCATGAACTTGATGACCGCCAGGATGATGCAGACCAGGCCGCTGACGATGGAGACGCTGAACAGAAAGCTATCCTGAAAGACACAAAGTCAGAAGGTCTTTGACGCTCTGAAAAGAAAGAATGGAGGGCGAGTACTTGCTGCAGAGAGTTGTAGACAATTTGTCCCACATCTGAGTATTTTGACCGGCATCCATTCATCCGTTTTCCCTCGCTTATCCCTCCGGCGTGTCCCGGGTCACATCCTCTCGGCGGGGTGTGACAAGAGGATGAGGCTTCCGGACCAGATACCCACTAGTAATAGTTTTCGACGTATATGACATTGGAGTTCGGGAGGAGAACGCTTTGCTTCTACGTCCACATTAAACAGCACTGTGGCTACTTTGGGAACCTGAAGGTTCCTGGGATCCATCATCTCACAGGATCCGACGTAACCGTCCGACTTTGATGGCGCGATCGAAAAGGCCCGACGGAAGATGTTCTTTCTACTCTGGCTCGGGAAGTCCGACCTGCTGTGGTCCTGTCTGGACTACGGAAAGAACCACGGGTGCCAAAGTGCCCTCTATTCAGGACCTACCCTCTTCCAGAGTCTGGAACTAGACAGTCAACATCACTGCAGACAAGTCACACCCCGGCACAACCGGTTCTCCCTTCCCCTCTCTGGTAGGAGGTCCGGATCGCTCCACTACCAGAAAAAGAAGCAGCGTCTTCCCGTAATCCATCACCCTGCTGGACAGATGAACCCCTACAATACCTGACACGCTTTGCCGACAACAACACCTGTACCCGATTATGACTCTATTCGGCTGTCATCGGGCGAGATTCTTTACAATTTAGGGTTTCCAGTCAATCTCCTGCGTGTTTTTGGACTGTAGGAGGAACCCGGAGAAAACCCACGCAGACAAAGTGGAGACTCCTTGCAGAATCCAAGCAGGGACCTTCTTGCTATGAGGCGGAAGCGCTAACCACTGCGCCGCCGCGCTTAACATCTGATCTTTGCACCAGCTGACGCGGACGATCACCTTCTGACTCGAGCAGTCATCGCTCTCTTTGTCGTATTGATCGCCACCAAGTGTGACCGTCAACGTGAGCCTCGTATGTGGAAAAGACTCGGTCAATAAAGCCGAGTCTAAATTCCCAAAGGATAAATCCAAAACGGAAGCCCCTACACGGTTTTTACTTATGTCTGAGCCCTGATCAAGGACGCCACCCGTCCTCCGCAACGGCGCCGCGAGGAGTCGTACACTCGCTGCCCTCCGAGCCTCCATTCTTCTTCTTACTCTTCGTGAATTGAGCGTCGCCTCAAAACAAAACGTTTGACTCCCTCCTCCTCCTCCTCCGCGCTTCCGCGCCACCGTCGGCAACCATCGTGCTCTCCCGCTCCGATTCTCTCGCTCTTTCCCTCGCAGCTCGTTCAAACCCGATCAATATTTGATCGAGACGCGTTGGTCATCCGGTCGTTTTTTTCGGTCGCGAATCGGCCTCGTAGCCCCGCGCGGGTTCGTCTTGTTGCAAAAGCTGCAAGCGTACGCAGGACGGACGAGAAGGGCGGGGAGGCGGGTTGGAGCGGCGGAGCATCCGGCGCCTCTGCGGCAGCATTAATATTGCACTACGCCCTTGGAGCCGGGAAAAGCTACTCGGAACGGGAGCCTCAGACTTCAAAGGTGGAGGTGGAGGGGAGACGCCGCAGACCTGAGTCAGCGTCACGATTCCCTTCGTAAAAATATTTAAATATCCCCTTGACGGCTCAGGTTCCCGTATCCGTGAGGACGTAGACGCGTAGCTTATCAAGTCAAGCGTGCGCAGATGTTCTCGGATCCACTCGTCTTTGTGTCACGGACGCCGCAGTTCTTCCTCCCGGCGACTCTCGCTCCGCCTTCCACCTTCTGTTCCTTCTACTTTTTTGTTATGAGCCTCATCCGTCTTCATCCCCCCCCCCCCCCCCTCCGATCGGCTCCTCGGTCCGGCCGTCCTTCAATCCTGGTAATTCCCGATCTAATTCAGTTTCGGCCCGTCATTCTGTTCCGTCTAGACCGCTGTTTAACTGAGCTCCTCCCGTCTTCGTTTACCTCCTATTTTGGATTTGGGAGATGAAAAACTCAAATTCTCATCAAGCTCTCGTGTCCTTGCAACGGCCAGGATGCGGCTCGTTGTTTTCTGAGGCCGAGATCGGACATGCGGCGGCTGCATGCGGGAGAGGAGAGTAACTTTTGGACCTAAATTCCCTCCTCAAAGTTTTCTTTTTTTTTGTGGTGACGCTGAGGAGATACCTTAAAGAAGTAATTCCTCGGGAGACTAAAAGTGGGGATAGCAGAACTGGGACGGCATCACAGCGCTCGGAGTTTGGTCCTGTTCTGAGAGTAGAACGATCCAGTTGATGATGGAAAAAAAACAAAAGTGGTCCCAGACCCGGTACATCCTAAACTCCTGGAGGAACCTTTTGCAGCTCCTCGAACTTTGCATTTAGACAGCGGCGGAACCAGGGAACATTTAACCTCCCACTCCAAGGCGGGGTCTTTTTACAGTTCCATAGGAAGTCATGTGACGTCGGTGCTCAGGTCCACGACCGCATGCTTCTTGAGGACCGAAGAGCGGCATTTTTAAAAACCGATGCGATCACTGGTCGGATGTTTTCCTGCCGGAAAACGGACCGAAGAAATGGAGCGGCTTCTAGGGTTTGCAGAGGAACGTCGACATTTTGGCCAAATTACGGTGCGGTTCTTGTCACGGCAAAGCAGTGCAGGGAGAAGATAAAAAAGATTTCTATCCATCTGATTGTACAGATTCCTGCCATGTAGGACATAAACGTCGCAGCGGCTTCGCTCTCCGTGTCGTCTCCACTGCAGACAGCCAGCGCAGCCTAATCTAAGTCATGCACCTCCACATTAGAGCCGCTTAGTCTTCCTCAGCATGAGTTAGAATCAAGAATTATACATTCTCTGGGAAAACGAGATGACTTTTTACCGGATATGAGATGTTTCGTCATTTATCCGCAGATCTCCGAGGTTTCCAAGCTGCGAGCAGCTTCGAGCGATCCTTGCCGATATTTCCGACCCCGTTCCCCGAGGCCGGAGAACCCGCCGATGCGCTTTCGCGTGCTGCCGACGATTGCGGCTCCGGCTCGCGGGCGAACCGACATTAATTGGACTCGGAGGACGAGCGGGGCGGGAATGCCGAGGTGTCAGAAGTCAAATGTCCTCGGCCGTGACCCGCCACGCCACGCCCACTCACCGCACTGCAAAGCTGCCGGTTATTGAATTAACATTTCATATGGGGTAGGAACGCAAAGCGGCTGTAAAAACAAACCTCTCTGTCAAGAAATGACGGGAGATGGGAGGAGCCTTCGGGCCTTATTGTTCACTTTACCTCCGAATCCAAAGGTGAACAGATGGAAACTTAGAAAAATCCACCCCCAAAAAAAAAAAAAAAAAAAAAGGGGTTGAAAAATTCCGAAACATTGGATCCCTGCAGATGCAAATGAGATCTGAGAAAAAAAAAAAAAAAAAAAAAAGGGTTTGAAAAATTCCGAAACATTGGATCCCTGCAGATGCAAATGAGATCTGAGGAAAAAAAAAAAAAAAAAAAAAAATATCCTTGACTGCGTTTCTACAGAGATGACGATCACCCGGCAACCGGGTGGTAAAGCTATTTTGGGATGTGCGAACGCTCCCGAGTCTTCACACCTGAGATTCATGGCATTCCTCATCCGCCGGCGACAATGTTATCACGCCTCCTTTCGACAGACACATAGAAACAAGCCGTTTAAGCGTGTGAAGGCTCTGCTGCTTGGCTTGAAAATAAAACTGTGTAAAACCTGCGCCGTCCTCGCAGAGCTGTGTGACTGAATGAAAGTTCGGCTCCACCTCTTGGACGCCCCGTCGCCGAGGACGTCCACTTCGGGTGCGTCTGGATTAGTTACCCCACTAGGGATCAACCCACAGAGGAATTGAGGAATTTTTCCTTTTTTTCTTGGAAGTTCTGGTCCACCAGTGGCTTCAAATCCCCCGAGTTTTGCCTTGAATTCCCGACATCGTGCAGAATCTCAGCTCATCAAGATTTCTCTAATATTGATATTGTAAGAGATGGTTATTTTTAGGCGGGATTTACGTGAGTGCGAGATGGAAAATTTCTTTTTTTGGAAAAAGAACTTTTCGGAATCATGCCGAGTCTAAGGAGGATAAACAGACGAGAAGACCTGGGGTTGAATCATCTTGTTTGCCCTTCAGTTATTGGATTTCCTTGAGTTACGCCCTCCAATCAGAAGGTCGGCGGTTCGATCTGCACGTCAGTGTCCTTGGCAAAGACGCTGAACTTCACCGGTTGCTCCCGATGGTAGCCTTACACTCTGCTAACCAGGACATTTAAGAGTGTGAAGGGGAGAACGTCTTCTTTTGCTTTTAGTTCCTCCGTTCCGGGGCCACCATATCATCTCCCGCCATCTAATATCTTGCTCTAGACGTCCTGCCTGTCAGTTCCAACATCAGCGTCCTCCACCCTCCTCTGTCCATGTCCAAAACAATTCAGTCTGACTTTATCTGCAGAACATCCAACATGTGACGTCCCTCTGATGGACTCCTTCCTGATCCTCTCTCCCAAAGAGAACCTCCACATCTTCGTCCGCCTGCCTCCTCGGTGTCTCCAAACCAGACAGCGCAGCTACTCTCACCTCCATCTTCAACAGCGACATCCACAACTTTTCTCAAGCAGCCCCAACCTGAGTGCGACACATTTCTTCACCACTTCTCCAACCAACGAAATCCGGCACAAGGTCACTCAGAGGAGACCACGTCCTCTCACCAAAGCAATGCTGGAATTAGCACCACCTGTCAACCGTCTTTCCGAAAGGCTAAAAAAGAACAGTCGGTCCACTGTCGCATTTATCGATTTTACGAAACTGTCTGCTCGGTTATGAGTGAGACTGCCGTCTTATTTGATGTAATGTAAACCTTGAGAAGGTGAGATGGAAGGGTCCGTCTTGCAGGCGGCAGATCAACGTAGAAAACCGTGTGTTTGTTCTGGATGCTGAGACGTCCGATCCGATTTGGACCGGATATTAATAGACACGAACGAAAAAAGGGGCTAGCTTTGGGATTCCGAGTGAAATCCCCGTCTAGCCGGCAGGAAGCGTCATCGCTCACGGAGCCGGGTCGTTTTAACGTTAAAAATCGCCCGCAAATCGCGCCTCAGAAATCAGATTACGATCTAGATTTCTGGCAAGGTTTCGTACGAGGCGGGTTAATGCCCTTAAGTGGACGTTCAGCTGACTGTAATCCAGCGGTGGTAAAGCGGCGCAGCGTGTTTGGAATCATTTTCCAGCCGCTAAATGGATAATCTGCGCCGTATGGTGGACAATTTAATCCGGAGCTCACTCCCATCTCCCGTTTGAACCGGATTTTGACCCCGCCGTGTCCGTTGGCGGTCGAGTGGCGAGGCCTGCCGGAGCCGAAAGGAACGGATGAATGGATGAAAAAAAAAAGATCGATTCTTACCACTTCGGGCAGCAGCTTGGTGGCCAAGTCGTGGATCGCCTTGCCCATGATGCACAGGGATGACAGGATGAATATCACACCCAGAATCACACAAGCTCTGTGGGGCGGTAGGACACATAGGTTATTTCAAAAAAATGTTTCTCCAGGGCGCTGAAGTTAGAGGTTAAAGTGTCCGAGCAGAAGAGAGCAAAATGATGATTAATCTACTTTCTCCTTGGACTTCTGCTGAGTCATTGTTCGGTTAAATACCATTGTAGGGTATTTAACCGTAAAGTTGTATGTATCTAAATGCAAATAGAAAATGACTTTTTTTTTCGCACATTCAGGTCTTTTATAGCGTGTTTACGATAATATGGGTAAATTAAGGCAGCATGGAGGTTAGAGCTACCGCCTCACAGCGAGAAGATCCGCGTGTGTGTGTTTCCTCCACCTTCCTCCCACAATCCAGAAACACGCAGGAGGTTCATTGCAGACGTGTGAATGAGTGAGTGAGTGGTTCCATGTCTTTATATGACATAAAGAGAGAGTGAATGGTTGTAAGTCTGTATATTGACTTCAAATGGCTGTACGTCCCTAAAAAACAACTCAAAGACGGAATGAATGGTTTTATGTCTCTATATGATGAATCAATGAGAGGGTGAATGGTTCTATGATTCTCAACGAGATGTGAATGACAGAGTGAATGCTTGCATGCCTCTACTGTCTACGACTCTCCCCGCGGTCCAAAAACATATGCAAGGTTCATTGCGGACTCTGAAAAGTGAATGAGACAGTGAATAGTTTTATGTTTCTATATGATGCACGAATGAGAGGGTGTTGGAGAGCGAGTCCTCATTCAGGCTGGTCGAAGTCGAAGCCTGTAAAGAAGAGACCGAGGTTATCACAAGAAATAAAATAGACAAGCGACCGTTCTTTTGAGCTCTGCAGAGGGGGAGACTCAGCGCGCTCTCTGGAGGCAACATCCAGAGAATCCCCTCCGAGTTCCTCCTTGCTCGGCTTTTTATCGTGTGAAAGTGTATCGGTGTTGTTGACGAGATCATATTCGGGGAGTAATTCCTGTTTACATTCATCGGGGGTGGGTTCCTGTTTAAGGACGAAGGCCATTTGTGCTCAAATATCTGGCTGTCTTCATGTGAGTGGTCGAAATAATAAAGCTATGAATATAGAGAAAACTCTGGGTCAACTGGGTAGGTTTCATGGATAAATGGTAGATAATGAATGAATCAATTCACTCATAGGTTAATGTTCAAGGATAAGAATTATCCAGGTGATGGAATCTGTCAAAGTCTAGGCTTCTAGTTCTGTCCTGCTCTCCGGCCTCACTTCATGCCGTGGGTTTCGACCAGACGACGTAACCTAGGCAACACCCAGCATCACTCCAGGAAGTCCACGCTCGGTTGCCACTAACAGGCTTCCTGTGGCTTCTTGCTCACTCCGGATGTGGAAATGACACAACATCCTGGTGATGCAAAAAAGCCAAAGCGGTGAAGGTTTTTTTTTTTTCTGTTATCGTGTTAAAAACTTCACACGTGTTTGCGTCCGGGGCGTCGTGCACGCTCGGCGTCGGCAACCGTCGTTTCACGCGTGATCGGAGAGACAACGCTGTCTTCCGTGCTGCTTTTGCAAGTTAAGCCTGTTACCTTGGCAACCGTGCTGTACCTTGGCATTGCCGTTTAGCAACAGACCCTCCCTCAAACACAGGACAAAAAAAAAACAACTGATGAGTGGGAAATATCTCCTCAGAACCCCCCTTTGGTAAAACCCGTTCTTAACGGTACTTAGTGGTATTAATCCGTGCCGATTGCTTCTTCATCACCCTTTCAGTCACTCATTATGAGCAAATGATTGTGAACTGAATCCCTGTGCCAGCTTTTAATAGCAATTAAGATTTAAAAGCCTGTGTTACATTCAATATACCAAAAATCAGCTGGGGTTTGTCTTTTTTAATAAAATCGCATCCAAGAGTATTAATTCTGAAACTCCCTTCTTTTTTACTGTTATTTCAATATTGGACCATTTTGGGGGGGAAATAAGCATTTATTCTCGATATTGTTGTGGTGATCGTGGCGGCAGGTATGAAGGCGTGGAGGTTTGGGACGGATAGGATCGGGAATTAGTCTGTCAGACGCGCGGCACATGTTTATAAAAAGACTGACTGAGATAGTTTGGACATGGACAACGGAGGGAACGGAAGTTTTGGGTGAACGGATGCAGGAGGACTTGAGGAAGAGATTTATGGACTGAGTGACAGATGGGGATGCAGAGGCGAGGGTCAGATGGAGGAAGATGATTGGCTGAAGGAGCGGCAGGGAGAAGGAGTTTGTAAATGCGCAAACGTAACATTAAAACGTGGCTGTTTAGTGACAAACTATCCGTCCTCCAGTTGAGTAGCGGCAATTCTGCTATCTTAACCCTCATATTATGTTAAGGGTCAATTTGACCCATTGGGTCAATGGGTGAAATGGGTCAAATTGACCCTTAACATAATATGAGGGTTAAAGAAAATGACAGTATGTGTGATTTAGAAAGTATCCGGGTCCCGTCACGCCGGTCGCCGCACTGGAGGGAAGACAGATGGAGTCGAAAAGCGTGCGATGACAGTCGGATGCACATATTTTTATAGCAGCGGATCAATTAGCCGCTGATCCCCCCCGAGGCCGACGCCAGAGCCAATCAAACGCTCTGGACCGTCATCACACCCTCCTGTTCAATTCTGTGATTTAGTCCTAAAAGAAAAATATCAGGTAACTGTCCGCTTCCCATCTACACAACACATGCGATCCCGTTTTCAGTTTCAACCTGCCAAACCTCTACACACACACACACACACACACACACACACACACACAGACAGACCATTCTCAGCCTGGTGGAGATAAGATGCAAAGGCGCTCGACTGTGATCGGTCCCACAGGGCCGAGGCTGACAGAGCTGAGGAGACCTGCTGTCTGGCACACTCCACTCTGGGACAAAGAACACACAAATACACACACACACATACACACACACACACACAAACACTCACACACACAAGAGACTGACTTAATCACTTTTCCAGCTTTGTTGTTCAGCCTTAAACCATCTGGACACAGTGAAAGTAAATCTCGCACAGTCATTTATTAGTATTGTTTCAGCAGGAATGTCATTTAGAATACTCTAATATTACAATAAAAAGGAGACGTTATAAAGACAAACTATTTGTTTCCCTAAAGATATATCACGTTTTCATTTAATTCTAAGTGAATACGACATTGTCCCGCTGCTTTGTTCGAGGCTTTCGCTATCTATTAGTCTCCATTTCACTTTTCCCAGCTCCTGTTCGACTGCATGGAGCCTCCGGACGAGACGCGCCGTCGGAATCGAACCGGGAGCCTTCCTGCTGTAAGAACGGACGCACCAGCGTGCACGCAGACAATAAGAGCCGCCGATCGAACTTCCAACCCTTGAAGGAACGCCCGCTCCCCCGACGAAGTCGAAATCATTTGCAAGTTAGCACAAGTAGAGCAACTCTCCATGAGGTACTCACATGTACTCGCGGTGAGCTGAATGGACAGCGGCTGCGTTGCTGTACCGCCACAACACGATGACGGAGGACAACACATCCAAAGTGGCGTCGAACTGCGAACGTACAAAAGTATCGTTACACTCCCGCCGATGTTTTCGTCGGCTGCCGGATTGAATGTTTTTCCGCTTACGGCGAATCCGAATGCAGACGCGCTGTGACGCATGATGGAGACGGCTGGAAGAAACACAAGAGAGGAGAAGGAAAGGTCAGTTTTAACACGGGAAAAAAAAAGCATCTATTATGAAATAAGAGTCCGCCGCGCTTTAGCTGTGAAAGGTATTTCCTATATTTAAACACACACAAAATCTGATATATAACACCTTTATGGAATCACAGTGAGGAGCTTTATTTAGCTATTCCAGGATTATCTTAGCATTGAATTCGAGTTTATCCTTAAACACACGAATAACACAAATATTCAGATATATCACGTTTGTTTATTTGTGACGAGATTTTCGGTTTCATCCGAGTTTCGCCGCTGCATCCTCCCCATCTCGTGTCTCTCCAAGGATATTCCGTCTGTTTGTTTGTGTGTCTCTCAGCAACGCATTATAGAAAAAAAAAAAGGATTTCTGAAACCGCAGGGAGCTCCAGGGCCGGAGCGTCTAATCCACATCTTGTTAAAATGAATGAACGGTAATGCGTTACATGACTTTACTCTCAGCATCCGTACGGTTATCACATCTCTGAGACGAGGAGGGAAATGTGTTATTCGGTACGAGAGGCGACGACACAACTTGACTACGGGTGCGTTTCCGACGTTGTATTTTGAGCCTTTCTGAATGGCGTTTGCCCCGTCCTCACACTAAAAATGTGCAGGAGGTTCATTGGAGACCCTAAATTGTCCCGGCATGTGAATGAAAGAGCGAACGGTTGTATCTCTCTATATGATGCACAAATGGTTTTATGTCTCTTTATGACATGTGAATAAGAGGGTGAACGGTCGTGTGCCTCCATATGAATCGCAAATGAAACAGTAAACGGTTTACGGCTGGATGAGATGCGAACGAGAGGTTGATCGACGGTTTTCTCCATAAGATACATGAATGAGAGACTGACCGATCGTTGACCTGTGAGTGACGGCGAATAGTTTAACGTCTCAATACGATGTGCACATGAGTGCGTGAACGGTTGTGTCTCTGTACGACATGTGAATGAGAGAGTGAATGTTTGCATGTCTCTTTATGCGGCCCTGTGATCGATCTGTCGAGGGTAAACCCCGCCTTTTGACCGTGACAGCTGGGATTGGCTCCGACACCTCGGCGACCTTCAGTGCAGGATAGACAGTATATATGATGAGTGAATAAATGTCTCAAGTCTATATTGAGCCGGCCAACACCCTCCGAAGCCAAAAAATCTGGAGCTCTACTTCCAGGCTGGCTTCTATCCGACTCTGCTGTAAACATGACAGAACACACTGTGCTGGCATCCGTCCGTCACGGCGAGTTGTCGACGTCTTGTCGAAGAAACATCGAACCGGGGCTTTGAGCGTAATCGTCCGAGCCCGAGAAGAGACAAAGGAGAGGGAGATGGAGAAAGATAAGAGGGGAGAATTCCACTCCTCGCCTCTTCTCTCCTCCCAGGTTTATTTTTAGCAAGACCCACTGGGAGTCAGCGGCCCGCCTCAGCAACGCAGGCAGAAACACTTTCTTTTCCACATCTGCAGCAAGAACAGCAAAAAAACCACACGCCCTCCCTGCTTCTATCCCCTTTCCATCTCCGCCCCACGCTCATTTATCTCTCTTTTCCTCCCTCTTTTCTTTTTCTTGTTCAGGATGCAGTCATCCACCCCGCTTGAGATGGAAAGACGGGGAACGGGTGCTGAAAAACAAGGCGGGAGGGCAAGCGTGCATACAGATGAGCAGGTTGGATTGCGGAGGAACCAGGAACGATAACAAGACGAGCCCGAGGACAACTTTGTTCGTAAAATGAAGCCGTAATCATAAAAAGTGTCATCTCCGTCTTGACACCGACTCAACGAAGCGCTTGGGCTCAAAGGGGGCTCTGAACGAACGGCTGCGTTGAAGAAAGATGAAGAATGTGATCTTTCAGTGATGTCCCAGGTTTTGGGGCAACACTTAAATATTTTGATTTCCCCGAGTTCCATGGACTTTAAAAAGAAATTACTTGGAAATTTAGTGGAAATAAATACAATAAATGACCTAAAGATTTGAAAAGGAAAATACCAGAAAACAAGAAAAAATGAGTTGTATTAAAGGGGGATATTTATGTATGCATATGTACATGTATATATATATATACACACACACTTATATATTTTTACATGAATGTATGTAGCACACAAGTTTTCCTTTTCATATATACCTTTTTATTTTATCTCATTTTCAGGTGTACATTGTAAACATATATATGTATGTGTGTGTATATATATGTAGGCATGTATGTACATATATACATATATATCTGCATATCAATATACATATATACATACACACATAAATATATATGTATATATGTGTGTGTATGTATATATGTATGTATGTATGTATCTATCTATCTATCTATCTAGGTATATATATATATATATATGTGTATAGCTAGCTAGCTAGATAGATAGATAGATAGATAGATAGATAGATAGATAGATAGATAGATAGATAGATAGATAGATAGATAGATAGATATATATACATACATACATATAAATATGTAAAATAAAAATACACACACAACCATCTGATTGGTCCACAAGATACATATACATATCCATTTTTGTAATGGTTCCAGTCCTTGGACAGAATATAGTCAGCTGTCACTCCTAATTCAATATATCACGAATATGCCAAAGCACTTATCTCGTATATATTAACCAATCACTGCTAATCGTGTTGGGTGTCTGCAATGGTACAAGAAAAACGTCACCGGCTGGGGATATTCAGCAAAAATAGATCTACGCACTGAATATCTCCACCCTATAAAGTTCCTCCCTTTGCGGCCGAGCTTGCAGGAGATATATGATATGAAAAATAGAGTCTGACAGCCGGTGAGATGAAAGCAAATGGAGAGGGAGGGACTGCGACAACACGGACGTGCCACACATCCACTGAAGTTGACATAGCAAGGAGAAGCTCGCGGGCACATGACGTTTTCTTCTTTTGTTTACATGAGAATGACTCCGCCGTTGCATGACTGACACGGAAGGCCTCAACCAAACTTTACAAAGCGGCATTGAAAGAAACCAGGATTGCTTTCCTGCAAGAGGTCCTGTTTCGGGGCGGAAACCCGGTCTCGATGTCTTGAGCTTGGAGTTGAGAAATGTCCGCTCCTTCCCTCGTCTCCTTTCCTTCTCCCCGCTCCTTCGTTAGGAGCGCCAACAGAAAGCTGTACAAATGAATCTGCCGCGGCGCGGCGGTCGTCAAAGTTCGGCCCTGCTACGGCTAATTGGCTCCCGGGGAAGCTATTGAGGTGTCATCGGGGACTGAAGTTCGGCAACGCACACACACACACACACACAAACACACACACACGCACATGCTGCCGAGGCCTTTCGTCTTCATTGGCTCCTTCTCTGTCTGTCACATCAGACAGCAGAAGGGAAGATAAAACACGATCCCAGCTCTTCACTGGCTGTTGCTTAGGCTTCGTTATTCATATCGCCCAAACGCTCAGCTCTCAAGGTTGTTTTCACAGTCGGTCGAGCGACAGCGTTTGCCTCACCGTACGTTGTTTTTTTCTTTTTGTTTTTTGTTATGGAGCATCAGGCTATTCACCATTCGCATTCAGGTCTTAATGATAGAAGAGATGTCGCATCCAGCCAGTGACTGGGGGGGGGATTATTGCACGGTCATGGGAAGGCACACCTGCGCAACATACTCACACACACGCATGGCAAAAGAAATACTTTTAATTGAATTACGATGGGCAAACACACATTATTTGCTTTGCTTTCCCATCTAAGCGGCTGCAAACAGTACGATGGCCTCAATTCTTAAATGTCAAGCCAGGTGTAGGTGTGCTGAAATCTCTGTTATTGCAGCATGTTCTTTCCGAAATAGGAGATTGAATAGAGTCGTGCCGAAGCCGGTGGCTGAAGGGCCGACTTCACGCTTAAGGTAGCCCCCGGAAAATACGCCAACTTGTCAACCCTCCCCTGCCAACCCGCCCTTTAAAGCAAACACTGCATCTGTTGCCCGTGAAAACACTCACACACACGCACTTGAGTAGGACAGCTTGCGTTGTTGTGTTTGGGTAATGCTAATGTTTGACAAGATATCTTATCCAGCGGCTCTGGAGCGCCAACGACAGAGCATAGGCTGGGAAAAGCAGCAGCTGTGAGTCTGCAGAAAGACACACACGATCAGAATCCTACCAATTCCGCAATAAAGTCAGTGCACACTTGACTCGTGCAAAGATGATGATCTGAAATACTCAGATCATCATCTACATATGAGTCCGATCGGAAATGACGACAGGTTTACGAAGCAACTTGAAGGTTTTTCCCTCCATCCTCTTACTGATTCTGTGATGCATGTGATCTTGTGGCTTATCATCTTACGATTTAATGTACAGCAAGCATGTTAAATTGCATTTCATTCATTCATTCACCTTCTATGCTGCTTATCCTGCCTGGAGCAGTTTGCCAGCTGTCATTGGGTGAGAGACAGGGTTTATCCTGGATTGGTCACCAGTCAAAAACATCAGGGTCACGTACTGAGACATACAACCATTCAACCTCTCATTCACACATCATGTAGAGTCAAACAATCAGTCACTATCATTCACACGTCATGTAGAGACATACAACTGGCCTCAGAACCCTGACCTAAGTGGCTTGGGACCTTTTATATTGCATAATGAATAAATGAATTAGTTCATTCATTCATTCATTCTCTATAACCTTATCCTGCAGTTGTCATTTGTCAACTGCCGGTCGATCACAGGGTCATGTCATACAGAGGCAATAAAACCATTCACTCAATCCTGCGTCTCCAGTGAACCGCCTGCATGGTTTTGGACTGTGGGAGGAAGCCTGCAGGAACCCACACAGGCATGGTTAGAACATGCAAACCTCACATGGAAAGGTCTCCTCAAAATCCAACCAGTGACCTTCTTGCTGTGAGACAGCTAACCTTTAAATGATGATAGCTAGTCAAAATGTGTATATATGTATGCGATATATATGTATATATCTTCCTCGTCTTTCGGCTTTTCCCCTTTAGGGGTCGCTACAGCGAAACAACCTTCTCCATCTAACCCTGTTCTCTGTATCCTCCTCTCTCACACCAACTACCTTCATATCCTCTCTCACTACATCCATAAATCTTCTCTTTGGTCGAGACCTCCTGTCTGGCAGCTCCAATTCCAGTATCCGCCTACCAATATATTCACTCCTCTGTACATGACTGAACCATCTCAGTCTGGCTTCTCTGACCGTCTCGCCAAGTATGTGATATATATATATATACAGTATACATACATGCTATGTCCTCATTTTTTAACAATACATACTGGATGGCTTTTAGCAGCAAAAAGACGGGGCTTGATCAAAGTTTGAATACACGTGAAATGAAGGTAAAAAGAGTGGGATGGCATCAACGTTAGCCACAACACAAATATGTGGGACTGGACTCTTTCGTTTGCGATGAATAAACCCCTTTCAGAGGGTATTAAACACATAGCTCCAGCAATTTAACACTCACATGACAAGGACGCCAGTTGCGAGACAAGCCGGCCCTGTAAAGCAGCTACGGAGGCTTCCTCAACAGAACAGGAAGTGGGCAACATGTATGAAACAACATCCACTCAGCCGGGAGTCCAGAGGAAGTTCTCATTTCCAAATCAAAATAACGCCGGGCCGTAACGCTCGGCCAGACCCAGACCCCCTTGTTGGAGACAACATGTAGAATTCCATGCCCGAACCAGACTCATATGAATTATTGAGCCTGTTTGCCTTCCGTTTAATTCTGGAGGGCATCCAATCGCAAACAAAAACAAACATCGAACAGTTGGGACTGCAGGCCAAATCTGTTTGAAGGCCCTTCCTGCTGCTGCTGCACTCGCTCCTCTGCTCCTTCCCTCACTGATTTGTTCTAATACCCCATTACTTTTAGATAAATGAGCAACAACAGGCGGAAGGTCCACGTGAAGACTCCGATGTCTGAAAATTTAATGTGAGTAATATGTTGCAAGTTTCATACATGGGGCCAATTTGCACACCGACACTGATATGGGCATGATGGATATGGATAAAAAGTGCTTACCCATATTTTAAATGTGTTGAACTGCTATTACACAGTGAACCCTTAACAAACATGCATCTGCACAAGTGTGCACACTGGGATTTTGCCCCAATGTGGGATTAAAAAAAAGCTAATCTTATCTAATCTTATTTTATCTTGTCTTTTCTTATCTTGTCTTGTGCATGTAATAAAAATCGCTCGTGAGAATGGCTCATTTGTTCCCCTTTTTCTTTTTAATTACATTTTAATATTTGATGAAAAGTCCCACGTTTGTCTTCGGCTCATTTTCCAGACCGGTATTAAATTTGCTGCAAAGTTTCACCTCAAGAAAAAATTAAAAATAAATCAACTGTGAAGAGCTTGCGTATGTTGTGAAATATATTTTATGCATACATGTCGGGCACACGCAGTCCCATCGGACCGTCTGCAATGAGGTCAACACGCACAGGCAACCTACTTCTTGTTGACGGTTGAACATTTTCGATGCGTACGCGTGCATTTACAAGCTAGTGGGCGGTGAATTTCACTGCTGTCACTGATCTTCCTCCGATAGGATTATAAAGGCTCGGCGAGACTTCAATACAGGGCTGTTGTTTTGTTCTATTGAAAAAGCAGCACGACTGGTTATGATTTGCGATCTCATTTTACCACCACAAGAAAACGCACAGCTATATATCTGCATATTCTGTTCACCCAGCAATGCCCTTTCAGTCTAAGCATTAATTTCCATAGACACTGAATTTTAAAAACATCGATTCTGTCAAAACCAGTACTTGGAAAAATATCAATCCCCAATTTTCTCGTGCAGTCATGGAGGGGAGTTATATTTTTTTGGAGAGCCCACTTGATCAGCAAATTGCACGCTGCCAAAAATGTGTGTTTCATCAGAGAAATCCAGCATACCTCCAGGTTGCTGCTGGTTGGAAGAGAGGCGGATTCATGAAAATTCACCGCCGAGTGCAATTTAACAACACCCTGATGATCACTGGGAGCGATAGAGAGCATCCTGCACTGTCTGTTTGGAAACTGCAGACCGCAAAGCCCTACGGCAGCTGGTGTAAGCCGCCAAGGGACTCCCCTCCAGCCCATTGAGGTCGTCTGGTAGAAACGCTGTCTGGATCTCCAGCTTGCACTAGTCTTAAGGACCACTCCCCCCCTGCCTGTACACTATGTGCCATCTTGTTGTCCTGCAGGTGTCTCAGGAAGCCCCAGACCAAAACCAGCAGACTGAGCGCCTGCCTGTACTACAGCTCTTTTTTTGGTTTGGTCCAATATCACATTGGCACATATCCACTGCAAATGTGTCCATAGTCAGCAAGACGGTCCCAGGTTGGATTCTGAAGGGGACTGTGTGGAATCTCCATATTCTCCCCTTGTCTTTGTGGGGTTCCTCCACAGACCAAAAACACACAGTGGGTTCATTGGAGACCCCAAATCGTTCAGACATGGGAATGAAAGAGTGAATGGTCATATGTCTCTGTATGATGTTTGAACAGGAGAATGAATGGTTGTTGTCTCTATATAACGTGAATGGTTGTATGTCTCTTTATGTCAGGGGTGTCAAACTTGCGGCCCGCGGGCCAAATTGAGGCCCATGGGACGATAGTTTGCTGCCCCCCACCCCCCCACCTCCCCATGATATGTTTGATACATATCAAACTTGCGGACCCCATTAAACTTTCATATTAAGGCGGGGGCAACAAACTATCGTCCCGTGGCCGCAATCGGCCCACAGGCCGCGAGTTTGCAAGCCCTGCTTTATGTGGCCCTGTGATTGATCCAGGGTAAACCCTGCCCCTCGCCCAGTGACAGCTGGCAAAGGCTCCGGCCCCCCTCTGCAACACTGAGTGCAGATAATGAATCAATGAATAAGAGTTCACAGCCTTGAATATTATCCATCCTGTACGTACCATATAGATACTACACCCTGCACTTAGTGTTTATTGCACCGCTGGCTCGTTGCCAGTGTCGCTGTCTTGTACTTGTGTAATTGCACATGTATAATGACAATAAAGCTGAATCTAATCTAATATAATCATCTACCTCTCTGGAGCTGCGTAAATAATGTTAGCGGAGGGACCCAGTGACTGTCCTGTGATGCATGAAAAGGATTTTGAAGGAAAAGTAACACAGTGATGGAGATAACTGGCCCCAGAGGCAGTCATATGACAGACTGAAATGCATGTTTTCAACATTCATGACACCACGTCACAAAATGGAAGATACACTACACATATACCGTATTTTCCGCACTATAAGGCCCACTGGATTATAAGGCGCACCTTCAATGAATGGCCTACTTTAAAAAAATGTCATATATAAGGCGCACCACGTTATAAGGCGCATATAATAGAAGCTACAGCTCTGGCTGGGGTTGCGTTATGCATCCACTAAATGGAGCTCCGCTAAAGGTAATGTCAACAAAACGGTCAGATAAGTCAGTCAGTCAAACTTTATCAACATAATACAAACCAACGTTCTGACAACTCCATTCACTCTCAAAACAAGTTAGTGCATTCACAATAAGGTACCCTACGTACTGGTTGCTATTACGGGTATCTGCGTCGCCTTCGTTCAAACCATGTATTTCCAACTCCATTTGTCACAGTTCAAAATGTTTCATAAAACGATATTGATGTCAACATTGATCCATATATAAGGCGCACCGGATTATAAGGCGCGCTGTCATTTTTTGAGAAGAAAGGCTTTTAGGTGCTTATTATAGTGCGGAAAATACGGTATATGCTTTTAATTTTGTGACTCATAACATATATATCAATCTATAGTACCTGTGCCTGCCAGGCAGCCTGATTGAGCAGTTAGCCACGACTCACCATGTAAATCCCTTTTTGTCCTAACTGAGTAAAACAACTTTTCATGTCCCTTCTTCTTCCGTGTCTCAGGGCGGCCTGTGAGCGAGTCATCTCACCGATACACCCTTGGCAAGTGGCAGCTCAACAAAAACAAAACACAAATCCTGAGCCCAAACTGATGGTTGGGCTTTGCACGCGACACAAAAGAAATAAGGATTCAGCGGCTGTGGCGAGATTCAAGGTCGAGGTTTACACTCCGGACAGCTAAAACGTTACACGTCGCCTCCTAATTGGGAGAAATTGTCATTTGAAGTGAAGCCAGCAGGAGTCTGGAGGTTAGAGATAAATGGGACTAGTAACCACATACTGCCATGAAGGTTAAGTAGACGGGTGGTATCGCATCTGCTGCTTGTTCTCCGTGAAGTGTTCACTTTTGTTTGTTTGTTTCACAGTTACTGTCAAATCTGCCCTTCCACTCAAGGACCAAACGGCGGCTACTTTGTAATGACCCTAAACGCCCGTTCTTCTTATGTCGCCGGGAGAAGTTTCAAATTAAAGCCCACTCCCCACCCCACCCCCACGCCCCGAACGGGTGTTACTCACTGAAAGCCGTGATGGCCAGGATTATTGTGACCACGATGGACACCCAGGACACCCACAGGGCCTTTTTGCGGTAACTCTGCGCTTCATGGGGCTTCAGGCGCATGCTGCTTTCCAGAAGACCTGCAGACAACAGCGCAGGGCAAAGTGAGCCCATATCCATCTCGACAGACAAATAGGTTTCCGTATACATGTGAGTGTGTGTGTAAAGGATTGTGCCAATTACACTATCACTCTCACATTTGCAAAAAAAAAAAAAAAAGTCAGGCTTAAGAAGCTAACAGGCTCAACGTGTCAACAAACTACTGACAACAGAAATGCCTGTCTGCTTCAGATCCAATCAAGTGCTCAATAATTCAAAATTAGCCTTTACAAAACGGACAGATATCTTGGTTCAACTTCCTCACATTGACACGAAAGTACTTATTAGATAAATTAGGTAAATTGGCGGCACTAACCTCATTAGTCATTTTTGTATGTTCTGTTTAAAAAAACAACCAATATGGACTGTTGCACTTGAGAACTGACAGTGTACTAGCTATCACTGATGCATAAATGATACGACATTCAATTAGCTTCATAAACAAATGATTTTTTTTTAAAATGTATCGATGTTGATGGGGGCTTCACGGCAGTTAGTTTTCACTGCAAGATTCAAGATCCAGGAAGGTCCCTGGTTCAATCCCAGCAGGAGGACCATCTCCCACAGGTCAAAAGCATTGGACTGTGGGAGAAATCGGGGAGATCCTATATTGCCCGAACGTGTAAATAAAAGAGTGAATGGTTGTTGTCACTATATGATGTGTGGATAAGGGAGAGAACGTGTGCGAGACTGAGAAAATGAATGGTTGGATGTCTCCAAATGGCATGAATGAGAGGGTGAATGGTTGTGTGTCTCTGTATGATGTGTGGTTTAGGGAATGAACATACATGTGAATGAGAGAGTGAACCGTCATATTGCTTTATGACACGTGAATGAAGGAGTGACTGGTTACATTTCAATATAACTCGCCGAACTCGCCTCTGGCCCGATGACAGCTGCGATAGGCCCCAGCCGCTGACAACAGGATAAATGGTGCACATAATGAATGAATAAATGAATGTTGATAGTGCATCTTTAGCTGATTTCATAAAGATGCCGCGTTTTATTTCTGCCCAAAGTTAGATCAACAGCAAAGCAAGAGCCAAAACAGCACACTTTAAATCATCCATGATTTCACCGTCTCACGACTTGGGTCGAACAGAATAATAACTCTTAGTGAGGAGGAACTCATCCCATTTCCCAGATCTTCATGCACCCGAGATCTCTGGGCAGAATCTCATCTACCTGCAACCTTGATATCACAGGATGGATCCACAGCAGGATCAGGATGCAAAAATATGACTTGTTTTGGAAAGATATTGGTGAATCTCTGCCTCTCAGCCTTGACAGACATCGTGTTGCCTGGCAGAACTGAGGTCTGAGTCTCATGAATTATTCCAGCTCTTCCATCAGGTCCCTCACCGGGAACCGGAGTGGACGTTAACACGCCAAAGTTGGATCCATCATGCAATTCCCCCACCCGTGTGTGTGTGTGTGTGTGTGTGTGTGTGTGTGAGTATCACGGCGATGTAAACTTTCCCTCTCTGACCTCGGTCATCGATGCTGTCCGTGATCTTCATCTCCTGGTCCATCTTGAACGCCTCCCTGCGGGTGTCGGTGCTCTGCTGCTGCTGCTGCCCGTTGGCCGCCGCGGGCTCCGCTGCCGCTACCGTCGCCGCTGCCGCCGGCTCCGGGACGCTGCTGGGCTCCGGCGCGCTGGGGTCCGTCATCTCCGTCGGCGGGTTGGCGGTCCCGTCAAATATGTCACACCCGTACGTGAAGTGCGGACTTCGGAGGAAGAAGATGAGAAAGAGGAAGAGGAGGAGGTGGAGGAGATGGAGGAGGTGGAGGAGGGTTGGGGGGCCGGGGGGGGGGTCGGAGGGGCGGGAGGAAAACACTCCGCAGGGCTGCGAGTCCACCGCTGCGCCAGATCACTCTCCGATGGAATGAGAGGGAATGCGCGTCTCTTCCAACCCTGCACACACACACACACACACATACGCACATACATGCACGCTCTCACACAGACACGTATGCAAGCACACACATACATACTTGGTGCATCCGGTAATGATGTGGAGAATTAAGATAAGATAAACTTTATTGATCCCTATAAGGGATTCTTATGTCATTTAGGTGGTGTGTGTGTGTTGTGTGTGCTAATGATGATGGTCATGTCATGAATAGACTTTTTTTCTTTAACTTTCAACGAAGCTCGAACTTTAACCCCACATAAATGCATAAGAATCTGGCATATAACATGTATTTATAGATATTGTAGCGACCCCGGAATAGAAGCCATAGGCTTGTCGACCTGTCACTCTCCGAGCCTTCGCTGATCATTGGATTACAGGTTTGTCCAATAGACTGCGGTCCGGTGATTGGTGGAGAGGAGCGGGGGGCGGGGTTGAAGGTGCTCGGAGCGGGAAGATTCGAGTGTCGGAGGGCTGACACGGAGCGTGGGGTCTCGGGAGGTTGCATCCACGCGAGTTATTGGGAATAATGCGACGATATCTGGAGTGAAAGTCCTCGTTGAAGACGTGTTCATTGAAGCGTATATTTATATATATGTATATGTACAGTCTAGAATATGTTTATATATAACAGAAAAATTGTATATCACTACTATTTCATGTAAAAGGTTTTCCTCTGTGCTCCTAATACCTAAACACGGCCTGTGTGCGTGTGTGTCTGCTCATCCCCATAATAATGACATAATTAGTCTTTTCGCCTTTAAGTTTCAATGAAACTTGAACTTTCCCCATAATAACCCATATAAAACATGAATATACATACACACACACACACACACACATATATATATATATATATATATATATATATATATATATGCATATGTCATCATTTAATTATTTATAGTTGAGGATATGTTGATATATGAATATATGATATATGATAAAAAATTGTGTTTCACTAAAGATTCTTGGGATAATTTAATCTCAAAATGTGGAAAGTCCTCTATTCTTATTAAATCCCTAAACGTGTGTGTAAGTGTGAGTATGTTTGCATGTACACTCACACACGTGTCCATATGATGACGTTCATGTCATAACTAGACTTTTCTTCGTCTTCACATTTCATGAAACTCTCACACCATGCTAACACATATAAATTGGACGATTTACAATCTGTAAATGTACACAAATGGCACAACTCAAACATCACTATTCTTTCACATTAAAGATTCTTGGGTTAATGAAATGAATGCATATTGAGACTTTTCTTCATTAAGGCCCAATGAAACTGTATCACCATAATAACACATGTATAACATAAAGCTAAGTTATTTTTTGGTCAGTCTCAGGATTTGCATAGTCCTCTTTGCTTCTTTCCGATCCTCAAACCCGCCCTTACAAAGACTTTACTTGAAAAACAAATGTAAACATTCACAGCAGCTTGCGTTGAAATACAGCACATGAGCGCTAATGACCTGTGGCGCCCCGACAGGCCATTTTTAAAACGTCATTATTTTACAAATGAGTTTCCTGCTGAGTCAGTACAGACAACTGGGGCAAGACAAATGCATGTTCTATGAGGTTTTACGACGGGTGGCATTTACAGAGCTTCACAACCAGCTTCACAACCAACATTAAGCTTTAAGTCTGACTAAAGCTTGGGTTAAGCTTTAGTCTAAAGCTGGGTTAAGCACATTGTTACTTCCCTCCTTAAAAGCACATCTAGCTTTTCGGATGTTTCCCTTTATTCTGCTACTGCTTACCATGTACCTTCTTGCCTCCTGCATGGAGTTCTTCTGCTCCTTAATCTAACATCTTCTTTTCTAGTTTGTCCATTTTTAGAGTTGCCAGAGCCCATAAAATGCTTCATGAGCCATGTACTGATGCCGAAAAATAGTTCACAAGGCAGATCCTGATTCTCCAGGATGCAAGAGTCCCAATGCTTGTTATTGCTGCCGTGCAATGATTACAGATAAATTTATTGTCTTGGCTTCCTGGTCACTTCATTCTGCCGCCAGCACCTAGGCAAATATCCCATCACGCACCCAGACTATTAGATCCGTCTGAGGATCTGGTTGTCGCCACCTTTTCAATTCCCGTTATTTATACACAGTAACGCCAAATCGAGCGCCGCTGTTTGCTCACGCTCCCAAAATCATTTCGTATTAAGACCAGCCAAACTGGCCCAAATCAGACCAGATGAGTTCCATAATAACGCTCCTTCAAAGAAATAATTTGTCATGCTTTTGCTTATATAACATGAATACTGTATATGACGTATTTTCCCATCTACATGTCCATGTAGCTTTCAATCATCACCATTATTTCCTTGAATCCTCTTTTTTTTCCCCCACTTATGAATTCTTCCAACATGAAGCCCACATTCTACAACCCCACCAATTTTCAATATCGCTTCCATCATCTGCATACAGTGATCTTCCCCGATCTTATTCATCAGTGCACAACATTAATCCAGATGTATTTCTCTGCTCCAGCGAGTCCAACTGTCCATGAAATAATAATAATTAATAACTCCAGACATTTCTCCTAAAAAATTATCCATCTAGGAAAATTGATAAAACCTCTCTTTCACTGACATAAAACCTTTTCGACTTTAATTCTCCAGACGGTAGCCTACTATGGACAAATGGCTATGCAAAACTTACAAATGAACTTTATTTGTAAAAGGGAAATTTATTACTCTCAATCTGTCCTGTATATGTGGTCAAACACAACTTTCCGGATACATATGTTGTTTGTTATTTTAGAAAAATATCCATGCTATGTCTTTTTTTTTTACATGTCTTGTTATTGATACTGATAACTTAGAAAAATGCAGTGGCAAGGCATGTTGTTTATAAACCACTATTTCACTATTAATTTGATAAATCAACACAGAGAAAATGGTTTGGATCACAGAAGTGAATTGCAAAAATAGAAAAGCATTTTTTTCATCTTGTTTATGAGAACCGTGATGTCATAAAAGGAGAGCATGTGATGTCACCAAAGACTCTGAATGGACTTCCTCCAAATGGGCAACTACGTTGGATCAATGAGAGAGGGGACACTAAATATTGTATTTTTAATATGATCTACTTTTACTTCTATGGGAAAAAGAGGCAACATGTGATATAATATATTTTGTCAGAATTTACAGTTCAAAGCAAAACATCACCCATTTGTTACTGCTGGCTAAAAGCCGCTGCATAAATAGAGTTCTGTCCATGTCTGAGATCATGCCATTCTGATACTTTTATTGGTTTGTATTTCATGATCATTTGCAGTTAGACATAGAGATAACATGCCACATTCTCTGAGAGTGGAAATGAAATTCTGTTCAGTTTACCCTAAATCATCAAAATTTCCCATTTGTTCCCCCAGAAAATCTATGCAGTGTTCTTCTTCTGTCCAATCTGCTTTCCTTTTTGGTACCTTTAGTTAGTATAACCATGGTAACTGAAATACACATGTGCTGTGTTAGGACAACAATAAAAGCCTCTGTCTGAGAGCGAAGGCAAATTAACAACATGAAAGTCTTATAAATGAACTCAGCTGAGGGAAATATTTTGTGAATGAGAAAAGCTGGATTCTAAAATTCTGGGTCTCTTGCTGCCACTATCTTTGCAGAAGAAAATGAGACAAATTCAAGTGAGTATTGTTTTTTTTTCCATTCGCTGTTTAAAGAAAGATTTCTTTTACAATATGTATCTATTATTCCATATTTAATTTTCGTTGTCACTGCTTATTAAGGATATTTAATGGTAAATGGGTATTTGTAAAAAAGGAGTGCCAACTAGTAAAGGAATTGTTGATGATAATCTGAGAGTTTGACAAACTATGGATAAAGTATTTCCCCCTAATGCTGATAACATTCTGTGACTACTTATGTACATTTCATTTAAATATCACTTTGCATTTTCACTTCAACCTCATAAATGGAAGTTATTGTTGATAACATTTTGTTGGTCACTGTTACTCATTGTAAATGTTTAGGACTGTTTAAAATATTGTTCAGGACACAGCAGTGTATTAAAGACAGTTAAGTTTGGCCCTTTTGAATGAAAGACGAAATTGGTAAAAGCAGTGTTATGAGCTGGTTTCAATGGAAAAGGGGTTTTGGGCAATTCAAAATGATTAATTTCTCTCTTCTAGAAGAAATTAAAATGAGAAACTGCAAAACACAATACCTAACAGACAACTGCGACCTCTAGTGACTAGTCTGTGTACGTCTGTTTATATATTCTCCTTTCAGTTTTTCCCTTCAGGGGTCGCCGCAGCCAACCAACCATCTCCATCTAACCCTATTCTCTGTATCCTCCTCTCTCACACCAACTACCTTCATATCATCTCTTACAATGTCCATAAATCTTCTATTTGGTCTTTCTCTAGACCTCCTGCCTGGCACCTCCAATTCCAGCATCCGTCTACCATTATATTCACTCCTCTGTACACGATCGAACCATCTCAGTCTGGCTTCTCTGACCCTCTCTCCAAAACAAGTGCTGTTCCTCTGATAGACTAATTCCCGATCCTATCCATCCTGGTCACTCCCCAAGAGAACCTCAGCATCTTCATCTCTGTGACCTCTAGCTCTGCCTCCTGTCTTTTGGTCTCGGCCATACAGCATCGCTGGTCTCACTACTGTTTTTTACACCTTTCCTTTCATTCTGGCGGATAGTCTTCTATTCCATAGAACCCTTGACATTTTTCTCCACTTTGCTTCACACCTGCTTGAACCCGTCTTTTCACCTCTGTTCAACACTCTGTTGCACAGGACTTTTGACCCCAAGAACCAGAAATCCTCCGACTTCTTGATCTCCACTCCTTGTTGCCTCACCGTTCCAGCCGGGTTCCTCTCATTCACACACATATACTCTGTCTAGCTACATCTAACTTTCATTCCTTTCCTTTCCAGCGCATACCTCCACCTCTCATATTTTTCAAACATCATTGTCCATGGAGATTCCTGTCTAATCTCAACTGTCAGCCTGTCCGTCACCACTGCAAACAAGAAGGGGCTCAGAGCTGATTCCTGATGGAGTCCCACCTCCAACTTGAACAGCTCTCTTACCCCTACAGCACACCTCACCACTGTCTCACAGCTGGCATACATGTCCTGCACCAGTCTAACATACTTCTCTGCCACTCCAGACTTCCTCATACAATACCAGAGTTCCTCTCTTCTCACCCTATCATATGCTTTTTCTAGACCTACAAAAATGCGATGTAGGTCTCTCTCTCTCTCTCTCTCTCTCTCTCTCTCTCTCTCTCTCTCTCTCTCTATATATATATATATATATATATATATATATATATATACATATTACATATTACATATTATTTTTTTTCTTTATGGTGAAGCAAAAATCTTAGAGGGTGTAAAATGGGTAAAATGCCGAAAAAACAAGCACCACTGATCAATATAATAATTTTTGAATTCGCCGAAAACGTTATCCGATACAGACGTGGTGGAGGGCTGGGAGACTCTTCCCATCGCCGACCACCAGAGGCACTGTTGTAAAATCGATAACCGGTTTCAAAGTAGCTGCGCCTGCGCATTACGTGTTTCCGCTGCCCCTGTTGCACTGCTCCCACCCGATGCTAGCACCGTCGGGTTTGGCAGTGGGAGCGTAATGGCGGTGCACCGGGGACCCTCAACGAAATGGCTCTTCACCCGGGAGCAGCTCGAAAATACGCCGTCTCGCCGCTGCGGAATAGAGGCCGACAGAGAGCTTTCCTACCGCCAACAAGCCGCCAATTTAATCCAAGATATAGGCCAGAGACTCAACGTGTATCCTTTTGAATCACTGGGTAGCTGACGTTCATTCACCCTACAGTTTGGCTAACTCGAGTCAGCTTTAGCCTGGGACGGTCGGATTGATTTGAATTAATAAAATTCATTTTTTAGCCGCGCATACGCTTTTAAAACAACTCTCTAGTCCGGTCAAATTGTGGTCGGACAAGATGTCTCACTGATAAGTGCCTATTATTCTGCTTATTGTGTGTTAAACTAGTGAGGCCTACGTGCCAGTTTTGCTAGCTCGTCCTAGCCATTGTTTGGTTTCTGAAGAAGCTGAACGTTTAAGCATCGTCTTTCTTTACCCAAACCATGCAGTAGATATAGAGATTGGTGCTGTTATGTATCATTTTTAAAATCATACTAAATAATTGCCGGAAAATAAGAATATAGGTGCGGTCACGTTTAATTTTAACTGACGTGGTACACGTTTGTCCGAGTAGCCCGCTAATGCTAGCTCGATGCTATTACGGTTTCCAACGCTCGTCGTCGTTGCCTTAACCGTTCACCCAGATCCCAACTTATCATCAACACTGCTATTGTATATATGCACAGGTTTTATATGATTCATCCCTTCACCAAATTCCACAGAAATGTAAGTTAAACGCAACGTAGCGGTTTCTACCACTGTAATTACGGGCGGAACCGGGAATGAAAACTGACTCGGGTTTTTTCCTCCGCAGATCATTTCACAGACGACGTTGTTCCTGGCAGCCAAAGTCGAGGAGCAGCCCAGGAAGCTGGAGCATGTTATTAAAATAGCCCATGCCTGCATTAACCCCCAAGAGCCAGCCCTAGACACAAAGAGCAATGTAAGTACCAAAAAATTGGAGAGCCTATTCATTGTGGGAATATAGATAGTGGAATCAACCATTTCTTGAGACCTAATTCAGTCGGTTTTCTGATTGAGAAAATGGTACCACTGTTATTCAACAAAAATTAAAAAAAAGGTTCCTCTTTATTACACCCTCTGCAACTTCATGTTAGGCAAACCATGGCATTTTTTTGACATTTTTGGACCCTGTTCCCTCTTGCCATGTCATACTTTTTGCCATCATTAATCTACTCAGAGATTGCTACCTAAGGCTCAAATCAACCTCAAGACATTGTGGTATGATTTAGTGGAACTGAAACTTTAAATGTAATCAAAGTAAGTTGTGATATATGGTAGTCAGGCCCTGAATAATCATTGTAGTAATAGAAAAGTCAACAGCTGAGACAGGCAAAACCTGCAGTTTGCTCTGGCATAGATATGGCAGCCATTGAATATTAGCTCTTGATCCCACTACCTTCAAGCAGAGGATGGGAAATGAACCTTTAAGTATGGAACTCCGTCTGTATGTGCTGGCCATATTATCTCCGGATCATAAGTCGTTTGATTAGCATAGTTCATGGGATTTCTAAATAACAGATTCGGATTCTGTAAACTTTTAGCTCGTACATTTTGCTGCTTTTTCATGTAATGCTGAGTTCACACCAAGCGCTGTCGAGAGTGGGAGGCTTGGTTTGACACCCACATCCATCGATTTACTCAGACCCTCTATGAAGCAACCGTTCTGCTGTCATTGCTGTACTGGTTCATCAGTTTTCTGTTGAGCTGCTGCATCAAGTGGGTTGGTGATCGCGCAGAGAACAATTCACTTGTCAGTAGAAAAAAAATCACAAAGAACATAGGGATTGACAATTTAATTGGCCACTGGTGAAATACAGATTAGTCAGATGTATATACATAGTCATGTGGGTACACAGAACGAGTGGGAGCAGGGTGAATGCACAAGGTGGATGGCTTCACCCTCCTAAAGTAAGAGAAGATGAAAGTAAGTGGAGGAATAGCAGAGGACTATTCCCTTGGGGAGAATTGACACTTTGTGGTGTCGTAGTGTCAAGACTGAATTCGGTAATGTTAGAAGAGTTCAGTGATTCTCTCATTTATTTGGTTAATGTACATCTGGGACCTTATAAATCACATTGATGTCCATTGCTGAAGGCAGCAAAGACCACCTTTTGAAATAATTATGCAGCATCGACATGAAGTTTCTAAACCACGTGTTCCTCCATGGTTGCCTAGACATCTTATTTAAAACTACCAGATGTATTATGAATCTCTAGTTGACTGATAATCACAGGTTGCATTTTCACTTCTGTTGAGTTCCGTACATTCAACCTGTCTCAACTTTAAAGTGAACTCAAGAACCCCCAGTTGAATATTTGGAAATAGAAGCAATTCCGTTGAACTACAGAAGTCTTATTTTTTCTCTATATTTTTTAACTCACAACTTGAGTTCAAACATTTATTATAATATGCAAGAGAGAAGTTGCGTTTTTTGTAGGTTTCAAAATTGAAAGGCTTTATATATACAGATTTTTGTCAGCATATTTTGCCTTCTTCAAACGGTAGCTCTGCACTAGCTTAACTGCTAGAAATGATTTTATGTTGAATTAACTGAAAACTTGATAATGTTTCTCTGAAGTACCGATGCTTGATCTTTCAGGCATTCCAACAGCAGTCACAAGAGCTTGTAGCGCTGGAAACAGTCGTGCTGCAGACACTGGGTGAGTGCTTATCTCCTTTCTACTGTCAGTCTTGTTACTACAGAATTTTTACGGGGGAGCCATGTGCCACATGTCCATGTTTTTTTTTAATGTTCATTTTGGTTGTTTGAGCAATACAACCTACATTTCATTGTTGTTTTTTTCTGACCATGTTCTGGTGCCAGAGGCTTATCTTTACATTCACCATTTCCCCCACCATCTTGCAGGTTTTGAAATAACAGTTGATCATCCACACACAGATGTTGTGAAGTGTTCGCAGCTAGTACGAGGTATGCCATTCTCACCTGTTTTTCTTCACTTTAATGTTTACTAATAGCAAGTCCTGCTTTGTGATTGTATAAGATGTGCAGGTCCAGTAGCACAGGTCTACTCTCTGACCCAAATTTATCGTCCACACAACCACATGAGTTGTAGTAGCAACATTTATCTTTGGGGGTGCTAGTGACAGATGTGACTGTTGAATTGCAAAGTATCAATATGCTTCTAAAAGTAACTTTCTCTTTCCTTCACAGCAAGCAAGGATTTGGCACAGACTTCCTATTTCATGGCTACCAACAGGTTATTATCCTGTTCCCGTTATTGCACTGTAATGGCACACTATAGCTTCCGGCCCTGCAGGGTCCCCCTTCCTGTGTCCAACGCCCTGTTTGCGCCTTGACCTTGGGAACCCCTGTATTGGGGAAGTACCGGCCAGGTTGCGATGTGCGGTGTATTGTACAAGGGCTCTGTGTTGGCACATAGGGGTTGAATGCACAATGTGGAGTGTAGTGGTGCTGTTTACCTCTCGAGGTTGTTTGGTACAGAGTGCATATGTCTAAAAAAAAACTCAGATGGTAGCCTGAATATAGATTGCCGCTAAAGATTCTTAATCTTATAGAGTGATTTGGTAAGTATAGCTCATGGTTCTCTTAAGTTTTAATATTGCTGTACATTTTTCACCCCACAAGTGCTAACATTGAAAACCAAACTACACTGCAAACTGGCTATTTTTATTTTTGTGTACATCTGAGTGGAAGAGCAGAGGCATATTAGCACATGACTGCTGTTTTTCTTGTAAAAATTTTCAAGAATATTTCACTAATTTGTTTTTCAAATGTTTTCACCTTTCTTATTCTATATTGAGGTGGATTTTTTTTGAGGTACCTCCTTTTAACAGTGACTTTTTGTAAAAACAAATAACTGAAGTTTACACTCTGGACTACAGATGTCCCTCAGTGTTGGTTATTTTTCAATAAATCAAATTAAACGAAATATATATAGCTTTCTTTCTTTTAAAAGAAGACTTGTTTATCTGCTTCAATTTTTAATGAATTTGTTGTCTGTATTTGTCATGTTTCCCTGTGTTGGAGGGCAGTCCTGTCAGTCATCAATCAGAAGGAAGTAAACAAATTTTTAGAAATTGAAATAAGTGTTTGATGGGCTTTCAAAATGAAGGAAATGACTGATTTCTTTGGACTCACACGGGAAGCAACGGGAGGTACCTTTGTGAGGACAGTAGGTGATTACATGAAAGCCCTTGGTAAAGAATAATTTGAGTCACATTGTGTGGGAGAGAAAAGAGTGCTTTCCATTTGTGCTAGTTTTTTATTAAAGCATCTGATATTAATTTCTAAATGAACTACTTCGTTGTTGCTGCCTGCCCTGCAGATCGCTTGTTAGTAAACCGGACGTGCAAAGTTAGAAATAGATTTTGCTTGGTCCTAAATATGTGGCGACTATTAATCGATAACACACATGAATTACCACCTCTACCAATGTTTTTTTTTTTTTTTTTTTTTAAACCATCATCTATCTTCTGCCACAGACACATACCACTCTACGTTAATGTTTCTTGTCACTTGCCAGCTGTCACTAAAATAATGTCTGAACCGCCCAACATTGAAATAACTTAATTTGTGAGCCAGTCCTCTGACAGTTGGTGCTGAAATTATTGGTTAATCAGAACAACCAGATGAGATACACAAGAACACGCAAAACACTTCCCTATTGTAGATCCCAATTCTCCTACAGTCTCGGAGTTCAAATGTGCTTTTGTGAATAATGTGAGAGCCACGTTAATCAAAGTAACCGTATGTCAACTTATCCAGTGCATGCTCGTAATGAAGACATCGAAAATTTTCATAGAATTGTCTGATAAATTGAAAGTATTTTGTGTTTTTCCGAGTTTGCGTTTTGCTGTAAAAATCACTCTTGTATCTTAACAGTTTACTCATATAGCAGTCATTCTGATACATTATGCAAATTATTATTGATTTTTACTTAGTATATGGGGAAAGTACATTTTCCTTGCATGTGTGACACAATGTTCTGCCCCAGTCACTTGCTCATCCTGCTCAGTCTTCATTGAGGGATACTTGAAGGCCTGATAAACAAGAGCCCTGACATTTTAGGTTTTCGAGTATCTATTGTTCATGTGCGGTTGGACTGATTGACTGCCAGTTTGCAGTGTAATTTGGGATTCAGGGAGCAGGGGGAATTTAACCTTTCCAAGACTTAGGTTAAATTTATGTTAATTTTTTTTTCAATGCGCAACAGCTATTCTCCGTCAAATTTCCAATGTAAAGTTTCTGTGATGATATTTGCTCTGGTGTCATCACCATTTTTTACATTTAATGTGTAAACAGATTTTCGTCTTGATTTGAATTTTCAACCTTAATGTTGTAAAAAGTTGAGAAACACAGACTTTAATGCTAAATAATCCTGTCAACTTAAAATGTAAATTAAATCTTCTTTTTTTTTTTTTAAATGGCCTGCTGTGACAATGTCTGTGTTCTAATCTTCAAAGATGGTGAATTGAGTCTCATTCAGACATTTAGGATGATATCTAACAAAATTGTCTTAATGTTCCCGCTCTATGAGGTAAGGATGTGTGTATGTGATGTGGAAATAATCTTCAGTATTGAAAGGAACCTCTGCCACCATGTTTGCTGTTTATAAGATGCTGAAGCTGAGTCTAAAAACTGCTAGCTGACACTATGATCTGTCTCTGTTGTTTTTCTGCTCCCTGCAGTTTGCACCTCACCACCTTCTGCCTGCAGTACAGGCCCACGGTTGTCGCATGTGTCTGCATCCACCTGGCCTGCAAGTGGTCCAACTGGGAGATCCCGGTGTCCACAGATGGCAAACCTTGGTGGGAGTATGTGGACCAGACTGTAACACTGCAGCTGCTAGATGGTGAGAGATTTTATTTTTTGAGTTCTTTTGCTCCTAGACTGACGATTTAATGCTTAGATCACAGTAGTGTGTGTCGGTGGGAGGGGATATTATTGCTTTTTTTGAATAAGGGTTCAAGATAAGTAAGCCTTGTTTTCCAAAATTCTCCTTGATTCCTGTCCCTGCTGAGCTCTACCTAAAAGATGGAAAGGATTCTGATTTTATTCCTATTCTTCATGTTTAAGCTGCTCTTTTTGAGCACACTCTGAAATCACTGTGTTTGTGCTTGCACAAAACTATTTCAGAAACACCACATTGAAATTAGTTGGTATCACACTTGCTATCGCCATGGAGATGAGGATGAATGTTGAATCAAACCATAACTCAGCAGATAATAGATGATCTTCATCAATACTAACAGGACTACAGCTATAACTTCAGTCCTTCGGTAGAAATTAGCTCACATGGTTCTTTACCCATCAGAGCTCACACACGAGTTTCTTCAGATCCTGGAGAAAACGCCCAGCAGATTGAAGAGGATACGAAACTGGAGGGTGCGTCAGCTGATGTCGATGCAAAGTCATGTGTTTGACAGCAACATACGGGGACTGACTGCTGTGGTCTCCTTTCATTCCCCAGGCCATTCAAGCAGCGAAGAAACCAAAGTGGGAGGGTCCTACAGTGGACAGTGCCTTCCAGGGGACGTCGTTAGAAAGCCTTCCTGGAGTCACCAACTCCTTTTTTCCCTCCACTTCAACATCTGACTCTGCGGAGATGCCCTCACTTAATGCCATTGCGGGCTCTTACGCCTCCTATCAGCCACTAAGCGACCCCTTTTCCCAGCCTCCCCACTCAGACTTCACGGTGGTAAAACACGAACACAAAGCTGCAGGCAGCTCCAGTAGTAAACACCAGCAGCTCGACGCAAATGCCGCACCTTTTTCGCGGCAGCAAAAAGTCTTGACTTTGGAAAAGTACCGGGAGAAGCAAGCCGCAGAGCTAGCCTTGCAGAATGGCATAAAGGAGGAGGTGTCAGAAACGTACACGCAGCCTCCCGGTCTCTCCTCACACCACCACAAGAAACGCTCGCAAACGCAGCAGGCCAGCCAGGTGAGCGAGAGGAGAGAGAAATCCAGTTCCAAAAAGACTCGGTTGCCCCCGTCCTTCGCTGAGAATGGCTCGGCCACCAGTGAGGAGCTCAAGATGAGGATCAAAGTTTCCTCAGAGCGTCACGGAGGGTTGGAGCAGAGCAAGGACAAGCACAAAGAGCACACTGGCCACCGCCACTCGAAACACGGCCACTCGCACCCCTACTCCCTCAGCGGAAACGCCTCCTTATCCATCCGAGCTCCGGGGAGCCACAGCAATGACAGCAGCTCCGGCTCATCTCGGAAGAGGCCTCACTCTGACGGTAGTAACCACCACCACCACTCGTCCAAGAGCAGTCGGAGTTCCAAGGGCATCAACTTGTCCCACTACTCGTCTGAGGGTTGCCCGAGGATGATGGAGCATCATAGCCACGATGGAACCAATGGCATGCTGACGGCCAACGGCCAACACACTGACTACAAAGACACTTTCGACATGCTGGACTCTTTACTAAGTGCCCAAGGAATGAACTTGTAACCCTCAGAGTCACCAGATTAAGGTATTACCATGTTTAATCGAATTTTAAACATGATTTTATTTGTCTTAAGTTATGTGAAATCCGCATCGCCCTCAGTTGTGTCTACACACTGATTCTTAACGCTGTCAAAAATGTAAAATTACGCATAGAGCTGTGTACTACTAGCTTGCGAGAAAAAGAAGAAAATGTTAAAGAAAGCAGCTGGAAAATGGGATTTTAAATGTTCATTTCATGACATGATTTTAATGTGCATGTTTTCAGTCACAAAGGGAAGACATAACTAGTGTTTGCTGCCATCGTGACAGTTTACAGTTAATTTATGAGTTTTTTTTTTTTTTTTAATGAAATTTTGTTCCACTAAAAATCTCAGGTCTTGAACTTTTTTAATATAAGAAGAAATCTCCCTGTCTGTGGGTTTATTCCCTGTATCTGTGGAGATGTATCACCTCGTCTGTTTGCTGACGAGCACAGCAGAACTTTGCTTTCTGTCTTAGGAAACACAGTTTGCTTATTTTTGAGAGTTCGTTAAAATAGTCAAGGTCCATCGAGACACTCGGAGCCACACCTGAACTCACCATGCAGACTCATAGATCTACAAATGAAGTTTACGTTACATCTTCTGTGAAAGTGCATTTAAGATATATTGGCTAAAATTGATAAAAGGCCTTGTGATTGTACTTTGTCAATCGCTTAGATTACAATCGGTGTAACTATCAGAAAATGCAGATCTCTAAAACAAGTGTGTAAATACGACTGTAGTTAACTTTGAAACTGTCGGGTTTGTTACGTCAGTCCAAACCTTCCTCCATTCAGTGTATCTTTGGATCTAAAGCAGACTCTGTATCGATGAACATTTCCTCAAATTGTGTACCAGGAGCCTAAATAAAGGTGTAAAAGAGATTTTTACACATCAAAGCTATTTTCTGTTCGAGAGTCTAAGGTAACATCAAAAACGCATAGTGCTTCAGAGAAGATGATGTTAAAACATGAACATCAGGTATGGAAAAATAGAAGGAATGAACACGGTTGGTATTGAATGCTGGCTATTAAACCTGTTTTCATTGTGGGGTGTATGCTTCAGTTCAGACATACTTCTCTGAATAGTTCTATTGCAAATGTCAGTTGTCAGATTTATGTCACCAATTCACTGCAGAAACCATTATCAGGGAATCTGGAAAGTGCATGCTGGGAAAATACACACATAACATACACTTAATGTTGTGAGTGTATAAAACTTTATTAAGATGGTTTTCTGCTGCATGAAATATTCATTTATGCCCTGCTATTGCTGGATTTCTTTGTGAAGAAGCTATTTGGCAAAAAAAAAAAAAGTATCTGTATATGGACTGAAAATCTTATCATAGAGTACTTATGTGCTGTCAGCAAAATGTATCAGAAATGGACCTTTTGAATGACAATTTAAGGTTATCCTAATTTAGCACTTTCAGGGGGATATTGTTGAATGGCATGACTGCTGACTGGAATCAAAGCAAGGATGGAAGCCCAGTCATATTTTAGTTGAATATTAACCCTTAAGTTTCCATGGTAGTGGTGCATTGCTCTAACATCAAATGCCATCATAGTATTATTTTAGTCTTTAGTTAGATGTGCCTATGAAAAGATTAACAATTAGTCTTTGGGTGTCGGAGTTGAATTGATTGAAATACCCTGAAAATGCAAACAGTAAGGATTACAAGTTGATTTGTTTCGTATGAAACTGCTTTTTGAAACAACTCATCAAATAGATTAACTTTGCTAATTACAAAGCACAAACCTGCATTTGGAGCTTAAGAGACAGAAGAAAAGGATGTCAGAAGCCAAGCGCTTGATACTTAATACAGAGATTCAGCATAACAAGTAGTTTAATCCCACGTGTTTTGTGGTGAATGTTATCTATTTGAAACAATTTCTGATTCATTTTGCTGAATGCAAAAGCGATAGCATTTTCTCACTCCTCAAACCCAAAGTGTCCTGAGCATATAAAAATTAAGAGATGAATTAGGAAATACCATCAGGAGTCTTGTCACATGGCAACATTATGTGTCACAATTCTCCAAACTACAGAATCAAATTTTATATTCTGAAGAATCAAGCTATATTGACATTCTTTTCATATCAATGGTTTCTCATACCCTGAACTTGCATTTTAATCATTTTACTCAAACAGACCCTTTTAAATATTCCGTCAGGGTTATTAATACAGGAAATGAACAGACGCTCAATCATGAGAAATGAACTCTTAAGTAATATTTTTGTAACTAAGTTAAGAAATTCACTAGATTGTTGCAGATGTGATTGGAAGTCTTAATGCCCCCATGGCCTTTTGGGGGTTTTAATTGCACATTATTTGACGTAGTTTGCAGCAACTCATTGGTGCATTTGTAATTAAACTGACATATAGGACGAAAGTTGAGTAATGAAACAGTGATTATGAGCCCATGGCTCCTTTCAGCTGAAAGTTTCCCCAGAAAAACTCGAATCCCTTGCTTGCATTCTGCTTGCATAGTCTGTCGAAGCTGATCTCCCTGGAGATCTCGCTCGACTGGATCAAATCCAGAATGACTGCAGTGTAAGAAAACTGGAAAGATAAAAAAATATATATAAAATCCTCTTTGCAGAAACGTTAAGCCATTAATTTTAGCCACAGCAAGCAAAAATGAAGGGGAGAAAAAAGCGGCCTCCCAAATCCCCGAGGTGGTTCATCCTCTCATCACAACAGTGGATTTGTTTCCCATTAAATCTGAACTCTCGCCGCACGTGGAAATAAAAACATCTCGTTTGTCCGAAACCCCGCGGGATTTCAGGACCAGTAGTTCCACGCGGATTGATACACGTCAACGGATTGCCAGTTGTCAATAGCACGCTAACCGCAGCCTCGCATTTTTAGCAGTTGTAACAAAAAATGAAGCGGAAGCAGCGCATGAAAGGTGATTACTTAAAAAAAATGTTGTTTTTTTTTTTTAATTTTTTACCACAAAGGTTCAGCTCTTCGGTGTTTTGAACACAGAGCGGCGTCCGTGGTTCATAAGTGGGCGGAAAATAGATCCGGTTGAAGATGACGAACCGGCTAACCTCGAAGCTTTCACCGAACACTAGCAGGCGTCTAATTTTAGCCGGGAAGACAATGGGTAAATTCATCGGGAGAGTGTCGATGGAAAAAGAAAGGAAGGGAAGGAGGAAAAGAAAGAAATAAGCCCTCAACCATCTGGACTTTTCTCTGGTCCTGACGGGAGAGTGGTGGTTTATTTTCGGCAGCCTCTCGAGCTGAATAATAGTCGCCCACGGCTCGGGAAAACAGCAATCCGCGAGCAGCGAGGGAAAGATAGAGCAACGCAGCCCAACATTTAGATCCGTTTGAAAAAGAAAACACCGTCCAAGATGTTATTACAAGCCATCAGAACAAGGAGGGGAATGTCTAATACCATTATTATATATATTTCAGAAGGAATAAAAGAATGGTCCATGCTGTTTAAGGCGTCTTAGCTAAGCGTGGATATTTGGAACTGTCAGGACAAAAAAAAGTGTCAGCGTCTTTTCATTATCGGGCAGCGAATATCGACAGCGGGTAACGACGAGGTTTTCACTGTTTTTATTTTTCTTTATTCGCACAGGAAGAAAAAAAAATAGATAGCGGGTGTGATGAAAGTTGGATCAGAGTCAGGTGAGTTCGAAAAGATGCTAGATTTTACACGTGTGGAAAACACCCCCACACACACCCACACCCATCACTCGCATTCTTTGCATGGGGAATATGGGATGTGTTTATCCGTGAACGCACACACACACACACACACACACACACACACACACACTTCCTGGAGATGAATGTAGTGTATTTTGTTTGGATCGAACCCGTTTCACTTATGACGGTGCCGCTGGGCGGTGTCATTTCCACCGCGTCCACTAGATGCCAGTGTTGCCTTTGAGCTCCGGGGTCGCGGAAACATCCTACGTCGTCGTATTTGGGAAAAATTAAAAAAATAAAAATAAATAAATAAGGTGGCACTTTTGAATAACCTTGAGGGGGAGAAAGGACGCCACGGATCCAAGGTGCCTCTCAGCATACCTCGCGAACCTCCGGTTCGGTAAACTTTGGATTGCGTCCATCTCATTAACGGTCCGCCGACGGGTGCGAAGAGCGGCGGTGGCGCGGGGCGAGTGCTCGGGAAATGTCGCGGTACTTGGTCACTTGGCTACACTTAGACGCCCATTCGTCTTAATGCAAATGACGGCCAGGAAATTGTGCGGGAAAGTGGGATAATTATAAGCCATCGCGGCCTATTGTAATTCCTGTCTGAGAGGGTCTCTCTTGAAAAATCAGCAGCTGATGGAAAACCCTCCAAGTACCTGAGAATGAGCCGGAGGGGGAAACGACAGGGCCTGAGCGGCCGTTATGCCCAGGGAGTGCAATTAGACCATGTGATTGGCAGGAGCATAAATTAGTCCTTCCTTTTTCACTTTTTTTTTTTTTTTTGTTTCCAGTTTTTTTGCATCTGATATTAAAAGTAAAAGAAAACGAGAAAAGAATTAGACCACTATTCCCCCTATCCCTTTGTAAAACAAAACATCGATTTCACCGATTTTCTTCTCTTTACGACCCCGATGGAAACCCACACCAGACGTGTTTGTGGTAGATACCAGAGAGCTGCTCTCATAAAAAAAAGTGAAAACTCTTCCTTCCTTCTCTGATCATCAATAATTCACGGGCTTCGACATTTGAACTAATTATGGCACACCGATGGCCTATTTGAGCGGGGTCCTGTCAGATGAAAGCTGCCATGTCCTTCCTGTCAATGGGGCAGGCAGCAGAATGTAGGTTGAAGCCATTAAAATGAACGGAGAGCGCCTCCAACTATCGCACACATGCACACACACACACATACATACACACATACACACACACCGTCACCTGTGTGGGTTGTTTGGCCTTCTCATCCAGACCTCTCTGGTTTTAATTAGCCAACCGCTGAAGTGTTTTCCTTTTTATATTCTCTGAACGGTGATGATAACGGCCAGGGCCGAGATGGAGACCGGCTGCCGGTTTGTTTCATTAGGGAGATCATAATGGCCCGGCAATCACAACACCAAGAAAATACCTACCCTAATAATTACCCCCCCCTCCCCCCGACATACTCCTACCCTTAATGGTCGGACTCGCACTCTGCCGTGGGTTCGTCATCAGCACTTCAATACCCGAGAGGGCAGGTAATCAACAGACTAATAATCTCCTGTGAATTGTTTCAATTTAGATTTTTTTTTCAAGCACGGGCTCAGTGATTTAACTGATTCATGCATGAAAATTAAAATGTTACTAATAAATGAATGAATGTATATATGTTTATATATTGCTGTGTATTTTTGTTATTTACTTTTTGTTTACGAGCCATCGTTTTTTTCTAAACTGCCTGTTAAAAAGAAATCGGTTATGAATACAACTGGCAAAAAAGAAGTCCTTGTCCTTGATGTCTTGATTTCCCCAAATCCTGTATTTGATTTTATTTATCCGTCTGTCAATGTGAGTCTGACTCTTCTGCTTGACCCTCATGGTCTAGATGTTTGGGGGTTTTTTATTCTGAATTTTAGAAATTTTTTCATTTTAAACTTGGATTTAGTGTTGTTAAAGTGCGACTGACTATCTCGGTCTGATAACCTGCCTACCTCTGCACTGGACCTCTACTTACAGAATAGTTTAAACCTCAATTTCATCCTGAATAATGACATTTCTATGACTTGCGCCAACTTGTACTTTCACATATGAGCAGTAAACCAAGTGATGTTGATATATAGTGACAGTCTATGGAAGGAGTTCAGTAGGTGATGGATGAGTCAAACAAACACTAGACTGAAGCGTCTCTAGCCATATACAGAGACACAGATTTAACGGATGTTGCTGCAGGACACTTTCATTTTTTTGCTCAAGTCTGTGATGCTATGTTTTTATCATCCAATAAAATCAAGGAGATCAGTAATCAACTCAAATGGAATTGTGATTTTTTTTTTTCTCAAATCATGCCAAAAAAAAACCAAACATTTCTTTGAAAAGACAACACTTGGCAAGCAGGTCCTGGACTGAAATGCAAGAATGACCAACATCAAACCTGTTGGAAACCCATAAAATGTGCTTGGGTTTCTCAAAAGCAATTTTGGAGTTGCAGAAATACTTGTGGTTGCAGTGACAATGATTTTAATGTCACGTTAATTTCTGATTGCAAACCTATACTGGGTACACAAGAATTATGTTAGATAAAATTGATTTGTGACAAGATAACTGACTGCTGAAACACAAAAAGGTCAGGAAAAAACAACTGACAGGGAACCTCGGCTCTGGAGCACTTGATGGCTAAATACGAAGCTGTGAAGCTGTATGATATGAACCAGTCCGCTTAGCTTCAGCTGGTAAATTTGTCTGGAGACAGCAGATCAATAATCAGTCCATATTTTCAGGAAAATCAAAACCTCAGAAAAAGAAACGAAATCAATACAGTAACAAAAATAAGATACATTTTTGAATACAACTAATAATATATATTCATCCATCCATCCGTCTACTGCTTATCTTACTCAGGGTTGCATATGGGGAATGCTGGAGCCTATCCCTATGCCATCGGGTGAGAGGCGGCGTACACCCTGGACTGGTCGCTAGTCAATTTCAGAACCCATAAACAAACCAACAGCCATTCACTCTCATTTGCACATCTGAGCAATTTCCCATTTTTTTCCAATTAACCTACCATGTGTTTCTGCACTGTGGGAGGAAACCTACTCAGGCACAAAGAGGAACATGCAAACCCCACACAGAAAGGTTTCCTGTCGGAATCTAACCAGGGTCCGAGGTGCTGTGGGGACGAGGTGGAAGGGCTAACCACCATCAATAAATTTCATATTTAATTAACAACACTGTTGTATTTTGTAGAGCATGGAGTTTAACACTATACTAGCTTTCTTAACACAGCACTTTAAGGGAATTAATAACTTACTTATCATACAAAATGACATGTTTACCTATGTCAATGTAACTTTTTTTTATGTAGCGTGCGATCAGTTTCAGTAGCAATGATTGACCTTTTTAATAAGACGCCAATAAAGCCTAATGTATTCTAAAAATGAAAAAAGCCGCTTAATGTTTTGGTTTTTGTTTTGCGTGCAGGAAAAGAAATCGTCCTGAAAGTTATATTGGTTAAAAACTGCAGTATTTGTATTAAACAAAAAGAAGATGCAATGTGTTCATGTGTATTTTATTTGGCACTCACTTCCAGAATGAGCAATGAGCTCATGAAGAGGTTAAAAGAAACTTTAATAACTTTGCAGAAATTTAGTATGGATGGCTCTCATTTGGTTGGTTTCCCAGAACAATCGGCTCAGCGTCCAAAGGGTTATAATTTACCCAGAACACATTGCAAATACATCCCACTAGAGATGCTTTCGTACCAGGCAGCTTTGTCTGATTAATATTTGATGTCTATACATCAAACGCTCGTAGGTGGTACTTTTTACTCGTGCAGCAACATCATACAGGGATAAGTGCAGCAAGACCCTGACAGCTGATCAGCGAACTGCTGAAATCGATCACAAACAGAACTGACTTGATGTTTCTTGCAGAGCACAAGCACTTACTGTCATTCAAGCAGGACGTAAAAAGTGCCACACAGCCAGACCTGCATATTCTCACATTATACCCAGATTGTCTCACCCTTCTTGACCCCACTCATCAAATCAAAATCTATTTTTGAAGAAGGAAAGAGCAGTTGGAATCATCTTTGATTACTGTAATTAAGAGGTTGAAGGTCGTCCGGCTCTTGACAAAAGATAAGCGGCTCTTCGGCTCGCAGGTTGCTGCAGGAGATACAGCTGGGTGTCAGCAGTGAAACAAAACATTATGGATTATATGGCCGAGTGGGAGTGTGAGGAGGAGGATGAGTCGGCTATTGAGAAGGCTGAATCGGAAAGGTGGGAGTTGAGCCTTTCCAAAGCTGGATTTATGTCGACGGAGCATAGAAATCTGGTTTCCTGTGTTCGCCGAGGCAGGGTGAAGCAGTAGAGGTGTTGCCAAGGGTTCATTGATATTTTAAGGTGAAGCAGCACGGATGAATTTAGCAAGTCCAGTTTCACTTTGGGGAAATGATGATGGTATCACGCACCGCGGCTACATAAAATATATTACACCATAATGGAAAGTGGTAAAAAAAGGAAAGAAAAGTGTCATAATACTAAAAGGGTTTTTATTTCTCTCATTTTACTCTCATGTTTGACTCATTGCGATGTCAAGCATTGCCGCGCTGACATTGAGATAATGATGCGAGACAATTATTTTGCCATCCGAACACGTGTCGCTGTCTATCTGCATGCCCCAAACATTAGGGACTGATGCTTTTGTGTATTTGAGGGTGTAACACGGCTAATCCCCCCGTGTGTCTGTCTGTGAGAAACATCCCAAAGACTCACCTCCGGCGGGATAATTCCTGCCGTGTGTGCTCATGTCCTCCTAATATCTCTCTTTCTTTCTCCTTTAAATCAGCTACTCATTAAATTAGACGCCAGCACATGCACTCCAGTACTTCTGACAAGGACAGCAGCTTATGAAGCCCATTAAATGCTAGTTTAAACCTGTAAATAAAGATGCCGTGTCTTTGTTTATGTACCGTATTTCCCAGAGTATGATTATTGATTATTCCATTTACTGGTTGAATCCTCTTCATTACTCTCCATTTGCCTCTCTCCTCTAACTTAAAGCAGGTGTAGTTCCCTGAAGATGTTTTTTTCCCCCCTTAATTACATGTGAACTTATCTCCTCCTGAACCGCAATCACGAGGCTGCATGGCAAGATGGCAAGAATGGCACAGCAGGGACATATTAAAAGATATAGAAGTTACGGTTTTCCAGCGTGTTTTTGAAACTATTGGCACCTCTTGCGAAAGCAAACATGTGTCCTATTAACTTGTTAAATCATAAGCTAAGAATTTTTTTTTTTGGAAGGTTAGTCAACCTTAAGAGGACGACTCAGAGCCACTGTGGTGTGGCTACTGGGCAGGATATGAATTTGGCATGAAAGGTGATTTTTGGACGACAATGCAGTGATAGATTAAATTCAGTAACATTTGGAACAGCTTCACTAGAATCTTGGTGAGATGGTGATAATGCCTGAAGATTTTTGTATGTCTGTTTTGTCAATATAGAATCGGTCAGCAAAACTTTGCTTAGAATACAAAAACAAGACTAACTAAAATTGAATATGCAAAAAATAGCATGTTTACTCTTGAGATAAGGGATAGTTTTTCCTTGTGTCCCTTTTACTGAGCAAAGTCGTCGGCTGTAGCCTCACACTTTGTGTAGAAATGCAAACACAACAACATTTAATGTTATTTAGTTTGACCTGAGATTCAAATGATCCAAATGAATTCATTTCACTCGCTGAAAATATGGTCTTAAGAGGTGACAACACACAGGATTGGTTCACGCATTTTCGAGCTAACACTGGTTCTCTGACACACACACACACACGCACACACGCACACACACGCACACACACGCACACACACGCACACACACACACACACACACACACACACACACACACACACACACACACACGCACACAAGTGATTTCTAAACTCTAAGCCTCCAGGTCACAAACACTAAGAATGGCAGCTATGCTTTTGAAATAAAAACCATTTGCATATTTATGTATTCTGGAATTTTAATGAGGAAGAAGGAGTAGGTGGCATTTAAAGATTTTTTTTCCCTGCAAAGAAAACAGTTCAGATGCATTTATTGGATCATTAGTGAGTGTTTTTGTGAAAATCTCAATGTACGTATGGAGCGGATCTTTTACATCGTATGGAAAATATTCATCTTGTCAGACTTTTACTGTTTAGTTTGGTTTCTTCATGTAAGAGAATGTGATGGATTACAAGAGGCAGTTTACCCTCATATGTGATTTACACTCCACTTGATCACTCGAATAATAGTATTCGGTGAACACATTTTAAGGATCCAGTAGTCAACCTGACTGGAGTCTCAGATATAATTTTCAAAAGTTGCTATGTTATGGACTTATTTAAACACTGAAGGTTATTTTTACCCCCTAAAGACCCGCAGCGAGTCTTCTGGCGTGCGCTAAATCGGCCAACTCCTTGAAAAAAAACCTTTGGTCCTGCAGGTACGTGTGAACACCTCGTTCCTTTCATGAAGGGCTGGCAAACCAGCCCGCTATCAAATAATTTAACAAGATCCGTATTATCTCATCGAATAATTCCGTGTGGGCTGATGGTGACTGTTGCTATTTCCAACTTTCCCCCTCTTTTTTTGCACCTGCCCACTCACACCAATTGAGAAACTGACATCCAAAAAAAAAAAAGCGGCGTGGGTGTGAAGATGTCCACAATCGAGTGGCCAAATGCTTCCCGCTTAAGCAGCCAATTGTCAACATACTTATCAATATATTTCATAGGACATTTGTGGCACAGGTGTCATTGATTTCATGTTAAATCAGACCTGATTACCATATATGATGACAGACTGATGAAAGTTTTGTTAGACTTCATTTAGCCGAAAATCTTCATACTCTTTGTTTAGCAGTCATGCACAGCTAATGAAATCATTGTGAATTTTATCGCAGGACGGCATTCCTATTTTGAGAATCGCTCGACGCGCTGCCATATTTTCCAAAGGAACGGGCATTAAACCCCATTTATTATCTGGTCCAGAGAGCCAGACCTCTGAATAGTTTTCATCAGCTCGAGACAACCTTGGCTGGTAATTTGATTTTTAATGCTGGTAAAGCTGCGAGCAGACTCCCATGTTCATCATGTCGTCACTGTGCCGCACAAAGAGAGCGAAACATGATTGGATTTGGATTTTGCACAAAAGAACAGATTGATGTTTCCAGTATCGTCCGGCAGAGTATCTGCACCTTCCATATGTTTAACGTTGTTTGTCGAGTAAAAGCAACAAATAAATATAAACGGTTCCGAGGTGCGCTACCCGAGGCAAATCGGTGGCACTGTAGAGAGAATTTTTCACCTCGTGTTCAAGTTGGGAAAGGTAGAAAATATGAAGAAAAAAATCCGACTACGTCGACTCACAATATTTTCAGGTCAAGAATCAAAATCCCAGCGTAGCTCTGCCCCCTAATATCCTCTCACTTTCGTACAAAGAACACAACATTTCTAAGCTGAAAGGGGTTTCCTGTTGCCAGAGGTGAGCACAACTGGGTGCCACATAGATGTCAAAGAAATGAACACAGTAACATGGGAAAACTGAAAATAAACAGGTTTTTTGAAATAGCTAAATTCTATTAAAAAAAAACATACGAATTCTGTCGATGCCATACCATGGTTAAGTTAAAATTTGTTGAGTTAATGTCGTCTTAATTCAGTTTTATTTAGGGAAGGGTATATTGGATGATAGAATTTCACAGAATCTCACCCGCATACAAATGTTGGTCTCGACATGGTCTGCTCCCGGAAAAAATGGGATTTAACTTTGAGACCACTGGCCAGCAGCCAGCGCTCAAGGCTTAAACATAACTTGGCAGAGTATGAATAATAGAAAGGTATATTCACGCAACTTAATTCGTTTGAATTGTTTTACTAATTGTGAGCGTCAACAAATGCTGCCCACGCCGGCCAACTCTCCAACTTTACACTCGAATTAATCGTTACTAACACTTCAAATTAAAACCCGTTTCTTGGCTCTTGCAAACATATCCCAAAGTTTTGGAAACGTGTTGGATTTTTTTAAATTTATTTATTTTTTCGCTACTTTTAATAGTACAAAGTGATAATCATCTAATGGCAGGAAGCCCAGATCTGGATCACTAGCAAAGGCAATCTGTCCTCCAAATTTCCACAGGAATATGTCTTGTGATTCCCTGATGACACAGAAATGAAAATATATTTCATCAAAGGTAAATATGAGAGATAGCTTTAGGGCTGAACTTCTCCGGACTTGACAGTAAGGGCTTCAAACTGTGGCTCGAGAGACGACAGCCTTGGAGCAACACAAATGTAGCTAAAATAGGATCTCTGTTTTTTCGCAGGAGCGCAAGTGAACACGGCTAAAAAGAGATCCGACACAGGTGAGATTTTTTTTTTTTTTTTCAGACTCCGAAAAGTAAAAACTAAAAACAGACCGTGTAGCCGTAATCCAAACAATGTTTCGCCAGCTGGAATAAAAATGACCACACAGAGGACAGGCTGTCGATATCGTTGTTTTCCTGAAATGCCTCAATTTATTTCTCGCAGGCTGTCCAGACACGCTGTCACATGAACTTATTGACCGCGCAGACGTGCGGATGGATAGTCACACATTTTCAGCTCCGGACCTGCCGCCAGGACACTCCATCTCTGACGCCTTAGTCCCAGCTTTGATGTGTGACAAGGTATCAGCCGCTGTTCAGCTACTCGTGCGGCGTGTTCTCAGCGTTATGGGATGTTGTACCAACAGAGCAGAGGGCTGATGGAAGACAGTTGCAATCGCCCTCCGCTCATTAGATGCGAGGCTGACTGTGCTCATTAGGCCGGCGGCGGCGCGGAGGGGATCTATTCTCCTGAGGTGACCAAAGGTGATTACACAGACCCTCCGAGTCTCAGTAATGATGCCCCGGACCTGTCACTCTTGTCACGAGACTGACATGACCTTTTTCTCGCAACGGAGAGGGAGAGGGGAAAAAAAAAAAAAAAAAAAAAATCCAAATTTTATGGGCTGGAGAAGCCCATTTCGATATTATTGGGCACTGAAATTTTTTTAAGCGTTTGAATTTACTTTTCATAAAAGATACTACAAAAATACTTCCTGTGAATCTATTGGCAATTTAAGTGATTGCAATGCTAGTTTTAATCCAAGCACAAGAGCTAGACCTTGCCATTAAGGCCTATGAAACAGCGGCATGCTGCGCGGCGACAGAGCGGCTGAATAGATGTCTGGAAGCAATCTATGAGAGATGGCTGATCAATGGCCGGGGAATAGAAAAGAGATGAAAAGGTGTCTTTTAAGGCTTTTGAAAAGGAAAACTTGTTTGAGGGCGTTTTGTTCGGTGCTTCATTTTTAACCTCAATCATCTACACACAAAATATATGAAAGGGCAAAACTTTATTGCCGCAGTTCTTTCTCGCCGATTCCAGGTCCTGTCAGGGCTCTCCTGTATCTTTATGTAATGTTTTAATGCATGAGCTTTATGTTTTCTTTCCGCTGTGTCACGCACCGTCTTGCTCAGCCAGACTAGACTATAGAAATGATATGGTGTGGGTGTTCCTACCTGGGTTTACACTGAATGGAAAAAAAAGGAGAAAAATATCCTCACTTGTTTGCAGTCTTTAAAACCAATCAAAACCATCCTAGGTGGGCATTAAGTCCCGGATACCGCGGTGGTGTCCTCACACGAGGGCATCGGGGGGAACTTGTTTAGGTGGAACATTTGTACACAGCAAGGAGGTGAGCCCTGGCATTAAAATGGATGAAACACCTCCGAGCAAAACGCCACATAAAGCCCTTCTCGACGTAGGCCGGCCATGTAATATGACTTTTACTGATGAAAAAGACAAACACAACTTGATCATCGGTGGCACAGAAGTGAGGCCCGTGGAGGAGCTCAGTGGACCAGTTGGAACCGTAGACCGTTTAATAGCTTTATGTAGCTCCGGCAGAACACCATTAAGGCCGTTTCCCAGAAATGCACGTGAAGTGGAATGGATCGATACCTTGGTCAAGTCAATGTCACAGGCGCGTGGCGCTGCTAGAGTGAAAAAATTTACCAAATCACTTGTGACGGCCGTGTCGGACAGATTAGGGTTTTCAGCGGGAGGATCAAGCAAGTCTCCTTTGGTGTACAACTCCTGGTGCAGCTTAGAGATCATAATTTGGGGTTTGGCGGAAGACGGCTTTCTTTACATTTGCTGGTCGTACGCCATATTTGCTGCCTTCCTTTTCTCTCGTTTGTGATGGTTTTTCATTATGGCTCCCAAGTCTTTTTTCATTTATTTTTGATTTTTGCTGTACAGTGTATTTATGTCCTAAATGCAGCCTCGGGGCGGCGGGGGCCAGTGTCACCCTGAGCCGAGGGTTGCGTCAAGAAGGGCATCCGGCATAAAACTTTTTCCAAAGCCAAACATGCGATTCAAACCTAATAGTCTCTTACCGAATCGGTCGAGGCCCGGGTTAAAAATGACTGCCGTTGGTACCGATGACCTACAGGGTACCAATGGAAACTGGCCTGCTGTAGGTCAAAGGAGGAGAGGAGGAAGGCGTGTTTGGAAGCAGAGAGAGAGGTGGAAAGGCAAGAGTTTGGGACTGAGACTAAGGACTTTGAATATTGGGACGATGACAGAAAAAGGTAGAGTTGGTCGACATGAAGCAGAGAAGGAAAGTGGATATACTGTGTGTCCAGGAGGCCAGCTGGAAAGGTAGTAAGGCTAGAAGCTTAAGAGCAGGCTTTCAGTTGTACTATCATACTGACAAGAAGAGAAATGGAGTAGGAGTTATCTTGAAGGTGGAGTGTGTGAGGAATGTTCTGGAGGTGAAAAGAATGTCAGATAGACTTATGAGTCTGAAACTGGAAATTGAAGGTGTGATGCTCAATGTTGTTAGTGACGATGCCCTGCAGGTGGGATGTGAGTTAGAGGAGAAGAAGAAGTTCTGGAATGAGTTAGATGAAGTGATGTAGAATATAACCAGAGATGAGAGAGTGGTAATTGGTGCAGTCGTCAGTGGGCATGTTGGTTGTTAATGAAGAAGTGATGGACAGATTTTGTATACAGGATAGGAATGCAGAGGGACAGATGGTGGCAGACTTTGCAAAAAGGATGGACATGACTGTAGTGAATACTTTTTTCCAGAAAAGACAGGAACATAGGGTAACTTATAAGAGTGGAGGTAGGAGCAAGCAGGTAGACTATATCTTGTACAGACGAGGTACACTGAAAGGGGTCAGTGACTGCAAAGTAGTTGTAGGTGAGAGTGTAGCCAGAAAGCATAGGATGGTGGTTTGTAGGATGACTCTGGTGACAAGGAAGATCAAGAGGACAAAGGCAGAGCAGAGGACAGGAATCTCCAAGGACCATTATGTTTGCAGATGACATTGTGATCTGTAGTGAGAGCAGGGAACAGATTGAGGAAAATCTAGAGAGGTGGAGGAATGCTCTGGAAAAGAGAGGAATGAATGTTAGTCGCAGCAAGACAGAGTATATGTGTGTGAATGAGAGGAACTCGGGTGGAACAGTGAGGCTACAGGGAGTGGAGATCAGGAAGTTGGAAGATTTCAGGTACTTGGGGCCAACTGTCCAGAGCAGCGGAGAGTGTGGAAAAGAGGTGAAGAGACGGGTTCAAGCAGGTTGGAATGGGTGGAGAAAAGTGTCAGGGGTATTGTCGGGTATAAGTGTCAGGGGTACTATGCGATAGAAGACTATCAGCCGCAACGAAAGGAAAGGTGTAAAAGACAGTGGTGAGACCAGCAATGCTGTATGGACCAGAAACTGTTACAATGACGATAAGATGGATCGCTCTTTGGGAGTGACCAGGATGGATAGGATCAGGAATGAGTCTATCAGAGGAACAGCACATGTTAGATGTTTTGGAGAGAAGGTCCGAGAAGCCAGCGATGAGATGGTTGGGTCATGTGCAGAAGAGGGATAGAGAATATATTGGTAGACGGATGCTGGAATTGAAGCTGCCAGGCAGGAGGTCTCGAGAAAGACCAAAGAGAAGATTTATGGACGTAGTGAGAGAGGATATGAAGGTAGTTGGTGTGAGAGAGGAGGATACAGAGAATAGGGTTAGATGGAGAAGGTTGATTCGCTGTGGCGACCCCTGAGGGGAAAAGCTGAAAGGAGAAGAAATGTATTTATAACCTAGATCATGATTTTAGTCCTGTGTTAGCATAGGAGAGTGAAAGGTTCTTTTATACTATTATTTGAGTTCAGACTCACGGTGAAAATCGTGTGGCATGGCACCGTAGGAACAGAATTCCAACATAAGTGAAGGACCCCCCATACGATAAATGATATAAATTTAGATATTAATGGTTATTGGTCAATCAGCTTACACATAAAGAAATATAAGGCAACTGTTATAATGAGCTTAGCAGTTTTCTAATCAAGGAAATGCTTTTTTTTAGGAGTTCAGAGATGGAGAGGAGGGAAGGATCCATAAAATTCAGAAACCGGAGGATTCAAAGCGCACCTAAAAGTGGTTTTAAAACCAAATGCATGCAACGGAAGAAAAATAGCCTGCAGTTTGTTCAACCAGGCATATTCGGGTACAATAAAACATTTTAAAGTTCCCGAACTGCTAAAAGACGCTTCTCCGTGCCTGGACAACATCGTCACGTTCCGGTCCAACCTGCTTAGAGAACGAATCTCTGCTGTAGCTGTCGGACACAAGGTGGCAACGTGGCTTTTGTTGAAAACTGTGTTTTTAGATGAAAGCGATAAATGGCAAAATACCAAACAAGAACCTGTGGAGCTGCAATGCATTGTTTTTATCTATCTCCAACCAACATATGTTGGAAATGCTACTGCTGTTGTAAACAGGTTAACGTCCAGCAAATCCAGCTTCATCTATTATTTGACCCTAGATGGTACCGCAGTTTAGCAGTTGAACATCAAGATACCACTGACGAAGACAATAAGCTCATTTGCACAATGCTTGCGAGCGGCGCCGTCTCCTCCCCGGTCGAGCGTATAGACATTCGCCCGTTGGCTCAGAGATGCCATCGGCCCTTCGACGCGATAGGCGCCAAAGCCTTGTGAAACGATGTGGTCAGATTCTCACAGGGGCTTTTTCCACACAAAGCCTTATTGTAATGGGCTGCATGAAGCGCCAATTTTGCTCCTCGCAACCACCAACGTACAAATGAGAGCGAGCCACACGGAAGATATACATTAATCCATGCCAGATTGGGGACTGTATGAATTATACTAAGAACCTTATCTGTTATTTCCCTGATCTCCTGCTGGGTGAATTGATTGCATTTTTGGTCTTAATCCACAGCATGCCATGCATCTTGGGAGACAACCAGGGAGCCATCTTGAATAAATAGAATTTGGACTTGACAAAAGCCATCCCCAGCTGAGCAATGAGAAAGCATCCTTTTACCATCCGATGCTCCCCACTTTGCCGGATGACATTAGAAAAATAGCCTACCACAGTTTACATGAAATTGTATTGATTTTCTTTTACTCGCTGCGGTTTCTTTTGGAATAGTGTGTGTGTGTGTGTGTGTGTATTAAAGTCATCAGGATGTATAAGCTCATTTTAGAAAACGCCTTCTGCAGCACCGGTTCTCAAGAACGTCTCCGTGCGACCGGAGAGGGTGTTTTAATGAGACGAATTAGATCGCTTATGAGTGATGGTCCTCCACCAATTACCTGGGGCCATAATACCATTTTCCTCTACCCAGGGCGTTGCGCTTCACAGAGCTGTGCCAGCCTTCTGCAAGCGCGAGGCTGCAGCAGGAAATGATTAATCATCTCATCATCGTCCCAAGAGATAATCTGACAATAAAGACAAAAGCCTCTCATCAGCTGCGGCTGTTTAAAAGCCAAGACCTGCCTTCTAAATGCCGAGTTCAATCAGACGATACGGCCGCGGTTTTTCTTCGACGGCGACTTTCTCGACGGTCTAGCGCAACACCGCGGAGGTCTGACCGCAGGTTCATTCCTTTTCTATAATGAGGTTCCGCCAAATGACAGACTATCAAAGATGCTTTCGCCAGACAGAGACGTTGCTAGAGTTCCCGAAGCATCGGGGTTACGGCCGCCTTCGTGTCTATTTCCTTTTTGCTCGCTGAAGGGCAGGAAGGGTCACAGACACAGAGGGATCACAGCGGAGAGCGTGGCAGCCAGGAATCAAACCACAGCAGGATTCAGCCACGGATTGGAGAGCTGACGGCTGCACACAGGGCGCTGTGCAGGCTTTTATTGGCCCCTCTCCATCACACCTGTCACACAAGATTGGGTTTGTAGAAGCGCTTCCTTCAGCTGAAAAGGCCAAAGTAGATTATGGGGGCAGGCGAGGTTGAAATGGAATAACCAACAGAATAGCACCGACTATAACGCCTTGCTGTCTGAATGCAAATCATGATTAAATTACGGATGATTTGTATAGTTTACTGGCGAGTGAAGCCTCGTCGGATCGCCGGTTTTTATACCTTTTTCACGGTGTAAATGCCAAAAAAAAACAAAAAAAAAAACACTTTGTCCCCAAACGATGGGAAAGCCATGGGATAAAATGTACAATTACAACAATTACTGTTATACACAGTGTGGCGGTGGAATTGAGTTATAGTGATATTAATCTATTTCCCAATTTACTTTGCACCCCCAGGGGTCCCAGTGAAGGCCCTGGAGGTCCTCTGACCCACATGGAGAGACAGCGTGCAGGGAAATATTGAAGAGGGAGGATTTTTTTATTTTTTTTATTTTTTTTTAAGGCGAATCTCGAGTTTTACTCTTGCCGAAGAGTGCGTGCTCAGTCAGTAGCAGAGGGAACGGGTCTGTGGTGTTAGATCCTGCGAGGTGAATGCGATTCTGCGTCAGTGAAAGTCTACAGAAAAAAAAAAAAAGCGTCAGCAGCAACAAATCTTTCATAAATGGTATCAACGCGCTTTGTAAGCCATGCATCCGTCTAGCTCTCCCTAAGTAACCGGAGCAGATAGAAGGTTCCGGTTAGGTGAGGCTGACGCGCTAAGCTCAGGTCTATAGCTGGTGGATGAGAGAGGCAAGAATAGATGGCAGTGGTTTCTGTTTGTTTTTTTATTTCCTTCTTTGAGCTTCAGGTATTTCTGGCTGCTGTCCAATTCCCAGCACTTTTCCCAACCCTGTCTGGCTCTCAAACCCAAATGGTTTTGAAAACAGGTTTGAATCGGTGTATTTGATGGGGACTTTTTTTTTTTTTGTTGGGCCGGCATACATTATCTTCAGTAATGAGATTCTCCGACAGCAAAACACAGTTGGCGCATTCGTGGTGGAATATTCATTGAACGCTTTTTTAAAAGCCACCTGAATAAGAAAAACCCACTTCAAAATTTAAACACGGCTTCAGTGTTGTCTTCTTTTTTAATTAGCTGCGGGGAGATTGTAATCTATTTGGAAGAATTTTGTAAACAAACAAAAAAAAAAAGCTTAAACCTATCCATTTGCAAGAACACCTAGATTTAAATGATAGGATGTACGGTATATATCCCCGATTGGGTCGGACGGTCATTAGCGCTTCTGCTGCACAGCGAGAAGGTTCCTGGTTCAATTCCAGCAGATGCCTTTCTATGTGGAGTCTACATGTTCTCCTGGTTCTCCATTTTCCTCCCACGGTCCAAAAACATGCAGGAGGTTCATTGGAGACCCCAAAATTACCCAGACGTATGAAAGACAGGACGAATGGTTGTATATCTCTACGATTGGTGAATGCGTCCTGAATGAGAAAGTGAATGGTTTATGTCTCTATGACACATATAAGAATGAATGGTTACATGACTTTGAATGAGTGAGTGAATGGTTTTATGTCTCAATAGGACGCCTGAATGAGAGGGTGACTGGTTTGTCTCTATGACATCAATGGTAGTTTATCTTTTTGACTTGTTTACATCTCTATATGATATATGATTGAATGGTTTTGGCTGTGTGTCCGGACCAGGGTGAACGCCGCCTCTTGGCCAGTGACAGCTGAGATAGGCTCCAGCCCCCCTGAATGCAGGATGAGCGGTATATATAGATGAATGAATGAATGATGTATGATATCATCCAATCCCATGTTGGAGGCGGCGCTTTTGCAACCTGCAATTATATATGCACACATAAAGTGTCGGTCCTGCTGAATTAATTTGGATGAAACCACCCATAAATCCTCTGCAGCGCTAATGATAACCCTGTAGTTTCTGTGAATTGAGAAACTTTTCTTCAATCCGTGTCTCTAAACTGTGATTTTCTAAGTGTATGTGATTATTTCCACTAGATTTTTCTCTTTTTTTTTTTTTTCTCCCCACAGCTAAATTTGGCCCGGTGACGCTCGGTTTGCGCTGTGTTGCTATGTAACCTCTCGAAAAGTCTGCAGCAGTGCCACCAGGGCAATGAGGGTGATTGCACTTCACGGGGTGGGGTGGGGGGGGGGATTTTTTTTTTTTTTTTTTCTCAGTTGCTGACTTTAAAAATAAAAAATAAAAAAAACGTAAAAAAAAAAATTATAAGGGAGGGGAAGGGGAGGGGGTGTGAGACGGAGAGCAAACACACACCTCGCCGGTTGTCCGTCGGTGTTTGAGTCCATCTTTATTACTGTCATCACCTGCAGAGGTAATGTTTTTCCTCCAGGCTGATAGGTTGTCCAACGCAAACATGTCATGCGGCTGCAGAGCCACTCTTTACCCAGCAGCCCCTTCGGGAAGGAACATGAAACATCTTCATCTGGACGCTTCCTCATTACGGCTCCGTTTTACACACTTCCTCTTGCTTCCAGGGTACACTCCCAACTCTCAAACGCTTATTTGTGCAACGGCACTGGAACGCACTACTTTTTCTACGCTCACTTTCTTTCTCCCCCTCTCTCTCTCTCATGCATGCACGCACATGCAACACACACACACACACACACCTTTTGGGTGCAATAAAACAACAGATCAGAGTCATTGGCTGCTGACAGGGACTGACACTGAAAGCCGGTGTTGTTGGAAGGCTGCCTGGGAGATGTTCATTACTCACAAAGCTTGTCGGGTTGGACAGGAGAGGAACAATGGTCTTATTAAGTAGAGACCTGGAGCAGCCTTAGGGGAAATACACACACACCCACGCTGACGCCCACATGGGCTCAGAGAAAGTTTTTTAAGCCGCGGCCTCTCCCGAGCGCCGCTATAAGCTGAAGAAGTTAGGGCTGCCGGAAAAAAAAAAAAAAAAAAAAAAAAAAAAAAAAGCAAAAAGTTTTTCCGGCGATGATGGAATTTGCTGAGTTTGGGGGTTTTCACGGAGGCAGAGTGTGACATGACGACACCCGCGACACGGACGCGGGGGCTCGGTGCCGAGAGGGCGAGCGAAATTTCCGCTGTGGAAGAATGCGGCGGCCTCACTTTCACCGGAGCCTGCTGGTATTGATGAAAGCTTCTGATGTCTGTCTGGCTCATTGTATAACTCTCACCAGAACAGATTCAATATTCCCGACACCGCTGAACCTGAACTCTTGTTTCCATAGTAACTCTGCTCTCCGTCTCTCTAAACATAGCCCTCTTGACTGACTTTAGCTCTGCTCAGATCATCAAGCACAGCTGAAGAGGAGGTAGATGCGCGGACATGGACAATAACGTATCTGACTCGGGGCGATGAAACGATTTGCTGGCTTGTCAGATCGGCCAACATCTCGGTGTATTTACAGTCCGACCGGTGCCGGAGAACGGGAGGACGGGACGTGAATGAGACCGAAACGGGCTTCGGTGCGCAAAAGAACACTTCTCCATCTTCCAAAGTGAAAGATTCACACGGCATCACACGTAGCCGCCCGCCGACGAGTTGCGTATTTTTTGAATTTTTTTTTCTCGCGGAACAGTTTCTAATCGTCAAACCTAATATTCATTTCTGACCCGCTCCTTTCCACCAAGTTTGCAGAATCTTAAAATAACCGAGCCCCTCTAAACAACCTGCTCCATTTCAGCCTGGAGCGAAAGGGGGCCATCATTAATCAAAACTAGCGTACTTGTGACGGTTCGGGGGCGAGGGAGGGGGGGGACGGGACGGTGCATTTGCATTCAATGCAGTTGTTACTGTTTTTTTTTTTTTTTTACGGCGTGGGCCTGCGGCGGACTCGGCCCCCCGACGCCACCCGCCGCAGAGTTGGATCTCCTCGCGGTTCAAAGGTAATGCGGTCATTTATTCCAATCACTAGACCGGCGATCCGCTGCCGCCCGTGAAGACGGGACTCTACAAAACCCGCCGTTCATCGTACCCGGCGTTCACTTCTTGATGAAAAATCTGGTGATGTCTGACGCAACCTTGGCGGCCGCGGCGTTCCTCTTCATCTGGCTCCGTTCTTTGGCTTGCCGCGCTGTCCTCTGTGGGACAGAAAGGGAAAAAAAAAAATTGAACATGATGTAAGAGGCGAAATCTGCAGCCGGTGCCGAAGAGAAAAGAGGGATCGATATATCGAGCATCTCCAGATTAAAATGTCTGCACGGCGGCATAAGCTCTGTGAGGATTCCTTATCGGAATGCGCAGTTCCCCACATCAGTTTACACATGTCAATGCACGCAGCGCTCCCCGTCCAAGCTGACACCCACTCCGACAAAGATGTGCACAGGCGTGAAAGGAAAGCACATTTTGGGTTACAATGATATTTTATTTTGAGACCTCTGCTCCCACGGAGGTCTCCTTCGAAGAACGGCCCCCTGATTATGAAATACTGACAGGGGAGGTTTGAGAAACAACATTTTCTTTCCCTCTAAAAATAGATATATAGCCTTTTTGCTGCAAAGGCCATACATCACTAAGACGTGCGGCCACATGATGTGATGTTATTACCGTCAGGAGAAAGCCCCGTGAAGGATGAGATGAGTCCTGATCAATGTGTTGCACATATATCGTACCTAATCCTGATATCACCCTTTTTTTTATTTTTTTAAATCTAAGGATAAAGAAGAGGTCCGGCTACCGGGCGCCTTAAATGTAAGACAAAATGCTTTTGCCCCCGCTGAGCCCCTGCGGCTGGAGAAGCTGGTGGTGTGTGTGTGTGTGTGTGTGTGTGTGTGTGTGTGTGCACGTACGGCTTTGTGGCAAACGGTGCAGAGCGTCTGCAGGTTGTCCAGAGTGCACTGTCCTCCGCCGCTGTAGACCGGCCGGATGTGGTCGACCTGCCAGAAATCCCCTTCCACCGGAGCGCGGATCATCTCGTTCAGCTGGAAGTACACACACACACACACACACACACACACACAGGGCATAAAAGCGGGAGCAGAGCACTGACTACCCTTGGATGTTTTCCCATACCTCTCTAAATTGCCAAAAAACAAGCTGTGATTGCACTGCCCTCCCAAACCATCCATCTATGCTAAAGTTAATTTTCTGAACTGATTTGATGTCTTTAGCAAAGCCTACTATTTCTCAGAGAGCTAGACTGACCTAAATTGTTATTTCACAGCCCAAACGCGCACACACACACACACGTCCACAAATCATTTATATTATACAAATGTCCGCACCTTGGGGGCCTTGTCTGCTTGACGGAAGAAAAAGACAAAAACAAATAACTCTCAAGGACTACGCACGACAGCTGCTACACAAATGGCAGGAATGCACAAAGGGAAATAATTTGAACAGAAATATGCATGAAAAACGACGACATTAACGTGTGATTTTAAGGATACGGACAGCTGCTGAACAATAATTGCGGTAAATCGATGGCGACGGCGAGCAATGATCTTTGACTTCCTCCTATCCATCAAACTGTTGTCGACCTACATAAAGAGCGACTGCGGGGAAACTCGATCGCTTACAAAGACAAAGAAATGAGGTTGGAAATCCGTGGGAGATAACAGGCCACTTCTGTAATTGACGGCAATTTTCAAAGCCAACGAATCAAATTTGTAATTTTTCTGCAGGTTAAAAAATATTCTCAAGAGTTGGACAAGTAAATACGGAGGTTACGTTTCGAAGTGGAAACGCACATTTCCGGAAACGTATCTATACCTTAAAATAATGAAGAACCGCGGCGAGGTGTCGCGTCGGCTCGCAAGCTGTAAACAACAAAGAGGTACGAGAATCCCGTCGGTCTATTAATGAGCAATTTCAAATCCCTGGACGTCTCTCAGAACCGCCCGCTAAGCTTATCAGCATTTGTGAGGAAAAAAAAAAATCTATATCAGTAAATCTATACGCACACTGGATCCACGCCCACTTATAATTCGATTAAAGGCCATTATTGGTCAATTAAACTGTCTGATCGACGTATCGGTTGGACTAACATATTGACTTTATTTCATCATCAGTCGAGCAAGTGTTTGAATAATTATCATGTTATAAAGAGCAGCCTTGCCTACGTGTCACTTATTACACCGAAATGACAAAATTGTTTGTTAATATTCGTTGAATCCGATGAGACGGACGTCAGGATAGGCGAATTTGCTTTAATTATTCCGGTATTATCGGTAATAACGGCGCGGGAGGAGACGAACAACTGAGCAGATGCGTTTTTATTCCTAAGTGTAAGATGCAACATCTGCCGTGTTTCATATAGTAAGTTTACACGTAGTAGTACGGAGCGGCTGAGACGCTCCCGGCGTCTCCTCGGGCGCTTTGCGAAGCAGATTTACTGAGGTCCAGTGGAGCAGAGAGGGAAAAAAAACAGGGATGATGTGACCTGGAAATGCTGGTGCCGCGCATCTCAACACCGTGGTGGAAAAAAAAAGAAGGAACCCGTGGAGGAGAAAGGAAGGAATAAAGGGAGGATACGGAGCGAGGGAGCGAGGGAGCGAGGGAGCGAGGTCGCCAGATGATTGAAAGAATTAGAGACAGAGAAAGGGAATGATGGGAAGAGTTCAAGGGCGGAAATCCATTTTCCTGCTTTGAGAGCACCTCTGCCGACATTAAGGCAGCGAGCTGGAATTGATCCCAACAGATATAAAGAATAGGCCTGTACACAGGGGCAGAGTTCACGTCAAACACGCACTTGCACACACACACACACACACACACGCTACAACAACAATTATATGCTTTACTGAAAAAGCATCCCTCCACTCAAGCAACACTTGAACGCAGCCACCTAAAGTCTGTATCACACACATACCCTGATTTTGATAGAACGCACAAACCAAATAGACCTGAAAGAACACATAAAGAATGGTAAACACGTGTACGCGCACAAGGACACACACACTTGCACACAAACCAGAACCCCCAGTATGAACCAAAGAATGAGCCTATAATCTCAAGGCTTCTCTACCGCTGCGGCGTCTTATCATGTGGCTGAGTTTGTTTCCTCTAAAGCTCGCTGCATTGATCGGAACTGATGCTGCTGCCGGCGGCACTGGGGGGTTGAGAGTGTGTGTGTGTGTGTGTGTGTGTGTCTGTGAGAAGGAGGAAGGGGGGAGGGGGGGGGCGGTGGGGGCTGGCTTTGCAGGATAACAGCCAACCAAATCAAACAGGCTTACTGGTCGAGGCCTGGCACTGGGAAAAAAAATCAATGGGCCCAGCAATCCATTTACTGGGAGCTGGCCCCTTGGAGTGCAGATCAACCTGTGTGTGTGTGTGTGTGTGTGTGTGTGTGTGTGTGTAGGTGGGAGGAGCGGAGAATGCTGAGCCCTTTTATTTTTGCACTCTCACAAAAACAAAACTTAATAGAGCAGGCGAGCCATTTTACTCTCACATCAGGAGACTTATGTTTTGTGTTTCTGTTCAATTTCCAGCACGTCCATTAAAGCTGTTGCATGCTCCGCCCGGGTCGGGGTTGGCCTCGTCTCACCCGCACCCTGGCTATGAACAAAATCTCCCGGCCAGGGGGTGGAATTTTGGTCCAATTATAACATTTAAATGTTACAATAGGACGGCGAAAATCATCCTCCCGGTCGAGGACTCTTGACGCGAAGCCGTCAAGATGCTTGTTCCTTTTTAGCAGTCGGCATAAACCCTGGTATTTGCTCCGTCGGCTTAGCGCCCGCTTTCTTATCGCTATATATTGTCTTTGGAAACACCTCACGCGGGAGCTTTTTGCGCACCGTGTTGATGTTCGAACGGGGTCGTGACACACTGGACGCAGACGACAACAGCTCCGGGCAGGATCCGCCCGAGACCTCGCCTGATGTCTCTAATATCCGAGAACGTCTTCGAGCATCTTAGAGTTGTTGGGTCGCTGACACTCGGTTTGGGGTTTTCAAGTTCCTGCCTTTTGGGCGTCGCTGCTAGCGAGCCACTAGCAGAGTTTCCGCACATATCTGCACCGGATGGCGCAAGCAGGCAGGTTTTCAGGAATATTTGCCAGTTTAGAATTTTTTGCATTTGGATGGAAAATGCGAACACGGATTGTCGACGGCTACCATAACAACGGCCGCTTTCTGAGAGTAAAGTGCCAAGAACTATTCGGCTCGAAATTGATTCCAGGAACCCCCCCTCTTCCAGATTTTTTTTTGGGGGGGCCTAATGAGCTTCACGCCGCTAAGACATTCATCCTCATCACATCGGACCGGACTCCGACACCGAAGAAGACGACTTTGAGGGTTTTAGTGCGCAGGAGGAAGCCCAAGATAGCCATCGGCTAGCCGGCGCAGCTAATATTGAGGCGCGCTCAATAGTCCAGAAATTACGGTAATATATATAATAAAGACATAGGGGGGGGTTTGGGAAAGGCTGGCGTTGTGATAATGAGTTTGCAGGCCTGATGGGAATTTAGGAGTTGGACATCTCTCGGGATGAAAGTTGCCCATCTCCTCTGGGTTTTGCAGGTGGGGCAGCAGAGTCTGCGACCAGAGGGGAGCCAATCAAAAGCCAGGGGTAAGATCTGTGGACCTACAAGTACCTTGGGGTCCACATTCACAATAAATTAGACTGGTTACACAACACCGATGCACTCTACAGGAAAGCTCGGAGCAGGATGTTCTTCCTGAGAAGACTAAGGTTGTTTGGCGTCTGTAGCGAGCTCCTCAAGACCTTCTACCTGTCCATTGGAGCAAAGGCAGTCTTCTTCGGTATATTTTCGGTGGGTCGGTGCCAGGACCGGTGAGGTCAACAGGCTCAACAAGGCGGGACCGAACCTGGAACGTCTTCAATCGGTGGCAGCGGGGAGGGTGAAGGACAAACTGGAAGCTATCCTGGACAATCCTTCCCACCCCCTGCACGACGAGCCGTGGCTGATGGGCAGCTCCTTCAGCCAAGGGTTCATCCCACCCCGGTGCAGAACTGAACACTCCAGACGCTCCTTTGTGCACGCGGCCATCAAACTGTGCAACAGTGTCTGGACGGCAAACAACTCTGACCGGCCTGAGGTCCACCTGTGCCGCTTCCACAATCTCCCTACCTCACCCATCCACATGTCACGCCCTAAATCTGCTGTCTTTCTTGTCCCAGACTGCACACATCCTGCCTATTTTTGCTTATTTATTTTATTCTCGTCATTGCTATTTTCACTCTATTTACATTGTTGTTTAGTTCTGGTTGTGTACTTTTCTCCCTTACTGTTCTTTACGTAGTCCATTATTCTCCTTGATGTTGCTGTTGTTATTATTATTGCTGTCTATTTATTCGTGGATGTCTTGCTATTTATATTCAGATTTTTTTTAACTTTTCTATTTTTTGACATTATAACTGTTACACTACTGGGACAAAGGAATTTCCCCTATGGGGATCTTATCTTATCTTATCTTATCTTATCTTATCTTATCTTATCTTATCTGCAAGGCTCTTTTTGGCTGTTTTTTAATATTTGACTGACAATGAAGCAGGAGAGAGGTCGGCCAATAATTTTGAAGCGGACCGAGGCGGTGCCCTCCAGGCCACTTCTGTTGTGTTGGTAGATGGATGGAACCAGAAGGTGAAAGCTAGGACTTTCCCACATCAATTCAAAATCGGCGAATAAAACAGAACAGTCTCTGTCATGTGCGGTCGAAGTACCAGAACCTGATTTTGAGGATGACTCTGGTGCACGTATGGGTGTGTGGCCACTTGGCGCGCATCCTTCAAACACATTATTTTCCCAACACAATGACTAAAATTGCTTTCAAACTTAGTGAGTCACGATGCGCGCGCGTCGTGTCCGTCCAGTATATTGGAAACAACGGTGGAAATGGCCCATGCAGCATATTCTTTAAGACAAACAGTGAATGGAAAAAAAAAATGAAAACATCTTATATTGCCGGGGTGCTATCAGAAAATGTGTTTATGGTCGATCTCGGGTGTTTTGTTTTTGTTCCACGGCCCCACACACAAAGCAGACTTCTGCCAATATCCAAACACCATCCTCTCTCCTACCTGCTTGAGTGGCAGCTGTGACAGCCAGGTGTTCTCCAGCATGTCTTTGCGCTGGGAAGGTGGAGCATCACGGACCTTCAGGTAGAGGTCATGGGCCTGGAGGCCGCAGAGCTGACACACACCCTTCTCCGCCTCCAGCACCCTGGATCGCATGTAGGACTGGCTGGAACGGAGCTGGAATTGGTCCTGGCACCTTTCCGTGGAAGGAGACGGAGGAACGCGGTTGGAAAGCTGAAATCTAAAGTCTACAAACCGGTTAACTGACCTCTTCTTGGATGCGCAGCTGCCAGACGGCAACGTCAAAAAGGCGGCATTACATCGGAGCCTTGACTTACGAGTTTCATTTTCATTTCGTGACTGAGCTCCTAACTCGGTTTTCCCGACTATCAAATGAAATTTCCTCACTGAAATGCTATTAATTCGTTCCAGCCCCCCGTTTTTGTTACTTGCTAAATGTAACATGCGCTCTTCGCTACACTTTATGGCGAAACTTCATTCTCACGGAGTGAATGCCGTTCTTTAAAACGATCAAACTGTCCCTGCCCGGCTGTGAGCGACTCTTCCGATGCTTTGTCCGTTGACGTTCCCGGCGTCCGTTGCACCAAATCCCCGTAAAAGTCTCCTGCCTTCTCACGGATGAGGTAACGGTATCTCGCCGACAACAACTTCCCATCTCCTCATCAACGTAACGCACACCTTTTCCATAATTTTCTTAAGGCTGCTTACGGCGGGTGGCGTTTCGGCTGTTTTTGATCGCCACCTCATGGACAGAGAATCTCCAAAACCTCTCGAGATGATGCGCTCCTAAATCGAGGTTCAACTGAATTTGTAACCGGGGCCAAATTCCGCAGTCAGCTATTTTTCCCCCCTTTCAGATATTTAGTGCAATTATTACTTTACCGAGAGCGGAAAGAACCTCATCTGACATAAATTAAATTGTACCAAAGTTTGATAGCGGCAAATTCGGAGGAGTGCAGAATCTCACCTTGACTGGATGACCAAAATTTGTCTCTTGAAAACCCACTTGAGGAAATTGAATTTCTACAATAAATGGTTTCAGAGTCTGAAGGGACGGCGAACGGAACAGGATTTCCACTAAAAAGAAGGAACTCGGCAGTCTTCATGAGAGTGACCGCACCAGTGAACGGCGGCGTCCTGATGAAGGACAGCGAGACAATACAATCACTAAAACCTTCCTTTTTTTTTCCCAGCTCCCTTTCAAGACTTTCTTTACAGCCGATGTCAAAACATATTGATTAAATGTTTAAAATCCGGAGCGAAAATATGAAGGAGCGGGAGACTATTTCTTTCTTTTAAAAAAAAAAAACAAACAAAAACTTTTAAAAGCATCATTTGACGCCGTTGGCGATCATAATCAGATATGCCGGATTTGCATTCGGCATCAATGATCCCCTGGAACAAATGCAAAGAGCACCTGCGGAAACGCTAATGCATTTCATCCGTCGCCGTGTATTTGCTTTAGATTCAACAAAGCATTACAATGCAGTCAACAAGTAATGCTTTTTTAAATTTCCTTTTTTCGTTTTAGCTCCGCGTGGGATTTCACTCTGGGCGCCAGATGGGTGGGTCTTTACACAGAAGGACAGCCGGCGCTGGAGTTTTATTTAAAAGTTAATCTAACAAGCTTTGCCTTCATTGACGGTTTGCTGTAGACTGTCTGCAGAGTTTCAAGGTAATAAACCCCACTCATCTGTTGACTTTGAGACGGAGATAGTTTTTGCCGCCGCCGATTTTTCGGGATTGATATAATCATTTTCAATGCAACGCCGCAACAATAACTTGGCTGCATATTTTGCACAGTACAGATGATTCCTCTGTATTTAAAGCGCTCTAAGCAAACCTGTGGCTGCAGAAGCGGGTGTCCCACGTCCCGCCGCTGGTAGAGCAGGCCTGCTGGCAGGACAGACACAGCGGGACGCCTTGACTGTCCACTGCCTGCAGGTATCCGGGCTCCGAGGGTGCAGGATCTGCCGTTGTCTTACAAGCCTCCTGCCTGCGGACGCACAGATGGAGAGGAATTCAGATAAAGGCGGCAAACCAAAACTCTGCCATAAAAAAAAAAAAGAGTGGGTTTTAAATCGGTTTGAAAGCTGCTTTGTAAAATTCTCAAGCAAAACAATTGTACTTGACAGATCGTAAGGTTCATTTGGACACGACCTGCCTACTAAATACTATCATGAACAATGAACAGCAACAAGGTCCCTGGTTGGATTCCCGTCAGGGGGCTTTTCTGTATGAAGTCACCATGTTCTCCCTGTATCTGCATGTGGTTCCTCCGGGTTCATCCAACAGTCCCAAAAACAAGCTAGAGGTCCATTGGAGAACCTAAATTGTCCAAATGTGCGAATGAATGGCTGTCTGTCTCCATATGCCATGTGATGAGGGGGTGAATTGTTAAATGTCTATATTTGTGGCTCTGTGATCGAGTGGCAGCTGCCCCTGTGCCAGAGGATAAGAATAATAGATAATGAATGGATCTAATGAATTTTTAAAAAAAAGGGTCCAGTGGTCATTAGTAGGGATAATTTTCCCAAATTGAAAAGAATATTCAAGTATGTTTTAATTAGCAGATTTGTTTTTGTTAGCTTAGAAACGAGCCTTTTGTTTTGACTCTGGCCGCCGCTCCTCCACGAAGCTCACTGTGTTGCTTTCAGCACTGAGTCCCATAGTACGCACAATGAATAAATTAAAGTTGATAAAATGCGTGGGCATCAGCAGAGTCAGCAGTTTAGGTGTGTGTACGTGTGTGTGTGTGTGTGTGCTTGATGCACTGAGGTGAGATGTACAGTAGGAGCAAACAAACAAAAAGCCCGTGCACAGGTAAGGTTACGGGGTGATGTAGAGAGAACAGAATGGCAAGATCTGGAGGCGGAGTTTGCAAAAAACACACAGCCCGTGTTCTTCCTGCTTGGGGTTACAGCAGTCGCTGAAGCTTTGCCCTTGTCTATTTTTCCATCTTCAATCTGTTTGTTTTCTTTACTTTTTTTTTGAGAAATACATGCGCAGACACGCGGTGGAAGCCGAGGAGAAGTCAATCGCCGAGGAGAGGCGGATTCGCTCAACATTTAAAAAAAAGGTCTGGCCTGCTTGACTTGCGCTTCCATTAAAATGACCCACGTGAGAGAAGACGGTTAATTCTGGGCGTAAGCTTGTGATACCCGAGCATGTCTTCCAACTTAGGTGTGCAGAGTCACACCCTTTCCGCCATTGTATCCTAACCATTTCTTCAGCCAAACCTGAACATATGCATTTTAAGCAGAGATATTATCATGCGTTGGCACAGCGGTATGGATTCCCACAAGGGAGCCTCTCTGTTTTCTCCCCGTGTCTGCGTGGGGTTCGTCCGGCTTCTCTGGTTTCCTCCCAAAGTCCAAAAACATGCAGGAAGTTCATCGGAGACCCTAAATTACGAACGAGAGGGTGACGGCTGTTTGCTTCTATATTACGTTTGAATTAGAGGTTGAATGATATGTCTCTGTTTGTGAAAGAACGAATGAATATTATGTCCTTAAAACTGCTTCTTTTACTTTACGTACAACCTAATTTTCACATAAATAATGTTGTTTTGTTTTTTTGCGCTCCATTGTACTTCTGAATAAAAGCCAGACGCAGCACACAACACAATGTATCACTTTGCTCTTTTAAATGGCCTGGGATCTTAACTTTATAGATTAATTGCTCACACGGAAAACAAGTTCTACAACTGGGTTCGTGCTCGCTATAAAAAAAAAACAACAAAAAGAATAGCAAGGTAGCACACAAATAAATTACATTAACCTAATGCGGTCGCTGGGGATTTGGCCCAAATGCTATTGAGAGGACGCATGAAAAGTCAAGTCTCTAAAAAAAAGACGGGATCACAGCGCTTGCTATCGTTGGAAAGGAAATCGAAAGAAATCAAAAAAGTGATGGGAACTCCTGTCGGCAGCAGAGTGAGATGTAAAATTTATATATGACTGAATATACAGATGAGAAAAATATTTGGTATGTTGAGCAATGCAATGCCTTGATGGCTAACATGACACAATATAATAAAAGGAGAAATAACAGCTGCGTTCAAGAAGAAATGTCAAAAGTATTTAGATTATCCACAGCAGAAAACACGTTGAGTCTGATCTGATATATGTGACCGTCGGACAGTCCCGCGGTCACGAATGACTATTTTTTTGTCTTTCTGCAAAAAAACATTGCCCGGAAGAAGCCTCCACTGTGCAGTTTCTTCTCTAGCGCCTTCCCGTCTGCCTTGAAGCGTGCGTCCTCTCCACTGCGGGTGCGTAGTCGAGGGGGCCATACGGCTCGCGGCGTGTGCACGCAACGCCACGAGTACTTCTGAATTCCGAGCGCGTTTGCGCGAGCTCGTCCTGTTTGGCAGAGGACGGCGGGTTTGGGCGTTTGCCACGTTGCCCCAGCAGGGTGCGAGAGCCACATTAGAGGGGACAGATGGACTCAATTCTCTTCCCTCATGGTTTACAATGCCGAGTGACAGGGACAGGAACAAAGAGCCGGAGAGACATCGCACTTCAGAGGGATATTTAATCATTGAAATGGAGAAGAAAACCCTCCAGAAAGGACCCTCGGTGATTCAAAGCTGAGAAGATACCCAAAAACCGGGAGTACCAAGAGACACATGCAGTTCCAACAATGTGTAGCGATGAAAGAGACAGATATAGACTTTCTAGTGCTTTGCCCAGGCTGGAAATAGGGAGGACATGGATTTATGGGAAAAACAACAACAAAAAATAGAGATACCACTGCTAGTATGAATGTGTAAAGCATGAGCCGATACTCACGAAGAGCTTTCGAAGTGTACTTATTGCGATAATCTTAATAGCGTCATTTTCAATAAACAATTACTCCGTTCTACATTTAGTTGCTACTTTATTGAGATTCATATATGCATAAAGCCGGTGAGCGTGTGGGCATCTCGACATCGCAGCATGAGGTAACCCACTGAAAACTCATACTTCAAACCCCAGAAATCACACAACATGCCTTCAGCAAACAGCGCGCAGCCAGCTAATGTTTACCACCCCGGCCGCTCGGTGAGGCTTTGGACTTGAGGAAAGCGGAGGCAACCAAGAGGTTATAAATCTGACGCTGCCGAGTCCAGGTTTCTGTCAATTTTTTATCTTAATAAGGAGAGATATTCCAATTTCAAAGCTATAATCTGTTATTTCCCGTGGCCGGCGAGGTAGATACACCGGACACTTTTATTCGGGAAAATCTCATTTCTCTCTGCGTATTTGTGAACGAGGCCCAGCCTCCGACGAGCCCTGAGCGAGGAGGACCGGCCAAATGTGTCTTTAACGTCACAGTTATCAAGGTTAAAAGTTGTGGAGGCCGAGCGAAGCCGAGGATCGCTCTTCCAAAATGGGCTCCACGTGGTTGTGTTTATAAGGGGACACCGCTGCAGCTGGTAAGAGGCCTTTCAATGAAAAGTCCTAGAAGTTATTTACTCAAAAGTTTCCATTGAAAACCTAATACGCATCTTGACATAAGATTCTATAGTGCTTATCCTGCACTCAGGGTCACAGGGGGGCTGCAGCCTATACCGTCGGGGTTCACCGAGCACCGGTCACCTGTCAATCACAGGGTCAGATGCAGAGACATGCAACCATTCAGTCTCTCATTCACCTGTTATATAAAGACACGTTCACATTTTAGGGTCTCCAATGAAGCTCCTGCATGTGGACTGTGGGAGGAACCCCACAAAGACACGGGGAGAACACGGAGGCTCCAAACAGACAGGCTGTGAGGCTGAATCGCTTCCGACTGTGATATCATTAAAGTTCCTTTTTATGTAACCCTGTCCAAACTTCAGCTGCTGATAGCTCAACTTTCACCACGGCTCGGTGGCCTTGTAGGCCCGCCTGGGCGGATATGTACGTTTTTTGACGTGTGTTCGTGCCTAATACGGCACATCAGTACGGATCTATCCTTTTGTGGTTTTCTATTAATTTCCTTTTTTTGTAGTGTAGTAGTGTTTGTTCTTCTTGCGCGGATCCACAGAATAAACACTCGCTGATTGTCTGTCCGCATGTTCCTGCAAACACAATTGACGAAAATAAACAGTCGGCGAGGGGGGGGGGGCCTGGAATATGAGTCATGCAAGCGCCATCTTTGGTGTTATTTATTCGACTCTTTAAATGGTCTCCTGTCACTCCTCCTAAGATGGCAGTTGCATATCTGGTGGCATATTATATTATGGCCTCTATTTACTGTGTATTAACACTCAGCCGGCTTATGTGCCTCCCCCACGAATCACATACAGATCTCCATGGAGACAAGCTGAAGGAAGGACGGCAAGAACAAAAAAAAAAAAAAAAAAGCACAGGATCTCAAAGGGAAGCAGAGCGGTGACGCAAACAGCATTCATGTTCAGGCAACGATCCAGCATCTTCGCAAACAAATGCTCAAATTACACCGCAAAATACGAATTCTGTCATTCCAAGCATGCTAACCTGCCGTGAGGATATGCGCTCGTGTCCCTTCAACGTACCTGTCAGAAGGTGCGGGAGGAGCGGTCGACCTCCTCTTCGCGAAGTAGTTTCCCTTTGTGACCAGTCGGACGCTGCCTCCCTCCTGCCGCGCCCTGCTCAGGGAGGCCGCCGCCACCTCGTCTCGACTCAGGTACCTGCAGGCCGGGAGGACAAACACAGCTCTGAGGGACCCTGACGTTACGTGACCTCCACGACCGGAGCGGTTTCACGATGGGGGTGGGGGGGGGTATTTTGAGCATTTTCAAAAACGGGAGGAAATCCTAAACCGTTGATGCATATTGGTGATATCATCTGGCGGGGCAGGAGATCCGCCCACGAAAATAGCACGCAGACAACCGCCCGCCACCCGCAGGAATGTCATTTGTGCTAAATTGCACAAATTCCTTGTCCCGCGGCTCATTTTCTATTGTGCTCTTATTCCGTCTCTGCTCAATCCCGTCATCTAATCTAATCCATCAAACCCGCCGCAGGTTATGTCTTTATGGCCTTTGTGGTAAACATGCTGGAAATTGCACAAAACGCGACGTGTCAGTCTGGACAGGATTAAATTGACCTCTGGGACGTCGGTGCAAGTTGACAGAAAAACACAGGTGAGGCGGGAGAGATAAATAAATAAGCGGCCGACATGTTTGTTTTGGATAAGAGGAAATTCCTGTGGCTCATGTAACATTCAACCCGTCGGCGGAAGAATCCCAACAGCCCCTGTGGGGTAATTATCCTCCCTCCTCGGCGGGGAGGTCAGAGGTCAGACGGTGCTAGGGAACGTCAGTCCTGTGGTAGTTTATCTTGACTAATGATACTCGAGCAGACTAACTTTAAAACGGCGGATTAAAGGTTTTTACACGACTGAAGATGGCTGCGCGTCCGATTTAGGTCTGCCAACCATAGAGGAGAATACTGCTCTCATGAATGTCCGGGAGGGCGATGATCCACTTGCAAGAAGCCTTTAAGATTCAAATGAAAACAAAACAAATGCATTTAGGAATGCAAACTAAGGGTGGAAATAGCATAATGTGTCATCCGTGGAATATGACATGTGATTCATGAGCAGGAAAGCTAGCGATATCATTCATTATTTATACTGCTTTTCTTGCACTCTGGGTCAGGTGGGGCTGGATCCTCACCAAAAATAGGTGGAGGACAGGCAACCCCAGATTAGTCGCCTGTCAATCGCATTCATATAATTTAAACCAGGGGTCTCGGACTCGCGGCCCTCGGAACAATATTTTGTGGCCCCCGACCTGAAATAAAATCTTCAAAATTAAAAAAAAAAAAAAAAAATTTGGATGAAAAAACATCTAGTGACATCGCTAAAATGATCTTTTCTTTTTATATTTCTATAAAAAAATACAAAAACGAAGGGGAAAAAAACAGGCAAAATTAAAAAGATTGATTTAATAACCAGAATAGCCACCATTAGCCCTGCGAACATTATACCTCCTCTTACACATGCCAAAAATCAATTTTCTAATAAATTCTAGTAGCAAATTTTCCAACAGTGACAAGATTTTCTCTTTCAACTCAACAATATTTTTAGGCTGTAATTTCATCAATTCTTTTTTAATATTCATTTTTATTATTTATTCGTCATATATCTTTTAGAGGAACAGTCTATTACCTATAAAGATTTTCATAATTTACCTGTTTACCTTCTTTACACTAAAATAAAGGAAAAAGTTGGACTTATTATTACTTCTCTGTAATGATTTTACTGGTCCGACCCCTTTGACCAAAATGTGTTTCACACCCCTGATTTAGACATACAGAAACATACAAGCATTCATTCAAATGCCACATAGCGACAATTAAATTGCTATATTGTAAATTGTTATATTGAGACAGCTATTCACCCTCTCATTTATAGATCATATCGAGACAAACAACAATTGACTGTGGGACCCGAGCACCAACAACAAGTAATATCAAATCCTCTAACCTGTGTCCTGTAAAATACATGAAATGTTAGTAGGGCTCTGTTTTCAACAAAGTTCCTTTGACACCAGAGTCTGCATCAAAATGTAGAAATAAAAAAGATGAAGAAGATTTAAATTATTAAAAGATTCATGTTTGACAATTATTAGTTGCTACCTTCACAACCTCTTTGAAAAACCTTGCCTTAAGGGAATCTAATCCAAACCTGATATAGTCGGTTGCTCGCAACTGCCAGGGGTATCGAACATGCACACCATTAGTTATCCACTGGCCGGTGAAATCATGAAATGTCACAGTGTACAAAATCAATCGGGGAGGGGGGGGGGGGGGCTCGAAAGAGATATCTAAAAATTTGTGAAAACATAGGACTGTATCAGACCTCGGAAAATGTGTAAATTTTCCAGGGACCTGGTGAGAGGCATTCCCCAAATGCGGGATGCATCAAGAGAAGACACAAAATGTAATGTTATTATAATTGTCAGGGATTCGATAACTGATCATTGATCGATGGTACATCACAGCAGATTGAAGTTGCGCTGGTCGAGGAGGGGTTACGTGAGGGAAAGGTTCAAGAGTTCCTCACAGCGGCTTAAGTTAGCATGATTTAAATGCTTCGGTATATCCAACTCTTCCGTGCACAATTACAAAATGAGCCTCAGAGGAGGAGGGAAAAAATAGTCGTGCTGGGTTTCACTTGAGGTTAAAATACATTGACCGTGCAAAGAGTGGAGAAACGCGGTGCTGGAAAGCAGGAGTGAATCTGACTCAGTGCACAAATAAAATGCTCCAGAAATATAAAAGTACAGCAGCGCGGCTGTAAAAAAAAGCGGACGAACTCGGAAAAGATGGATGCAGAGACGCGTGCGCCGTGGCCATTTCACACACAATCAACCCCGGTGATGAAACCGTTCACTAATTGCTTTCGCGAACTGACGCTGTACTTTCCAAACATTTGTTTTGACAGCCACGTTGGATCGGACTTTATTGGTGGCGGTGCCGACGCTGAAATAAAATCAATAATTGGAGCGGGTCCTGGAAAGACTGGAGGCTCGCAGAGGAATAAATCTGAGCCATTTAACAAAGAGAGAACGTTACCTGCAGTTTTAAGCGGACGGCGCGGCCTATTCGGTCATTTTTAGGAGAACATAATTCTTGTTTAAAAATGTTGACATGGAGACGTAATAAGCTTGAATGCACCAAAACAGCATGTCATGTTTCTACTTCTACTTCAATATACTGTACATGGGCGGTACGCTGGAGCAGCAGTTAGCGCTTCTGCCTCACTACCAGAAGGTCCCGGGTTTTGATCTCTGCAGGGGGCCTTTCCGTGTGGAGGCTCCATGTTCTCCCCGTGTATGCGTGGATTTCATCCAGGTTTTTCCAGTTTCCTCCCACAGTTTTGAAACATGCAGGAGGTTCAGTCGAGACCCCGTATAGCCCCGACGTCTGAATGTGAGGATGAATCGTTGTATGTCTCGATATGATGCGATTGTTCCCCTTTATGACGTGTGGATAAACTAAATTGAATGAATGAATGGAAAATCGACATAACAAAAAGTACACCGACAAAACCGCACCAATACATAATTTGCAAATAAGCTTTTGGGATTTTTTTTTTTTAATAAATGTCACTTCATTACGAATAATATTGTGATGAGGCTAAAAGATACTTATTTAAATCAGTAAGTATTACTGCTAGTGTCCATCAGCAGGTTAAGAAATTGCTTTTATGCATGTGCAAAATCTTTGGAGAACAGAGGAAATACTTTTTAAAACCTTTCCTTAAATATTTTTTTCCATTATTCGATTAATCTTTATCAAGATGAGCACTTGTTAATAAACAATAATTTGGTGGACGTATGATGCATCAACATGCACCATGTTGATCAATGTAATACCAAGTAATGTAACAGAGCTCTATTAGAACATTATTATCAATGGAAGTTATTTACTAGGACCTTCGTAAAAACGAAAGAGAACTATTCATAAGATATGATTCATTTATAGCCCGATTTTGTTCTTGATTAGTGGTGAAACGCCCGTCTCGGTGAATCATTCTGCCATTGAGACGGGGAGAGTAGTGTTAAAACTCTTAAAGCTTTTAGTCTTTCCGTTCCGCCCCGCAGGCTATGTGACATTTCAATGCGATTCCGCCACCTCCATCTGGACACGCTCCTTTCTTTGGGAGAGAGATGGAAAGAAGGTAGAAGGTATAAATAATAAAGAAAAGACGGATGGCAGAAAAGTGCAGGAGGGATACACATCAAAGTGTAGAAGTTTCTCTGGAAACTGAGGGGAGATGAGGAAGAAGGTAAAGTCTCCATCAAACAGAAGAGCTTCCTTTGAGTCAAGCGGTGCCAGCACAGAGGCTGGATGAAACGACACACTAAACTGGAGTCCAACCGCGTTTCTCTCAGACTGGAGGTGTATTTTTACATGATTTTATGCAGCTCGGACTGTCTGGATTTGTTATTTTACACCACATTTAAAGTCACGATCGGTGCCGCTCACGTGTTATTTGCACATGCACCATCCTGAGGAAGCCAGAGGAGGCTGAAGCTGAATAAAAATGTAATATAAATCCATGTGAATGTATATAAACACACTTTAATTTAAAAGTCAAAAGGATATTTATGTCCCTTACAGTACAGTCAGTGCTTCAGTGAACTGCAGAATTACAATACACGCAGTATCGTGCTTATTTATCAAATCTGATACGGCCATATACCAGACAGTACCGGCAGCCAATGCAAATAGATTCAACTTTAAAAAATAAAGGTGCTACACAACACGCACAGTTTACGATCTATCAACGATACAATTAGGTGATATTTGCAGATGACGTTGTGATCTGTGACGTTTGCGGATGACATTGTGACATGTAGTGAGAGCAGGAAGCGGGTGGGCGTAAGCGTCTGGAAAGGAGAGGAACCAATATCAGCGAATGACATCGAATACATGCTTGTGAATGAGAGGGACCCGAGTGGGACGGCGAGGCGACAGGGAGAGGAGATGAAGAAGCCTCGACGGTTTTGAGCCGGGGGGAAGGTGGAGAAGAAGTGAGGAAACGTTTGCAAGCAAAAGAACATCAGCCGGAATCAAAGTACAGGTGAGGACCCCTGCACCTGCACACCGACCTGCATTTAAATTTCTTCTTGCACTGCCAGTGTTCTAGTGCACCGTTCATATTCATATCTATAATCATATCTATAATAATGTTAACACTCTTCCAGTCAGCACGTATCCAAATGCACTGCGGACAGCAAATTGGAATTTCACTGTACAGGGAAAAACACTTTTCCACACTGTACATGTGACAAGAAACGATTTGAATCTTGAATTTTTGAAGAGATGGAGGAAGTTGATTCGCAGTGGTGACCCCTTGAAGGGGAAGGAAAAGCAGAAATAAGCCGATACTATTACATAATTGTGAAAAAATAGATACATAGGATGCTGTGGGACAAGACGGCGAGAGGCCGTGTAGTAAGAAAAGCCTGCCCTAACTCACCTCTTTTCCTAACCAGTCCTGCCTGCATGCTCTCTCCCTGTCCACCTCCTGCCTGCTCGCCATCCTCTTGTCCTCCTCCAGCCAATATCTTTCTGACCTCCTTCTGTGTCCTTCATGCATCTGTGCACGGCGCAGCACAGAGAATGCGCAGGAGATACAAATGCCATTCGAAGCTGTGAAACTAAGAGAGCGGATTAGCCTGAATGAGCTTCGTGACCAGCCGGCTATTTACTTACTGTACATTCCCTCAGCCTATAGTGTTTCCTTTGGCCTGATGTTTCCCCGGGTCCGGAGGTGGTTCTTCTGCCGTCATTGTATTAATAAGCAGGTTGGAATTAAACACCTACTCCGAACCTGCGGTTGAACATCTATACCCATTTCTCGGCAGGGCACCTTTTAAAACAACTTCCTGTGGTTAAAATGTCTTTGGTGCCTTGAAATATGTTACATCTGAGTGCCAGAGGTTATCAAAACACAACGGTTAATGGGACTGCTGATGGATTATTTAGGAGCTTGCGCTTCCTTTTTTTTTTTTTTTGCTGTCGAGAGATTCGAAGCACAGCCGTAGGAGCAGGGCCGCCGGCTTTACGGCAGCAGCTGCTTTTCTGCCGGCTGAACCGGCTGACCTGCAAAGCCATCGACGACGACGGGGCCGTCACGCCGCTCAGGTGTTCGGATTCAACCTAACAAGCCGCCTCTCCGGCGCACGCTGTGATTGACTGGTTCTCCGCTCGCCTCTGCAGCCACTAAAGCAAAGCTCCATTCACATTCAGCTCCGCCGGACGCCACGTGACCTTGTCTGATTCACCTCGGATCTTAAGACCTTACAACCAACCTCAGACGATAAGGGTCATAAAGGGATATATGAAACAAAGATCATCAAATTCCTGATTCTTCCTGATAATCCTGATTATTACGATCATGAGGAATAAGCTGGAACCGTCCGGACAACTGCTTTTGGATTTTATGTCACAGAAATGGATACAGGGCTATTTCTCCGTCTGGATTGTTTGGATTTAAGTCTTCAAAATTCTGAGCTGCTGGCTGCAGAGATGCCTGCCACCACCACCCCTTTTTTTTTTCCAAATTGAGTGGAGTCGGATGAAATTTGTCACGCAGCGCTCAAGGCCTCGAAAAACGACACTTGGAAAACCCGGCAATGTCTCCCTCCAGCATTCTGAGCCTGTTTAATCAATGTAATTCACAGACCTTGTTATGAGCTATTTCACTATTTGGGAAATATCTGCTGTTTATGATTTGGTGAGAGAGGGATTGCGATTGGGTTTGAGTACAAAAATACAGGCGACTTCCAGGCCTATTATATTTGAATGATGAGACGTTGCTGCAGCCAGAGAACTCGAACATTCAGCTCAACCCCAAAAACGACTAACTGGGCGAGTGAATTAATGTCGTCCGTTTACGATTTCTCAGTCTAACGGCTGGAGCCGATTCATTTGCAGACTTTCTATTTTTGCAAAGACCAATTTTTTGGATTTGAATAAAAACACTTTGGATACTTTGATCAGCTCGGTCCGGTCAGGAGGGCTAACAGCGAAATACATAGGACGCGTCTCTGTTGATCAGTTGTGACGGCATCAACGGTTTCACTGTGATCCTCCTCAACAGCTCCCTTAAGACACCCTTATTTTATTTTAGGTGACAAATAATGATGTCTAAACGGTAAACAAACCATCACACGATTCAGAAAAGCTTTACCGTTAAAGTGTGACAAAACCTGCTGTTAAGATAACGAGTATGAATGTATATATGCATTTATGCTATGTACATATATGCATATAGGTGCATGGTATGAAAACTGAAGCGATAAACATTCACTGACAAACGCTTGCATTAACTTCAGCGATGAAGTATGAGGCAGGACACAAACTGGATTAAAACCCACTTAACTCCTCCAAATGTCAACGCAAATCGCCACAAGTGGCTTATCACCGGGGCGGCGGTGACGACAGAGACCCATGCAAAGTGCATTACGCCGGGATCATTGAAAAGCAGGGGTCTCGGCGCCGGGGAAACGAGATCCCCCCCGATCGCCCAGCTGAGCATGAGCAGGAGCTTGATTGGTTCTGATTAGTGAATAACTCAAACAGGTATCAAATCAAGCCGGGTCAATTGCCTCCTACTCACACCTTGATTAGGTTCATGCACCCAAACATGTTCCTACACACACACACACACGTCTATCCCGTAATTGGCAAACTCTCATCGCTTCCTTCTTCGCCAGCTGTAATTAGTGTGTCAGCAACAATGCTTGTTTGTCAAAAAAAACACACACACATGTACGAACACACACTCACACACACACACAAAATGCATCCCATCCTATCCTATGCCTTGGCTGACCCCCCCCTTTGATACACCCACACATGTACTCATGCAGAACTGTTGTTCTGTCTTCCGCGGCGCCCAGGGCAGTTAGTATTTACAAATCTGCCGGATCTTCCTGTGAAATCTCAACGCGCCGCTTCTCGGATTCTGACATAACGCAGAAAAAAAGTACTTTGCTTTGTAATTTTCAGCCATTTTAGGACATCTCCCGCTCCCGTCTCCTTTCTGATCAGTTCGTTCAGCCGCGCCGAAGGGCCGGGGGTCAGACGAGCGCGGAAAAAGCAGGCTCTTATTTATAGTCGGTGATGAAAAGACAACTGTGGCTGTCAGATGATATCAGCCGCAGCTAGCTGGCTAATAAAGCCGACTTAAGCTGCATCATTTTTTCATTTTTTTAAAGAGAACCTTTTTCTTACACGCACCTGAGGAATCCACCCTCACTAAGCGTCAGAGGATTCAGAAGAAAGCAAATTATAAAAACTGTGATTGTATTCATCGCCCCTTGATGTCTGAGCGTTTGCTGTAAATCCAGTTTTAACAGGCCTCCCCATGAAAATGACCTATCGCATTGCAAAAAGCAAAAAAAAAAAGACTTAATGGTTGGAATGTGAGACATTTCAAAACATCTCTTTGAGTTAAAAATAACTCGTATGTTGAAAAGTTTAGCGGTATTTCTTTTTTTATGAAGGAAAAGCAGCGGTTGCCCCTGGCGATATGACTTCGAATGAAAAGCCTCACCTATTGCCCGGCCCAAAAGGCAAAGTCAGATTTATTTCGAGATGATCTTCAAGTACATTCTTGAGGACAGTATAAATTAGTTACAACTTGCCAGGAGCTGTAGTTACTGTACTAGATAGAAGAGGATTACTTGCGAAACATGATGCTATTTTTGTTACACTCACTCCAGCATTTACACCAAAATGCAGCGCAGGTTCAGGCTATCAGTGATGAATGTGTGTCGGGTAAAGACGGCTGCTGCAGAAGAAGCTCTTTAGTCTCTCCCCTTGTTAGGAGGAGGCTTCTCATCAAAGTTTTCTGAAAGTCAAACTCGCAGGTTGCCCTCAAGAATATCCCGGCGAGAATCTGACCTCTTGGTGCTGGAGTGACACTTCTGGGTGGCGGCCAGCTGCTGCAGGCCGAGAGCGGGGCTGTGGTAGAGCAGGCCGCTGCGTCGAAGCGTCTTCTGCTTCATGGCCGCCAGGTTGCTCCACTCCTGGGCGAAGCGCAGCACCTGCAGGGGAGACATGACACCTCAAACTGTACTCACTTTCAACTCCGACCCGAGACGGCTGGAGATTTCATCTTCAAAACAAATTGATAGCTTGGGCACTGAAGCCTCCTTGAAAGCTGATATCCAAAGTGCAGGCGGACACACACACGCACACACACGCACACATTCACATACATAGACAACTTTTGCGATAGCTTAACAAACCAATCAAGCCAAGAGAGTAGATGCTTTCATTCACATAAAGGTTTCAAAGAAAAAACTCCTAGCAAAATAACAAACAGCCCAGTGGCCATTGAGGCCTAATGGACAATCTACCTCAAAATATTACACCTCAGGAGTGGTTCTCTTTTTCCATGGATAAAAAAAAAAAACTCAGGGAAAAACAACATTATTATTGTGTTGAGATGAATACTCCGTCGGCATTATGCGGTTTTCAAAGCTATCACAACACAGGGACCTGCTTTGTGGACGACTTGGTGATTGAATCGCGTATTTTGACAGAAAAGCCACCCATTATTGGTTAAGCAAAGAAAAAATAGGCGCCTAATAGCACAGGTAATAAAAAATAAAACCTAACAGAGAATAGAAAAAAAGGATATAAAGAATAAGTGGCTTGACCTGGAGCCGGGAATGGAGGAGACGAATGAAAGCAGTGGAGCTGAGACAATAAGAATGTTCTCCAGTAATGATACTGATGAGACAATAAGGTCAGTTAAGGCAAAGTTGTGTGTAAAATAATAACTGTAAAGCAAACCAAGAAGGTGGTGAGCTGGTTGAATGATACTTTGTCCGCAAAGCTATCAAGCCAGGATCAGGCCATGAGGTTTTGAAACGTTATTACTTTTAATTTTCCTGGTTTGTTATCTGACAGTCTCACTCCTTTTTTTTTTTTTTATCTCAGCGAATTTGTCACTGTCATAGCACGTTGATTTGCAAATTTTTGCATTGAAATCAGCTATTACACGAGCAGTTAATTAATTGACATCAGAACAGCAAGTTTAAAACCACAGTTTTGCAAAAATGACCTTGAATCAAGACATTAGCTGCAGATCCTCGTCGTGAGGTTGGACCGTACCGTCTACTGGCTTTAGTTATCTGACGCATTTCAAAGATATTTGTTTGGAGGGCAGGTCCAACACCTCGAACTCATGGTTGGGTTTCTCATACCATGTTTGCAATGTAGCAGGATGCATTACCCTACCCTAAGATGATTAACAGAACATTATCCAAAGCATCGCCTCACCGTCTTTTTCCTATTTTAGTGCACAGTGATGGTGGTGCACACCACACACACCCATTGGTCGGATGTAAAAGGAAAGGTGATTCTTACTAGCCCAGGCCACCTCCTTCTTCTATCCCTCTGCAGTCTTGTACTAGTGTTTCCATCTGGCGCAAACCAGAATCAACTGTATAACGTGCAGTAACATATGAACCAAAGTAGCACTCCTGCTAGCATAACAAATGGACCAGCATTTATGCAGGTGGACCAGTTTTCCGATCATGATTAGTTGTTGCTGACCACTGCAGACCACCAAGGTTTCGGCGTCTGGCCTGGATTAGAGTCAATCACATCCTCACAACTTACCAATATTCCTGCTTTCAACGCGTCATGTGTGAAGAGGAGAAGTTTTCCAGCTATCTAATTCACTGTCAGGCGCCACCGTAACCTAAGAATCAATGCTGTTCACTTTGCCTGTTTGTGTTCCTACTTGGAACTGATCAATGTCCGCTCCTGTTTATTTGATGACGATTATTGATTGATCAGCGCTGATTCGAACAAACAAGGGGGTCAGGGCGGGGCCTCAGTTTGGGGAGTTTTAGAGACTCCCTGGGGGTCTGGGAGAAAAATGAAAATTCTAAATGTCATGTTCAAAGAGGGACTTTGTATAAAAGCCCAGGATCTAGTCAGAGGCATTACAGAGCTCTGCGTCTCTCAGTTCATTAGCAGGGCTCTTTTTAGTTTCATCTGTGAGAAGCAAAAGAATACAAGTTACATCAAATAACAGAACATAAAATGCCAGAGTGTTTCTATCTCTTTTCCAGGACGGCTGTTCCCTTCAGGGGTCGCCACGGCAACTCATCTCCCTCAGTTTGACCCTCTCCTCTAGATCCTCTTCTCTCAAAAAATATAACTTCCAGTCCTAATTTCCCTCCATCCACTGGATGGACCTTCCTCTCAACCTCCTGCCGGGCAGCTCCAACCTCAGTGACCTTCTACCCAGATCTTCACCATCCCTCATCTGTACACCTTCAAACCATCTGAGTCTGATTGCCGTCCCTCTGATGGACTCATTCCTGTTCCTGTCCAACCTCCTCACTCCTAAAGAAAATGTCAACATCTCCATCTCTGCTGCCTCCGGCTCTGCCTCCTGTCTCCTCCTCAGCGCCTCGGAACCGGACAACATGGTCGCTCTAGCCTCCGTCTTGTTAAACACCACAGAGTATATTCCGTGTAATTATGCGTCCGCAGTTGTGCTGTTCGAATTACCTTTTTTTCCCAATTTCTTATTCGTTTGATTTTTATTATTGGTTTCACAAAAACCCTCTACATCGAATCGGTCGTCCGTGTAATGTGAAGAACAAAGGGTAACCTGAAAAACACCAGCACTCCACATCCGCTTTGATTAACTTGATTTGGTTGACTGCGAATATCATTGATTGTAAACCAAAGTCAATTTTTCAAACGTTGAGCATTTAAATTCGACTCGTGAAAATAACAACGATGGAGCAAAATGCAAAATAGAAGATGCACGGAGATGCATTATTGGTTGGCAGGGTACGGCAGACCTAAGTTGGTTATTATTCAAGTACTTTTGTTGAGCCATGTGGGAGGGGCTTTTGTTCAGTGCAAATTGATTATCAGCTATTAAGTGACAATAAACTTCACATTTTATCGACACCGATGTAGACAAACTTAGTTGTTGCCTCATCTCGTTTTCTCACATCTCAAGTTGTGAGTCGGTCCATCGGCTCAAAATGAAAACCACGAGAGGAGGTCTCGCCGGCGTCTCCGGAAAACCGAAAAACGTCGACTTTGCCTCGCCGAGGTTTTTCACAGTGAGTGCTCGTGAAGATCGGGATGACGCAACGTGCGCCGCCCGATCGCGGAAACTCTACAACGGACATCCCGGGTCATCTGGCGAGTCCAGACCGCAGATGGAAACAGCGCGGACGGTTAAAACCACAGTGACGGTAACTTTTTCTGGAGGTCGTCAAAGGTCGGCCACGTGCTGCAGAGTAAAATCGGATGTCAGAGTCGTGGGAGGGGTTGTGAGTGGGATGGTGATTTCAGCTCCCAGTTTTTTCCAAAGGTCAGACGGGTTCCATGTGAGAATGAGAGATGGCGTGGGCGGTAACCAGGAGTTCTTTGATTTATCATGATAAAGCGAGATAAAGTTGGGTGTTAATCATACTTGTGTCTCCTAAAGGACAAGGCTGCTCAGAGTCCTACCGCCAAGAGAGACAAGGAAAAGGCCAAAAGCAACAATTAACTGGTCACTATCAATCGGCCGGAAATGTTATTCCTGACTCAAATACACACGAAACATTTTTGGTTTTGCTGATTTTCTTTTGCTCATTTATTCACATTATAACGAAATGTTCTAGATGACGAACAGCTCTGTGTGCAGAAGGCGGACCGATCCAAACACCCATAAGAGCAACACCATACCCTTTTCTTCAGGGTTAAAGTAAAGTTAGGTTAAGCTAAGTTGAGATAAAGTTAAAACGTGCAGCTATGAATGCAAGGTGAATGGAGAGAGAACGCCAGCGCTCAATCTGCGCTCTATCCGCATATTGATGATTTTAACCACAGGATCGTCGATTTTGACGCATATCAATACATTGTGCAACATTTACTCAAATACAAGGAAACTCATTGGGGTAGTTGTACAATGTTCTGGACAGTTGCAATCATACTTTATACTCTGCATAGCACGTGTGAAACTCAAGGACTCAACTAATACTTTGTTGCTTTTAGAGCTGCCATTATATTACAAGCACCATAGTACTGCTATTCCCACAATGCACTGCTAGTATATTGGTGCACCAATGACACGCACACAAGCGCGAGTTCATGAGCAACCTCATGGAGCAATTTCAACTACGTCCCCTTCCCAAAAAGTGGCTAAAAGCAAGGTGCACTGTGAGAAGCAAGTGGGAGGCAGTGTATGCCCGCGGATGTAAATTGCAAATGTATGAATTTTGTGCAGACAAAGTGTGGCTGTAATGACTGGTGAGCATCGCAGAGCAGCAAACTGAGCTTTAACACATTTATTCAGTTTTTAATGTAGTTTCATTTTTGTATTTTTTCCTCTCCATACTACAGGACATTTTATTTTTCCTTTCAGGATTTTTCTTTTGGCTTTAAGCCTGTAGAAAAATGTTTTCACTTGAAATGTCTCTGGGAAAGTCGCATAGAACCATAAGAAATGTATTAAAATTAAATTAAGTAATTAAATAATACGTATTAAAATTAAATAAACCTATTTGATGACTCCTGTTGTTTTACAGGCAATAACCTATCGGCTTTGTTAGTTCCACGTTCAATATGTGCAATAAGGTCACTTCATGGCATTTGGCAGCCTTGCGCGTGTCACCGCCCAAGGCTGACGAGTCGGAGAGGAAAGCGGGCCTTTCTTTCACGATTTTTATTTCCTATTTTTATTTTTTGCATTATTTTAACTTGACTAGCACCTTTCACAAGGCTGTTACTGAAACTGAAACTAAAGTTTCCTATTTTGTCGCAGTGACATGGTCTGTACGATCAAGGCGCCGAAGCATTTGCGGCACCAAAACAAAAGGAAAAGAACAACTTAGAGTAGGAAACATACAGGACTGTCTCAGAAAATTTGAATATTGTGATAAAGTTCTTTATCTTTTGTAATGCAACTGAAAAAACAAAAAAAATACTTTTTCATGATATTCTCATATTTTGAGATTTTTGAGTTTTCTTAAGATGTAATCCATAATCAGCAATATCGAAATAATAAAAGGCTTGCAATATTTCAGTTGATTTGTAATGAATCCAGAATGTATGATATTTTTGTTTTTGTAATTGCATTACAGTAGATAAAGAACTTTATAACAATATTCTAATTTTCTGAGACAGTCTCGTACATGTAACAAAAATATTTCTGGCCCTAATGAGTCACTGAGAACGTGATGTAAGTAATTAAAAGCTCCTCCAACAAACTCCTTATCATTGTCAATAACAATCTGCCAATCCATCACTTCAGGGTGTAGAGAGGGAACTTTTTTTTAGAACTTTTAAAGTTTTAAGAGCACAGTTTAAAGAACTGTCCGGCTCAAAATTGGTTCCAGCTCCAAGGTCCATGCTCAAAAACAAACCACCGTGCAGAAGAGAAAGATGCCATGGACAGCACGGAGGTGGAAGCTGCGACAGCGTTCATACCCTTCATGGCGGGAATAACCATGGACTACCGGATGGGTTGACGCGTTTTCATTTTCCCCCGTGCACTGTGTGAAGAATCCCGTTAGCTAACTGAACTTAGTTTGACAAATATGTAAATGCTCCTCTGCGAGCCCGGGAACCCCCTCTTTGGTGCAGCAGGCCAGAAGAGCTTCTTCGTTCCATTTCTCGTCAAGGTCCCTGGTTCCTCTGCCGACTGAACGGACAAAAAAAAAAAAATGCCAAGCTCTCGGAAAGGGTCTAGGATCTGCAAAAAGTTCCTACAGTGTGAACGCGGCTATAGTTCACACCTGAAGATCAACTGACCTTAATCAATCCCATAATAATCCGGGTGCCCTGTGTACATTCTCAAGTGTATGAAAGTGGCCGGGGTGAGCGGGGATTCAGAAGACACAATACCGAAACGCTCTCAGCACAGTCAGAAGACTCAAGGACGCCGGAAGCAACTCTGCAGTTGAATTAAAAAAGATCACGGTCGAGACCTGCGCCACATTCTACATGCTGGATGACAAAATAGAAATTGCCATAAAAGTAGGCAGAGGGATTTTATTGAAAAAGATGGAGAACTACAGAAGCCCCCGTTCTGGCAGCGATGCATCAGAACGTGGAAGTTGATTCTCAGGGAGAAAAGAATGACGGATGTAATCCCACAGTCCCCCTGTGTTTGGGAGTTATTGTGTAGAATGATGTATGTGCAGAAAAAGCCACAAGCATGTTCTGCGGTGCGGCAAACACTTTAAAAAAGCGAATCTTTGTACACTTTTCTAGCACAGCCTGCTTTGATGTGGGAACTCTGGGCCTGCGGGTGAAAAAACACCAGGACCGGACTGTGGGGGGGGGGGGGGGGGGGGAGTCGGAGACATCCGGTGTGTCCAGAAAATATTGGTATATCGGAGTCTCTCGACACTTTTTGTGCCGCAGTGCCGGTTGGGTACCCTCCGGGCCAGAACTGGCCTCTCCAGAACACTGGCCGAGGGCGGCGAAATCCTCCGTTTCCCTCCGAGCAGCCTCACTGACAAGCGCAAGAGTCAAAATCCATTTTTTTTCAGCTCACAGCCCCCCGCCCTTTACTCCCCTTCTTCTAATTCTATTTTTTTTTTCTAATCCTCAAGCTCGCTCGACAGATTTCCCGCTGACAACCAAGTCTCCCAGGTTGTGCAGGTTCATTTAGGCTGTTCCATTGTTACAACAAATATTATTGTCATTATTGCTCTTAATAAGTCATCTCCTAATTGATATGTGTGATGCCGAAAAAACAAAACAAAACAAGGGCACTTTATTGTATAGTATGACTTTATCCAGGAGTGTGTACATGTGTGTGTTATTGTTTTGCACATTTTTGTGTTGCATCTTACTGCAAATCAAACTCCCTTCTATTGTAAACAAAGTTGAAGTGAAAGGTGAAGCAAATGAACGTGTGAAATATGAACACTGATATCCATTCATTCTTAATTTGATAGTGGGGAGGAAGGGGGAAGCATGGGAGATATAATGAGGCTTTTTTTTTCATTTTCTGTCAACAAAACCTGTGTCCGAAATAGGGGATAAAAATGATTGACGTGTTTGTGTCTAAATACGTGTCGGGGTGGACTGGAGCCCCCGGTCGTGATGAATGATCTCGGCAGAAAGGCAGAAATTCAACTTGAAAAACATCTGTTTGAATGAATAATGAATGCCTACCATTATTTCTAATGATTTACTGTGAAGTCATTTCATGCCGCTACTGCTGCTTCTGCCGCAGCCTCTCCGGTTGATGGTGCGTTTACACGCCGCTGCATCCCCCCGGCCCGAACGCGCCGTGGCCCTCACTAAACTGCTTGCTCAGTATTGATTGTGATGGACAATCAGAGTGTAACAGGGCGTGAATGATGACTCCGGGGATGGATGCAACTCACGCCTTCGTTTTACAAACCGACATAAACAACGTGACAGGCGGGGAGTCCGTCAGCGGGCTGTGCCACTGGCGTGGCAGATTGCAGGATTTAATATTAGCTGGTTGGCGTGGAAGGGTCGTTTGAAGCGATGATCCGTCTCCTTTAACGACCCTCATAAAATGGCACTTTCTCTTTTGCCGCTCTCTTCGGCCCTGTCTGAAGACCACCCCCTCTCTTTTCTAGTCTCTCCATCTCCCGCTGCCTGCCGCCATACCTGCCATCCATATTCCACTTGTCTGTCAAGACCCCGGAAGTCACTGCCCTTTCGCCGCATGATCGGTGGCGCCATTAGTTCCACATCGTGGTAACACACAGATATCAGTTAATAACCTCACATTACTTGGCGCCTCGTCTTGAACCCGGTCGGAGGGAAGACTCGAATCGTCGACTTGATTAGCTAATGAAGCTGGGCTGACAAAAAAAAACAATTTTCACAGTCACGGACTAAAAACAGGAAGTCTGAACGAAATCCTAGGGGTCTTTTGCCGCTGACGTAACACAACCAACAGAAACCGGAAACAGCAAATTCGATAGGCAAATGACCGCATGAGCGGTGTTGGCGGCAGAGATGGTATTTGTTGACGGTGCGGATAAACGGGAACGGCGAAAGATATTCCGATCAGAGTCGGGCGTCCGGAAAGAGGAGCGGACGGCGGAGCTGTGGGCGGAACAGCCCGGCTTGTACGACATCAACTCTCTGGCGTATCACAACCGAGTGGAGAAGGAAAAGCGACGGACTGAAATAGCAGCGGCTCTGCAAATACCCGCTAAAAAGTGCATGGTGGGAAAAAGAATCTGAAAGAATTGCTGAAAGAATCTAGCTGTAGTCTTGTAAATATTGACCCTGGAAGAGTCACAGTATTTGCAACATCTCAGAGACTTAAAACTCTAAAAACTAGTCTTTAGCTGTGACCAGGTGTGAGCTGATAGTTTTTCATGTGTCTTTTCCAAATCTTTTCAAACTTTAGACGCATGGGTGGCATTAGATATTCTAAGAGGTCTTTTCAGATTAAGGACACATTAAGTATAATAAATACTTAATGTGTGATAAATGACAGAGAGCGATACCCTCTGGAGTAAACACCTTGATCCATGCACACACATACATACGGTATGTATGCATATCAAAGGTAACACACACACACACACACACAGAACCTAGCGGGAAGGGCAAACCTGGATTCGATTTTCCCGGCGCTGGCTGAAGTCCTCGGGCAGGTCGTCCCAGTTGGTCAGCTTTATGTCCAGGGGGATGAAGCTCAAGTTCAACGGGGTCCCGTCCTGAGATACGAGGAAGGAGGGAATAAAGAGGCGGCCTTAAGCGAGGGGATCTGTTTACACAGAGCAACTATTACAACCATTATAACCATTGTGCCGATGACAAAATCCTACTTGTCTTTATGTGGATTTCAGAACTAGTATGGAGGGAGTGGGAAAAAAAAAGTGAAAATAAAAATTCTAAATTATCAAAATTTCACAACCACTTGGATGACTGATGTATGAAGCTGAATTATCCAGAATATTCTCTGTCTCAATAAGGACAATAGGCATACGTACAAGATACACCCCAGTCCGATTTAATCTACAAACCTTGGTGGTGAATCTTGAATCCTGAATTACAAGATTTTTTATTGTCACGTATGTGTTGTACAAATGTGGAGATTCAGACAATGTGATGGAATTCTTAATTAGCACCGGACAGATAGCAATAGAGACAATAACTGATGATAACATGAGACAATGCAACAACACACAACAGTATAGGAGATGGCCTGCAGAGACTTACTGAAAAATAAAACCCCAAACAAGAGTACAGGCAGTAAGTAAATTATTGCACATTGCAAGACTTTACATAAATAATAAATACTATTAAGAAAAAAAAAAGTTATAAATTAATAACAAAAACACATTTTATTGAAGGTGCCTTATTAGACACGCAAGGACTCTATACCAACTTACATATACAAAAAATACAGATTTAAAAGAAGCAATAAAAACAATAAAAGTAACATAATGGGAAAAAAAAAATACATACATATATATACATATACATATATATATCAGAGACAACATGTCATAGTGTAAACAACTTGTAATTTTTTTTTTTCAGTTCTCCGTTGGACACAGCACCTTGACCAGTGAGTCACTGCACAGACATTTGGAGCAGCCACAGTCGTAACTGGAATCCCTCGGGTTCTTGGATCTCTTTGCTGGCCGATGGCACGTAAACAAATATCGACCCAAACTTACACCCGGGCCAATGATGTCGGTATCCATGGGCCTGGGGTATCCGTGTGAGGTCCGAGGGCAGTAACGACACTGGTTATTTTCCTTTCTTTGCTTTTGGCTTTAACCGAGTTGTTGTAAATGATCTTGTGCCAACATGTTATTGTTTTTGTGGTGCTTCGGTGACCGTACAAGGCCTTTGGTTCAAAATCTCTATTGTAGTCCATCAGTCTACCTGCTTTACTTTACAGCGACCCTTCCACTTGGCCAGGAGGCTAAAAGGGCACCAAGTCGGTTTTGCCAAAGCCCAGGTCCAACTTGATCTGGTTTACATTTCGAAGCAACGAGTCTCTGCATTACGTTTGTTGACTTACTTTGTCCATGTAATCTAAATATGCTCATACATATTGCTGTACAATGTTTTCAAAACTAAACACAGAGCATTTTTAATGTAATGACTTCAGTCTCCCCCCCACCCCCACCCCCACCTCCTAAAATGGACCAAAACAATGCAGCTGCATTGGCTGAAACGACAGCGCCTTATAAAATCGGCTGTTATTTTGAAGGATGGAACGAGAAGCCTGACTGCGGGACGGCACCGCTGCAACGTAATGGGTTTTGTGTACGTGGATTATTGTGCGTATTTCTGAAAGTTACCATACTCAAATGGTTTTCTCCACATCCATTCTCTGTTATGTTCTGCTATTGCAGTGCGACAGACGCCCCCCGAAGGAAGACGCTCAGTGGGAGATAATTGCAGCCTACCGCTAAAGATTTTGCTAATTGTTCTAGATGAAAGAGCTCCCAAAGGAATTACATTTTCCTTTCTGCAGCTCCTTCAAATGGCTTTGAAAGGTGCTTTACATAGCATTAATCTAACACATTTTCCTGCACACATAACTGCATCTACTAATTTGTACGACATGAAATACAGCTTGTTGCGGCGGAATTATATCAGCCGCAAAAATACAGATGGCATGAAACTGAAAACAATTTGTTTGAAAGATAAAAACCCCAAAAATAAAATAAAGACTTATGACACCAAGTGTAAAGACTGCAAGTTACTTGATTCGTGAAAATCTAAGGGATAAAACACCCCAATGCTGACTTGCAAACCATAGAGCTCCTGAAAAATATGCTCTTTGAAGTAATAAATGGAGCTCTTGTTCAATGTGGCACCATTTCACATCATCCCTTTGCGGTTTATGACTGGCCCTTCTTGTTTTCCCAGCCAAAGGGTTGGTGAGATGTGGGATTCGCCACTGAGTCACCGGCGCAGCGAAAGCAAACATGAATACGACCACGCGTGTTTACTCCCCGGGTGTCCATACAAGTCCACGACTGCGCGGCGGAGATATTGTCTCATTTCCATGACGGGGATAAATGTCGGCGCAATAACGTCGGGATGAGAAACTCTGAGAACAAATCTTGGCATCTTGTAAATATCATCTTGCGTCGGAGAGGGCGGCTGTATGTGAACCACCTGTTTTCTTATTAGTAACAACGGGGTGCCTTTCGCTTTGCGTCGCTGGTGTCTTCTATAAAACGCCCGTCTTTGCATGCCCTTGACTTCCAATCGGTGCAGAAGATGACACATTTCATGTTGTTGTCATTTTCAAGTCTTATTGTTGCCCTACTGACTACATGATTCAAACGGAAAAAAAGACATGTCTACCAGTTTTTGTTTTTTTTTTTTACAAATGCTAGAACTATTGGGGGCCATTAAACACACACACACACACACACACACACATACACACACTCGGCCCTCTCCCCACAGCCATTTTGACCTGTCACAGCAGGTAAACAAGGTGTAATTAATAACATTAATTACACGCCTGTTCCATTTAGGTGGGCCTGAACCTATTCAATTTTATTAATTACGCCTGTGTTTACTGCTATTATTTTTAATTGTGAAAATGGCAGTTGGGGAAAGGGCACATTATAATGACTTTTAACAATGAAGCCTTTGTCAAGCCAAAAGTTTAATTCCTCTTTGAATCAAATACTTCCAAAAAAAGAATTAGAACACATAACTGTAGTACTAATAGAGTTCGATTCAGCCAAGCAAAAGCTCCCCCAAAAAATGGATATTCATTTATAATATGTTGATAGCAGGTCAGGAGAAGTTTATTTATCCATTTATTCATTTAAAGATATTGCAATCAACCGACGATATGTCGTTACAAGTCACATAGCGGATTTTGGAGGCGACCAGACGGAAATTCGACTGGGTATTTATATTTTCCTCAGTTTTCCAAGAGAAGGCTGTATTGCTAATTCGCTCATGAACCTCCAGAAAAAAGTCACCGAAGGAAGCGCGGCGGTTAGAGCTTCCTCCTCAAAGCTAGAAGGTCCTTGTCTTTTTTGGTTTATTAAAAACTCTCTACGCGGACGGTGCCGAAGGATTCAGTTTCGAGGTGAACTTTCTCCTTCGATGGTTCAAGACAACTTGACAAATATCGAGGTGCCGTTTGTACGACAAGGGATTTGACTATTTGGTCAGTTGACATTTGGATGGTGCGTTCGATGAATGGATTTAGTTTTGTCCTTGGTGAATGAATCACCAAAAACTGCCCGTGTTTACTTGCATTCAGATTCGCCTTGGCTCAACTCATGCACAAATACAGGTATTTCTCAGCGCAATCAGAATTTTAATGACTGATTTTCAGAACTTGTATCCAATTATATGCCAGTACTGTAAACTGGCCTCACTTCATTTTTTTTTTTTTTTATTGGTTGCCATGGCAATACTTGGTAATACGTGGTAACCAAGGGGCTCGTTAGTGATGTCTCTTGTTTTCTTCCTTTCATTCTAATATACGTAGACTACTTTGAAGCAAATGCTTCTCTTGTGACAGCATGCATACATTAGAAATAATGAGGATTAGGATGAATATGAAATTGCATATACACACAAGAATGTTCCTCGCCGTGATTATGGGTAATCATACTGCTGAGGCGGAAAAAAAAAACCTACCACAATAAAGCGTTTTCACATTTATTACTCCTTCATTAACTACTAGATATTGTGAGGTGGGAGCCAGCTTCTGATAGAAATACACATTTAGCAGGAAAGAGGCTGACCTGCTGAATTTAGGGAAATGTTGGATTTAGCTGAATGAGCCACGTCAGATGATGGATGAAGTGAGAAAAGCGGGGGATAAAGTGGAAAGGGGTAATATCTTCGGTTACCTGTGCATGGATTTTCAGGATAGGAATCAAGATGTTTTTTTCTTTTTTTCCCCCTTCCTTGCACTGCATCCTCAACCCCCGGGTTGCCAATGTGTTTATTTGGATTATGGTAAAATAAATATCATGGGGCGTCAGGGGGAAATGGCGGAGCGGCCCATGCTGTAACAGCATGGAGCAGGATTAGAGTCTCGCTGGTTTGAAAGGGTTTACTTTCCCCCACAGGCTCTAGAAAGGCAAATATATCCGCTTCAATCCAAATGATGGGTATCTCATCAATCACAACGCAAAGACGCTATATAACACTCTTCAGCTATTTTCAAAGAAAATCTCATTTTAGACATGCTATTAAAATTGATTTAGTTATTTATCCCAAATCATTTTGTGAACAGTGGAGATACTGAATTAGTGTCGATGTCAAGGAGAGGGAGGCATGTAGAAGTCAGTCAGTCAATTGAAACTATTGTGCAGCTGTTTTTACCGTTTTGTGTTATATCTCCATTCACTAAGGGGACGGCGGTCAAAGCAATCGCCATGAAACGTTCCCTAATGATTACTGAGATTGAAATAATACATTTATAGCCCTGTAATATAGCAAATGTGTACCTTGCACATCCAAGTGTGTCTATACCTCATTAAAATGCGTACACGAGCAGTCATTTGCAAATGTGAGCAATCCGAGCACGGGCTAAAACCTCAGATAAAAAGTTCCTTCGTTCATTTGCCCGACATAGTGGAGTCAAGGGTTCGTGCTTCTCATTTTGGCTGAAAAAAAAAAAAAAAAAGAAAGGATTGTGTCTGAAGCTGAAAATCTACAGAATCCAAAGTGAAAACATGACTGAACTAAAATGACGGGTGAACTTTACAATCGAATATAGGAATAAATATAATACTGCAATTTAATTGAATTAGGTTTTATTATCATTATTTAATTATGCTCATCACAACAAATGTTCATTAACAATCACATAGATATTTATACTATTTATTTTTGAAGTAGATCCAATGCACTACAGATGAATAACTGAACGCTATCTTTGGGCTTAAATGGAAAGAAAAAAAAAGGACTCGACACCTCACCGAGAGTACATGGTGGTTTGTGGTTGGTTTTATGGTTTTATGGCATTGATTGCTCTAAAGTAACTTTATTAGGGACGACGTATGAGCCAGGTACAAAAACAGCTCTCCCGTTTCCAGAGACATCAGCCAGATATCTAACTTTGCACACCAAGCAGAAATGAGTCGTGATGAACCCACTCAAGTAGTTGTTTCTTCCCGGTATGTTTCTGTTTCGGTAACATTCGCTGCCCTTTTCAAAATCTCGCAGCCAAGCCACATCACTTGACGTTTAAAGTAGATAATGGAACAGCAGTGGCAAAGCAGGCTTCCCTCCTGCGATATTAAACACTTTCCAGCCGCTGGTTTTAAAAAAACGAGTGCAATCCGAGGCACACGGAATGGCGGACTTCCACACAAATAACTAAAATTCTACAGTAAAGCGTGATTATTATGCATACAGCAACACAATTATTGGTTTGTATGGTACGTTGATAACAATAATCAGAAGATATGAAGAGTCAATTAGTTTAGAGCTTATAATGCGTATCATCCTGACATGGTTAAACCCCAGCCATCTGGTAATGCCATGTTGAAGTGAAGTAAACCGCCCACTTGAGAAATGGAACACTGAATCCTTGAATAAAGCAACCTTTTGGTTTGCAGAAAATGGACATAAAATTCGTAATGCTCAATGGTTCTGGTTTTAACCCCGGCGATAAATCTCGCCTCGATTGTGTGCTGAACGGCTCCCAGTGTGAATTCCGCGCATGGTACAGGATTATCCCGATGTGACAGATTTCCAGCCAGAATTCCTCCAGTTTATCATTTAAACGGCAGCAGGGGACATTTATCTCCTTGGCTTATCGTCTCAGCCACACGTATATGACACTTGTCTATTGCCGTCAGGGTAATATTCCATTGGTGATTCAGTTCGACGCTTTGGTCTTCTTTATGTAAAACCCCCTTGTCTCTTATCTGCGTTAGTGGCGGGGGGAGAGCGATACCTCATGAATGAAACAAAAGAGCCTTAAGTATCACAATCCGATCAATTCGGAGGTCTTTTGGCAAGTGGCACTCAAGAGCGACGCCAAGAATGCACAGAAGTATAATCAGGTGGGTTAAACTATAGTTTATCGCTTCGGTGTTGAAAGCAAAGGCGGCCCGGAGAAAGTTTTACATGATGACCTGAGAGACGGCCGACAGCAATCTGTTTACAAGAAACCACAATAACGGTGCAGGTGGAGTTATTCCTCTGTGTCTGCAGTGTTATTACTCTTTCGCTTTGTCAAAATAACCCAAATGGAATTTTTGACCGGATGACTGCCTTCGGGATGTTTTTAGCTTTGGATGCGGCGCCTCGGTTAGCACTTCCACCTCACTCCAATGAGGTCCCTGGTTCTATTCCGACAGGGTGCCTTTCCGTGTGGAGTCTGCATGTTCTCCATGTGTCTGCGAGGGGTTCCTCCTGGTTCTCCAGTTTCCTACCACAGTCCAAAAACATGCAGGAGGTTCAATGGAGAAACTAAATTGTCCGGCTGTGTGAATGAGAGAGTGAATGGTTGTATATCAGAGTTCCTCATGGCAGTGGACTGGTACCGGACCGTGGACCATTCGGTACCGGTCAGCAAAGTAACAATAAAGTTGTTTAAAATTAGACGTATTGTAGCGAGTCAGAAATGTTAGGGTTTGTGTTAATGCTTGTTTTCTGTGTGATTTTGGGGGTTGCTGGGAATTTTGTGGGTGTGGTTTTGGGGTCAAATGAATTGTGAGTTTTTTTACCTGGAATTGAGCGAGAACAGCGAGCTGTATCGCAGGCTTGCATGGCGTGGCTGAGGCAAACAACAGCTATTGCTCATTAAACAGACGTTTTACCGTCACCCAGGTATTTCTCTGACTCAGTATTTTATTTTTATAAGCCATCCGGATATTTTATTTTGAAAAATTGCCACTTCTGCCTGCACCTCATACTTGCACTTTCGGGGTACATTATGCTACCAATCTTAACACTCAAATCCAGGTTTGTCCTTCCCACTAGAATATGTGTGTGTGTGTGTGTCTGTAAGGTTTGATATGCATGCATACTGCATGTGCATGTAGGCTGGTGGGTGGATCAATGCGTTTACTCTAGAGGGTCTCGCTCTCTGTAATTTACCTAGTTAATGTGTCCTTAATGTGAAAAGATTTCTTAAACATCTAATGACACCCACATATTGAAAGAAAGAAACAAAAGACTGGAAAATTTGGAAAAGACTCATGTAAAACTATCATCTCATGCCTGCTCACATCTAAAGACTAGTTTTCAAGAGTTTTAAGTATCAGCCTAGACTACTACTATGATTTTACAAATACAGTGAATCTTACAAGGTCACTATTTAGAAGACTACAGCTGGATTCTTTCAGCAGTGTTTCCCACCGTGCAATACTTTCACTGGGCATTTGCAGAGCCTCTGATATATCTGTCCATCACTTCTCATTCTCCATTTGGTCGTGATAAGTCAGAGAGTTGACATTGTACAAGCTGGGCTGTTCTGCGCCACCATCCGCTCCTCTTTCTGGAAAGTCTATATTGATTGAGACGTCCCTCACCGCTCTTGTTCATCCATACCACCAACAAATACCATCTCTGCCGCCAATATGGTTCTGATGATTGTTTGATAACCAGATCTCCTGTTTCCGGTTTTGTTGGAGCTCATATGTTGGTTGATATTATCGCAAGTCGTGTTTACGCTGACGTAACACACTCAACAAACACTTTAGCTATTGTTGTAAGCCCAAGACTAGGAAAAGACTGATCTTAAACAGCTCAGTTTACCACCTTATACTTATCCATCAAGATAATTAGAGTGTTCAGCGACTCCAGTAAAACTTCCTTCTGACTTTTCAGTTTTTAGTCTGTGACTATGAAAACTTTAGGTGTAAGTCAATCACTAGTTGGCATGCTAACCCTTGCTAAAATATCCCACAAACTCCCATCACTGGAGAGCTTATTTGAAAAAGATGAAACACCAGAAGGGTCTCAGAGTGCATAGAAAAGAGTGCTACTTAAATAGGTTCATCCCCCCCGGTCCAGAAAAACGTTTTTTGGGATGAAAGCGGTCTGGGGCACTCAAGATGTTGGGGAACCACTGCTCTAGATGACGTGCAAATGACAGAGTGAATGGTTGTATGTCTCTTTACGTGGCCTCTTGCCCAGTGACAGCTGGAATACACTTCAAACCCCCTGCAACTGTGAGTGCAGGATAAGGGCTATTGATAATGGATGAATTAATGCATAAAGATTATGTTTACAGCAGTCACCTGGATGATGTGGAAGACTGGCATTCCAAAGGGAAAACTAATCGTACTCCAAAATTCCCTTTTTCCTCAAGGAAAACATCCAAAACAGGTCAATGAGCATGAGTAGCGCAGGTATGTGATAGCTATTATGTAAAGTTAGCTGCATTGAATTGCATGAAAGGATAGTAGGACAACATGTACGAGTTGGGGGAGGTTATAGTAAATAATGACAGTGGTTGTTAATTGCGCTCACGACAAATGAATTTGTTGAAACGTCCACAATGCTTGGAAAGCAACTGTATACAGACAATGAATAGAAGTGAAGAGAAGCCTGGGAGTGAGCAGGACAAATTGAATTTTTCTCAAAGTAGGGGTTTTCTTTATTTATATCTATTTATAGTTCAATGGGTAGGGACAGTCAATTATCTTGTTGTTATGTATCATGCCCTAAGGACGAAAGACGAACTCAGTCTGAGACGAAAAGATTTCTTTTCCAAACTATTCCACTGTATTGTCAGACATGGATAATATAATTTGGGGCCTGTCAGAAGCCATTGAGTGGTAGCGACGTTGAGGCTCTTGCACTGCGACGTACCTGTGGCGATTTGAGGTTTGTATATTACTGCATACTGAGAAAGCACTGGCCCATGTACCTTTGCAGAAGTGACACATCAGTACAACTGTGAGGACATCTGATGTGGCCGGTTCAAAAAATATGGAATATGTTGAGGGAAATTGTCCCACTGATGTGACCTGCTTTTAAAACCACTGTTTTACGCCTGTCGTGTCATTTGCCCCTTGACTGTTGCATACTTTTTTTTTTCCCCATTTAACAGTATGTCTCTGTTTTAGATGTTGGGTTAGATTAGGGGTGCTGGTGCTTTGAGCCAAATTTCATTGTGGAGAGTAGGTTGTTCAACACTGGGAAATGCAGCGCCACTTTAATGAAAAGAACAACCCTATTTTGTGAATGAATTCCCATTTTGAAGTCTTCCAAGGTATTTCTGGGGGGTAGGAACCAATTACTGTGAACTACGCGAGCCCACTCATCGCAGGAAACTGTCTGCAGTTGCCTAACCAAACTAAACTGAGGTTTAAAAAAAAGCCCTTAAAAATAAATTTTAAATTACCGGTAAGTGATAAAAATCAATCTACTGCAAAGCAAAAATATGCATGTTTAAATCAAGATATGTCCGATTTGATGCAGAACAGACAGAGACGTACTTAATATAATTTCCTTGAAGCCGTGCACATAACTTTCCACTGATTCTGTGGCAGAAGAGACGGGCGCCGAACGAAGCTGTCAATCACAAACAATTCACTGCATCCAATGCACGGCACCATCTCCAGGCAGAGCAGCAGCTTCGGTGACAAGCTGCTGTCACCGTCCTGCTCCGCTGACAGACCGAGGAGATCGTTCTGTTTTGTCATGATTGGTACACTATAGAGCGTACACCATGGACATTGCACTACACACAATACACCATTCACTACACACCATGCACTTTACTATGAACACTGTACAGCTTACACTATGCCATGTACAATATGTAATTTACACTACAAACTGTACAATATGCAGCTCACACTACACAATGTATAGCACAGTATACTACACACGACACACCATGATCTTTGCACTAAACACTATCCACTTTGCACTGAACATTGGACACCGACCACTACACACTGTACATAACAAGCACTTTACTTTGCACATTATACCCCATGCACACTGCACTTTACACTGTACACTATGCACTTTAAAAGGTCTATTTGGGTGGCCGTTTAGCTGTGTTGTAATCTTCTAGCATTCATTGCATGCCTCTTCATTTTAATTATTTACCTGGTGGTTTTCCCTTTAGGGGATGAATAAAACACCTATCCTGTAATATTCGATGAAGTTTTTGGGGAAAAAAAAGGGCACTCCACCTTAATCGCACAACGGCTTTAGCATAATAAGGGTTACAACTTGTGAGGACCAAACTAGCTAAGTAGTTACAGTAAACTAGCCTTGATGTGTAACAATCAGCGGCCTGGACAGAATCCTTTAACATACGTCAGCAGAAAACACAACAAGTAACAATTTCACATCCTTAAAACTGGAAGACGCCCCCCGCGAGAGTGATGATGAAAAAGCAGCGGACGGAAGATGAAAGGGGATGTTGAAGGGAGGCTTGAAAATGGGCGGATCGTTGTTTAATCGTACCGTTAATCCGTGGGTAATTCCTAAACCTTTAATTTGTATTGAGCCGAAGAATATGAAAGGATTTGAAGAGATTTCTGTTCTCTTTCTTGCCACACAGCATGGATCAATCTCAAGGAAAACATGAAGTGACTCAAACTGGCTGTTGTTCCACCTTGGAAACGGCCGAGCGAATCACCGTTTGTTTGGGAGCTTCAGCATTACCGCGATCGTTAAAAGTGCCTTAAAACGTATTTTTCCATGTCTAAGTTGGTACATTCCAGTCGGTTTTTATGCAGCCCCACACACTGCTATTTAAATCAAAGCAAGCTTGCTCCTAAACTTTGACTTTCACAGTGTCATCTATGTCTATTTTCTACCTTTTGTCCTCTTTGGTAATTAGCACGCGCGCGAAAGAGCAGCACAGATCCTGTTTTGATTGCTGCATTGTGGCGTGCAGCTCCATCTCGATAAAAAGATCTTGATCTCAATGAGGGAGAAAGGGGAGTTAATTATGATTTGTTCACTGTTCAGTTTGGGATGACAGCAATGGGCTTGTATGGAACAAAACATTCAAAGTGGATATCAAAACCCTACGTGCCCCTTTTTGGTTTTGCTCATTCTTATTGCCTTGAGAGCTTACATAAAAATTACACGAGACTCTTGACATCCGTTTTGGAAGTTTGGAAGCTGACAGTTGACAGTAGGTTGAGGCTGTTATCACTTTGCTGTCTTGAAAAACAAGACGGACACAATTCGACTTTAAGAGGAGCATTGATTTGAAAAGGTTTCCACATGAAAGTCAGTAATATGTTAATGACCTAAAAAGCAGTGTGGGTTTGAAAAATAGGAAAATAATATAATTGCACTTGGGCTGTGTAATATTATCTATAATGCAATATCTTGTGCCATATTTCCCACGGTGCTAAAATTACTGCAGCCACATCATATTTGCACTCAGATATTGTGAATTTCTGGGGCTCCATCAAGTCTTGTAAAAACAAATAGGCAATTATTTTGATTAAACATGCGCTGATTGCATCATCAAAAAACACCGATTTTACAAACGCACTCTACCAATGTGCTTAAAATTCACAAGGCCGTGTACTGTGAGGAAATTGTAACTTCTCAGTGCACGATGGTGGAAGCAGTGAGATTCTAACCAATTACCGGGCCAACATATTCATTAAATAAAATCAATATAGTGAATAAGCCAAAAAAAAAAAAAAAAAAAAACATACCGGTACTATCCGGCGGTACTGCAGATGTGTTACAAATAAAAGAAAAGAGAAAACCTTTTGTAATATTTAAAACCTAGTCTGTTTATTTTTGGAGAATAGCTGAGTACACAACTGGCATTTCTAAGTGTGAGCTCATTGAAAATCATTGAAAGGCTAAAGTGTGTATCTTACAGTCGCTCAGTTAGTGTATTAGTGTATAAAATTAACTGAAGAGCATTTCCTGTTTAACTTTGTATACAAGAATTACATACATGATTGTACATATACATGATTTCTGGGCACTGCAACATTGCCATAGCAATGGTCTTTTACTGACCAAACACCGACTACTGTAAATAATACATGTCTTGAAAAGTATTTGACTGCTATCTTTGACGTGAAGCGTCATGGGATACAAAACTGCCTGCTGTGAGAAAGACAGACAGTCACTGGAAAGAAAAAAACAAAAACCTGAAATTTAAGAAGCAGTTGGTTCGGGAGCTCAAATCACTGTGAACCCTTAAAAAATGCAACTAAAAATCTGTTTCAAGGACTCCTACTCCTGTGACGAGAGATGGTCGGTCCATCACCGATCAGGGTTGAAGCCGTTCACACTACGGCCGATACGAGATCATTAAGATTCTTTTTCAGGAGCTGCGCTGAGATGTTCAAGGTGGTGGATTGGAGACGGCTTTTTGCCTTGCGTCTTTGACTATTGTGGTGGGATGCCTGCTAATCAATATCAAAAGAAGTGGAATCACCCCGGTAAAGTCGGTTTACTTTGTTTGACAAATACAGGGCTAAAACAATATCGCAATTTCCCTTTAACCTGAGAAATCACAGGCAAGAAAAATATAGTTCACCTCTGGTCACGGTACGAAATGTGCCGAGGCACGTGTCCAGACACACAAAGCAACACTCAATAAGGCGACGGTACCTTAGAGTAGATATATATTCGGTCCGTGTACTGGCTGGCACAGAACTGCAGAGCTGGGTATGCAGGATGGGAAGCTGTGCGGTCCCCTCCATTAGAGCCCTCATCATCTTCATTAGCATCAGCAGCTGCACTTTGGTCTACAGGGACAGAGGAAGAGGCTCAGTAAATATCTTGCATGGTATAATATTGGGTCATTATTGGCTTTCGCAGCTTTATTGGTACTTCTGTTTGTGCCTTTGGTAATGCAATGACTAAGAGAGACATTGAACTCCAGCAGTCTTTGATATGAACACAGACAGTAATAATATGGGATGCAACATTTGTGCAAGAGCAGATCACTCAAATACGGAAGTGTACAAAGAACACATTTGAATAGTGGCTTTATTGCTTTCAAGCGTTTGATTATAAAAGGGTGATGTCTGGATAATTATCTTGGACGTTTCATATAAACAGACGTGAACGTCATTGACTTCTGGATTGTGGTTGACGGATGTGAAATTTTCAGTGGCCAGTGCTGATCAAGCGAGGAGGCAAATGAAGAATGACATGTTGTTTTGCATTTCGTCTCCCTCCCTGTTATTTTCAAAATGTTGTGTGCTTCCCAAACTGCCTTGGCTGTTCTTGTTTGAGATGATTTTAGCTTTACCCAGTTTATTTTTCTTGGCAAGACAACTCCCCTAAACAAGAACTACAGAAGCTCGCCACGACCATGCTGCTCTGGTCAGCTAACATCCTTGAACACAATTGCGAGCAAAGCTGACAAGTCAGGTAGAAATTAGCTCACTTTAACAACTCAGTCTTTTGTATGCTCCCTCTTGGCTGCATATTCTGTAAACATCAACTTTCATCGTTATGCGGATGACACCCAGCTCTGTATCTCCTCAAAACCCAATTCTTCCACCTTCCTCCCGCTCTGACTGCCTCGTAGAGACCAAACCACAGCTCTTCTCCAACGTTCTCTAACTTAACTGCAAGAAAACTGAAGTTCCTCTTCTTTGTCACATCCTTCGCCATTCAAAAATCGCAGCGATTCTCTGTCAACGTTGACATCTCCACCATACTTCCCTCCACTCAAGTTAAGCCTGGGTGTCATCCTGGATTGTACACTGTCTTTCCAGTCTTATATTAATATTTATTAATATTTAAAGACTATGCCCCACCCATCCACTGGCTGCCAGTAGAATCCAGGATAAGCTTCAAAATATGGTTATTCATCTATAAATGCATCCATGACCTGGTCCCTCCCATATGCTTCATAGTGCCACTGCTTTCCTCCCTCCCAGGTCTTCATCAGCAACTCAACTTGTTGTCAGTACAGGACTGTCTCAGAAAATCAGAATATTGTGATAAATCTGTGATGGAATTAAAAAAAAACAAAATTACATTTTCTTGCTATTCTAATATTTTGAGATAGGATTTTTGAGTTTTCTTAAGATGTAAGCCATAATCATCAATATTAAAATAATAATATGAAATATTTCAGTTGATTTGTAATGAATCCAGAATGTATGACATTTTGTTTGTTTTGTAATTGCATTACAGAAGATTAAGAACTTTATCACAATATTCTAATTTTCTGAGACAGTCCTGTGTACTTTGCACACTCTGTTGTGAGATACAGAGTGTTCGGTCACTTTGCTCCTTGGTTCTGGAACTTTGGCATCCTCGTGAGTGCAATTTCCCATTTGTTTTAGCTGCAATTATACATATAATTATCGATGGATTATCTTGATTGGCCTGTGATCTTTTTGATTGTAATGCGGCTAATCATTTGTCTCCCAATACACAATGCATCATTCAATTTCGCTCCTGGTTTCCCATTTTACAATTACCAGGGTGGCGACAAGTGATCAGCCACCACTTTAGACCATTTAGCTTTAAAAGCACAGACTCTGTGGACTGGCCCAGTTGATTGTTGATTGCGTTGATGTCCGATGAGCATAAATCTGCTTCGATCTGTTCAACATGCAAATAAATGCCGATTGAAAAAGGGATAACATTATCCTTGAGTAATCGAGTATTCTCTCCATCTGCCCGGCCCCATAGCCTTGCCTGTGTCTTAGCATTGCACAGAATCAGAGAAGCACTTTCCAACCGTCCCAATCTTTATGCTAAGCTAATCTAAACACGTCTCGGTTCCAGCTCAGTTCTTGCGGCACAGAAATGAGATTGGAATCAATCTTCACATCCTGAGGCCGTGGAGGAGGGAAAAAAAAAATGTTTTTATTGTTGTGCAATCCTGTGTGGCTACACAGAAACCTTGCTCCTCTGAAGGAAATCTCCCAATTTATTTTTCACACAAGATTTCACTGAACAACAGGTTGGACATGTAGTGAGTGAGTGAAAGAGAGAGAGAGAGAAAGAGATAAAATGACAGTCACAGAGAGAGAGAGGGAGGGAGAGAGAGCGAGCAAGAGCAGGTCATTAATGTCAGCTATGTAGCTTGCTCATCCTGCCAGCATCTAGCAAGAAAAGGTCAGACGCTGGAAATGAGCCTGCTGCTGCTCGACCAAGCTTCATTTAGACAATGACCTATAAGACACTGATAATACTTGCCTTAAATCACTTCACGTGGCCAGTAGTCTGCCTTGTCTGTGTGTGTGTCTGTGTGTCTGTTCGACTTGCTTAAAACAGAAGACTACTGGCACAGACCGATGTCCGTGTTTGCGATGGGCAATCTGTGTACCTTCGCTAGCTTTTTGCTGGTTATGGTATGACATCAACATCTGTGGATGAACATGTCGGAACCCAGACCCCCCCGTTAAAATGTTTCCCGAAAGTATTTGTATCATACAGTGTCCATCTGTAAGATTGCAATGCAAGCAGGGTATAAACCTAAACTAACCGACTCCAAAAGCCGTTTATCCATTTCTGAAAATGAAAAAGTTCACAGTATCCCTGCACAGCCACAGCCTGGTGTTTTGTAAATAACATTTACAAGCGGCGGAATGAGATGAATTAATGATGATGACGATTTCAAGCTCAGAGGAGCCACATACTACATGCAGTAAGTTCATTGGAGATCATAAGTTACCCAGATGCGAATGAGAGTGACTGGTTGCGTTTTTCTATAGGACATGTGACTGAGAGAGTCAATGGTTTACGTCTCCAAATGTGGCCCTGTGGTAGTGCGGCCCCTGGTGACAATGACAGCTGGAAAAGGTTTTAACCTCCTTGCAACCCTGTGTGCACAGGTAGAGATGGTGAATAAGTGAATTTATGAATGATTTGAAGTGCTTTAGGTATTTGCTTGACAGAAAGTTGTAATTCTTCAGTCAATTATTCACTACTGAATCATTTTCACTCTGTTACCCTGTTAATCAAGGTTTGTTTTTTTCCTTTAAACTATATGGTGGAGTCAAAAAGTTGGCAATTCATTTGGCTTTTTGAATTCTTTTTTTTGAACATGAGCTCATTGTGAGTTATCTCCCCTCCTTGACCTATACTGCAGACCGTCCGAATCTTTCATTTTTATGTTTGCCGCTTTCTCGAAGGCGCAATTGTCCTAGGTGTGGTGCACGCCGTGCTGATCTCACCCCTGGTCTCTGCTGGAATGGGGCACTTAATGTCTGAGAATATCAAGACAACCAGACAAAAAGCACTTTTTGTTTTGGTTTTTGTGCAGCACAAACTAGGAAGGAATATATTGTGAGGACACAAGCGTTTGACTAAATCCCATCTATCTATCCTCCCACATCTGTAATGAAACCTAGCACTTCTGCAATGTTCAGCCTATATTTGTGGTAAGCAGGGTTTTTGTTTTTTTTCGTCCCCCCCCCAACTCTTCCCATGTTCGCAGTGGTGGAACGCGCCAGCTGCATTAAGTGGGCCATTTATACGATGGGGGCAATTCATCTTACAAAGCCGTCTTATTAGACTGTCACTTACACAGTATGAACAGTGCCTTCAAATCGCCCCGGGGGATTTATCTGTTATTTTGCTGTGAGAGAAAGAAAACAACGCCTAATTGGACTGAGTCATCTTATCTTCTGGAGGATCAAAACAAAAAGGTAGAGGGAAAAAAAAAAATGTTTTAACCGCTTGTGCACTTCAAGTATGAAGATGTTTGGTGTATCTTTCGCCGCGAGAAAAAAAAAAAGTAACATCTTGATAACGCGACTCCATGTTTGAAACGTTGAGACGCACAGATGGACGGAGCAGCAGACAGCAGAAGGAAAAGACAGAGAGGTGGAGGAGGAGTGATTGCCTGTCTGCGTGCTGAGGAAAGTAATCTCAGAGCAATCAAGAGCAGGGGAGCGTCCGGACGGCACCGCGGTTTGCCTCGGAAAAACCACGAACGGGGAGGGGGAGAGTCGGTGGGCTCTGCTACTAAACCCCAGAGGTCACTTACACTGGATAAATGCTGTGTGTCATATTAAACTCGTGCTGTTAGATATGTAAGAGGAAGAATATTCAGAAAGAGGAAGTAGACTGAGGGACAGAAAGACAGATAGATATTTCAGCTACATGTGTATGTCTATATATATGTATATATATATACACACACACACATATACAAGAAGTCCTCGACTTATAATACTAATACATTTTATTTATGGGGTATACTCAGTGCTTGACAAAGTGGTAAAAGTAAAAAAGAAATTAAAAAAAATCCCTCCATCCACAAATCTCCTCCTTGGTTATATATATCTCCTTATATCTAGCATAATAATCAGGAGCCCCTTCATGAGGTTGCAACTGGTTGTCAGGATCCCCTTCATCCGCTACATATCATCATTTACCATTAGCACAGAGGCAAAAGCTGGAAATGATACAAACACCAGTGAGAAAACGTCTGTCTGCTTCACAACCTGAATGGTTTGTAATTTGACAAATGATGACCAGGTTCCCCCTTCGGGAAAACAATTCATAGCCTTTAACTGCGATAAATGAATAAAGACGGCAATATATAAACAAATGAATACATATATGAAGCCTCGGGTGGTTCCCACCCATGGTAAACAGAATAGCTCAGGTCTTTAGGGACTCCGGGGGAAAGCGGACATCCAGTTTTGTATCCTCAGTGCTGCCACTTCTGCTGAACACTGAAACCTTTTCCTCTGCCCCGCAGTTGGTCTAAATAGACGTGTTTTTCAGGCTTTTTTTTTTTTTTTTTTTTCTTTGCTCAGTATTTTCTGCGGGAGATTGAATGTGAAATCGGCGGGAGGGAGGTCCGGGGGGTCGGGAGGGGCATGCAGAGTTCAAAAGACTCGGCGGGGGAAGAACGCCTCAGTCAAATCCAATCCCAGACCGTTTGGGGGCACAGGTAGCTCCATTGCTGGGAAATTAACTGCTCGGCAATCTCTGGGCACTAATAGATGTCAAACTGTGTGTGTGTGAGTGTGTGTGTGTGTGTGTGTGTCTGTCTGTATGAGTGTGTGGAAATAAAAAATGGGTCAAGTTGTTACATGCATTGATCTTATGTTATAGGGTAATAGGGGTTGATGGTTTTCTTGTTAAAACCTAAATGGCTTGCAAGGTATATTCCTTCCTGGGGCATCGGGACAACACGACCACCCCGATCTGCTCCCGCCTCTGTCACATCCTCCAGTAGTCGCCCAAAATGTCTTCCGGAGGCAACACCCATGTTGCGTGCTTTTCTTAGACACTGCCAGACAGGCGTTTTTTTTTTTAAGAGCTCTTCATATTGCACACGGTGTAATTAGTTCTTTGTAATTAGCGCAATTTATTGCTTTGCGTATCCTTTGGAGACACGAGCTCTTGAACACAGAGGTCTTAATTTGCAATATTAGACTCTGCGTAATTGGGAATTTGTTTCCTCGCATCCCCTCGGAGACGAGCGGGCATGTTCGTACACAAGCGGACTGGACGGCCTGCCTCGGGGAAAAGGGACCCGTTGATGGTCATCTTATGTGATTAGACCTCCGTCCACTTTATTAAAAAACAGCCAATCGGAGACTCATCAGCTACGATTAGAGCGAACCGTTTAACTTTGCTTTTCCGGGCCCCCCGTGAACAGGTCGCTTTTTTCAACAAACCTCCCCCTGGGGATCAGTGTGCTCTCACTCGCTATCTTCTGCTGCTCCCCATCACAGGAATCGGCGATATTTCCATCTAGATACTAATAATAGTAGGAATAATAATACCCAGCCCCATATGGAATGAGATATCATCCCTTATTGGTTTGAAGTGATGATATTAAACAGCATTATACGGGCAGGTGACAATGCAGCAGCAGCCAATTTCCCTAGATATGAAAAGGAGAAGATTGCAGGTGGGATTACCCGGTGTGTGGTCAGGGAGGAGGCAGCTGCCACCGCCGGCGACGTCGCCACCACCCTCTCCAGCTGATTGTTTGCCTTTGAGCCACCGTTTGTCCTCCTTCTCCTCCTTCTCTTCCTCCTCTCGGCCTTCTACCAGCTCCTGTTTGTCTGGTGGCCGATCCTCCTCCTCCTCCTCTTCCTTTCCCGACTTGCATCGTTCATCTTCGCAGGACCGGACTTCTCCTCGGCTGGGCTCCGGCTCGCTGTCGGAGCTGGACAGGACCGAGCACGGCGGCGGCTGATGCCTGAGTGGCGCTGAGCCAGGATTGAGAAGAAGAAGAAAAAAAAAAAAAAAAAGAGGGATGAGATGAAGATCACTTCTCTTTTTTGGATAAGTTGCACAGTCACATCAGACTTTGAAGAGTTTCATTCTCTGGCGAGATATTCATCATTTCAAGAGAGCGATCGTGCGACAAAATGACTGCCGACATGAAAGTAAAACTCAATATGGCTCATTAGTGACATTATTAGCTACCATAAGTCCCTCGCTGACTATTTTAGAGGACATGATGTAAAATGGAGAGACACAGGCAGGGCTGTAGGAGAACATGTAAACTATTTTTTAAAGAGGGTGTAAATTCTCACAGTAGTACAGTGCAAATATACATAAAATATATACCGTAAAATATACGGTATCATGTGTTACATTGATATTGCATCTTTTAAAAAGTGTCTCACACTAACCTCAGCATTACCTAGGCAGTATTATTCACATATGGCAACCCGGGGGGACGACGACACCGTGATACAAATGACTCAACGTTTTTAGTGGTTACATGGGGGAAAAACTGTGACATCAATAGATTAGAAAGATTCACTGAAAATCTTCCAATCACCCCACAAAAAACTGATGATTCCGTTTCATATTTCTTCAGGGATCGGGGAGACGGTTTCGCTTTTTACATCTGAAAGGCCACAAAACAGTCTCAATCCGGGCTTGAGCTCAGCTGTCTGGAAAATTTCGGGTAAATCTCCGTCACCAAAAAGGAATAAAGCTTTTTTACGGTGAGGAACTCATTCGTCAAACGTCGCTGCCCAAGTGCTTCCCACGCGTGCTTTACGCCTCCATTGCTGTTCAGCCATGCATCCACTAGGGAGCAGTGCAGCGTTCACGTCATTGTTCCATTTCAGACGATGACAAAGATGGCGACAGCGGAGGGGCTGGTGTTATTGCACGACGTAATACTAAGAAAGAAGCAGTGAAGTAGATGGCGGCAGTCTGTGTGGACGTTAAAAACATGTCGGCCTGTGGATGGAGAATTCTTCTACCTGGTTCTACCGACGTCGCGTGTTATCGGGTGGGTCATTCGGTAGAGCGTCCACGTCCAACCGATCAGATAAAGTTGGCGGTCCGATTTCCGGCTCTTCCTATCTACACGCTGAAGTGTCCTTGGGCGAGACAATTAACCCCAAGTAGCTCCAGATCGCCTGGTTCGCGCCTTGAATGTGTGCGTATAAATGGATGAACGCTATCTCGTGTAAAGACTTTGAAATTGAAACTGTGAGGAGTGAAAGTGCTCATTAAGTTGAGACTACTTGACCATTTTTCTGTTCTTTTTCGCTGGATGCACTTGAGCAAACTCCCACCCCCACAGACTTCCCGATGGTACTGCTCCATTTGCTGCGTTTGGCTATGCATCTGTAAGCTCCCCAAGAACAGACAGAATCATGCAGCAAGCAAAAGCAGAAGATGGACAGAAGGCTATATTCATATATATATGCATATTTACCAATGAACATTGATGATCCCTTAGCATAACATGTAGTCAAACTCCGACGGGATTTAGCATATCGACTGCAAACAAGGGAATTCTGTTGCTTCGAAGCCTCAAAACAAATCCCTGGCTCTTCGACCAGCTATCAAACCTGCGCTCTCGAGTTTCACTTTTTCAGCAGCCTCAATGATTTTCCTGCATCCAATTGGTCGTAATTTTTAAGACGAGGGGATAAAAAGAAAAAAAAAAAGTCGGGAAGGAATCCAAGTCGGAAAAATGTTAATGGATGCAGGGATTATGCGAAAGCCATTCACAGCCTTAACATTACCCTGAACTGTATCTTCAAGTCACGTTCCAAGACACTGCCACTGATAAACCAAGCGTTTGAAAGTGCTGATGTTTATATAGCGGTGACAGATTAGCTACTCAAGACAAGAGCACTTCTGTGTAAATGCAAATGTCACTTCCAGGCGCTCTGAACACGCAAAGAACTTCTTCAGACACACACCCACTTTCCTCTCCTCACTTTCCCAAAGTTCAATTTAAATAAAACCCTTTCACGTTATTTGTTGAACTTGAGGTGTGAAATTTAACAAGACAGTAAGTTGTGAGACTCCGGGACGCGGCGAGCTAATTAGTGATCCTGCCTCTCGGTGGCTTGTTTCTTCAAAAAGGCCAGCCTCTAGCCGGTTTCCTCAAATGTCATCTGAGTCTCCGGGCTCCTGGCCCCACCATTGCCCCCCCTTCACTAACAAGCCGAGCGAGACCGTGGAGAGACGGCTCAATTTGTGTTAAGCTGTCCCCACCGAGAGAGATGTTAACTGGGAAATCCTATGGGGCCCTAACTTGACTTTACCAGTCAACCCCCTTGTATCCCCCTCAATCGAGGGCCCCATTATATCCGTAGTGGGTTGATAACACTTCGAAATTGAGTCTAAAAAGCATGTGATCCTATTCAGTACCTGATGTTCTTTTGAAAAAAAAAAAATCCACTTTGGGGGCCAAAGCCCGGGAAATGTTTGAATCCCGTGGTCGGCGGTGAACAGAACACTGGGAAAAACAAGTGTCAAAGAGAGGGAAAGTCCACTATCCGGAATATAAAGATATCCCTGGGCATCGATGCCAGAGCAAGATAAAAACCGGCCCTGGCGAGAGAGCCAGTCGAGCGGGTCAGACAGCCGAGAGATGAGAGAAATTGCTTCCTTCCCGCGTTCGTGTCGGGGGGTCAGCGCTGAGAGACAAATTACCGGTCTGGTTGTGAGGGAGCAGCGGGAATGAAGTGTACCTACGAGCACCTGAACAGGCTTCAAGCGCAGGAGCTCAGCACTGCTAATTCCACCTGGAAGTGCTTGAGCAGAAAGGCTTGCACGGTACTGCCTACACACTGCGTGCACACACGACCCGGCTCATCTGGAAATCACCCGCCCAAATATAAAAAGTAAAGTAACCGGGTTAAAGTTCATAAAAAGACAACACCTACACCTTTGCCCTTCTTAAACATCCCGCAATTTATTTTTCCCGGCACACCTGTGTTTGCTGGGCGTTTCACCCTGACCGCATCAGGCCAACTATAAGCTTTCCGCGAAGACACGGTGAAACTAAACTTTTCACAAGAAAGCGGCAGATCCAGCGATGCTTATAAAGGTATACAGGAAGTGTGAACCATTCAAAGAAGCAGCGTGGAATGGCAAAGCCGGCGTGAAGCGTGGTGTACAGTGAGGAGCGAGTAATTATGAGCAGTCAACATGTTTGTCGCCGCCGCTGCATAGACTGCAGCAGAGTTTAGATGAAGCCGCCGAAAACACTGAACTAAGTCTCTCCTGCGTGAGGTAATAATCCCTGACAGTTTAATTAAAAACAATTCTCCACTAGCGACAATATAGCACAGCAATGATTCAATTTCATCCAATTAATGACAAGGGGAGGAGGGGAGGGCTGCTGTTTAACATCTGGAATCTGGTAAGTTTACCCTTCCAGGCGAGAAATAGGACGGATACTGTGGATGCGAAGATGATGCAAGGAAAAAGTTTCACAGCCGTGAGGTCTGAAGGAAGAAAGAGACCAAACAGAATTTTATTCATTCATTCATTCATTCCCCAGCTGTCACTGGGTAAGAGTTCACCAGAAGTTTACCACAGAGACATATAACCATTCACTCTCTCATTCACACCTCTGCGCAATTTGGGGTCTCCATTGTTTTTTGCACTGTGGGAGGAACTCAGAAAGGCGCCCCTGTGGGAATCCAACTAGGGACCTTCAAGCTGCGAGTTGGAAGCGCTAACCAATGCGCCACCAAAAATTCTAGTCTATCTCCTCTTATTTGTGCTCAGCCTGTAGACTCGACACAATAGGCACAAGGGATGTAACAAATACCAGCACACTAGCTTTCCCAGCTTACCCACAATAGTGCTAAGCTAGATTTCAATAATTCTGTGCTAATTTGAATTCAAATGATATGTGCGTATGAAGTCAAACAGGTATTTTATGTGCACAGCCCAGGAGACCGAGCACAGAGCATTTGTGTCACAGTCAATGATTGCAGCTTTTGTAGCAGTGAATTGAGGGCCCGCCCTGCAAACGGAGTATTTACTTCTACTGTGCAACCATGCAAAAGACAGGAGGTCAGAAGTTCCCGAAGTCAGATCTACGATGAACCACCCTGTAGCGAACTCCAAAGAATATCGCAACGAGTCATAATGTGCAGGATAAAATGGCACTGTGATACATGTTGTTTGGCCACTTCGCTTTCTCAGAATTTCCTCGTCATCTGTCACCCATCTGTAACTGCAGTGCCAGTCCGGCTGCTTCTAACCTCCAATAGTTTCCCTCTGAAGCATGAAAATGCTCCCGTCTCTCATCCAGTCATGCATTTCATTCTGGATCATTTGATTCGGGTACAAAAGGTCAAACCTAGCATAGACCCCCTGCACCTGCAGGGGGTCTGTGCTAGGTTAGTCTTTTTGCAGCCACTTTATTATTATTTTTTTTTTGCTCCAATCCACAGAGCGGAAGCCCTCTGTGATCCCACTCTTTGCGTATTAAGGGATGTTTTTTCTGTGATTCTCTCCAAAAACCGGTGGCACATCTCGTGGCGGCGTAATAGCATTTTTTGAAAGTCTTTGTGAGGAAAAGTTGCAGCAACAGGGATGAGGATTTCTGGTGTCACACTATAGGCTCCGGCCTAGTCACCTTCTTATATTTCCACAAGGCGAGGAACTCAGTGTGAACTTGAGCAGCATCTTCATAAATACAGTTGTTAATTTTTTTTTTTCCCTGCACAGTCTGTCATTTACAAATTTAGCAGGTTGTTAAACTCCCAGTCTGGCAAGCTGACACAGCCTGCTGCTGTGAATGCAGAGTGGTGCCTGTGACAAAGAAGAGTGTGACTGCTGCATAGTTATCAAGCATCTGCTGCATCTGAGCATGAAAGAAGGGTGAATATTTGTTGAGGGAAAAAAAAAAAAGGAAAAAGAGTGTTGGCGGGAGTGTGGGTGTGTGTTTTTGTGCTGCTCAAAGGCTGAGGTTGCTGGCTGTTGGAACAGAGTGTGTTTTTAAGTGCGCAATCATGACTTCCGCTGGGCCGAGCTGCAAACAAACCTCCAGCAAAGCCAACATTTACTTGAATTAAATATAGATCCTATATATAAACAGCCGGACTCGAGAGCCATTAATGCCGGATGAACCCGGGAAAATAGAGACTCTCTCTACCTTTCTCACGAGAGTGTTGCGAAGATAAAGACTTAAATGTTAAAAAGTGGTCTCCAGGTGTGCAACACAAATATATTTATTCCCTTAAAATAACTATTAAAATCATGAAAAAAAAGTCAATTCAAAATCAAATTCAGATCCTCCCACAGTCTAAAACAAGCATGAGGTTCAATGGAGAGCCTTCATCTTTTGAATGAGAGAGAGTGGTTGCATGTCGCTATACGGCGTATGAATGAGAGGGTGAATGGTTGTATGTCTCTATGACCTGTAAATGAGAGTGAATGGTTATACGCTCTTGTTTACATGGAATGACGGCGTGAATGGTTGTGTCTATATGGCATGTGAATGACAGGGTGAATGGCCGCATGTGGGATGAGAGGGTGAACGGTTGCATATCTCCTTGTTGTACGACTAAGGGACTGAATGGTTGTTTGTCTCTATACGAATTAATAAGAGGGCAAGCGGTTGTATGTCTGGATACGACATGTGAATGAAAAGGTAATTGATTGTATGTCTCTAATGTGAATGACAGGATGAATGGTTGTATGTCTATAGAACGTGTAAATGTGACATCTTTATCCCCTTCAATTGCCAATTTCGGTTTCGATTAATTCTTGACCCTGGCGTCTATAATTATTACTTTGACATACTGTGTACACGTGTGACATGCAAATGGTACAGCGCTTTCACACCTTATGGTTTCAGAGCTGCCAAGCAGAACGGTAATCGGACCGTCAGGCTCAGTGTCTCGCTGAAGGAAACTTCAGGAGACAAGAGGAGCAGGGATGGAACCGCCAACCCTCAATGAAGGGATGCCATAGCCGTGACTCGAGATGGGTGGTAGGTGCTTTATGAGTGTGCGCGGAATCTGAATTTATGCACTAATACAAACTTTCGTCAGCAAACGCTGCATGGGTGAAAATGATTGAAGTCACACTGCAACATCAAAGTTTATGTTTGTTTTTTTTTTCTCTGCGCAGGTCTGATGTATCTCAGACATTTAAAGAGCACGGACCTGCAGCTTGCCAGGTCATTATGATTTCCCTCCCCTCTCTTTTTCGAGGCACAATCACAGGCTGTCAAAGATATCAGCGGCGCGCCACCAACTTTTCCGAAACTTTGTGCGAGACGTTTCGGCAGCAGAAGACGCCTGTTCTCTTTTCCTGCTTGACAGGTGAGAATTATACTGTGTCCTTGTCATCGGGCGGTGTGGGGGTGTGGGGTGGGGGGGGAGCGGAGCTATTTCAGACTGGCGAGCCTGCCTCCACCTTTGCTATCGTGCATCTCCATCTGGCAAAATCAGTAATGCTGTTCAAAAGTATTATGTGAACAGACTGCTGCGACTGATATTGACAGGGAGGAAAATAAAGTGGTGAAGTGGTGAATGGGCGGCGGTGGCATTACGGGACGCTTCACGCTGGACCACAGCCGAAGGGGCATTATCCTTTTCTTAGGGGAGTCTGGTCTATCCATCCCTCTATCTTACCCCGGTTATTCAGAGTCAGGTCACAGGGGCGGCAGGAGGAGCAGCCACATGCCACATGGTACAGCTCCTCTGGGGGGACCCCAAGGCGTTCTTGGGCCACCCTGGAGACGTAGTCTCTCAAGCGTGTCCTGGGTCTTCCCCGTGGTCTCCTCCCAGATGGACATACCCGGAATACCTCCCCTGGGAGGCGTCCAGGAGGCATCCTGACCAGATGCCCGAGCCACCTCATCTGACGTCTCTCTACGGGGAGGAGCAGCAGCTCTTTCCGAGCTCCTCCCTTCGCCTTTTGGCTCAGCTCCCTCTTCACCACGACAGACAGGTACGGAGTCCGCGTCGCTGCAGATGCCGCACCAATCCGCCTGTCAATGTCCAGCTCAATCCTCCCCTTCACTTGTGAACAAGACCCCGAGATACTTGAGCTCCTCCACTTGGGGCAGAACTTCTTCCCCAAACCGGAGTGGGCATTCCAACCGTTTCTGGTTGAGCACCATGGTCTTGGAGTTATGAACTCTATGAGTTCCCCATACTCCCGGAGGTGCTGATTCTCATCCCGACCGCTGCGAACTGTGCCAGTGAGAGCTGGAGATCATCGCCTGATGAAGCCAACAGAACCACATCATCTGCAAAAAGCAGAGACTCAATCCTGCCGCCACCAAACCAGATCCCCTCGACACCGTGCTTAGATATTCTGTTCATAAAAGTTATGAAAAGAATTGGCGACAGGGCAGCTGTGGCGGAGTCTAACTCTCACCAGAAGCGGGTCCGACTTATAACTGGCAATGCAGACCAAGCTCTGACACCGATCATACCCCATACTTCCGGAGCATTGCCCGCAGGACATGGTTCCATGCCTTCCCCAGATCCACAAAATACATGTAGACTGGTTAGGCAAACTCCCATGCCCCCTAGAGAACCCTGCCAAGGGTATAGAGTGGTCCAATGTTCTAGATTCCACCTCCCAATCACGCTCCTCCAAGCCGCACTGTAGTTGCGAACAAGTGTCCCAGTAGAACGAGGGAGTCCCCGGTAGGAGAGCTCTTAGCAGCCCCTCTAGGGACCCAAAGAATGGTTGGTAAACTGGACTGCTGTTGGGTCCATAGCCACAAACAGGGCTTTATAAAGCCTCCGACAACATGGCTTGCAGGATCACTGGGATGTGTAAACCCCTCCACCGCGGTAAGATGGCAGGTCACGGAGGGGGAGTGCAGTCCATTGTTTATGTATTACCAAAATATTTCCAGGGCACATAAGAAAAGCAGAAAGGTATTTTGCAATAAACTTTTACAACAATAATTTTACAGAATGAATTCAAGTATTTTCCTTTTTTAATCATTCATTAACGCCTGTGATATGTAATGAGCACAAAAACAAGACTATTGCAAAAGCTGACTCCTGCCTCAAAAATTGCCAAAAAAGGACATACAACAAAGAATTGAGATAAGCTTTTGTTCTTGACCAAATACTTATTTTCCACCATAATTTGAAAATGAATTATTTAAAAATGTGACTTTCTGATTTTTTTTTTTTTTTTCGCATGCTGTCTCTCATATTTGAAGTGTACCTGTGATGAAAATTACAGGCCTCTATCATCTTTTTAAGTGGGAAAACTTGCACAATTGGTGGCTGACCAAATTCTTTTTTGCCCCCCTGTAAATTGCCAATGAGATCTACTTTATAATAACAAGAGGAAGTTACATGTTTTTCATTTACTACAAGTGAAGGATTTTTTTTCAACAATGCATGCAAGCAATTTATTACATGATAAGAGGAAGTTATGGCACATGATGAAAAAGAATCGTGTTTCATTTTAGCAAATTATAAGGCGTTATTACAGGATAGATTTATATGTGTCATTCCTACCTGATGCCACGCCTGCAGATCGGGGGCTCTCACACATCTCGCAGTAAGGCAGTAGGTTGCTGTTGGAGTAGGTGCAGGCCAGGCAGACCCACGGCTCGTGGCGGGGGTCCCGCTCTGACGGCCTCCGAGGGGACATCGGGCCCATTGGAGGGTTCACCGCCAACGCTGCAGATGACCTCCGCCTCCCCCTGGACTTCGACCTTGGGCTCGGGGTTGCCTGCGGCACCCGGAGCCGTTTCACCAACGGGGAGAAGTCCTGGTCTTGCCCAGCGGAGACACCGGCGCCTTTGTTTTCTTCTTTGTTATCAGAGTGAGTTTCTCCACAGACCGGCGAGGCCCTCCTCCCCGAGGAGGTGCTGGGAGATTTTTCTTCATTCTCAGTTCGCTTCCTCTTCTTTTCCTTGCCTCCACCGGGGGAGAAGAAGCTACGGATATCGTGCTGCTTCTCCTTCTCAAACTAAAGGTAAATACAAAGAAAAAGAGAAAGGTGCCGTTTATCGTTTGCCTTCACAGCAGAGTTACAATTTAATCGACCGGTAAAGTGAAATACATGTGAAGCACAAATGGCCAATTGCGATATCCAAATTGCAACAGCAGCAATTTTCTAGATGGAGACAAAACACGTCACAATATATCATTATAAATGAAACCTTGTTTTTCTGCAGAGAAGCCTTGGCCTTCAAAATATTCTCCAGATGTAGAGGCACATCCTTCCTTTTTTTTTTCCGTTAAGCTCTAATAGCATCAGACACAAATCTCCTTATTGTCACAGGACAGTAATTTTAACCTTTAATCGCTCTCAATCCGATGCAAAGTTGCACCTCGGTGCCACATAAAGATGCAATAAACCACCTGATGACAAATGATGAATGCTTCCAGTCACCTGGTCGCAGACACGGCTTTTGGGATTCTTGTAAAAAGTCTGACCGTAACACGATTTTCAGAACACTCCGCTACACACACACACACACGCACGAACGCACACACACACACACGACTGGCTGTCCAAAATGGATCACAAAGATTGCCTGTAATCCACGATAAATCGTGACAACTAGATCATTTCTTCTCCCTCGGTCTGTGCTTTCTCAGTTGCTTTAGCAACATTCATCACGATGCTTCAGGTCCATGACTTCAATTTCTTTTTTTTTTTCTCACAATGGCAGTCTTAGCTTTCCTGTCAAATTAAAAGGTTTTTTAGCTGACACACTTTTCTTTGAAATGATATCTTAAAGGTTCATGGGGAGGGGCCTTCTCTCTGTCATCCGTATTAATTTCCTACGTTGTTCTTTCCATTCTCGTGGCAGTACCACGGGAAGTTTTGGGGGGACAGTGTTGCGCAGTATGCTCGACAAAAACACCGTTGGGGAGTCGTGACATGTGGCTAACATGGTGAAATCGTCATCTTTGCCTCGACTCAAACGAAAACAGGCATGACCTGTCACCAAGTCTAAGAATCAATTAACTACATTGGAAAATTAGTCAGCTAATTGAAAAAATTGAGGGATAAAGAGAAATCAAACTTCGGTAAACTATTTCCCATAAATTACTTGAATTAGTTCTTTTTCTGTTGCATTTGAATCACAAAGATGACATAAAAAAAAAAAAAAAACCCGTATCAGGAATTCTCTCACGAGGAGTGTTAGGTTGTCAATAGTGCTGTTTACTGAATCTCTAAATGTTGATAAAAAAATATGTTTTCTGTCTGAGTGACATCGTCAGTGGGAAGTTGGTAGAAAACCTCAGGCAAATTTCTCCCTTGAGTCGCTGGCACCTCAAGGAAGTCGGCTGCATTTAGCCTTGGTGTGACTGAACAGAGAGCACAAAATAATCACCTATTCAGACAGAGAGGTGTAAATAAGTGAAATGTGTGTTTAGATGTTGTCAGAAAAAGCTCAGTATGGAGAGATTTCCTCACCTCTACAACAACCACAGAGCTGCGTGTTGATGTGTGGAGTTTGAACCTTTATTACCGGTTGGGTAACTCCATGCAAGTTATGCCAATAAGAATCAGCTTGACAAGTCTGATTTGTGTTGCAGAGCGAAAGTGTCAACACTATGTATTGCGGGGACGGGGTGCTGCTGGCCTCCACTCCAGATGTTGCGGTTCGGCCGAAGGAATACTATGAAGACCTCCTCAATCCCACCGATGCGCCTTCCAAAGAGGGAGCAGAGTTTGGGGACCCGGGGTTGGGCTACCCAATGTCAGACGGAAGTTTCTGAGGGGGTTAAAAATATTCTTGGTGGCATGGGTCTTGCCGTAGATGAGAGCCATCTTAAAGTCCTTCAGGCTCTGTATGTATTGGTGTTGACCTTGCAACATTGTTCGGATACTGAATAACCAGGGTAGAGGCCACCATCTTGTAAAAGAGCGAATACAGGACGCACTGGGGGATCGCACTCCTTGGCCTCCCTGGTCAGCTCTACTCAGGGGCCCTAAAGAGGAGGGTCCATAGGACAGTTGTACTTCAGATCCAGGAGGAGGTTTTTGTCCTGGTCACGGGACATTGGAGCAGCTCTGCAACCTCAACATTGTCCTTGAAGGTGCGTGGGAGTTTGCCCATGTGCTTCATGGACTTGGAAAAGGCATTTGACCATGTTCTGAGGGGAGTGCGACAGACGTATGGGAAACTGGATCCTATTATATGGGCCATTTGGTCCCTGTATGAAGTATGCCAGGGCCTGGTCCGCATTGGCGGTTGTAAGTCAAATTCGTTTCTGATGGTTAGATTCCGCCAGGGCTCTTCTTCGACATTGATTCTCTTCATGACCAGGGTGTCGAAGGGATCCAGTTTGGTGACTCCAGGATTGGGTCTCTGCTTTTTGCAGATGACGAAGTCCTGAGAGCGGTTTGCAGCCGAATGTGGAGCAGCTGGGATGAAAATTGGCAGCTCAAAATCCAAGGCCATGGTCCTCACCTTGAGAAAGTGGAGTGAAGGGATGAAATTCTGCCCAAAGCCAAAGAGTTCAAGTATCTCCTGATCTTGCTAACAAGCGAGGGAAGAATGGAGCTAGAGATCAACAGGCGGATTGATGACGTGTCAGCAGTAAGGCCTGTGGTGGAAAAGAAGGAGCTGACCTGAACGGCGGTCACGAGCTGTGGGTAGTGACCGAAAGACGAAGATCACGTGATCACGCTCAGCCATCCGGAAGAACCAGATGAGGGGGCTCGGGCATTTGGTCAGGATGCCTCCTGGATGCCTCCCTAGAGAGATGTTCTTGACACGTCCCTGTGGGAGGAGGCCTCGGGAAAGACCCAGAACACGAAAGAGGGATTATGTGTCTTGGCTTGCATGGGAACACTCTGGACGAAGAAGAATGGGCAGACCCCGCCCCGGATAAAACAGTAGAAGCTGGATGGATGGAAATGTAGCTTTAAGAGGTTATCTGGTCTTTGGCCTGGATACAACTCCTTAAATCTGCAAATCTGTAGTCCGGAAAATATATGTTCACGTGGAAGAAAAGGGTGTGGCTAATTGATTTTTTGTGCAGCTGGCACGTCGGAATACCCTTTTCAACTTAAACACACGTTTATTCACAAGCCGCCTGATCGCAATCCTAAGAACCGGTCTTTAAATCAACCAAATGGATCAGCTTGAAATCATTACTGATAATATGCAAATGGACTGGAAAAAAGGCATCTACTTACATGCTCGGTCTCTGTTTTAGAATCAATTTCCTTTCTTTTTCATATTGGATTAAATTGCTCTTTTTTATTTTCTTTTTTTTTTTTATTTTTTTTTTATTTTCTAGGTTCCAGTCTTAAGCAGACTCATCACCTGGTACAAAAACATGGTTCCCAATGAACAAAACACTGCTTTTCTCTGTTTCTTCTAAATGAACAAGATCATTTTCTCAAAGACTTTTATGGAAAAAGAAAAATTGAGCTCTTCCCCTGAAAATTAATGAGTGATCTTGAAAAATTTTTTTGTGCTCGAGACTGTTATTTCATTGACAAGACATGTCCAACCCATTAGGTTTGATTCAGTGAGACATTAACACTAACATGGATGGCATTGTTATTAGTTTGTTGACTTTGCACGGGAACCATGGGACTTTCTAGCTGCTTCGACCGACCACAGATGAAAGCCTTTCTCATATTTCTCCGAAAATTACCTCATTAATTCAGAAAAACAGAGCAAAATGATTTCCCTCAAGTCGGTGCATCACGCTGCCTCATTTGATGTCGGCGCTAAACAATGGCAATATGAAACAACCCCGATGTGTCTGATATCCAGCTGACTCACATGGGTGAAGAACAAGTCGTCTTTCACATCTGCTTTGCCCTCGAGCGGCACAACCATCTCGTCGGGGGTCCACGCGCCGGCAAAGTTCAGAAACTCCCACCTGTCCTTGTCGCCCTCCTCAGCCTTCAGGTACTCTTTCCTCCCGTTCAGAGTGCTGCCTGTCACGGTTTCCTGGAGGACAGCGACCACACGCTGAGTTCTGTCAGGTTATTAACTCCATTACCATGCACATAACCACTCCTTATGAAATGAACTGTATTGTTGCCAGACAGAACAATTCCATTTTAATTACAAATCTCAACAGCCACGATTATTAATGTAAATCCCTAAAGCCTGTTCTCACATGCAAATCACTTCTGCATTTTTTTTTTTTATTCTAGTTGTTTGCTTGTTCCGAGTATATTCAACAGAGCAACAGCCCTGGAACACCAACACAATAAATTGCAATATTTAGGTGAATTGGATTTGAAGCACATGCTAGATGTTGTGAATGGATGCTGAAATTGGAGCTGCCAGGCAGGAGGTCTAGAGGAGGACCAAAGAGAAGATTTATGGACGTCATGAGAGAGAATATGAAGGTGTTTGGTGTGAGAGAGAAGGACACAGAAAATAGGGTTAGATGGAGAAGGTTGATTCATTGTGGCGACCCCTGAAGGGAAAAGCCAAAAGGTGGAAGAAAAGGTGAATTGTCTTTAAACTGCAGCTGCCAATACATACATGATTCATCTCATAGTTAATTACAAGGCTTGTTAATCGAAAAAAACAAACAAAAAAAAAACACATAAAATAACCCACCAATGTTAATAAGATAACCCTCATTGTACCTTCCTGTTGAGCATCGACCACATGACAGTGTCGAAGGTGCCTTTGGCGATGAGGTAGTGCACGTTGACCGAGGACAACTGCCCGATGCGGTGGGCGCGGTCCTCCGCTTGCTTGATCTGGCCGGGGTTCCAGTAGAGCTCGGCAAACACCACGTGGCTGGCAGCGGTGAAGGTCAAACCCTGGAGGACACACACACACACAGATACACAAAAAACATTCAACTTGAACTGGACCAACTTGAACTGGAAACTCAAGCACAAATTGTACTGGAAAGGATTAAGTTTTAAATTGCCAGATATTTTAGCCAGGCTGATTATGCTGATAATTATCACTCTGTCTCAATACTGATCAAGTATCAAGAATCTTAACTTTCTTTTACTATCCTTCCAGATAACAAAACTGCAATGGACAAACCACCATAAAGAGACACAACAATAGCATTATTTTAGAAAATGTACTGTTCTGTTTAGTTATCACTAACTTGTTTAATATAAATTGTGTAATGTATGTGTGTGTGTGTGTGTACCTGACCAGCTGCCTGGATGCTCAGGATGGCCACTCTGATTTCTGGGTCATTCTGGAACTTGTGAACTAGCTGGAGTCTCTCGGCGGATGGGACGCTACCGTCAATGCGGATGTAACCAGCCTGCAGTGAGAGCGGAAGGCAATGTCAGCGGAGGGTTTGGTTCAGAGGAGAGGGTGGTTAGGAAACATCGAACCAGCCGGCGACAGCTCCCGCTTGTCAAGAAGATGGACAGCTGCAGCCTTGCGAGTTTCACTTATGGTTTCACTCAGGAAAATTGGAGAAAATATCTTTGTTGAATGGAAATTGTTGCGGCAAGATATACATTTTTCTTTCTGGATTCCAGGTTTATCTCACATGCAATCGCCCCCTTCCAATTTCCAGATACCTTTGAGACCTTCAGGAAACAATTTTATATCTACAAATAACTGCATGTTTATGTGACACTTTGGTACTGATGGCGACGAACCCATTTGTTACCATTCACATACATGTGTTATGTGCATCAGAGGACTTGTTGGCCAATATCTGCATGTGTGAGGATGCGGAAACTAAATTTCTGGTAAAAAGGGTATTCAAGACTCTTCTTGGCCAAAGATATTGTTTGCTCTGACATCAGTGCCAGAATTCAATATGAATGCATTTGGCAGTAACCATTTGTCAAACAGACAATTGTGCTTGTATAACAATTAAGCAATTACTACATGAGTGGAAAAAAAAAAAAATTTTGCATTTTGATCTATGCATGATATCAACTCCTTCATTGCTTGACTTCCATGTATTTATATTTGTGTGGAACACAACCTCACAAACTATTCTCATCGTCCACCCTGCAAGCTCTACTCTGTTTCGGCCTTCCTGTAGCGGCTGATTGCTTTTCCGCAAAAAAGCTTGGATAGACCGAGCACACGCAACCTGGCTGATGAACACTGGCAGCTCCAGAACAACATATTTCCCTTTGGGGTTGGTGGAAAGACTGCAGAAGAAATAAAAGAAAGGGAATTTTGGACTCCGGTGAATCAGGTGGATACTGATGTACGCAAACATAAAACTACATATGGATGTTAATTTGACTAAAAAAAAAATGGCTTGGCAGGCAAAAAAGCAAGAGTTTGCTACCAAGTTGGAAAAATAACAACATAATTCTATTGACTATTAGCGGTGTACGTTGGTCAACAGATGTTAGGACGTCTGCCCCACAGCAAGTAGGTTCCTGGTTCAATTCCTTCGGGGAGGCCTTTATGTGTTGACTCTCCGTCTGGGCGGGATTCCTCCGGGCTCTCCGGTTTCCTCCCACAGTCCAAAAACCATGAAGATTTATTGGAAACCGGGAATAGCCCAGAGATCGATAGAGGACCGGTCCAGGATGAACCCGCTTCGCTGCCAAAGACAGCTGGGATAGGCTCCAACCCGCTCAATGCAGGATAGGCAGTATGGATAAAGAATTAATGATTGTTTGCATTTTGTAAGGCTGTCTTGTGACAGGTGACTTGTTTTGTTTAGCTGAAATTGTCGATGGCTTCCTGAGCCATGCTTTAGATGTTATGGAAAGGACATCTGAGTTAAGGTTAGGCATCGGTTTGCAGTGCCTAAGGTAAAGGGCTAGAGGAGCAATGTGAATACATGAATTCAGAAAGTTTGTCCACACTGAAGATAGTAGCACAAGTTTGTCCATGCTGTACTTCATCCTTGGAATTTGAATTCTATCTTTACAACATGATCAGAACCCACGTACTCTGTTACCCTTTCAATATAATAACACCTCCTACTTATTCTCTGGCTTGTTTTACCATCAGCCTGAAATAGGACCGTGTTACAAATTTTAGGGGATGCCTGCTTTGGCAACAAAGACGTGCTCAACAGCAAGCTTTCGAGCGGAAGCTCAAATTGGTCTGAAGATACATTTTGTAACTATCCTTTCCAAAAACAAGCGACTAGCGACAATAAAGTTTTCCTTCTACTGTTAAAGTTGTGATGGTTGGACAACAGCAGCAGGTAGCCATCAAGCTGTTACGAACAAGCTCTCCAGTGTGCAATCACACCGTGCTTTACTTTAGCTGACAAATGTACAAGCGTGGAACTACATATGACTGGCATCAGAAGTTCATCTCTTCTTCATGTATTTGAAACGCTGTAGTGATGGTATATAAAAGCTTTAAACAATTTTGAGTGGGAATGGATTGTCTGAGCATAAAAGGCTAACACAAGTTCAGAGCATCAGGGGCAGGGAGCATTACATTACCCAGAATTATAGATGTTTGTATTACAGATATGTGACTGAACACAGCAGAGAAAAGAAATTAGCAACAGCAAATCATTGTGCCTTATTATCGCATTGTGGGATCGAACAAAGACAGACACGGCTGCGCATTCATCAGAGCTGACATTCAAAGAGCTGCTAATGCACCGCGGCCCCTGCGCTCCTTTGACTCTAGTGCGACGGTCCTGCAGAGCTGCCGGGTGGCCTGCATTCTGAGAGCGTATCCATACTGTGAAGCTTCCACAAGCAAATACAACTGTGTGACTGTGTGGATATGAAGGAGAAGCTAACTGGGAAAGAACAGAGAGACCCGTTTGGAGTTTTGTCATAAAAATAAAGGTCAGATAAATGTAAGCACTGAGAACTGAGCACTTCTTTAAAAAAAAACAACTTTCAAGGCCAGTAAAATTAACTAGAACACATGCTATTTTTTTTTTTTTTTTTTGTGGCAGTTGGTTTTGGTAGGGGGCTTTTTACTTCTTAAAAGCAATTACAACTTCCCAAACAGACCCCCATGCAATTGGACACCAGGTGAGAAACTGGCGAGAGCCCGCAGCATCAAAGCAGCATCAGATCGTGATTAAAACACACTTTTCATCACAACGTGTTGCCTATCATTGCTTTTTTTAGCCCGTCCCTGTTAATTGGTGAGTGCGAACACGCCAGAGCGAACATCTCACAGAGGAATGTGTTATCGCACGTTGTATTGCTGCATTGCATTCAGGCGACACCTTTGCGACCCCGCTCCGCACACACGCTGAATCACACTTTTTTAACGTCTTCACAGGTTGCCTGTACCAAGCCAAGAGATCATTTGCCTGAGATGACCTGTGAATTACGTCTTCGGAGGATGGATATGACGGAAAAGTTTACTTTTGGAGCGGGGGAAAGAAGACTTTTCTTCTAGGATGAGAAAACAATGTTTTCCTATGATGAGCGACTGATTATCAGGTTGTCATTGTTTAAGTGCATACTAAAATGGTAATATTCAAATCAATCTCACCTCTGAGGACCACGAGGCTGACAAATGAGCTCCACAAATCAGAAGGGTCAATGTTAATTGCACAATTTTTTTTACCTCATACACTAGTGTTCTGCATTGACTGATGAAGCAAAGCAAGTTTAATCGGACAGCCCTGAAACACTCCCGATGGTAACGAACTTATTTTATTGCTAGATCTGGGGCGTTAGATCTTGCTCGGTCGTAAGGCTGGCGGTTCTATTTCCAACTCTACCTGTTTGCAAGCCGAAGCATCCTTGGGCGAGACAACGGACTGCTCCTGATCGCCTGGTCAGTGCCTTGCATGGCAGCCCTGCTGCCGTCGGTGTTTGAATGGGTGAATGCTATTTAGTGTAAAGCGCCGTAAAAGGTGTGAAAGGGCTCGTAAATGGTGTTGCTGACTGGCAATGGTGACATTTTTTTTTCATGTTTTGCCCTAAATAAGAATTAGAACTTGAGTTGAATGTAAAATTGGTAAAACAATCCATTTATATCTGTTTAAATATAACCTATAATCACCCTGTTAGTTTGCACAGCCTTCCTTGTATTATTAAGCTTCACATTTTATTATTAGCTCTGTGTTATCCTGTTATTTCTAGCCGGCACTGATAAATTTGCTGGCACAACTCAGCGCTCGCTCTCCCCCTGAGCGCCGATGAGGACCAATCCTCTGTTCCATTTCCAACGCTCTCCAAGTCCTCGCACTCTATCCGTGAGAACTGTTGAGTCCTGTTCAGCTGGCGGTGCGGAACCCGAGGTTACCTTGGCTTCGATGACGGCCTCGGTGCAGGCCTGCAGCATGGTGAGGTGGTGGGCGAACACGAGGAACTTCAGCTGCTCCGCCTCTAGCATAATCTTAATGTAGTCCTTCACAGCTCCGGCCTGGATGGACACACATACGCGCACAAACACGCAGAGACACACACAAATTCAGATACAGAAATAGACGCAGATGAAAGAGAGCAACCGAATCCATCACTCCGCCGGTTGACCACACACAGAGGTATCGGCTAGATCAGTGAAGAAGTCAATTAATCACCGCGGCATCCTTTCTGTGTGATCAATTCTCCATTGAATGTCAAGGATCCGGGTTTTAAAAGGAAAGAGCAAGCGGAGCCACTCGGAGCATTGTCAGCCAGCAGATAGCGGGACCAAATCAATAACTCACTACTTGGGAGATATGATTGGTGTGCCGCTCTTTTCTTCTTGCATTTTTGGGGCCAAACAAGATGAGAAGTTCACCTTTGGAGCCTGGAACAACCCAGGAACGGTGCAAATTTGCAAAAATTTTCTTTAGTGACTACTTTTAACGGCGCCCTGCATATCGGTGCAACATAAGGATGAATACCAGGCAGTTTCCTGTCAAAGTGACAGCTGCACACAAAAAACGACTGCGGTAAAAGTTCACTTTCTCAACCCGTTGCTCAGTTTATTTTTATATAACTCTGTTTTTATTCAAGCCTGGCTTCCTCTCCTTTTTTTTTTTTTCTTCCTTTTTTTCTAACAGCAAGTTCTGTTTTATTTATGAAGTCAAGTGGTAACAATGCTTTTAAAACATCACAGTCCAAATTTAACAGCATCCTGCTTGTTTTCCGCTCAAGTCTGTGACCTTGATTGACAGTGCGAAGCTAACGATGTAGGAAAAAAAAAAAAAAAAATGTAAAAAAAAAAAAAAAAGTGAGCAAGTGAGTTAATTGTACCCCGCAGGTATCCGGATCTATCATTTCACTGCCCAGTGACCACATTGTGACGGCTGCGGCTGTTCAAGCTACTTTCAACAAAGATACAGTGGATGTGCTGTACAAGCGCATCATCGAGCGTCGGGGCTCGGCTCATCTTTCAGCCCCCGGGCCATAAAGCATCCAAGAATAGTAGCACTTGGCGAGAAACGCCGAGGTTTGATTGAGTCGAGCAGAGCCCTTACTGGACGCTTTTCCGAGACGGGCCTTTTCTGTGCGATGCGAGTCCCACCTCTGTGATATCAACACCCGCCAGCCTCTTCAGCCGTCACACCTGCTCTGGAGGGAGAACCTCTGCTTTGCCTTGCCGATAATTAGTCAATGTGCCCGATAATGAATATCTCATCTGGGCTCACCGACCCTGTTCTGATCTGGGGGGTCCTCATTACTGACGGCTTGGCTTCGCCGGCTTCCTTCCACTGAGTTTAATTAGTGCACAAACTTCTCAGCTGTCTGAAGCGGCCCGTTAGCTTGCTTTAAAGTCCAGCATCAGAGCTGTCCTATCGGGTAATTGGGAGCAGATGCTTGGCGGGTAAAGCAATAAAAATACCCCAAAGGCGTTTGGCAGCTCCGTCGCCAGGCGAACTGGCAGGCGGGCAGGCAGGGGCCGTGATGCCCGTCCGAGTGACATACATGCGCGAATCTATCACACCAATCCGCCCCTCCAGATGATCCAAATAAAGAACTTTCTCTCCCGCCGGAGTGCAGAGAGAGCGCCTGACTCGAAAGCCAATAGCGGAGGAAATGAGAGCGGGGCGAAGGTATCTGCTTTGAGGTGGGTGAGGCTTTGTAATGAAAGCAGGTCCGGTGTTGGGCTAAACTGAGCAGAAATCCAATCAACAAACAACACCAAGTGCGAAAAAAAAAAAAAAAAAAAAAAGGAGTATCCGAGCTCGGAGGCAGGGTGAGCGAGTAGCCTGTCGATGATTGCATTGGGTGGTTATCTCCGGTCTTCGTTAACCTCGGGGCCACGCTCCTCACAGCTAAGGGCGTCGGGCTAATTGAGAGGAATGCCAGCCCTTGAATGCGGCAGATGATTGGAGAAGCATGCTATGTTTGCTGGAAATATTTACTCAACTTCAAACATTTGAGAGCCAAGAACTTCCCCCGTCTCACTATCATTAAGGCTCGCTCGAAAACTGCATTAGAGCCCTTTTTAATGACTAGCAGTGAATATAAATGCCTGTTAAATCCCAACACTTGTTCCGCTGACCCCGGCTGTCCGGCTGTCCTGACACTTTATGGATCTAGCCACCTTCTCATATTGCTTATTTCTCTCTCATTATATATATAAAAAAAAAAAAAAACCGGACCCATAGAGTTTCCATAGCAACAACACCACAGAGATACTATTTTAGTGCTGTGTGTAACTTTGTGATAAGGTGTAATCATGCCAGGCTGGACGCAACTAAATAATACCTCAGTTATAACTCCCTACTTTGTCTAAGTGCTTTCACTGGCGACCATTAGGCTCTGTTACCATGGTGATGCTTTCCCATGAGATCTGACTGAGTGGTTGAGTCAAGCACCGTGAACATGGCGCTGTACCATCAATTCAACATTTCCTGAAACAGTAAAATGGAACAAAAAAAGGACATTCTTCCATCCTCTTCTCAGAGCTGTTTTTGTCACATTGGACATTTTCTTACAGAGGTCTGAAAATGTTTGAACTTGTGAACCATCTGTTGATCTGTTGACGGCGCAGCGGTAATGATGTGACGGGGACGTTTTGTCCGGTTATATCGGCCGAAGGTCTGACGCCCGGTTTGCTGGGCTTGTTTTCGGTATAAGTGGAAGAAACACTCAGCGACAGAGGGTCTGATTGTGTGTTTATGAACATGAACCTATTGGGTGCCTTTAATTTTCTCCCGTCCTAGTGCGTCGTACAAGAACAATATATAACGTGAACATTCTACAAAGCTTATGCCAATGTGCAATATCACCTGCAGTAAGTGCAATATCTGGCAGTTAACAGGATCGAGGCGGGATGCAATAAATTCACGATTTTAGTTTGCTAAAGGAAATAAAATTTACTCTATTGTTTCCACTTTTAAAGGGAAAAGTGCTCAGGTGCTGCAAAATTGAGGATTGTCCTTTTTTTTGATAATCTAATAATCAAAGTGGGATGTATGCGTTAATAATGGACCAAAATAAATACAACACAACAAAATTTAACAAGTAATTAAACCAGTATTATAGGCGACTGCCTGCCATCTCCGGAGTGACTGCAGACATCTGTGTTTTTGATGATTTCTTACTGTAAAATATAATTATTACACTATTACACCACTTTCACCCTCCCATTACCACAAAGGGACAAATGAATTACAACTGCGCCCGAGCTGCTGATTTTAAAATGTGGGCGATGTGACATAATTAAGTGACATTTGATTAGCTTTGTCAAGTTAGTACATAAGTGTTATTATTATTATGTATGTGCTTGTGTGTGTGTGTGTGTGTGTGTGTGTGTGTGTAAGTGTGCGCGCGCTCAGACCATTTATCCAAATTAAATGACTGCTAAATTACACAGGGAAAGAAAACATGGCTTCACAGGGAAATATATTAATACCATCATTTGGTTCAAGAGGACCTCCACTTGCACTCGTAGGACACACAGTCATATTTCACTCAAGAGCACTCAAATGTTAATCTTTTTAAAACATTTTTCATGTGACCACCTAGATTAAAAAGTGATACATTGATAAATTAATCGGTTGTCACAAAGAAAATACAGACCACCTGATCCTCCATTACCTTTGCGATGGCTGTTTGCTTGTACATCCGTGTGACCAGGCTCATGACCTCAGTGAAGGGGTTGCCGGCGGCGCCGACCTCTGACCCCATTCCCTTCATCAGTCTCTCCCACTCGGTGAAGCTGGCCGTGGCCTCCTGGGAAGCAGGGAGAGGGCAAATCAAGCGAGGGCCGGCCTTGGGTGGAGTATCTTCCCCTCATATCTCTCTTTGTCTTCCTCCGCTGTTTTTTGAGGTATAAAGGGCAAAACAATTAATGGTGCTGCTGGGTGTCCTACATTCCCTGGAAGAGGAAGAGAGGAAAGAGGGAGAGATGGAGAATTCCCAAGGATGCGAGCCCCGTTGGACGAGGCTGCTGTTAGGTGGGTCACGAGCGTCTCCCAATTATAGCTGTCTTGTGACAAGCTGGGGTCGAAGATGGAGAAGCGGCCGAGCCGGTACAATAAATCAAAGACACCTTGCTCGCTCTCAAGGTGATTTGGCGAGAAGTATTTAAGGCAGGAGAGGAGAAGGAGTTGCGCCGCGGTTGACGAGTGGGCACGGAGGAGAACGGCGTGTGGTGTCGACATGTAGGTTAGCCCTGTTTATCATAAAAACAGAGCTCCAGCCAAACATAGTCAATTAACAGCAGGCGTTCCTTGGTGCGATACCTTGTGTTACGATGCAAAATTATCTAGAAATATGATGAGAAAAAACATACGAAAGAAAAAAAAAAAAAAACAGCAGGGTTCGGAAAACAAAGCTCGGTTCCGTTTCGGGTTTCAAGCTATAACTCAAGCACAAGCACAACTTAGAGGAGACTGATGAAACCTCCGGGTTATACCAACTTTGAACCACTTCATCACGAGCGGGGCTTTTGTTAACAAGTCAGTGGGATCCATCTGAAAAACCCGATAAAATGTATAACGCTTGCGACGCTCTCCTCGGGATCTATACATCACCGCGCTCTAAAAATGCAAACCATATGGCGAGCCGGTGGACGAGCAGCGCAAGTGTGGCAGTGACGGCAGCGGGGAGCGGGGGATGACGGGTGAGGTTGAAAAACTCTTATTAATTCAAGAACACACATAATGTGGAGCTTCTTCGGCGGGCGAGCATCACAACAGCATTTTTTGCGCGGCGCCTTCAAGACAATAAAAAGAGTTTTTGGTAAAAACATGAAAGCTTTGTAACATTTAGTGAAATCATTAGCATTTCAGTGGATTCAGACTTTGTCAAAGTCAAGGACGGTTGAATGAATAAATAGTATCATATTGCAGGAGAACAAAGCTGCGCTCCTTTTTATGTATTTCCCTCAGATGTTTCACTCGGCGGCACCTGCATAAACACAGTTTGGACCGTTTCTAAATGGGGTTTTATTCTAATTAAAAAACGTTGCATTGGAGCTACAGAATCTGCGGGGAGAAAGGAAAGAAAATGAGTGGCTAAACACTCCACCCTTGATGATATTCACTAGACTAACACTGACAAAAGGGCTGGGGCTGAAAACGTAAAGGGCAGCGGGGGCATAAAAAGTGTCTGGCCGCGGATGATAAAAGCCATCATTAGGGAGTAAAATGAGATAGGAAGAACGCGGCCGAAGCAGTGAGTGGTTCAATACAGTGCACATCCCTCAGTTAGCGACATAACAGAGCATTACAGGCAACCAATGCTTCAAAAGACAGTTTGTTTAGGGGCAAAATAATGTCTACCCGGCCTATTATGCTTTATATTGTTCATATTTTATGCTTGTGGGAAGCTAAATGGCTGTCGTTTTGCGCCACCGGTCACTTAACACCTCCCTTTCACGTTGGCCTATACCAGACCATTTCAGCTGTGAAGATCATTGGCTCAAAGCTGCCCGTCAAAAATACCCACGGATTCATGTATTGATCATAAAACAAACATGTTTTTTAAAAGAAAAAAAAAAGAAACACGACCAGGAGCAGCCAGTTCTCTTCTTTTTTTTTTTTTCCTTTTTGTTTAGTTTTGCCCACTTTAACTAAGCAAGCAAATGAAGCATGGCAACAAGCAGCAACACACAAAGTGGGAACTTTTCTGGTAGTTCTGCATGTAACTGCACCTTTGGGGCCTAATTGGTGCATCTGTGTAAAAACATTGACCGTGTTTAGCCACCAATTACACTGTCCCTTAACATGGAAGGAGACCGGGATAAAATTCCTTCGTCATCATTTTCTCCCCGAGCGTTTTTTTTTCCTTATTGTGGTGTAATTCCTGGAATGGCAGCTCGGTGCATAATTAGTGCTGAAAGAGCTACTTTAGTGTTTCCACCACTCCTTCTCCTCCTCCTCCTCCTCCTGCTGCTGCTGCTGCTGCTGCTGCTGCTGATATGATACAAAATATAACAAAGGCCTCTCAGCGGATGCTTGCGATTGTGGTTTGCTGTCTTGCCGGTGAACTCCTCTGGGAGTGTAACCCCCTTGTAGGCTTGAGACTGGTGGCCGAACGCAGGGGAGTAGAGGAGGACAAGCGGCAAGCCGCATTAGCATTCGCATGCCTGTTCCCACGCATCCAGCGGCGGCGGGAGGCAGAAACCGCATCCGTAAGGGATGGGGATGCAAACACCTACAGAGAAACATGATGTGTACTTTAGGAGGACCCTGGTGGTGCAGCTGAGATACACACTCTACATCGGTGTTTCTCCGCTTGGGCCAAAGGACTACTGTTTGCTAACATTTCTGAGCAGGAGAGGAGAAAGACTCAAATTGAAGAAAAGCAGTGTTTTTAATGTGAGGAGGGGCTTTTAATTTTAATCCTGCACGATGACACCGAAACGGATTGAGACAATGCTGATCTCCTATCGTATCGTGAGCACTTTCTTGCAGAACTTTTGTTCTCTCAACTGAACTGGCACATAATTCAGCTAGATGGATAAACAGCACTACAGGCAGGAGCAATTCAGAGGGCAGAGCTGGCTCTTTAGGAGCAAAGGGTCTCTTTGAGTAATTACAAGACAGCGCCAGCAAATATAAAGACCGTGATGAGCAGGAGTCTGTTTCAATCAATCACTCCCCTTGCATGTTAAGGAAAGTACCAGTCCAGAGTTAATATAGTTTTAATTTAGCAAACAGCGTGAATCTGTGGCTGCACATTTAATTAAGACACTTGAGTGCATAATTAGAGTCATGATGCTGATGGATTTGTGCCGGGAAGGTGTGAAAGCAGTGGAAAAAATACACATCTTGTGTCTCTGAAGCCGAGCCACGTGACTAACTGGCATTAAGAAATGAGAAAATCTGAAAAAAAAGAAATCTACCTTGGCAGCCTCCTTCGGTAGATCGAACGGGATACGCTGGCGGACTTTTGGGGGGAGCTGAGTGAGCACGTCAGCCTTGAGACGACGGATCATGATCTGGGTCAGGCGCTTGTGCAGCTCCTCCAGGTTGGACGCGCCGCGACAGTCCCACTGCCTGCGAGGTCCGAAGTACCTGTGAGGGAGCGAGAGTTCAAGGTGCAGCTCCTGATGACAAACCTTCCCTTAAACATTTCCCACAAATTTTGGAAATATTGAAATTTGCAGCCATTGCACTGAAGTGGTAGTAATATGGTAGCTGCCCTCCGTTGTTTACTGCTCTAGCAGTGAGAGGATCTGTATTCTTTGCTTTAGGGCAATTTGCAGAAATGGGAAGTATTTTGTCTAATAGTTACAGCAGTAGGATTATCCCCAAAACTTGCTGTTACCTTTCACAATTTTTCAGCAAAATAGGTGTTTAGAATAGAACTGGCCTTCCACATAAAGCCTGGTTATTTGCCATGTTGGCTGTAAATGTAGAAAAGAACAACTTTACAAGGCGCCGCCAGCACGTGCTACTTCGCACTGCAGTTTTTAAACCCTCCGTTGCCGTGGAGGGAATTCACTCCGACGGAGGTAACGTTCCCGCCCAGCGCTGGGGTTTGAACCAGCGACTTTTCTGCCGGTCAGGCTTCTCTGGGTCTGGAAGATGGATATGCTGCCGCCCCGAGCCGTATTCCCCAGTCGCGCTCGGGGCAATAATTAATGGCCCGTCCCGGAATGAGCTGCCAACTTTGATGGACATCCAAAACAATGCATTTGATGTGTTTGTTCACACATGTAAGTGAGCATCACCGGCTACTGGCAGGCGATTGGCGTTTAGTGTTTGGCTTTAGTTATGGTCTGGCTCCAACTACAAACCGTCCACTCAGCAGTGGCAGATTCAGGTGCAGCCTGCATTATCCTGGCAGTCCCGTGCCGACGGAGCAGAAAAGAAACGGCAGGTGAGGCGTACTTTTAACCGCGCTAGAAATCGAGGGTGCATAAACAAGGGACTGGAAAAAAAACCCTTGCAATGTTTTTTTTCGGAAATTGATCATAACCCCGCAGCTGTCCCCTGCATCTTTTGCTCGAGTCCCGCTCCGCCGCCCCTCTGTGTATTAAAAACGGAGGCTAATTGTCCACCCACAAGATTAATGTTGATTATTATTCCGCGTTATATCATTTAAAAGCATGTTATTAATGCAAAATGTCAGGTTTGATTTAACTAGATGGCAAGGGTATCATTATAATGATATTTATGACAGTTGAAAAAAAAATATGCAGGAGCAAGAAATTGGACATTCATATTTTAATTAGGTCTCATTACTGATCACCTAAATATCCTCTCTTTCAGCCCTGTCTCACTCCCTCCACCCCTCTCCATAATTTCTGTGCCTGCTAATGGTAATGAATTTGATATTGTTTTTGTTTTTTTAACCCAACCTTTTCTGAAGCATCTATCAGTGAATACGGATGGATTTAATGAATCAGTCCTCGGGCTGTTGCTGACGAATATGTGTGTGTATTTATTTGCGTGAAACAATCTCACCTGAAATGGGCATTGCAGTATTTCTTGGCGTACTCGGTCCAGGTTCCAAACCTCTTGGAGCAGAGGGCATCGAGCTGCATGAAGAGCTGTGACACACAATAGGAGATGGGCGGAGACCCATACTTGTGAGAAGCATGATATAATTTTCACTGAATCATGAGTCTTTAGTCTGCGGAGGTTCTCAGTCACCCAAGTTGTGGTGAATTCTTTTCCAAATCTTCTGTCGTGGCAACTGGACTTGATTTCTTTATTTGAAGACGTTCTCAACCCCTCAGAAGAAGCCTTTCGGATGAGGGGTGAAACGTCTTCAAGTGCAGAAATACAATTCCAGACAGAAGATTTTGACAAGACTGAGTCTTTAGTCTTGACTCCATTGCTTATGTCAACTATTTGTACACCTTTCACTTGCTGACATCCAAAAAGAAACGCCAGCTTCATATGTCTTCTTGACATTCCGTGTTTCCTTTAAAAAAGGAAAAGTCTAGTTACAGCGACAGTTACACTGAAATCAAGGATTCATGCCATGTCTGTGCACGGCAAGAACGTACTGTGGAACAATTAGGTTAGCCTGGTTACAATTTCTCAACTTCTTATTTTGTGGATCTGCACTTTTTAAGGGGTTTTTATAGTGCATTAAGAAACAGGGCACAGAGCGAACTCCACTCAGGTAACACCGCAGTGAGTATTTAAGGTTGCAGACCATAAATGTGCCTCCAAAACACATACAAAACGCGTGTTAATCATTTTACATTTTCATATTTGGCCTGCTTGGAAAGTCATGTAATGTCACATGTTTGAGGCAGAATTGGAAATAAAAGAAATCTGCAAGAAATTACAAGAAATTGATCAACTGTGTTCTAACTTTTGTTTATTTCCTGTGTGTACGTCTGTGTGCAGGCAACAGCTAAGAGCATCAACCATTTCCAGCAATATGGTGGGTCAAAAGTACAATGCCTGCTCTAGACTAGAAGCTGTTCCTGCATCAGACACACACACACACACACACACACACACACACACACACACACACACACACACACACACACACACACACACACACACACACACACACACACACACACCTCAAATGTAAACTCAAATGTACAGCAAATAGGACAAGATTGCAACAAGCCATTCTGGATGAATATTTCAAAAATGTCAAAACAGACAAAATAACCCAAAGTGTCTACCTTCCTGGTGGCCGAGATAATGACATGTACCTCGCCTACCAAATCTGGTTCCCGTGGGTGAAACCGTATCAGACGCCAGACTGGAGGACATAAATTGATGTTATGAGGTAGCAAGTGTTCACCCGGAAGAACCCATGGACAAAAAAAAAAGGAAAGAAAAGTAAATCCAGTCACAAGACATGAGGATAATGAGTAATCAAGAGATCTTTGCATTACTTGGTATTCATGTACTATTAAATTACAGGCTGCTACTTCCTGTTGCTATTATATGGCATTTTGAAAAGAGCCATTTCGCACACAGCTAACTCTGTGTGCATCGAAGGTTGTGCGCAGGTGTCACAGCCGCTGTGTGTTTATGTACACACCACAGCCTTGTCAACTTTTTTTGGTATTTGCAGCAATTCCTGAAGTAATGACAGGTAATCATCTGCAAGGCGATCTGAATAAGCGGCCGCAGCGAGAGCTCGATTCCAAATTCGACGCTTGTTCAACAGGAGCTTTGGACCCCCCGCCACCCTCCACCCGTGCTGTTGATATAATAGGTGGGTGGAATGAGGGCACATCATGAACAGTGCAGCATGCCCTGAGCTGTGTGCTAACTCGATGTCAGAGCCACAGTGAGTAATGATGGCAGCGAGGAGACTGGCACAGAGGCTGGGACAGGGCTTATCAGATTTGTGCTGCCGATGATAAAATGTTATATTCAGTTTCAGATTCTAGTGGCAGAGAGACGGAGAGAGATGATATCGAAAAACTAACCCCAGCCGTTGCAGTCAGGCGACGGCAAAGTCAGGGCGGCGTGCGTCACACACACATCCACTTCGAGGAGTTTCACATGTTTTTTTTCCCGGTGACGCACCTTCGTCGAGATGTCTCGCAAAGTTCCTGGGGTTTGAGAATTAATTAGCCGCCTACTTTTCAGAAGTTAATTATCGTGATCTGTGCGAAGCAAAGATTAAGTTTTTCTTGTGAGGCGGTGTCGGCGAGCGTCGCTTCGCAAAATCTCCCTAAAAGTAAAACACAACCGATAATATTGATCTTGAAATATCTAAGTTATCTGTAAAAAAGGGGAAAAAAAAGCATTTTAAATACACATATTCAATTGAATGGCCTTATGTCTGTCAAAAAACAAATGACAAAAATAAAAACATAAATTAACTGTTCATTAGAACGTGTACATTTTTACTGAATTACAGAACAATCCATAATTATTGCTACTATGTCTAATATTATCCACAAGTCTCTGCATTTCTTTTACCTTTGCATTAACAACAACAACAATAATAATAATAATGATAATAATAATATGTGTATTGCTTCTCAGGATTTTTTCAGCATTTTAAAAGATCAGCATTCACTAATAAATAATTTAACGTTCACTGCTGAGAGACACCTCTCTTGCTGGATGGATGGCAGATGTTGTGAGTTATTACCATGAACACGCCGTTGTTTATTTCAAATAACTGCCTCACACCTTTACAAGTGAAACTAACGGGTGCATAAACAGGGGATTAAACAGCACGGTGAAACAAATACCCTTCAGTTAAATCAACAGCACACGGCTCTTCAATGTCGATTCTCAGACGGGTTTGTCTTCCTTCTTCAGTCAAATTGAATTATACTGGAGGGGTAATTTTTTTTACAATCTCTTATAATGAATTATCTCAGCAATGAAGTATCATGAATGTGGATTTTGTCTTTTCATACCACATATTTCATACCATGTAACAGTTGAAGAAAAGCAGACAAGAAAAAGCTGAAAGATAAAGCTGAGCTTTATCCTCAGCCTTTACCTCCATTAGCTCGATCTCCTCAATACGACGGGCACAGATAACAGCCTGTCTGTGCCTCTCCTGGTTTTTGAGCGGGGTGTGTCTGTCTGTGTGTGTGTGTTTGTGTGTGTGTGTGTGTGTGTGCAGGGGGGAAAAGGTGACGTCATGCATTTCTGGCCGCCAGTAAGAGCTGAGCAGCAGCTGCACAGACCTGACGGGCGTTTATTTAACAAATTGATAATGAAGGTAAAGAGCTGATATGTGATTATACACAATTCGGTCTCAAAACAGTTTACAGGGCTTCAGGCACCATTCGTGTGTCAACGTGTGTGTGTACACGTGCGCAATGCAGAGCTATTTTTCAGATTGTGTCGACCTAAAGTTAATTACGAGGCAATCAATAGTAAAGACAGAAAATACAGAAAATGTAAGCTTGTAGATAAGAGGGATTCAGGGATTATTCTTCAAACACACTGTACAATTTGGAAATATATTAGACCCAACACACAACTAATACTTTTATTATCCACTAAGTCATTATTTTATGACTGGAAATTTCGTTCTTGGGCCGGGCAACGTGGTCTAAACTTCACTTCTTAGAGTAGCTACAAAAGGAGCACATTTCTTATGCATATACGGGGCGCAGCAGATATGCTTATGCATCTGTAATACCTTTCCAATGGGGCTGCTTGTTAGTACATGCAATACTGAGGGAAAACGATTTCCTTTTTTCATCTGTATTATCTGTATTTTAGCAGCTGTTTCGGAGCTGGCTGCCTCGTGCTCTTTGCGATTTCCAATTTGGCTCTGTGTCTGACTGAGTGAAATATATAAAATCACTCGGTTAAATTGTGCATTCCCGCTTGTTTGCCGAGCTACTGTTTGTCTTTAAGGAGATGCAAAAGTTCATTCTACAATGGAAATGATGTGGTATAGTGTGCCAAAACCTGATTGTTAAAGATAATAAATAAAATACATAAATACAAACATATACTTATGGAGATGGCAACAACAAGAGACTTATTGACAACAATGGGATGAGCTTTGCAACCTGACGTTTGAGGCAATGCAAACAGAGCAGTTTCCTGTAGACCTGCCACAAATAATCCGGTGTAACGCATCAAAAACAAGAATTCAGAAAGAGAAAGTAAATCCACCTGCTGACGGTCTCATTGGATTATGTAGGTCATATTAAGGTTTCAACTGAGTACATATGAAGGCTCCACTTTGTGGTTTTAATTTGAAATCTTAATGTAACTCGGACTGGGGTATAGGTATATACATATACACATACACATACATAAATACATATACACACATGCACGTATATCTACATACATATACTATATATGCATTTATATACATACATAATACATATATATGTATACATAATAAATATACACACACACGTATACATACACATATACACATACATACATATATATATACACATGTACATACATACACACACACATACATGTATATATGAATGTATGTATGTATGCTTGAATGTATGTGTATATGTTTATGTATTTTCTCTAAATGCATTTATCACAGAACTTCTTTTTGAGAATGGATTTTCAGTATGTTTTCGGGAATATTATGCAGAACTCCAAACCCTTGCAGCCCATCAGGCTAGTGCCACAATTTGGTTGATGGTAGCATCAGGGGATCAAAGGTCAGCTTTAGGATATCTAATAGCAACAGCTTGACATACAAACTTTGGGAGCTAATATTGTTCATTTAAAGCTATGAAATAAAAACGTCAGGTGTAAAGTTTAATATTATAGGTTAATATAATATCAGACTCAGTCAGATGTCCCCTGACTTCATGACCCATTGGCCAGTCTCAACCAGTTACCTCAGAATGGTAAGTTGTACTGGTTATTAGGTGTAAAAATATGATGGTGACCAGCTGGTCAGTTATTTTGCATGGGCCAAAACATGAGGGCTGACACCACCCAAAATAGACAAAACTACCCAGCTAATGGATTCAGTTCTAAGATTCTAAGAAACAGAAAAGGAAAAACTTAATGAAAAAGATGTGCACTTTGAAAGGGATTAGTCAGACACATGTTCTGCTGCTTGGGTTGGGTTGCAGGTCAGACAATGTGGCAACGTTGACGCACGCTTGGAAACTGACATTTAATGTTTCTGACATTAAATCTACTTCCACTGTGGGCTGGTTCTGACTGATGATCTAACATTATGGTGCAGCACAATTAGCTCTACCACAATAATAAAAACATGCATTAGTGCTAGTTGATAAGCGTCAAAAGTTCAGACTCTGTAAGGGTTCTTGTGTTATATAAGAAGTGAGAGTGAAGAGGGATGGTTTTTCTACCAAAAATCTGTCAAACGTATGGGGACAATGGTTTCGACAGTGTGGGATGAGGCCTGGCTGCTGAAGGCTGCCTCCGAGCTCTGTTGCACTTGAATTGATTAAATAATCAAAAACCATCTGTACCCTAACGGATACAATAACTCGCTCTCTCTGCAGTGCTGCTTGTACCTCACGGAGTGTCAGGAAAAATTTTTTTTGGTTTGATGATGACCTTTAAAAACCTGTTTCAGCACTGCGCAGCAGGCGCGCGGATGGCCAAGCGGTCGCCCCCCCCCCCCCCGACAAACACCGTGCTGGCGATGCTATTCGGGGAAAAGAGAAACGCTGCTGCCAGGGAACGAGAAAAAGTTGAGGTGCTGCAAATATCTGAGCACGAAGCTGTATCGCTTCGCCATTGGGGCACAATAGACTTACAGTACTACTTATTGAAGCCATATTGTGGCAATCTATTGAGACTGTGGGAAGATTTTCTATTCACAAAGTCCACCTTGTGATGGAATACTGCTGCAACTCTCTCTCTCTCATATATATAATGTAATATATATATATATATATATATATATAATAAAGTGATATCATGAATCATTATGGTGAGGGAAATGGTTCTGGCTCTCCAAACATCATTGTCCTTCTTATTGTCTCTAAATTCAATAGTCCCCCCCCCCCATGTGCTTCTTTTTATTACTTGTCTCATTTATTGCACTGCACTGTTTCCTCATATTGGGCTTTGTAAATGAAGTTTTTGCAACAAAGGTTATTGAAATAAATCCACAGGATCCTCCAGGATAAGTGATGTCGGAGGGAATTAATTGGCATTTTGATTGTCGTATCTGAGTGTAACTTGCACCGGGGCAGGTTACTCTGGCGATCCACCTGAAATACCTTTGTGAGAGGGAGAAGCCTGCAGCCGAGAGCCGGGAGTCGGCTCCCCGTCCTGCTAATCCTGCTTCATGAGTGGGAGCTCACAATCCCTTCAGAGGCACATTTTACAGTCTGATGAAGATGAGTTGGCATCTGTCCCACTCTGTGGACTTTATTGTGGCTTTCCAGCTCGACTAAATTGGTGTGTGGGTATTTTCATCGCCCTCTTGTCTCCTTCCTCAATTTATTTTCTTTCCAAACAATGCCTTCCCACTAAAGGCCGATCTCTCAGTCAGGTGATTTTATCCGCTTGCATCTACTCATTGACAACGGCTTGTCTGGAGTCTTTCAGATAAAAACATGATCGGTTTGTTGTAGCTTTTCATATTTTTTTGCATATTTCAGATTAAAAGTAAGAGAAGTCAGAGACACTTACAAAGGTTCATTTGTAGTCTCTCCCATAGTAGGCCCTTCACTCCTGGAAATTCAAAATCTTAATTAAATCAACAGTTATTACCTCCTCAGGCCGACCCAGGGCTGGCGTTCCGGTGAGAAGAAGAGCTCGCTTGGCGTTCTGAATGAGAGGAACCAGGATCTTGGTTCGTGCAGCGTTCCTGGATTTCAGATAGTGCGACTCGTCCACCACTACCACGGCGAAGCGCTGCCTGGTCAGAGCCTCCAGCAGGGAGCGCGCATCCATTGTGAGCAGGCCGTAACCAAGCACCGTCACTTTGCAGCTGCTGATACCCCTGTAGGATGTGGAGCAAGAGCAGAGCTTCTTTTTCATTTTTGAATGCAACTTGACTTGGCATGTGAAAACAAACATTCATTCATTCATTCGTTTGTTCATTATCTATACCGCTTATCCGGCTGGAGCCTATCCAAGCTATCATGAAGTGAGGGGGGGGGGGGGTGTTCACCCTGGACCAGCCCTAGAGGGCCAAATACAGAGACCTACAAACATCCACTCTGTCATAGAGACATACAACCATTTACTCCAGGGACCTTCTTGAGGAAGTGCTAAGCACTGCACCACCGTGCCGCCCTAGGCAAACAAGATAAAAAATACTATTGCGTTGAAAATGATTATACTGTAGATCAATGTCCAGTTGATACTTTGAAGTTAAATCTAATATTCAAACTGCTAACTTTCAATTTTTGGTTTGAAGATTTGAGGTGAAAGAAAGAGGACTTTATTCTTAATTACATTTTCTACTTTGGCTCCTGCGTAAAGCTACTGGAATGCCATAGTGATGCTTAAATAGCAACAGAACAAATGTGTCATTAGTAACTTCAATCTCAAACAAAGGTCTGATTGTTAAAAAAAAACAGTTCACAAATATGTATAACTGATAAGTTCAACTGCTTTTCAAGGGATTGCAATTTCTTTTTTTTACTCATGCACCTATTAATGACTTTCATTACATTACATTACATTACATTGCATTACATTGCATTTGGCAGACGCTTTTATCCAAAGCGACTTACAATAGAGGACATAGGACTGCAAATACACTTGCAAATACACGATGCACAGGAAATATACAGAACAGTAAGCTTGGGTTAGTGAGGGTTTTTTTTTTTTCTTTTTCTTTTTTTTTTTAATGGACAGAGACACACAAACGTACACACACACACACAGACACACACACACACACCATTGCCTAACTTGCTGCCAACCTGATCTGGGGCATCAGCGCAGTAAAAAGTCCTGAAAGAGAAACGTTTTTACCTGTTTCTTGAAGGTTGAACAAACCCAAAGACAAAACAAAGGTTTGTTTGGTGCATTCTTCATTGAGTTTGGTTAGCAGTTTAACCGCCGGCTGAATATGTCCATCTTGAATTTCACAATCTAGACATTCACATGATTGCTGGAATTCTTACACTGGCATTTTAAAATTCTATGTTGTAATTGGAGCACCTGTTCAAACCCTCTAACTGTTTATTGACTTGGGGAGACATCGAGATAAATAAACCTGAATACTCAAGGAAGCAGGAGTGAGGATTTACAAAAAGTAAGACAGACAGACAGACACACACACACACAAACAAGCATGCATGCATGGACACACACACAGACACACAATGCACTTAAGAAATCGATTCCTGGCCTGCATTGTGAACTGTATATTTTTTAGGTGCTGTGCGACAAAGTCGGTGATAAACAAACACAGAAGTCAGGGATGCGACATTCAGCCGCACGAAGCCCAATACGGATCAAAAACGCTTCCCGCATCTATCAAGCTCTAATTTTTGCCTTCAACACACACTCACACACACCTTTTCCAAGCCGAAATAAACTTCAGGTGCCTTCATGTCGTACAAAAACAACAAGCAGCAAGAGCGAGAGGAGTTGCTGCATATTTTTTATTCCCCCTCATCTCCCCGTTCAGTCATTAACACATCCAGTTCAAGGACACGACTTCCCCTGAAAGCTTTCACAACCCGTTTGCGTTTCAATCGAAAGACTTAAGAAAACTACAATAACTGGAGGAAACTTAATGAAAATACAAAAAGCGTCCACTTCTGTTGTCAACATGTCGTTCCAGCCGGTGGTATATAAATACCGCAGGGGCCTGAATCAGTATGGACAGCTGTGAGAGCATTTCTCCGTGGCAGCATTTTTCCGCCTCCTGCTTCTTGTTCAATATTGCAAACGTCACCTCGTCATGATTGACCTGTCAGCTCCTCCAAACATCAGGTCCCCCCCCCCGCAGACCCCTGACACCTGGGGACACTTTGATATTAATATGTCAGCACCAACTTCACCATACACTGACAGTGACTCAAGTTAACACTAACCATCTCCGCCAATCCAGGCTGTTTGCAATTTTGATTTGATCTCTTGCAGGTTAATTTTCTGAATATTTAGTTCCAATTGGAAATATGAATGATGAATTACCTCTCTGATCTGAAATCTACAGGAGTGCTGCATCCACATCTCCAACAGTCATGCGCTTTAAACGGGGAGAATGCTCATGAGAATTATGTGTATAAACATAAACAGCACTTTCCCTCTGTTTTTGTTTTTTTTCCGAAATTTGTTGAAAAAGTTGACCAACTAAAGGCTTATTCATGCTTATTCATGCTCAATGTTAAATCTGCATACGGAGGGAGCCTTCTGTCCACTCCTTATCTTTCACTCGGTACTTAAGACCTTAAGATACTTTATAGTCTTGAATTGTTACTTAGACATTTTATAGTTTATTTGTACTTCTTATCCTCTCCCCCCCTTTTTTTTTTAACTGTTTATACAATTTTCTACTATTATTTATTATTGTTATGTTTTTTTCTTGTAACTCTGGCACAACAATGTCCTTCGGGATAAAATAAAGTTGTTCTTATTCTTATCCTCTGCATTCATTTCCTGCATCACTATATGTTCTGGAGGAAGGTTGTGGCTGCATAGCTAAAATAGAGCAGTATCAACGGGAGTCCTGGGGGGGCAGTGTTGGTCAGTAAGGCACCAAGTTTTATGTTATTGTTCGTGCCATGTTTGCTATTGTCTGAAATAGCGCTCAGAAGTGAACTCTGCACTGCCCTCTAGTGGTTGTATTTCTTAACAGCCATGGCAACGTAAAATATGCGTGGGTGGTGATGTTTGACAACAACTGAAACGTAACTGTTTACATTCGTTTCGTAAGCATAAATGAGCCCTTTCTCCCTCAACCATTTTTGAAGTAAAAATAACTTGTGCCATCTTGAAATTGGATTTCATACATTTAGGATTTGGCTTCGGGTCACGTGGTGCACTGAATTCCAAAATACCCTTTGGGGCTGCGGAACCAAACAGTGTGTGATGTTCATGTTTCTATTTCTTTTAGCATGCCAGGCATCCACATAGAGCATGTGTCAAATAAATATTTCTTATCGACCGTTGCGGTCAAACCACGGCTTTCACAGGGAGAGGATGGCGATGTGTTCAAGTGCCTCAAATGCCAACTATTATTGGCGTTGAAAACGCCAACGGTCAGTACATTAAAAGACATACAAGGGGAATTTAATTGTCTGCTTTTTTGTTAATGTGTTCTTTGACCGAAAAGCATCACTTAAAAAACCCTCTTTTAACGGTAATCGGGATTTTATAGCTCAATAGCTGCAGCTTTAATAAGCTGTCAAAAGTGTTATGTACTCAGACTGAGGCTTTTTCAATTTGCCAATATTAGCCTTTCGTTAAAAAAACAAAAAAAAAACAAAAAAAACAACTTAATATTGCTCTATAAGTGTCATCCACGGCTGATATGAAACATCACATTAAGTCTGTTGATTGCATATTTATTGTCTCTGTGAATCTCATCATCATAGTTGATGGACAACCAGGCAAGTGCAAGTTCAATGAAGAAATAAAGTCGAGAGCAGCAGTAGCTTCAGTGTCTGAGAACAGTTTCATTATAACCACGGGGATTTAATCTGTTGATTAAATGCTTTTTTTAAAAATTAATTTTACCTATTGAATTTAATTTTATTACTTCAATGACATTTGAGTGGCATTTAAAAGTTTACATTGCTGAGCTTCTTTCAACATGATGCTGCTAAATAGTTTTTGACAACAGAGGTTTTTAGACAGCGGTTTGACATCAGAGAGATGATAATTCATGCATTTAAGTTCATTCATTCATTTATTATTTATACTGCTCATTCTGCACTCTGGGTCGCAGCAGTCATTGACAGGAGCATCGTTCACCCAGAACCAGTCAAACACAAGCCCACATATAGAGACGTTCAGGCTCCACAACCATTCACTCTCTTATTCACACATCTGGGCAATTTTGGGTCTCCAATGAGCCTCCTGCATGATTTTGGCCAACCTGAAGGAAAACCACTAACAAGGGCACTCCACACAGAAAGGCCCCCTGTGGGAATCCAACCAGGGACCTTCTCACTGTGAGGAAGAAGCACTAACCACTGCGCCAACCTAACACCATTTCATACTGATGTATATATGTATACTGTGTTAAATATTCTTGGTGTCCATCAACCATCAGGCACCAATGAATGTATGACAGTTGAATGCAAGTGAAGCAGAGGCTGCAAAGTTTGGCCGGGGGGTGTGATGAAACCACCTACATGGTGTGGCTCTTATTCTCCACCAGGTTGATGTCACCGGGCTGCAGCTCGGGGATCCATCGCTCCAGCTCCTCGATCCAGGAGTACCTCAGGGAGGACGGCACCACCACCAGAAGGGGCCACTCCTGTCTGAAGGCGTACGCCACAGCGATGGCCTGCACGGTCTTTCCGAGACCCATCTGCGCCAGCCGAATCAACACGGGGTGAGGGAGGAGGAAAACAAGTCAGTCATACATGGGCTTTGCGGTAAATTGCATATGACGGCTGAGCTGATGTGAGACTCTAGAGTAATAAGGTCTCAGAATGATTCTTGTGTCAGAACCAATTAGGCACGTGGGAGTGCAGCATCGCGTTGACAAATTAATTTGGAAAGCATACCGTGCAGGCCCAGGTACATTTTTCGGGAAATAGATTTCCCGGGCCGAGGCTGTGTGTACTCACCTCATCGGCGATCATGCACCTGTAAAAAAAAAACAGAAAGAAAACAAAGAGAAGTTTCATGAGATGGATTTTCAAACTTACAAGCAGCAGTAGAAGCCTTCTTTAATTTAAAAGTTATATATAGCTACCATATAAAGAGAACAGATTGACATGCCTACACTGATATCTCAGAGGAACAGCTGTTTCATTGGCGCTCCTGCAGCATAAAAAGCTTCGCTTAAGGGCTGTCTAGACATTCATGGCTTGTCCAGACACCCTCTTGTTCCTCCCAGACCACATAAAAGCGCACAATCAGGAGTCTTGGAGCTCCATCGCACATCGGACAAGCCTCATAACCCGGGAAGGCATCAGCGCCGCGTTACGGTTTCAATACTGCTGATGCCGCTCGATATTTAAACTGCTGGTTCACTTGGGACACCTGGGAAGATGATCCTAGTAAAACAAACTGATTCAGTGGGGGGGCGGGGGGTCAGAAACTACATCTGATGAGAGCTGAATACCAAGTAAGTAAAGTACAATGGTATAATGAATCAAAGGACTATTTTCAGAACTGTATGACACATCGGTACAGAAAAACAACGGTAAAACATGACCTTCTGCATGTGATTTGGTTATATTTTTTCAACAACTTCACATATTATTTCACATTATTAATGAAAGAGATTTTTTTTTCTCCTTTTGTCACATTTTTCTTTTCTTTCAATGCTGTCGGTTGATTAAAACGTGACCCTTAGATAGTTCGTCTTATTTGCCAAACGATGGGTGTTGCAACGAGTGATGTGGATCCTAAATGTAAAAACAAATCAAATCCTATTCATTTTGAATTAACGAAAAGCCATTATCATCCCAGTAGCATCTGTAATTCAAAGAGCCCTGGTTCGGCCCTTAGAGTACCACTTAATAAGTTGGAGTATCTTTTAATAATAGACAAATACTTGCTGTTGAATGCGATCACAATTGTTTTTCAAGGGTTTTATTCCATTTTCATGAAGTTCACATATACAAACAGGGTGGAGTCAGACATGAACATTAGACAATTCTGTTTTTAACTCTTGCATGTCGTATTTTAATTAGTATGTTTAGGAATGGGGATCGAGTAGCGGCTCCAAACTGTCTGATCCTCGGCCGCTTCTAAATTTATCCATTTCTTTTTCCAATATCCGCTTTTTTTTTGAGACAGTCGTGTAGGTTCACTCCTGGAAATGATGCTGGTGAGGAGACACGGCAGGAGGAAGTAACCATCTTCAGCGTGGCATCTCCTTTGTAAATCTCCAATTTACAAAGGAGATTAAAAATAACCAGTTGTAATGACTGTGAACACTGTGACCCGGAAACATCGGCAATCCCCTGAAACTCTCTCGACTTGAAGATTTCCCTGCCAGTTCTCTAAAGCCAATTATGAAGAAGGGAAAATACAATGAACTAAAAACTGGGGCTCGACAACTGCAGATCAAAATATAATTAAATTAATTATCTAACATTTCCAGGTTGTGTTAATTTTTTGAAGTCCTTAATTTCAAATACTCTTAATTCAATGACTTTCCATTTCACAAGTAATGTTGTTAAAGTTTTTTGAATTCATAACAGGCTAATATTTCAGTGTTAAATTCAGCAGCAATTGTTGTAAAGGGTTAATATAAAAATGACTGCCAGCAGACTAAGAGCATTTTTGGTTATGAAACATAAACATCTGTTACAAGTTCATTATTTGTCATCCATTAGAATCCCCGCTTATGTATAAACCAGCATGAGTAACTCAATACATACTGAATATTAAATCCTTGCATTTCTAAGAAGGACTTGTGATGAAACTGATCAGCCTATTTTTCTTGCATTTTACTGAACTGGTGTTTATGCTGTTCATGCTAAAATTAAAGTCAACTTGGATGGGTTAAGAATAGAATACTCATTCATCATCTATACTAGTTATCGTGCACTCGGGGTCACAGGGGGCGCCGGAGCATATCCCAGCTGTCATTGGCTGAGAGGTGGGGTCACCCTGGACCCTAGATGGAGACATACACAGCTTGGCAATTTAGGGTCTGCAATAGACCTCCTGCCTTTTTTTTGGAGTGCGGGAGGAAACTGGAGAGGCCAAAGGAAACCGAGAGCATGAAGGCTCCTCACAGAAAGGCCCCTGGGGACTTTCTTGCTATGAAGCATAGATGCTAACTCAGAATAGAATAAGATAGTTGTATTGTCATTATAAAGTGCAATACAATGTAATTAAGGTGGATATCCAGTCTGTGTTGGTCACAGACAGACACGCACGCACGCACGCACGCACGCACACACGAAGCTCAAATCAACAGACATAGTAAAACTAAATACGAACACCGTGAATCAAATGTGCAGAGAATAGGGCACAGTGAAATATTGTCCAGATTTCACATATTTTGGTGAACTACTGCCCATAGGGGTGGCAGTATTATTGCATGTGTCAAGGTTGGGTATTTATACAAAGTCATTTGTATATACAAAAAGTACTGCACAGTGAAATATTTTCCAGATATTATGTTTTATATATTTTTGTGGAATATTGCACATAAGGGGTGTAGAGGTTGAATATTGCAGAATTACTGCACATGTCGAAGTTTTGAAATTGAATTGAAATCTTTTGATCATGGAATGATTTCTCATGTTTAATTGCAATTTCAGCGTGTTCAGTATTCTTATGGTTCAGGGGAGGAAGCCATTTGACTGGTTATGCAGGCCCATATTTCCTATTTCTATTTTATTTTTTTCTTTTAAGTTTCTGCCTTGTGCTTCTTTTTTTTTAATACCCCGTTGCATTCTGTGTGTTTTGTCGGTACGTGATTGAAATTAAATAGAAGGGAATCTTTCTGTATTGATTTGGCTGGTTGAGCAGTTCCCTAGCCCAGTTTTCCACATGGCTGCTGTCAAAGCAGGGTTTAATAATTTTAGGCCATTGCATTAAAGACCTTTTTTTCTCGTTCATCAAATCTCCCTCGGAGGCTGATCCTTGATTATTAATTTCCCCCCGTTTTGGTCATATTAGTCCCTTTTTGAGCACTGATGATTTCGAGAACCATTAATGTTGCTGCCTTGTCTTTTTCAAGAAAATAAAATTCATCTTGTGTGCCATACAGATAACGTGACATTTTTTCTTCATTATTGGGAGGATGTTGAAAGGTGAGACTGCCTGGCTGTTTCTGTTAAAATAGTTGGCATCGTGGCCTATTTTGTTTCAATAATTTCTATTGCATCTTTCGAACATTCCTGGCTCGATTCCTGGGTCCTCCTAGTGTGTCCAAGTGTTGTTGAGCAAGACACTGAACCCCTAACTGCTCCCCTGGCGCTGATGGACGGCTAATCGTTCATCCATGATGGGTTAATTGCAGAGTACGAATTTATCCCATGAGGGATTAATAAAGGATAAATTATTATTATAATTAGACAAAAAAAAATACATACAAAACATAAAAATCACTGTAATGTGCTTCTTTAATAGTACAGATGAAAACCCAAATGTTCTGTTATATGGTTGAACGCAATACTACAACAAATACGTATATACATCAACATTTGTGAGTCAATCAAAGACTCGGGCCATTGAATCGAGCTTAACCACCATTAACCCTTGATATACCCAAAACCAAACACTCTACAAAGGAAAATAAATTAAAGTTGAATTCAATTTAAACCAAGCAAGTATTGCAACTATTTCAAACACTCCCTTAGGCACCTCTGACATTACATCAAGCATCATATCTTCTTCTGATTCTGCTCCTGGGTTTTACTAAATTGTTTCAAAATAAAAAAAAAAATCCTTTAAATCCGGATGGATAAAAGCAAAAGGCTGTGCCTAGACTCGTCTTGGATGTGTTTTAAGCAGCCTCATAAAAGCATTGTTTCTTTACAGAGTACATGACAAGGAACAATGAGAGCGCAACACATCCTTCAGCTCTCCTGAATAGACTGAGCTCTGGTTGTCAGAACCAGTGAGTCTGGGCCTCTTGCTGCGACCCTCCTTATTCCTAAATGCTTTCAGCATCGCACTGGACCATTCGGAACACCAGAGCAGCTCTGGAAAACCTCCGAAACGCTCTCTTTCTCTCTCTCATTATTCTCTCTCTTCCCCCCTCCACTACCCCCTCCGACACCACCATCACCGCCCCATTTCTCTCTTTCAGCTGAGGAACATGATTAATGTGCACCTTGCCACTGGTGGTTTTTCTAATTGCCAGCACACCGGCCCAGTCAGCGCATTGTGCACGCACACACTTACATATAGGCGCACAAGTGTCGGCATGTGTGAAAAATGAACACAAAAGGAAGAGACAGCAAAAAAAAAAAAAAAAAAACTTTCAACACGCACCATGAACATAAGGAAGAAGGAAGAGTGCACGTGAATTCAAACGCATGTAAATTAGTGTGCACGTTCATATACATGTGCGCATTCATGGAGACAATCTTGTATACACACCCACACACGCGTGCGCTCACACAGTGGGGAGGGAGTGCAGCTGGGGCAGGTGCTTGCCATTTCGCAACACATTAATCATCCTCCTTTAAATAACCTGAGTGTCGTCTTGACGCTTTGAGCCTGCGAGGATGCTGCAGTGCCGTTGCCTGACGACGGCACGGTCGCTGTCGCAGCATCTTTCCAATGTTATCTCCGAAACCCACGAGCCCCAAAGTGTCAGGAAATGGGCTCTTCTACCACCCAGACCGGCTGCAAGGATTTGATGGGTTTGACCTCTGTATGGTGATGTGTTGTGTGGCCTTGTGTACAACCCCAATCTTCCAAGTTAACTTTGGTGGACTGAAAAGCGAGGCGCACTGGGCAGGTTGGACGCTACACAAAAGGCTGAGTTGAAGGGGGCCAGGGTCCGAACCACAGGGACCTCACACACATTCAGAGGTCGTGAGTGCAGGATTGCTTTATACAGTGAATGGAGTGAAAATCAAAACAAAGGCGCCTTTAGCGGGAAAGGTTTTTGGTGAGTGGTTGACTTGTGGAGGAGATGGATAGGGGAGCTTTCAATAGTTTAAAAGGAAAAAAATTAAATGTTGGCTTTTAAAGTGCGATCTACCCATAAATATCATGCAAACACGGAGGGACGACCGGGTCGGACGTTTTTTTTTTTTCAAAAAGTTTCACTTTTCTATTTTTTATTCCTCACACAAATCTCTTTTTTGGTGTTGGACAATTGTTAAATTCTAGGCAAGCCCAGATACCGTTGCATTCTCATTAGAAATACAAATGTTTTGAACTTCTCAACTGTTGAAACACGCTCACAAAGGCTTTTAGTGGAGAGAATCTATCTGGACCCAAAATGGCTGAAATTGGATTCAGGCAAAGCAGACCAACTAAATGTCTATGTTTACTTGCAATTTTCAATGTGTGAAGTAGGACGACCTGGAGCACTGCCTCAGATATGAGGAGGGGCGACTTGCTAGCAGCCTTTGTGTTAGTATGCAACAGATTCTGCTGCTCACATTGTGTCCTACAGGTTTATCTGCAAAACACTGCTAAAGAGCGAGTAAATACTAGCAGAAGCAAAAATAATGTAGTCAGCAACTGAATTCAGTCACAAACCACACTGTATTTATAAGGTGTGTATTTTGGCGTGTATTTGGCTGGTGTAATGATCTATTGTGTATGTTTTCCACTTTGAATTCCACTTGTTCTCAGCCTGTCTTCTCTAATTTTACAAACATATTGAGTCAGAAATCCATTCCCTTTACTGATCAGGGAACTTAAAAGGCCAGGATGGGTGCACTGTTTTCTCTATGCCACAGCAATGTTCAGCCAACATGATGAGCCCAAGGCCTTCTGCTGAACACGGCGCTCTACTGAGAGACACTTCATGATTGTTCTTTTCGTAGGAGTTGAGGACAAGTGGGTGCCAAATGAAAAAGGAGCATCCACACACAAGCTTACTCTCAAGATAACAGTTTTCCACTGGTGCAGTATGAAGACTTGCATTTAGCGGGCCTGGTTTTGGTAACAGTCTTGGGAATATCTTGTACGTATGTGTTAATAGTGTTGACAGCATCAGATGCATCCGCTTCATACTCAGAAAATAGATACATTGACTCCGCTTATAGAGTATTTTCACAGTCCTTGTGATTGGTAGAACACCCCATATCAAATGAACCACCACGGTCCCCTGGACCTCCATCTTTCTTCCAGTTTTCCAGCTAGCAAATAAGCTGAGAGGGAACTTTCGGAGAAAGGCTGCAGGGACTACAGCCCTGCGTGACCCTGTCTGGTTGCCTGAGTGACAGGGCTTGGGGGTGGTGGGGGGTGGTGAGGGCTGGTATAGGTGAAAATAAACAGATATGCCGGCATGTTTTCACCATTCTTCCAGTTCAAAAACAATGGATAGCAGTTTGACTACGGTATTCTTGGCCGAACCAAGCGTTTTAATCATTGCCCTGAAAAGTGCCTTTCTCAGCTTTCTGTTCGGGGGCAGGTATGTCGCCTACCAGGGTAAATAAACCTGCAAGAGCAAACCCTGAGGCTAGATATTTTCAAGTGCGCAATATTGTGGTTTATTGCTTATGATTTAAACTTGCCGGGACAAGAATCTTGTGTCTTTTACACGTTTAATTACTCAAAATGTCTTGAGGTTGTTTTTGCAATGGATTTCATGTGCATTGCAACTAATTCTTTTTCCAAATGGTTAAAGCTTTCAGGAAAAGCTAAAATGGAAAAAAGAACTCAGTATTAATAGTTGTCAGGGTCATGTTATGCTGTGAATATTTTCCTCTACAGTGTGTAGGCGTTATTGTGACTATTCTCATACATTATGGCCTTGAATGATCCTTTGCAATGTTTAATTATAATCCTTGTTCCCTTGTGCCCATGAAGAGTATGGGACATAAAAGGTATGTGAATATAACTTCAGCTCAAATGGTGCATTTACTCTGAAAATCTCTTCCTTGAATATATAAAGTAAGGCAGTGCTTCTTGCTAGCTTATTCTCTCCTCTTACACACTCAGCCTGAAGGCTATAATATTTATTCATTGTGTTCAGCCTCTTTACTTTCCTATAAAACCGATGTTGACTGTTTTAATAATGTATAATCAGCCACTGGGTCTATGGGTCCCTGTTGGCCTCCCGGGTTCACAGCTAAAAAGAAAACATTCTTTAAGCAAATATTGTTATTTATCGAGAGGAATCAGAAATGCATTGCCCAAGAGACAAAGACCTTAAATGAAGCACAAAACGAAAAAGGTCTTTCTTTTCACTCTTCACTCAGTAGATGATCTTTCTGAGTAATTGACTCAGATCAGGGGGATATCTTGATAATAGAGCTAAAGAATATATCAAAGATGAAATATTGCTATTATGTCAAGCCATCCATTCATTCATTCATTAAGTATCTGTGTTGCTTATGCTGTGGTTGGGTTCGGATGGGGGCTGTTCCTGCTGTCATTTGCGGACACACAGACATTCAACCATTCATTCTCCCATTCACACATTTGGACAACAAGGGTCGCCACTGAACCTCCTACGTGTTTTTGGACTGTGGGAGGAACCCGGAGGAACCCCACGGAGTCGAAGGGAGACCATGGAGACTCCACACAGAAATGGAAAGTTAAACCAGGGGCGTTCTTGCTGTGATTCAGAAACGCTTTTATTGCCATTATTAAGTACATAAACTTTTTTTTGAAAACCATTGTACATTATTTCACAGTATAAATCCAAAAGACATTGTCAAGTTAAATTAATCATTTTCTAGTGTATTCAAAGAATAAAAATGAAAAACAACCATCAAATCCTCTTTTCATCTGAAACCTGTGTTTTTGTTCAACGGTCTCTGGAAGTAGAGAAAGAGACTGTCCATCATGTATCTTTTCACATTAATATCATGTGGCAGAAATATCCCTGCTAGGGATTTTAGCAGTTGTTGTTGACGGACAGCTGTCAATCACACAGGCAAGTTCAACCCGGAGGAAAAAGATTTGAACTTTTAAGCCGAATTCCATAAACGGGTCATGCAACATTCAGCGGCTCCGAACATGGCTGGGTTTCCGATTGCGTCAGGTGAATATCTGATGTTGACGTATATGTGATATTTCACGTAAAGTCACAGCTGGTTTAGCTCTCGATCACGCCCAATCACTAACACTACCATCATCAGGTAGGAGCGCTTTGTCATTTATATGTCCCCCCCGCGTGAATTGATCGGTGCGTGAAGCGCCGGGAGTGAAAAATGGCACGACATTAGCTTATAACGAGATCAGATGGAAGCCACCTCCGCTGCTGTGCGGATGGTATTTTGTAAAGGGAATTAGATGAAGCCTCTCCACTTCTTGGCATAGCCAACAATTTTCACATGAATCATGAAGCCTCGTTTGACAGTCAGACAAACTAAGCAGGCTGCCAAAACTGTTAGATTTTATCATCCGGACCATCTTTTATCTTTAATGGTGACTAGATGAGAATATAGTGGAGATATCTAAATAAGAATAAATAACGGAGAAGCCCACTCCGCGCGGCTCCTGTCTGTAAAGACAATGGATCCTGACTGCTGCGTAGAACGAGAACTTGAAATGGACTCACAAAGGGCCATTATTTTGTGCCGAGTGACAGCATGTTGGCAAATGAGTACTTACATCGTTGAATCTCTTTTGTGGCAAAAAGATGAGGTTTCTAAAAAGTGATGCTCTCCAAATATAGTAGCTGATCAAGAGCCATGTTGTGAACACGTTGGATGTTTTAAGGATTTGGTAAGAACAAGTGAAATGTTTTACTCCTTCCCTCCTAGTGCAAAGTCTCTTGTTTATTTTGAAGGGAACTGGATTGCCATCAATAGGGTCAATTTAAAATGGTTTTATGCATCAATGGACAATATACTATGTTTTTGTGATAAATGCTCTTCTCAGCCGTTATTGATACATTATTGAGTGCCAAATACAACCAAAAAAAAGATCAAGAAATCCCTTACTCAGAGGGAAATGAGTAAGCAGTTACAAAAAAATCTCAAAAGGATGAAAAATGCCTGAGAACAGCTATTTGTATATTGAAAATAATCTTGATTTATTAAAAGTGTTTTAAAAATGAGTGATACTGGGAGAGTTTACTTTATGAAAATAGTTGCGTAAGACGGTGGCAATCAGTGGCCTTGAAAGTATCATCAAATTGCTTTTCATACTGTTGGGCACCAAACATTACTTTCCATATCCAGACGGGTATGGTGGAATATACCGATATTACGGGAGCGGTCTGCAGAATACAACGATATTTAGTTATTAACTAAATTCCCATATCACCCGGTCCTACTAGACTCAGAGGACCTGGTGAGAAGCGGCAGGTGGCCAGTCTGAATGAGCTCTGCAGGACCGATATCACCAAATCAGTGGACACACAGACCCCTTGGTGAGTGTTTTATACACACCTAAATCTCCATGTGTTCTCACTCATGTTCACACCGTCTCCCTAAAGAGTCGCTGGCTGCTGCTGTACCTAATTTATCCTGCACAAATGGCCTTTGAGAAGCCAGCGTTGCAATTCCCAATACAATTCTGAAAAGATTATCTGGAGCCTCTCTGTGTGCAGCCACTGCATTATAAACAATATTTATGGGACTGTACAAATGTGGTGGAAAGCCAGCAACTAGTCAGCAGACAACAAACTCTATCTTCAGAGTGGACTCTGGGTAATTTGACCATCACAGAGCGCACAACAAAGTCTGCTTATTGATCCTCTCTCACAGCAGCAGAGACAACCTCATTCGATAAAAACACAGGGAGTCACTTCCAATAATATTTGAGCAAATCACAGCAGGGAAGACATGCAACACCTTAATGGACGTGGCCACAAAGTCTCGATGGATGTACTTTTACTTGGTGTTTTCGTTGGTGTTTTTCCTCTGATATCCAGGAAGACTTGCTCAAAGAAAGGGGATTCACACTCTAATAGTTGAATATATTGTCGAATAGCGATGTAGACGAAAAATCAGCTATCAAATGATGAGGTTTTGCGCAAATGTGGAAAGAATACATTAAAGCCTCTTCCCATGGGTTTTTACGGTTGCACTGTACCATAACTTTGCCACATGATCCGTCATCTAAATCCATAAAATTTGCTTACCCTCCTACACAGACCAATACAGCGGGCTGCATTTGAATTGCAACAACATTTGACGATTTGGTTCAGTACTCCTGTTGCCGGGATGAGAAAAGACATGACGACTCCAGGATTTAGAGGGAAAATCTGCCCACGGATCCTCCTACACTGTTAACATCCGACATCAATGATGCTCTGTGCATTCCAGGAGTTATTAAAGGGCTGCTATTTCCTTTCTTTCCCATGTCAGCCTGCCTGCTTGAGCTCCACTGTAGGGACTGACATCCAAAATTTCTCCAAATTGTAGTGCCAAATTCAAAATGTAAGCAGATGAACTGCATGTTTGCAGGTGAAACAAGCTCTCCTGACAAGAAGATTCGGATGCACATCAGAGAAAAGAAATTAAATTTTTGGCTTTTTGGTTCCGTGGATACAAGAAGAAACATTGGGAATAAAAAATATGTTAGCTTGTTGTCAGGATTAGAATGTGCACTTGAAATACTTTTGTTTGAAAAAGTGTCACTGTCTTATGATAGCAGTATGACTTTTATAAATAGAAGCTCCCAAATGGTGAACCACTGATCTAGAGAATTAGATGTCCATTATTTACTTATCTCTCAAATATTAAGAGATTGAGTCCCACTAGTGCATGCGTGACAGCAGCATGCTGGCATTATGGGCATGTTATTATGTTTTAGTCTTTAAACTGACAGATATGATTGTCATTTACACCTGTTACAGTATCTACTAATATCCTGAATTTCCATATTAGTTATGTTTGGATATTCCACTGGCAGCTTCACATAAACTGAATATGAAAATGTATGTCTCAATCGGAAAACTTCTGATAATATTTTGAGTTGCGATGTCAACAAAGTCACCAAAACTTTGCATGAATATTACCACAGGAATGATGGAGAACTGCATACTGTATGTACTACCCCTGCAGCTACTCATGCATCTTGATGAGGAAGGTGTGGGACGGCTTTTGGGAATTGAAATTACAACAGTGCCAAAAACAATGCAAAAAATGTCAACGGATTTGCCGAGGTGTGGAATTACAAATGTCAACATCTAACGGAGATTGACCCAGTGCCTGCATCAAGAAGCAAGCACTGTCAAAATGTCTGCGGGATTTTTCTAGTTCATTTTACTCTCCTGGACTTATAGTATAAAAGGGCTCCTGTTTGTCTTGGAGCTGAAACAGCCCAAGTTGCTGTCACTGTCACTTGCGACACCGCTGACTGAACTGGCTATCCACACAGTGCTGCGAGGGCCAATTGACTCCTGACCTACCGATCTAACAAAGAGCTGCCTTTTTGTGCTCCTGAATTGATAAGAGCCACAAGTTATCACAGCAGCCCCCATCAGACTGGTTTGCCTGGTGCTGACCTTGCTGAGACCTCAAGTGTACATTGACTGGTGAGGTGAGGAAATTGGCAAGTACACTAGTTCCAGCAGCTAATGTGCAACGGCCAAACTCTTAAGGGCAACTGAGAGGCTTCCCATGGAGCATTTTAGGAGAAATAACCTTGACTCCCTCAAGCCTCTGTATTCACATACATTCCTGGCACTTCATCTGTACAGTACCAGTGGAGCAGGATTGCCTCCTAAAATGATGATGCCCATGAATAAACAAGGGACTTTCAGAATTATTTTAAGTTAAGTATTACAAGTACTGCAACACATGAACTATATAGATAATAAGCATGTTGGGTTTATAGGTGAAAACGTAGACTTTTGAAAATCAGACCAAAACTTAGATACAGGCATGTTGTACAAGAGAACTAATGATAATATAGATAATGATAATGATAGTGTGCCTGTATGTGTGTTGACAGAAAGTACATAGAACTGGGGCAGTTTCTGTTTATTTTAGTGTGTACTGGCATCAGGGCAAGGTTGGTAAAGTAGCCTGTATATAAGGTTGTTATATTGTTGTCAACCAATGCAGTCAATAGGAAATATAATTTACCAGTGGTAAAGCATCCTTTTTTCTGTTCTCAGCATGTTAATATTTGACAAATGGTTAAAAACTACCCCAACCCTGACCCCAAGTAGAGAACTATTTTTAAAATTATATACACAGACACACCTCTATCTATCTATCTATACTCACACACACACGCACACACACACAATTATACATACACACATACATATATACACATGCATACATACATATATATACATATGCATATATATACACATACATACATATAAACACACACACACATATACATATATACACACACACTATACACATATATATATATATACAACATATATATACACACACACACACACACACACACACACACACACACACACACACACACACACACACACACACACACACACACACACACACACACACACACACACACACACACACACACACACACACAGTAAGTATGTACTTGACCTGTAGTCAGATCAGGTCAGTAAGTATTTGATACCCCAGAGATTTTGCAAGTTCTCCGACTTAGAAATCATGGAATGGTCTAAAATTTCCAGCGACAGAATCCAAAAGAAAAAAAAAAAAAAAAAAAATCAGAAATCACATTGTATGATTTTTTTTTTAACAATTTATTTGTAAATTACAGGGTCAAATAAGAATTTGATGCCTTGAGTCAAACAAGTTTAATATTTGGTACGGAAGCCTTTGTTAAAAAAATCACAGAAGTTCCTGTAGGTCTTCACCAGGTTCGCACACACTGCAGCAGGGATTTTGGCCTACACCTCCATACAGATCTTCTCTTGATCTCTCAGGTTTCGGGGCTGTCGCTGAGCACCATGGCGTTTCAGCTCCCTCCAAAGATTTTTTTATTGGATTTAGGTCTGGAGACTGGCTGGGTCACCCCAGAACTTTGATACGCTTCTAACGAAGCCACTCCTTGGTTCTCCTCTACATGTGCTACGGGTCGTTGTCATGTTGGAAGACCCAGCCACGACCCATCTTCAATGCTCTGACTGAGTGAAGGAGGTTTTTGCCCAATATCTCACAATAAATTGCTCCATTCATCCTCTCCTTAATACAGTCCAGTTGTCTTGGCCCCTGTGCTGAAAAACACCCCCAGAGCATGCTTCCACCCCCATGCTTCACTGTAGGTATGTATTATTGGAATGATACTCATCCTTCTTCTTCCTCCAAACATGGCAAATGGAGTTAAGACCAGAAAATTCTATTTTGGTCTCATCTGACCACAAAACTTTCTCCCATGAGTCCTCCGGATCATCCAGGTGGTCACTGACAAACTTCAGACGGGCCTTGACATGACTTAAGCAGGGGAACCTTCCATATGATGTATGATTTTAAACTGTTCCGTCTCAGTGTATTACTAATAGTAGCCTTGAAAACGTTGGCCCTCGGCTGTCTCCAGGTCATTCACCAGCTCCAGTTCTGGGCTGATTCTTCACCTTCTTAGCATCACACAGTTGTTCTTTTTTCACCAAGCTGCTTGGCAATTGCTTTGTAGCCCTTTCCAGCTTTGTGAAGATCAACAATTTTGACTCTTGTGTCTTTTGACAGCTTTTTTGTTTTACTCATGTTTGCTGCTACACTTTTGACAGATTGTGGGGTACACAGGTGTCTTTAAGAAAACTAAGAAAACTAAGAAAACTTTCAGTGGAAATGCACAAACGGTGAAAATTTTAGACCACTCTGTGATTTCTAAGTAGGAGAACTTGCGAATGAGAATTTACTCAAGACAGGTATACAGCTGCATGCAGTGTCCCAAAACTAAAGACATCATTGCGGTAAACGGACTTGTTCTAGCAGCTGTAAACTGGCCACATGCAAGTATGACTCGGAGTACACTGGATATGAGTTTTATGACAAAAACAAAGACCAAAGCAACAGTGTGTTTGCTCAGCCAAGTGTTTAAACTTGATTAAAAAGCATATGGCTGTGTGTTCCAGATAAGTGCCACTTTATTCTGTGGAGGTTTTAGCCGTAGCTGCACTTTGTTTATGGTTGCTTGTGACTGCTTGTTTATTTCATGCTTTTAACAGTGCATGACTGCATATTGTTTACAGTCGGGAGTCCTTAAAATTGTCAAACATTTGGCTTAAAATTTAATGAGTAAGTTAAAATGAAGGTCCTGGAACTGGACCACTTGTGAACCGCTGATCTTAAAGCTGCCACTTGAAAACATATCAAGCTGAGTTGAGAGGAAATGGACAGTTTTTGCCAATGTAGTTTTCCCTGCAGGTTTAAAGCTCCTTATTAAACCTTAACAACTATAATATATGGACATCTTTTGTCAAAAAACTGTTGCACTGAGTTGAAAATGGATTTGTTGGATTGTCCGATCCAGCTAATGGGCAATATTAATTTTCTACATGTCGCCTGTCATTAGGCCATACTTTCAAACACTCATATCAGTGTTCAGCAACCAGTGTCGGGCTTGTTCCTCAAAGTAAGACATAAGTGTAAGAAGTCTAAGCACCGGACGCAGAATAATATTATGATGAACCTGCAATACTGACACGCTAACATGCTGCTTACCGTCCGTTCTTGGATAAAGCAAACTCCACTCCCTCCCTTTGGAAAGGCATCAGGCGCTGCAGGAGCTTGTGAGGAAGGCCCGACAGTTGCTGTGACCATCTTGTATCACAGTGAGAGGTCTGTGGGCCATTATCATCCATTTCCATTAGGAAGTCCTCATCAGAAACTTTGCTCAGTAAGCGGGATCTGATTTTTGGCTGCAAAAAAAAAAAAAAATTAAATAAATACAATGAAAAATTGAATGAAGAAAAAATGTAGGGACAAACTGTGATCCTGCTCATTTTAGGTGTAGTCCGTACACACACGCATTATAATGATGATCAGAATCGTTCAGCACTGGCCATGACAGAGGTACAAAAATTAGGATTTTAAAATGACAATGCTTAGTGGACATAATGAGTCGTAAGTAGGAGTTAAACTAAAAAAGTATAGCGTGGACAAGACATGCTGTGGGCTGCATGGGCAGACGTTGGACATATAATAGTTACAATCGTAGTATGACCATTTTCGGGGGTATATACTGAATTATACGAGCACGAAAGGACACAATTTAAAACACGCCAAGAACAACTGCGTATAATCAAAATTGCTCTGCAAATTGCATTGCTGTTCAGTTGAAATGGAATTAGAGACATCAACCGGAAGTATGCGATACTCTTACATTTCAAGGTAAGAGTGGCGTTAGTTGTTGAAAGTTGCAAAGCTGCTAGCTTCACAAGCTAACTTGTTTTATTATTCTTTTAAGATAACAACACGAAATGCAGTTTGTTAAGGCGCGAAAAGGAGGGTGCAGTACGATAAGCCGCGAATAAAAAAATGGGAATAAAATTTTTCCCAAATGTGTTTCAAAACATCAACATTACACCTTCCTGCCAGAGTCGGAGTCGATTTGCTAGCATTCAGTTAACACAACTTTCGATGCCTAGCTAGGTTTGCTTGCTGACCCGGTGCTTGCAATTCCAAACGATAAACTCGACAGTTTGTCGTGTCTTTGTGAGGTTTGCTTACCAGAGGAATGGATCAAGTGCAGTCAACTTGTTTTGGAGACGGTAGGCTGAGCTGACAAACACACACACAGGGAAAGATTTCGCGGGACAGTGAAGATACACTCAGATTGTAACACAAGGCACCCTAGTACTGGGATGACCGATTACACTTGAACGCAGCTTTCTGATACCGCACATTAATATGAAAAACCGTCACTGGGGTGAAATACACCTATACTGTACAATATTTAACACGAAGTGCGTATTTTATGTTGAAGTTTATTTAAAAAGAAAGCTGTCATGAATGAAAATACAATAATCAAAAAAACTCAAGCGGTGACATATTTTAAACGCCCCCTGCGTGTCGAGCGTGAGAAGCTGACGCACTCCCGCAGATCTCCGGACGCCGCCGCCGCCGCCGCTTTCACTCTGCCACTTAACACTAGCTTCTTCAACCCCTCGACAGACACAACGGCCGTCCAACGATTTTGAAACCAAAGCGGTAAGGCAATATTGGACGTCCGCAGTGTCCCCGCCATAATAATGTAGTCGCGTTAACAGTAGAGTTCCCAATCATGTAACACAAGCTAGCGTTAGTTGGCGGCAGTAAACACCCCTCTTGTTTGTGCGTGACAGCTCAGGGCGCCGGTGTTCGGCCGTTCTCAAGTGTTAGCAAGCCGAGGCGGCAGGTAATACTCGTTAGCTTAGCCCCTTTAAGCCACCCGACTCTTACCACATTGTGTTGCGCTGTTTTTTTTCCCTAAACACGTCAAAATAATAAAACACCCTGTCCTACAAAAAGAAACGTACGCTAGCCACCCTTCTAAGCACGGTAAACTTAAACGCCATCGCGCAATCTAATAACTTTTAGGCCCGGGTTCATCTTCGCTAAATGTACGCCGAACAAATAGTGTGAAGTCAGGTTGACGCTAACTGCTAGCCAGCACCCCCAAACACAGATCCCCACTTCAATGAACACTCACTTAAAAAGCGTTTTCCTGGTTTAAAAAAAAAAAAGCCGTCGCACATAATTCGCATGAGATGCAGATCACGAAAATCTGCGGTTCTAAAGCTTTACTAATACGACGGGCGCATTAGAATGGCCATATTTTGACCTGAAATTCGGAGTGACGTCTTGATGTGGGGTAGGGGTGCCTGATCCACAACTTGTGTCCGTGTTTGTTTGTTGTCCAAGTTGCTCAAAATCAAGAGCTTAAACAACTGACTTCGTTTTCCCTAAAATATCCAATTTGTCTTGCACATTACATGACATGGTGTTGATTTATTAATATCAAAGTAATGTGCCATAATGTAATGTGCCATGTTTCCTACAAGGGATTAATAAAGGATAAATCATTAAAAAGGGGTTGCAGGAGGTACAGCAATCGTCTTTGGAACCAAACATTCCTGGTTCGATTCCCGGCTCCTCCTAGTGTGTCCAAGTGTTGTTGAGCAAGACACTGAATCCGTAACTGCTCCCCTGGCGCTGATGGTTGGCGGCTTACCGCTCATGGCTCATCCATGATGGAATAATTGCAGAGAACTAATTTCCCCACGAAGGATTAATAAATTAAAAATGTATTATTATTATTATCAAACAAAGCCTGGATGAGTAGATGACAGGGTGACAGGGAGCTCCATCCCACCTGATCAGCTTACCTGTGCTTGCCGAACAGGGAGTTCTATAGAGTTCGCACTTTTGAAATACAGTCATTAAGTTAACCCACGGTTTATTTGATATGACCTGAATTGCAGTAACTGAATCACTGAAATTGTGCAATGGAATTGGCTTGTCAGCGTCAAATTTTATAAACATTTGTGTAAACACAGTGGCTTGGTCTTCTAATGGTGAACTCATAAACTTTGCGTGACACCGTAAATAAGACCACGCGGGAATAATAAAATCTCACCACTTGTTTAATCAGTAATTGATCTGCCTATTACTCAGTCGCAAGAAAAAATAATGATTTATGGCCTCATCGGCTCAGATTACAGAAATGAAAATTATCGTGTGCGCGTGGCTACCACTGAGGCAGATGGGCATCCTAATAGTATTGGTGTCATGAAAGTGTCAATAGAACCTGGCGGATGTGGTTAATGTATTCACTTTAGTTTTACAATATTATCTTTCATTAACATTGGCTTCTCTCGGGGGTTGTGATCATACTTATTTTTGTGTGGTTTATAATCAAATATTCAACACACATGGTTTCTCTCTCTTTTGCTGAACGTATTATCCATAACATCTTGGCTCAGACTGTTTACTGTGTCTACAAGTTGCAAAACGCCATACGAAAGGCTTAAAATAGATATAAAAAATTGTTTGCTAATCCACTGTGATGGGATGTCTGGTCAGGCTGCTTTCGGTGCTTGCCTGTTGACCATTCATTACACAGGTTAGGGCACGTTTGGCGCTGATGACATTATCTGATATCGAGGCTGAGGATGGCGTGTTATAGCCCTCTGAAAAGATGTGGCTCAATGTCTAAATAATTCATTGCCTTCCAGGGGGAAATCTCTCTTTCCTATAATATTTGGTCAGGGCCATTAAATAATTCAGCCATCTATCCATAAATTGTTTGTTCAATTGGTGACCTTTTCATGGAATTAAGGAAGCACAATAATAAATTCTTCAGAGACCTGGCATAACGAATGGTACAATTATGAGGCAGGATTGGATCAGATTGGTGGTCGCAGCTCAGTGTTGGTTGCTAAGTGACAGCAGGAACTTTTCTGCCCTCTGTGTTTGCTGTTAGAGTCTGAGTGACTGAAAGGACAAAAACAATCACATTATAACAGTCTAGACTTGAACCCGTTAGTGACTTCCTAAGTCCCTGACAGCCCGTCAGTCACTTAGTGTTGAAAGTGCGTCTTGATTTGTTCTTTCCTCTCTTCTGACCCCCATCTTCATTTTATCCATGTTACCTCATCCTCATGTACAGAAAATGTACAATACTTTTGAATATATTAACAAGTCAAGTTGAGATCTATAAATGCTTATTGTTTTCCCTCTCTGAATGCTGTAAAATCCTGAAAGGTAGCTTGAGATGAACTGGGTCTGATCATGCACAAGATGAGCATTGCTTTCTATCCTTAAGATTATAGTTTGCCTTGAGTGCATTGTATTACAGAATCTTCCTTCTCTTCCTTTTGTGATGGTTGGTGCGTCAGGTTTTCTGAGTCAGTGGGATTAGCCATAGCCCCGTCTTCGTGTATGGAAAGCAGGGTGCCAGCTTTATTGGAAGGTAGCCCAGTGAACAGCTCGGCCTCTCAGCGGCCAGCACCTCCCCATCGACTCTCCACCTGGTCTTCGAGCACCTAGCTGGCCATGGACATGTTCTTATCTGCTATCGTCTTCCCCTCCCCTTTTGCCTTCTCCCTCTCTCCTCCGCTGCCTCTTTCACCTCCTCTGTGCTCCTTTCTCCGTCTTATCGCTGTTGCTGCTTTGCCTTCCACCCGCCTGCTGTCTTATCTTCCCCTCCTTCCTTTCAGCCTTGTTCCATCTATCCCATGTCCCTGCCTGCCCTTTTCCTCCCCCTCCCCCGCCTCTATCTGAAGCAGAGTAGCTAATGAAGAGCCCCATTTAGCTGGTGACTTTGGTTCAGTCAGTGCTCCGTAGCACCGGCCGGTCTCGGCCGCTGTGACTGGCTGTTGAGGCTCTGACATCACGCGGGGGCCAGCTGTTGATTTGGCGCTGTCTCCAAGGCTGGCTGGCTTGATGGTTTGTGGCAGGTAGACTTGTGCTCTCACAGCATCCTCCTCCTCTCTCTCTCTCTCGCTCACTCTCGCTCACTCTTCCACTCTCCCTCCCTCTCTTTATGACACCCGCTCCCCCTCGCCCTCTTCCTTTTACACTCCCCTCTCTCTGTCTTCCACCCTCACTCTGTGGAGCGAGCGTGCAGGAGGCAGCAGGCAGCTGCTGAGGAGCGAGCTGAGAGAACACTCCAGCCTCCTCAAGTAAATTGTGCCTCCTGTACAATGGAAACTAAGCGGCCAAGTAGCAGAGGGGATGGAGGGCAGAGCTGCCGGGCAGGTAGGTCCTGCAGCTTTTGGCCGCTTTATTAATGGTTTGCCTTAATGGTTGCCCTTTTCTGATTTTTATTTATTTTCTTCTTTTTTTTTTTTTCCACACGCATTTGCTGTTTTTCCTTTTTCACCCATCTAAAAAATGAGTAGGCTGCAAAAGGTTTAGTTTTAGAACCATATAAAAAGAACCCGTGCTCTAATTCATGTTTTAATACCTAAATTCATGGTGAAAAAATATCAGCAGGAGCTTTTCTTGCGTCTTTTATCATTGCGCTGCTGCGGGTCACTTATCAAATGTGCATGTTTTCTCTTTGGCTTGATAAACCGAGTGGAACATGACATTTGGTGCGCTGTCAGAGCCGTGTGACTCCAAGCTGAGCCAGAGAGCCCAGTGGCTCCCTGGTTAGCTGCGAGTCGCCTCTTCTTCATTACGAGGGTAATTTACCAAGATCAGCAAATAAGAGGCTTTTCTCAACATTGTTCTCCAGCCGAGCTCTTGTTCCGGCCCCCCTGTTTGTTCTGCAGGTGTTTTCTGCAAATTGACTTTTAATGACTCAGACAGACTTTCCAAGTTTTTCTTCTCTCACAAGGCTCCATAGATTAAAACTGCAAGGCTTGCATGTTAGTTGACTGTGTTTATTGTTTCTCCTCTAATTGCCTAGATTGATATTCCCAGGAAGCTCTCCTTTGGGATAGCTAATGGATTACCTACATGCCTGGCTGTGGATTTAATTTATTAATGCTGACTGGCTGTGTCTGTGTTGCGCCTTTCGCGCTCCCACCGCCGTAATGTGACCTGAAGGCAGGCTGAGCAGTGCAATTAGACGCTCATTTGTGCCTGTTTTTCTTTTTTAGGTTCGTTCAGTGGGAGCTTTTACAGGCAGTTCCTTAAACTGACACAGCCTCAGTTGCCCTGAAATTGAGGCACGCAGTGTATGAAAGTGATATAATTTCACAGGCTTTACACTAATGGTTTCCTGGTCCAATTATATAGCTCCCCTGTCAGTGCTTTCCCTGCTTTGCAATTAGCAGAAATGGGTAGAAAATGGGAGATTAGTTACTCAGTTAAGCGAAGCACAAAAATCAATTTTATTGCAGCACCGCAAGTGCAAACCAGCATTAGTAACCTAATTAGCTGTTTATTTGAAGCTGGATTTTATTAGGGTGGGTGCGGGTCTTGACGCTGTCATAGTCAAAATTCATTTTTTTGTGTGGTTGTTAGGAAGTCTGTAAATCAAAGTATCGGCATGAAATATTTGGTTGCCTCCTCTGTGGGTAAAATGTCAGTCTGTTATTGTGTTCTGCTCAAAAGCAGAGAGTGGTTGACACACTGTCGCCCACAGAGCTCTATATCTGTTGCTGAGCTTTTGTTTCACAATGCTTCAGTGATTTATAAAACTGGCTCGTGCTCTAACATCCATTGTGTTTCAAATGTTTGATAACACTCAAACCATTGTCCGTTTCATTTTTATTTACATTTTTCATGTGAAGCTACCAAGACTCAGCAAGGCATATATTTGATTTCAATCTTTAATATGCGAGTGTATGCGTAAGCTTTTTTTCAACATGATTCTTAGAAATCCACTGTAATTTTTCCTTTTGATCTGGTTAAACGCATTAAAAGATGAAGATTTGTGTCTTTTTACTGACCCTTTTCTTGCGATCATCTTGTGTTCCGCCCAGGATACAGCAGAGTTTTAGGGAGGGCTTGAGGCTCCCTCACCTAAAATTGAGCTGGTTATTGCTCAGGAGTCATGATCCATACAGAACAGAGAGGTGTGGGAGGGAAAGGTCAGTTTGCAGTGAAAATGCAGGTGTGCATTAGGGTGAAAGCAAATTGGTATATTGAAGTGTGTGTGTGAGTGTGTGTTTGCGCGTGTATGCATGTGAAAACCGTCACGAGCCTGCTCTTATGTAGAATTATAGAATTTTTTTTAGTCATTAGCTTGCCACAATTTGTCCATGAGAGGAGTCTGTTAAGAGCCTGCTGTATCATTAACTTACGATAGTTGACTGCCACCCACATGATGACCCCACTGTGAGTATTTCGACAATTAATCTTGGTCCGGACAATATTAGTGCGCATGTGCGTGGCTTTACATTAACTTCGGTCCTCAAAAGATCATTTGAGTGTCATCTGCAGTATGAGTTATGCTTAAATCAAGTACTCCTATATTACCATAAATTAACATTTCTAATTTCTGCAATTAAGTACCTTTAGTTCTTGTATTTTTGTATGTGTGTGCACATGTGAGTTTGAGGCAGCTGCTGTGCCATTGGGCATGGCAATAAAGGTGGAGTGAATGGGCGATGTGACACTCAACAGTGCTAGAGGGAGCCTCTTTAAGGTTGCTGCGTTCTGCAGCGACTGTAATACCAATGAACCACTCCCTGTCAGCCCCGGCACAATACTAGAGGATGCATAGACAGAGTATCTCAAGTTCACATTTCTGCATGTGTGTTGTGTTATGATTTGTTAAAAACTGCTGAACACCCATGTTTGTCAAAACCTTTTTTTTTCGGGCGTGTCCGCTCTGCTGAATTATTCTGCAAATAAGTCTCTGCCGGTCGACACTCACGCACATAGAATGTCAGTGTAAAGTCTTGAAATTAGGCAACTAATCCGCGACTGCAATGTCAGCTCAGCAGCTCTGGTCATAAAACCCAGAGCGCCCCTGGGCAACGTCAGCTGCACTGCTGTCAGAGCAACTTTTGAGGTGTGTGTGCGTGTGTGCGTGTGTGCGTGTGTGCGTGTGTGCGTGTGTGCGTGTGTGTGTGTGAGAGAGCGATGGCTGCGGGACTAGCTCAGAATTTGAAATCAGATTCCACTGTCCATTTCATGTTTTGAGTTGTTCCTGTTGCCCACTGCAGCTTTAATTGTCACCACAGCCGAGTGCTTTGAGACCCAGAAGAGAGACATGAATGTCTATCAGCATCAGAAAATATGACCGACAGATATGAGGCGAAAGAGATTCAGGTTGCTCTTAAAACACACCGGTTCCCCTTGCAACAAACTGCATGTAGTATTTTCATGTAAGTAATCAAATTACATTGACATTGATGAATGGCTGCTGCCTTGGGCATCACACCTGTCATTGTGTGAGATAGATATGCTGAAGAGAGCAATATCCATTAGGCAAGGTTTGTTTTCATATTCAAGCCCGATGAGGTAAATTTGTCCTGTTCTTATTTTCTATCACTGCATATTAGATCATTTCAACATATCTGTGATTGAACTCCAACATGAAGCGGCCCTGTGTTTGTGGTTCTGTGAAACAAGTTGAACAAAAGCCTGCTGCACAGCGCTCCCTCCTGTCATTGTGTAAGTCCATGGTGCTGCTGCAGGGTCAGGAGTATTATGGAGTGAGCAGAGTTCCCACTTGACCTTTTTTGGGGGGGGTTCACCAAGTACGTTTTGCAAGAATCAGGCAGGCTTTGGCACTGTTGGGTGCCAGAGTTGGCACAGTGCCTTTGCCAGTTCACTGAGAGAGAGATTAAGGGGGTGAGAGAGAGAGAGGGATGCAGCAAGACAATGAGAAAATCTACTGCAGGAAATAATCTGAAACATGGCAGCTATTAGGGCTTAAGTCAAACAGGGATGTTGTATTTTTTCGCAGTGTGAAGGAAGGACATTGCTAACTAAGTGTAGGTCTTCAAATATATTTTCAAGGCCAGGACAGAGTATTGCTGAATGAAAGGGATGATTAAGGGCCACTTTGTATCTGAAAAGTCTTTTTTTAATGAGACCTAAAACAAATAACCAACTGATTTTGGGAGTACATGAAATGATGAATCTCCAAGCTCGCCAGCCCAGACAATTTAGTCAGCAAGTCAAACATATCCTTTAAAAGACAGGAAAATAGTAGTAAAAGGTTTTTTTTTTTTTTTTCTACCGTAACAATTTAAAATGATGAGGGTTTCTGCTCGGTTTTGTGTAGTTAGCAGCTTTGTTCTTTGCCTTTTGAAATATCCGTTATCCCAACCACTTTTACCTCGCAGTTTAGCAGGAAAGGAATTTGTTGTAAAATAGATGACAGCTTGAAATGTATGTGCCACCACATGGCAGAGTATTTCTCAGCTGAGAAATGCTGTCTCTTTCTGCTTCCCTCTGAATTCCTAATGCCTCCCGTTGCCTCTGCTGTGCTCCCATCTCTGTATTCATCCATTATTTATGCCACAGAGACACGCACAGGCCTGGAAATACACACTTGCCACCCCCCATCACGCACATACACAAATAAATAAATAAAATTAGAAATTTGCTGACATCCTGAATGCTGTCAATCTGGACGACCTTCATGGCAATGCCCATAGAAATGCTCCTAACTGCTCACCTCGCCCAACCCTAACACCACTATGCTAACCCTGTGCCTCTCTCGATGACAGGTCAGCAGGGGTCATGAGGGTGTTGGAGGACCCGGTTGCTGTTCAGAGCAGCTGAAGTAGACATGGGCCAAGAAGTATCGGATGGATTCGGTAGGCTCAGCCTCATCGACTTCACCGGCTGCATCCTTGTTGCCTCAACCACCACGCACCGACTACTCACCAAGTATGTTTCTGGTTTTGATTTTGATTTATATGATTAGCAAGCCAAGAAATGTGATAAATACTCAGCATTTTGGTGTAATGAAACAATCTCTGTAAGTTGTCCTAGTTTTGTTTTGCATGTTAACTGACAAACCATAGTTATATTTTACATTAGTTTGACAGTAATAAAGTATTTAATCTCAATATATTTAACAATATTCTAGGTATTTTATCTCTTAGCCCTGGCATTAAAGATCATACCATAGAATCATTAGACATAGTCTCATATTTACCGTAGGAGTTTAGAGATGTTTTTCGGTTCTTGATCGCACAGCTATGCATTCTCTACCTGATATCACTCTGTCATCAGTGAACCACTATTAAACATGAGTAATGGATATTCCTATTACTTTGAAATGACACTCGGGCTATGCCTCACCTTCATGCTTCAAGAGCTTTAACCTTTTACACAAAAATGCTTTGCAATATTAATGTTTTCAAAAAGATGATGCGTCCAGCAAACATGAATACACACTGCCTTTCTTTTCACATTCAGAAATCCCTGTACAGCAGCCTTTGTCAACCAGATGGTCCCAACTTCTGACCTGGTTTAGCCTTACCCTGTTAGATAAATGGCTAAACAAAGTTCAGTAATGTACCTTTTCTTGGAGAAGATGGCCCTTCCAATTTTGTATTTGTCTACCCAAATTTCAGTTTCTGCCTAGACCATTGACTTTGGCCAGTACCAGCAGTTACAAGAGCTTCCGAGCTTTGCAAATATCAACCTAATTTTTTTGAAATACAGATTTACATGAACAACTGAAAACAACCTAATTACCGTGGGCCACGCTGTATCCATCCATACATTGGTGGAAGAGGGAGGAAGGGGTTGCAATGTAGGGATGGGGCGTCGCCAACAATAATGAATGTTATCTTTGAGGTTGCAAGTCAAAAGGTTGATAACCACCACCCAACAGCATGGTTTACTGCTAACATTTGTCTTATGACATGACTTGGTTGACCCCTCGTGCATAAAAAAGTATATATATTTTTTTCTTTTTCTTTTTTTTTCAAATAAACATTTGTCATGTTTTACAATTTTTGCATAGCAAACCCTGTGACTTGAGTAGGGGGAAAAACTGCTCCAAATCTTCTAACCGGGCATTTGATTACTGCTGGTAATAAGGTAAGGTGCAATACATTCAGACTGATGTTATGGTATCTGATGGTTGACATCAGTATACTGATACGTGTTTTTCAAAGTGTTTATTTACATCTCCCTTTAAACAAACAAAAAAAAAGAATTAACGAAGTCATTGTGCGTGTGGCTGAGGGCTTTTGCAGTGGCAGCAAAAAATTTGAATCGATCCATTACATGCTAGTTTCGGATTCTTGTAACCCTAACTTCAATGAAACCTAATATGATTAACTTCAGTGTAACCAAAGTTGTCCAGTTTCTAACACTGAGTAATATGATGCAACCTGAAAGTGTAATTTCAAAAAATAAACAAGGGAAAACTAAATCACAGATCTGCCAGGAAACATAATTTATATTTCCAAGTTTTTGCTGTTAAATTGGGTTAAACTTAGACATACAGAGTGCGTCTCAACCTCAGAAAATAATGGTAAATATTTCGGAAAAGCTTTGGGAGGATTATCATCAAAGTAAATGATTAAAATTCATGACTATTTTTAATCTCCAGTTGTTTTAATATTTCAGAAATTGAAGCAGGTGATGAAAATTATGCAATCCTCCATATAAGGCTAGAAATATATGCCGTTTTAAAGAATATATATTTCAGTTTAAGCCAGTTCAAGTTCTAGTTAATATCAGTAAAGGAAAACTGTTAGTGAAACACTTCTGATAAATCCCTGTTGACCTGTGAAACTTTCAAAAAAACAGGAATAAATTAACCTACCATTTGTAAAGGGGGTGTATCAGATAGCTGCCCTGATATCACAGTATACTGATGAAATCCAATAGCTGCTGTTACTATGATTGGATCACTAGTACGATGATACTGCTGCAATATTATGGAACAGGAATGCAGTCCATAAGATAGCCTTTGCATTTCCCTAACATTTTAGAACAATTAGGGAGAAAATAATGCATATGACTAAGCCGCACTCTCAACATCCCAAGATATGAATGACTAAATGGTTGTAATTTATTTTAAATGCAGCCTTTTGAGCAATAGGGGACCTGTAAATGTTGAGCTTCACGCCAGTTCAAGTTGAGTTTTGTTTTCACCTCCCCTCACAATTTGCGTGCAGCATAAGTGGTATGAATAATTAAAGAATGAACCATGAATAACTCAACCATTGATGATGTAAGGTATTTTTCAGTTAAGTGGGGGTAAAGTAGCTGTTAACATTAATTGTGGGAGATACCATGTATCTTGGTAGTATTCCATCTCTGAAAATCAGGACCCGAGTCTCTGCAGTGGTCCGATAATGACACTAGAATTTGCAGGCTTATGTCTCACAACAAACAAGGTTATGATTCCACTATTTAACTTCAGTTTTAAAATCATTTATATATGTTTACCGGGAGTTGGTCATTTTTTGTGTATCCATAAAAATTACTTGTAAAACACTAGTTTTTAGAAGACATAAAGATTACTATAATTATCGCAATTTAACACGTTCCGCATTCTACAAAGCGTCATGGTTGTGCAGAAAACACTAAGCCTTTTTCTTTTATTTTAAACGTCGCAAATCCATTTTAGACGTCCTTTCAAACTCAGAGTTGAATGAAATTGTAAGTCATAGTCAAAAGTTAACTTAACAGATTGACCAGAATCATCAGTTAGCAACAAATCTGTGGGACAATGACTAGTCAAACATTTATCCTCAAATGGGTTGTTTGTGTGTTTGTTTCTTGAATGTTTTTACTGATCACAGAATGGCACCGACTCAACGCTGTTGTTTAATGTATTGTGAAGGGAGAAAAAAATGAGATGGAGTACCCCATATTTGCTCTAAACTACCTTGTTTTGGGTTTATCAAATTATCGTTCTTTGTGAAATCTATACTTTTGTGCACTTTAAAGGTAGCTTGTCCGGCACTAAGAACATCTGGGATTCTGAACAGATATTGTTAAATTACTTCTGCAACAAGGGCTGAGAAGTTCAGTTCAATATGTTTAAAGCTAAATGTAGTCCTATAGTTTATTCCAAGATGCTTGAAGAATTATTTGGTGAGAGACAAAAAAGCCATCCATCAGAAGGCAGGCTCTTGAAAATCTCTGCCCAATATTGCAAATTGTCAACAGGGTAACTCGAGAGACTTCACTCATCAAAATGTCAGTATAAGACACTAAATATTCAAAGGCGCGTGCAGCACTCTGGAGTATTAAGCTGTTTTCCATCCGAATGTAAAAATAATGTAAAGCAGCAGCCGGTGTTGCTTTTGTCAAACCACTGACAGGTCATTGAAATTCAACATTTGACTCTCCAGTGCCCAGCTGTGTTTTAGCTAACCTCCTTGCCCAGCATTGGCATAGCAGTACATTTGCATGACAGAAGGGCTCCAGAGACCAGTAGACCTCACTGGAAGTCAATTACTCTGACACAGAGGAATTGGATGGCACTTTTTCTAAGAGGGGCTTTTGCTTACTGTCTTAGCTCTTCGGAAACCAAGATAAACAATCACATTTGAGCCAGACGTTTTGCTCCTCCGCGATCAGATAAGAAAAGGACTTTGATCACCGCCAGCTAAGTAGGTTGATTCCCCAGCTGATGAATGAAAGCTGGGACACATGCATAGCCAGTCCCATACACGCTGGTCATGTGTATGGAGAGTTTTGATGTGCAAAGTGAATTTGATGAGCCCATTTCTAATTAACCTATTAATCATAGCTCTCATGTACCAGATGTCTTCTCTCCCTTCTTTTGCACACGGGTATGTGTTTCCCTGTATGGGGTCCGACTACATAATTAGGACATTATGAAAAGGATGAACTCTCTCCATGACTTTAACATGAGGAGGTCATGGCATCTCGCACCCATTTCCAACAATGGCTCATAACTGAAAAGAAGCTTGGCCTTTGCAATGACTAGCATTCATTTAGGATGATTTTTATAAAAAAAAAATATATATATATATATAATTAATGGCAAGGCAAATATTTCCTTGATAACTTCTTGCAACCCATCAGAGGTTATTGATAGATGGTAATGGCTGGAAGTGAATCTGATCTGAGAGGTGGTTTGAGTGATTCGTTTAATATTTTTGTTTCAAGAGGAAAATATGAAAGGCCAAAAAAACAGTTAAGAATATTGTGCTTGTCGGTGAATCTTAGAAAAAATGCTACAACAGTGGCCCAGAAAATTCATAATGCTACTTGCCAACCCAAGGTTTTTTTTTTTTTACTACACAGTTGAGAAATTGAGTTTATGTTGCCTGGCAACCAGACAAATTTGCCAAGCTCAGATTTCATTTCACTCTACTTATCTGACATTCCACCCGTTCCTTCTGACTTCCACTGGTTTTGGGGAGAGAGAAAAATAGCGGCCCATCACAGCTAGGTTTCATCTAAGGTGTATGTTTGATAAGAGGACAGACAGAGGAATGGGGACACCCAGCCTGTTAGGAAGGGTTGAAAATGGCAAGACGGCTGCAGTAGCTGAAGTAAAGCCACTTTCACACCAGTATCGAAATAAATAAATACATTTTTATATATATATTGCATAATTTGCCCTATCAGTGTAATTTAAAGGTTAAAATAAACAAAAACCGTTTCATTTTTGATTTGGGCATTTTAAACCGCCCCTTAGAAATCTGGAATTAATTCAAGGAGCCAAGAATGAGTGATTGGCAATTTTCTGACTTCTTGACCTATAAATTACTACAAAAAAAACACAGTTTGATCTCAATGTTTCAAACTCCTTTGTGGTTATGCGGCACATAATTTAAGATTGGTGGGGAAAAAAATAGGAAAACTGACACATGCACAAAAAAATGAAACTCCATTACAATCACTACAACTCTAGTAGTAGATATATACTGTACATTTTAAAGAAGTTTTAACCTTTTTATATACAGAAACCAAGTGTAAAGATATCCAAAAGTAAAAGCTTAACCTACACGAGTCAAATAATAAATACTGTGTGTTTGACTCTCCGACTTTCTGCTGGTCCACCACCCAGATTTTTTTTTTTGAATGATGTTCATTTGTAGCCCCATTGTAAATTGTATTTAGCATGGCATGACAATTATTATGTTGTGTTTGATTTTAGTTTTCCCAAACCTCTTTACAGAAATAAGTAACAGTGTCTTTTTTTTTTTTTTTTTTCTAAAAGCTTTGCATTCATGAGACGTGACCAAAGGTCAACCGATTTTCCTTTTGCATCATTAATCAAGGATTCATGATGCATTTGATTGGCTTATTTATGCATTTTTGCCATGACATTTTTAATATTTGTTGACAATTGAAGTGTTTAGAAGAAACAGATTGTTCAGATGTTAATGTTAGCACATTATGATTGATTTGACTACTCAACTAAACAAAGCAGCCCTCATTACTTTTATAAGATTGCTAGGCATTAATATAGCTCCCTACTGGAGGTTAGAGTTGGTTATCTGAATTTCTTGCACAATTCTGGAGAGCGACCTGGTTTTCCACTGCTGGTAAAACCGTCAAATACTTAGAGTAATAACCGTATTATTCTCCCTTTTTCTGGGATTCAATGTACTTCATCCCTCTGGGTGGTTAAAAAAATTGACCCTCATGAAAGTATATCTGTCTTGCAGGTTACCTGTCATTGCCAGCATCACCCAGTAAGATTCTACAATGAGAATGTCCGATAAAGTTGACACTGAAACAATGAAGGTTTCAGAGGCAACCGATAAAGTATCACCTTCAAAAGACAATGCCAGTGAGTCTGAAGTTTCTGAGCAGCGCCAGAACAACCGAGAGGAGCACGGCAGCAACAACAAGAGAGACAACCAGGTAAATAATTGCAAGAGTCATTCTGAAACACCCTTTTCTTTATTTGTTATAAATCTGATGGGAGAGGAAAATAATGCTGCGATTGTGCAGCTCTAAATCCCAACTAGTAATACTAAATTCATATATACTGTTCCACTGACTTAGTTTATATATGATGGAGCACATGTGAATGAACGGGAAGCTGCTCTAGCCTCACTCTGAAAAACATCTAATCATGGATGTTGGAGGTGTCAGTAGCCTAAATGGGCTGGGCCCATGTTAAGGACACTTGACACCCCACCAAACCACACTGCTTCTCTCCACACTCATCGCCATGAAAAGTCAGTCACAGCAAGTGTCAAACACCAATTGCCCCGGGGATCTGCTATTACCTGAAGGATTTAGGATGCCCCCTCTTCTTCCCCCTACACTGCTTCTTCAGCAAAAAAGAAAATAAAAAAAAATCCTGACAGATAAAATCAGCACTGCCTGAAATAATAATCCAAGGCTTGGCCATGCGTCACCATAACATTAAGGTCACTCCAAGTGAGAATCCATGGAAAAAGGCTTCGAAATCTCAATGCAGTTAAGATCTTGGGAAACTAGTGAATGTTTTCTGTTGTCAATGGGGAAAGCAGTGGGTCTGCTGGGGGTACAACACAGCTGAGATCCCTCAAATAAACTGCTAATTAATGAGGTCTCCGTGTCATTGCTACATCTGTGCTTTGGGACTTTGCAGAATTGTGGTTGTTAATTTGGCTTTTTACACTAGTGCTTACCGTTGTGTGTTTAATTTTTCGTTGTGTTTTCCATCCATATAAGACTGTGAAAAAGAGAAAACAATGAAAGATTTCGTATATTTCAGAAATCCAAACTGGGAATGTAAAGGATTGTCTCTTTTGCGACAACCTAAAAATAGGATTCAGGCCAATCTGGCCTTGTGGTTGCAAGCAGAGAGAGCTAAGAAGTCAGGCAGGCAGATAATCTGGAGCTCAAATCCAGGCTTATCTACCAACTTCCTGTTTCTGTGTAGCCCTGAGGAACAGAATGACACCAGCATGGGGGAGCTGCAGGGAAGAAGGGGACATCAGGAGTAGTTGAAGACCAGTTCAAAGGTTGTTGGGATGTTTTAGAACAAAAGTATTGAAAAATAGGAGGAGGAAATATTGAGAGTAAAAGAGAAGAAAAATATAAATTAAGCAGAAGGATGAAAGTACCCTCTCTACCAGCTTGGGTGGTACAATTAAGTCAATATAATAAGCCATTGACCCATTATATGTGGAACATGCTCTATCAGCAAATTGAGCATACGCCAGCCGAGACTGTGATTCTGTCCTGAGCTCACAGAACAAAAGGGATATTAAACTTTCCAAGGAAATAAATGTCTTTTGTATGAAAAACAGAAATCATGTGCACTTCCTTGGGCAATTCAGTACATTTGTGCCTCGAGCATAGTTCACATTACTTTGCTTTGAAGCGTCAGATCCCTGTACTTTACTGAACAAAACAACTTGCATGAAGTGATTATAGTTTGAATACTGCTTTACTGTGTGGCAACGGAGGTCACATATAACAGGATTTTTCACCTGGAGAAGCCCCTTAGAAGTTTGGCTGAACCCCAAAACGAAGTGTTTGTCATGAATACACATGCGAGAAATTACGAAAAAAAAGCATGCTCGAGACTAGGTCTCCTGGAAAAGATGTTGCACAGATTTGCTACAAACCACCAACACAAAGAACAAGAAAAGAATGACGGGGATGTTGACGTTTGCAAGTATTCACAATGCGCTCCCTGTGTCTAAAAGTGCCTGCTATTTGGAGTAGCATTTGAGCATGTGCGACAACAATCATCCATTCTAACATGGCCACTCCTGCAGGTTGCCCCTTCATTCTGTGTCCTCGACTGTTATGGCTCAAGCTCATTACTAATTCGATCTCCATATTTATCAAGTAATATATCAGCGTCAATGTGTCTGTAAGCCATGACAGATAATAGTTATGTCTCTACTGGTATTGTCTGTACTTAATCTAAAGTTACATTGCACGTCCTCCAAATCAGCTTATCTGAGGATGCTTTTAATGGTTCTTAGTGTGAAAGCTCTTCGTACTGTTCTAACTGATTAAGGGTACCATATTTCCAGCCAAGTGATATTCTTAACTCCTTAGAATCAACTGGAGGACTAAGCTCTTAATTTTGGAGTATAGTTTATTTGCATTTTCACTGATGAGGACTGATTTGGGTATGACCAGGAAATTGAGCTACCTAAGCCTCTTAAAAGGAATACTAAAAATATTTGTTTCATCGGGGAAATAGCGACCACTTAAATTGCTGTTTTGTTTTACCCTGCTTTCAGTGTTTTTGCTAACTAAACGTATTGACATTTAGTTACAACAGAACATTGTTCATGTGTGGAGTATAAATAAGCTCTGATTGACCAAAGTTGTAACACATGAAAGCACTACAAGTACTGTAAACAATACCACAGTACATCAACACATCCAAGAACTGATTGTTTGAAATCTTACACGAGTACATTTACTCCGAACATTTCTCCTCTTGATGAAACTCCGCCTGATCTGCAAGATGTGTCATCGCTTACATGCTCAAGCAAAATACTCACCCTTCTCTTGCCCCCTCTAAAACTGATTTATGTTTATCTGCTGTCTTTCTTAGAATACTGACATCTCCACATGTCTGATTTTTCCAGCCATTTGTAGTCATTGTATTTCTCATAATAACTTTGTGGTGACAATACATGCCAAGATGTGCTAGCAGCGCTGACGCGCCTGACCTCTGCAAATGGTTTTCAGCTGTGGAGGAGGCAAATCTAATTCTGTCGTTCTTGTAAGGCCAGGTTAAATGCCTGAAATGTTCATTGTGGGGAAAATGGAGCGGGGAGAGAATGGGAACAAAAAATAACTAGGTAGGGGGTGGCGGTTGCCCAAGTAATGGAGGGGCGGTGTAACATAAAAGCATTCCAACATAGGAAGGGGCAAACTGTGTGACTTTGTCACCATCTGCCTCCAACTCCTCAGTGCCGTCCTCTGCAGCAGGACAGGTGGCTGCTGGCTGCCCTACTTCTGCTGACTTCAGCCCTTTCCCGCTCCCCCAGTCCCATTCCTTTATCTCCTGCCGGCATTGTTCATTCCCCACTGGCCCCGCACCGCTCAATTAACTGGTGTAGTGGTGCGCTCATAGTCCCAACGCCCACCCAACCTCTCCTCCACATCCATTTTACCTGATTTGGAAAGGGGGCACAGGAGGTCACAAGCATTGGAGATGAGCGAACAGCAGTCCATTTCACTTTTCTATGTGTGTTATTTGGCCTTCAAGCTCAATGAGGGAGGGGGGGGGTGTCTTTTTGATTTTTAGAGGACAGGTGGGAAGGACAGAGATGTGTGTGCGTGTGTGCATGCACACATATTGGGATTAGGAACCAGAGTACTGGGCTCTGATACAATTTAGTCTGAATTGGCTCCTGCTAGGTCCCTTCCCCTCCTCAGCTCTTCTATGCACACTACTGTGAGACCTTCTGTTTTATGTGCAAAACACACACGCACACACACACACACACACACACACACACACACACAAGCACTAGTGCATGAAGCGCAGAGGCACCAAGCTGTCTCACACACTGTTGGGCGATAGGACTCTTCTTTCTCCAAGTTCACCTCCAGCGCCTGGGTCTGATTCACATGACAGCTAAATGGAGCTGGGTGGAACACACAACACTGACCCGAATCCCTGGCAGCCAAGTGTCTGGCTTTTGTTTTCTACAATGTGTGTGCGTGTGTGTGTGTTTGAGGCAGGGGCCCTACAGTGCTGTCTTTTTGGAAGCATATGCTTTGTAAAAATTAATTCACACTCCCAGGACATGGTGAACGTTCAGCACGTGATATTCTGTAGCAAAGGGAATATTCATTCTTGCATTTGCAGATTAATGCATATAATTTGGTCTTTACTTTCTCAGTTATGATATTGGTTTTAATTTGGTTTGTTTTCTCTTAGTGTCTTGTGATTTTTTTTTTTTTTTTTTTTTTTTTTTTTTTGAGCTGCCAGAGCCCTGTTGAAAAAGTGAATCAATACAAAATTGTAGACCAAGCATGTTTTAATTGAAAAAGTCTTTACTGGTTATTAAATGTAACTATCCTCTTTTTTTCCTCCCCTAAAGTTGTGATTAATGTTTGATACCTTATTTCTTTTGCACTTTGCCTCCAACATTATCCCTTACGTATGGACAGCCCGTGAAGTACTTTAAGGTATAGTATCCTCGACTTGCATGATATGCAAGGATGCTACATACCGTTTCGTGCACTCAAATTATTTGCTTTTGAGTTGGAAGCTGTTCCGTTTTTGTTTTTTCCGTCAAACAAGTTATCGTGCAGTTTAAATGTTTCATGGTTGTGGACATCATAAATAACTTCCATTCTGTGATTTAGGAATACATAAGTCACGAAGTAAAGTTTGTTTGAGGCTTCGCTGCTGACGTCCCATAAGAAAGCATGAATCTATGTGTCTGTCGAGGTTCTCAGTCATCCAGATCATGGTGGATTCTTGTCAATCTTCTGGTTGTGGCAACTGGACTTGAATTTCTTCACTTGAAAATGTTTCACCCTTTATCCAAGAGGCTTCTTGAGTTCTGGAAGTTCAGTGAAATGTCTTCAAAGTGAAGAAATTAAAGTCCAGTTGCCAAGACCAGAATAATTCAACATGGATCCATGTATTAATGCTTCTTTCATTTCCAATTTTTGTTTTATTCTGATTACGTTTTGAGTTAATCAGAGCGGACAGGTCTATGACATTCTTGGTCTATGACAAAAAGATTTGTCTGATTATTGCCCACTGCCTGTTTGTGCCTTACTTTGGCCCATAATTGTGCCTTACTTTGGACCATAATGATATTAATACAGTTTTGTCTGCGCCTGGTTGTAACTTTGCCCACCTACTCGCACCCCCATTCCTCAGTCCAACACCAGGCTAAAGCTTGTTCGGAGCCTGGCAGTGTGTGAAGAGTCCTTTCCTTGTCCTATACCTGAGCCTTCAGCTGTCTGTCAGGTAATAACCTTTCTGAGTGTATCTACATGCAACCACTCTGTGTTCACATGGAGTTTATCTCATCATCTCATCAATTTGACATATAAGTGGTTGCTTCAACGCTGGCCCATTTTGCTAAGCTATCATTACACATGTAGGATTGCTGACCATGGATCCACTCATCACAGTTAAGACATAAGACTTCCAGTGCTTAATGTGTATTCTCCATCTGACAAATTAAATACCTGGCTGAGGCAGACTGATAACAACATCCCATCATCAGAATTAGAAAGTGTAGAGGCCCCAACAGTGGGACATCCATTAATTTCCAACTCTTCTTTATGCATCATATCTCCAGCCAAAGCCCCCCCCCCTCTCTTCTGAAATTCCTCCCATTATTTGCTACCCTGCACAGCTCCCGGCTTGGACACACACACACACACACACACACACACACACACACTCACACACGCAGAAAGGTGTGTCTGTTCCACGTAATTCAGCCAGTCAGCACCCTGCCCCATAACCAGAGGGCGGTGTTATTCCCACAACAGTCCCTCATCATCTGCACTCACACAACGTCCTGTATTACTGCCATCAATCATGAAGAGGAAATTACAATTTCCACACGTCAGCTTCTGAGAGCTGTGTAGGACTCTAATTGAATACTCCTGATATTTCCCCTGTTCCTGTTATTGGACCCAGAATCGAGACGCCTCTGTGCATGGCTCCGTGGCGCACCTAACCTAGAGGGGGTGAGGCAAAGCAATAACAACTCAGAAAACAACACATTTAGATATAACAGTGCCCATTCCTGTTCAAATTCTCCTTTCCTATACAGTAAAACTTCTGTTTTGAACCACATCAGGTAAAGATTAAGTGTTTCTAACCTCTCAGTTCATTAAATGTTTTTCCCATTTTGCCTTATTTTCCTGACCAGATTTCTTTTTATCCTAATTTAACATTTGCATTTTGTGTTGTACCATTTAAGCACATCATTGAATCAAAAATTGTTATCCAATTATTATGCAAAATAGTCAAACACTGATTGGGGAGAATTTGAGTATGAATAGATATATTCAAAGTATTTTTGAGCAGCAATTGTAAACCAACAACAGAGAGACACTAATCTCATTGGAAACCAATTTAAAATGTCTATTTATTTTTTTTTACATCAAAATACTAATTTGGGCTCAGGAAGAAGATAGATATGAGACTTTCCTCTGCCAGTCTAAAGCCCACAAGTAAGTCTTCCAGTGTTTTCCCATATCAGAATTTTCATTGCAATCAAAGCTCCACATAGGAGGCTCGTCAGTAATGATTCTGACGCTGGAGATGAAAATACAACATATCTAGGGCCGCACCAGAATATTACAGACAAAATGCAGGTCATTTGAGATCAACATTTTCTGTTATCTCAAAATTCTGCGCATTCTTATAATCTTAGTCTCTTTGTTAACATTTGCTGAAACAGATGGTTTTTCATATTGCTCTCAGACCTTTACTATCATTAGTGTTTCGAATCAGACTTGTTCTTGAATGTATTGTCTGCCAGCTTGGTCAAAGGTTTCAACCCACATACAGAATGATGGGGAAACCAAGTTGGCATCCACTTTCTTTCTCTGTCCCTGGTCTGCTTTGTCCACAATTGACTTGCTGGCCACTCTGAATGTATAACAAGGACCACAACCTGCCGTTGACATAGTGTGAGAGATTCAGGAAGATACTTTTTTTATTTTGTGTACAATCCTTTATTCATCCTCCTCAATTGTATACTGCTGCTATGACCCCGCGTGTGAATCTGTCATATGGTTTCCAAAAGATGCAAAAGCCAATTTCAGTAGCCTACAGCTTGACCGGGCAGCGTGTGTGAGCTAATGTTGTCACTAATTATTTTGTGAATGAACAGGACAAATCTCAGGGTCAACATTTCACATGGGAGCAATAACAGCTGGCCAGTATCATGAAGTGCCATAAATGTGAGCATATGAATCCCTTCTCATGAATAATACTTGTGATTTCTCTCACGTCTTGTGTTTTCTGCAAACACAAGAGGAAAAGTTAAAAATATGACATCCCTCAGGATATCTGCCTTAGGAATTTCATGCAAACGTCTTCTGCATTGTGTCTAGTTCTGAAAGTTTGACGTGTAGCTATGATTGCTTACTTGTTTAAATAAAAACCTTCGCACTAAACTGTTCCATGTTAATAGAACAAGAAAAACTAATTGGATTTATATTTTGACAAGCACTGTGATATTCCATGTCAATCCATTTGTCCAGTTCTATTATACAATCTTGGACATGTATTCTTCATCATGAAATCAATCGGGCTTTTGAAAAGGTGTGCGGTAACTCAGTGGTCCCCAACCCCTGGTCCCCGGAACTGGAACTGGTCCGCGGATCATTTGGCACCGGTTCGCAAAGAAAAGTTTTTTTTCATTACACCCTCTGGATCTCATTTTGAAAAACGAATGTTTCCACCTTCACCTTACTGCTGCACTTAATCTTGTGCTTGCCAAATATAAAGTGTAATTGCTCTATTCAGATTAAATACAGTCAACTGACAATAGTTTTTATTATATGAGCCCCCGCACCTCTAATTGGTCCACGGAAACATTTTCATGCATAAACTAGTCCCTGGAACAAAAAAGGTCAGGGACCGCTGTGGTAACTGACAGCCCCTTAAGAAGGAAGTGGCAGCAAATTGTATCCTAACTCGTGATGCCTCAAAATATGCCAATGTATAAGAGTTGTGGTTTTCTTGTATTCCACCCACTTCTCTATTAACTATTTCGTTCTTGTCAGTGATCTTAAATCTGTCTGAATGTTTGCATCTGCATAAATGCACATGAGCAAACATCTGCTTTTTAGAGTGCCGAAATCCCGGACCCATAAAGTCTAAACATTTCCTCTTTCCATCAGTTGACAGGGCTATCTCTCTTCACTGTCAAGCTGTAGGCAATAACAAAAGGCTGTATGGATCCATAGGCTGCCTTAACCATCTCCACGTCCTGAAAAGCTGTGTAGTCCCCTGCATTGTACGCCCGGCTGTCAATTCCAATCAATGGCCAATAGTTAAAGGCCTCTGAATACACGCTGTACTTTTTGTTTTAGACTGACAGCATGTTCATTACACATTCAGAGGACCATCATTTGCACGCTGTTTTTCCTTTATTCTCAAGGTAAATGGATGTCAAGAAACAAATGAGGCAGCTCGCAACAGCTGCACATCAACCAGGCGGCTTCCATGTGATGCCGAGGGTGGCATTAAGCAGCAAACATCACTTCTTGCCAGACAAATCCTTTTGCTTTGACGGGCGCGCACACATGAACTCGCTGTCACTTGTGCGACGCACACACCCCGACTCATTTCCACTTTTCTCCCAGTCTTGCTCAGGCAATTAGTCAGTCACAGTTCTCATTAGCATATTACATTTTCACATACATTCGGGGTGTCTTAGAATGAGGCAGAAAGCAGCGTCTCATTATCTTGCTCCACAGCTGTTTCGGGGATCAAATTCGTGACCTTTCTCAGTTATGAGTTGCTTTTGCCCCACCGTGTCACCCTTCTTTCACTCACTCATTCATTCAATCATTTTTTTTCTCTTATATGCACACACCATGTAAGACTTGCGTTGGCTTTGCAGAGTTGCGTTTAATCCACTTTTGGTGCAGTAGCAGTCCTTCTCCTCTTCACCTTTTCTTCGAGCCTTTGTAGAATTGCCTGAAAAGCTAATCAGGTAGTGCTCTGGGTTGACTGTTTAGTTTGTGAATTTGTAGGCGTGTAGTGAGGAGGTGTTTGAAAGGGTAAACCAAGGACTTTCATTTCTTTTTCTCACAAAACATTCCACTGGATTGCAGCAGTTTTTTTCCCTTACTTCGCCAAGAATTCTCTACTTATTATTAACAAATGAAATGTGCTGTGTTGGATAAATATTGTGTCCACAATCCGTGTATTATTCAAGTGTTTTTTTTTGTTTTTTTTTTCGCTTTTAAAAAAACACAAGCTAATCCGCAAGATTAATTGGCAGAGTGATTTGAATTCATGGTCACAAGCACTTTATTACCATGAAGGAAACAGGTTTCAGTGATAAACCAGGAGAGCTTAAGTGTCTTACAGTGGCCTCTTTTGCCCGAGCTATTCTTAAATTAACCTAGTACCTCAGGCAGGATAATGGAGAATTAAAGGCTTGTATTAAACACCGCCTTTTCAAACGGCCGTCTTTTGTCTATTCATCCCTGAGAACAGACGTCACATTCAAAATCTAACGCTAAGCTCTGTTTGTCAGATTGTGCCTACAATGGTGGAATCAAGGCCACGTGGCGAACATAACCCACCATCGGTACATTTGTTTTCCTCCCCTTGCAGAATGAATACCTCCTTGAAAAGGGGGACCGAGGCAAACCAGAACAAGCTGAAAAAGAGGGGAGCTGTGACAAGTTGGAGAAATCGGAAAAAACACAGAGAAAAATGCTGTCAAGAGGTAAGAAAATGGCAGTTTTTTGGGGGGAGGGTTCCTTTGCGATTAGTTTTGGTAACAGAAACACATGTTGGCAAATGAGCAAATGCGAATAAATGACTAGTATTAAAGTGACAATTTTCAAAATTAAATCATGTCTTAGCCTCCCAGGACATTGGCAGCCGAACAGCAAATGTTTGAGATGGAATGAGACAGATCAATTTTAATCTACATGCTAACAGATCTGACATCTCTGTTCCTTTAAGAACACCTCACTCTGACTTTTAATTGATGTTATTGCCACATTTCCTGCCAAATGCCCAAGTATAAGTAGTTTCGTGAGGATGGTGAAGGATGTGCCCAATAGATCTAACCATTTGGCATTTGCATTCAAATACAGAGCAACTCAAGTTATGTTTTTTTTTTTTTTTTTTTTTAATTGTCACCATGCTGTAGGTTTGATATCACATGCAAAAAAAATCAAATCTTGCAGGAACTCAATCTGCATACTGTGGTCTAAAAGTCACATCATGAATCCACGTAACATGGTCCACGTATATCAAGCAGTTCATGGCCCCTCTCTAGAGCCATATTATTTGAATTTCCAACTAATAAAATGCAGTCAAATTTGCACAACTTAAGCAAATACGCTCTACATGGATTGGAATAGCCTGGAGAGTCCGGTGACACCAATTATTGATGGTTTAAATGAAGCTTAATACTTTTATTGATAATCATTTCTTGTCACTCATCCAAATTTCAGCATTTAGTAATCTACCGTGTCATGAAGAACATGTAATCCTATACATTTTCATTTTTTTTTTTTTGTCCAAGCCCTCCGGGCTGCCCAAAAGTACCCCCCCATTAGAAATGATATCTCATTATGGGCCGATAATTGGCGTGATTCAGTTAATTGCAGCGGGCTCAAGGTGTGAAGCAATTAAATGGATTCCCACTGGCTGGAAAGACGTCTGCATTCCTCTGTGGAGCAACACCACTGATGAGGAAGGGTCCAATTATAGAGACCAGACACTCAGCAAAGGGAACAAGACCCAGTATTCCTCAACTCCCACCAGTGGGTGCTATCCTTTTGTTTGCCGCACAAGAATCTTCGGTTGGTGAATTCGCAGGACGACTACTTCTCTGTATCTTGAAAAGTGACGGATTTATTTGTTTATTTATTTCAAACCGAATCTTTCGCACCAGTAGCAAAACATCAAGTCGTCTGGTCTTCAAATGTGAAATTTCTCCCTCACAATTGTGGTTTAACTTTACCCTGTCATAATTGTTGAAGTGTGTTCATTTGCATATCAATGTTCACAATGGGTTTCATTGAGAGTTTAGCATTAATTTAGCGGGCTGACGGAGTGGAACATTCAAACTCTGCCATTAATCATATAAAGAGCTCCATATTGTGGCAATTAGTGCAGGTAGCCGTGAGGACTGATCATTTGTGCACATCACTTTTTTTATGGAAATGAGATTTTAATTCCAAGTCACGTCATCTGTTTAGATTCGAGTCAAGACTACACAGATTCAACTGGCATTGATCTCCACGACTTCCTTGTCAACACATTGAAAGGCAACCCCAGGTAAATGCGTGAATGGAATTATCGTGCCAGAGTATCGTGGCTGTCAAGGCTATAGGCGCTGAAACCAGTTATTAAAAAAAGAAAAAAATGTCACAAGAAGTCTTCAGCGCAGGGGGAAGAATTAATGGATTCACATGCACGGAAGAGAGTGTTGACCTCAGCTATTAGGAAATTTAAAAAAGATATGATACCCTCTCAAGGAAAGGCAAACCATGCTGACGGTCAGAAACTAAAGATGTAATGGAACAGACATGGGGGGAGCTATTTGTAGCTTATTAGCCGGGTCACACCACTTTTAACCTCCTCTGTTCAGAGTATAAACTGCTCCTCAAAAGAATTGACAGTTATGAGATGGGGAGTCAGTCGAGCAAATGAGTATTTTGAATAAGCAGTTTACCAGCACATTACGCTTTCACAAATTCACAGAGAGCCTTTTATGATGAAACGAAATGTTGAGAAGCTCGGGGAGCCGCTGTGACCGTCTAGCTGTAGCGCAGCATCAGCCAGCCCCCTCATCATTTAATTTTCTAAATTTTCCTCATGTATAAATGATTCTTACTCAGGATCTTCTTTTCTTTCTTTCTCCCTGTGGCTACAAATTAAAATGGTGACCCAAACTGACTCTTCACCTCTCATGCGACATTTAATTAATATCTGTTTCAAGGTTCAAAGTGTTTATTTGAGCGCGTGAAATATGTGTACAGTGTGAAAACGTGTTTTCCTGTACAATGAAATTCTTACTTGTCTGCAGTGCATTCTGATATGCATTGATAATAAATAATGGTAGCGTAAACATTATAGTAAATTATTAAACTGATAAACTAATAAACTATTATTGAATTATTGTTCCAGTGTTCGAGTGTTCCAGTATGTATGAAAATCAAGATATGTTAATTCTGTCTTTTCTGGATCAGACTAGAGGTCTTTGGTAGTTGCTCGCGAAGATGTTAGCATTGATTTTAATCAGACCCCGTTTAACATAAATACAAAAATTCTGCTAATACTTAGCGGATGCTAGTAATTCCCTTTTAGCATGAAACTTCAAAGGGAAAGGACATTTTGAATTGTTTGTAATGTCTTCTGTATTTCATTTGTCAAGGGATCGAATCATGCTGCTGAAGCTTGAGCAGGACATCTTGGACTTCATCAGCAATAACGAGTAAGTAATCATTTTTTAATCAATAAAAATGTTTGTGCCTTCATTTAGGATTATTACAGTCAAATACCACAACTGTCTCTGGTTTTGTTGAATTTGTACTCCTTTCACAAAAAATGACATCTTAAAAGACCTTTGCATCATAGTCAAATTTTACAAGAGCTCTCTAGGACAGGTTAACCCTTTCAACCTGTTAAAGTGAACAGCTGTTGGTTCCTGCTGTTTCCTCTTGATTTACAATCCTAGTTAAGAGCATTTATCCGCCGACCTTCCCATTGGCTATGGCTTTAATATCCTCGATACGCTTTCTTTTTGGAGGGGGAATTCATGTCTCATTCATTTTTAATACAAACCACAGTCCTAATTGTTTACAGTGAGCACACACACCGCCCCCCCCCAGTGAGCATCAGCATATGTTGCTGTCATAGGTGCTTTTAACATTTTTCAAACCGCCGTGGCAGCAGCTACATGCCTTCAAGGTAAAATCAAAACAGACTGCCGCCAGATTAAACAGCTGTAGCTTCATTTAGTGAAAGCCGAGGCTTGGTTTGCAGCTGATTCAGATGTTTGCCTACTATGTTATTTTCACACTCCTGCATTATCAAAAATTAATTAAAATCTGCTTGTCTGTGCCTGTCTGTAGGAGCCAAAACAGAACGTTCCCTCCCATGACGTCCTACCACAGAATGCTATTACACCGAGTGGCAGCCTACTTTGGCATGGACCATAATGTGGACCTCACCGGAAAGTCAGTGGTGATCAACAAAACCATCAATACCAGAATGTGCGTTTCTCTTTGGTCTCTTGAGTCTCAGGCAGTGATGATTCTTTTTTTTTCCCCAAAATACCTTAGCTGTTTTAATCTTGCTGCAATCAGAAACAAAATTAATTATTAGTGCTTGTGGTTATTGTTTAGCATATGTTGCTGCCAGCATCTGTTGGAAAATTAAAATACTTCCGAACTGTTGTACCCCCCCATTGTACCCCCATACACACAACAGACCTGATCAGAAATTTTCCGAGCACATCAAGGATGACAGGGCGGACGATTTTCAGAAACGCTACATTCTCAAACGAGACAACTCCAGCTTTGATCGCGAAGACAGCACGGTAGGTGTTTTTTTTTTTTCCTCCTCTCCCCCTTTCCTCCTCACCAAGCTGTCACTTTCTTTTCTGACATGTTGGTAAGAGTGGCACAATCTGGCGTCCCTGACATAGCTGCTAAAGAAGTGTGTGTGTGTGTGTGTGTGTGTGTGTGTGTGTGTGTGTGTGTGTGTGTGTGCGCGCGCGCACGTGTCCTTGCCAGATTCGAATGCGTTTGAAAGCTGACAAGAGGAGCAAATCGATGGAGGAGAGGGAGGAGGAGTACCAACGAGCCAGAGAAAGGATATTTGCACATGATGTGAGAGCTGTTTGTGTAGGCGGGATGGGGGAGGGGGTGTGTTGCAGAAATCTGCCCATCTACTCATGTGCATTTTGAGTTTTGAACTGTTGTTCTCTCTTTCCCAGCAATTAGACTTGGTTTTATATTCGGCCATTTTCTATCTTCTGGTGGGATTGAAAAACTCATTTTTTTTTTTCAATCTGGTAGATAAACATTTCCAATGCAAGCTGTACATATTCAAGTGTTCCATATGATTTTATGACGATAAATTTCTCTCTACTTACAGGGAGACCACTTCATCCTGGATAGAAGGTAAGTTGTAAAAGGAGTCTTTACCAGTGCTTCACCCCTCACTGAGTTATGGTTTAAATTCTGCCCAAGCTATATCTAATGTGAATAATAAATCATTGCTCCTGAAAAAGCTTTGATTTCAAATTAAGCTAAATCAGCTGTCAGTTTTGCAGTCAGAGGAGCGGTTAGCACCAGCTCTGACAAGTTTTAAAATGGTGGATATCTCACTTTGCCAGTGCCTGTTTTGTAATAGCTCCTCTCCCTCCGTCCCCCTGCTCAGCGCTCAGGAGGGAGAGGCATGCATGAGCACCCAACAGAGGCGGCAAATGTTCAGGTAGGTCCGCCCCTGTCACACATCATTCAGCTCCTTTCAGAGGCAGAAACAGCCTTTGAATCGCCGTCTGTCATAATCTGCTCACTCAGGAGCAGGAGTGCTGATCTGAGGATTTGTTTTTGCTGCTCGAGAAAGCTTGTGTTTTAATAGGATTTTGAGCACTCGCTTCCTCATGTAGATTGGCCCGTGTGCACCCAAGATTGACTGGTAGACTGAGAAGCCATACTGCTGCTTAAAAAAAAAAAAAAAATAATAATGATATGAGCTAGCTTTTATTGATCCAGCTTAGATGAGTAATGTTTGATGGGAGGAGATGCAGTTGTACTGGAGAGGAAATATGAAAAGATGACTGAAGTCTGAGGAGGATATCGACTGTTTGTCCATATTAATCCTGTTTTTAATAAAATTACTGAGTACTGCTTAATATGTTTATCATATCAATAGCAGAGTAAATTATAGAGTTCGTTTAGAGTAATTTGATTTTAAATTAAAATGCTCCCCTTACTGAATATGGTCAAGTTAAGAGTAAACTTGTTTAATATTCAGATGCATTTTAATTAAGGCATTTGAACTGTACATACATAAGAGATTCAAAATGATCCTCTTTAAGTTAATTAAGTTTACTTAATAACTTGCTCTTAATAAGAAATGAGGGTGAAGCATATGCGGGAACTCTCCTCCCCAACCAGGTCACGGGCCGGCCGGTCAGGTGCCAGCTGGCAGAGCAGCTCTGAGACAGAAACCCTCCCACGGCACAGCGAGCCTCGGCCGTGGAGCAGCACCGACAGCTCAGACAGCTCCAACCGGCTTGCTCCGCGGCCCGCCATCACCAAGGCCAGCAGCTTCAGCGGCATTTCCCCCGGCCTGGTCCGAGGGGACAGCACTTCAAGCAGCAAGAGCACTGGGAGGCTCTCCAAAACAGGCAAGAGAGACTGCGGGGCCAGCTGTTTTGATTATAGACCCAAATTAGCTGAGATGTTGGAGGCGAGATTACAAAATATCCTCCGATTTCTGCTGCAAATGTAATAACCCCCTTCTGCTTACACTTTGCAAAACATCCGTCCGTATTCTACCACTTGCATGTTTAAAAATATGCTTTTTGAGTGGAGAATCACTTCCAATTTTGGCTTTTACATGACACCTATCAGGGAGTTCTCAATGTAAAATTCAACTGTGAATGGAAAGTGGGCTAGACAATGATTTTAATGTTTAACTAGACCAAATATGCACAAGATCCTTTTAAATTATAATATAATATAATAATTTCAATGCACGGAGATCTGCTTTGGCATGAGATATCACACGGCATACACAACACAAATAGCGGTTCACCATTATATATACTTTTTCAATCTCACCGTCATTTAAATTGATGTGATCCATTTATAAATGCAGAAACATGACTGATGTGTAGGAAAGAACTGTAAAATTTGGGAGTAATTTCCAACTTCTTTTTTCTGTATATTTTTATGGATAGCCTTTTTCTTTTGCCACCAATTTTTCCTGTTTTAAATTCAAAAACAAAATATGATCCTGATGGAAAATGTCACCATCAAACACTTCTAAAAATGCTACATTGCAAGAGAATCAATTGAAAGAAACAAGAGTTTTTTTTGTTGACAACAATCCTAGATTTGTTGTCGTCAATCAGTGAAATGAGAAGAGAATATCATGGCACACGTTACACCAGGAAGAAACATGGCCGTTTTCTGGGAGCCTCAAGCAACAATCCTCTGGTAATCAGTAGGGTTTCCGTCCCGAATGCCAGTCAGAGTTGGTCTCAAGTCTTATCAGAACAAATGTTTGCTGTCCTGCTGTGGTCAATAAAGGCTGCGGCCTGGCCAGCAGCCAGACAGCTGTCAAAAACTCATAACTCAATAGCAAGTTGCGTGATGGAGCACACTTAAAAGTGCTCAGCCGCAGTTGTATGAAAGCTATCGGCAAAGAGTTGCTGCATTTTGTACAAGCGAGAGCCACGCACGCCTCCCAGATGGATTTAAGGCTGCAAACTGCAGGTGTTAAAATGCCACAGCATGATATATTTGCAGCTTGATTGGAGGAGATGATGTGAAACCTTGTGATCAATGTAACAAATCCTCAGTTGCCCTTTTCATTTGTTCCCTACCTCCTTTATTTTAGCATTTACCTCTCTGTTCTTTTGTTCTGTTCCTGGTCTTGAAATGTTGTAGCCTTTTTTTCCTTTTGCACAGAGCAGTGATTTTCAAGTTGTTTACGAGGTGGCAAGCTGCCTTCGCTTAGCGTTTAGGGATTATAACTTGAGGAGACATCTTGGTTCTGCCGCGATACTCTGCTAGCCCTTCTCCCACGGCCTCAAATAACCCTGTGCAGGCTGCACGCAATCGCCACCTGAAAATGACAGCTTCTTGACAGTTGACAGTTTACGACTGAGTTTATTCTTATTTTATTCTTTTTTTTCTCTTGAAATTAGAGTGTATTCCTATTTTGACAGCACAATTAAAAAGTAGAGGTTGTCAGCTCCTCCTGGCATTTAGCTAAAAATACTCTAATAATTGTCAGGATAATGGTAGGTTCATTCAACAAAACTTAGAATGGCCATTAGATCATAATGACATTCAACCCTCAACACCTCTCACTGGCACCATTATTATTTTTTCTGCACAATTTTTCTTGGAGATTAACAATCTATAGGTTAGGTCATAAACAATAACTAGTTAGAATATGTAACATAATGGAAGTACTATTCCTGAGAGAAAATATTTCAGACAAATGGGATATGGTTTAAGAGGGGACATCCCGGTCATCCCCACCAGTACAATCATTTTTTGGAAGACGCTTTTATCCAACGCAAATGAATTTAAATTAAAAAGTAAATGAATATATTCTGTGTAGATTTGCCATGATTATGCAAAATTACTCCAAAATGCCTTTTGCAAAAAATAAAAGTTCTTAAAACTTATCTGTCAGTTCACATACATCTCTCAGGATGGAATAGTTTGTCTGTTGGTCAAAGGCTACTGTTATTTATCTAACAAATCAGGTCAGAGAATCGAAAGATATAACATTTTGGCTGAAAAGATTTTTTTTTTATGTTTCAAGATTTAAAAAAAAGATATTTTATATGAAAAAAGTGGATTTTCTTAACCTATGAGGAGCATATTGTCCAGTATAAGGTGATTTGGTTGTGTCATAGTTTCAACAAAGTGGGGAAAAATCTTCCACTGTTTCATCCAATCCTGGCAAGACAAATCTATAGTTTGCCGCAGGTTAAAGAAGCTACGGGAGTCTTTTATTTAGTTTCCTTATTTAGCGTGAAAATTAAAACTTCCTGCATAGCATTGTGCTTTTAACTTGGATTGCACCCTGCTGAGATTTATTTGCATCTTGCAAGAATTATCATGATTCTCCTATTTTTACCAGAGTAAAGGATCTGTTTGTGTCTTTCCCACGCTTTTTTGAATAAGTAAAGTTGAATTCTAAAAGAAAAGTCAGGGGAAAAACATTGTCTGGCAAACTATCTATGCAACCCGTAGCAGCAGATTGCGATGCCAGTCTCTTCTCCCTGAAAACCAACTGCTTCTTTGAAGAGGCTTCTTCACTATATCACTTGACAATTTGTAATTCTGTGCAAGGCTACCAATTTCTTCATCAGCAGCTCCCTCAAGAAACTGAAATGCAGGAGATGGAGTATTATTAGCAGCCAGGACTGTGAATTTTCTCCCCTGCTTATTATCGCCATCATCTCTTCCCACCCACTTGGATTGTCAGCCAGCTTTAAGGAACATGATAATGCTCATCTTGTCAGAAGCTGACTTCAGCTGCTTCTTCAAAAAGCATTTAGAAAAATGTTCACCTTCTCTTTTCCCTTTTTCTTTTTTTTTTAAAAACACTTCCCAGGTTCAGAATCTTGCAGTAGCGTCGGTTCTTCCTCCAGCTCGCTTTCCCGTCCTCATCTGCCTCTCCCGGCTTCGGTCTCGTCTCGGTCCAACCTCCCCAGCGCACCCTTGATCTACCCTGCTGCAGACACAAGAGGCTCGGGATACCCTCACATGATCAAGAATATCCCCTCAATGCCAGATGCTGACACTACAAACTATTATGTGTTGTCGCTAGAAGCCTCAGGGATACCACCTGGCAGCGTTCTGGTCAGCCCACACACAGGTACCTTTTTTTTTTTTGTTTGGTTCCCACATCTGCTATGTGTTATGATGAAGTCCAAAGATCCTGGAATAAAACATTGACATACTTGGAAATATATGAATTAGGTTTTTATTAGACTCCTCAGCACCCAGTTTAAATCAGTTGCATTTATTTGAAATACAAAATCACTCATACTTGAAAGTTTTCTGAATGAGCACCAAACTTGTGCAGAATTGTAGGCTGGCAGGGCTTGTACTTGTGTTATCCGTCAAATCCGTAAACCAACCTAAGCTTGCGGATCAAAATGCACTCAGCAGATGGGAGGGATCCTCAAATATTTATTAAGGGCCTGAAAGAGTTGTGCACTTTTGAGCAGCAAACTGAACTCCAAATGCTGCCCCAGTTATTAATCTCTTGTTGCCTCTCCTTCTGTACTATGAAGGGTGTGTCCTTCAACGTTACCAGGTGAATTATTCAAATGCATTTTGCTCTGTACTGAATTATTTGCGCGTGAAAATCTTTCGTCACTGTGGATTTCGTTCGGCAGGCAAGCCTTTCATCCATCCGAACGGAAGTGCTGTAGTTTATAACCCGTCCGGCATCCCCCCCCCTGCTGGCCGGAGCTCACACCAGGGGAAGACCCCACAACAGCCAATCGCTGCTGCAAGCCAGCAGCACCCAACCAATCCTGTCCTTTCACAGGTCAGTGGGCACAACTGGTCAGGTTTTATCTTGATTGTAATCACATATATTTGGGGGATTGCAAGGATTGTTGCTTTGTAAAAAATCTTGGTAACTTCCCTCAGTTGTTGAAACAGAAACCCATAGTTGAACGGGAGACGCTCCACAGAGCCTTTGAATTGGACATTTTAAATGATGAATGTCCAATCATAATTTAGCAAAAGCTAATAAAAATGTATTTGCTGTCGCAAAATGAGCTCGGAAGAGAGCGCTTACTGGTAATACGAGCCAGTGCCAAATTGTTCTTTCCATCGGCATTTCATGCCTTCCCTTTTTTTTTTTTTCCCCCCTGAAAAAACAGTCAGAGTAGACCAGAGGGGACAGTGTGTCTTCACAAATGAAGCTCCAACCATTTTACTTTCTGTTGCCCAGACTCATCTTTTGTCTCGTTGTACGTCTCTCACCTTCCCTCCTCAGCCGATCTGTCCTCCTCTCCAGCCGTCCTCTGAGCCTGTCCACAACCCAGTGGTCTCTTACTCTCTTCCTCCTCCTCCTCCTCCTTCTCAGTTCCTGCCCGTCTGTCCAAACCAACAGTACACTGTGGTACAGAACTTCTTTTCCATTTTATAATCTTCCCCTGTTCCTTGTTCTGTCAAATCTGGCTCCTGAAGTAGAATCTTGGCTCACCATATCTTAAGCTTGTTAAAAATGCTCCTAAACTGTTTTCAGGTTAAATGGTGTGTAACTGCCAAGACCTGCGATTTCTTTCTCCTAAGGCTATGAATTAATGGTTTATTGTGTTAAATTCTGAATTCATGTCTCCCAATCAATTTAAATAGGTGGTTGGCTACGATCTTAGAAGCAGATTTATCATCCCCTCGCTTAACTATTCTGTTACCCTGTAGCTTGTCAAGGTGCATCTAAATAAAGTAGAGGTCTTTACCCACATATATAGCTCATGCATTCAGTTAACCTCATTTTTGACCTGGTTTTACTGAAAGCTATGCCTCTGTGACTAATTATGCCTGTGGAAAGTTCCATTAATATTTAATTCATCACCAGATGTTAGTGCTGAATAATCCATGACTAAAAACACCACTTTTCCAACAACATGTCAGAAGTGACCTGAGCCGGTATGAGGCAGTGATATGATAAATTGTTCACTTTGGACTCTGCAGGCTTCAGTGAGATTTAAATCATATTTTCCCTTCATACCCCCAGGAGGAAGTTAATTTAACAGCTTCTTTTAGCTTGGAAATTGGCTGTATTGATCCATGTTCAGGGTGCATAGATTATCAATTATTTAATTGTTGCCGCGGATACACCGAGCACGCTTTTTGAACCCTATTTCTTCTCCAGCCTGACGCCCTCAACACCCAGTTCAGTCAGATGACTCTGGTGCAGCAGCCACCCAATGAGAGCGGTGCCTCGGCCGCAGATGCCCGCCACTATCCCACTGTGTACCACCACCACCACCACCACGCCTCCCCCATGGTGCTGCAGGGAGCGCCGCCGCAGCAGGTTGCTAGCTACATGGTGGCTGGGCCATCGGGAGGACACCCAGGAGTGCTGCAAGGCCAGCCCGTCCCGCTTCCGGCCCCAGGGACCAATCACGCATACCACAGCAGCACCCCAGGCCCGACCGCTTTCCCTGGGTCTACAATGAACCAGCCGCTGCTCCAACAACACGCCTACATCCCACAGCCTGTCCAGCAGGTACATTTCATACACAATTTGTCTATGAAGAGGTCAGGTTTTGGTATATAAATCACAACAGAGCTTATTGTTTTGAGACATATTTAAAGTTGAAATTATGCTTTGATACCAGCAGTTTGCTGGTGATCCCTGTCAACTTTATCACCTGTGATGATTATAATACCACTTATATTTCATGACAACAAGATGAAAAGCAGCATTAGTTGGACATTTTTCGTCCGGATGATATTCTTGGCTGCTGATTTATTTGACGCACCCACTTGCCTTTAAGAGATTACCTGGTTAATTAGCTGCTCATATTCATGACACATCTTATCTCAAAATAAAAATGTGAGCGTTTTTCTTAGACCCTCTTTGAAAGTGAGGTGGTATATCAAATCCCTTATCAAGCTTGGTGTTTATACCTAATACCACATGAGCAGGTTCATTTGTTTCTGCAGGTAAATAGTCTTTAATCCAAAGTGTTAATCAGAATTATAATGCATTAAAAAGAACCTAAATTCTGTCTGATCTCATTTGGATTTGAACTCTCCTATCGAAAACAGCCAATATTATTGTACGCATTGAGATCAATTGGGGAGAAAAGGGGGACGTCGTCTCAATATCATATTAAATTCTAGGATTTCAGCTAATTCCTCTGACAGACGACTGGTAAATCTGAAGAAGTCTGCACATGTTTAATTATCTTTGTGTTTTCCCCCCAGATGTCCACATGTTACTGCTCCTCAGCCCACCATCCCCATTGCTCCAACCAGCAGCAGCAGCAGCAGCAGCAACAACCGCAGCATTACCGGCCACCCGTCAACCCACTGAACTATAACTGCCCTCAGAACCAAAACCTGCCCCAGCAGCAAGGTACAAAACAGCATATTCAACCCAATAAACAGGAAGGCATAGAAAGTGGTTTTTGGTGGTTTTTTTTTTTTTTTTATGTAAACAAATCCAATTTAAAGTTGTGTTTTATGATATGTACACAAGGTTGAAAAAATCAGCAGGTCACCCCTCTTTACTCCCTGGTGTTCTATGATCAAGCAGAGCTACAGTTTTCTCATGCAGTGAATAGTGACAAAGTGGATGTGAAGACTTATCAAAGGATGATTCTTTATTTTTTTTTTTTAATGAACAAGGTTTACAGGCTCTGATGTGAAGCCACAGATTCTTGCCTTGAATTTCCAGGCGTCATGTTGTTAACAGCAAAGCTTAGCCTTACCGCTTTATCAAGAGACTTTAACTTCTCGCTTTTAGCTCTCACACCGTCTTCTTGCATGTTTTCTTCATGAGGAAGCCACAGTCCAACGGCTTCAGTGAAGGACAAATATGTCTCCCTTCCCTTCCTCTCTGTTTGTTTGTGTGCAATGAACTCAGATGTCTCCACAGGAGTTATCCACTTCATTATCATCGGTTTCAGTTTTTTGGTTTTTTTTTTTTTGGCGGGGGGGTGTTCCTGTCTATCTCTGCAGGAGTCAAAACAGTTAGCAGTTATTTGGTCTCTTACACACCGGTAGACGCGCATCTGCGTGATCTCATACACACACATTCAGTTGCTTAGCTTGATAGAATGTTGTCACACATACAAACAGCAGTGCTCTCTAGCTGACTGAGGTGCTGTTCCATCATCTGGAGGCTGCAAATGTGGCTTCCCTGCTGGGAACCCAGGGAATAGACAGCGGACAAATGAAGCTGCCCTACAAAGGCAAAGGATGGCAATTAATTCTCAAGTAAACTGTGAAAGATGACTTTTTCTCCTATTTTGTTAAATTGATTTTAAAAAAATAATAAAAAAAAAAAAAAAAAAAAAAGAAAGAAAAAAAAATGAACATAGAAGACCAAGTTGCCGTGACTGTCCTGTTGGTCCACGGAGAAGCCGGTTTCACCTCACTTGCATCATTGCAGGAAATCATCTCGTACAAGTGAAGGGATTGAGCTTTGTCCTTCACACCTCTTATTAAAAGGTTACTTGCTACGATCAAAATTTTATTAGACCGGATAGATTACGGCAAATTGAATAAAAATGTGAAACAACAACTATTTTTGCGATGAGCAATTGTTAATCAGTATGAGTATCAGTTGAATACGGTAAATCAATAGTACATCTTTTATTCATCTCAAATATCGCAAGAAGAGATTCCCACCACATTCTGGGAAATTTCAATATCTGCGACGTTAAAGATTTCTTGTTTAATATCAAAGGGAAAAGATCCCGAGAGGTTGAACACGGGGCCGGGACGCTGTCTGAGAGGCCTCTACGAATCTCACAGTGAACCGGTCTCTTTTTCAGCCCCTCAATTCTCACCTGAATCTAAACCCACTGTGACAGTAATGCAAGTTGGAGCCAGAGAGAGAAAGGGAGAGAAAGGGAGAGAGAACCTCTTGGAACATGTTTTAACCCAGTCTCACCTGCTGGATATAATCCCCAAGACGTTGCGGATCCAGTGCCGCAGACCTGGCGTCCTCTGAGAATTGCATGGAGACACAGTGTAGGGACAGCCGGTCATCATCTGCAGCTGAAGAAGTCACAATCATCTGCTGCCTGGTGGAATTGAATAAATCAGGTGCATTTGATATGAGCTTCATTTCATGCATGGTGTATAAGTGAAGGTGGTAGACATGGGCGGATAAAAATATCCCTCTCTCCATTCCTGGTAGAACACTCTCATTGTCTACTGGTACTTTTCTCCCAGGGCGGCAGACTGTAAAGACACCTTCACAAAAGGACGCTCTCTCCTTTGTCACCTGTACTAGCTTGTGTGCTTGTCACGAGGGACAGTATTTCCAAATGTCTCTTTTTGTCACCTTGACAACTAAGTGCCCCCCCCCCTTCCGGCTAGAAACAAGTACCGCCATTTTATGCTGCTTAGAAAATGGCTGGACCTGTGCAGCTTTTTGTCTTTTTTTTTTTTTTTTTTTTTTTTTTGGTTTGTTTTTGTCATCATCTAAATGTCATCTTTGTCATCGGTTCTAAATGGAATTTGAAGAAGTGTGGAAAAATGTGAGCCCATTGTGTTAATGCGCTACTCCCTTATCAGAAGCAGAAGTTTTTTTTTCCCTCTTTCTTTTTCTCCTTTTTTTCGGGGAGGGGGGGGGGTAATTCAGGTTACGGTTTCAGGCCACAACAAGCTAAATCAGACGTATTGACTTTCTCATTTATCCCAAGTGGCACAAACCTGCTTAGCCGTACAAGTTCATCATTCTGCAGTGGAGCCACAACTCCCATGTCTGCTCCTCACTCTATTGTCCCCCCAGAATTGCCTAAAATGGCTCTGGTTTGTTTACCATACCCTTCTCCAAAATAAATAATTGGAAGAATATAAGAACACAACAAAACGCATCAAATGAAATAGTTAATTATGATGGAAACACATGCCAGTTCATTCAGTAGCAATTCAGTATTGATTTTATGAGGTCACAACCCATTTTCCCACATAATAAGGGTGTGCAATTGCACCCATGCAGCAATATGTCTTGTTTTTCATTTCAGCAGCTCTAAGATTGAACATCATTTATCAAGTCAAATTTATTCGACATATGACATTGACCTCATTATTATTCGTAAACACAGCAGTATGTATCTTGAAGCTATAACAGGACAGTGTATATTAAAACAATAAGCCATGACTCCCCCAGATCACAAAGGCAACTGATATCTCAGTTGAGTTCCACCGAGCTGTTGTTAACCTTGAGGGTTGCCGGTCTTTTATTTTAAAGTATTTGTAGATAGATTCAATTCAACAGAATTCTGAAGAAGAAAGGGTTTGTAAGAAACAAAGGGTCTCCAACAACAAGTTGCACAAGAAGACCGGGAACAATAACTCCCAATATCTTTGTTTTCTGTCTTTCCAAAGCGTGAGTGTATTGACACAACCTTAGTCTGTCAAAATTGCTGCATGTAGTGTTGATATTACCAGCACATCTCTCTCTGTCTGTCTGTCTGCCCTGATGTATTACAGTTTTCTATTTTAGTATGAGTGATAGTCACTAACATGTTAAATTCAGTATTGGGTTCAGTCTGTAACCATTTTTCTGTCTTCTTTTTTTGCTGGTTGCGTGTAATGTTTGATATTTGTCTTGTACAAGCAGATATGCCGCATTATAACCCTAACAGATTGCGGGAAAACAATAGTCTGGCAGCTCAGTAATATTCCCTGTCTGGTTTTAACAAGAATATTTCTCATTAAATCTATTTCCAATTGAATATTGATAAGGGGAGCTGTCTCCCATCATGGTTGCGTACGAATCCTGAAGCGCAATCTCACTTCCTTTGTGTGTGTGACTTTATCGCCATGAGTCTCTATTCATTTTGTCTCGGTTTTAATTCCTTTTTCATTTTGTCTCAGTGCACCAAACCTTGATGCCAAACCAAGTGTCCAGCTACCAGACCGTAGTGGGCGTGCAGCCAGCATCCAACCTCGCTCTCACTGGCAACCAGCAAAGCAATATGGGCAACCAGATGCAAGGCATGATGGTCCAGTACTCCCCAATGCAGTCTTATCAGGTACGTTGTTGTCGACTAGATCAGTACTAAATGGTGTTGCTCTATTCGGCCATTGTGAAACAAAAAGGCCTCTAGTAGCTGAAAGATTTTCATGAAAAAAAAATAAGGGAAAATACAAATTTAACTTGGAGCTCTGAGATCACGAAGAGGTGAAATGTAAAGGCAGTCATTATACAGTGTGATAAGTGAAAGACTGTGATCCCGAGAGTTTTAACTCTCCATAGCTTACATCTTTACACCCTCAAGGGACAATTGTCTAATGGTTTTAGAATATTCTCAAAAGGCAATATTTTGTGTTTGGTAGATGTCTGATGTCTGTTTTTGTTTTTTGTTTTTTTTTATCTTGTGTTTTTCTGCTGTTCACTCTGCAGCAGGTATCTGTGCCACAGCAGACTCACCAGCAGCCAGTGTTTGTGTCTTGCCAGCCGGGACAGGGGGCCGTGGCTGTTCCTGGCATGCAGCCCTGCTACGGTCTTCTACCCCCAAACCAACACACCACCATGAGGTACTGCTGTTCAGGCTGAACATCAATGTTGGAAACATGTTCACATTTAGGAGTGTGAAATATGTGACTATGCCATCACGCTTGTATATCTCAAATGTAATCAGTCCTTTTCCAATCCGTACAGTGCTTTAAACAAATCAAGTATAGCCAAAAAAAATATTAGTTCTTTGTTTTGATTATATTCTGATTTTTTGATAAAACGGTGCCTGCATCATTTACCATTCAGTCAATAGAATTGGATGCCTCTTTACACACCTGAAACTCATGCAGTATCTCTGGTGGCTTTACATTTATGTTCAAAAACAAAAATCGTGCTGCAGAATTCTGCAGAACGCAGAAAAGAAATAGTAAAAGCATCTGACTTACAGAACTGTAGCCACTTATTTCAAATCAAATTGTATATTCAATTACTGCAAAATGAATTTACATCCCCACCCTTTTTTAAGGTTTTCTACGGTAATACATTTACAATCTGCTAACACTTTGGTTCGTTGCACCTGGATCTAATTTTGTATTTTGTATAGCAATGAAAAGTTAGCTTATGATAATTAAACATGTGGCAGGAGCATAATAGTAATTTAAAAAACATTGAGAAAATGATTGGGGTTTATAGGGCTAATTGAACCATAATTAAGTTCAAGAGAACCTTTCGCTAAATACTTAATATAAGGATAAATGAACACAGAACTCACTTTCAGCATTCATTAATTTCTTTCCTGTTGCAAAAAAAATTACAAGAGCCATTTGTGATACAAACGTTAATAGTTTAATAGTACTTCCTTTACAACTGTGTTGGCTCTCATTTTAAACACTTAAATCTGACATTACAATATTAATAATATCTTTGGCTTTTACTGGTGAGCCGGTATTTGGTTGTTTGTTTTTTTTAATTGTTATAAAGGAGTACTCACAGTTGAAGAACCCCACCCTTTCCAAAACACCACCCATTCATTCAACTTATGTTCCACATAATGTAGGGGGCTTGAGTTTTGCCACATTCCCATGTATGTGCATCACAACTAAGTGTAAGAAGAGGTAAAGAAAGTATTCTTTTAAGAACATGATTTGTATTTCACTGTAACTGAAGTAAATAACAGCTTGCACTCTACCGTGGTGAAGGGGAGGCATTCCATACAACTGTAACCTTCTCACCCCAATTAATGTCGGCAAGACACAAATAGTTATGCAACGATTCCGTACGAACATTGTAAACTGACACACATTCAAATGATCCTATTACATCAAAAACTACGAACTCGGATCGAGCAGTTTCATGCTCATCAACGCGTACCGTATGTGTATCCAGATTTGCATAGGATTTATCAGTCGAGGGCAAAAGTTCATGATTTATTTTTCTACCTGGCAAATAGCATTTCCGCTGCTGTAGTTAATCGTGAGTATACTGTCCATACAGACATGGAAAAGGTGTCATAGTCTCAGTTACATCATTTTCACCAGACTAAATACCAGTCTTGTTACACAGATAATGAACACAGTGTTCTATGATCACCCTCTGTAAAGACAATTTGTGATAATTGCCCTAATCAGGTTTAGAGAAATTCTAAACTGTGCTGCAGATGTACCTTGTCCCAGAAACCTATTTGCAGGTACTTGATGGTGTTTCTCACTCTTGAAGGTGCCTGTTATTTATAGAACCTGATGAGTGAATCCCCAAAGCACCTCTGAGCCAAGGTCATCTTTGTTCACTGGGGGGAAAAGAAATGATGTTATTACTTCGCTGCTTTAAGCGAACTGGGTCTTTGTATCGCTGATGAATTTCGACTCGAGGCTCGCTCTCAAAGAGCTTTAGTCATTTTCCTCCATCAGCCTGTTCTCCTGGAGTACTGCTGGAACGCCTGGCTCACTCTCATTATAGCTGATTGATAGAACTAGTTCGCAGAAAGCAAAACATGTAATTAGTTTCTACCTCCATGGACCCAATCAATCTGGATACTGGTGTGCTTGGCACTACTGGGACAACGTGTAACAAACACCAGACATGCACGCAGTTGTCACCTGCGTGAAAACATCCCGAAGATGTGCGCACGTGCCAGGAGAGGTCACGTTCTCATTGTCCCAGCTGTAAAATAAGACCGCTTTAGTAGGGCAGTCAGTGCGGAGATGATTTATGCGCCGGTGTTGAAATGGCTTCGACTCGTCCCACGGGGGCTGCCTGTCCACCTGCAGCCCGCTTTCCGCCAGCTGTACATGAGTCCCAGCAGGCAGGTTGCTTACAGAGCAGAGTACCTACTTGCAGAGACATGGAAGTTAAATTTCAAATTTAACATCCCCAGCTGCAGCATAAAGATATTACCACCCCTGAACATTTATTTATTCCACACCCTTTCTAGCCGTGCTTTAAGATGCATATAGAATAGTCGACTGCATTTTAGGTCAAGACATTCTATCTGTGTACTTATATTCCTTCTTCCCCAGTAAAAAGTTTCAGAATTTATGGGTATGCAAATATTTTTAATTACCAACATCTGTTTTATTGAGGACTCCATTCTCTCTGGTTGCTCGTCAAACTTGCGGAAGTTGAAAGCTGCACTGTGTTTGGCTATTGACTCAGGATGTGAACAAATTCTAGGATGTGAACTGATTTTCGGTCGTAACTCTGCACAGCGCAAGCCATTTTACCTGTAATTTCAAGCCTGCTGCGGTGTGAACTCGATATCAGACATGTGTTTTGACTCTGCAGCCTCCCAGTTTGGCAGAACCAAACTGTTTAAAATTGTGTGGTGTTTGTCTTAATAGTTCGACCGTGAGTTTCCTCCCCGCCCCCATGATGGACCAGCTACAGTTTTCTCAGACCTCACCCCCCTGCGTCTCCCAGCAGTACCCAGGCCAGCAGTACGCAGGTATGATCCTCCTACGAATCCATGCTGCACTTCTTAGTCCCCGATGTTTCCAGCCGTACTGTAGCTCGTGTACCGATTCTGGGCAGGCTCCACCTGTCCGTGTGTCAAAATCTTCTTCAGCGGGACACTGATCCCAACTTGGTCCTTGACTAGGTGAACAAGGGGTAACATTGGGCTCCAGGCACTGTTTAAGAGTTTTGAAACAGTGTAATATGAATTCTTTTCATACACAACATCCACCATAGAGTTTCACCAACTCTGCCAGGGTTCAGTTTTCCTCATCTGTGTCAATAACCGCTCAATGTATTGCTTCATAGCCAAGAGCCGGGCTGCATAATGAAATAATCTTCCGAAGGTTTACTTTGCTATTGTGAGAGCCCCAGACGCATGATTCAATATACACTCTGGATTTTCAAAATGAAAAAGGAGGGAAGCACATTGATGACAGGCCCCTGGAGCTCGGCCGTATGAAAATGATCCTACTGGAAGATGAAAATGTCCTGTAGATCAACACAGATGTGACGACTCATTCTCAAGCCATAAAAGATGAGATTTCAGTGATTTATAACACATCATGAAGTTTTTAACATCTTAACAATTTGATGTTGATATTTATTGTGATTACAATAGACGTTACGTTGATGATGGAAATGTTTTACCAATGTGGTCGGAGATCATTTCTCTTAAAACAAGGAACAGTACAATGTACTGTAGAAAATATGTCAACGCAGTCTGAGTTGACAAACATTTGAAGGTATGCCCATTTTATTTCACTTGCATAATATGTTTTGATTTTCTTTTGAAATATGGCCCTATATGTTAACACAGTTTCAAAAATAAGGAAATGTATATCATGCAAGACTGAAGAAACCTCCTGAAATAACAAATAAGGAAATACATCAGTATGCTTAGAATAAAAAGCCGCACCTTGATGCATTGCCTGGTTTTTTGGATGGCCTTTGAATAGTCATTGAATCCATGCAGGGGCTCAGGTGGGGTATTCGCCTCACTAATGACCTTTATTATTCATGTCTGATGACGATGGGAAAGCATTGGTGGGAGCCATCATTTCCATCCCGTCAGTAATGAGGTCACATGAAGGTCTCGGGACGGCCTCACCTACAGCATCACCAGTAAACATTTTTAATTGGCAAGCGAAGAGCCAGAAATAATATGCAGGTTCAATCCAAACATCCCCTGTCCTTGCCAGAGTTATTAGCTAATGAATCATAAACCAACAACTGTGTCAGCTGTGTAAAGTTCGACAGATGATTTGCCTGACGTTCGAACTATGTAAACAGAATTCATTGGAGGAAATGTATTAGATTTATACAACTGGAAGTTAATTCTCCATCTCCCGTTGTATTTTTCTCAACTCCCATTCACACAGTACAAACAAATGTCCCTGGATCATTAGAGCATATGCAGGAATGGACTGCCGCTACCTCTGCAGATGTGCCTTAATAATAAAGGCACTTGAAAGCTAATTGCAGAGCAGCTAACTGTGTAAGAGCGTTGTTTGCACTGATGAGCTGTGTAGGTGGAAAAAAAAAAAAAAAACACAGCTGAACAATAGCTTTTGGGCAAACACGCATTTTCTCAAACAAATAGCACGGCGCATAAACGATGAGTTTATTTGATGGGCGGAATAAAAATAGATCAACGTTGTTTGTGTAATCTGCTTAGACACTCGTAAATTGCATCATACCGGTCTGAGCTGATTAACGTTTTGTCGAGTTGTATCAAATGCTTCGACAACAGCTTGCGTACTCTTTTTATTTATTTATTTTTTATTTTTAATTTGTGTGCGCAGGGTTGTTACCCCCAGCCCCCAGCAGCGGCGTGGTAATGCTGCAAATGACATCACCCCCCTGCCAGCAGCCGCGGGCCCCATCCCCCTGCCAGCGGAAACAGCCCAGCCACAAACACCTGGGCGCTGAGCACCAGCGCAGCCGCAGGCCCGCCGAACTCCTGCCGCCTCCTGAAAATACCCAGGTACAAACATAAAACCGATCTACTGAGCCAAACATGGAAAGTGATCATTTATTTGAAACCTTTCAGAAAAGCTCACTAAGGTTGACTTTAACACATTTAATGAGGTCACTAGCCCAGAGGTTTTAAAATGACAACCTAGATTTCCAAATAATCGTAAACTAAATCATACATTTGCTTGGTGGTGTATTTTTTTTTTTCCCAAATCAGACAACACGTTATGTGTCAAAGTTAAGACCGTCACAAGAAAGCAATTTGAAAGCCAATTTAGTTTGGTTGTCCGAGTCTGACAGTGACATGCGAATTGTCCCCTCGAGAGGAACCCAGTCCCGTTGGTGCCGCAGGCGAGTTAAATGCCATAGTAAATAGATTCTGCAAATGAAGTCAACACTGCCAGAGCCTGAAAATGAGGAGAAAATAGTGCTTAGCATTTGGGTGTAATGGTACATTAGGGGAACTAATGTGAATGGAACGGAACATTAAAGCAACAACTTGGGGAAAAAAAAAGTGACTTTGCAAAAGAAAGACATCAGCAAGGTTGCTTTTTTTGAATGAAAGTCTTTCTGTCCCTACCCCCCCCTCACCACACAAACGGTGTGTTGTGTGTAGAGCAGCCTGCCCTCGTCTCCGGCGCTCACTCCTTCGCCAGGCCAGGGACCCAGTGTCAAGGGCCACCCATCAGGCATCTCACCTATTCCTCTCATGCCCCACCACCACAGCCACCCACAGCTCCCCCCAGCCTTCTGTCACAGTGGACAAGGTCAGAGATGCCGCATGTATTAAAAGATCCATCGTAACATTCGGTTTGGTGCGCAATTATGAAATAGAAAATCTTTGTGTGCTTTGTCTGAGCTCATAGCTTTGGAATTAAATACGAATGCTTTCTTTTCTTCAACCATGCAATTCTGTGTGTGCATTAATAGCTTCCAAGTAAATAGAAAAGTAGTGGGAATTGGCAAACAACAGCCACATAATGAGTGCCGGAAGGAAGGTAGTTAGCAACGAATATCTACCGCCAACAGTTTATAAATAAATTTTGTTCTTTTGGAATCTAGTCATTCATCCTTTTAATTTGCAGCACAAGTAAAGATTTCCTTATTTTATAGCAACCTTCAAAATGTCATGGAGCATAAGTGAGCAAATACATGGAATAGTTAAAACATAAAAACTCAGTCCATGCATTTTTTGTTTCGCTTTATCTGTATCGTAAATTAGTAATTACATAATTTCCAAGGGCAAAGATGTAAATTCAATTCCTCCTGAGCATAATAACTCTGTACAGATTCAGCAGTCAAGATGTCTACCGGTGTGACTTTGGTTAACCTCGTCTCGATTCTGTGACCCGCAGGTGAAGCTCACTATTCTCTACTGGGCCACCCTCTGCAGTACAAAGCCTCCATCAGACCGCCGCTCCTCCACACCGCGCACATGGTGGCCAAGCACCAGGTCCAAAATGCAAACGTCTTGTTTGCTCTCTCATGTTCCGTCACTTTTATCAACCGCCACGTATTTCATCCCGGAAATCAGGAGTCTTGACCAAAACAACGCGAATTTATTTCATGGAAACACTAAAGCTGCTCTAGCATTTATGTTTCCCCATTACATCTCTTGTCAGTGAAAATTCCCTCCCTTACTTCCACGCCTAATCAATGTCCTCCGTCTCCGCAGGGTCCACTGGGAGTTTGGCGTAGCAATCATGGGAGGAAGGGCAACAGAAAATCTCTTTCTTCAGATCTCAGTGTAGGTGAAGCAGGTAATAGGAAGTCCAGAGGGAGGCTTGAGTTTTAGTCTGGCCGGAGTTTACAGCGCAGCTTTAATAGCTCTGTCTGAGATTTGACCTCCACTGACACTCATGCTGTTTATCTGGAGATTTTATGCAGTTTCCCAAGAGTGAACGCAAACCGCTTCTTCTTGCTGCTAATCATTAGCTTTCAAGAGCCAGTCACGAGAAAGAAACTTTTAAAATCTGTCACATTTATGAATCAAACTGCATCATTTTGCAGATCGACTGTTTATTTATTTTTTTTATCGTATCAAAATATGTTTTTTCCACATTCCGTGGCTGAGCAGAGAGCAGCTGTTCGTGAACATAAGCAGAATAAATTACGGACTGGGCAGAATTCACACCTGGCTATGGAGCCTGCGGTCCCCCGAAGGGTTGTGCCGAATAAAATTGTGCTGATTATTTTGTCTGCCCCCCCCCCCACCACCAACAATTTTTACATTGTTCAGGTGCTCTTTTCATCAATCTCTGTTTACAGTCAACAAGAGGGGAGGTCACATGCTGCCCAGTGACTGCCGTTGAAGCCATCTAAAATGTGAAATGTTATTTTTCTAGTCTTACAGACATGTTATTGTTTAAAAAGAACAAATCAAGAGACAATTATATTTTTCCACGCTGGCACCACTCTGCTATTATCAAGCCTTTAAGGTTAACAGCAGAAGTTTATAGAAGCCTCCCAATGGTGCAGGTCTGATTTTTCTCATTACCCATGCCAGGTGTTTCGTTCATTGGCGCCGTTGCTGAATCTGCTGTTTTTTTGGTTTTTTTTCCCCCCCTTTGTTTGCTTGTTTTCGTGTTTGCTGCAGTGAGCAGCCAGAGCCTGGAGATGACAGGTCCTCCAAGGGGAATTGGCTGCACAGACTCACACCACCTCCTGGCAGAGTTCTGGAAAGGAGGCAAATCGATCCAGCGGCTGCCGGACCATCAGCCTTGGTTGTGCCACATGATAAGAGACTCTCCCGGCGGAGACGTGGCCTCATCATTCTCTATCTTCGCCATGCTTCCCACCATACACGCTGCCCCCACCACCGCTCTCCACCACAGCAGCCCTCGAAGTACCTTAAAGCCCCGGCCTCGTACCATACTCTAGGGGAAGCTGTGTGACTCAGACAAGACCAGCTCACAGCTGAGAAATTTTTCGTGCGTCTAAGGAGCGCCACATGATTGCACATCTCACCAACCTGCCTCCGCTGCCTCAGTCTGGACTTCCTTGGCTCGAGTCCCAGACTCTGTCCAAACCCAAAACAATTGTTTGATGAGTGAATGTTCACTTATTTTAATTTTATTTTATACTACAGCTCTGTGCAGGGTGAAAACTGAGCACCAAATGTTTTTTGAGTTTGGTTTGTACAAAACATTCTTGGCTGCCAACCACAACCACCTCTTTTGTTCTAAAGTTAAAATGCTCTGGGGGATTTTGGGTTTATCTGCCAACTTAAGAGTAAGTGTCTTCACTGTGGCTCTTTTTATTAGCAGGCGTATGACTGCGACAGCAAAATCTACACTTTGTCTATCTGTCTCTGGTTCTAGAATGTTGCTGTGCCCACATTAAAACCACCACAGTGGTGCATTGAAATTGAACTGACATTTCAAAGGAAATGTGTTTTACTCTCTTTTACCTCCGTCAGTGATTCCCTGAGCGGTGCCCCAAGCTTGATTCCAGGCTCCACCTCAACGCAACTTGAGCAGTGACAGATCCTGTCTCCCAGCAATAAGACAGCACCTGTACAATGTGAGCCAATACAATAAACACTGAATCATCGATGTACTACCTGATTAGTCTGAAATCACTTGTTTAAACAGTGAATATTGAATTTACACTGAAGTGATGAATGAGATTGGGTTGGTATTGGACAGGGCCTGAATTTTCTTTTATTAACCCCTTCCTGCCCTCCTTACCTGTTTGTTGCACTCAGCCAGGCCACTTTGTTTTATATTTAATTAAAATGTTTATATGCACAAGAAAAATGCAACTCTAGTTTGTCACGACTTGGCTTAATTTCTGGATTCCTGTTTGTGAATCACGAGGTGTTTTTATTTTGTTTTTTGTTTTTTTGACTCCAATAAATGTTTGCACCATATATGTTGAGTTACATTAATCCAAACTTGGGGGGGGGGAAATAAGCTATAATATATTCTCAGTAAACGTCTCCTCGGAGCTTCTGTTGGAATAAATGAGGTAACTTCTTTATAATAAATGTTGCCATTATGGCTAGTGTTTGCCTTTTGGGCGAAGCTGAGGTATCCGTGCGGCTCGGCGGCATAATTTCTAGCCGCATAGACTCGGAGCGATCACTTTAATGGAACAGTGCCCCCTAGCGGCCATTCATGTGTACTGCAAAGCCGCTTAAAGTGAAAGTGAAACCACTCTTCTGTCGCTTGCGGGCGAGCTGGAGTTTGAACTCCGGGAGAGTAAACCGGACGGTGGTAGTATCCGGTTTGCCCGACACCGTGTCCCCCTCCAGGCTCTCAGACATGCTGACCATTCACTTCTAAAGCTACACGAGAAGTCATGGAGGAGACGTTAATATGCCCTCCGTGGACAGTCGCTTTTATTACCTTCTAAGATGCTAAAGGTAGCAGAAAAATCTAGTGACCCCCCCCCCCATTGTTAAGGATCTTTAAAGAAAGTTTCCCTTTGCTAAATGGAAGTTTTTACCTGTTATTACTGTCTGTGAAACAGCATTTGCAGCATTGAGCTGTTAAAGAAAACGTTTTCATCTTTTTTTTTTAAATTCAAATGGTTCAGAATCACGTTAAACTCAGGATGTCTAGTTTGTGTGCGATGCAAACAGCCTTTTTTCTTTCTGCTAGAAAAAGAAAGAACATAAATGCCCACAAAATTGTGACTTTCTCATATTTCTCATTGTTCCAACACCTCTCCCTTTATGTGCTATAATTGGTTCCCATGGTAATGATCTGTGGTCCCCATGGGAACCTCTTATAGGAGGCAAGACGGGGAGATGGGAACCAATTATAAATCAAACGTTAATTTACTTCAAGTGCTACCCGGATGCACATCTAACTGATGGTTTAAGCAGGCGAGCCAACATCAGGCAGGGAGATGATGATTGGCGTTGGAGCTCTTTGTCTTCAGAGAAACATCGGGAACTGTCTCATGGGTAGGAGTTCCTGAAGCATCGCTGTCACACAACACTGACAAAGGTAAAGACTCAACGTGCTAGAGCTCAACGCTGTAAACTCTCCACAGATGCAGAGAAAGTGGTGCGAAAGGAACAGCAGATCTTGACTGATAACGTTTTTCCCAAAGACTATCCTCTCGCTGTTTTCCCTTTCACTCGAGATGCTTTCACTGCTATGCTTTAGAGTGCTTTATAGCACTCTTCCCTGGGAAGTTATTAGACCTTCCTCATAAATAAAAGGAGCATTTTAGACACTGTTCTACTAATTAAACAGAGAAAGTAGCAAGGATATTTACAGAAACTTCCCATTCAAATATCCCCAAATTACCAAATAAATGTTTGACATAAGTAAGGAACTCTTAAAATGAATGCTACCATTACATTGTGGTCTACAATCGAAATGGCAGGAGGCCTCGGATGCTGGACCTGCGGAGGCGCTGCTGGAGCCCTGGATGGAGGCAACTATGGTGCGGAACCTAGAAGGGAGACACCACTTCACCAGTCACCCTGTGTGCCTGTTTCAACGGAACCAGCGTGACACGCTCCCCACACCCGCCCGCATCCAGCACAAAACTCTTCGTGCCTGCCTCAAGAACCCAGAGCAGCCCATCGGACAGGGGGGTTGAAGAGGTGAGCAGTGTGCGTCATGCCTTACAAACATGAACTGAGCCGACACGAGCTCCGCAGGCACAAAGCACCGTAGGAAACAGTGGTGAACGGGGCCCGGAAACCGAGAGCCGAAGAGCACGACGGGATCTGCGGATGGACATGGAGGCCGCGCAAAAACTCCCCTGGGACCCGCAGCGGCTTACCGAGCTTGGCGTTGAGGTCGTCCTTAGGGGCTGAACACAGCCCCAGCACAACCCTAGGCAAGTGGTCCACCCAGTTGCCGCCAAAGAGCGCGGCCCACAATGCTACCTTGAGGGACCAGTGGAACCGCTTGCACAAGCAATTTGCCTGAGGTTGGCACGCCATCATTCATTGTTCCGTCGCCCCCAAAGACCCAGCCAGAGCCAACCAGAGCGCCGTCACAAACAGTGGACCCCTGATCGAAGTGATGTCATATGGAGTGTCAAAACGAGCCACCGAAGAACAGGAAGGAAGACAAGCCTGGAACACGTCCGTGGTTGTCTTGCAGGACAGCGGGGCCACTTCCGGCCACCTGGGGGCTCGATCAACCATGGTGAGCAGGTGCGTAAAGCCCTGCAAAGGAGGCAGAAGGCCCGCGAGGTCGACGCGTCGGTGGTTGAAGCGCCTGGCCGGAATCAAACAAGGCTCAAGGGCTGCCCTGACATGACGGTGAATCTTGCCGCGCTGGCATGCCACACATGCGGCCTCCCATTCCTTGATGTCTCTATGAATGCCTGGCCAGACGCATTCAATCACACCCAGACCCCCAGGTGTGAGGAGGAGTGCACAGAGTCGAACACCCGACGATGGCAAGCCACCAGAACCACTGGGCGAGGATGGCTGGTAGAAATGTCACTGAAGAGGGCAGGGCCACCTTCCTGCACAACCATTTCCTCTAGCTTAAGGCCAGTGTAAGTCAACTTCAGGGTGAGGACATTCGCATTAGCGGGTTGGTCGGCAGCCGTAGCCGAGAAATCCATGCCAACATGCACAGGGCACATGAGCACCCCCGACAGGCAATCTGCAACCGGGTTGGACTTCCCAGCCACTCGCCTAACATCCATCGCGAATTCCGAAATGCCGCGAGATGTTTCTGCTGGCGAGTGGACCACGGCTCAGCTGCGTTAGACATGGCAAAAGTCAATGGCTTGTGGTCTACATACGCGGTGAAGGAACGGCCCTCCAGAAGAAAACGGAAATGCCACGTCACCAGATGCAGGGCCAACAACTCCCTGTCGAAAATACTATATTTGCGCTCAATATCCCACTGTTTATTGCTGAAGAACGCATGGGGCTGCCATGCATTCCCCACCTGTTGTTCCACCACAGCCCCATTGGCAATGTCAGACGCATCAGTCGTCAACGCTATGGAAGCTGTGGGTGTGGGATGGGCGAGAAGGGTTGTCAAGGCGCACTTAGCTCTGTTGGAAGCCAGAAACCGTTCCGGAGTCCAGTCAACCATGTCCTCCGCCTGTCTGATCTGTAAAGCCCTGTAAAGCAGCTGAACGAGGTGGGCGGCGTGAGGGAGGAAATGGTTGTAGAAATTTAGCGTGCCCAAGAATACTTGCAACTCCTTGACTTAGGCCAGATGAGGACAATCAGCTACCACTTGCATCTTTGAAGGCACCTGCTCGCACCCGACAGGCGCACAGACAAATCCTGAATGTGGGGGATGGGGTAGCGGTCGTTAGCGATGACATTGTTTAACCTGCGAAAGTTGACGCGAGAGCCGCAGGCCTTGGGCACCATGTGGATCAAAAAGGTCCACGGGCTATTGGACCATGAAAACATAAGGCCCCACCTTCGGGATGAAGTGCCCCGCACCTTGTTTTAGTAGTTGCGGTGGAAAAGGCGAGCATAGTGAGCAACGGAAATTCTGCTGGCAAATGTTGAAAAACATCCCCCGATGCTAAAAAGTTAGCATGACCTAGCGGCCCAGCTCCTCCAGTCACACACAGAAATGTGGCGAAAGACACAGAGTCAATTAAACAGCGGTTCGTCATGTCCACGAGCTGAAGTCCACACCGATGAAGAGGAATGTGATGGAGGCGATCAAACAATCCCACTCAAAATGACAGCCGTGAAAAAAACAGACACTGACATCGAGCCGAATGTCGCAACTAACGAACCAGTAGCTCAGCAGCGGGCCACCACCTCTGGCCTGTATGTCCGCTTGCGTCGGAGGGAGCAGGCTCTTCTGCAAACCAGAGTCCACCAAAAACGGTCTTCTTGATCTCGTGTCCCTGATGAACAACAGCTCGGTGTGTCCGCCGGTGTCCATGGCAGTTGAGCGCCAGCCTTGCATCTCCTCTGCGCCTTGAAGGAGCACGGCGGGTCACTGTGGCTGGATCCACGTTCCCTGCCACCGTTTGCAGGGGCTCGGATGTCACGCTCTGGACAGCTAGCCACCTGGTAGCTAGCAGGTATCGGAGGAGGGAGCCGGTGCAAGAAGATGTGCGGGAAAAGGAAATCGCCTTCCTCTAATCCGCGGCAAACAGACTGTACCTTCGGAGCAGAAGTTGCCTGAGGGTGGCGTATTTATCATATCGCGGTGGGTCATGCAACAGCTGCAAAACTGTTGTGGACTGCTGGTCCTGCGTAGTGACAACAAGGAAGTGCTCGGTGTTGTCCGAGAGAATTCCACGCAGGTGGAAAAGCGCCTCAACGTGCTGGAACCAGGGAGCCGGGTTCCCCTGCCAGAACTCCGGGAGCGCCAAAGCCGCAGCGAGAACTGTGAGAATTGAGGCGACGTGGCTGAAATTCGGTCACGCACTCGGTCTGAGTCACACATGTCCAGAGCGGAGTCACCAATGTGGTGTGAGAAGGAAGGATTGCAAAAACCAAGGCGAGTTCTAACTTTATTCATCAAACACCAACAACAACTGTGAACTTCCGGGATGGAAATGAATCCCTGGCTTAACCGCGCCCCCACAGCCCCTCGTCTCAATGGGGAATTAAAAAAAATTGAAAATACCAATTGTACTTAAGACTGCGTTGGGCCCGTTTGGCCAACATTGGAAGTCTCAAGACTGCGGCACCTTTATTTTGGGAGCAGGGACTGGTCATGTTTGAGAAAGGACATCAACCAATTAATTTGAGCCCTCGGTCAGAGGCATAGAACCAAAAATCACGTCTTGATTCAGAGTCTTCACTCAGCTCACAGGTTAGTCTGCTTCCAGCCTTCGTTGCTGAGGAAAGTTTCCATTGAGGGGCCGTCGAGGCACTGAGAGAAGACCTTATTCGGAGGGCAGGCCGGCTTACATCTGTGGTCTCGCTCCTGAACTCTGGCTTTAAGTCAGCTGAAATGCTCTTAATTTAAGCTCAGTATCGAATCATGAGTTGGGCTATGTCAGCTACGGTAATTCTCAAGCTCATCGGGGGCAAACGCTCTCAAATTACTTATCAGCACCACTGCAGACCACAGGTACGCCAACTGAAGTTCAAAGCCTGCTCTCAAATGCAAAAGCCTCAAACTCTGCACAAAAACCTTCCTATAAGCGCTTGGTTACAAGCATCCTAGCAGCACCAGACCAAATGGGATCTTCACAAAGCGTCACGGTGAGGAACCCAGTAAGGTGTGAAGGCACGCTAATCAAGTGTTCAGTTAGCCTGCTACCAGTCAAGAGATAACATCTTTCTTATCAAGCCCTGGACCTGGATCCAACTGAGGACGCACAGCATCAGCAGCACGTGCTGCAAGAGGCCACACACACAAAACTAAGCGGTACTCCAAGAACATGGACTAGAGGAGAGTCATTTCAGTTCTGGCCACAACAGTTTCCAAAGCAGGTGTAGCAGGCGGAGCTCCTCAGGACCAGGTTGTATTTTTTATTTGTGGCAGAAGATCCAGAAGAGACTCCCAGACAGTGGTGGTTTTGACCCGGGGGACCAAATGTTGGAAACAACCACTCGACTCCCAGATCTTCTTAATTCTTGGGGATTGTGTTATAAAACTGATCGGCCCTTCAGGCTCCTGCTTTCTCTTCCTTTACTTGAAGACAACGACTGGACTGAAAGACCTCAGCTTTTAGAACTGATGGTTACATGCAGCTTCGCAGGCTGGCCACAGGGTGGTGCCACCATACTGACTTTTGTTTCTCGAACACATCGCTTTCACATTCTCACATGATGCTTTTATTTGATTCCTTTTTCTGGAAGTGGATGGTGCTCAATTAAACCAGCAAAATTCCCATCGCTTTAGTTCCTCTTATTTGTTTCTACTGTGAAGCTTCCATTGGGTTCTTTCTATTCTGCCATCATTCTGCACATATTGATGATAAGCCTCTGAAACAGAAGGTCTTAATCCAGCAGTCGGGATGAGGCTTAATTAACCCCCTCCCTTCTTAATTATAAAAGATTAGCTTCCTAATGAACAATAAAAATAGCAACTTGTCTGGTGCACATTCACATATTTGTTACGCTCCAGCATCGATGTGTCGATTGAAATACTCTCTGAATGTTGGTATGTCACGCGAAACAAAAGAGCAAAGAGCAAAACGTGTTTCTGACCGCAGAAGGACTCTGAAGATGGTCGTTCTCACACTGTTTTAAGTTCTATCTATCTATCTATCTATCTATCTATCTATCTATCTATCTATCTATCTATCTATCTATCTATCTATCTATCTATCTATCTATCTATCTATCTATCTATCTATCTATCCTTCTTCTATTTTTACCGCTTTGTCATTTTTATCATTTTTATTGTTTCTTCACACTTCAGTCGTCAGGGGAAGCTCTTCAATAAAAAGGAAACATTTCATTGTTTTTATTTTTATTCTTTCTTTTAAATCTGTATCTATCTTTATTATATTTTTACAACTTAGCCACTTTGTTTTTATATTTGTATTTTAAATCTGTGTCTGCACAGCGTCCTTGAGTGTCGAGTAAGCCGCCTTAAAAAAATGTATTATTATTATTATTTATCTATCCTTATCTGACTGTCTTCCTATCTAGTGGCCTACTCACCCTTAAATCGCCATTCACTTCCGAATATCATCTTTTGATTTGTTGAATGACGCTTGATTTTAATATTCTTCTTATTATAATTATAATTAATAATAATAACATAATTTTTATATAATATGCCATTTTGCTGTGTCAACCTGAGTGCCGTTGTCACCCGAGTCCAGACCAGTACTGAACACCAGGAGGCAGTGTGACACTTCCTCATGTGTGGGTGTGTGTTTGGGTGTGTGTTTTTGTGTTTTTGTGTGTGTGTGTGTGTGTGTGTGGGGGGGGGGGGGGACTTTAGACGGACAGACGCTGTATCCCTGCCTGGCAAAGCAATTACGAAGGCTGGTTTGGCGAGCAGGGTGCAGATTGGCAGGCAAATGATGTCAGTTGGATGTCCCATTATACACTCTTCCCGCTACACACACACACACACACACACACACACACACATACACAGAATGTTGCCTTGACTGTACATGTGGTGTGGAAAGATGCTCAGTAAAATCATGTTGTGTGGGGAGGAAACACAAAGTGCCCCACCACACACACAAACACACACACACACACACACACACATTTTCTTTAAGCTATTATTCAAATGAGCTTGCTCCGCAGCCTCTGTAATTGATTCATTATGTAAAAAAAATAAGCCACACCAACACGATGAACACACACACACACACACAGACAATCACTCATCTCCCAGACACTCTTCTGACTTGTTACCATAGGAACGCAGTGGGAGAGGCTGCATGTTGCAGTCATCAGGGGAAGCTGTTGAATACAATGGCAACATCCAGAAGGATGGAGCAATTACTTTTTTTTTTAAATAGAAGGAGGCGATTTCATTATAGACATGCAGAGCGGCCCTTCTTAACACCTACACCTCTGGTCACCCCACTCGAGCGGGTAGCCGGCGCTTTGTCGGGGGGGTCACCGGCAAAGCGGAAATAAGGGTCAGCGAGCAGAAAGCCCCGCCGCTGCTCCAATTCACTCTCCCTGTTGCACATAATTATATAATCGCTTTCTTGGATACATCAAGCGTGTTCGGCTCATGACGGAAGTCAAAACCGGCAGGGGGGGCCGAGCGCCGGCGTCCCCCCTCGAGGACGTGGCATCGCCAGGGGAGCAAACCTGTGACTGGACCGCACCGCCTCTTGTTGTTCCTGGTGAGTGTAGACTCATAGGACAAAGTCACTTCCAGTCAATTACATCTTTGACAGTCCACGCATGATTTATTTCCCTAATGGCCCCGTACAGTGGGACTCCTGATGGATTGCCTTCTCCAGGCTTTGTGTTTATGAGTCAGTGTGTCAGAAATTGCATCCTAATGATTATCATTACCGAAGTGACTCTTAAAGCAAGCGTTGACATCTGCTTTTTATTTGATATCCCAAACATCGTTTCATGCATTCCCATCCTGTCAAATGAATGAGTAGCTAGAAGGGGGAGTGGAGAGCAGGTTTCACCCCAAAACTGCAACAGAACCATGCAGGCAACCAGGGGCAGCTCTCTGACCACACACACACACACACACACACACACACACGTGAGGCCTTCCATCATTCTGGCTGCTAATTTACAACAAAGAATGAATGAGTGAGTGCATGGTTGTATGTCTCTATATAATGCGTAAATGATTGTGTGTTTATATTGTGTATGAATGAGTGAGTGCATGTGGTTGTCATTTTACGACATTCTGATTGGAGTGAATGGCTGAATGTCCATATGATGCATGGACATGCGTGAATTACATGTGTGTGTACATAATAAAGAGTGAGTGAATTGTATAATGCCTCCATATTCCATGTGAATGAGTGAATAGTTTTATGTCTCTATATGTGGTCCCTTTGATTGGTCCAGGGTGAACCCCGCCTCCCGCCCAATGACAGCTGCGATAGCCCCCCCCGCCGTAAGCGGTATAAATAATAAATGAATGGATAAATTGTTCACATTAAAAATAGACAAGCGCGCCCCCTGAAGTATCAAAGTAAAAATAAATGACATCCTTAGACGTAAATGTATCTTTGCCATTTGCACTTTGTTAAAGGATAGCTTGACATTTGAAAAGTAATCATATTGGTATTGATCCGTTGTTGAAAATTAGAGGGATGACTGATATTGCACTTAGACTAGATGTTAAGCTACAGGCATTAGTGGATTTGCTAATCTTGGTACAAGCCCGGAAGCGTCGCGCTAGTTATGACGGAAATGTCCAATCAGCGTTCTTGTCGGAATCTGGTTTGCTGAACATTAAACCGAGCAAGCTGCGTTATTTAACTGATGCTAAGCTAATTCTCCTTAGGCCTGCGCTCCATAATTGATACGGGGACACGGTGAGTGGCGCTAATCTCCTGATCTAAGGCTGCCATCACATGATAAGAGATTTTCTCCTCCATCACTGTTGGGTTTGGGGGGCGGTGTGAGCGCGGAGGCGCGGCGGTGAGGCGAAGGGGGTCGGTGATCAAAAGCTGCGCGAGGTTTACAGGCAACAGGAACAGCTAACGTCACCGGCTCATCTGACAGCTGACATTTCATTATTGGCGGCTCCAAAGCAAGGTCAGAGTTCTCCACATGGAAAATACAATCTGTGTTGGATGCACAAAACGGGCTCTTTACTCAAGCGAGCAAACAAAAGGCGCTTTCAGCAAACCTAGAGTATTTTTTGGAAAAAAAATCACTCAAAGATGTGTCAAAACAGACTTCCTTTGAGTCTGTAGAAATTTATTATCTGTACCGTTTTCCTGCACTCAGGCTTGTGAGAGGCGAGGCTCACCCTGAATCAATCACAGGGTGACATTTAGACACATACAACTATTCACATGTCATAAAGATATTATAATTGTAATCATCATCATCAGGCTTCCTCATACAATACCAGAGTTCCTCCCTCCGCACCCAGTTGTAGGCTTTTTCCAAGTCTACAAAAGCACCGTGCAGCTCCCTCTGATCTTCTTTATACTTTCTATTAGCATTCTCAAAACAAGTACTGCATCTGTAGTACTCTCTCCAGGCATGAAGCCATACTGCAGTTCACAAATGCTGACTTCTCTCAGTCTAGTTTCCACTACTCTTCCCCATAACTTCATTGTATGGCTCATCAACTTTATCCCTCTATAGTTGCCGCAATTCCGCACATCCCCCTTATTCTTAAAATTGGGCACCGTCACACTTCGCTTTCATTCTTCATGTATCTTCTCACTCTCTAAGATCCTGTTGAAGACACTTCCACACCTCCACGGGTATATCATCAGGACCAACTGCCTTTCCACTCTTCATCCTCTTCAATGCCTTCCTCACTTCACTTTTACTAATCTCTGCTACTTTGTGGTCTACAATAGTCACCTCCTCTACCCTTCCCTCTTTCACTTTCCTCAATTGTCAACTCTTCAAAGTGCTCTTTCCATCTTTCCATCACTCTTTTAGCATCTGTCAATACATTTATCTCTCTATCCTTAATCAGTGACCTGTTGTACAACCTTTCCATCTCTATCTCTCTATTTTGCCAACCTGCATAGATCATCCTCTCCCTCCTTACCGTCCAACCGAGCATACAAGTCATCGTACGCCCTTTGTTTTGCCTTCGCTACGTCTATCTTTACCTTACGCTGTATCTCCCTGTACTCATGTCTGTTCTCTACCGTCCCCTCAGTGTCCCGCTTCATCTTTGGTAACCGCTTTCTCTGTATATACTCGTGCACTTCCTCATTACATCACCAAGTCTCCTTATCTACTTTCCTACCACATGATAAACCAAGTGCCCTCCTACTTGTCTCCCTGATCACATTAGCTGTAGTTTGGAAGTTCTCCTTGACCACACAGACCTCAACTCCTCCCTGAAAACCATACAACACTCCCCCTTTTTCAGCTTCCACCGCTTTGTCCTTTGTGCTCTGCCTTTGTCTTCTTGATCTTCCTTGTCACCAGTCACCCTTCAAACCACCATCCTATGCTGTCTGGTCCCAGCTGTCTTATTTCATATACTTTTATTCTTTCTTATGTCACCAACGCTTAGCTTCCGGTGAGAGAATGCTGGTACAACTTGCTGCTTCTGCTCGCCAGTCACTAACGTTTACTCTTTGTAAGTATTTGTCTGTCGGGTGTCCTTGAGTGTCAAGAAAGGTGTCTTCAAATAACAAGCATAATAAGTATTGTTATTATTATCATTTTTACTATAACAAGTCAATCACTAATTCGCCCATCATGTAGAGACATGCAATTCACCCTCTCCACGCATCATATAGACGTTTAACCATTCACTCTAATTCAAATGTCATTTTGGAGACATACAACCCATTCACATTCTCATTCGTACGTCTGGACGATTTAGAGTTTCCAATTAATCTCTTGCATATTTTCGGACTTTTCGGGGAGAAAAGTGGAGACCACATGGAAAAGGCCCATGGTGGATATTGAACCAAGGACCTTCTTGCTGCAAGGTGGACCCCATTTTGAACCATCTCAAGCCGGTCATGCTGTTTGCTGCCGGACAACCCTCACCGGTTGACTGAACCCAAATACTAAACCTACACCAAGTAAACCCCATAATAATTCGCCTAAAGGTGCTAAAACACAGTGTTGAGGGGAATCCTGAAGTCAAATGATGCTTCCGTCCAGCATTCTCCTATTAAACGTCATTCCACATGTATACTTGTTTCATTTGGCCTCCACAGTGTGTCCTGTATCTGCCTTTCTACTGCAGCCTCTGCAGGCTGTCAGTGTTCACCTGTAGTTTAACTGAGATTTATTTATCACTCGTGTCCGACGGTTGTTGGCGATGTATCATAAACCAAGCAGATATGAATCAGGTCAACGTGAGATGTCAGATCGGGGTAGAAGCTTTAAATCTTTGGAAAAAAAAACAACACATCCGTTAACTTTTGACCATCCGGCCGTCGTCGGTTGCTGAAAAAAGCAGAACAATCTCGGTGCTTTGGGAATTTCAATGCTCACTATTAAAGGCAAACAAAAAAAACAAGCTATGATTAAATTCTACAAGGTCAGACTCTCGATTTTTTTTTGGGAAAGAAAACCAAAGGTCTTAATTTGTCTTTTCCATTCTTCAATGAATGAATAATTAAGTGCAATAAACGTCTGTCGGGCTCAGTCATGAGTTGACTGAAACTGCTAATACACGCTTTAAACAACCAAATGTGGAGAAATTGCAAATTTTAACAGATAATACCTAGATTTTCACAAAGTACTTCTTCTATGTGTACCACTCAAAGGTTTCCGGTCATTTCCATTGGGTGGTTTACACTCCGACTTGTGTATTGAATCATCAAAACCCCGTCATTTTATTCATAAGTGTGTCAATAAAGAATCACCCTGATGGGTAGAATTAATGAAAACAGCTGTGAAAACAAAATTCACATTCCCCCATAAAGTTAGATTTTTTTTTTTTTTTTTTTCCTGTGAACCTCCAGGCCTGCTGTTTTATGAAACAGCGGATCATTTTCTCACATTATAATCCCCATCTGCAAGAACCTCACTTTCAAGCCAGCACAGGAAGTATTGAGATATTTATCAGAGGCCCATTCAGCCGTTTCAAAAAAAGCTGGCAGTTTGCGGGGTTATGAAGAGAAGAAGAAACTCGATTGCCTGGTAAATTTAGACGCCGCAATCCGCTGCGCTCCGCACACTGCGGCCACATGTCCAACCCCCCCACTTCCAGATTTAAAAAAAAAAAAAAAAAAAAAAAAGCTATTTTGCTCCTGGATGTGAAAAGTTAGAACGTCGTGGCTGCAAATACTGAACTACGCTTTTGTGTAAATTTGCTGCAACTTGAGTTTCACCTCATTCCCCTTGGAAATGAAAAGGATTTTAGCTGAATTCGTGAAGTATCACACCCCCATCCCCCCGCACAATGGATTCCTCTGAGCCAAGGTCATCTCTCGGCATTCGGGGTTTAATGGCAAAGAGAGGAGGGACAGATGGAGAAGAGTGAGGCGAGCCAACAGGACATGACAACATGGGTGTGTTTTGCACATGCAGGTGTGTGTTGGGCATCGTGTGACAGTTCATTTGTATGCCGTCAGCATCCGAGAGCAGTGGTGTGTTCATGATGAATGGCGCCGGCTTCAAGAGAAATGCGAAACGCTCGGAGGCGGACAAAGAGGCGGAAAGATTTTTGTTGTAGAGAAGGGAAGATGAATAAAGATAACTCCGCTCAATTCTGATGTTCAAACCAGGTCAGTGGGTCAGTACATCGGGAGATACATCGCGATCTAGGGTTCACCAGGTGTATTTTATTTCGATTGTGCATATTTTCGACGCATCTATGCAAACGCTTTCCCCCCGAAGCCTGCAAATAGAAACATTTTCTGCACGTTAATCAAAGAAGCACTTAGACACCGCAGCTCCTTATCTCTGAGCCGTAAAAACCCAGCTCCTAAGAGGTTAGCCGCAAACATGCTACCCGGCCACCAGTGGAAATGGCAGACTGATTTGATTAGCCGGAGTCTCCCCCCTGAAATGTCAGCAGAATTCATCAAAGCGTGCATCTCCCTTCATAAAGCCTTGATCAAAAGCATTCTCGACATACCGCACCGTCTATATTGTTAGCTCGCGGGCGACATGTCGACATCTGCGCGGCATTATTGGTTTTTACGGGTGTTTTATAAGTGGAGACAGACCCAAAAACAGGAGAGACAAGTGACATTTTCCCCTCTCTCTCCACCGCCGACCCACCGACTCCGCCGCATGGAGACACGTGGCCTCCGTGCGTTGTCTTTTTTTGACTTCCTCTCCGCCCGCGTCGGACCATCTGTACCCGTACGTATGACATCGATGTACTTCCTGCGTACTAAATGCACCTGCGGGATGAAGCGTGTATCTGCTTTGCATTGTGTTGCACAAGGCAAGTAATCCCGGTGTTTGTCTCCATTTGACTGAGATAATCCCCTGACCCAACGCAAATAAACATCCTGTTCAGTTCTAGCCGATGAAGGACTGATATCGGAAATCTCCTTTGGCGAGAGCTACATGCGCGGGATTAAATCCCCGAGTTTGAATCGTTTATGTCCGTATTTAGCATGTTTTAAAATTTGAAATTGCCTCATTTTGGACTTTTCGGGTTGCGAGGTAGTTTTCTGAAGCCGAAGACAGATTTTACAACACGGTTATCAGCCATGCAGGTCAGGTCTGGACCACAGTCTTTAAAATGATTATCAGAAACCACAACGCGCCAATGAGCGAGCGCTCGCAAAGAAAAACCTACCTACCAACCCGAGGCAGAAATCTCGGGACGGATCCGAGATCAACGTGGGCGGCCTTCTGCCTCGACCGGCGGGGTTAGACAGGGAGGGAAAGCAAGAGAGTAGGATATAGAGATAGAAAGCAAGATTGGTGGCGACCGGAAGAGGATGAAGGCCGGGAGGGACGGACACAACTAGCAGCTAACGGTTGATCCCATCCAAAAAAACAAGGTGTCCTCTAACCGTCCACGGGTGTGTTATTGAGGACGAACAGCGACTTTTGTTCGACAAAACTTGCAGGTCTTGCAGAGGGAAGCGAGAAACACTGCCATTTCTACGTGTCGGTTTTTATTCGATGCATAATTTGGCGTCGCGCTGCTGTTGAAAGAAAACTCAACAAATGAAGAATCGTTGCGCTGCCGCGGCGCGCTAAAGAGTGCCTTTTACACAACACGGCGTATGTTGCTGAGCAACAGAGAGGAGTAGGATTTGTTTTCATTCATGCTAAGACTCTTCAGGAACTGCTGTCATGTTCATAGTCTGGTTCATATTTAGTGTTTGATATAGTGGATCTCTCACACACGCACACGCAAACACATAAGCTGATTTTAACATTTGAGCGCATCATTGACATGTGATAAATTTTACAGCGGCTCGTTTATAATGTATTTCTCGGTGGAAAGCTTCTTTTTAGCTTATGGTGTTTGTGAAAGCACGAGTACTTCAAAAGACAGCCTTTTAGGCGGTTATTATTTATGAACAATCCTTTATATTAATCTCACTGGACATATTTCTTTTAAGAAAAAAAATAATGATCTCTGAGCGTGTTTTCATACACTTTAATGTACATGGTTGTGCTGCCTCCACCCCCACAGACCCCGGGCCACTGCAACACTTCAAAGCGGCACCCCCCCAAAAAAAATAAAACAAAAAAAAAAAAACGAAAAGCCCGACATCAACCTCGGCGTCCCGGCGGCACAGAGTACATCCAGGAGACGCACCCTTTACCGTCTCCAACACAGGTTAGCTGCTGGGAAACCATTGCTCTCGCATGGAACCCAAAATACTCAACTTTCTGATTTAACGGAGCCTAAGATGGATGGATAATTTTCAGAATGCCGGTGAAACAAAGACCAAACATTTAGTCACCTGATCTCGGTCAAGACATGGAGGTAAAGCCGCCTCTGTCAGTGACCCGTCGCCGTCCTCGGCTCAGTGGTTTCTGTGACGTCGTCGCTCATTAAGTCCCCTCTTTGTCTCGGTTTTATGTTTTAGGTCCGCTTGAAAGAGCGCTCCTGCAGTATGTGGGCCAGAGAGGAGGCTCAGATGTTTGTGTGTGTGTATTATATATAGCGAGATAAATACAGCCTTGGGGAGCATAAACCAGTGTCTTTCTGAGCCGGTCCCAAGCCTGGATAAATGAGGAAGGTTGCGTCAGGAAGGGGATAAAACTCGTGCCAGAACCAGATATGCAAATCAAACCTACAACTCTTATTGCGGATCGGTCGAGGCCCGGGTTAACAACCACCGTTGATAACCTACAGGGCACCAGACGATAAGTCGAAGAAGGAGAGGAAGAAGGCAAGAGTTTGGATATTGGGACGATGACAGGAAAAGCTAGATAGTCGGTTGACATGATGCAGAGAAGGAAAAGCGGATATACTGTGTGTCCGGGAGGCCGGGTGCAAAGGTAGAAAGGATACAAGCTGTGGCGAGGAGCAGCTGAAGGGTTGGCTTTTCATGGTTGACTTATAAAAACCGCTACAAGCAGATTTATCTGTACGGTAATCTTTTTTTGGTAGACTTACCCCTGATATTACCTATGACATTTCCGGACTGGTCAATACTTCCACCTCACCGCTGCAGGGTTCCTGGTTCGATTCTGACAGGGGGGCCGTCTGTATGGATCTCTAAATCTGGACAATCATCCAAACAAGCCGGCCGCTAACCGGAAATAAAACGCTATCGCTGAAATGGACGGCGTGGACGCTGCTGCTCGGAATTTAATTTCACCCGAACCCAGTTGGACTCCTGATTGCGGCGCTTGTGATTGAAGCAGAATTAGATTAAATAAACGTCAGTTAAAAGAACAGCACAAACACAGTAAATGTCAATCCACCCTTTCAGAATTACTTGGCCATGCGTGGTTAAAGTTAACATACTGTAACAGTTCAGAGCAAGAAAACAGATTTGATGGCAGAAGAACTGGCAATTATTGAAAGCTTAAGAAATAAGGTCAACATCCATAATGTTTGGTTTCGAATGATTTCACAGACCAGACATGATATTTGGAGGTTCAGTAGGCGGTGGTCGGTCTAGTGACTGTTTTCCCCTCCGCCTGCGTCGGACTCCGAGGAAAGAAATGGTAGTATTTCTTAAAATGTCAGAATACTGAATGTTGATTCCTTTTCCAGCGGATCGTCCCGTTGGTGGCGCCGTCAGGAGAATAACCTGGATTACCTGGATACAGATTACCTAATGTTTCCAGTATGTATAATTGGTAGGTAGCAGAAATTAAATCAATGAAATCATACAATTTCTATACTACTAACCAACAGTCAGGGTTTGTCTCTATATGGCGTGTGAAATAGACGTTTCACATATAGAGAAAACAACCGTTCACTTATTCATTCACAAATCATATGGTGACAAATTACCATTCACTCGCTCATTCTCGTATCATGTATACACACAACCGTTCTTTCTCACGTGCCATACGGTGACATGCAACCGTCACTTACATGTCTGGCCAATGAACCTCTTGCGTGTTTTTGGACTGCAGGAACCCGCAGGAACCCAGCGAAGACACGGAGAAAACGTAGAAACTCTACGGAATTGAACCAGGAACCTCCTCGCGAACCACCCGCCATGATTTCAAACATTGAACGGCTCAAACAGAATTAGCCATCATATTCTGACGCGGCAGATCAATATTAGATATTTTATCTCAATATTGATTGTCCTCATGATGAGACGGCGCTACGGGGATTAGGTGGGGATATTCTAAGCTACGTCAGCAGCTGCTGTTTGCCTCCGGCGGCTCTTTCGTCCACGCCATCATCACTCAGCGAGATTAACATGACACCGCTTCCTCTAATAGGCTGCGACCGGGAGCGGCGGCGGTTTTCGCTCTCGGCCCAACTCGCAATCGGGGGAACGCGTTCCAGTCCCGACTTTCAAATCAACTCTGCCACAGACGGCGCTTTTCATTTTTCATTCCCAAGATAAAGAGCGAGATGACACCGGAAGTGTTTTCCTGTCCGTCACCCGCCTCCCCGACGTCGCACATCACACAGAAACACGCCGCCTCGGATCCCCTCGGAGTCTGCGGTGGGTCTGCGAGCGGTCGTTAAATTAAAATAAACCGCATCCGCGTGCGTGGGGGATCACAAGGAATTACAGCTGCCGCCGCGATGTGCAGGGAGATGTGAGGCGGAGCTGTTGGTTGTTTTAACCACATGGTGAATAAAACAAAGCAGGAAGTACCGTTTAATGATATCGTTATGCAATGCAAGTCCTTACCGACGAGTATTATTTAAGAACGGGTGAATATGCACGTATGAAACGAGGCGTTCCTTCCCCGTGTAGGTTTTAGCTCAGTAGACATTTTCTTAGCGCACGATAAGCATGATTGTATTGTAGCGTTTTAGTCGGGGATACGCCCGTGTGACGATAAAACGTCCGTTTAATAAGCAATAGCTGTTGTTGGCCACGGCCACGCCATACAAGCCTGCAGTGCAACTATTCCCGCTCAATTCCAGGTAAAAAAAAAAACAAAACAGAAAAATCCTTGCGCCCCAAACCACACCCACAAAATTCCCAGCAACCCCAAAATCACACAGAAAACAAGCATCAACATAAACCCCAACATTCGTGACTTCGCCACGGTTTTATTTCTTTGCGGAGTCTCCATGTTCTCCCCATGTCTGCGTGGTTTTAATAATAATAATAATAATAATAATAATAATAATGATAATAATAACAATAATAATAACAACAATAATAAATAATGATAATAATGATAATAATAATAATGATAATTATAATGATAATGATGATACAAATAATACTACTACTACTACTAATAATAATGATAATAATAATAATAATAATAATACATAGGTTTTCTATAGCGCTTTTCATGATACTCAAAGACGCTTTACAAGTGAGAGACAGTTTTCCGTTTTCCTCCCACATTCCGAAAACACGCAGCAGGTTAATTAGAAAAAATTGGGGAAAATCGCCTGAAATAAGTGAGTGAATGTTTGTCTGTTTTTGTATGTCGCCCGATGACAGCCGGGATAAACTCCAGCATCCCCCGCCACCCTGAGTGCAGGATGAGCTGCACAAGATGGATGGATGATAAGAGGTGATCAGCAGAGAAAGGCAAGATCGTATTATTTTTTTGCGGAGTCTCCATGTTCTCCCCGTGTCTGCGTGGGAATCCTCCACATTCTCCCACAGCCCAAACACAGACGGTAGTAATACAACCAATAATAGTAGTTGCCGTCGATTGAAGATTATGAATGAGGGGATGAATGCTCACATGTCTCTAAGATTTGTGAATGAGAAGTTGAATGGTTGTATATCTACATGTGAATGAATGAATGAATGAATGAATGTATGTCTACATGACGTGTATGTCTATATGACGACGTCTGAATAAGGAAGTGAAAGGTTGCCTCAATATGACATGTGAATGAGAGAGTGAATGTTTGTAGGTTTTTATGAATAAATGAATGGATGGTTGCATGTCTCCATATAATGTTTGAATTCGAGAGCGAAGGTTTTTTTCCCCCACGACCCCGAGTGTAGGATAAGCAACGTAGATAACGAAGGAATGAATGAATGAACACTTGAATTTTACCCACATAAAATACAGAGTCAGTATAAGGAATATCAACACAGTGCTACTCTTACAGTACAATCACTCAAATGGACATTAAAATGTTGAAATCGGTAAGTCTAGATTTTGGATTTTGGTTTTGGAACGCGCGCACATCCTATGTAAAAGCCGATCTGATTGTCGCCCGGGCAGCCGTTGATCGATGACTGTTTCCTCGGCGCCAGTTTCCGCCGATGCTATCTCTTTGTCATTCTTGGTAATTAGCGGCGCAACATCAGCGAGCAAAACAATAACAAAAACCGACTCGGCGTGTCCTCCGAGCCCATGAAAAATAGCCCTCGTTTGTGGGAAGTTTAGCGAACCCGCGAAAGGGATGATAAAATACAGGCGCGGTTTTGAATCTGTTCACCTTCACAATTAAGTAAATAGAAATACAGATTGTCTGGCGTGTAACTGACAGATTTGATTATTGCCCCGTCTCGTGGTTTATCTTGCAGGGATGCTAATAAAGATGTAATTTCACGCGCCATTAACCCCCCAACATGTAAACGAGGGGGGAGAAAACACACACTCGCACACGCGCAACCAAAGTTCCCCGAAGAATCAGGTCATCCCCGGGATGATTCATCCTTCAACCCCCCGGTAACACACACACACACACACACGGGCTGAACACATTCACCGTGCCTCATTACATCAGTGTGTGTATCCATGCATCCAGCAGGCCTAATGACTGATGGGAGGCGACCGCCGGGCTCGCCGTACCCGCGTTGCCGCCTTTGTCCTCCGTGTGCGCACGTCTCCGTGCGTTCCCGTCACTGTCGCTCCGACGACCCACCGAGGATATTAAGCTGATGGTTTATTAAAAGGAAATGTCATGTGTGAGGAGGCGAGGGGGGGCTTATTAGGGTTCATTACAGGGTTTCACTCACTTCTCACTGTATCAGCCACTCTGAGCGGGAATGAATGACAGATTCTAACCCTCCTTATCGGTGCAGAGTGCAGGCCTGCCCCCAACCGCATGGCAGCGGTTAGATTATGCTTTTTTTTTTTGGATCTCTAGTGCTTTAACAGAAAGTTGCTGACTCAGAGCGGTGTGTGTGTCAAAAACGACAAACTCCCTGTCAACTGACCCCAGATGGAACATTTGGCACTATGGCATGCATTTCAATAATAATAATAAAAATAATTCTTGTAATTAATATTCTAATGTAACACTAATAATGATAATAATAATAATAATAACAATAACAATAACAATAACAATAACAATAACAATAACAATAATAATAGTAATTCTTGCAATTAATATATTTTTGTAATACTAATAGTGACAATAATAATAATGACAATAATAATTCTTATAATTAATATTTTATTGTAACACTGATAATAATAATAATAATAATAATAATAATATTTTATTGTAACACTAATAAGAATAAGAGTAAGAATAAGAATAAGAATAAGAATATTCCTTGTAATTAATATAATATTTTATTTATATTATTAATAAAATAATAAAAGAATAATAGTAATATGAGAATGATAATTCTTGTAATTAATATTTTATTGTAACACTAATAATGATAATAATAATAAAAATAATAATAACAATAATAATATTTTATTGTAGCACTAATAAGAATAAGAATAAGAATAAGAATAAGAATAAGAATAAGAATAAGAATAAGAATATTCCTTGTAATTAAAATACTATTTTATTAATATTATTAATAAGATAATAAAACAATAATAGTAATAAAGATAATAGTAATAATGTCATCGTCATTATTATTATAATAATTTATTGATTCCGATTGGGGAAATACAGAATTTGAAGGCCACAGCAGCGCAGGTCAAAAAGACAGGCAACAAAAATGACATACAATAGGACAGAAACAATGGATAAGAACAATAGATACAGACGTTGAACAGGACAGAGAAAACAATAGATAAAAGATGAAAAATTTGATGAAAAGCGCGCCAAGAATACGGACAAAGTAACACTTTGCAGGGAAGTGTCCAATAGACAGAGATGCAACTCAGTTAGGTCAGAGCTGTGTGCTGTTGTACAGTCTGATTGCGGTTTAGAAGAACAGCCTCCATGATTTCTACTTGTGCCCAAGAAAAAAACAAAAACCCCTGAACAAACACTTCGTCCTCTCGTCCTCATACTTTCGATCGAGCTTCGGCTGGGAGTCGGTCCGCGAAAAAACAGATCAGACGTTTTGGAAGACCAAAGGAATTTGGGCAAAAGTTCACTGCGGCTCTTTGTTCAGGCCAGCTGAATCTGCCTCTGCGTCTATTTATCGATGCGCCGTGTTGTGTTTTTCGTGTCGATCTCGCCACATTCTCAGAGTTCCTCTTGCAGAGTCAAACATTCAAACGGCCGTTGCCGTGTTTCTTAACCGTGCAACGAAGAAGCTGGATAAGAACCAGCAAGTTCTCCTTGTATTTTACATTGTACTATCAAACTATAGGAATTGATCCAAAAGTAAAGAACTGGCACGGAAATATTCATCCATTCAATTATTCACCCATTTACTCACTAGCTAATACATCTTATCCTGCACTCGAATACGCCGGGGTGTCCCGGCTGTCATGGGGCGAGAGGTGGGGCCACATATTAAGTCATTAAACATCACATTCGACATCGTACATAGACATACTGCCATACCACCCACTCATTTGCAGGTCGTGCAGAAACAGACAACTATTCACCCTTTCATTCATGCATCATAGACACACATATCACCATTCACACCCTAATTTTCATGGCGAATAGGAAACACAACCATTGACTGATTTACACGGCATATAGAGGTATACAACTGTTCACTCTCTCATTCACATTTAACATAGACACAAACAATTCACACATTCATAGATCCATTCATTCACACAAGGGGAAATTTAGGATCTTCACTTGACCTGCAACGGGTTTTTTGGTGACTCCATACAGCAAGCTCCCCCTTTTTGCCGTGAGGGAGGAAGCTCCAACCACTACGAGTTTGTTTTTGTTTGTTTTTCTTAGCTAATAAATGTATTTTTAAGGTTATATAAGACAAACCGAATCTGTGATTGGCCCTGGAAGTGAGTCACAGGGCGGTCACACGTCAGATCACAAGGACATTCCATGATAATTCAGTTTCCTCTCCAAAAAAGCGTTTGGCAACAACACATGGGACGGGAGCAGCTCGTCAGCTGAGTTGCACGACGACAGAACGGGCTCGGACGCGTTTCCCTCTATAAATCCGCCTGGACCGTCTCCCGTTCAATCTGATTGAAAAAAAACAATTCCAATTCAGTTCTCCGTCGGTTGATTACTGGGCTCGGCAAGTAACTCCATGCCGTCGGGTCCTTTCTGGGTTTTCCCTGAAACGTAATCACGAATATACACTTTGCGTCTTCCGCGGTCCCTGCGGCATTTGCAGGTAACCGTCTTCCGACCGCCACGTTTTGTCTCCGTGATTGGCTGGCCGTTTCTGTGGCGAGGAGCGTTTGATCCGCGACTGATGTCACTGCCTGACGGAAATCTGAAATAAGCCGAGGGAGACCCGACCGACTGGCCACTGGTTACAATCTCACCAAATGACAGCGGGTTATGGAAATAAAAGACTGGTCCATCTGCTCATTTGATGACAGCCGTCGTGATCGCAGGTTGGATCCTGCATTGATTCCCAAGTGTGATGTCATCATGCCAATGTGACCATCCAGTACCGGTTTCTGACCTGGATGATTTAGGTCCAAAAATCCATCATAGAGAAGAGAATCAAACCCCAAAAATCAGTTTATGTATTCTAGCTTACAAATCATCCTTTCGTGGTGTATTTTTGGTTGTTTCTTTTCCTTTCGGTCGCTCCTTCGGCCAATCACCTGCCTCCATCCGACCCTCTCCTCTCACACCGACGAGCTTCCCGCCCTCTTCCGCTCCATCCATCCATAAATCTCATCTCTGGTTTCCTTCAGCATCCTGCTGCCCAGATCTTCACCATCCCTCCTCTGTCCACATCCAAACTGTCTGTCTGACTGTGCTGTTCGTCATCCTGTCTCTTCTGTCTCCCGTCTTCTGTCTCTCAGACACCATGACTGGTCTCACCTTTGTCTTGTTTGTTTGTTTGTTTAGAAGTTTATTAGGACAGTGTACAATTACATTAAGCACAGAGGCAGACATGTTTGCACCAGATTGTAGCTCATAGCTAATTTCCATCTGTAGTCCTGGGAAGACAATACAAATATAAAACTGTACAAAATAGACAATATATATAAAATATACAGATAGGCAATAAAATAACTATACAATATATAAACAGGCAATAAAATATGTATTTTGCAAGTTGAAAGTGCTATTGTTGTGATATCATTACTTTTGTCATCTGGGGTGGAGTTGGGGCGACGTTATGTAAAATTTTGTGGACCAGACGGATATCAGAGTACCCGATCAAGTTGTCGAAACTTAATATTTTATATTTTCCCAAGATATGGCAATGATGGTAGTCTTCTCCATCTTAAAAGATAAAACCACCGCATGTATCACTTTTCTGGTCTACTGACCAGATAAGGTCCATTCATGTCGCATCATTCGAAAACTGCTTTCCGATGTTTTGTTCAAGGGAACCAGAAAGCCAGAGGTAGAACCACTAACCATCCGATTGCGAGAAGCCCGTCTATCAGCTGGACCCCGTTCAGTATCCGTCAACGACAATGGGAGCCAGCGTAGACTAGCATAACAACGGTAACCAAATAAAAAATAGTGTAAAGTGAAAAAAAGTCTTGGCCACCCTGACGCAGTGCCAGGTCTGCGGATAAGTTGTCTTGTCAGAGAGAAATGCTGCAAATCTGCTTTTTTTTGTTCTTGAGATAAGATAAGATAAGATAAGATAAGATAAGATAAGATAAGATAAGATAAGATAAGAACAACTTTATTAATCCCGAAGGAAATTGTTGTGCCAGAGTTACAGAAAACATAACAGTAATAAATAATAAAAAGAAAAAGGCAGAATTAGAAATAAAAATAAACTATAAACTATAAAGTGTCTCAGTGAAACTATAAAGTGTCTTAGTAAACAAGTGATAAAACTATAAGTGTCTTACTAACAAGTGAGGTAAGGAGTGCAGATAACCCTTACACTGTAACAGTACGTTACACCTCATCCCGTGGGTTTTTAACCGGATGTAACGAAAGTATTTGGAACATGCCCGTCCAATTTTCCAGTGACTCGCGTTTGGGAGGAAATCCCTCCCAAGCTGGAAGCAGGAGGGGGTGCGCGTCGTGCGTTTGCCCCGGCAGCAAATGTCAGCGCTCTGCTGATTGAATGCACGTCGACAAAGATAACTGTGGGGCAACGCGCTGTCTGGGCGAGCGAGGGGAGACCGAGTGACCTAGACTCGTCACACACCTCGAGCACTGCGGGCCTGCTGGCTGAAACCGTCTCCAACCTGCGCCCCGTTCTCTTATTTCTGACTCATTCGTGATTATTCTCTGACCTGTTTCGGTTCTAGCGCTGGCAGTTTTTTTTTTTTTTTTTTTTTTTTTTCCCGACAGCTTTACAGCAACTCACGCTCGTGAGAGGTATTGCTGCAATGTGGGAAAATCCCTCTAATTCGGCGGTCCGGGGGGGGGGTTTGCCACGTGCGGAGGTGCGCAACCCAGATCTGAACTTTGCTGGTTATCGTCCATAATGACGGAGCTCATAAAAGCTAGCTTTGCTGCATAAAATGCACAAATGTGATCTCTTCTTGGGAAACAACATTATTACGACTCAATAATTCAAGTTATTTATTGCGGTGAGGAGGTGCGGTTTTTCCAGCTTTGACTCAAGGTAGATGTGTGTTGACCTAGTTGAGTAATACAGGATTATGGGAATACAATACAGTCATCCTGTGTTAATTCCATGCAGATTGCACGCCTCAGCGTTTTTACAGCAAAGTAGTTATTTTGAATCCCAGCGTGAGATCCTGACTTAACCTGCGCTGAGTTACATTCACGAACCCACCGCCTTACATGACAGCACATTGATGTTTCAGTCAAGGATACCTGAAGATCATCTCTGAAACACGCTCGATGCTATGTTTTTAGTTTCTCCATCATCTCCCAAACGACTCCGCCGCGCCACACAGACGGGATGGTGACGGCGCCACGTGACCAGAAACAGGTGGTACCCTCATTTCTATTCTGGGAGCCACGTACGGTATTTGGGTGACGGCAACATGTTTGCCAGCGCCATTAGCATAAAAGACACAGTTTAACATTAACTGTGTCCATCTGGGTCCGGTTTGCTTCACTGCAGCTAGAATGTCAGTCACACTGTGTTTGGCCCCGGAGACGGAGAGACGAATCGTTTGAGGCCAAATACTCCGTTTACGGCGACTGCGAATCGCATCGACGTGATTTTGTCTTCTGGAAGCCAAATAATTCACCAGATGCGTTGATTGTGATTCACCGTGGCGGTGTCATTTATGCAGAAGTCACAAAGGGGCTCTTTAAAGTAAATCCCGGATGCATGAAATGTCACAGGCCGATGATATCGCACACGCCTGTGAGATGTCTCTCTGCATGGAGTCAATCCGAAGCCAGTCTCGCTCGGGCCCAAATGTGTGGCTGCATCCAAGCGAGACCGGCTGCAGGCCACAGCGGCGCGCCAGCGACTCGGCTAATGCGGTTTTGTCCCCCCTGTCTCATCTGCCCTCCATCTCCGGCAGGGCACGGTTGACGAATATAGACGGAGGTCAACGTCGCGCTCGAAACCTCGCTTGGGTAAAGCTCCGCTGTATGGATCGGCGTCCCGATGACGACGTACGAGCCGAGGAGGAGGTGAAACCCCTCCTGGCAGTGCCGTGTCCTGGAGGCAGCGCTCCCACATAACAGACGGGACTTCTACCACACAGCTTGCAGGGTGGAGTTGTCTCAGAGCAAAAACGGCTGCCAGCAACACCGCAGTCCAATCGCTCCGTCGCGGGGAGGGAGGGGGAAACCGATGCAGACTACTGCTGTTTTCCCCGTTTTTCTTTCATTTTTTTTCCCAGAATTATGTGCACCGCCTCGACAGGGAGGCAGCCTCAAGGCTCAAACAGGGGGCCTTGGGACCAGAAGGGTGCTTGCACATGGTGAAAAGATGTGAATGTGGCACATTTCCATCCCACCGGGAAATTAGGTTTTCATCACACCCCCTCCTCCCGTCTCCAAAAACGTGTTGTCTTTCCGAAACGTGGTCAGTGCACACAGAAATAGGTGCGTGATTTATTCACAGATAATGAGGGAATCCTTGTAGGGCAGCTAGCGAGGCGGCCTACAAGAAACAGACAGGTACAAGGTTCAGGGAGTTCAAATATGGATCTTTGAAATGCAACAACCCCCCCCCCCCTCCCTCCTGCAGGAGGTGAGGAATCAATAGCTGCTTTCAAGGTTCAGCTAATAAGCAGCCAAAGGGCTTGTTCTCCTCGAGAACTGGGTTAAATATATATAAAACATAGCGAACGACGAATAAAAATGTGTTGTCAATTCGCCTCCGGATCAAATCTGTGAGTTAGCGGAGCCTCGGGGACCCTGTTTTGTTGTGCTCTGATCGAGCAGCCTATTAAATGCATTTATAGAACTTGTGAAGACCGGCGCCCGGTTAAAATGTAAATAAGAGAAAACACGCGAATCAAACGGAAACAGGAAACAAAGGCTACCAGCGGAGAAAAGCTCACACGTCACACAAACAGGTTATCTAATACGTACCATATTAACCGTATGAGTTGTCTGTTGACCGATCGCCTTACGTCTTCTTTTTTTGACAAATTTTCACTCTAAACACATAACAGCTTTCATAACTCCCACCTGTGTTTTCACTCAACAGCAAAAGTTACAAAATGCATGGTGATGAGCGCATCAGTCAGATTTCGTATCGTTCTGTGTAACAGGGTTTGCAGACACGGTACAAAACAACCTCAGGGGAGCTCTTGAAAAGACTAATTAACCAAGTTAGAAACGCGTACATGCAGCCTGCTGTATAATGAGCATTAAGATACGATTATCCATGTACCCAGAGTCATGTAGAGTCTGTTAAAATTCACTGATATGTAGTCCAAGTACTTTCGAAATAATATTTGAGAAACAGTAATGAGTTTCTTGCACAAGCTTCAATAACCTCAAAACATTTCAAGATGAAATGATTCAAAACATTGGATCATTTACCGACTCCCTTCTTTATTTATCGCTGCGTAAATGCACAACATAAAATGAGTCATATGAAAGCGTTTTAGCAGGTAGAAACACCCGGTACAATAGCGAGTCATTATCATAGCTTTTATTATGATTGTTATTTATTCATTTATTATCTATACTGCTTATCCTGCATTCAGGGTCATGCAGTGGGGGAGCGGAGCCCATGTCAGCTTTCACCCCGGACCCATCACAGGGCCACGTATAGAGATCGAACTATTCATTCACGCAGTCACATGCTGTGTAGAGACATATAATCATTCAGGCTCTCATTCGCACGTCATCGAGGCAAACAACCATTCTTCTTCTCAATTACACCTCAAAAAACCATTCATTCCCTCATTCAAATGCCATAAAGAGATGCACATACATCATATGAAGATAATAAAACAATCCCACCCCTCAATTATGCCTCGTATACAGGACTGTCTCAGAAAATTAGAATATTGTGATAAAGTTCTTTATGTTCTGTAACACAACTACAAAAACAATAAAGTCATATATTCTGGATTCATTACAAATCAACTAAAATATTGCAAGCCTTTTATTATTTTAATATTGCTTATTATGGCTTACATCTTAAGAAAACTCAAAAATCCTATCTCAAAATAGTAGAATATCATGAAAAATATATTTTTTATTGCATTACAGAAGATAAAGAACTTTATCAAAATATTCTAATTTTCTGAGATAGTCCTGTAGAGCAGACCTGGGCATTGTACGCCCCGCGGGCCTAATCCGGCTCGTTAAGCTTTTTTATCCGGCCCGCTGAACTATTTTCTTTGATTGATGATTTTAAAGATGAAATAAAATGCAAAAAAAAATGTAAATATTTAAAATGCAATTTTTCATTTTGCTCAACTTACATGCTACCTAGTTGGCCCTCGCATAAAAATTAAATAAGAAATGTGGCCCACCTGCCAAAATAATTGCCCACCCCTGATAAAGAGACACTCCGTCATTCGTACTTGAAATAAACATACAAGCATCAACATTAATTATTAAAATGACTATTGTTATTATTATAATCAACATAATCATTGTTGTTGCTGTTACCATTTTAACTGTTTTAATTAACAACATCTGACAAAGCCTTAAGGAAAGGATCTTATCATTAATTCTTAATGGAATTCTGTGAGCCGTCGTCTCCTCTAACCAAGCGGGGGCGCCATCATGGCGGACGGACGGTAAAGCGCATGCGCGTGAGCGCCTCTGCTATTGGTTCCTGCGAGAGTATAAACTGCGAGCAAATGGAACGTGCCGGTTCAGAGCAGGCGGACGCACCGGCGACGTAGCTCCACACCGGCTGCCCAGCAGAACTCACACAAACAAACAAACAAACAAAAAACACCCACACTCACACAACGGTGGACTAGTTTTCTCTCATTTCGCCGCGGCTGAAATCAATGAGGGAGAGACGGCCAAGCCGCAAACCGTCCGCGAAGCCCGGCATGGAGCCCAGCCCGAGTGTGAAGTGTAAGATCGTGGTGGTTGGGGATAGCCAGTGCGGGAAGACTGCGCTGCTTCACGTGTTTGCCAAGGACTGCTTCCCAGAGGTGAGACACACGCACACGCACACGCTTTGTCACCTCCGTGGACGCACCGGCGTGACACTTCCCGTCCGCAGTGATGGATACGTGTATTTATTTCTTCGGGTATGCATAGATGATGTCACGCTGCAAGCAATACTCCTGTGCTCCTGTACGTGAACCCGTGTTTTGTTTTTTTAATTTCTCTTTTCCTGCAGAGCTACGTCCCCACGGTGTTTGAAAACTACACGGCCAGCTTCGAGATTGACACGCAGAGGATCGAGCTGAGTCTGTGGGACACCTCAGGTAATCACGCACCGAACTGTCGCGGGAGTGAGATGTCCGGACACGCACAGACACGCACCTCCCCCCCCCACCTCCTCCTCAGATGCTTCACAGGCTCAGTGTGACACCTGAGAGGTCAAATGTGTCTGCACACACGCACACGACACCCAGGTGTGTGTGTGTGTTTGTGTGTTTAAATGATGGAATTAATCTGTGACCCATTTTGATAGATAAAGCCAGGTTAAATCCCAACCTGGCTGTTGTGAAGTGACAAGTTGCTACAAGCTCAGGGCGAACTGAGGCTCAAATGGACGCCGGTCATTTAACTTTTACCTTCTCCGGATCCCAGCTGTCTTGAAACCAATCCGAATCTGTTTTTCCTGATGTAATTGATAAGAGGGAGAAGGACAATAACAGGCTGAAATCAGCTCCTATTCATACATCTGGATAACATCCTCGGAAAAACTTGGGAAAGTTTAGTTTTGCAACATTTGTATTGGCTCTTTTTCTTTTTTTTCCTCCTCATGTTGGTTGGACTTTGTGCTCAGGGTTCCAAACCAGCTGCTTTGTTTGTGTGTGTGTGTGTGTGTGTGTGTGTGTGTGTGTGTGTGTGTGTGTGTGTGTGTGTGTGTGTGTAAACAAACCCCATTACCCTATCCATCAATGCTCAGACATTGAATATCACAGCAGCCAGTCAGGGAGGCATGAGCGAAACATGCGTGTGTTGCAAATGTATGTGTGTGTGTGAGATGGGCGGGGGCAAACCGACTGCCAGCTGTTGCTTGTCTCCGACATGGAATTCCTGAGCGGTGGCTGAGGAACTTAGACTTTTTTTTTTTTTTTTTTTTTAAATAAAAGAACCCCCACTGGATCAATCTACTAGATTTTTCTACAAACCGGATCCTCAGCTAGCCTCCAAGCAATATGTATACATTTTTTTTTCCAACTTATTTTATCCCCACAAGAGGAAATGAAAAACAAGGGTAATTCTTTCCAGATTTCAAAATTCTATCACCCCTGCAGTTTATGTGCAATGTGACAGGCAGAGAAATGAAAGCCAGCCAGAGTGAGAATTTTTGTTTTATCACAGCATGCTGGCCGGCTGCCTAGAGCCGTTTTTCTTTTTCTCTGCTTCATAAAACTGTGTGTGTGTATGTGTGTGTGTGAGTTGGGGTGGTCCCTGTAAGATCACTGGATGTGTGATGAAGCTAGACCCAAGACACACACGCACACCGTCTCACTCAGTGACTGATTGATGCCGCTTTCGGGCTGCAGTGGGTCTTTTGTATGTACCAACGGCCAATCCAATCGATTCCTCCTCCTGTGTGCGTGCGTGTGTGTGTGTTTGCAACCCTGAAATGCACTCAACAAATACCAGGACGCAGAAAATGAAGATAAACAGACAGACAAGGAAGCCCTCCACCCCTATACAAATACACACCTACACACAACCATGGCAGGGGTTTTGTTCTGTAGTGATGAATGGCCGAATGAGTGACTCCTGTGCGTGCGCGTGTGTGTGTGTGCGTGTGTGTGTGTGGGCGCGTGCGCGTGAAAGAGTAAATAGTTGTATCACCTTCCATTTGTCCCACCCACCTCACTGGCCTGAAGGCGGGTCTGCGCCGTATCTTTTGATGCTTCACACTTCTTTCACCCGCGGAGGAAGTGGTTATTGCTGTCTGTCTGTCTGCTCGTCTGCAAGGCCCGCGACGTTGTTTGTTGGTGAGGGCGGGCAGAGAGACGGGGCTCAGCACCTTCAGATCCCTCTCTAGCTCATCACCGGAGAGGAAATTAAGTAGTCGTGCAATTAATCCTGTTTTATACGCCGGTTTATAAGGAGTCAGTAAACAGGCATCTTTATTTTTGCCTGCGCGTCAATAAAGAAAACCAGCGCAGTAATCCCGATTTTGCATAGTCTGCTCTCAAAGCAGCTGTGATTTCATTTTTTTTTTCCTCTATGTCTATCCCCCCCCCCCCCGTCGCACAGTGACACAGGGCTTCACATAGCTGAGGTGGTAATGTTGTGCCATTATTACCCCATCCTGGTTAACAGAAGGGGGGGCGGCAATCACCGAGTTGGAACGACAGCTGTACGGAAAGGGGACAGCGTCACGCTGCGTGCTGATGCCTCTGATTACAGAACGCTTGCGTGCCGCCTAAAGTCGCACTACGGGGCGTTTTGACACCGTTTGTCATGGAAACAAGCAAATGGCCGCAGTGGCTGGAGGTCACTTGTGACCTTTTGTTTTACTTCTAGAAGGAACCGGGAGACGAGCTTGGTGCGTTTTTACCAAAACAGCTGCCTGACAAGGAGCCAAGATAAGCTGTATTGCGAAAGGTTGGGTCACAAGTGTTTTATAGGGGGTTTGTCACCATAGTTCCATTGTAAACTGACGCACTCTGCACTGAAATAATGATCTCAGGGTTAAAATACAAAAAAAAAAAAAAAACTGTAGAATGGAATTAAAATAATTAGGGATGTGATTTTTTTTTTTTTTTTAATTTGGGTTAAATTTCAATACTCTAAAAAAAAGAAAAAAGGCCAAGAAAGTTGGATACACTTTGGTTCCAGCTTCCTAGATAACATCCTGTAGTTCTCAGAGCAAGTTTTTTGGTTTGCCAGACAGTTTTCATGCACAGTAAGCTGGTATCTCTCTCTCTCACACACACACACACACACAGTGTACCATTCCTGTGTCGGCAGCCATTGTTGCGTTGGATCACATTTCTGGGCTCAGTGAATTGGAGCTGCATGTCTGGAATTCCTCAGACTAAAGGTTTCTACTTCCTTCTCCACAAAGACCCCTATTGTGGCCGGCGGGCCCAGAGCCTTAGAAGGGTGAAAGAGAAGCGGCTCGGCCCTCCAAAGCCCTGGAGGGACGGAGGGGAAGAGAGGGGTCCGGTCGAATTAAGGCGGAATTTGCCGAGCGGAGAGAAGCCTGAGCTGACGGGACTGACGGGGCCGTATGAACTAACAGAGAGCCGATTAATGGACTTCCTGTCCGCCGGTGTCATGGAGGGAATTTGTGTCGCGCCGCTCTTGACACCGAGCTCTTCCCGCGTGTCGCCTTTCTCTGCAGAACCCACGCCCCCTTCACCTGTTCGGTGTACAGCTGTATCGATGTGAGCAGCTCATCTCCGTTTGGGTTTTACATCTGGATGCTTTTTTTTCTTCTCGCCGCGGGTTCGATGACGTTCTTATTTTCCTGTCCACAGTGAAGCTGGATAGGTAGCAAAAAGAAACCCAAAACAATCAATTATGAGCAAATTGTAGATCTGAGTGGATTTCTGCCAAAAATGTATTTATATATGCTTTTGCTATCCTTTTATTTTGGTCTTTTAGTGACCAAAAAATATATTTTTAGAATTTGCCAGATTGTCGTTAACTGCGGGCCATTTTGTCACTGCAGAATTAATTAAGGAATGAACGTTTTAGTCATCATGAGTCATTGAAAGATCACACTTGGGTTTGTTTGTTTTTAAATAAACCTGCTGGTTGGTTCTGGGGTTTAGAAAGAGAAATGGATTATTGACAGTAATGGGGCGTGGGTGCAACGAACAAGTCCATCAGAGGGACAGCGCACGTTTAGATGTTTTGGAGATAAGCTCATACCGAGGTGGTTTGGAGGGATGGTGGAGGATCCAGGCACGAGTTAGAGAGAAGATTTATGGATGGAGGTACGGAGGACAGGAAGTTGGTTGGTGTGAGAGGAGAGGGTTAGATGGGGAGAGATGATCTTCTGATATATTAAAGGTCTGATTCTGGGGTCCCGACAGTCTTCTGTGTTGTAAGTCAACACTTCCTGGAGTTAATAGCGCTTCCTATTGCAAAATCCATCTTGTTACTGGAACATTTTATGATGTATTGAATCATAGAACACCGCAACATGCAATCTCGTACCCCACTACAGCGTTACGATCATAAACCCACCCCAGAGGGGAACATTTCTACTAATTAAATGATAAATAACCTTAAAAGGGATGACTGGATGTGTGATTTTTTTTTTTTTTTTTAAATCCACATTCAAGCTGGAGGAATGCGGCAGGGGACTCGGTAACCACTCGTGAAATTGCTCTTTGCGTCGAAGGCCGTTTAAAGGTTATAAAGGACCTGCGGTGTTGGAGACTGTGGCTGGAGCCGCCTGTCACCTTTTTGTTGCCACAGGTGTGCCTGCAGGTTTTACACCTTAACACACACACACACACGTGCGCACATTTGCTGTTACAACTATGTTAGCTATGCAGTAACTCTGGCAGGCAGCAGGCCTGTTGCTGTGCTTTCTGACCTTCAGTCACAGCTGGCTCACCTCGGGGACGGACAGCATTTGTGTGCGAGACCAAGCGAACGTCAGGCAATCGTCTGTGTGACTCGTCCTGTTCTTTACCGAGGGAGGTTCTTAACCAGATTACAGAGAAGTTAACTTTAGTGCGATTTGAGGTCTTCTCTGCGGCGGGCACATCTGGGAAATGTGAAAAATGAGTCGCGTCATGTGAGCCGAGTGGAATGTATTTTCCGTCTCGCTTTTAAGTGTGTTTCTTGCACAGAGCGGTGCCGGGCGGCGTGGAAACCGGCTTGAAAATACACATTACCGAACCGGGGAGGAAGAACATTTTTGAAATCTTGGAATCCCTCCAGCTCAACTGCTCAGCGGGAGAGGGGGGGGAAAAAAAAACAAAAACACTGAGGACGTTTGCTATTGTTTTCAGATCACGGCGTATTCTCTCTTTGGTGTGCACGTTGTTTTGTTATTTTTTTTATTGTTGTTGCAAGCTTGACACAGAAGTGTGTGTGCATGCGTGCGTGTACGTGCGTGTTTTGCAAGCAAGGGAGGACAGGGTGTGTCTTTCCAATTTTAGAAGTCCTGTGGGAGAACAATGACAGAAGCTAATTAGATGACAGTCACCAGGTCGGGTGGGTGTGTGTGTGTGTGTGTGTGTGTGTGTGTGTGTGTGTGTGAGGTTTCTCTTATCTTTCTGGTGGGCCGGAAGATGACCTCAAAGCATAGCTGAGTCTTAAATGCCGGTCTAAAGCGGTGAGACAGCAGCAGATAAGACCAAAAAAATACAAGCCACCCCCCCCCACACCATTAAACGTCCCCTGAAGAACATGGGACACTCGTGCACACTCTTCGCCTCACCTCTGCAAGTTCTGCACCTCGCTGGTAGTTGCGGCTTATTCTCTCTTCTGTTTACATTGCAAAGTGAGAAATAGATTTATTCATAGGATTTGCAGCTTTGTGTGTGTTTTTTTTTTTTTTTTTTTAATCTGCTGGTAAATGCAAGGAATTATGTGAATAAATACAGAGACATGGGGAAACAGGACCTCAAGCATGCATGCATGCATCCATGCATGCACACTGTACCTAATGACTCGGATTCATGTTTTCTCTCATTACTTTTGTTAGAAAACAATTCATTGCAGAATGTCAACTCCGGCCGTCCCTTTTAGCCGAGGGATCTTATTTTCCAATGATTGGTTCCTGGAGCCGAGGGCCGGCTTAAATTTTTTTTTTTTAAATTGGCCGAAAAGACAAGCGATGTGATCCTGACCGCGCAAGACGGGTGTGAAAAATTGTAAAGTAATTCTTGTGGTTGATCCCGAATTCCTCCTCACCTTGCTCTTCTTGTGTCGCATCAGCGATAGTTGCCTTTTCTTTTTTACCTCTGGGATTGTTTCCAAAAGACCCCTGAGGACGAAGTCTGAGAGAAACAAGACCTTCAAATCAAAAACGGTTTGTGACAGGGACTTAAAGCTGATGTGCTCTGTTTTTATCCTGGTCTGATGCTCAGTCAGCATCCGTACTTATTTTTTCAAGCGACTACGAGTATTAATTCAGACAAACTCTTGCCTCAGTATTTCAGGAAAAAAATCCTATTGCTGAATTCTATGAATGGTAAAGAATTTCATTATTGCTTAAACAAACAACCGCTGTTAGAAAAGTTGTCTCTAAATCTGTAGCCATGAGGGTTGGATCCCTGATGTCATACGACCAGCGGCTTTCCACAGCATGGAAACAACCAGCGATTTGTAAAAACTTGTTAAATTTTGACCCATGCATTTCGATGGTTTATTAAAACTAGCTGTTTGCATGGGCAACTCCTCCCTAGTACTTGGGTTCTTTCATGTTGCAGGTTCCAAAGCGACTGCATCGTCTTTCTTCTTCTCCAGCGTCTCTGCAGACGTCCACCATTAGTTCTCTTGTGAATATTGGAGATATTGATGTATCTTTTCAGTTATCAGCATGTAACTGTCGGCGCTGCCGCTGTAGTTGTTGTTATTATTAGTAAGATCATTTCTGCACCATCTCGATTGTGCTCTCCCCTTCGACCCAAACTGGTTGAGACAGAAGGCCGCCCACATTATGCTGGGATCTGTGCAAGGTTTTCTCGCCGCTGTCACCAAGTGCTCTGTCATCGGGGAATGTTGGATTTCTTGAAATCCGTTAAAGTGTGGTCTGGAGACGCTCTACATTGAACGTATCATTAGATAATGTTTTTGGCACCTTATAAATAAAATCAGACGTGACCTTGTTACCTGCCGTGCCACAAGGCCATGTCCGGATTTGTTCATAACCCAGCGGTACGACGTAGTGATTGATATTGTCATTGAAGAAGACGGAATGAGTTTATCCATACAGACCAAAACTTCATTTACAGGCCTCTATAAGTTTGGGTCTCAATGAAGCTGATAGTTGCCCCGCTGTTTGTTTTGTCTTTTTCAAAATAACCCTAAAAGAGCACAGGCTTCCACTGCAGTCGGTTTAGGTCCCATTAGTCGATCCATTTAGCCTGAGCGGTAACACAGGATCCTGAATCCTCCGACGTGTCTGCAGGCCAAACCGGAACTTTGCTGGTCCAGCGGACGTTAGCTGGGATGCAAATGCTTTCTTGCTTCGTGGCTCACTGAGCAGCAGCGGTTCCAGCCTCACGCACCCGCCGGATTCGCTTGCCTTCGCGGTCAGCCTCAAGTGATCACTTGAGGATGTGCAGATTTTTAGTTATTTATTTAGTTTACACTTCTGGTTCACTTATCAGCCTTTTTGGGTTGCCTCTTGGAAAAGGAAGACCTTTAATGGAACGAGAAATAGCCATCTGAAGTGGCTGCAACCCCCGAGACCAGCGAGGGCACCCATCGCACGCGGCACTCGTAGCACTTTGCATTCTAAAATTGATCTGGTGGAAGAGCTGGCGGCGCCCACTGCTCTGCGATAGGACTCGCGGCAATCCAGAACATTTACCTCCAAATTACCAAAACGTCAAAAACAAGCAACCATTTAACCACTCTGTTCAGGGCCGCCCTTATTGATTGGTCACACTTAACAGTTGTATATTTCCTCACAGATTTGTTTATTTTTTCCTTGATTGGAAGCGGCCCCCCCCTTAGAAAAGAACCAGGGGCTCCATCCAACCCCCTCCCTGTTAACCTGAGCTGAGGGAGGTGGTACTTTCATTGTACCCCTGCTTTGTTGTGCAATGGCCAGGCCTGGAAGGAAGCATGGATTGTTTAAATGGTGTCATCTCCTACCCAGACTGTTTAGATTAGGAACCCTAGATCTGAAGAGTGTCTGTGTGTGTGTGTGTGTGTGTGTGTGTGTGTCACTATGCATTCCAGTACTACCCCCCCCCCTCCCAGAGCAATGTTTGGAAAGGACCTCCCAGGAGAACCTTCAGTTACCATAAACAAATTCTCTAAATTTTTTGGCAGCCGCATGCGTGTGGTCAGCCCCTCGCCCGTCATGTGATCTTGACTCACCTTGACATTCCACCCTCCTGCCCCTCCACCCTGCCCTTCCTGGCTGCCATGTCTGGCAAAGAGCCGGGGCGTCTCCTTCACACATGGTTTCAATTGGAGAAGCGAGTGATTTCCTCACTCTGAAGTTCCTCCATCGAGGATGTCTTCAACAAGGGGATCTTTTTTTTTTCATTCAGCACTTTCTTTTTTTTTTTTTTTTTATTTGTTTTCCCTGCATCGGTTGCTACGAATTCAGCCGCTGCCGTACGCACCGTGATAAAACTGGCACGATTCCTTTAAGTTCCAAGAGAAATGACCATTGTTTTATTTTTATGCCGTTGGCCTCTGCCCTAAATGCAGACCATTCCTCCGTGATGGAATGATCAGATTTCATGTTATTAGGGGCATTTAAGTCATCTCGGTTAAAAAGGCACCCCCTACCAGCCCGGGATAAATGAGTGCAATCGTGCTTGTTATCTGCTCCAAACCACTGATAGCCCGGGTTTCCATCGCAACCGGATCCTTGTCTTAATTATCTTTAAGGAGGGAAAAAACATTCACTAGCAAAGCGAAGCTTGAAAGTATCCTCGGCTCCGCCGACCACCTGTTCTTCAGATGTTTGCTTGTTTGCAGGACAGCGGCGGAAGGGATCTCTGCAGGAAGTCAATAATTCATAAGGATGAAGTGAAAATAGGGTCATAGTTACAAGCTGTGTTGGGTAAACTTGTGGTTTGTGTTTAATATCTGTATCTCGTTTCTTCCCTGTTGCAGGATCTCCATACTACGACAACGTAAGGCCTCTCTCCTACCCGGATTCCGACGCCGTGCTCATCTGCTTTGACATCAGCCGGCCGGAAACCCTCGACAGCGTATTGAAGAAGGTTATTTGCCCTTTAAATCTGCTTGACCCCTCGTCTCTAAACTCTTCGTTTTGATGGTCCCACAAAAAGCTCGTGGTACAAGACTTGTATGCTTAAGTCCTGTGATTATAAGTTGTTGCTACTGGCTCGGAGATCCAGTAGCAGGATCATGATGATGGGTCTACTGTCCAACATGCACGTGAATCAAACAATATGGCACCCAAATTTAAACCCCCTCAGGATCTGCAAGGCGCTTTATCTTGGTTTTGTTTGCAAATTAAGGTTGGCTGTCTCAAAACCTCGAAAAATGACCTGTGATAGATGTGTGGCCAGCCTTTACTCACGAACACATCCTTGTATTCACCAACCGCCAGATTGTTGTGGTAGGAACCACAGGTTGGTCAAAACCGGTGATAACGCCACCTCGTATCTCAGTTCTGGTCTTATCAAACTTCGATCAATGACAGACAAAAACCAACGCCGATGAGAAGGGTGAACACTGGTTCCCTTGGACCAGGGACAGGAAGTTAAGGCCATTTGCAGTCCTCAAATGGAGCGGTTCAATTATCGACAAGATGCGAGAGAGAGACAATTTATGTATACGTAGCTAGTTGAAGAAAACTGATCATGGGTACATTTTCCGTGTCCTTGCAACCTGAAGGTCGAACAGGAGGTTCACCTTCAGGCGTGAGCTGCACCAGTGAACGGTACAGCCTTTGGCCCGGCGCCTGTTCCAGTTCTTACTGTTCTCAGGCCAAAAATCCCAACAGGGACGGAGCTAGGTCTTAGATGCTCAGTCAGCTTCCGGTTGCGTATCAGACAGTTTGATCGAGCCGGGGTCTCGGCTTTGAGTCACGCAGTGTTGCTGCAGACCGACACAGCTCAACACGATTTCCTCTTTAGATGCTGATGAACTTGATCCTCCCAAAGAGCCTTCCCGAAAGGCACATTAGCCTCCGATTAAAGCCCCCGAAGAAATTCCATCGATCACAGGGCACGTATTGTTGTCAGGCAGGAAACACGGGGGATTATTTGCTGCTCCAACCTTTGTTCTTAGTAGGTGGGTGACTCGGGGCGTAACTCGTGGGGTCTAATGTCTTGGCAGCGTTTCACAAGTTTGAGCTATTGTCAAGTTTATTTAAATTTATCATTTCGGAAACTGGACTGCAGTATTGATCTGCTGATGATTAGACCCTATCCAGGGGGCGGCGGTAGATCATTCCCTCTTTGTCCTGCTGCCGCTGAACGAATGAGCAAGCGAGGTATGAATAATGCATGATTGAGACCTTTTATCTTTGCTCCCCAGTGGAAAGGCGAGATCCAGGAGTTTTGTCCGAACACGAAGATGCTGCTGGTCGGCTGCAAGTCGGACCTGCGCACGGACCTGAGCACGCTGGTGGAGCTCTCCAACCACCGGCAGACACCGGTGTCCTACGACCAGGTACGCCTGCAAAATCTATTTAAACGCATTCAATTCAAAGGTAATAGTGAAGCATGAATGACTGCACATCTTTAATTTAAGCCATGTTTAATTGTCCCTGGACCTTTTAAAATAATTGCAGCAGTTTTAATTAGTTCCTGAAAAGTGTCACCAATCCAAGCTGCTTTTCCGTGTATTTACACTTCCTATGAAGGTTCTCTAACAAATCCCCCACTCAGGGAAAAGTGTCAAGCTATGTGAGCTTTTTCCAGACTTTATCTAGGTGTGTGCAGAAACCGACGGCCGCAAAAGGTCTACATAACAGTGGAGCTGTTGATCGCTGCTGTCCCGCATTGTGCGAGTAAATCTCTACGAATTTTCTCATGCAACAGATTCAAATCCAAAGAGGGGAGCAGACGGTGTTAAAAAGAAAACATTGTTTTTAAAGAGTATTTTGCAGTACCATATGGAGGCGGCTTGTCACCTTGTGCACACTTGGTGGTCATGGAGTTCCGTCGTCTGGCAATGTATGAATATATATGTCTTCCGTTGGCCTGTGACCGGAGCAACGAGGCCCCTGGTGCAGCCGGGGGGCCCGACATCCTCCTCTGACCTTTTTATTGTATATTTACATAAACCAACCGACATGTGTTGGAACGGGCCGTAACACCTCCGGTGAGGTCCCGGCAAGTCCGTCTCAGCCTCGCTGCGATAAATATTCTGCCCCCACTCGGGCAGATGCAGTTATCTACCAAAAAATACATTTTGTATTCGCTCATGATGATAATGGCTAGCAGCTAATTGGCTAACAGACACTTTATTGTAGCTGTCGGTTAAAATGCTACGTTGCTATGAAATTCCGTGTTGGCCTAACCGGGCTAATACCGCCGATTGCCCCAGACGGCCTTGCGGCAGGCTTACCTCTCGGAAGCAGCTCAGAAGCCAAAATAATAGCTTAAGTTTGAACTAATGATGCACGTCTCACCTAAGGAGATCTGAGAAATTCACCTTTAACCCGTAAGCCTTTCCTCCCGGCCGCTGACCCCGTTTGCCCCTCTGCCCTCCGCAGGGATCCAGCATGGCCAAGCAAATCTCGGCGCCGTACATCGAGTGCTCGGCCCAGCAGTCGGAGAACAGCGTCAGGGACATTTTCCACGTGGCCACGCTGGCCTGCATCAACAAGAACAACAAGAACATCAAGCGCAGCAAGGCCTCCCGCGCCACTAAGAGGATTTCACACATGCCCGGCAGGCCCGACCTGGCGGCCGTGGCCACGGACCTCCGGAAGGACAAAGCCAAAAGTTGCTCGGTCATGTGAAAGAAAAAGACCAGAGGGGGAATTAGACGGAGAAGGACGATGACAGGGCCCGGTGAAAGCAGGAAGTCACAGCGCGACGCTCTTTCCTGCATGTGAAAGACCCCCGATTTGTCCGGAAACGGGGATTTATAAGCTTCACTTCATGTACATGCGCTGATGAAAACACGTAGTAGCGCCCCAACCCTCGTGCCCTCCCATCCCCCACCCCTTGCCCCAGCAGACGAGGAAGCGATCGGTCGGTGAACTACCTGCCGGGGGGGAATGGGGGGGGGGGGGTGAACCTGCCGCCCGGAGGAAGCAAACGTGGAGCGATGTCATTAGGAACCTCCATCGGAGAACCTGGTTCTTTTGAATGCGTGCCAAAGCCGGCCGTGGGCTCGGGGGGGGAAGGAGGGGGGGGGGGGTCTGCTGCCTACAGGGAGCAGAAATGGAGCTGCTGTTGTTTGTGCTGGATCAAAGACTTTTTCCTTGCTTGGAGGGTTTCTACAACACGTTGCCACTGTGGTTTGACTCTTCCCCTGCTACCGCTAACCGACGGCTCGCGTGCAGGGCAGAGCAGACGTTCCCAGCCTCACACAATGGAAACCGATGCTGCCCCCCCCAACCCCCCCCCCCCCCCCCCCCACCACCACCACCCTTTTTGCGTCTCTGATTTGTCGTCCGTATAAAGTGAAGTCCTTGATATGTAACGTTGTCATTGTTTTCAGCTCCATCCTGTTTTACGTTGCGAGCACTCTGAATTAACACAGCCGTACATCCCAATTCTCGTCCCTAACCCCCCTCCGCGGCGAGTTATACCCCCATGCGACCGCGGTTTCCATCGTTGTCATTGTCTGACATATTTCTGAAGAGCCCCTCATGCGACACAATGGGGCAATAAGAAAAATGAAGCTGCCAGCGTTTGGCAGCTTCTGATCTACAAAGTTCCCTGCTTGTCTGCTTGTGGTAAATAGATGCTCCAAATCAAGCGGCCTCTTATTCCGGCTTATTGTTTTTTTTTTTTTTTTTTTAAGATTTACGAAAAAAGAAACTTTCATCGCGTAAAGGTTTAGTTCCATTGACTAATTGTGGAGAAGTGAAGGCACAGGACGCTTCTGCTTTTCCTCTGCGCTTATTTTTTTTCTTTACAGAAGTTGAAATAAAGTTTTGTTTTTTTTTGTTTTGATTTTTTTACCCCCTTGAGGATTTGAAATGAGCGGCTAAATAAATCGCTGTTACATATTGAGCAGAGCATCTATGTGGCTGTGGTGAGTATAATTTTTTGTTTTCTGTGTTTTTTTTTTTTTTTTTTCCCTGACAATTACCATCGATCCTTTATCCATTTACCTGCCATTTGACTCGAAAGCAACATCAAGCGAGCAGCTTCGAAGTGGTCGTCCACAGCCGCCTTGCAGGTGTTTGCCAGCTGATTCATACCTCTGACTGTTTATTTTCATGTTTTTAGATTTAACTCTAAAATCTGTAGTTATCAAAAAAGCAAGTCCTCATCGCTCACCTTCCTCATCGCAACTATTAGAGCAGCTGGCGCTAACTTTGCCTTAATATCCGATACAAGCATTCGTAGGCCTCCGTATCGCTGGGCAGGGATTTTTCTACTGTGACCTATAACATGACATTCTAGTGTAGGTAGCTGGTAATGATATATTAACCCTTAACACTAGGTTTCTATTCAAGATAGCTGCTCACGCTGACGTTTACAGGTTATCGTGGCAAAAAAAAAACAACAAACAACCCAGCTTAGTCTACTTCTGCTCATGTTGGAGTAAAGAAAAACTTCATTTTATGAACGTTGTAAATGCAGCATCTTTGTCTCCGTCACCATTCAGCTTCAAAATCCAAATGCGTCACGGAGGTGGCGGAGCTGTGCTCGCACGCGTGAGGACAATGCGAAAAGGGGGTTTCGGGATCGGTCGGCTCCGACATCGCCGTGAGCGGACAAACAGCGTGATGCACTTTTTAACCGTAACGTTCCTAGTTTGAAAAAAAAAAAAAAAAAAAAGTAATTCTTCATTTCCCTAATCTATTGTTTTCTACTCTTGGACGCTGTCATGTCTTCTTGAATGTCGTCACCTTCCAATGTCTGTGCCAATGTTGTTCTCCTGCAATATTTATTGAATTATATATTTTTTTCCCCTTTAGAATAAATGCAAATGAAATTGATTGAAGGGAACTTGTTTTTTTTTCCTGTTTGTAGAGAAAGAGATGCGATAAATATAATTAAGTGAGTTTCAGAACCATCCACAGGGAACAACTATCCATTTTAAGCAGAAGGGATGCAAGTTTCTGTTTACCTGGAGGTCTGTTCCTACAGGCAGACATAAGGGGATTTGCCTCACAAGACTGAACGACCACAGCGAGTGCCCAAGCCGGGGCACAAGCAATGCCGCAGAACCGCAGATTTTCGCAAAAAAGTTTGCCTGCGATGTTTGAGTTTTATATTGCACTCCATGTCAATTTGAGGTCAATTGCAGAAAGTGGAAACTTCACAATTCCAGGACTACATAGGTCAAGGACCCCGATGTTGGTGGTATATCATTGTTGGGCTGTGGGTTAGCACTTCCCATCTCACAGAAAGATGGTCCCTGGTTTGATTCTGACAGGTGGGCCTTTCTGTTGGGATCTCCAGGTTCCTCCCTCAGTCCAAAAACATACAGGAGGTTCATTGGCGACCCTAAATTGTCCAGATGTGTCCATGACAGAGTGAATGGTTGTGTATCTCCATGCGTGGCCCTGTGATGGACGGGTCCAGGCTGGACTCTGCATCTTGCCCAATGACAGCAGGGACAGGCTCCAGCACCCCTGTGATCCTGATCGTAGGATAAGCTGTATAGATATTGAATCAATATAATTGTTTTTCTTGAGTCCGCTACAAGAACCGATACATTCTGTATGGGATCTGTTTGATGTACGCTTTGCTTAGAGTTGAGGAAAGTACCTCTGCGTTCATTCACACCCGCCAGTTTGTTTCAATTGTAAATCAAGGTGTGCTCTTGTAAACACTGAGATTAGATCGGGTTCCTCTTTTTTTCCAGAAAAGCTGATTGCTAAATCCGATAGAGATGTCATGTCAGCAGTTGTGGTGTAAATATTTCCATTCCAGGCGTATCTTTGTGTTTATGTAAAGAAACTTACGGTTGCTGTGGGGAAAAAAACCCAAATATCTCTTGTGTAAAAACTGGAAATATAAACGCCTGGGCTGCTTTTTTGAGATCAGATGGATGCATTTAGGTAAATATGGGGAGGAGGAACTAACCGTCAAGTACATGTAGTCAGAGCTTGAGAATTTTGAGCTTGTATACCTTTAAGCTAATATAACTGTCATCTCACACTCTGGATTTGTTTGTTGTGACAAGCTGACCCCCGATTGTCTCCTTCCCCCCTCTCATGAGCTAATCGTGTTCTATTCACTCCCAGAAAAGACACACCTGCGCTGTTTTGTCCCGATTTGCACAGGTGTGTCCTGTTTCCCGATTTCCAACAATGCATCGCGGTGGCGGCGGTTTCTCCTTTTGCTTCCACACAACAAAAAGCTATTTATGGGCGTCACTGGATTTAAATGTGCGTTTGGTGGATTATGCTATGTTTGCTTTTGCCCTCGTCCGGGCTGCTCAGGGTGACCCAGTTAAAACAAGAGATGGGAGTCTAGCATTTGTTTAGCTTTCCGGTGTAAGAATGTCTGGGCGTGGATTGTTTTCACGACCAGACCTGCAAAGAGACAATAGTTGCGACGGATTGATGACCCCGTAAAAACGTCAACCGCCCATTCAAGCGGGGGCCGTTTACCAAAATGAAAAGAAAAAAAGCGTTTGGGGGGGGCGACCTGTCAGACAATATAAATTATTAAAAAAATAAATTGAACTCAGGTGAAATATCTTTGAAGGTGCAGTGTTTCCGTCAACATAAAAGTTGACCAACGATGATAAATGCTTGTAAACCGTGCTAAGATAATACAACAAACCATATGCTGTGTGAGAATGACGTTAAACTGATGAAAATCCGTGGATCATTACACCGCCTCGGGCCTTAATAGAGTTAAAAGTGATATTTACACCCCTGACATCCGTGTCTTCGGCGTGACGAGCGTCCCCTTTCAGAAAAATAAGTTGGGCTTGAGTCTCCGGCAGACCTGACGTCTCGGCGAGGAGCGGCTTCTTTAGTTGCCGAGGGAAACAAAAAGCTCTCTGTGACCTCCCCGTCTGCCTGAAAAAGCTGGAGGGCGGCCGGAGGCGGGCTGCTTTCACGCCGGCAGCGGAACATTCCCCCCCCCCTCCTCCCCCGAGCCGCTGAACATGCCGATCGCCTTCCCTCACGCAGCCAGGAATCGTGCAGTGACTTCATCACATGCATAGCCGGAGATTGTTGTGCTGCGGGCGCCGAAGGACTGGGGTGAAAAAGCAAAGGATCTGCAAATGTTCTTTTTTTTTTTTTTTGCACTCGATTTAAGACCTATTTTCAAGACCCGTGGCTAATTATCCTCCCGAGACGATCGGTACAATTGGTTTTAAACGAACAGCCAAAAGGGAGCTTTCCAAAGAACAGGGTAGTGCTGACTGCTAAAGAAGTGGCAGGCCGGCCCCCGGAGGGAAGTCCTCCATGATCATTTGCGCAAACTGTGATGTGATTATATAAAAAGCTGCCTGAAATGAGGTTAACTCAGAGAAGACCCATCACGCTCCTTTCTCCTGCAGCGCCATGGGTGTATCCCGGGGCTCCACCCCATTAACTTTGCCCATAAAAACACCTTAATATATGTCTTCTGTATTGAACCTCGCGCCGACCTCTGTCTTGTGCACGCTCTTAACAGCCTGAACTCTTCCCATTGGCTACCTCGCTTGCAGACAAGCACAGGCCGTCACGTAAACCTCCGAGTAAAATGCCGTCGTGGCTGCATGCCTGTGATGGAGACATGGTTTCCATCGCAAATATCCATTTTCCTGGTCCTGGTTTTTTAACAGCGGAAGGATGTTGCCACCCGAGTAGTGCCCTGTGTGTGGCTCGTCTTAAAACTAAGGCCCTAGATGGGGAATAATAGATCACTAAATCTGAGTAATTATTAATACCAGCCCATAAAAAGTCCATACACAGACCGATCTCTCAGACGGTCACGTCCTGGTTTTTTGTAGACCTGCCATCCAGACCCTACAAGGACGTCCACGGACACACGAGGAGCTGCTTTTTGGCTCAATGACTGGAGCTCCGTCTCCGTAGCCTCTGCGTGGTTTTTATCAAGGTCGGTGATTCCAGTCGGTGTTTGCTCTCGGCTGCTGCAGTTATTGAAGTCACCAGAGTCGCAGCCTTGCGAGGGATGGAAGGACAGATAGCGTAGCTGGGGGATACGTGAATCTCCGCAGAATGGGAAGAAACAGTATGATTGTTTTGTTTCTGTTCAACCAACAAAACAATAAAAACATCTAGAAAAAACAGACTATTAGCTTTGCCTAAAATGAAATCCAGCTGATTTTGACATGTTATCTGGTTCCCCCGCACAGTCGTAAAACATGAGTTTCACCGGCGACCCAAGATTGCTAAGAGATGTGAATGAGTGAATGGTTGAATGTCTTTTTGTTTACACCAAATGCAAATTGGAATTGGCTCAAACACTCCTGCGACCCCGAGTGCAGGAAGTCTCATAGATAATGAAGCAACGAAAAGGAACGGAACGCCTAACGGAATGGGAAGCGGCATCGAAGCCAATCGACGTCATTGTTTGCTCGTAACCAGGCCGGGGGTTGTGATCATGGCATGACATTTACCTCGATATTGAGCGTAATCTAAATAAAAGTGACTCGAAGGGTCAGTTGCATCGGATCAGCGTCGCTAAATCGATTGCTGATCTTCAACGCGTCACTCAATCAGCTGCTGAGTATTCAGTACGTTTGCTCGGCACCTGCGTGAGAGCCGGGGATTAGCTTACAACAACAAAAAGGACTGGAATGGAGGGAAACAGCCTGCCCAGCTCCGCCAAAAACACAGGAAGAAAACTATTAGAGATGCTACATCCAGGCGGCCGATGAAGGCCACAGAAGGACAGAAGAACGAAGCTTGTTGCAAGATATCTGGTGCAGTGTGACTGGAGCTGGAGAAGAGAGCTGGAAGGCAGCCAAAGAGGCAAAGAAGCAAACAAGGTGGTTCAAAATCCTTCCAGATTTGAGGTGTATGTCCTTGGCTGTCCTAGAAATCATCTGAGAGGTGACTTGAAGAGATCACCCCTCCGCCCGACGGGACTCGTGACCTTCAGCCGGCGCCGCTCCGGGCTTTCCAAGGCACGCGGCGATATCGGACCTCATGGTAACGTTGTGGAACAACTGAACCGCTTCTGACCCCGACTGTCTGCAAGACCTGGACAAAGGTTAGTCTCGCATCATAGCGTAAGTAATAATTCGACCGGGTCGTCAATCCTGCTTTTCGTCCGCTCAGCAGCTGTCATCCAGAGGGTTTCGGTCCGTCAAACAGCAATGGCTCTGTGTCTACGTTCCCAAGATAACCGAGGGAATTCTGCTCCATGTAGATCATCCAAAACCCACTCCGCCCAGAGCGTAGCTTCAGTAAATTAGAGTGTAAAATTTGTGGGGACCATGTTCAGGACAGAGGCGCTGCTTTTTGAAATCAACTAGAAAAACTGTTGCTCTCCTGCCAGAAGAGCTCATTGCGCGAGTTAAGAGCTGCTCGTTCATTCGCTGGATGTTTTTGAAACTTTTGAACTGACGCTGAAATAACGGTGACAAAGCTTGTGGAGAACACACCTCGCGGCCCGTTGGAGGAAAATGCCACCCTGACCCAAATACTGTAACAAGTATGGAATTCAGCTCAAGTGCATGAGCAAACCTCTAACGCTCTCCCTAAGGCAGGGCTGGTAGATGAGTTTGAAGACAGTCTCTAGCACCCCCATTACCTAATCATGTTGTATTATTAGCGGTTGGCGGTTGAGAATTAAGCCAATCTACTGATCTGGTATGTGCAGCCAACAATTTCGGTTGCGTTCTCAAGGTTGACTTGTAGCTGTTAACAATCATGGACTTTTAAATGTGTGCGACGTGGTGGTGGTGCTGGGTGGTGGTACATTTTAATAATGACGCACAAGAGTCACAAACATCCAACGGTAGCATTTTTGCCGAGGAGATGCGACGGCGGCGCCGAGCGAAAAGGTTTCGGCGATCGGTCCAAACGGACGAAGGAGATCGGAGACAAAAGATCTGCCGATCGGCCCCGTCGCTTTTGTTTTTGTTTCACCTGACAGCTGATGGCCGGTTTTCACCGAATGCTTTTTTCTGAAGGACATTATCTTTCTTGTTGTTTGATTGCTGGTTGGACTTTTGAAGGGCAAAACCATCTCCGCTGTCAGTCCAAGGTTTGTATAAATATCAAGCCTAATATCCTTTTTTGAAACAAAAAAAAAAAACTGTCTGCTATAAAAGACATAGAAAGGAATTCAAGAAAGCCAGTTCTTCATGTTGATTAAGAAATTGAATAGCACAGATGGACCGTTAGGGCAGGGACGTCGACTCGACTGAGAGAGAATGATCATCTATCACCCATATATTGCTTTTTTTATGTGCAATCACCGTCTGATATCGAGCCGGGGTGAAGCCGAGGCGGAGATGAAAGTGAGCCGTTGTGTTTCGGTTCAATAAAGAAGGAGCTGTCGCCCCGTCGCCCGCGCAATATTCTCAAGCAGTTTTGGCTTGAATGGATTCAAATCCGGAGGCTTCGCATTTGAAACCCGCCGCTACCCTTGACCCTCCCTCCCCACGCCCCGTCCCACAGATTTCCCATTTTCCTGCAGGACCAGCTGGGTCGGACACACACTGGGTGTGCGTAGATCAATAGAGCTATACTGGCGGTGCTTCAACCCACACACACACACACACACACACACACCGCCATCCCCAACACCTCCCCTCCATGCTCATGCCTAAGACAATCAGTCATGCACAGCTGTAAAATAGAGACAGGCCCGAGAGCAAAACAATGGGCAGTTCTTTTTTTTTCCTCCCCCCCCCAAAAAAAAAAAGCTTATATTGGAAGCGGTGGGTCTTGAGAAAAGAGGATGAAGAGAAGAACGTGCTCCTTGTGGCGTTTGTTCTTGTGTGTTTGTTGGGAGGAGGGAGGAAAGGGAGGGGTTTGCAGACGGCTTGGCCTTAATGACAAGCTATTAGTTTATTCTGGTGAAGTGGGAGAAATCTGGCTTAATCCAAAATGCTGACGCATCGGCGTGGAGCTGCGGTGGAAGTGATTAGACGTAGCTCACGGATCGTTTGTCACACATGTATCCGCCTCATAAATCCACCCCGGTCGTAACTTCAAACCGTCTTATCGTGTTAGATGTCACCATGTGATGTTTTTGCTAGGTTTTGAAATACAGAACGGTGCTTCTAAAAGTGAGGTAATTGGTGCAGTAAGTCTAACGCCTATTAAGAACAACACAATAACAGTAACTCAAGCATATTCTGTGCAAGATTCTCTCTCCTCACTTTATGAACTGGTATTTAATTTACTTTGGTAATTTCCCAACTTGAAGCTAACTTTAATCTTTTGTCATTAATTTGCTCATTATCGAATCCCAGCAGTGGGGCTTCACCCTGGATCGATCCCAGTTCTACTTATAGAGACGTACGACCTTCACTCATTCACTCGTTTGGACACTTTAGGATCTCCAATGAACCTCCTGCATGTTTTTTGACTACTGGAGAACCCGGTAGAACCCCAAGCAGGCACGCTAGAACATGGAGACTCCACATTGGCTGGCCCCCCCTCTCAGAATTCAACCAGGGACCTCCTTGCTTTGAGGGGAAAACGCTAACCTATGTGCACCTTTAACTTTTTGTGAACGGAAAAAAGTTTGGAAGGTATGACGCTCGATAGGTTTGACACAGAGCGGCAAAAATGCTTTTTTCTTCTGAGGACATCATTTCGAGTTTTACCTTCTTGAATAGAAGTGTGACCTTTACATTTATCAGAAATTAAGTTTTTATGAATTTGAAACTTGCAGTTGGTCTGAAATGTGTCTCGAAATGCAAACCCCAGCCTTTAGGCTTATTAGATGAGGAATCTTTTCCAGTTGACTCTTTTCCAATTGATTTGACGACGTGAGAAAATGTTTGTTGTTGAGACGCTCCGTTTCGGCGGTGCGACGGACAAGCTCGAACCAAATCTAAAGAGACAAGTTACTGTTTTTCACAACAGCATTTTCCCCAAAGTCTTAAATAATTGAGCGACATTAACATCGACCAACTTGCAGACTCATAAGAGCGGGAACCAAAATTAGATGAGAATGTGTTTGTTCAGAGTGGTGCATGAGGACACGTATGACAGCTGTGAGAGTGGTGAGGTGGAGGTGGGAGTGCATCAGGGATCCGCTCTGAGACCCTTCTTGTACACTACAGTGACGGACAGGCTGAAAGATGAGATTAGACAGGAACTCTCCATGGACTGATGTTTGCAGATGACATTGTGATCTGCTGCGAGAACAGGGAGCAGGTGGAGAAAAAATCTAGAGAGATGGCGTTGTGACCCGGACGGGAGGGGAACAGCAAGATGGATTACATGTGTGTGAATGACAGGAGAATGGTGAGGCTACAGGGAGTGGAGGTAGAGATAGCAGAGGATTTGAAGAAGAGAAATGTAGAGTGTGGAGAAGAGGTGCATGCAAGTTGAAACAGGTTGAGTGTCAGAGGTGATAAAAGATTATCAAACAGAATGAAAGGAAAGGTGTAGAAGTCATGTGATCTGGTTTGGGGACACGAAGAGGATGCTCGCAGAGATAGCGCTGATACTCATGCATCGCCATCTCTTGTTTGGACTACTGCAACTCCCTCCTTGCTGGTTACCCAGCGGTGACCCTAACCCCAACCACCCGCATGGTGTTGAACCGTCCAAAATTCTCCCACACAACTTACCTTCTTATGTCCCTACACCGGCCTCTGGTAGCTACCCGCATCAAGTTCAAGTCCCTGGTGCTCACCTTCCGGGCAGTGAATGGGACAGACCCTTCTTATCTCCAGGCTACGGTCGAGCCACATGTCCCTACCCGTCCCCTCCGATCCTCCACCGCTCGGCGACCGTCCACCCCATCACTCAGAGCCCCCGGGCTGCCGATCAAACCGGTCTCGGCTCTTTTTCGGGAGTGGTGGAATGAACTATCGAAAAAGATCAGAACAGCAGGGTCGCCACCCATCTTTCGCCGTGAGCTGAAAACATAGCTCTTCACCAAGCACTACCCTACTAATCACTCTTAGCCCCCAACCCCCCCTGAAAAAAAAAAAAAAACGAAGAAATTAGTGTATGTATGTATATGGTTCTGAGATGGCTATTTGGCAGAGTGGTCACTTCTGACTTCCAACAACTGGTACTTCTTCGGTGACTGAATTGCCCTTTTTGTAAGTCTCATGATAAAATCGTCTGCCAAATGACTGCAATGTAATGAGAGGACAGAAAGCAGAGGTATCAGAGGTGAAGATGTAGAGGTTCCTCTTTGGAAGTGAGGAGGACGGAGAGCAACAGGACGAGTCCGTCAGACGGACGGCGCCTGTTAGACTTTCTGGGGATGAAGTACCATTGAGATGGTTTGGACTGAGGAGGGATGGTGAAGATCTGAGTAGGAGGACACTGAGGTTCGACCAGCCAGGCAGGAGGTCTGATGGAAGACCAGGAGAGGAGATTTATGGACGGAGTGGAAGGAGACAGGAAGTTAGTTGGTCTGAGAGGAGAGAGTTGGCGGTTGGCCGAAGGAGCGGGCGAAAGCAGAAGAAGAAGAAGAGGAGAATTGTGCAATTTCATTGTGCAATTTCACAAAACATAACCAAACCTCATCTGTCATGTAAAATGACCGAAGGAGCGGCAAAAATGCCTGTATATAGAATTTTCCTGTTTTTTTTTTTTTTGTTTTTTTTTTACTGAGCAATCATTTACTGCATCATATTTATGAGCTGTAACCATAATCCTGTGCATGGAAAAGGTCAGGGAAATACCATCTCGGCTGCTGCTTGAAATATTCCCAAACAATACGGTTCAAAGCTCCCGAAGTTTTGTTCTAAATGTCAGACCCAACCTCCACCTCCACCTCCACCTCCACCTCCACCTCTAAAATAACATAACGGGCTTCAAAATTGCTCGGTATTTCTCAGTAACTGAATGAGCCATGCAAAGTTCCACGGTTGGACACGAGATTTTCTCAAAAGTCCCCTTTCAGTAGCCAAATTGCGCCGACTCCTTAGTTAGTTGAAATTGTCGTTACTTGTTGCGTAAGGATGGAAGATGCTGCTTCATCAGAAAGGATGTGGTTTCATTGCAGAGCAAGAATCACTTCAGTTATGCTATTTCTAGATTCCGAGGCCCCGACCCTGGATTTCTGATGTATTTTTTCTTTTAATCATCGTTATAGGAACTCAGCATTTCTCAAAAGTTACAAAGCGCTAAAGTTGCAAGATGAAATGGTTTTGATTTAGATCAACAGAGTGCGAAGCAAAACTTCTTACTGATTCACATCTGAGACCGAGTGTCTTCTGAAGAACAAAGAATGTTGACTTCTTCTGAGTTCCTACATGTCAAAGTTGAGCTAATGAAGGTATATGCATTTTATTTGAAGCATTCTATAAATCTGTAATATGTCGTTTTCTATCTTGGCGATGGCTCAGGTAGTTAGTAAACGTCTGTGGAGGTTCGAGGCCCGAAGTGAACCGGCGATCTGGCTTACAATCAAATCGTAGCTGTTTGATTGTACAGGAGACGATCGACCATCAAGCGGGAACCATCTTCAAACGAGTTGCAACCAATGTTTCGCACACTCACAGCGCACAAGAAAACCGATCCAGCGCAGTGAGCGCACCGCAAAAGAATTAGATATGTTACATTTTGTTCTGTATCATTTTGCTGTGTAACTCTGTGAGTGACAGGTGTCCAGCCAATCATACGATACGATCCAATTACACTACGCAGCCAATCACGGCATTGATGGTACTTGCGCATGTGCTCTGCCCACACATGCTATATAACAATTATAACAATAATAATAATATAACAATATAACAATAATAACAGTGTGGCGGAGTTAAGTAACGCTAATGCTAACATGCTAACCCCATATCACGGCGAAACAAGCAGGCAGTGAATGTGATACATCCACTCACCAAACCAAAGTAAAAAAAAAAAAAATGCAGTTCTTTAAGTTCGAATGGCTGTCGAAGTACTTGCAAATAGAAGAACAAGAGGTGAAACTAGGTGAGATGTTTTCTTTTTCGGGTGAGAAAGGTCTGCTCTGCAAAACATGCAGCGAAGCTAAAGTAGTAAGCGAGTTTTCTGATGAAAAAATACGGACTAAATGGAAGCTATGATCCCAGAAATATGAAAAAGTATAAGGGAACATTATTTGCAACATATCAGGTGGCGGTAAAGACAAAAGTGTAGCTGTGACACAGTTGGCAGAGCAGAAGGTTTGTGGTTCAATCCCCGTTTCCTCTTAGCCGCATGTCGAAGTGTCCTCGGGGAATCTTCTGCCGCACCCGACGGTCTGGTTAGCGCCTTGCATGGCAGCGGTGTGTGAGTGTGTGTGAACAGGTGAATGCAATTCAAAAACGTGATAAATGTGGAGATAATTCACCATTTATAAGTTCTCCTGCCTTCAGGGAGCTGGAGCCTTTACCAGGAGGTGGAGTTCCCCCTGGATCCATCACAGGGCCACTTATACAGACATACAACCATTCACATCCTGCGATTGACCCCAGGATTTTGGGGACAAACTTTATCCTAGCTGGTGTCTTACCTTCTTGAACCATCTTGCGCCGGCTCGCTGCTGCCCCCCCCCCCCCCGAGTGGCTCGTCCTTGCGGGAAAGCAGGAAACGCTCGTTTCGCCGGCCAGTGAAATTACAGGCAGATTTTCCGGGGCTTCTCGGACCGAAAACCAACAACAAAAGAGTTTTGACATTTAGCTGTTTTAAATCACCAGTTTCATTCCGGGGATGTTTCTTTAATATTCTGACATGCTGGATTTCTTAATCTGTCTCCTCTGTAGTACGGCCTGCTTCGCCATATGTCCGATCCCCACGGCGGGCTCCATCCAGCCCGCTGACCTCCCGCATCACTCCCCTCTTTGCCATCTGCTCTGCAGCTTGGCCTTTTTGGTCAGAGGCCAAGTGTTGACTGATTCAACACGTCTGAGCATGCAGTCACCATGAAATCCTCCCGATGTATTTCTTGTACTTCGTAGCGGTCGTATCAGCTAACGTGCCGTTGGAGCCAGGGATTTTACATTACATTACATTTACATTTTACATTACATTACATTACATTACATTGCATTTGGCAGACGCTTTTATCCAAAGCGACTTACAATAGAGGACATAGGGACTGCAAATACACTTGCAAATACACGATGCACAGGAAATATACAGCACATAAATATACAGAATATTACATTCATTCGTTCATTTATTTTTTATACTGCTTATCCTGTGCGACCATACAGCAATTCAATCTCATAGTAGTTCATATAGAGACACTACTATTCACCCTCATTCAAAAGTCCAGACAAAAAACCATTCACTCCTTCATTCACATGTCATATAGAATAAAATTTTCATTTAATTATGTGGGGAAATTTTAATTTCACACACAGCAGAAAGTGGATAGAGCAGTAGAGGTAGTTCATAATATAGTGCAGTAAAATACATAAATATCAGAAGTAAAATCCAAAAATATATACAATAGAATAACAAAAGAAACAAAAATGGAATATATGATAGAATATATACAACATGAAATCAGTATAAAGGTGTAAAGTGGCAACTAACCATGTACAACAATGCTAACAGCAGCAACATCCATAGGTGACTGGATGAATGAATTGGTGAATGAAAGAATAGAGAAAAGACGTCCACCGAGAGCAGAGCTGGGCGTCAAACAGCCGAACAGCAGCTGGCAAGGACATGCAAAATCTCTCCTTTGCACATTTAGGGGGAAAAAATAGAGACAGAGCCGTTTACCTTCTCATTTACACGTCACATAGAAACACAATGTTTTTTCTTGAATACACTACTATGCGCTTATGGCCTGTACTTGATTGTGTTTTCAATGTAGTCTACTGGTTTGGACACAACCATGACATCCTGTCTTAGCCAGGAAATCTATATACGGTATATCCTGGATTTGGTGAAGTTCATGAATGCTAGAAACCTCCTGTAAAGTGTTTTCCGCGTGTCGCGGTTCGTCGTCAGCCTTGGTGCCAATCTGTTATTGTACAAATACAAACATATAATTGCAACAGCAATTTCAGAATCAAAGCTGGCACGATATTAATGCTTGACATTTGCATTTGTAGATGTGGACTCAGCGTGTTCTTGTTCATTGCAGTCAGAGTTGACTTTTTGTGATCAATTCAATACTTCCTGAGGAAAATAAATAGCTTCTCTTGTGGAAATTGGTCGAATAATAAATCGTCTTGGATGGCAAGTCATCTCAGCTCAGCAAATTTGTATTTAATAATTGTTGCATCACTTCTGTTCTATTTGCCACTCTCTCTCTCACACACACACACACACACTCACACACACACACACACAGTAGATGAAGCAAAAACAACAGTGTTGGTGTGTTTGCTTATTTCTAATGAATTTAGATTTACCATTTCTCCACATGAGTCGAGGACCCCCAAAGGATTAGAGAAACTAGAGCTTTGAGTGTGTGTGTGTGTGTGTGCGCGTGTGTGTGTGTGTGTGTGAAGTTGTTAGTGTATAAGACACAAAGAGATCCCCCTGCCCCCCTGCTGATTGTGTTTACTTCACTTGTAACAAAAAAAGCACCCAGGAATCCCACCTGCCCTGATTAGCATGAATCAGCTCCGGTCGGGTTCCTGGCAAAGCCTGCCACCCATCAGCAGCCAGACACACACACACACACACACACACACACCCCGCCCCCAAAAGCCCCTACTGTGCCACTGATGCTACGCCGAGCCAAAGACGCCTCTTGGTTGTCAGCCTCTCCTGCAGCAGCTCTGGAGCCCCACTGTGCGTTTGTGTTGCTGCGCTGTAACTCCGTTCCATCACTTTTAATCATTGCACACTGAACCTGCATTTTGGGCATCGTTTCCTCCTGATTAACCATGAAAACCTGCACCCCCCCCCCCCCCACACACACACACACACACCCACACCCACTCGTCACCCCTTGCCCTCCCCTCCTTGCCCTCACACTGGAGTCTTTGCATGCGAGCTGACTGTGCAAGTGCGAGCGCGGCTCTGATTTGTAGATTGGAGTGTGTTGCATGGGCACGTAAATGAGGAAATCGTGCTTCTGAGATAAGAACGGATGTTTTCAAGTTATTTTAGGGTCTCACACACACACACACACACATACACAGTTCCTCACCTTGCCTCATCCTGGAACTGGAAAATAGATGGGTTTTTCTTTTCCATTATATGCTATCATTTTGATAGCAGCGGTTAATACTTTTGCACTCACAGCAAGAAGGTTCCTGCTTCAATTCCAACAGGAACTCCGACTCGGACTCTCTTCGTTCTCTCGGTGTCTGCAAGACGATTCTCCAAAAGTCATGCAGGAAGTTCATATAGAGGCCCTGAATTTCCGCAGACTTGTGAATGAGAGAGTGAATAATTTCATGTCCCGTGATGGACTTGCAGCCGTTCCAGAGCGAGCGCCGCCTCTCGCCCAATGACGGCTAGCATCGGCTCCAGCAGACCCGGGGAGTGCAGCATAAGCGGTATCGATAATGAATGAATGAATGAATGATCTAACATTTTATTGGTAGACTATTGGTAGAAAATCTATTTTACACAATTTCTCCCTGTATCATCCTGCCAAAATATTCGTACACACCCGGGCATTGTCCATGCATACCTGGCGGGATAGGTGGAAGAAGATGATGGATGAAGGTGACTTTTTAGCTCAGTGCACCAGAAGGGACCAACGTCAACGGCTGTTAAAGTAGTGCAGAGGTGAGAACGCTCACACTCCATCTCATTCATCTCCTGTATAAATAATATGATTGTAAATCTATACAGTACGTTATAGATTCCAAACAGTTCCTCTGCTACACGATTTTCAGCAGTTTTCCATGTGAAAACATTAAAACTCCTCGTAGGGTGCTCCGGGAACGGCATCCTGCCCGTATGAAGACTGCAGTCATAATGTAAAAAGTACCAAAGTGTGATTAGTTTTAATTTATTCAAAAGTAAAAGTATTTTTTCAGCTTTTCTTAGCTTCTCCTGGTTCGTTGAAGTGTCGTTGAGCAGGACACTGAACCCCTAAGTGCTTTTTGTGCGCCGCTCATTGTGCGCCGCTCATGGTGCCTCCCTGAGGGATCAAATGCAACGTTGTGCTTCATAATCTGTATATCTAAATGTGACTATATTAAAAACTTGTCTTCGTGTCATGGTTTGGCAGCGGTGTTAACAGCAATGCTGTCTCGACAGCGACGGACAACTGCAACCTCTCGGTCAGTGGTTGCCTGTCTGGGGTAATTTCACTCCGGAGTCCTTCTCGTCCGGTCGAGCGATCTCATCCCCCTAGCGTTTACAGCAGGGATCCCCAAACTTTTTCCTGCCAGGGCTAAATAACTTTTCCTTTCTCCAAGTTTGTCACAAAAACTGTGACGATCGCAGAGGTGTCCTAAACGTAAACATTTATTGTTTTCCAGAAAGCATAACCAAAAATTAACCCTTTCTGGGATCTTGACAGGAAAAAAAAAAACAGAAAATAAATAAGAACATTAGTAATGAATAATGTCTTTGTCTCATCTTTTGAAACAGCCTTTTCTTTGAATTTAACAAAAAAATAATCGTTTGTCCACTGCAGGTTAAATTCCCTGCATTCTGAATCTATTTTTCTCCCACCTAATCTTCTCGCCATTATTCCGTGTTATTTGACAGGGGTGTGTCCAGGATTTTTTTTTTTTTTGGAGGGAGGGGTTTCAGATAAGGCACAGACTGCAGAAGGGTGGAATAGAAGGTTAAGTTCTATGCATGTACAAGTCCCGATTATGCGGCCTGAATAAAAAAAAAAAAAATCATAATGCATCTCTGGTATTGTGCGGGGGCCGGGCAAAATGCGGAGGCGGGCCGTTTCCGGCCCCCGGGCCGTAGTTTGGGGTCCACTTGCTTACAGGGTCTTCTCCGAGGCCTCCTCCCAGCGGTACGTGCCTGGAACACTTCACCAGGGAGAGCCATCCTGAGCAGAAGCCCCTCTTGGACGACCAAGCCTCTCACCCCGGCACCCTGCCGAGGAAACACATTTCACCCCCTGATCGTGTTCTTTCGGTCACTAACTACAGCTCGAGGTGAAGACGGGAACATAGATCGAGTGGAAAATCGAGAGCTTCGCCTGTCAATCTCACCCTCCGTTCTTCACTTACTTGTGAACAACACCACGAGATACTTGAACTCCCACTCTCGGGGAGGGCACGCCGCCTTTTCCCTGGCTTCGGATATCGGTCGCAAACCGCTCTGATGAGAGCCGGAGGTCACGACCGCATAATCTACAAAAAAAAAGCAGATACCGGATCCCCTCAACACCCTGGCTGCTTATCCGTCTACAACACATGTAGACTGCATGTAATATCTTTTTTTTTTTTTTTCCGGTGTCAGTTGATGGTAAACGCTCTCCACTTACTTGGCGCCGGACCAAACCATTATGAACGCCTAGAGGACATAAGGACAGCGTTCTGATTGGATGGACGGCGGCTCCGCCAACTGAGCCACGGATGCTCTTTTGTCCTGTCTGCCACCCAGATGTGGGGGAACACGTTTGAAGATGTCTCCCGTTTGATGATCATCCTCCTAATCAAACTTCTCATATCCATTTGGCGCGTCTCCTGTCTCGGCCGATTAAATCACAATTACAGCCCTGCTGTGGCTGTTTGCTAATGGACGGTAATGTATTCAGATGCATTAGCTCAGCAGAGATCCTTCCAAATACTTCTTATATGGATCCTTGATTTGCTGATAGAGAGTGGGTGGAGACGCCGGATTATTAGCGTATATATTTTTTTTTTTAGCAAAGCTAAACATCCTCCTGAAAATGGTCAGAGAGCCAATCAGGTGTTTTGAAGTAGTTCTGTTTTATTTCCATGGTAACGCAGCTTCGCCGCCGACATGACATCTCACTAAAACGTATAATAGAGCTTTAAAATGATCATCGCTTGGCTGTGGATATGAACTCAAGTCAGTTTAATAGGCCCACTGAGATAAAACCAATGCAGTTAAAGAGAACAGTCTGCCCTTCAATAGCCAGGAGGGGGTTTCGGGCTCTTTGGCACCCCATTAACATTCAGCATCTGAGAAGAGAGACCTTTTTATTAGTCGCATTAGCCGATGACTCGATAGTTCCGGAGCCGGACTGTGTTGCTCAGTCAGTCAGAGCTGAAATCTGAAGATTTCGGAGAAATGTTTGGGCGACTCCGGTCAAACACAACCGACCCCAGACGTTCATGATGACCTGCAGTTTTAGCCGAATGTAGCGTTTTCTATACACGCGGTCATTGGAAACACAACTGCGCTGGGACGTCAGTGGAAAATATGCAGGGTCACTTGATTTTCAAGCCACAATGTTACTGAGTGGAAACGTATCACACTGAAGTGAATTCATTATTGGCTGGGTTTGCAATTTTGCATCTCTCATGGTCTATTTTTTGGGGGTTTCGGAAACTAATACTTCCACTGCCTTGAAAGTGTAGGTGGAACTTTGTGCAGACGTGATTTGGTTCCATGGTGCAGAGTTCGCTTCCGCATTTCGAGATGTTTTCAGACAATAACAAACATGGCGACGGTAGAAAAGCTGCCGACATTCTGAGACGTTCTGTGGACGGGGAATTATCACACCGACACGATGTTGTCATCTTCTTCATCTCTGTTCCTTTTGCAGATTGTCCTTGAGAATACTGCGCAACACCACTCCCCGAAAACATCCCATGGTACCGCTTTGTTCGCCGCATTTGGCTACACATCTGCACGCTCCTCGAAAACGTACAGAAATACGCAGGGATTGGAAGAGATCCAACAAATCCTAGCAAAATCATAGATGTACTCAGGACAACCTGCTTGAGTTGCCAAATAACAGAATTCAACTGCCTTCAAAATTGGGACAAAAAATGACAATAAGTGGTGTCTTCTGGCTCCAGTTCCAATCTTGCATCCCAGAGCGAGGAGTTGGCCCGTGAGCAAGAACCCTGAGAGAGTCCCTTCCAAAAAAGCATAAAAAGGACTGTGAGATGATGGCCAACCTCGGGGGGGAGACGGCGCTGTACCAAAATCCCTCACCGCTCCATCGCGGCCGGGCGAAGTCGACCAGGTCGCCACCATTCAGGGTGGAGATTAACTGGAGAAACCATGCAGAGGGAGGACAACTGTCCAACATTCCAACTGTATCCCGGTGACTTTGTCGCAGCGTGCAATTTCATATTCCTCCATCCAGCTGCTCCGTTTGCCCAACCCCCCGCCCCCACCTCCCGCTGCGCCACTCCTTTGTCATACACACTTGTGCAGATCAGAAACCCGGTTACCCATGTATACATGACCATACATAACCTGGGGAAATCAAATCTCTCGAATCTTCTCGAAGAAGATTTCCTCGTGTTTTTTTCCCTCCCACTGACTTCGGCTAAATTGGTAAATGAATGCACCGCATGGCCGAAAAACATCCATTTAGATTAGAATTAAAGCCTGGATTCCTACCATTAGCTCGGATATAATTAATGCTATTAATCATTTGTGCTGAAAAGCATCTTTTGGGGCATTTGAACGGCGTTTTCGGGTCGAGCGCCCGCGTTCGGCGTCGCTGTCTTCATTGTTCCGCTTCGAGTTAGCTGGAAAGGGAGGAAGGAAAAGTGAGAAACTGTCAAGGTTAGGTGGTCCATCACACACACACACACACACACACACACACATACACACACATACTTACAGAGAAACCGGGAATCAAACTGTTTGTGAAGATTAGTTGAAGAGTCAGTGGGCTGCACACAGCTGATAAGCCACGTTGGCCCGGCTTTATGGACTCACCTCTATCAGTCATCTCCGGGCAAAGCCACAGATTGAGGTGGAATCACAGATGGAAGAAGCCGTGGCAACTGTATTATTAGAAACATTTGCATGCAGACGGCGAAAAGGCGAGGGAAAGTCTCTCTCTGCCCGCTGAACCGCTGAGCAAAATAAAGGAAGTCGAAATATGAAGTCTGCAGCGCCTCCACGGAGACGCGCTTCGGTAACACGGTGGCAAAATAATGCTCGCTTTTTTTTTTTTTTTTAAATCAGCGGCATGTGATGCACATTAGCAAAAAGCTGACTCCAAAAAAAAAAGCTATTGCACATAAGCAGCACTATGTTATATAAAAAAAAAAGGGGAAATAAATTGAATCCCATTATCTGCATGATGGAGCTGTTTAGTCCAGTTAGTGTGCTTGAGCACCTCCCAACACAGGAATCCACCACAGCCGCCAATTTTCTCCCCAAAGTGCTAGACAGCCAAAAGCAATTAAGGATTGGGGAGGTTACGGATGACTCAAAGTCCCTACGAGGTGCGGGGGGCCCCCCAAAAACTGAAACTCAATTAAACAAGGGGGAGGAGTGAAGGGAAGGGGTTGTCATTTTGCATATTTCAGAGTAAACTCATGAGGTGCCCTCAGACCATCTGGAAAACGAAAACGCAGCCAATGCAGAATCCCGGCGGGACCCTCCGACATCCTGCATCGTTTTGAAAACAAAACGCGTCGGGTTCAAATTGAGAATCCGCAAAGCCATCGGACGCCCCCTCTCCCTCTTCCCCCGTCAAACCTGGAGGTTTGCACGGAGCCAAAAGAAGCAAGGGGGGGCGTTTTGGATGCGAGGTCACTCGGTCGCTCCAGAAACGACAATGGGTTTTCTCCGGCAGCCATGTGGGAGGGGGGGTTCGTTTTTATTTATTTTTTGTTTGTTTGTTTTTTTTCAAACCACCGTTTTTTTGCCCGACACGTCGGTCGGTTCGAACGGCACGAGCGGTTTTACTGAAATCACACCGTAGAAATTCCAGCAACTGAACTCATTACGTTTCAAGCACTTATCTCCCGCTTCCATTCGGAGGTGCCAGCATGTGAAATTGCCTCGTTTCCCTTTAATGTCGGAGTTTCAAAGAGGCTCCATAAGAGATCCCTTCGTGGTACCATTAAATTAAAAATGCCTTCTCTATTGTCACTCCACCTCCCTGCCTACTGGAAAAGTGGTTGTACAACGTGAGTGAGAAAGGGACCATTTTCCTGTCTCTAAATCAAAATACAATGCTTTTACTTAGCGGGATCTGTGTATGTTCTGGTGTGTATAATCACAACTTTTGGGTTTGCCCCGTCCAGTGTTTTTTTTTTTTTTTTTTTTTTTCCCCAAGTCTGCATGGAAAAATAGAGAAACTACCTCCGTTGTCATAGAACTGTTCGGAAAGGGCTACTTGAATAGGTTGTACTCAGTGATTGTACACTGCTCAAAAAAATAAAGGGAACACTTAAAAAACACATCCTGGATCTAAATGAATGAAATATTCTTATGAAATACTTTGCTCTTTGCACAGTTGAATGTGCTGTCAACAAAATCACACAAAAATGATCAATGGAAATCAATTGTATCAACCCATGGAGGTCTGGATTAGGAATCACACTCAAAATTAAAGTGTAAAAACAAACTCCAGGCTGATCCAACTTTGATGTAATGTCCTTAAAACAAGTCAAAATGAATCTGTGTTGCTTCCTGAGTGGACACTATGATTTCACAGAAGTGTGATTGACTTGGAGTTACATTGTGTTGTTTAAGTGTTCCCTTTATTTTTTTGAGCAGTATATTTAAAATAGATATATACTTGTTGGGGTCATGCGTCTGCGTGCAGCTCCTTTCACCTGAGTTTTACCCGATTGAACTGGAGAATGATTTTAGCCGGGTTGCGATGCACACCTGCGGATCGTGAAGCCTCGTAAGGGAGAGCTTAAGAGGAGCTTGCCGGGTGTCTTGAGTCGGTACCGTCATACGGATCTCGCTCCTGGATTCCCTTCATCCCAGCACTTGTGTTTGACGTTTCCTTCACTAAATCATCAATCGTCTTTCATTCATCCAAGGTAAGAATAACTTTTTCTAAGACACGAGACCTTTGTTTCGTTAACTCTTTAGCTCATCTTTGTTCTTGAGGATTGTACAGATGGTCGATTTAGCCATGTCGTTGTGTTTAACTAAATCTAGGACACAAATGCCGCTCTGACGTTTAGCTGTTATTTCCTTGTTCAGATCAACTGTAATTCTGAACTTCTTAACACAACTAGCACTTTTTGCTGTTTCGGGAGTGCAGAAAAAGAACAAAACAATGTAAATAATGCGGAGTACCATGCACTACTGCCTTTACCTACAATGCCAGGTCGCAGAAAGCCTGCAGATTTTCGTGTTTGTGCATTGAGGTTTATTTGTTTGTAGATCGATTTGAAATTTTTGCTTGTGTTTATGGGCGTTTGTAAGATGAGGTTTTTACTCTATAGAGAGAATTTGAGCGGAGTGGTGGTGCAGGGACTGGCACCAAGAAAGTCCCTGGTTCAAAATAATCAGAACCGCAAGATGTGAAACCTTAACATCAAACCACCATTTTGTACCAACAGGCTGCATTTCTTTATCCCACATACATAATTTGATCGGGTGGAAATTCAAATCCCTTAACTTGATAACCAGAACGGTAAGGCGCCATAGCGAAGATAGATCTATTCCCATCCTCCTCCTTGCAGAAATCCAAATATTACCATGGTTCACCACCCACAGGGTAGATGCCACCGATATGTGCTGTGTGCACATAAAAAAAAAAAAAATCTTACCCCATGTGTTTAAAAACTCACCGAAAAAAACACAACTTCAGCATTATTAATAATGGATCAAAGGAGACCGTGCACTTGTCCATGTTGGCTTTGCATTGATCCGCCTGAAAGCATCTCGTGCACGAGGCTCTCTGATTCCTTGATCTTCGGGGTTTGGGGGTTAAAAGAATCGCCCAGATCCAGCGCGGCTGCTCTGAAGGTCTGGAAAATGGCTGTTCCGAAAAACCATTTATCTTGACAGGTGTTAAAACGGCGGCGTACTCGGTACTTCTGACACCAAGGGGAATACTGCAAAGAAATACCACAAAAATAAACACAGACAAGGGAAGAAATGTGTCTGGAGCCCAATAAAAAAAAAAACCCATTCGCTAACATCCTGCTTTTTTTTCTTTTCAATATACAATCAAGATTTTCACATCTGATTTTCTACATAATAATCATAATGGTGATATTAACCCTCTTTGTGCAGCACAGGTTGCACGTCCTATTTTTAGGAAATGTAGGTTTCCAGTCAAACTGATACTGTATATTACTATTGTAATATAAATTTCACGATTCTCTTAGCAACAAACTTTAAAAGGCTTTCCAAAGGTGCATCTGAACACGAAGGCAGGGAGGGGAAGCTTCATTGCGTGATGGAGCGTCACCTTGTGTGATCGCCACTCATGACGTTTCACATCCTCCGCTGCTGGAGGTTTCACAGGAAGTGCCCCCCCTGTACACACACACACACACATGCATGCATCCACACTTCCTCCGCCTTCCTTATTTCTCCCTTTCCTTCCTGTCAGCTGGGAATACATCTGGTGCTATTTTAAAGAGGAACGGCAGGAAGCGCAGAGAAGGCGGGACGGGCTCTCTAAACATCCTGGATCCTCCCTCTTTAAAAAAAATACATTCCTCGACCAATCGGGACGATTCCTGACCTTAATCGGGTTGAAAAGTGACGGAATCGCCGGCGTGACAGTGATCAATGTAACCGAGCCTCGCTCGGGATCCGTGACCTTTATTTCGACCTCTTGCGGGTTCTGTTTAAAAGAAGCGGGGTGACATTGATAAAGCGCAGCGCAGCCCATCTCATCAGCCCGTCACCCGAGGTGTGTGTGATACACTCGGCTCGTCCTACACAACCTCGCCAAGATGTTGGCCATCCGGAGCTTGCAGGTCCTACTTGTCTTTCAGTCAAAAAAAAAAACGGTGAAACCATTATATTTATTACAGACCTGTTTACATTTCATTAACCACGATCTGGGACAGATCAGTGCGGTGATTGTGACGAGTGAATGGTTGCATTGTCCCAGAAAATTTGAATAGTGATAAAGTTCTTTATCTTCTGTAATGCAATAAAACAAAAATCATGATATTCTGCTATTTTGAGATAGGATTTTTCAGTTTTCTTAAGATGTAAGCCATAATCAGCAATAATAAAAGGCTTGCAATATTTCAGTTGTTTTGTAATGAATCCAGAATGTATGGCATTTGTGTTTTTGTAATTGCATTACAGAAGATAAAGAGCTTTATCACGATAATCTAATTTTCTGAGACAGTCCTGTATATGAAGGGTTGTGTGAGTGAGTCGTTGGATGTCTGATAAACACTCTGGATCGCGAATTAATAGAAGATTATTGTGAATTTACGCCACTGCTTTTAAATGTAAGCATACATATCCGCCAGCCATTCCAGAGTCTGATCCTGAGCCGTCCATCTTCAGGATTACCAAAATACACGGTCCTGGGCAGCGCCTTCGCATCAAGGCACATAAAGAATTGGAGTTCAGACATTCAGTCGATGACCGGCAGGCAGTGGGAAGCAAAATAAAGTAGCTCAGTTTGTGGACCTGCTTTATTTGTTCATGCCAACATTGCAGCTGAGGGGTCTCTGACTGTTTCCAACATTATATCCCAAAAAAACATCGGCCTTGATTTGTTTTAAATCTAAAATATCCGCAACTTGTCTAAGTGAAGAGATAGGAGAGAGGAGTGCGCGGATAAAAGGAAATGCGTGAACACGCCGACGTGACACGGAGACCTCCGGATAAATTAAACTGCGTAACACTTGAGCCGAGGGGGCGATGCTTGATTTATGAGCCAATTTGTATCCCTCAGCGGAAAGCCTTATGCTGCCCCAGTTCGCTCGTGCCGCGTTCTCTCGATTGATTCTAACTAACAGCAAACAGAAGTCACACGGCGAGATGCTATGTGATAAAATGCGTCTATCAACTTTTTTTTTTAATGCAACTACGGGTGATGTCACTATATTTTAAACACTCTAATAACACGATACTCACCAAATCAGTCATGAATTGGATGGAGCACAGAGGCCCTTGCCATATTTACGTGCCAAAACAAAGGTGCTTCAACGAGGATCGGTGTCCTTAGTCATCCTGTGAGCAATTTGTGTGTTTTTTTTTTTTTGTTTTTTTTTTAAAGAAATACAAGCCATTGCTTGGGTGCTGCGTTGTGTGTGTGTGTGTGTGTGTGTGTCTCTATCTCGCTCTCCCATGAAAAGAAAAGGCAATAAATCTACTTGTCGCCTTAACAAACGCATGCTGTCGAGGGAAACGCGGCATTCAAAAACAACATATATATTAAGTCGTGCACGGAAATTGTTTGCAGACTTGGCAGGGAATAGGAAAGCAAGCGTGCCACATTTTGATGCCGGGTCTTAGAGTCGACCCCCCAGTTACATCAGCGATTCCCCTGCAGAAACACTTATCCAGAAAAATTCCCGCTCAAGCTGTAACCCTTTGAAATTATCGGATGATATCGTCGCTGCACGGAACCGCGGAATTGTTTTTAACACGCGCGCAAAAAAATCTTTTCCGCGGATGATGCAACACAGAGCGAAGTGAAGGCCCGGCCTTGTTTTTTCCACACCTTCATTCTCCCTGCATTCTGGAGATAACCTCATGTGGGTGTGACGGAGCCGACATCAAGAGACCGCAGCGTCTCCCCGCAGATTATTCTGTTCACTCGTGGCTCGGAAAACTGACTCATTAAAAAATCGCTGAAGGTGCGTCCCGTCTCTCCCCCCCCACCTCAGATGAAAACACAATTAGTCTCCGGCTGCAGGGAACCAACTAAACATCATTTAATTGCTGTTAGGGATCCCTCTGCAATGATATCTATCAAAAACAACTCCTGCAAGCGGCACTTGGAGTTATTATCCCACGACGCCGCGGCAGCCGTCCGTCTGTCCGAGACGGAACCGTCAGCATTGAGGACGTTTCTCAAATAATAGTTATTCAGGCAGCAGCCACCGTTTTACATAAGATGTACATCCTTACGCAGCGACGTCTGCCGCCGCTGTCATCGGGACGCCTCCCCGCTACTTTGATCTGGTCCCAGGTTTGACGGGTTATTTATCTTCTCTGTGTTTTCCACAAACCCCCCCACCAAATACTCTTCCAAGGTGAGGCTTTTGTTCTTCAAGAGCAGATTCGAAAGCCAAAGGACGGCGGTTGGAGTCAAGCCACGGGTTTAGTCGGCCAAGTCGCGGGCGGTGCCATGTTGCTTTCAAGTCGCTCTCCAGAAATTGGTGACGAACGGACTCGCTGAAAGTGTGTTTTTAGAAATGACTAACGGTTTCGAGATGGTTTAAAGGTAGATCGGTTCTCGAGGTTGAAACTAAGGAATGGTCTTCATGGCCTGGAGCGCTCCAACATCTGGAAGACATTTGTGCTCCTGAAGGCAATATATAACATCCAGGTAGGTGCTGAATACAGACAGCATCACCAGAATCCTGTGCTTTCCATCTGTCTCTAAATCCCTCGTGTCGCATGAAACCGGATGCCATGGCGATATAGACCAATGGCCGAAATGCGGCACTGACAATCTAGCTGCGGTGGCCGGGGCTCACTTGGTAGAAAAGTCACTTCTCCAGTCAGAAAGTTGGCAGTTTGATTCAAGCCTCCTCCGGTCTGCGTGCCAAAGTGTCACCAGGCAAGCCACCGAACCCCCAAGCTGTTCTTGATGGTCCGGCTAGCGCCTTGCAAAATAAGGAGAGAGCATTTGCCATTAGCAGTTCAAATTGAACGCACAGTGGTTAGCGCTTCTGCCTCATAGAAAGAAGGTCCCCGGTTGGATTCCGACATTGGGCTTTTCTTTGTGGACTTTCTTTGTTCTCCATTTTCCTCCCAAAACATGCAGTCGGTTCATTGGAGTCTCTCAATTGCCCAGATGTATGACTGGCAGAGTGAGGGCTTCTTAGTCCCCGTACGACAAATGAATGGTATGCTATGTCTTCATATTTGGCCCTCTGATCAACTGTTGCAACATCAGTTGCCCAACAACTCCATCTGTCATCTCTTGATTCCAACGACCGGTTGAATTTTAAACTCTGAGGAGCCATGGAGGGTACTACAAGTAGTAGTAGTAGTACTTGGAGAGTATTTTGTACTGCGTTGGATTATCTCCACCCGCATCTACTGACGATAGAAAGCGACAAGCTGCTGACCTGTTGACCCGTTAACCCAGGACACGTATACTTGTGTCCGAACAGAATCTAAATCGGCATCTCCATGGAGTCCCAGCTGCAGGATCATTTCTATTATCCTGATTGTCAAGTTTTGTAGTGTGTAATGGATTTCACGCGAAGGCCCGTTTTATTGAACGCTGCTGCGTTCCTTTGCTCGAGGCTCATATTACCATAAAAAACAAAAAAAGAGGCAAAGTACTGAAGAGAAAACAATAAATGTTATTACAGGCCCGGGGTATTTCACCGGGGGCCTGATGCATGAACATGCACATTAAATCATGCGCAACAGCTTTTTTTTTTTTTTTTTCTACGAAGGCATCTGTTTATCACAAAGATGCTCAAAGCAAACTTCTCTTGACGTCATCACATCATCAGACTTAGTTAAACTGTAGGTTTTCTCCTCTGTCTTATGTCTAACCCTGAGTCAGAGCTCATGGAGGCGTGACCCTCACCTTCCTGCAGGACCGTTGTGGGGCCTGACCTTCAGAAAACACATAAACCTGATGAGGAAATGATGTAGTTTTGTCTGAAAACAGAAATTGAACCCAGATGTGCTCAGACATTTATTTCACTTATATATTTATTTCTGTCTCGGGCGGCACGCCGGCGCACCGGTCAGCTTTGCCGACTCACAGCAAGAAGGTCCCTGGTTGTACTCCAAAATGAGGGGGTGGGGAGGCTTTCTGCAAAAATTCTCCATGTTTTCGTGTCTGCATGGGGTTCCTCCAGGTTCTTTGGTTTCCTACCACAATCCAAAAACATGCAGGAGGCTCACTGAAGACCCTGAATTGTACAGACATGTGAATGAGAGAGTTAAATGCTGTGGCATGTTGCTGGCATGCAGTTACCAGACGATTCTATGTGTGCGTTCAAGTCAGCAAATAGTCGTGGGTGTTTTAGGAAACCATTAGCTGCAGCTTTTTAGCCTAGCAGAAATTTGACAGGCCGTTGTTGTTGTTGCTTCAGTTGTGAGCCCACGACTGCTCTCCCACGTCGTCGGAGACCCAGAAATGTCATATCTGAGACTTATTTTTCCCGAGACTTATCTTTTCAAATTCGTAGGATGCAGAGTTTCTACTCAAGTGGCTGAGCATTTTTCCCCCGCGATAGATTTGCTTGTCAGATTGTGTAAACATGATGTCCCTCGTCTCCTCACATGAAGTTAAGCACACACACACATGCGTGACGCACACGTGGATACACACTTTGCCCTTTGGTTATGTCACTGGGATGACCTGTTTGTGTGTGTGTGTATGTGTGATAAGATGAACTGCAGGGAAGTTTTTTCATGTAAAAAAAATCACAACACAAAATAGAATTGGAAAATATAGTTCTAGCCATGCAATGCTCCATTTCAAATTGAGCTTCACGTGGAAATAACCGCTGTGTCGGACGGTCGGCGGTTGGATTCCCGCCTCTTCCCGTGTGGCTCCTTTGGCCGCCACTGGTGCGCGTGAATGGGCGAACGCTATAACGTGTAAAGCGCTTCAAAATCTCAAAGTCTGTCAAGACTATTTGGAATTTAACGTTTCACATTCTCACGATTCAGGGTTCTTCCCGGCAGCGGCAGAGTGTGAGGGTAACGGACGGACCCGAAAGAGACAAAGATGAGGAAAATTCTTTCAGTTGATGCAAATTAAGGGCGGAGGGTTGCGGCAGCGTGACGCGTCGCGGCCCAGCGGTCTGGCCATTAGCATCAGATGTTGCATTTACCGCAAACGTGTTTTTTCTTAATTGATGGCTGCACTTCAACTCGTTTTGGAGGCGGTTTTCATCTAGTTTTTAAAAGGTACGCAAAAATAAACGACCGATATAATCAGAGCAGCAATTCATGGTGCTTGCGATTATTCCGAAGGGCCGGCTGTGGCTCAGCCAGTGAGGCGGGAAATCAGAAAGTTGGTGGTTCAATTCCTGGGTCTTCTTGCCCGACTGTCGAAGCGAACGTCAAAACATCCTGAGGTCAGACTCCGAACCCCAAGTAGCTCCCAATTAGCTGTAGCTAATAGCTCGGCTAGTAGGTCGGTTAGCACATTGTGCGCGAATCGCTCGAATTGTGACTTTGAGTTGCAACACGTGTCTTCCCCGTAAACTTGAAGACTCTCGGAGCACGGTCATTCAATCCAACGGATTAAGCTTTTTCTGAGCCGGCTTATCAATCGAGTTATCTTGTCACGCGTGCAGAGAGAAAATGAAGATTCGGCAACCGCTGTGAGGGGACGCGCAACACACGCATCCGTGTTTGCGCAATCATTTCTCTACAACAGCCTTTTCATTAAAAAACCTTCAGGCTCTTTGTGGTTCTCTTTTGTTTAATATGTTTCTTTTTTTTTTTTTTTTTTTTGTTGCTGTGGTTTCATGGAAGGGAAAGTTTCTCCGCTCCAGGCAGGCGACGGAGGCTTAACAAAAGCAAGCCGCGTATCTCTTTCAGGCAGACGCAGTCTCACGTCTGAAGAAGTAAAACAAACAAATCAGGATTAAGTCGAGAGGGTAAGCCCTTCACCTAGGTCTGTGGCTGATTGTGTGTAATGAGACGATATAATGCACACACACACATACACCGAGGAAGTAACCGGGCCAGCTGTTTGGCTGAGTCATTGACAGAAGAGCAGGTGTTGTGTGGGAGTAAAGCGTCTTACAGATGTACATGTTTTGCTGCTCCTCAACCCACAGAGCTTCTCCTGGATTTCTCATGGAATACAGAACAAGTACACTAAATACCTGCACGTTTTTTTTCGGTTTATTCATCCATCAATCACTGCCTGGTCAGTCTATGCAGCTGTAACATGCAAGTGATTGATGCTCATGTCAATTTCACTCGGTGCAATCGGAAAATATTGTTTTTCTAACTTTCACAGCAAGTTTAAGGTCTTTTTTTTTTTTTTTTTGCATGGTGGTGCAGTTGCCGGTGCTACGTCTGCTCAGGGTTCTTCGGGTTTCTCCTGCAGTCCAAAAACATCCAGGAGGTTCACCGCACACCCCAAATTGTCCAGATGTGTGACTGAAATAAGATAAGATAGACTTTATTGATCCCATGACGGGGAAATGAATTGTCACAGCAGCGTTACGAGGTATAAAGGTGTGCAAATAGTGATAATAGAAAGATTATGCTAATAAGGGATATTGAGAGAAATAAACAGACTATACAATATATAAAAGTAGAATACAAAAATATGAAAGAAATTCCTTGTGCAGGTAAGAGTTGTAGAAATAACTGGTGTACAGTTGGAGATGTCAGTAATGATAATAAGTAAGGTGTCATGGAGAATGTATAAATATTGCACAGATGAGAGCGGTTAAGATGGCGGAAAGAGGGTTTAATATTTTGGTGACTCTTGCAAGCAGCATCAACACCGTGCCGCATTTAAAGATGTGTTTGTGTTTTTGAAAGGTTGCACGTTTCTTTAAGTCTCAGCACGTCTCTATACGTGTGAATGACAGGGTGAATGGTTGTATGTCTACACGTGTCCATGTGTGCTTATCCTGCATCATGCAGGATAAGCAGAATAGGGAATGAATGAATGAATGAACGAATGTTCCCACATGGTGCGAAGGGGAACAGAAGAGGTGGCGTCATGGAAGCGGCAGGCCTCTGTTTGCGCCGCAGAAACTTCCAGATAGAATCGTTTTCAACCACTTGTTGACACAGAAAACACGCCGTCGTTGATTTTGTTGACGAGCTTCTCACCGCGTCATTATCAAACCTCAGCAACGCACGATAACAACACTTAACATCCGCGGAGTTTATCACTAACTGGCTGATGACAACCAGTAAGCCCCCGATTGGACGTTACAGAACTGACGTTGCTAGGAGACTTACCGCTTAATTCCGTGATGCACGAGAAACCTTGAGACGAGGGGGGGGGTGCTTTCCAGATTTCAGACGGGGATGTTTAACAGACGTGAGGCGGGGAAGCAGGGTGTCCCATTCATACCGGATCATCTGAACTACAGAGAAGCAGCCTCATTGTGAGAGACAGCGGGAGGCGGCGCAACAGACCGAACTCACAACTCGACCACAGGATGGTATAATCCTCCAGAAAGTCAAATTAATCCCTCTTGTGTTTCTCCGGCCTCGTCTCTGAGCCCGAGGCTGTTTGGGAGAATCGCGTTAGACAGCGTCGAGGACCGACCTTTCATTAGTCAGTAAACACATTCACGGCCGACGGAGACAAATATGTTTATTTTCTTCTTCTGCAGAAAGCGATGGTAAATTCAGGAAGTAAATCCTGGTTTAGGGCGATGCAGCAGCAGAGTGGTTAGGTTCTTTGTGGAGTTACTGTGATTTCTCCGCGTCTGTACTGGTTTCCTTATAAAGGGAAATGAATGAATGCAAATGAATGAATGACTCGGTATGGCTTGTGAATGAGTGAATAAACGGTTTAAGGCAGACCCGGGCATTTTACGGCCCGCGGGCCACATCCATTTCGCTTGTCTTTTTTTATCCGGCCCGCCAAACTATTTTCTTTAAATATTTTAATAAGTATTTTCAATCAATATTGAAGTTAGAAAGTCCTTATTTTTTCCTTGTGTTTAATTTTGTACGGATGACTACATACAAAATAATGTCAGCACATTTATATGATCATGAATTATTTTAAAGTAAAAAAAAAAAAAAAAATTAGACAAAATATTTAGATTACAATTTTCATTTTGTTCCCGGGCACAAAAATTAAATAAGAAACGTGGCCAACCAGCCAAAATAATTGCCCAGATTTCTATATTAGTCCCTGTGGTCAACTAGCGAACCCCGCTTCTCACTCAATGACGGCTGGGATCGACTCCTGCACTCCCTCAAATTAATCAATGAATCTTGGTTTATCTTTATAACCTGTTGCAGCCGTTAGCGCTTGACTGTTTTTGCTTTGTCATCAGTTTAAACTTTAATGTCATATTTGTGTCCCGATTCCAAGCTGGAACATAATTTCCTTAGGCAGCAGCCAGCAACTGCGAGCTCGAATGCACACACACACACACATGCACGCACGCACACCCTACTATGACCCATGAATACATTGGTAATAACCAGGCAGAGGCAGTGTTTGCATTACAAATTGGCGTTAAAATCTTGTTTTAGTCCGGCAGTATTCTGAACATGAGGGGTAACACGGTGGTGAAAAGCAGCAACAGATATCACTGAAACGCCATTTATAAGACACATAAATCATGCGCATTTGTACGTTTCATCTTCCCATTTCTTTCAGCAGTGTTGTGTCGGGTGTGTCAGAGAGTCGCTGTCCTGCTGCAGCTTGTTGAGATGAAGCGCTGGACTCCGTACGAAGCCCTCGGGGCTTCGTCTTTCCTCTGCACTCATAATGTATCTGTTTTTATTATAACCACAAGGCAAGCGAAACAAAACAAAGAAATGCCCACTTAAAATGAATTTACCATTCTTGTGTATGTGTGTGTGTATATCTATATATATCTTTTATGACTTTTCCTCCAAAGAGCTCCGGCTCCTTCGGATCACTGTCATGTTGGGACCTGAAATAATAGTCTATATTTCCCGAGGTTAATGCGAACCAAGTGTGTTCATCGCCCGCGGTGTTTCTTTTTCATTCCTCAAAACAATAGAAGAGAGACAGTTTGTTTTGTATTTAAAGTTCATTTCAACATTGGCATAAGTAGGAAATGATTAAATCTACTTTCCCTCGTCATTGTGACACAAACGTCACATTTCGAATGCCGCTTCTATAGTTAATCTCAGGGATATTATTACATAAAGCCACATAAAAAGACAAAAAACAATTCACTCTCATTTATGTCACTTTCTCTTTCATATGTGGGGACGATTTTGAACCTCTGAACGTCCTCCATGTCTGCAGGGTGCTGGACCACCTTTTATCAAACTGTTTTTAAACATGCAGCCAGTTGATTCACCAAGTAAATGTCTTTCTTGTGTATGTATTCCCCTACTTTACTTACTATCTCAAATCTGCCCTTTATTCCACGAATAAAAGGGCCTTTTTATTTTCAAGTGTTGGCTATGATACCGATGAATGCCGTTGTAGTGAGTTTTCAGGGTGTGTGTGACAATTCTGTCATGGAGTTTCCACTTGTCATTGATGCATCTCATTATTGCAACTGGGATTCTCCCCTTTTTGGGTGTTTTGGATTTGAATCATTCCTGTAGAAAGGGTCTAAATCAATCCATTTTATGTTGTTTTTCCTATCCTGTCTGTCTAGAAGAGCAGCGCCCGCTGCTAAAATTAATTTAATCCTCTGATAAATGTCAGACCCCGACTGTGCCGATAATAAAGATCACAATTGAATCGCTACCAGGCATTAGCGGGCGAGCGGCGCACGCAGCGACGCGGACGGGCCTCTCGTTTGATATTTATATGCTCCGTGACAAACAGGTAGCGACAGAACAATGCATTGTTTTTTTTTTTTTTTTTGAGTTTCACAATCGCCACGTACCCGTATTTCCACCGCTCTCTGGCCGAGATGACAAACTGACGCATTCTTAATATCCGGCAGATACACAGGGACGCCGTTCGTCTTTGCTGGTACGGTGATTGGAGATTCAATATTGGCCCCCCCTTCTCCTCTTCCCGCCCTTTCAGGTCTATTTTTGCTGCAATAATTCTATCTATCCACTGCTTGAGGAATCACAGCCCAGAGCTGTTTCAGCTCAGTGACGGTGCAAATGTGGCCTGTGGGTTGGTGGAGGGGAAGAATACGTCAGGGTCTTGAGCCTTTTTTCCCCCTTGCTGACACAAACGGCCGAGATGCAATACACGTGAAAGCTACTCGTGCGCAAAGGAAGGCAACGGGGATGCACTGTTTTTACTTTGCAACCTCGATTTTTTTTTTTTTTTTTTTTTTTTTTTTTTTTTTAAAAACAATAGCACCGCAACTCTGCACGCACCTGTGAACCGCAACAGGTCGGGAAGAAGCGCCTCCCTTGCATGTTGATTTTTCTTCGGCACAACATCTGCCCGCAATCGCAGATGGCCGATTTCCTCAACTCGCCGGAGCGTTTTACTCTCGCGTCGGTCGGAGGACGTCTCGGCGCGCAGGAGATAATGAGATAATATATGTTTCGGCTCGTTGTATTACTGCAGGTTGACCTGGAAACACGGGTTGGTCGGTCGGTTTGTTCGGAGGGACGTCTTATAATTAATTCGCCAGACTCCGTGATTAAATATTGTGCTGTGGCAGACACTCGCAAACCTCTCAAACAAATCTGTCTGCGCTGTTGGGGGGGTTAGCAGCTTTGACCAGTGTTTAATCCGCTGGCCAGTGGGAGAGCTTCAGCTCCCTGTTCCACTGGTCCCTCCTGCACATCCACTTAATCCTGCATTTGGGATGAAGCTGCGGCGCGGCAGGGATGGTGCAGCTGCAGCGGCCGGGGTGTCGGGACCCCCCGAGGGACGGGACCCCCCGGGTCTTAGCTTGCAGAACTGCTGTTCAAACTACCTCGAAGGAGGTCTGGATTACGTGAAACGTTCATGTTTGACAGCATCAGGGAGAAGTCTGGTCTGCAGGAGGGCCGTCGCTCCTGGAAACACTCTGACAAAGGTGTTTATTATGTTTTTTTCCACTGTGGAAACTTCTCAGTGGAGGCAGGTAATCCATGAGAATATTGATGTTTTAATGGCCGCAGGGGTTCTGACTTTATCCTCCGCCACTGGCAAACTAGTATGTAACAAGTTGCTCTCATGAATAATATGCATTAAGTCACTATCTGTACCGCTTCTCCTGGGTTCTGGGTCAAGGAAGGGCCATGGCGTAACCCAGCTGTCACCGTGCAGCATTTACCGTATTGATCACGGGACCACATATAAAGATATGCAGCAATTCACCCTTTCATTCACACATCATATAAACATGCAACCGCTCATTCACCGGTCATACAGAGAATTTTTTTTTTTTTTTTTTCTAAATTCAGACATTTCTGTCAAATGAGTATTTTTATTGTTTTAAATAACTCCAAAGTTGTTCGACACAAAGATTGGTGCTTCAGACGTGTTTGGCTGTTCTCTGACCTTTACTTTCAAATGCTGTTTTCAAACAAATAGCGGTCGGGGCGGAAATATCCGTGACGTTTCTCCGAGCGGCCCCGGTCAAGCCCTTCCCTGCTGCTCCGGCGTTTTCGTCGGCCGCCAGGAGAAAGTGACGAGCCGTCATCCCGTGACCCTTAACTGCATTTGACTGGGAGGCTGCGGAGGCGCCGGATGCGGGCAGGTGCGGCTCCGGCCCCCTGAGCAGGTGGTCTCGGGGCAGATCTGCGGCAGCCGGCGTGCGGCTGATGCAAGTAGACAGAGTGTCGCGGCGGCGCGCAGTTGCTGTCAAATCCCGGGCGCTCGGCGGACGCTGACGCACTTCCAGAGCAGATATTACAGGCCCATCATTCAGCCTTTAACCCGCAGAACTCCGAGCACTGTGCTCTCTGCTCCGGGGACATTTACACCCTCTGGGCTTCTGTGCTACATTTAGGATTAGCTCAGACACACACTTTGTGTTGCTGGACATGATTACTGATTTTAACACCGAGCGGCTGCAGGTTGGGCCTGTTTTTGAGCAGCTTTTGAAATATACTTTTTTTTTTTTTGCACTCAGGGTTGTGCCAATCCCAGCTGTCAACCTGAACCGATCACTGGGCCACTTATGGAGACAACCATACGACCGTTCACCCTTTCATTCACAGGTCATACAGCAAATAGAGGCTTAGGACCATTCATTCACTCGTTCATATATAACATGGAGACATAAACTATTCACCCTATTATTAACATGTCATGTAGACAAATACAATCATTCAGCCTCTCATTCATACATCTTTTATAGAGACATACAACCATACCCTCCTGTATTTATATGTCACATAGGCATACAAGCATTCATTCTTTCATTTATCCATAATAAAAATACATACAACCATGTATTTATTTATATGTCATATACAGGGGAAATATACAAATATTACTCATCTCAATCATGTCAGATAGACATAGAGCCACTCACCCTGTCATTCACACGTTTGGTCAATCGAATTGAATGAACCTCCTGTATGTTTATGGTCTGTTCGCGGTCTCCACACTGGAAGGCCCACCGTCGCACTCGAAACCTGGATCTCGACCCGCTACACTGCCGCAAAGACATTGTTTTTCCAGTGAATAAAAAAAAACGTATTTTTAGCTTTTTTTTTTTCCAGACTGTGTGCCCCAGCAAAAGGTTAATATAAAAATGCACTCAGGACGCGCACATTTCAGAGAATTCTATTCTCCCGACGCAAAATTTGTGCACAAAAAGGATCTTTAAATGGTCTTTTTCCACTTGAGCCCTCCCCCCCCCCCCCCCACACACACACCTCTTCATCCCCCTTCCCCTGTTTCATTTTGACAAAATACATTATGGGGGCTCTTAATGTCTCTTTTCGCCATATCGCAGCGCTCTCTGCGCCACCTCTGGGGAAAACCTCTTTTGTCTCATCATCCACTTGAAAAATGACGGCTAATGGCACCCAGAGCCGAAGCCCCTGCGCGCCAATGCAGCTTTTAATCAATAAGACAGTGTTTTCTGTGTTTATTCCCCCTGGATTTTGAAGAATTGTTCATCCAGACTTAAATCCAACACGCATGTGGGCTTTTTCTTCTTCTTCAGCTGCCAATCAAACCCGACGCATTTGCGGGTCTCCAAGTGATAGCATCTCTCTCCCACAGTTTCTGACTCAGTGGACAAGAAAATGGTGGCGGCGGCAGCGTGTTCTTTATTGATTGCTTTCTGGTTTCCGGCTGATTTAACGAAACGCGGGTCGTGTTTTCCCCTTTTCCTCCCACCCCCCCCTTTGTCAGACGGTCTTTGAGGGGAGCTGTTGCAGGGGAGCCACGGATTAAATGAGCAGCGGCATATTCCCCCACCGACCCACCCCTCTGGGAGGAAAGTGAAAACGATATCTCGCCGAGACGACGTCTGGCAGACTCTGTAAAATGTTGATAAGGGTCGTCTTTAAATGAATTTGTTTCGTCGCTGCGGTGGAATCGTGCTTTATTGCGCGGGGAGCAAACAATTCCACGACTTTTCTGCGGAGAAGAAAAGCTCCCGGCTCTGAGCGGTGACTTCATCCTCATGGTTAGCATGGGTGACGGGGAGGCCGCGGTCTCCAGTGGCATGTAATTTCTTGTTTTATTTATAAACTTCAAGCTAATTATTCCATTATTTGGGGTCTATATCATCATGTTCTTAAAAAAAAATTGCCATTTTTTTTTGCCAAAATCAATTTATTCGTCAACATGTGGCTCAGTTTTTTGTATTTTCTGAAAAACTTGAAAAAAAAACACATAGGCGATTATTTTAAGAAAGCAACAATGTCATTTTTATTTTTAATTGAGACCAGTTTAACAATGGTACCATGCAGCTGCAGTGCATGGTTACTTTCATGCCATGTGTGTGTGCGTGTGTGTGTGATGCTCAGTTTTCACTGTTTGTCGTGAAGTGTATCTAGAGTCTGGTCTAAAAGCCAGCCGCTGCGATAAATAACACGCAGGGCCAAAGATTAAATGCGCCTGCTACATGCTCAGGGGCCGTCTCACTGCCGCGCACGTCAATTTCCTCATCTTGTGCCGTTAGTTTGAGTCTGACAGTCAGAAAGGATGAAATGTGGCTCACCGCCTCGAATTCAGCGCCCCGCTGTTCGGACTGCGATTCCTCACTTTCAGCTTGGATTTCACAAAGCTTTATTTCTTGGGGTTTGTTTATTAAAAAGGACAAACATCTTCCTTAACTTCAATTCCATCAGTTTGCTTCTTCTTCAGGGTCGCCATTGCGAATCAACCTCATCTGACAATCCATCTGACCCTCTCCTGTCACACCAGCTAACTTCCTGTCCTCTTTCCCTCCACCCTGATTTTCCTCAAGATCTCCAATCTGACAGTTCAAACCTCGATATTCTTCTACCCAGGTCTTCACCAGATCTTCCTCCTCTCCTTCTTTGACCCACAGTCACCCAATTTCCAATGGCGCCCTGTTGGTTATTTGCACTAATGTAGGCCATTGTTAACCGCGCGGCCCGAAATGTATTTTCACGACTATAAGGCGCACATAAAAGTCTTCAAAAGTCATATAATTTCTTCAAAATGTGCGGCGCGCCCTATAGTGCAGTGCACCCTGTGTGTGTTGTTGTAAGGCGGACGTAGTAGAGAACACCACATGAACGTTAAAGGGGGAAGTGTGGGCGTTGATTGTATATAAAAGAACAGGTATGTGCGTTATGCAGAACGTCATTGTTTTAACAACTGATAAACACATCCATCACCGACATGGTCGAGAAGCCGCTCACTTTCGACATCTCGGTGAGTCACACTGTGGAGAAGAAGGGACCAGCACGGTTGCGACACGCACGGGGCACAAAAAGTCTTCTTGGAGACCACGGTTTCACTAAGAGTGGAAGGCAGCGCCGGGCGAGTTATGCCACAATTTGCGATTGGATTGTCGACGCTAACGTGTCTGCTGGAACTGTTGTTCGAGCTTTTGCAAAAACCGGCATCATTTCCGAGGAACCGCGCGGCAAAGAAAGTGACTCTGACAGTGAAGAAAGTGAACCTGGCGTGTTTGATGGAGATTTAGCGCAGCTGTTCAAATCAGAAACAGAGGATGAGGACCTTGATGGATTTGATTGATGACGATTACCTGTAAAAAAAAATATGAATACCAAACTCAGTTTAGCTCCCGCTCTATTTTTAGATACGGAAACTTGTATGCTTGTGTGTGTGTTGTTCTTGTAACACGGACGTAGTAGAGGACACCATGAGAACTTTAAAGGGGGAAGTGTGGGCGTGGATTGTATATAAAACTTGCGCCCTATAATCAGGTGCGCCTTATATGTGTGTTAAAAACAGTAATGGCACACATAACTGAGACTGCGCCTTATGGTCGTGAAAATACGGTACCTAGACTTTCGGGTGGATCAACTTCCGAGTTTTCTGATACACGAGCTGTCGCTCACTGGATTTTTTTTTTTTTTGCTTTTGGATTCAAGCCTAGATTCAAGATAGGAGTGAGCAGGATGAGCGTTTGACACAGACATGGCCGCCGCCGTCTGTGACGTTTAAAAACAGTCGGACACGCTGTCCACCACTGGGTAGCCCAGGGAAAATCATGGAAGAACATGAGAAAGGTGTGTGTGTGTTTGTGTGTGTGTTGTGGGCTTGTCCATGAAGAGATGGAGAAGTTGTTGTTGGTGAGATACCATGACAGAGAGCATCATCTGCAAGAAGACGGGGTAAATTCACAGGGATTCGGTGCAGACGGCGGGAATGTCAACGGAAAAGGCATCGGAATAGTCATTCAAAGCTGGACGGTAACAGTTTGATAGTTTTAAGAAGAGGAGGGGCATTCACTTTGTCACTAAATAGAGTTTAGCGCACATTGTCAGATTAAGTGTGTAGCCGGTAGAATAAAGATAGAGCACCATATGAAAAATCTTGGCCCATCTCCTCTACAAATACACCATTTATCCTATTTTTATTTATTCTTATTTATATCATTTCTTATCTATTATCATTTGTCCAGGAGCTGGAATGGATTAATAGCATTTCAATTCATTTCAATGTGGAAATTTAATTCGATATATAGACTTGTAAGTCAAAGTATTACTGTATTGAGGTGGGGTGACGGCATCAGTCAGCCTGTGCAGCCATGAAAGACTTGCTGTCGCTGGGAAAAAGGAGGAAAAAGAGAGAGAGCACAGCAGGATGGCGAGGTTATCGCTACCTCCTGCAAGGTCAGAGGAATGCCACGGGGTAATCAAGCGATGCCCGGCTGGCAGCGGCGAATCAGATTCACCGCCGTCCATCGGGGGAGGTAGACTCAGAGCTGCTGCATATCTAGACGGGAAATGAAGCAGCGGCAATTGATTTGTTTGTTTGTTTGTTTTTTTTTCCATTTCCAATTTTGGATGCTCAGCAAAAAAAAAAAAAATCGAGGAGGAAAGAAGGCGATAGCTATCTCCCTCCCTCCCTCCCTCCCTCCGCGTCTCTTCAGGAGTTGACAAAGGAAAGCACTCAAAGTGCCTCTCCGCGACGAGGCGGATCCCTGTTTGCGCCCATTACCTGAGAGCACAGAAACGCTGATGGCGAGAGTTTCTCCTCTCCATCCCATCAGTGTCTTGTCACAGCCAATCTGGACGCTTTGCCAGATAGTCTTCTTTCATCCGCGCTTGTGGGGGGGGGGAGAAAACATCAGCTCTCCGAGGTCCCCCTGCCCTCGACCTGTCATTTCCTGGTGTTTGCCCGTGTGTTTGAGTATGAACAAGCAACCAGGCGGGAAGGGGGCGCGCACGTGCGAATACAAAGGGCAGAGGGTTTTCTATTTTTCCTTTTCCGAATCCGTCGAGGACTGAACTCGCGCCGCCAGCCAGTCGAGGTTTTTTTTTTTCGCCGAGTGAGAAATAATTGCGCGCATTCCTCACATGCCAGCGTATCCAGGCAGGCGGCCGGAGCGGGTATGACCCCGGTCGGGTTCAGCCAAAGAATGAATCAGATGTTCGCCGAGGTGCACGGGACGCGGGAGTGATGCTGAGATTTACCAGACTCTTAATAAGGGGAAAGAATGAGGTGTGATACGTTTTTGTATCCCGGGGTGACGAGCAACACCTGCTCACACTCTTGGTTTCAAATTCACATTACATACCAACAGGATATACAATGGCTAAGGTCAGCTAAAATTTTCATTCCAGGAAGTAGCCTCCTTCAGGAGAACCTCTTGGTTTTGTATTCTCGCAGGCAGCAAGGGGCCGCGGTAAGGACCGGCGGGATGCAAGCATCTGCAACGTGCATTCATAAAAACCACCACGAGGAAGAGGAAGACGACACCGGCGGTATGAAGAGAAAAAGCTGCCACAGCATTCATGTTCTGCATGGCGGGAAAGATGACCTATCAGATGGGTTGAGGTGTGTTGAGCCGCATTTTGTAATAACAGTGCATTTTGTTATAAATGTTGTCGAATTATGTAATAAGTTATTACATTTTGAGAAGATTATTACAAAATGGGTTTGCAACTTTTTTATTCTGTAGGAAATGTAATAACATGGAATTTATAGAATATTCTCTGTTAATGCAATCTTTGAATAGTGTGCTGATAGTAATTGCTAAGTACTGCTACTAGGCTAATACAGGGATACTAATAATAGGCCTAGCTTTTACAAATACTTTAAAGTAAAACAAGATACAATTAACAAACAAATACACTACGCTTTAGAATTGTTATTACATAATGCAACATGTTATTACATTTCCTAGAGAGTAAAAAAGTTTCAAGTGCATTTTGTAATAATCTTCTCAACATGTAATAACTTATTACATAATGCAGCAAAATTTATAAAAAAAAATGCGTTGGGGCAGTTTATTACAAAATGCGGCTTTATTGCAAAATGAAATGAAAAAGTTATTACATTTTAGAAGTTTATTACAAAACGCACCGTTATTACAAAATGCGGCTCAACAAGGTGTTTTATCTCCTCTTGGTGCTGTTTTGCTGAGCCATTCGGTAACTCTGCACTTTTGGCCAAAATGTTGACGGTCCTCTACGAGCCCTGGAAACCCCCTCTGGCCAGCGGGCCAAAACAGCTCGGACGTCTTTGTCTCTCCATTGGATGCTTACGTCAATTTAGTGGATGCTTACGTCCATTTAGTTGCAGAGATATAAGCTGACCGGTGACAATTACGGTTGTAAAAAATGACGCTGAGGTCCATAAGGTGTATCTGGTGATGGCCGTAGCTTCTGAGTTCCACTGGAGCGCGGAGATCTACGGTTCCTCTGCTGTCCGAATGCGCCAGGAAATGGCCCGGTTCCTGAAAATGTTCAGTTCCTGCAGTGTGAGAGCGGCTAATGATGCTCCAGTTGGGAGAACCATTAATGGCCTGCATCTTCTCTGTGTCCACCCCAGTTTAAGCTCCAGGGCGACGCAACAATGAATAATTCAAATTGATGTTTTATCGATGTCTGTTTCACCGCGCCACGTTTATGAGCCCAATTGTACTCGTGCTACGGGTTCACTGAGATAATGTCATGAATCAAACACGCACCCACGCCGCGTGACGATATCGGCCGATGTATAAATATAATAATAAATCACCGTCGGTTTCTGTGCGGCGACGATCAATGCGGCATATCTGAATATCTAAAAAAAACAGCAATCTCTCTGCTCGTCCGCATCGCATGTCCTTCGCCATCCTCCGAAGCATTCCTCCAGGCTTTGTAATACGCTGTCAAAACCTATTTGGCTCCTTCGCCCGGCCTCAGCGCCCACCATTAGAGCGGGTGAGGGGGTTAGGCTTATCTGTTGCTGCTCACTGTGGTCATCCACAACATCAGCTACCGTTGGTTGCTTCCACCGTGTCCCGATGGGTGATGACGCCCTACCTGGAATATTTCTGTAAAGCCCTGCATCCAAATCAGCCGCACCAGGTAGAGATGTTTACGTCTTGAAGACTATTCACATTTCTCCTCAGGCTGGATAAGCCCGTCCCCTGGATTGTAAACAGGTCGGTGGATCCCATGGAGAACATTGGTATTTCTCCATGTGTGTCCTCTTTTAATATTTGACTCCCGGGATCCCAGAATGTGATTCCAGTCGATTAACAATCAGTTCAGAAAGCAGACATTCTTCCACGTTGGTGAGGAGCTCACCTTAATCCTGTTCCCCACCGTCACACTCACAAGGTTGCATTATAAGATCCGTTTTGACACAATAGGCACTAGAAGGCTAAGCTTTTGTTGATCTACCACCAATAAATGAGTCTAGGTCGGACAAATTTTCTGTTGTCACGTTTCAAATAACCTACAGCAGTGACCTTATTCCCTGTGAAGACGCACTTTCTGAAGGGAGCTCATGGGTGAGGTCAGGGGTCAAAGACAGCTGCTGAAATAAAAACCCTGGAGGAATATTTGTCTCCTATGCGACACATTCAGACTCAACCACAACAAGGGAGGCCCCTCCGAATGAAGTTGTCCATCGAGAATCTTCCACATGCATTTTAACACACGCACACACAGAATTCCAACTTGACTGAAAACAGAGAAGGTGATCTCATCATTCCCTGGTCTTCCGGGAGGTTCTCTGCACAAGGCTTTGGGAAATTGCTGTCAGGTTAAGAGAATCGGCGATTCTCGTTGGACAGCCGGCAGTTACTTGAGACACGTCACTACCTGTGTGTCTCGGCGGCATCAAACGATTTCTGGACTCGTGTCAGAACCCAACCCCCGCTTTGACTGATGCTCAGATAAAGCTATTCACTCTCTCATTCACACATCGTATGGAGAAATACAGCATTCACTCTGTCACTCACACATAATATAAAGACATACAACCATAGAGTCACTCATTTATGTCCTATAGAGAAATTCAACCATTCACTCGTTCAATCTCACATTATATAGTGACATAAAACCATTCAGTTTCTCGTTCATGTCATACAGAGAAGAACGACCATTCACTCATCCGTTTACACATCCTATTCACCCGCATTCACATGTCACACACAGACATAAAGCCATTCACTCTCCCATTCACACATAATATAAAGACATACAAGCATCCACTCTTTCATTTACAGTTCTGGCCAACTTCAGGCGTCCAATGAACCTCCTGCATGGTCGCAGACCGTGGGAGGAACCTGGAGAACCCAGAGGAACACCGCGCAGGAATGGGGAGATGTGGATAATCCACATAGAAAGGCCACCTGTGGGAATCCAACCAGGGACCTTCTGGCTGTGAGTTCCAACATTGTGTGCCACATGTGGCATAGAGATAATAACAACATCGGCAGACCAGAAGACCAATGATTGTTGTGTATGAGCTGTTCATAAGTTCCTCATCAATTTGAAACAATAGAGAGGCTTCCAGGGAGCAGAGGATGTGACCTTGTGCTCGACAGATAGCGTATCTAACCTTGAGGAAGCTGCCCAACCACCACTTGGCTTTTGCTTTCTTCATTGACTATGTCTGTCATACCTCATCACTACTATTGACTTGGATAACAACCCGTCCACACACACACACACACACACACACACACACCGGCAACATCGACCCTGATAGTTTCCTCAGTTTTCCCGGAAACTTGCGTCCACTGTAGGTTTCCCCCCTACGAGCAATCGATCCCTAACTCCCTCGCGAGAGTTTTGGCAAATCAAGGCGCCATTATGACTTTCCCGCTCCCAGTGAGGAATGGGATGTCGGGCCAAGTCATGGGAGTTGAGGCGGGGGGGCAGGTAGGATCATTGATTGGCAGGCAGGCAGCAGTAAGATTGCCATTGATTGGGCAAATAACCAATTTTTGACCTCGAAGTGCACTGAGAGAATCGATGTCCCTAATCCAGTGGGGGGGATAAAGAATAAAGTGATGGATCCTACAACTGCCTGGTATAATGTTGTTCCACAGAATTTGTTTCAAGGCAAAGTCTGCAAAAATAGCTATTTGCATGCATTGATGAAGTAGCAAATCTGTTAAACTCCCCTCTATGCTTCTTGTTGTTTTCACAGTCCGTGCCACAGTATTCCCAGGCTCAATTTTAATAAATTGACATACTGTGCATGACCAAATAATCAAATGCAAGTCTAAACAGTGTTCTGTGCATTTTATGCAAATAAGCTAAATGCTCATATTGTTCCCGGGGACTATCTTGACCTTTGGAAAAGGCTCAATCAATACCTCAGTAGAAATAGTTCAGCCCCCTTTGATATTCATGAAGAAGGAGGGTGGGCCTGCATGTATTACTGTACATCATCCTAATGGTGTCCTACCAGCTTGTAATAAAATAAATGCTCATTTAAATGTGTGTGCATTTTCCGTCGTGTGTGTTTGTGTGTGTGTTGGTGAGAAGGTCAGAGTGAATTCATTAGAAAGCAAAATACTGAATATTAAATAGAGTGTCCATGGGAAAAATTGATGCAAAAGGCTAATAAGATCAAAACGACAAAAAAAAAAAAAAAGCAAGATGAATTAAATCCATTGGATGACTGGCCTTAAAATTTGCATATTTAAATGAAAACGTGCCTGCCTGTGTCTGCTCGGGTTTCCTTAAGGTTCTCCGGGTTCATCTCACACTCTGAAAACATGGTTCATTGGAGACTAAATTGACAAGATGTATAATTGAGTGGGGGAATAGTTTTATGTCTCTATCTACAGTTTGTGAATGACTGAGTGTGTTTGCGTGTCCCTATATGGCGTGTGAATGAGTAGGTGAATGGTTGCATGTTTCTTCATGTGGCCCTGTGATCGACTGGCGTTTGAAGATTGAACCTCCCTCAGAGCCTCCTTTCCTTTCGGAGAAACCTCCTCCATCTAACCCCCTTCTCCATATCCTCTTCTCTCACACCAACTAACTTTATGTCCTCTTTCACCACGTCTATAAATCTTCTCTTTGGTCTTCCGCAAGACCTCCTGCCTGGCAGCTCCAATCCCAGCATCCTTCGATCCATATATCCATCATCCCTCCTCCGTACATGACCCAGTCATCTCAGTCTGGCTTCTCCGTCCTTCTCTACCAAACATCGAAAATGTGCTGTTCTTCTGTTAGACTCATTCCTGATCCTCATCACTCCCAAAGAGAACCTCAACATCTTCATCTTGGCAACCTCCAGCTCTGCTTTCTGTCTTTTCTTCTGTGCCACCATCTACAAATCATACACCAGCGCAGGTCTCACAACTGTCTTGTGCACCTTTCCTTTCCTTCTGGCTGATATTTTTGTAGCCCATAGCACCCCTGACACTTTTCTCCACCCATTCCAACCTGCCCGAACCTGTTTCTTCACCTGTTTCCACACTCTCCGTTGACCTGGACTGTTGTCTCTGAGTACTTGAAATTCTCTAACTTCTTTATCTTCCCTCCCTGTAACCTCAGTATTCCACTTGGGTCGCTCTCACTCACACACACATTCTGTCTCACTGCGACTAACCTTCATTCCTCTCTTTTCCATGGTATACCTGCACCTCTCAAAATTTTCCTCCGCCTGTTCCCTGCTCTCACTACAGATCACAATGTTGTGTGCAAACATAATGGTCTATGGAGATTCCTTTCTAACCTCATCTGTTAACCCACTATCATCACTGCGAAATGGAAGGGGTTCAGAGCTGATCCCTGATGAAGTCCCACCTCCACCTTGAACTTCTCTGTCACACCTACAGCACACCTCACCATTGTCTCACATCTTGCATCTAGCATACATGTCCTGCACCGGTCTAACATACTTCTCTGCCACTCCAGATTTCCATATACATCATCACAGGTCCTATCTCGGCACCCTGTCTTATGCTTTCTCTAGGTCTGCAAAGGCACAATGTAGCTCCCTCTGACCTTCTCCTTCTCTACCAGCATTCTCAAAGCAAATATTGCATCTGCAGTACTCTGCTGCAGTACTTCTGCTGCTCACAAATGCTGACTTCTGTTCTCAATCTAGTTTCCACTACTCTTTCATTGCATGGCTCCAAAACTTTATCCCTGTATTCCTCCACAGTTGCCAACATTATCATTAATGAATGAATGAATGAATGAATGAATAGGTGAATTGAAGATGAGCTCTGCAAAATTGTACCACCCCCACAGTCAGTAACTGCATAAATGCACACGTACAAACAAAAAATAGTGTATATTACCTCTAAGCCTGGCTACAGGTGTTGTTGCTAAAGCTTTATAGAAACAAAACAAAGGTCCATCCCATCTACTGTTTAGGGGATGCTACTCAGGTAAATAGGGTATTGTTTACAATTAAACAACCAAAGGAGTTAGACACTGACCAGGATCATTGGACATACTTACACACCTACATCTCCTAATTTCTCTCCACCTGTCATGAACTGTGTCCGCAGCGTTGTTGAAGTTGCGTGCATCACTGACGGTAACACAACTGGATAAGAGACAGTCCGGTAAATTAGGTCAACGCCGGCTGGATCATTTCCCCCTGTCTGATTGAGAGCGAGGTCAGCGCTCTCACCTTGTCTGGGCACTGGCCGGGGGGAACAGCCCAGCTACCGCAGGGCAATACGGTCACGGCTCAGCACACAACAGGGAGGAAACACATGGCCGAGTGAAGTGTGGTGGCATTTCTACTTTATAGAGTGTGAGGCATTAAAAGAGGAAAGGACATGTGTACACTTTGATTTGTCACAAGGCCTTTGCTTAATGAGACTGCAGAGCAAAGGTTACCTCGACAGCGGATTGGTAAACCGAGAAGACGCCACACTGTTTGTTTGACTGACAGACCTTTTGCAGAAAATACATATATATATATGTATATTATATACAACCAACAGTCACACAACTGCATATCCTCTGGTTGTCTGTAACGTTAATCAATAATCTTGTGTTGTTTTTTGTTGCGAATGGACATGTCTATAGCCTTGGTCACATTAAAAGTGTGAATCCTTATTCTTGTTTTTTATCTCAGAGAACCCTCACAACCCTATAAAGTCAAAGTCAGCTCAATTTCTCCAGATGTAACGGACATACCGAGGAATCGAGAAGACGTTTCTCCCTATCCCATGGTGACAAGTACAATTCACCGGTACTAAGGTGAAAAGATGACTGCGATTCAACAAGATAAAAACTGAAATTTATAAACACATGTATTTTGTATGTAGCGAGTAGCATGGGAGGTTTCTGTGCAGTTTAGTGCATAACCAGTTAATATATGATACAATACAATAGTAGCCTGACGATAGCGGATGAGAAAATGAAGAGGATTCATCAATGCATGATAGTGCATTACACAGGTTCCCATTATTTCTGTTATTAATACTAAAGTTATTATTGTATCATTTCAGCCATAGAATAGAATAGAATAGCATTTTATTATCATTGCATTTCAAAGCATAATGAAATTGTAATGCTGCTCCATGGTGTAGGAAACAAAAACAAAAGGGGAAGGTAAAATGCAACAAATTAAAAAAAACAAACAAATGCAATAAGTGAGATGTGCAATTCTTGTAAAGAATGTGAAGAATTTGAATGCGAAGAACTATTTCCATGTACCCATCAGCGCAACTGATATTAGCAGTTTGTTAGCACATACCACGCTCAGTCTCTATCACTCTCTTGCTTTCTGTCCTTCTTTCTGTCCCGACCAGTCAAAGCGTAAGTCCCGGGAGTCTGGTCAGTCCTTGCTGGGGGACGGTCCAGACCTGCTGGAAAAGGAAAGGGACATGAGACGGCCGCGTTGTGATTTGGCACCATGTTAAAAAAAAAACAGGCTTGACTTGACCATAAAATTTACGTGCTAATATTGCAGATGCCTCGTGCATTGAGGTTGTTTTGTTGCGAAGCAACACAGATCCCTGATAGGCAAGTGAAAATAGTTACTGCACAAAGGCTGATTTCTCTTCGGCGGAGGAAGAGGTCGGCGACCCAAAATAGTCTCGATTGCAGTACACGCATATTCACACGCCATATCGTTATAACCATGGTGATAGTGCACTGGCGATGTTTTATCGTGCTGTATTTGAAGGTGACGTCCGCCTCACCCTCATTATAGAAAAAAAGGGCCATCGAGCAAATGTCAATCTTCCAGGTATGAACGTGTGTGAATACAATCACATGTCGATTCAGAAAACGTAATAAGGATTGCAGAGAGAATGATACGAATCAAGCCACTCATTTATTTTGCTTTGTGCTGATTTGTCCTCATCAGCCTGTTTGTTTACCTCTCAGCTCCGCCAGTCAGTGGTCCGACCTCAAGTTAATCACCTGTTGTTTTTCTGTCTCATTAGTCCTCTTGTGCTTTAGTCTAGTTAGTCCCTTCCATCCCCGCTGAATCCTTTTGTCAATTTCATTGCCTCGCTATTCATTAGATTCTGATTTATTTATGTGTTTCTTGGTGTTTCTCCGTCTTCCTCTACCATCGTGACAGAGGTGCCCGTTCAAATATATATTGTTTGAATGTGTTGTTGATCGCGCTGATTCATAATTCACAGAAAAGTCAAAAACGAAATAAGTTGTTGCGATAGAGGGTACTTATACGCATTATTGACAATGGAAATCCCAAATCAATGATTGTATTCAGTGATTGCTTGAGCACAACCAGAATTCACTGAGAAAATGGGACGTTCCATTTTGATTATCCTAAAAGTGTTGTCGTCAGTCGGAGGCTTTTTACCCACTTCTGGATCAAATTACAGCTAACTACTGAAAACGCAACCGCACGCTGTTGTGACTTAATCCCAAGGGAAAAAAACATTGGGATTATGTGCGGTAATAAGATGAATGAATCCATGAAAACACACCACCTTCATCGCGCAGCTTGTTTTCGGCCCTTCCGACCTTTTATTTGACCCAATAAGCCAAACATGTGAAAACTGTTTGGCGCTCGTGACCCATGACCTTTTTGATTATTGGACCAGCGTGTGGCGGAGGGCTCTAAAAGGTGCTCTGCCCGTTAGCACGGTATCATGCTGGTGTGTGTAATCCATCCGTGAAGAGTTAAATCAGCCCTGGGGTGCTTGATGTGTGATGAACTCATTGGAGCTCCTCCAGCTGTCTGCTAGCATTACCCACCTTCCTGGTTAATGACGCTGGTCATTTCTCCTTCAGGCTGATCCGAGTATTTAATCGTGCCGCATAGGTTGAACGAGCGCGGCTGTGTGTCACACATGTACTTCATGCTGTACACAACAGCACTACGCAACAGCAAAAATGTTGCTAGTTCATCTATTCTCTTGTTCCAGTACTTTGAGAAGCCATCTAGCTCGCCCTCCCGCCATGTTCTCCGGTTCGGTGTTTGGTATTGACTACTTTCTCCAAGCCCCCGCGTGTAGGTGGCTCACTGGCAGGATAGGGATCGTCGAAATGCGGGACAAAATCAAACAGACAGCTGACTAAATCATGTCAATACGCATTAGGGCTCATGGTCTCTGGTTATTTAGCTTCTTACATGAACACCAGTTTTCTCTTTCATTGGTCTCCTACTACTTTTACGGATAATATTAGACCCTGATGAAAAAAATAAATAAAATGCCCTTTTGGGCACTAATCTGTCAGGGACATGTTGTTTACCCCCCTCAGCGGGTTGACTATCAGCGGCGCTGTTCACTGAGATTAGCGGAAACATTACCGTTGGGCAGCGAGTGTGAAAACCCAATTCCTTGAATCCAAGTGTATTAGAATCACAAGACTGCCATATTTTGCAGTGGAACTCCACATTGCTACATTTGACAGGCGATATGATCCTCTGTCATTGTCTATGAAGCAGACTCACATCCTGCACTCTCCACTGCATATAGTCATCAAACTACTGGCCTGAAGGGGCGGAGGCCCCTCAGAGCCCTGCTGTACAAGCTAAGGGACAATTCTTACTCCTGTATACATTTCTACACCTCATTCTCCACATTTAGCTCGGATGAAGTTAACGACTCTGTAGAGAAAAAGCACAGCACATCATCGGCAAAGACAGACATACAAGAATTCCACTCCCTGCAAAAATAACAAAGCTGGACCCGGTCCAGTGAGACCCTGCCATGGAGGGACAGCAAGATTTGGGTAAGGGACCTACCGAATTCACTGTTGGGCAACCAGGGACACAACACACAACTTCAGATGGACAGGTATTTTGCCCAGGACTCAAGCAGGTTGTTGCCATGGGTGCAAACCAGGGCTCACCTCATTGAGGTCCAGGTTACCAACTATGATGGTTCCATTCCTGCAATCCACATCGCTTGTATTCCGTCTTTAAGATGTCCAGACGCAGCCCTTGTCGTGTCGACCCTTGTGTCTCGTTGTTGCATGTTATCTTGAAGATGAAATAACTGTTCCATCGCTATTTAACCTTATTCCCTTTTGACTCTTACTTGAAGAGATCATACATATTTGCATGGTCTCTGGCGGTTTCAGTCCTCTCTGAAGCCATGTTGTCTGCTTTAATTCTCCTCGTTGGGTATTTTTATGTGTTTTAGAGCGCTTCCGCTGTCGACAGCACACACACTGCCGCTGTAATCCGAACAGACAGTGCTGTGAGACAGTGGCAAGGTTTTACGTGCCTTCAGAAATGTCACAATGATTTGCCTCTGGTCACTGGAAAATGCAGACACACACACACAAACACACACACACATGCACTCATGCACTTGTACAAATGCTATGTGGAAGTACATAAAGATTGAAGTTTTAGTTACACAAACATTTCTTCATATGCTTTCCCTTGTCCGCGGGCGAAATTCATCTCATTGGTTGAGTTAAATGTCAGCAGAGAGGGCCGCAGCGTGGCTTTACCGGAGATTAAATGTTAGACTGAAGGCTGGTTTGAAGGTAAGAGATAAGAGAAGATAAGAAAATGAAATGTAGGAATTCCAGGACTGTTGCTCCAAATGGAAACAGTCCCTCATAAGTTATCCTGTTATGTGCGTCCAGCTGCAGCCCGTAGCGTTAGCAGGCAGCCGACTCTTTGGCCTTGTGATAGCATTAACGTCACGCTCGTCACATAATGAAAAACAGGGTAATTGCATTTTGAATTTCATTTATTACATACCATTACAGACCATTTGTCACTGAAGGATTATTATTTTTGTCATCTTGTAGAGTTTAGACTTGTAACTCTGTTGTGTAAAAGTTCCTGTGTACGACTCGATTCAAAGCGGGTTGCCGAAAACGCAATGTAAAAGACGACAAACAAAACAACGCCCTTACCGTGTGTCTTCATAAACCATGAGATGTGCAGGCCTGCAGGCCCCTAAAAGCATGTCTTGACCAATATGGTGGGACCAAATGTGTGCCTGAACCAGTTACTTATACTGAGCTGCTTTCTAGGATGTTCCCAGCGAGCGACCATCTTGCTCATTTGTCAGTCTGGTCCTGTTGCGTAAAAAGGACTTGATACCGGCCGTCTTCTGCCGGAACCCTCACTGGGCTTTGATGATTATCTATGGTTTATTGAGGGAGACTTAAAAACTATCCGGTGCCTCGCTGAGGCGTTTCCTGCCTATTAAATTTCAGATGGTCCTTGCCGAGGCTGCGAAGGGCCCTGCGTGCCAAGGCCCCCGGGTACAGGATCGGGCGCCGAAGCTACTTTTTCCATTTAAATGTTTGCGGAGTCATGTGATCCACAAAGGCCTTTATATGGTCTGCTGCAACCGTTTAATTTTAGCCTGAATAAGACCGATCTCATAATGTGATGCTTGGTGCAGAAACATTTGCAGAAAACTGCAAAACTCTCGCATTTGACCGTCTTTGCAGTCGAATCGTGACCCCGTCTTCCTGGATTCTTGTCCATCTGAGCACGTGAGGCCGATAGCCTCATTCATTCACTCTTTATCTCTACTGCTTATCTTGCAATGCAGGGATGCTGGAGCCTGTCACTGCTGTCATTGGCCAGGAGGCAAGGTTCACCCTGGATGGGTCACCATCGGTCAATCACAGGGTCACATATAGATAAATACAACCATTCACCCTCAGTCACTAGTCTTATAGAAGCATACAATCATTTACACGTCATATAGAGACACAAAACTATAAATGATTTCATTCACATGTCTCATAGCTTTCTTTTGCTCCCTGTTGTTTGGTCTGCAGTGACACCGCGTCTCAAATCCATCCCCACGAAACCCCAGTGAGTAGATCTGAGGGCGGATCTGATCGGGTGTCAGGATTCCACGAAAAACATAATTACCTTTTGGATGTTTTGGCTGAAAGGAAAACTTCACTGATGAATGTTTGCATCCAAAATGAGATGAACTTCTCATTCTTACAAACCAAGCTAAACAATGATTATCTTTGTTTTCATGCATGTTTGTTTATCCGATTAATACACTATCAGGACCGGCTCTTCACACATTTACTTCTTTGTTGGTGATCGCATATAAGTTCCCGGTGTCGGCTGCGTTAACTGACCGGTCACGCTGCAACCCGGATGCATTCAAAGTATCGCGCTTTTGAATTCTAAACATGAGAAACCAAGGAACATCTGGGTTACATCGCCAAATGATTATGAGATCAGCTCAATTATTCAGAGGGAACTCTGTGTTTGGGGAGGGGGGGGGTCGCATGGAGAATTTCAGAGATTTTCATCTTTTACCAGAACAGTGAGAAATAAAAGTTTAATCATGTTTGTATTTTTAGCGACCGCTTCTATTTTCTCGGGTTGTGAGTCTGCTGTGTGAGTGCGCATTCATGATATGTAAAGATATGTAAAATGGCATAAATGAACCCCGTGCCTGAGTGTTCTCACGCGTGAACTGCTTGCAATTATCCCCCTCACAATTACTACTCCTTTGAATTTTCATGAGCCCTTGCGACAGGAAAGAAGCCACTCTCAGGTTTAGCCCCGGCTGTACTGAGCAAACGGCAATCGGGGAACGCGGATCTGGCGGGGGGTTTAAAATCCGCCGGTGTGTCGTCACCGGTCGGTTGACGCCGCCACCGCTGCTTGCCGCAGCTGCACCCCGGGGCACTTCCAGACATATACATAATACAACGTGCATCATGCACAGACCGCGCACACCTCATTAGTGGCTGCCCCGAGGCCGACGACAGGGAAAAGACCTAATTGCACAGTTCAGCAGCACTGACATCGCTCACAGCGTTTTGGAATCCTCTCTGACAAATGAGCATCAGGTGCGAGCACCTGCAGTGATACTGATATTTCCCTTCTGGAACAGTCGCTCCTTCCAAGACGATTGCCTTTCAGAGAGGCAAGAGCTCCCTGGAATCTGCTCGGGATGTGGGTGAACTTCTTCAACTGTTTTGGTATAAATCATCGCAACAAGCATGAAATGCAGATATTTCACACGGGTTATTTTTGATACAGTGTCACTGAAGTCACATTTAAACATTATATACAGTTGGGTTTATTTACTGGCAGAAATGCCAACGAAAGTCAGTCCTACACTTTCAGATAAATACTTTGGGGAGTATCTTTGTCCCCACCAGGGCCTATTTTTGGCTGATATTTCCAGCCCGCCTGAGAAAACTTTGTAATGTTTGAACCCTCACAGACTGTTCACAGCTCTGGGATGTAGAGTTTCATCTCAGGGTTATCTGACACACACTTGCTGTGCATGAAAACAGGAGAGGCTGTGACTGGGCATGTTTGGACCCACTGAGGAGACGCAAGGCAGCGACCATGGTTGTCGATTGTTGTCTAAAAAAAGGTGATGACAGAGTGAACAGATTCATGTCTCTATAAGATGTGTAAATGAGAGCATGGACGGTTGTATGTCTCTATATGTGGTCCAGGGTGAACTCCACCTCTCGCCTAAAGCTTGGATAGGCCCGGGCGCGCCCGCAACCACGAGTGCAGAATAAGCAGTATAGATGATGAATGAATGAACGTTTACATATTCAAGCCTACATCTGCATTTAGTTTAAATCAACCAACGAAAGACATCCCGGCCCTTTGCCCTGTGTCCCGACTTAACAGTATGGCTGCGACCATTCCTGAACAGAGCACAGGGTTCTTAACAGAACAACTAGTTATTCTGAGGTCCGAACCCCGCCTCCAAATTCTAATTCACAGTTTATCCTCCTCCAGAATCATGTCGGACAAGCCCGGACAAGCCTCTGCCTCCGGCCTGCGCAGCAGCCTCAACTTGGTCAGGCCGACGCTTTTCTGCAGGTGAAGTTTCTCTTGGTTTATCTCTTGGTGACAAGGACTGGTTGGTCGACCCGAGAACGGGTGGGCAAACCCTGTTGCTACGTAAGAGCTGCCGGCGCAACTCAGCCCCTTTCGGTCAATACGCCATTAAAAATCATCTCATGAAGTTTGTTGTTTTTCAGTCCTCTCTATACTCTTTCCCACTTTCCTGATTCATATCATTAGGTCCGCCACCCTCAGTACTCCCACCTGGATCTTATTTGTTCAACTAGCTTCCAAAATGCTCTGAGTGTTGTCAGTCGTAATGAGGTGTTCAATCATTTCCAGAGCCTGAGCCGAGGGCTTTGCGATCACTAATGAGGTGGGGCTGTGATTCTGAATTCATATACGCTCGCCTAGCATTTTGCATCATTGCCCTGTGTGACCAGGCTCCCACATTCAGTTAGAGACGACACCGGGAGTGAGAAATATGCGTCGTCTAAATTGTTGCATTAGATGAGGCCCTGTATCAGTGACTCCTATTCCCACAGTGACACCCTCGGGAGCAATAGATGGTGCTCCGCGATTTAGCGGCCATACTTCTGGCAGGAATGTAACATAAAAGTCCTCGAACTGATGAAATCACTCTAAGTTTTCAATAACCGGTAGTTTGACCCGCAGGGATGAGACTAGGATGGTAATTTTCCTGCTGTTTGACTCCTGAGTGATGGAAGGAGAAATTTTTTGCATGCAGATTTCAATTTGTATTTGTCTCTTTGGAAAAATCTGCGCAGGCTCATGATAATTTCATCATTTTCCGCCTTTCTGTGTGGAGTCTCCATGCTCTCTCCGGTTTCTTGCCACGGTCCCAAAACAGGCAGCGGGTTAATGGGAGAATGGGAATGTGGGTGGTTATTTACTTCTATATGACGTGTGAATGAGTGAGTGAAAGATTTTATGTCTCTATATGATATTGAATGTATGAATTGTATGTCTCGATGTGATGTGAAAGTGTGAATGATGGAATATCTCTATATAGTGAATGAGAGCGTTAATGGTTGTATGACACGCAACCCAGAGCGCAGGATAAGAGGTGTAGATAATGCTTTGACATGGTGACATTCTGCTTCTCAGCACAATTTTTTGCAATTTTGTACCACTAGCAGGTCCTGGACAGTTTCCTCTCACAGCTACATGCCTGTCAGTAACTAATGGTAGGAATGTAGGAGTCTGTGCCAGGGAGCAAAACAAGGGCTGGCATGAAAGACTGGACGGAGGCCTGGAATCATATAAGATTTAAAGCCTTTCACACAAGGGCTCCAAATCCTGGACGAGAAAGCGTGGGTTAGCGTCCGGGGGTCGGGCAGCTGTGGGTGAAACATGCGCTTAAACCCTCTAATTCCGCCTTCCTCATAGGTTTGTAGTCCACATGTGACTTGTAGATGATAAACTTATAGAGGCTGGTGCCGTGCCGACTCAGGCACAGCAAATATTAGCCTTCGACAGCGGATGAGACGGCGATGAAGAATCGCTGATTCAACACATTTCACTACCACCGCACTTAGACGACAACGGCAGCAACAAAGTCTCGAGGGTCTCCAGACTTTTCTGCACCGGAGGATTTGTGTTGCAAAACAAGCGACTGCTGTCCAGGGACACTGTTTTGCAGAAAACAAATTCATCTCATCGGTTGAAGGATAAATATTGGATATGCTTTAAGAACGCCGTTGGCCTCAGGCCTGTATTTTAAACCTGATGTCAATCAGCCCACGTTGATGAGACTCGCCGTCCTTGCTCAAGGTACTTGCTCTTCGTGCAAAGTTGGGTTTTCTTCATTTATTCTTTGGATGCAGGCAAAACTGACTCATGTCAGCTATACAGTTAGGCACAGAAATATTTGAACAGTGACACAATCTTCATGATTTGGGCTCTGCATGCCAACACATTGCATTTGAAATAAAACAACTACAACGAAATTGAAGTGCAGACTTTAAGATTTAAGTCAAGGGGTTGAACAAAAATAAATGATAAAACATGGAGGAATTGTAGTTATTTTTTTACAAACGCTACTCATTTCAGGGGCTCAAAAGTAATTGGACAAATAAACATAACCCTAAGTAAAATGTTAAATTTCAATATTTTGCTGAGAATCTTTTGCAGGCAATGACTGCCTGAAGTCTGGAACCCATGGACATCACCAAATGCTGGGTTTCCTCCCTCCTTCTGGGTTTCCTACTTCTTTGCTTTAAAAATTGTCCATCTGTACTGTGAAGCGCCGTACAATCAACATCGCCGCATTTGGCTAAATCTGAGCAGAAAGTATATCCTTATACACGTCCGAATTCATCCGGCCGCTTCGGTCTTTTGTCACATTGCGTCAATAAAGACAAGTGAGCCAGTGCCAGTGGAGGCCATGCATGCCATCACACTGCCTCCGCCATGTTTTATAAAAGATGCGGTGTGCTTTGGATCCTGCGCTGTTCCAATTCTTCTCCAAACTTTCCTCTTCCCGTCATTCTGGTACAGGTCGATCTTGGTCTCATCTGTCCAAGGAATGGTGCTCAAGAACTGGCCTGACTTCTCCAGGAGTTTTTTGGCAAAGTCAAATCTGGTCTTTCTTTTTTTGAGGTTGATTAATGGTTTGCACCTTGTGGTGAATCCTTTGTATTTAAGCTCATCTTTATGGTAAACTTAGATACGGATACGCCTACTTCCTGAAGAGCGTTCTTCATCAGTGTGGATGTTGTGAGGGGATTTTTCTTCACCATGGAAAGGATTCTGCGATCATCCACCACTGTTGTCTCCAATGGATTTCCAGGCCTTTTTGAGTTCCCAAGCTCACAATTTTTTTTCTCAAAATGTACCAAACTGTTGGTTTAGCCAATCCTAACATTTCTACTATCTCAATGATGGATTTCTTCTTTTTTCAGCCCCAGAATGATCTGTTTCACCTCCACTGAGAGCTCCTTTTACAGCATGTTGTGTGTTCACAGCAACAGCTTCCAAATGCAAACACCACACCTTGAATCAACTCCAAACCTTTTAACTGTTTAATTCATGACAGGTTGCAGAGGGAAGAACCCATGCAGCCCTGTTTGCTGTTTTTTGGTTTTTTTCACAGCATCCTGAGTCTTCAATTGCCCAATCACTTTTGGTCCCTTGAAAAAGAGACAGCTATGTATTAAAGAGCGGTGATTCCTAAACCCTTGCTCCAATTTGGGTGTAAATACTCTCAAATTACAGGTGACAGTTTGCACTTTGAGCCCATATTGATTATATAATTCTATGTTTTCGTAAACAGCTAAAATAGCAAAACTTGTGTCACTGTTTGAATATTTCTTTCTACATTACATCCAATGAGCCTACGAGTTTATAGAGCTTGGAGTTGGAAATTATGGATAAAATGATGATATGGTCAAAAGAATCACTTGCCTAAAAATTGTGCACACAATTGTTAGCTTGGATTAATGAAAGACAGCTTGCTGGAGATACCGTTGGCGTTAGCGAGGGTCTCATATGCAAAAAGGTTTTACTTTTGCAGGCTTATTTAGTGAAAGAAACGGTGAGTCCAAGTGCTGGCAAGAAGAGAGAGAACACCTGAAACACAGTAAAATTGAAGGTTATCTTTATTTCCTTTCTGTAGTTTTACCACAAATAAACCCATAAAAAAGCATCAAAAGAGTGCAGTATGTATTTTTGGCGCTGGAAAACAGATCAATGGGATTAACATTGATTTCGATTGGGAAAACTGATTCAGTTCGTGAACATTTTGGTTCAATAAAGGAACTAATTGAATTCGTAAGCTGATGTTCAACTGTATAACACACATACACACATACACACACACACGTATTGCAAAAAGTCATACTGCAAGCTGATGTTCAACTGTATTACACACATACACACATACACACACACACGTATTGCAAAAAGTCCCCAATCCTTCTGGATCCGATCCTTTCAAATCTGATTTGGATCCCTTCCATATGTGCTCCTGAAAGAGGTGGAGGTCAAAGTAAAACTTTGCAGTACCTTATAGTGGAATGCGGCTGCGGGGTGGCAATGTCTGCAAGAAGTTAAAACCCATGTTCCTTGAGGCTGCAGATATAAACCAAGTATGGGGTCATGGTCACAACTCCTGGGTGTGTGTTTGTGTGTGTGCGCATGCATAAGTGTGTGTGATACGGCAGGAAAATCAGATCTTAGTCAAACACACTGAGTGAAGTACAGAGAAGGCCGGGAGGGAGCTGCATTGTGTTTTTGTAGACCTAGAAAAAGCATATGACAGGGTGCCAAGAGAGGAGCTCTGGTATTGTATGAGGAAATCTGGAATGGCAGAGAAGTATGTTAGACTGGTGCAGAACATGTATGCTAGCTGTAAGACAGTGGTAAGGTGTGCTGTAGAGGTAACAGAGAAGTTCAAGGTGGAGGTGAGACTCGATCAGGAATCAGCTCTGAGTCCCTTCTTGTTTGGAGTGGTGATGGACAGGCTGACAGATGAGGTTAGACAGGAATCCCCATGGACCATGATGCTTGCAGATGACATTGTGATCTGCAGTGAGAGCAGAGAACAGGTTGAGGAAAATCCAGAGAAGCGGAGGTATGGGCTAGAAAGGAGAGGAATGAAAGTTAATCGCAGCAAGACAGAGTATATGTGTGTGAATGAGAGGAACTGGGGTGGAACAGTGAGGCTACAGGGAGTGGAGATCAAGAAATTGGAGGATTTCAGGTACTTGGGGTCAACAGTCCAGAGCAGTGGAGAGTATGGAAAAGAGGTGAAGAGACGGGTTCAAGCAGGTTGGAATGGGTGGAGAAAAGTGTCAGGGGTACAAAGACTATCAGCCAGACAGTGGTGAGACCAGAGATGCTGTATAGACTACAAACAATTACAATGACGAAAAGACAGGAGGCAGAGCTAGAGGTCGCAGAGATGAAAATGCTAAGGTTCTCTTTGGGAGTGACCAGGATAGATTGGATCAGGAATGAGTCTCAGAGGAACAGCACATGTTTGATGTTTTGGAGAGAAGGTCAGAAAAGCCAGACTGAGATGGTTGGGTCATGTACAGAGGAGGGATAGTGAATATATTGGCAGACGGATGCTGGAAATGGAGCTGCCAGGCAGGAGGTCTCGACCAAAGAGAAGATTTATGGACGTAGTGAGAGAGGATGTGAAGGTAGTTGGTGTGAGAGAGGAGGATACAGAGAATAGGGTGAGATGGAGAGGGTTGATTCCTTCGAACCTTTGTATCATGTCATTTCCATAATTCAAACAAGTATTTCTTTTGTTTTTTTCTGATATTTTTTGGTCATCATCTTTTTAATAATATCAATATTTATTTAATAATGTCATACCAATTTCACACTATATTAAAGACACTAAAACCATCAGCACTCTTCAGCAGACAATGGAGTTTGGATACTGAGTGTAATCACGTTTCCCAACATAAATGCAGACAATGTACATTGGTATGGGAACCACCCGTTTCTTGCAAGCTTTCTTGGATTCCAAGAAAATTGTTTCTACGTATAAGAGTGACAAGAGAGGGAACACACTCATTAACAATCAGGGTATTCATTTTTATCATTTAACGTGGTCTTGAGGGCTCAGATATAGTTTGCTGTAACTGTAAGCATGATTTGGATGAGGAAAAGAATGATGGGCATCCGTAATTATTTTTGATCAGATGATAGCTTAGCCGTGGTTCATGTGAATGAGAGTAAAACTGAGCGCAGGATAAGCAGTACAGATGATGAATGAATAATGAATAATTGCCCAGGTCATACATCAATTGATATTCATGGTGACTCGATGATTAATTGATTGTTCGGATGAGATGATGAAACTATATCACCAACAAGTGACAGTCAATTCAGTTAGAATTAAAGATTCTGGTGTTTAACTACCATGACTTTTTTTTCTTTTTTTTACATCATTAAATATCACTGATTTTGTGTGGAGAGGTAGGTTTTTCATAATTATCAATCTCTTAGTGAAATGAGCAGCCAAGTAGATCTCAATAAAAAATATATAATTTGATGCAGATTGGATCCCACTGAGATGCTGCATCGTCACACTGGAATCTTTTTTGTTGTTTCCTTTTTTGCTTCTCACCTCTGGAATAAAAAGGCGTCTGCAGAGGAGAAAGCTCGGGCGTCTCCCAGACTTTCATTTCGCAAGTGTGCGCGTGAGCATGCGCCCACCGGGTGTATGCTGCACTGCTGTTACAAACGATCCTGTGGGAGACTCACTGACAGCCACTGACACACACACACACTCACACACACCAGGCTGTTACTGCACAGAGACTGAGGCATGTTGGTCCCAGGGTAAAACTCCCACTGCACATCCTGTCAGCTCAGAAAAAGTGTCAATCAGCTTGTCCAAGTCAGCTAAAGAGATGTGTCTACTTCAGCAAACTGTACTTTACGGTTCGTCCTTGTCCTTCACCACTACTGTCAAGAAAGCACACTCTTCTTGTCACAAAAATTCCTTTACTAGTTTCATGGCTCATTGATCGGGGAACGTGTGTTTTAGCTGAGTGTGTGTCCTATCTGTCCATCGCCTGGAGATACTGCAGTCCAAAAGGGGTAATTTGACAAGAGAGGGAGAGCTGGGTTCAGAGAAAGAGGAGGTAATATACTGTTCGTATCCTCCTGCGCATTGTTTGAATAAGGTGTTTTTTTTTCTACAGATTTAATAATTAAGATTGTGACATCTGGTGTTGCTGCTCCTAAAACAGCACATATGCATGCCTTTTCTTACTGGCAAAGATAGCTCTGTTGCATCTTTAAACTTCTCATTTGTCACCATGCCTCATGGGGGAGCTGCAAGAAAATCAGCAAAAGTATGAATTGTTAGAATTTATATACATATTCGGTGTGTTTTTGTTCTTTAAATCTTTGCAACATCTGCCATAAAATGACGATGTTTCAGGGCTTAAAAAAAGATATGTACTAATCTTTTTTGCACCAATCCTTTGGAAATGTAAGTGAACTCGTACAAATGCCAGGCAAACACCAGAACGAAGATTCCATTGGCCGTTGATCTGCTGTCATCTTGTGGGCAACAAAGGAATAGCAGCGTAAATGAATGTTCGATGACACCATAAATTGGCGGATTTAATGTCTGCAGTATTACAAATATTGTTTTTGCTGTGGATGATGCACTTGAGTCCTAAAGCCTTTGTTAGGACGCTCACATCTGGAAATAAGAATGACCGCTGTCTCTGTGGTTGAGGCAAACTGCGCATGCGTGAAACGACCCTCCCCACTTTCCGTTGTGTTTTTTTTCCTTGCGCAAGTGGGTACGTGCGCGCTTACAGGTAAGAACAGTATGTTCTTTTCGTCGTAACAGCTCGTCAGGGATTAGGATTTTGTTTATTTCTATTGAGGAAGTTAGTGAGGTTATTATCTATTCTGCTGCGCATTTTCTGAGAGTTTCCGCCTGTGAAATATCGATATCTGAAGGAAAAGCCAAAGTGTCATAACAAGACATCAGCTGATCCGCGAATTACAAACAACACGCCTATGCTCCTAGCTAGCTAGCTAGCTAGCTAGCTAGCTTGCTAGCGTCGCCTAGTTTTCATTTAATGTTCTTTGCAATTATGATATTCGACTATATATTTTAAATCGAATCGCCGTCATTTTTGTGTTTTCGAAACTGTTTGGCATTGCAAATCCCATATTACAATTGCATCATATCGGTTCACAGATTAGCATTAGCCAAACCCAATGTGAAGTTAGCCGCAGTTGCTCCTACAGCCCGGTTTGCTCCGTCTAACAAACGGGATCTGCTCGTTTTCCAACAGGCTGTACTTTTTGGGTGGAAAAAGAAGATGTCCGGCAGTGTAAGTGTTGATATGACAAATTCCTTGCAGTCATGTTCACTCCCTTAACGCAACCTTGTCCCCTAATGCCAAGGAAGGAAAATCCCTGTAACTGTTAATTACTTTAATACAAGGGGTTTTCAGTCATAATTTCACAAAGACATTATCCTACCTCTGTTAATATAACGTTTAATCAGTACCATCCGGCTATGAGAAATCCTCCATTTTGAATATGTCAGATAATTGAAGGTACTTACAAATCTGAACTTGCTATTTTCAGTTTGCAGCAGTTCTGAAATGATGCACTTTGGTCCCGTACAGGTGCTGTGCGGTGGAGGGAGGCTGGTTTTTTCACATACAGTTAATCGACAGTTGCTAACTGGCCTCAGAGTTGGCCGACTCCGAACCTTCTCCACTGCAAGTTCAGATGAGCCTTACGTATCTATATCACCCACAGACTCTGGTGAGGCACTCACTGAAGCACTCACCACTCGTTGGTGAAAAGAAGCTAGAAATGAACTGCTTGACAAGTTTGTACTGTCATTTTTTTTTTTTTTTGGTAACACAATGATCTGGATCATGTGCACAAATCCATGTTTACTGCTAGACAGACAGCAGGGCAACAACCACGCAAATGCATGTTAAACTTCTCCCCATCTTGCTCTTGGATCACATAACAGTGCATTTTCTGTTGTTTTTCTTGCTGTATAATGTTTAGGACCAGTCATGTGTCTTGTGAAAGAAAAACATCTCAGGAATATTTGATGCTATCATTTTGCAAGTTATATGTTATGTGTAGCAGTACTTGCTCTTAAGCCCACAGAATTTATAATTATATTGTGATGGTACAATTTTTCCATCTTTAGAAGCTGTCTGTAGACACCAAGAGCTGTCTCTACTAAGATATAGTTAGGGAGGATTATAAAACGAATAATTTGCTGAACTGTACAAACCACTTTATTAGTGTGAAGTGTTTTGTTATTTGCGAAGTGAAGAACATTAACATTGATCATATCCTCTTTATGTTCTCTGCAGGCCCAAGGACGGTGTGGCCGGATGAGAACATGGGACCCTTCGGTCCTCAAGACCAGCGCTTCCAGTTACCCGGCAATGTCGGCTTTGACTGCCATCTGGAGGGAATGGATGAGCAGAAGAAATCTCCGGTCGATAGAACAGTTCCTGATGTGCTCACAATGCCAAGTAGCACAGAGAGACACCAGCTCATACTGGCCCAGTTTGTGAATGAATTCCAGGTTAGTTTTGCAGCTTTTATGTCTTAATTAAAGACACAAGAAGCAAAGTTTTGATGCTGTTTACTTGCTTAATTTGGACCATTCTGGGTTGAATCAGCCATGTGGGGAATGAATTGTTTAAATTATGTTAAAATTGTGTATGAACTAATGGCGAAGTTCTGATCCATGTTTGTGTTGTTTATAATAGACTGGTCAATATCCCTTGTTCAGACTGATCGAACATTTCCTCATTACTCTATTACAAAGTTACTTCTTTATAGTTGTGTAATGAAGAAGTTCTCGACCCTGACAACCCTAAGAGATAGGCAGCAGGATTTTAATTAAATGATTATTATTAATTATAAAACAGTAAACCTTAGCTATAAAAATGATTCATTCAAAGCCTCTGCTTCAAACACCAGATCATCATTAAGTTTTAAATTGGGATGTATGTTAAAGCTGTAAAGTTTGAGCTACATTAGAAAAGGACATGAAACTCTTTATGGCTTGAGTTGGTTTGCCTGTGGAGACAAATCACTACGCGAGTGCATAAGACGACAATTTGTGGGTCCACTTAACGTTTAATTCTCTTCCGTTGCAGGGAAGTAGATTGAGAAGTTTACACTCCTCAAAACAATAGATTGTCTATTAAAAATCTTGAAGGCTAAGGGTTTTGCCAGGTTGAACAAAAATAATATTCCACAGGAAGAATGCAAGTGACTAAGGATCCCCGTGCAGCAGATGTTCCAGGGGCCTTTCCCTGGCAGAGCGTAGAGAGCAGGGAGAGATTGTAGTCCTGAAAGAAGGCAGGTAGGCAGGATGTATCTCAGTCCCAGTTTTGCAACAAGGACATGAATTCTGTGCAGGACACACCAGGAGCCAGGGGAATCACAGCCGCAGTCGCCTTTTCCTTTCTTCAGCGCAGGAAATATGTGGTCTGAAATGAACCGACGTTTGCATCCTCTCCTCAGGGAAAGCTGGGTTCCATTGACATGCGTGTAAACAAAGCGGAGCAGTATTTTAGTCAGCCAGACACCGACTGCTCCATAAACTCTTGCCCAGAGTTACTGAGGAAAGGTGAGTCATTTGGTTTTACTTTACCCTCCGCATTTAAGCAACAGGCCTCTGTCCCCAGTAGCAACGTGTTTGACCTACACAAGTGTTAAAACGCTCGTGAAAAGTGCTTTCCGTACACATTTTGTAGTAGGAAATTGATGTAAATGATCTGAACTGTAATAACAGAAGTGAAAACAAAACCATACAAAGTCTGTTAAATAGAGACCAAAATAAAATAACAATATGAGATCTGCTTTCCCAAAATGGCAACCTTCATCTTACATTTTCACTATTGTTACTATTTAATGTTAATAAAATGTCTCTTAGATATGAAATCGTCACCTATCTGATGGCATATAAATAACAGTGGAAGATATCTGGTTTATGAATGAAGCCTGAAACTGATCATTGGACTGACGGTGCTGGGTCGAGATGGACGTTCGTACAAAATGTCAGATTTTTCTTCCAAAGATAGCAGATTAGATATTAAACAATGACTAATATCTAATCTGCGATCCTGGATTGAAAAATGAGACATATTGTATGAACATCTACCCAGCACCGTCAGTCCGTGGAAAACATTCAGCTGTCAATGCTGCCTTCATGTTTCCTTGGTCAACAGATTTGGAGCTGTTGTTCCCCTCAGTGCCAAGCACCCCTATCACGGTCGTGACGGTAACGCAGCGGAACAACCACCATGGGACGGGGCAGCAGGATGAAGAGCAGTCCCTCCACAGAGTGAGCGCCAGATAGTTTACTTTCACTTTGGCCACTTTTGGAAAAACACAAAGTTGCAACAAAGGCTTGACTGTGATTCCTCCTCGCTGCAGTTTGTGAACGGTGCAAAGGAAATGTGCTTTGCCCTCTGGACGGCAGGCTACTGGGCAGACTTCATCAATCCAACTACAGGAACCGCTGTGAGTTTTATGTGAAGTGTGTATGTGTTGCTAATGGAGTTTCAGTGATCTTTTTTAGAGATGAGTAAAAGAAAATCTTTATTGACAGGTCATGTAGATATTGTGTCTGTCTTCATTTTGGGAGAATTCCCCAACCACATAGACATCCATTTTTCACATCAGTTCTGAGTTTGTTGAAAAGTCTAGAGCTGTAGTTTGACAGCGAAGCTCTGCAAATGATTTGTTGGGGTTTGATAACAGTATCACATCTGTATCAGCTAATCTATGACAAGATGTTAAATTTTGCCATTATCTATTCTTTTAAGTGTGTCTTAAACAATAGATTTACGACAAATAATCATAAATTAACCGCTTTTATCCTTAATTTATGATGCATTCCTCACTCTTTATCCTTGCATGTGTAATGACAATAAAATTGAATCTAATCTAATCCAGTCTAATCTTAAATGATAGGAGCTCTTTTTCTTAGTATTTACAACTTACTTAAATTATTACTGTTGTGTCATTGTCTAGTGCTGTTGTTATTCATTGTCTATTGTTATTTGTCAATAGACGCGTGAAGGGAGTGTACAAAGTAAGAATTTCATTGCATTGTCAAAATCACCATATTCTTGCAGTGTACAATATGGCAATAAATATCTTGAATCTTGAATGCCAAAACATCTTGCATAATGAGTACTTCAATTACTCAAAGTGCGTTTTGCTAATAACGATAATCCTCTCAGTATATATATATTTATATAGAAATTTCTTTTTACTTAGACCATACTTATATTAACTTATAAAGGATTATATACATACAGGGTTCCCACACGTCCTGAAAAATGATTTACTCAATTTTCCAGTCATGGCAAAGCAAGGAAAATGAGAATAGTTAAATGTCCTGGAAAAGCTCAAGTTGTCCTAGTAAATTGATCATTAGAACAATGCTATCATACAAGTGATAGTAATTAGTTGACTGTCATACTGGAGCAGCTAAAATGTCTTGGAAAAATAATTTCCAGAAAAGAATGGGAACCCTGATGATGTGAAAAAACAAAAAAAAAAGTTTTAAAGTATTTCTTCCTTCGGAGAGCCAAACAGGCACATTGTACAACTTTGAAAGAAGCAGAGCAGCAAATGTTCTCATACACGCAGTAAGAATTTCAACAAAAGTCACAGAGGATGCTTACGAGATAGATTAGCTAAATACTTAATCGCTAATTGCTAATGAGGGTAAAGACAATGTTCACAAACATGCACGAAAGGCATCAAAACACTTGAGCTGTGCTGATTAAGTCATTAGCTGATTGACAGAAGAAATTGCAGACTCGTCGATGTGTAAATGTTTTCATCTCATTTTGCTGTTGCTGGGAGGGGGGTACAGGATGTTTTGAACAGTGCTCGCTACGATTCGAACGTTCTTCCAAAATCAGCTAAAGAGAAAGTAATTGCTGCTCAGAATATGAATATTTACTGACAACCCGCACATGAAAATATGCATCATGATGCTTTTATTAAAATCATACCTGATCACTTGGAGGTTCATGGAGTGAAAAGAGGCTCCTATAATTAATATGCCTGTATCATTTTCTTATTCTGTGTTCCCCTACAGTTCTTTGCATCTCCGTTTAGCCAGAGCACACTGCGATCAGAGGAACAACTGAGACACTCGGGTTTTAACATCGAGGTGTCCGGCTCCTGCACAGTGATCCGCCACGTCCTAAAAGGAACGCCTCTGTTCATGGGGACTGTTTTTACCAACGCACCAACTCACAGCGCTGCTATCAAAAGGCTACAAGGACTTACAAATGAATTTGATGAAGAGGAATAAGTTATTTACATTTTTTTTTTACACTATTCACTGAGGAAAGCACGAGACATTTCTTACTGTAGTGTTGCTGCTAGATGGTCTATGCCAGTGGAAGGTTGCACAGTAGTGACAAACATCAATGTAACCAAGGACTTTGAATGACTCACTAAAGCAGATCTCGGTGCTGTGTCTGACTGACGGCTCACCTTTTTACCAACCTTTACTGCCACTGAATCAGTGTCGTACGTGTCGAGGCTGTAAACGTGGATGTGAATAGGAAGCACTTTGTGTTCAGGCAGCTCTTTGTATCTTTGTCACACATACAGATCAGATCGTAGAAGTTCATGCGACGCATGCATGAATTTCATTCGCTAAGTTGCTTGGACTTGATGTGTTAAAAGTCGTGACAGAATTGGAGAAGTAATAAAGTGACTTCCATTGAAGCTGAAAGGAATTTATTTCCAATAGCTATTGAAGCTTAACATTGAGTAACACTTGACTGAGTTAATCATAACTTTAGTTCTGATCATTAGCATTAAAGTAAACTGATAATCCCCCCCCTCCCTTTTTCTCTCTACAGAAAGAAAATATGCATATTTATTGAATGTGTTATTTTAGACACAAATAATGACTTGTAAGAAGTGTGTTTGTTTTCTCTCACGTAGAAAATCATGTCGAAACCATTCAGTCACATCTGACATCCTAGATTGATTTCACGAACAATTAACTATCTATTAATACGCTGCTTGAATTGACCCGTTAATACTTGCTGTTTTGCAGAACAAGCAGATCAATCATGCAAGAAAAATTAAAGAGGGATTGAAAGTATTATATTTCAAAACAAGCTATTAGTGGGTTTTATTTACAAATCATTGATCAGTGTGCCATATTTGAAAAAGCTGATCCTCCTTTCATGAATCACAGTGGGCTCTTCGAAACGTGGAAATAAATGAGGAAAAATTACAAGGGACGGGAGTTGATCACAAGAGGCAAACTACTCCACATACATAATCCTGTAAAATGTAGCAAATTATGTTAAAGCATAAAAAAATGCAGCTTTGTTTTGTGTGTGGTAGCACAGTGGTGAGCACTTCCCCCTCGAGGGTCCCGTCTGTGAGGAGTCTCCATGTTCTACCGCTGTCTGCATGGGTTTCTTCCTGGTGTTCCAGCTTCCTCCCACAGTCCAAGAACATTCAGGAAGTTCATCAGAAGCCTCCAACTCCATTGTCACCACTGGATAGGCAGAATAAATTAATTTGATTTTTATCTGTGTCCTCCTCACATGTATAGTAGTTTGATGGAATGTGCTCTATGAATGCATTATTATTATCATTATTAAATACAGACAATACTATATAAATAATAGAAATATCTTGTTTAAAAACTTCAAGCATTCATAAATCGAAAATTGTGGTTGCATTACTTTTGGTTCGATGTTTTTTTTTTTTTTTAAACGATCATCAAACTGCATTGTGTGAAATGTACATTATTTAGCGAGAGGGTCTCCAGTGTTGACACTGAATGACAGCCTGCTGTTCGGCTGAGAACCCCGCTTCCGGGTTCCGCATACTCCAAAACGAAGACGGACGTGAGAAGATGGGAGTTGTAGTTTTTGTAACAAGACCATGACGTCACGGCGCTGCCTTCCTTCATCTTCAGTGACCCACTCAATACTCAGACTTTCCAGCTGCGGACGGAGCACCGGGTTTCACCGAGGCAAGGTGAGATGAAACTGGTTCATATTGTTAATTAAACTAATTTCTACCGGGTTAATATTCGGAGTTTTACCTCATAGATGAATAAACCGCTTAACAGTGCCACTTTGACGTTAATAATCTCCTAGAACAAGTTACAATTTACAAACGTACAATTTTCATTGATGCAACACCCTTGCTGTTGAGTTAGTTTAAAAAAAACATTGAGCCAAGCTGCATAATAACTAATTACTGAGGTAGCTGTCAATATCGATGCCATAAATAAACGTCAATAAATTATTCAAAGCCATATCATTATGAGCAACTGTGATAGATGCTAATTAAATCAGCAGTGTTATTTAAGATACTGTAGGTAAATACTGGATTGAACCCTTACATTTCTATGTAGGGACACCTCATCTAAAGTTATTATGAATAACATGATATAAGGTGTTTGGTGGCACAAAGAAACTACATTATAGTTACCTATTGTGCTTATTGTTTTAATGCTATAGTTTTGAGGATGCTTTTATAATGTCCGTCATTGGACATACACAATATACAAGTTTAAGTTGCAAGATAATGTAAGTTAGGACTTCTGGGACAGTTGAGTGAGAATATTGGACTGCAGACAGGACCAACAGTTTTAACAGATGCCTCGGGTAGGTTTTGACCTTTTTCATCCATAAAGTTAAGAGAGGAAACATTTTATGAGATGCAAACCTCTGCGAGAACCTCATAAAAACCTTAGTCATGGAGTGACACTGTAAACAGATAGAGCAGCAAAAAGAAAGAAAACCGTCTCTCACTGGACCCAATAGATATACGAGCCGAAGTGTATTTGCAGCAAAAGTATTCCCCGTCAGATGCAGTTGGCATCCAGGTATTTGATCAAAAAAAAAAAAAAAAAATCAGCTTCATGGAAATATTTAAGCCGCTGCCACATGTGTCTGGCTGATAGAAGTGAGCTGCTGGAAATGAGCTGAACTTCAGAGGCGGCCATGGTGGCCTGAATCTACTCTTTTGTCACGCATGACCAACCTGCAGCAATTATCCTTCATCCAGAGTATTAAACGGTTCGCATGTGACATTTTGTTTTATCTATTTCAACTAAATCTTCAAAAAAAACGTCAGTTTCTCGCTCATATTTTTGACCAATTAAATATTTTCGACAAGGAGATATATATATATATATATATATATATATATATATATATATATATATCAAAGATATTTGGCATCAAGCAGACAGTAAAGAAAATCATGATTCTATTTTAAAAGCTGTCTTCTTGGATTATATGAACCCCTTACCCTGTTTCTAATCCTGTCTTCATCTCTTCCTTTTATTTTTGCCACGCGCATTATAATCTGAAAATGCATTCCTGTTAACAAATATAAACTAGAGGTGAGGAAAATTAACACTTTATGATGTCTAAAGTACAAACTAGGCTACTCTAAGTGATTATTAAGGTTTATTTTGTGTTGAGATCTCCCAAAATGCATGTTTTGCAATTGCATACCTATGCTGTAATACTTAGAATATCTGTAAATAATATTATCTCTGAAAGGGAACATACCAGATGTCTACTTTTTAAAATTATGATACAATAGGTTTTAAACAATATGACCTGGGTAAAATAAGTTTTATGATAATTACAAAACCAAGCCTCACCTCCTTGTTTCTGATTTACCACATGTAATTTAGCTCTGGCAGGTAAAGGTCACAAATGCTATTCTCAATCAAACATGGCTTAATATTATCATAACCGTTGGTTCTTTGTTGCCCTCAGATTATCTTTCCTGCAGCTCTAATTCACTTTTCACATTTTGATTGATTTTGACAGTTCAGAGCCGTTTGTCATCATTCTACTCTTTGACCTGTTAGCTGTATTCCCCCGTTGTCATGGGAGACCAGGATTTAAAACTCTCCTTCAGATTCTTTTCGCCTTTCCAGCTCTTGGAGGAGTTGGTCTCCTTGAAGCCTGAATGATATAAACCCTCTCCTCTTATAACAGGGAGTCATTGTATCTAATCCCCACTCTCCAGCCTCCTAACAGCAAATTTCAGTCTTGCCAGGACCAAGCATCCATCAGACAGCTCAGAGCTGGCTTGCTAATCTCAAATTTTCCTTTCAGCGTCCAGCATTTCATTATGGGCCATACTGTTATACACACACACACACACACACAACCTCAGGACCTTAATGATTGCGATCCCATGGACTCGACGTCTCCTCTGAACCCTCCAAAGTAAAACTATTGAACTCCAGCATTCCTTTAGTGCCAGCAGTATTAACAAATAAACTGATGTTGCTGATGCATAATGTATCACCTCGCAAGGAAACTCACTAGTCTTTCTCAAAATTCACAGACATGTAAATCCAAGGAAAGGCTACCGTTGTTGTTGATTTTTAGAATTTCATGAGATAAAAGGGTATTTCTACACCAAACATATACCACTCGATCAGGAGTATAATTACCAATGTTTCAAATAAATCAAATTATTATTATTTATTAAACATCAATTCAAATGCTTTTCTTATTCAAAATCTATTTGCCATCATTGAACACAAATAAGAAACGTGATTATAACTTAGTGTTTATTTTAAATAAAACACCTAAAGTAATTAACTGTGGCGATTTGTAATAATATACAGTATATTTGAGCAGCATTGACCAAAGTGGTCTTCTGACATTAAATCGGGTAGTTATCTTTCAGATATTGAGATATTTGTGTGCGTTTCCATGTGTAGCCGGGGATTGTGTCTCTGGCAAAGATTGGTTTTACTAGGGCGTGCATAACGCAAAGAAAACCAAGCATTTACTACCACACAGCCAGCACAATGCCTGGGGTTAAATGATGAAACAGAGGCATCTTAAAGGCTGATCTTGAACAAATACTGATGTTCTTACACGAGGAGATCCAGGTCATCTGCTTTCTGATTGACGTCTTGGCGAATCTGATAAGAGCAAGTGTGAGTGTATGTGCAGATTGGAGCTGAATACCTAACTCAAGACACTGGCTTGACTCATTTGACTCTCTACGGTCGGTATACTTTTAGTTTTAAGCAGTTGCATCGTAATATTATTCACCTCAACAGAGGTGTCCTCCATATGATTGAAACATTAGTAATGTGGCTCATATATTAAGCCAAAGCCAGACAGTTTACAGTTTTACATTTTTCTTTTATCCTTGGAAAAAAAAATCTTGAGGTTATCAAGCCATTTGAGTATTGTATTTGAAAGAAACCATAATTAATTTGAATTTGAAAACGCAACCCGCAGCAGTACGTTCACTCATAAACATCCTCTTCTTGTTTCTTCTTCATCATTGACTTTTACACCTTTATGATTAAGGCACATTCCTGGAATGACATCCCAGATTTTCTTCACATTGAAGGAAACGATTTTGAGACCCCTTTTTCTGCAAGAAAGAGCCAACATGTGTGTAAAAACAGAGTTCCTTATGGCTCTCTGACCACAGTTTGAAGAAGGAAAACCTTTAAAAACAACCCACTGCATGACAGCAACCAACATTTCACACACAAGGAGGAAAGTAGATAAGTCCAATGCTATCTCATTTTAATAACTGACCATATAAATGCATAAAATAGATTTCAGTTTACATTTTAGTGGAGTATCTGACTTTGCATGCATTGTAACAGCAGCAAAAAGAAAAAAAAAAGAAGGTGAAAATGATTCTTTGTGAAGCAGTGGTTACAAACCAGCGGTGGATGCTGGCCGTCGAGCTCAGCACAAACAGGCTCTTTATATTTAAACGGATAGCCAACATGAGCACTACCAAGACAAACACTATTGCAAGCTCATTACATATTTTATCAGCGTCGCTTATTTTTTCAGAGCGTCTCCTCACTGTAGCTTCTGGCGTCTCATTGAAATTATTTTCAGTTCGTAAAGCCGAATGCACATCTTTTTCTTTTTCTATTACCTGTTATCTGTTTTGTGTTTCCTTTTCCTCAGCACCGACCTTACTGACGAGTGAAGTGCATGAAGACATCCCGGGCCAGCGATGGAGCGTTTGTTGGCACAGGCCTGGATCCTCCTGGTGACCCACATGGCACACTGGCTACCGAAAGTTCAGACACGTGATTTCACCCAGAAGGACATCATCCTGTTGCATCCGTCAAGTAGGAAGATATTAAATCTGATTTAGTATTTAGGTCTCCCAGTTTGGCTCCCAGTAATATGACAAAAATACAAAAGGTTTGCAAGCAGACACTTTTTATTTGAAGATGGAAAATTAATTAGATTAAAAATCTCTTAACAAAGCAAAAGTTCATGGAACTTTGACAGACATGCAGAATAGTTGAGAGTCGAGACAAGGGAGGGGAAAAGCGAATTGTGCAAGGAGCATAATTTTAGATAAGATAAGATAAGATAACATAAGATAAGACAACATAAGATAACATAAGATAACATAAGATAAGATGAACTTTATTGATCTCCATAGGGGAAATTACTTTGTCACAGCAGTGTAACAGTTCTAATGCCAAATAAAAAGGAAAATAAATATGAATGTAAATATAAATAAAAAAGCAGACGACAGAAGATAGCAAGATATCCACGAATAGACAGCAGATAAATAGACAGCAGACAACAACAACATTAGGGATAACAATGGGCAACATTAAGGAACAGTGAGGGTGACAAATACACAATCAGAGCTAAACAACTATATAAATAGAGTGACAAAAATAGATAGCAATGAATACAATAAATAAACAAAAATAGGCAGGAGGTGTGCGGGCTGGGAGAAACAAGGATAGGAGAGACAGCAGAGTTAGGACCATGACATGAGTGGGTGAGGCAGTGAATGGGGTAAGGTTATGAGATTGTGGAATTGTGGAAGCAGCACAGGTGCACTCAGGCCAGTCAGAGTTGTGTAATTTGATGAGCTCAATGTAATATTTCTGTTATTATCTCTATCAAGAATAGCACTTCTGAATTTAAATATTGTCCTTTGTCTTTATGCACTGACAAGACTGTTCTCAGCCTCAGCTCACTTTTTAAAGTAACACATGATGAAACTTGTTTTTCTGGTAGGGCAGTAGATGGCGCTTCTGCCTCAGAACAAGGTTCCCTGTTCTTCCAGTGTTCGGCATGGGTTTTCTCTCCACTTTCCTCCCAGGGTTCATAAAACATGCAAGAGCCTCACCGTAGACCCTGCATTGTCCAGGCATGTGAATGAGAGTAAATGGTTGTGTTTCTTTTTTTAGATACTTTGTTGAGGAAATTGAGTGACCACTGCATTTAACCCGTATAGTGAATGAAGAAATGATGATGTTTTCTTTTGTTTTTTTGTTGTTTTTTATTGTTTTCTAACCAAAAACCATGACCAAAATGAACGTTAAAATGAAAAAAGCAGCCAATGCAAAAATTTTTATAACTATTTGGCTAACTGCAAACAGTCTTTTTAGACCTGCTCAGGTGAGCCGAGGTCAGCAACAATGTATTAAAAACAATATTCTATCGAACCTAACCCCAACCGTAACCCTAACCCATCAACACTGGCAATAACATTGCGAGCTGATGGCCGCTTGAACTGGGGTGTGTCTGTGTCTCATCCACAGCTACACCTCATCCAGGTGGTTTCAAGTGCTTCACCTGTCAAGGAGCGACAGACAACTATGAGTGTAATCGTTGGGCACCGGATGTGTACTGCCCAAAAGGTATGTTTCTGTTTGAAACAAAACTCAAGCTATACAGTCCGAAACCTCACAAACAAGAGCTAGTTGTTGTTTTGATATTGGTGATGTGCCTCTGTGGCATTACTGATTTTTTGGGCTTGTATTGTTCAGTGTTTTCAAATTATTGCTCATCAGAAGAGCCCCTACATTGATGCATGATGAATAGCCCAAAATCTTCTGCCGGTCTTTCTGTGTATTTGCACTTGTGTGTGTCCTAGATACCAAATACTGTCAAACACTTCACATGATGAATGACCAGGGCCACAGTGTGTCTGTGACCAAACGTTGTGTGACCTTGGAGGACTGTCTTTTCACCGGCTGCAGTGCTGTGGTCAATGGCTACCAGGTTAGAGGAGCTTGAGTTATTTGATGTGTTTTTTTCTTTTTCAAAAAATGATTGGTAAAAATAGAGACGATGCATGTGATAAAGGGTAAATGTCATCCGTCAGGTGTGCTCGTCCTGCTGTGAAGGGAACATCTGCAACTTGCTCGTGCCCAGAAATGAGAGTGATGCCATTTTTTCTTCGACTTCTCCTCTGGTGAGCTCTAGCAGAGACCTTCCTTCTGCAGCTCTTAGCTACATCATCATCATCTTCATCATCTTTTCAAGATATGTTTGAGATACATGCATACATTGCAAGACACATTATTCGGCAAGCATACGGTAAATGTACTATAATGTAATATTAATACATTATTGAGATGCATGTGTTTATTTTAAACAGATAATTAAAACTATCAAATATCTGGATGATTAATGAAACTTTTTAACAGAAGTTTTGAAAAACAGACCTTCATAAATCAAAGTACACAATACTTGTGGTGTGTACATTTTCATTCACACAATATTTATGTAAAAATTTTTAATGTCAATATAATTTGCAAAAGAATGGAGGTGTTTATAATGATGTATTGTGTGTGAGATAAAATATCCATTTGTTTTGTTCATATTAAATTTCCGTTTTGTGTAGTCTTTTCATTGATTTCTGGGGTCTGAGGTATGGGACACAAGCCTGGCACATTTAAAAGGCTGTGACAAAAATGAATTTTCTTAATTTAGTCTATGTGAAACTGTTTTCTCAATATACCTATTTTGTGAAAAAAAAAGAAGAGTGGAAATATGTGAGATATTTTTCCAAGTTGTGTCCAAAGGTCACTGATTTTCAGAAACCCAACGATAAGACCTGCACCCAGCACTCCGAGCTACCAGATATAAAAAGTAACATTTATAGAATCATAAGTCAAATTTCAAAAAGGCTGTTTTACATAGCGATGAATGCCTTTACTGCCCTTGTAAATGTCATTTTATTCAATTGTTTCTCAGTTGAAGATTGAAAGTGTTTATTGTCATATGCACATGAAGTTCTTATTTTACCATCCACAGTAAAGCCAGACAAGTAGCAATGAATAAATAATAAATATATTGTTTCAGCCAGATTTAAATAGTGAAGAAAATGTAAGCAAACAAACAAAAAAAGAGTTTTAAAAAACTGTGTCCAGAGGTCACAGATTTCTGGAATTTCTGCAAGACGATCATCACCCAACTCTCACCGCTCTTCATCTGGAATCTCACGTTCATCACAGGCTTCTGCTCTTACCAGATCACTTTCCAAAAAAATTTTTTTTTTTTTTTTTTTTAATGACTGCTGTTGGCCAGTGTGATCTAATTGTAACATTTCAAAAAGTCTGCTTTACAGTTTCAGGACCATTGCCATGAGAAATGCACAATTCCCCCCCCCCACACACACACACACACAAAAGAGTGAAAAACTGTGACTGATTTTTAACCAGGGTGTTGTTGACCTTGTGGATATAAATGTAACATTAACAGAATTATAAGTCAAATTACAAACATTTCTGTTTTTACATTTGAACGAATGCCGTTACTGTTACTACAAATTGCACTTCAAACATTTTCTCAATTTAATTACTTTGCTAAAAAAAAAAAAAAAAGGCTTGAAAAATTATTTATTTTCCAAAACCCAAGTTGTGAGCAGACATCCTCTACAGCTGCAGGGCTCCAGATCCAGAGGTTCGCACCTCCGGCCTCAATGGGAAGATGCGCGCGCATCTTCCGCCATCTTTGTTTGAGCCGTATGCCGTGGAGGTGTGTGTATCCGCGACGGCGAGCCTCGCTTCAACGGGGAAGCTAATTCATTTGAATATCGTGTCCTGGGATACCCTCCACGGCCATGGCGCACCGAAATATGCAGTTATCCAACATGCCAAGCGGCGGTTCCCCACAACCGGGCAGACGCGGCACCGAGTCCCCCGCTGCGGAGCCAACGGCGGCGAACAAAGAGAGCCCCGCGCCGCCGCCGCCTCAGCCGGCCGAGCAACCCGCCGAACAAGCCGCGGGGGCCGGCGAGGAGAGCGGGGAAGGCCCCGCCGAAATGACTCTGGATATCACAAGTTTTCGGAAACCCGGGGAGAAGACCTTCACCCAGCGTTCACGGCTCTTCATCGGAAATCTTCCTTTGGACATTCCGGAGGAAGAATTCACCAATATGTTCGCGAAATACGGAAAAACGAACGAAGTTTTCATCAATCGCGACCGGGGGTTCGGCTTCATCCGTCTGGTGAGTCCGCCTGTCAAAGGGGAGTTAGCTAGCCAGTATGCAAAGAGAAATACACCGGTTGTTGTATTATTCTAACATGGGGTTTAACCTATTTTAAATGTTAAATTAGACACTTATATATTTATTATTTTCTATACATTTTCATTAACTTCGGTGCGAGCAGTTTGCTGCGTCTCGTCGGTTCCATATAACAAACTAGCGATTTAATCAGATGCTTCTGGGGCAGCTGTGTGTTCTCAACAGTCCTCATCTTCATCTTCGGACTCGGTTTGTCTTTGTGTTTGTCGGTGTGTAATCTTGCACAAGTAATCAATACATGGGGTGAGGGATCACTGTGAGTTGCAAACGCTGTCCTTCTGCTCGGGCAGAAATGAGGTGACGATGGTTATTTTTTGCAGATTGCTTTTTTTAACAGATTATCTTCTTAATTTAAAACAACTATGGGTTACACAGGAGCTTCCCAAGCCCCTTTTGATAGTATTCTAACATTGAAACGTGTCTGAAACCAATCGAAAGACACGCCAATTCTGTCTATGGGAACCTCTTTAATTTAGGTATGCCAGAATTTTGTAGATAAATTTGTTATCTACTATGTGCATCAACAAAAGTATATATATTTTTTTTGTCTTCCAGGAGACCCGCACACTGGCAGAGATCGCAAAGGCTGAACTGGATGGGACTTTGTTAAATAATCGGCCCATCAGAGTTCGCTTTGCGACCCACGGTGCAGCGCTGACAGTGCGCAACCTGTTGCCTGCAGTGACCAATGATCTGTTGGAACAGGTACAATATCATTAGTTAAATCCCAAACACAATGTTTGTGTTTCAGCCAACTGTTAAGTGATTGAATCCTGCACAAAAATGTTGATGTAGAGCCTTCCTCCTTGCTCTTAGGCGTTTTCACAGTTCGGACCGGTGGAACGGTCTATTGTTGTGACCGATGACCGGGGTCGACCCACTGGCAGAGGCATCGTAGAGTTTGCAAACAAAGTAGCCGCACGTAAAGCCCTGGAGCGCTGCAATGAGGGAGCGCTGCTGCTAACCACGTAAGTAAAGGGCTTGAATGGTATTCTGTTTCTTGTTGCTTGTGTAATTGTGCATTAAATCTGCCGATATCAAGGTCAAGAGTTGCCACCTAGCTGTGTACAATCACAGTTTACGTAGTACAGTTAATGTTCATCGTGGCACTTATTTGGTGCCAATTTCTCATCTTACATTGTGGCAAATCTTTGATTTATTTATCTGGTAATGTTTTTGGAAAGTCTTACCACGTGGCTACAGTCTTGTCAATGCTTCTGTGCGTTTTATTTAGCTTTATCAGTGTCCCGTCAAATGAGGTTGGAGAGATATTTTACATCATTATGGACTATTACAACAGGATTTGAATTATCAGTGTTGTTTGTACAATTTGCAATCTTAACAGTACGCTTTCGGCGGTAACAATGTATTTACCCACTGTGAGACAAATGGAGGGATTTCTTTCTCATGAGTTGAGGATTAGGTGTGATGATTGGCTGCTGTGGAGGGAAATTTCAGAGATACATTACATTTGATTCTTTTTTTATTGATTATTTCTCATGGCATCAAAGACTGACTTAACTATCCTCTAATTTTTCAGCACGCCTTGTCCAGCCATCGTGGAGCCCTCTGACCACATTGATGATGAAGATGGACTTCCTGAAAAACTGCTGCAAAAGACACCAAAATTCCTCAAGTAAATAAAGGACGAATTGATAGTCATATTAAAATGCACAGATAGATATTAGTTAAACAAAAGCTATTCACATTGTGACGGCCATTGGTAGTTTAGTTAGTTCCTTGTAAATATTGAAGTTTCTCCTTTTTGTTTATTAGAGAGCGAGAGCAGCCCCCACGTTTCGCCCAGCCGGGAACGTTTGAGTTTGAATACGCATCTCGCTGGAAAGCTCTCGATGAGATGGAGAAACAACAAAGGGAGCAGGTGGATAGGAACATTAGAGAGGCCAAAGAGAAACTGGAGGCCGAGCTGGAATCGGCTAAACATGAACATCAGCTCATGTTGATGAGACAAGGTAGGTTTTTTTGGCCCCATGCATGTGGGCAGTTCATCAAAAACATCTGTTTTTTTTTTTTTCTTGAAAGCATTGTGTTTGGAAGCTTATTATTCTGCTATCCAGTGTACTCCTTGTTGCTCAGGTTTTTGAAGTGGTTCTCCTGCATTTGGTTACAACATAGACTAGCGTTTCTCTAGCAAATAATGGAGCCCCTTGGAACCATCCAAAAAGGATTGCAAAACATTTTGTTTTTTGGGGGGGATTTATATGTGGTTACAAGAGATCTGTTTTCAGTGTCTGATTTCTAGAACACCAACCCATTTACATCATAAGTCTAACATGCTGCAGTTCAACTATTCAAATACATCAGTAAATATATTACAAGTCTTTTTTTACATCATACACAAAACTAGGCCAGCATTCAAACACTTTTGCTTACTCTAACTTTCAGGTATCATATCTTAAGCTATTAAGAATGTAAGTGTGCAGTGTCCTAGTGTCCCTGGTATTGGTCAGGTTATATCAAAAAGAGTGATTCCAGGTAATGTCAATAGTGTGAAATTGATTTTTAGAAACGGGGCATTGGAATGAATCTCTAGCACTTAAACATACACAGACATTTGGCTTAAGAGGCTTCTTGACGCCCAAAACGTGCCTAAAAGCAAATATCTACCTTTGCCATTTGGGTGCTTATGAGTGCAGTGATCACGATTGCTTTAGTAGAGCCCCTCTAAAGTTTCCTTTCTTTCTTCAGATCTAATGAGACGTCAGGAGGAGCTGAGGCGACTAGAGGAGCTACGTAACCAAGAGCTGCAGAGGAGAAAACAGATAGAGATGAGGCCTGTATCTATTCTTTTCGCATTTGGACAAATTGAAGGAGCCTGTTGCTTGTAGAAGTTTGTAATCTCTTTTTGAGGACAACCCCACCATTTTTTACAGAACAAGCTTTATATGAACAAGCTACACTGTTAGCTGCTTCATTTTAAACTCCTCGTCCATCACACTGTGTAAATCAAGAAACAAGTTGTAAAGAAGAAAGATTGCATGATGGGGCTGCAACTTCACTCTAGACTTGAATTTAATGTCTGACTTTCTTACTCGTAACCTACAATCAACCACAGTACAGGTACAGACAGGAGGACAGCATTACATTCTGTAACTGGCAATATTCGACAAGCGCAAAGTAAAGTGGTATAAATGAATTGTTAGTTTCTATGTAAATTGATGTTTCCTGGCTTCTCCATTTGAATCTCCAAAACTGTTGATTTGCTGTCCTGTGTTGGTTTTGAAAGGGTTTTATGATGAGTCAACTTGATTAAACTATTATAAATTACATATTTCTAAGGGTGTATTTGATTTGTGTTCTGCTTTATTGGCTGTACCCTCTGTTCGGAGCTCTTCTAGTTACTGTCTGATGCTGTATGTTTGCAGGCATGAGGAGGAGAGAAGACGCCGAGAGGAGGAAATGATGAGACACAGAGAACAGGAGGACTTGCGACGCCCACCAGATGGCTTCAAACCAAACTTCATGGACAACGTGAGTACGACTTGATTGGCAAATGCAGCCGAACACACAAAGCATATCCAGTTCTGTTCAAACACTGGACACAAGTAGAATATGCCATGCAAAAGAATCAAACCAATCAAACATTGGTAGAAACGCATGCATAAACTTTTCAGTTTACTTCAAAAATATATCTCAAATTCTTATGTATAAAACAAATGCCTTCTACCAAAATTAGTTGCAGTCAAAATTGACCCAGTGTGAAATGGACTTCTGTAGATTCCATACACCACTATTTTCTGCAGCTACCTTACTAACTTTGGTTAGAGTCGCTCGTCATTTTTAATTGATTTAAATCAGTGGATGCATTTCTTATTCTCAGCCGTTGACAGCAGCATGCCAACCGTAAGGGGTTTGGAAACACTGGAACTCTGCTTTATTCATGAGTTGTAACATTGACTCACATAGTAACAGACTATAAATTACGCTTTGTGGTCCATACAGTGTTGTCATGTTGTCATTATTGATTTAAAGTGGGAAGCTGCCCTAGCGTAGGAAAGACTCAGTATGACAACAACTGTTTCTCAAATGCATAATCCTTTATCCAGCAGTATATAACGGTCTGAGTATTATTCCATTCACCTCCAGTATATAAGGTACCATTGGGACTTTTTGTAGTAAGAATAACTTGTGTCATATTTTTAAAAATTTTGTAATCGACTTGGTCCTGAAGTATTGTCCCTGACCAGCTGTTGGTTAGTGATTACCTACAGTTGGTCATTATGGCTATTGTTTAGAACAGTGTAGATTACTCTCAGGTTCAGCAGTGCACTTACTTAAATGCCAACTTTTATACAGTATCTGTTAGGACTGAAATTAAATACATAATGGCTGAGAAAAGCATGTTGCACAAACATCCATATAGCAGTTCCTTCTTTCCTGCATTCAAGCAAATAAGAAAGTGTTCAAAATAACCATAGTTTCCTTCATCAAGTTAAATGTTTCTTGTACTTATTATTTGAAGCCCCCGTAAATATATTACATCTCGGGTCAGTATCGTTGCCTCCTCCTGCTCTATACATACATATTTCTCAATTTATGCCAAAATAGCCAATGCAACATTTGTGAGAAAAAGACCAAGTGTTTTTAATACATTGAAAAATCCATGCCTAGTTTGGTACATAGTTTTCTTATTTACTAGTAGTGTTTCCAAATTTCTGTTCTTATCATTTCTGCTCTTGCATCATTTATATCAAAAGGTGTATTGCCATTTTTAATATGAAGAATTAGGTTTCTTATTCAATCTTTGACACATAAGAGAATGTCATGTGTGATTGTTTCAGTTGTCTTCTCACTAGATATCTGTTAGAAAGGGAGGATTTGGGTTTTCAATGTATTGATATATGGATAAGAAGTTCAAGTAACTAAACTAATAATGTTTTTTCTAATGATACATATTCAAGGTTTTTCTAAATGCGTCTGTTGTGCTTTATAAATGTGGATGAGTGTTTAGTTTGGCTGTTTAACTGAAAGTACTATGATTGGGATACATACCAGTGTTTCCTACTACATGGAAATCTATGTGGGGTGGTGAGGGGGGTGAAATGTTTACTGGGAGCGTGTCTTGCATTGTACTACTGATTTTATGTTTATAACTTTTCTCTTTAAATCCTTTGCTCTGTTTAGAGTTCCTGTCGGAGTCTGCACCTTTGCATGCATTTCTGTTTTCCGACAATCTTATCGCATCTCTTGACTCGTTTCACCGCGATAGTATAATCAATGATAGTGTAATCAATCAATTGACACTGTTGCTATGACCAGTTAGAAAATGCAGATACAGTGCACCACCTCCTCAATGGATGGATAGGAGTTTCTGTAGTCAGTTGATAAGGTCCCACTGTTACAGCACTCTCCATGAGTGGCAGAGTCCCAAATGTTAACGTGTTCATCTTTTAGTTACGTTGAAGAGACCTCTTTTTAATTACCGCAATAAGCTTTTTTTTGACTCTCACGAAGTCTTTTGCAAAGTGTTTTCCATCACTGTAGAGCTTATGTCTTAGCATTTCTGCAGTTGCTATTAAATAACTGAATTTTGAGCTAATTTGTTCCAAACTATCACAATCAGGGACCTTTTTCAGGGACAAAGTCTTTTATGTTGACAAATGCAGTAAACATGCAAAACAGTTTTCAGGCTTAACTTTAAATCAGTGAAGCCATAGCGATGAGTTATCTATTTTATTTTACATATATGTCCTCTATTCCTATCCCTTGCTATCCTGTCTTATCTGTTTTTTTTTTCTTGTGTGATTGCAAAAGTAGCAAATCTTCATTGACATTCCATGGTGTCTGGTGGCCACCTGGCTGTACTGTATGCCTACCCGATCCTGCAAAGAAGTTTATATTTTCCTTTTTACAATTAACCTCCTAACACTAAAATAATACACTTTGAAGGTTACATTAACTCTCTTTGCCATTTTGAACAAATGCCTAATTTTTGCATCATCAGTTTATGATCTCTGTATTACACATGTTTATAGACCATATCAGTGTAACAACTGGGAATCCTTTATTACACACACTTTTCTTCATTTTGCTCTTTTCTCTTTTACATTTGGGTGCCAAATTTACCCAAATTAGTTATAATAGTTTTTAGACTTTATATTCTAAACATTGATACAGGGATTTTGGCACAAAAATCTTCTCGCTATTCATCACTCTTGAAGCTTCTGTGCTTTGTGAAACTTAGTTGTTTTTTTTTTTCTCCTTTTAATTAAGATATATTGACCATTTATCAGGTAAGTATGGAAACGGCGCAGGCCAAGCAGACAAGATGTCTGCACCCAATTTACCATTTAATTGATAGACCCCTGAATTATTGTAGCTGTTTATAAATCACTTCATGTGTCATGTTGTTGGGTTGCCATTGTATGAATTTACTATCTCTATATTAAATTTTCAAAAACAAGCATATTTCAAATGGGGAGATTGTTGCAAAGAATGTAGCTCAGCTGAGTCCTTATCATTTCAAAAACATCCCATTCTAGTTTAGATGAGCCCCTGTCATAACAAAGGTTGCTTGATTATAATTACTGATTTCATGTGATTTGTCAAATTTTATTTGTCTTGTGTGTTTGTGTAAGCAGTGTTTCATGTAAGTATAGGGATGATAGTGAGCTCAAAACATCATTTATTGTGTGAGTGGGTACTGACTAATGTGTGAATGAATAGAAAACAATGTGTTTGTGTGTAAGGATGCTGGCACACCAAGCTATTAGTTCAAATCGAAATTAGCATTTGCTCTATTTTTGCTGCAAGCAACTATAGTTTCTGCCCGTGGCATTATGAGACTAATAAGAACACGTCGAGGGAAAAGAACTCACCGAAAAAATAAAGACAGACCCGGTCGCCAGAAGATTTTCACCCATGATTGCCAGATACAACAATCCTCATTATAACAGAACAATGCCAGTGAATGCCCTTTTTGCCCCTCCGCTCTTATTGTGTTACCCCTCCATAAGCAGTGTTTTGCATTACTAGATAAAGTACACAAAGCTAGTTTTTCAACTGATTGTTTTTTCCTGGATAATGAAATTGTCAAAAGATCTGATTACAAAAAGCTAAATATTAGGTAAACTCCTCCTTGACAATGCTCGCCCAGGTTTGCTTGGTGTGTTCGGCGTCTGTGAGAATGAGTAGATGTAGTAATAACACTTTGTCAAAATGTCATTATTTAGGGAACCTGACAACAGAAATTGTTTAAACTGGAATGGCAAAAAAGTGAGTGAAAATAATGAGCCGAAGCCATTTTTAAGGATTTTTGGGCAAATTAGGCATTTGCCTGCAGAAAACCAAAGGGTACTATCTGACTAATGCGTGAATGAATAGTAAACATCATGGCATAAATTATGACTTATTAAAGCAGGAAATCCACATGTTCAACTCCTAAAGATACAATATTCCTGCTTTGACATGTCAAAATATCTGCTGTGAAAATCCATGCTCAAATCACATGGTTGAGTCTTATGACAGAATATGAAAAAAAAAGGAAACATTCAAGTGAAAGGAACGGCATTAATATTCTCCCCAGCAGCTGTGGATAATTTACCAGGCTGTCATCAGTTCTGCATGGAAAAATTATGCTTGACTGGTGTGAGCTCTGTATAGTTGGCTTTCCGCTGAAAATTTGTACCATAGCAGCATTTTGATCTGAAGGCTTTTCTTCACTTCTTCCAGAGAGAACAGGAAATGAGAGTGGGTGAGCTGGGCCCTCGTGGAGCCATTAATATGGGAGGTATGGGCATGATTGCGTAAGAACTGGTTGATAAAAGAACAAGTTAAACGATAATAAGTGGGTTAAATGTCCCTCAATGTACTTCATCACTGCCTTTTGTCTTGCATCCCAAGTGGCTCCTTTGCAACAAGAGTAATTTGCAATTTATGGAATGTGCCTGATTTATACTTCATATCCTTTTTCATGGAGTTCATTGAGATGCAGAACAAAGCAGAACAACATAATATTCTTCATTGACAACATAGTGTCTCTACTAACAGAATATACTGTGTACTGAATGAAGTGTGTTGGTTTGGGTGGGTTCATAGAGTGTATTCTGTATATTTAGTCCCTGAGCTCTCATCCTCAGATGTTCGCTGATAGGAAATTTTACAAGATTTGTTTGTTTTAATATTTTGACATAATGGTGCTTTGACCTCAAAGTAAGGAAGTTGTCATTTCAAAACATTCAACCGGCGATGGGGTTCGTTCTGGTGCCCGGGCCTTTGCACATAAGGTTAAGTGATGACCCCACATTGCTTTAGAGGAGAATATCATTTCAATCATTGCCAGCCTATTCACAGACTTTGCCTGTGGAGGGTGAAATTCTCAGTCTGTCCATCTAAAGTGATCCAAATTAATTGATGTAATTCTTCAAAAAATGCCTGGACAATGTGCTAAATATATTTAAAAAAAACAGTCTTGATAGCCTACAGGCGAATTCAATGTTCTATGATTGACAAATGCTGATCACCTGGGTGAAGGATGAGAGGCCAGGGACTGATGTTTAATTCCATATCTGTGCACTCACACCAAAACATTCATGATCAATTTTCAGTGCATGCACACAACTGATGACTCAGTAACAGGCACATTATTGATAACTAGAGCGACCGTTTGAAATTTAGCTTTATACAAGTGGCAGCGACAACACAAAAGGAGCAATAGCAGGTCAGGATTTGCAGTCTCTAATGATTATTTGCAAGCATTTTTACACAGTAAACTGATTAATATTGTATCCAGTTTGACTGAGTTGGATGATTTCCCCCCGATACTGAAAGCTGCCATATTGTGTTGAAAAGACATCAAATATGCAAGTACATCCCACCAGTAATACATAACTTTAAGTTACTCATTTTCTTAAATTATACATAAGTGAAACAAAAACTATATTTATAATCCTCATCAAAATTAGGACTCTGCTCTATACGGTAAATAAAGGTACAGAGAGAAAAAAAATTCTGGCTTTAACCACATAAAATATAAAATCCTGCACTGTTGAACAACCCACATAGCAATGTGTTCAGGGACCAGAGCCTCCACAGTGACGTATGAATGTCTTGGTGTGAGCACATGCATTGTAAGAGGTTTGTGGTGGCTCTTTAGCCTTTTAAAGTTATTACCTTGAATTGCACATCACCTTTTTGTGTTCCGAGACTCTCTCGTATCAGACAATTCTTCCATGCCTAAATGGATGGATGGATGTGCGTGCTTGCATATTTCTGATACTTAAAGTAAATAAACAAATACTTATTCACAAAAGTAGTGTATGTCAACGTTTTTTTCTTGTTAAATACATTGATACAAAGATTTCCCCACGCTTTGACATGACTTCATGAATTTAATTGGAGTCGCTGCAAGACATTTACACTAGTATTGTGAGAACTCCAATCCTGCACAATCCCCCTGAAACTAGCTTGAAAACCTCACAGATGTAACATAAGCTGTCATCAATATACTGCTTTATCTTGTCAGATTTCAGTGTATTCTAAATGTCCTCATGATAAAGTCAACAGGGTTCAATTTTTGTGTTTTTAGACTTCTATATTTGTTATTTCATGCCTAATGTTAGATTTTACTCTTAATTTGCCTATTGTTTTACATGTATGTCTTTTAGACAGTCTTAAGGTTCAGTCTAGGAAGAGCATTAGGTGACACTTACAATTCTCAAAATTTAGTTTATACTTTTCCCAGTTTGTAAACTTGTCAGCACTTGAAGAAAGAAGGCAATAGCTACTGTCTACTGAGAACAACATAACTGGCCATGTTTGGTCATTAGTTTGACACAGGCCTGGACAGTTAACCAAACATCTGTCAAACCCCCTGTTCCCCGACTCCCATGTTTTTTTTTTTTTATTTCTGTGATTTTGGTTCAACTCGTATTTCACATATTTCAGTTTAACACTTATCATTAGTTGGTTTGCAAAAATGACAATTAACATTGGTTTCATGTAAATGGATAACATTGTAGCTGGTGTTCTGAAATGCGTGCCGTGATATTTGTCAGTCGCTGCATAGCAAACCCATGATCACAATTGTTGTTTTAGGGGTCTTTTTGATAGTTATTGTTTAGTGTCATTTTCAAGTAGGGCTTAAGTTACTGTCTTTTTTTTCCTTTTGCTTTTTTTTTTTATAAGGCATAGGTGATGTGCAATTCAAGGTTCGATCAGTCTAAACCCAGACATGGGCACTTGGCCTCAAATGTAATCATGTAATCTGAAAACCTCGTAGTCTGTTAACTGTTGTTTGTCTGTATTTCCATAAAATATGCAATCTTTAATATTTCCCTTGTAATATACAGTATGACCCCTGCATATATTTAAATGAAGTTTGTTTGTCATATTTATTCCATAAATTAACAGTTGTTGGTTTCTATTGACTTCAACCTCCATCTGAGTTGTTAACAGTTTTAATTGTGTATTAGTGAAAAACAAACATGTTAAGTGCTAAGACAAGATGCTGTATTACCCGTTGAGAAGATGACAGATTTCAATTTTTAGGGATGCACCAATCTTTCTTTTCTTTCTCTTTACCACCTCCTGAGTATCTTAACTTGCTGTCGCCTCAAATGGAGTTTTCGATGAATCGTCCCTGAATGAGCAGTTAAGCACCTCGTCACTTTTTGTCCTTCTCATTATTTAGCAGTAAACACGTCAGTTACTGCAAGAAGTACATTTTCATACAGTAGCAACCTCAGTTAAAATGTAATGTTGGATCTTTTAGAATTGATGTTTGGCTTTCCTTTGCACCAAAACTTAGGTTGACATTTCCACAGGCAGCCAGGAAGTGGCTTATGAATATCACTTCTGAGTGAGCAGTATCGTCAAGCAGATCTGATATAACAGCATAATATCACGGACAGATGAACTTACAGGTGTAAGAAGATCTATCATGTTGGATATGTAACACAGCATACAAACTGCTGTTTGTATTACAGGTTTGTTTGTTTTTTTATTATAATCCGTCCGATGAAGATTGAGCCAGACTGAAGACTTCTTCAACATGGTCAGGGCTGAACCAAGAGTTAATATTGAGTACCTCCCCAACTGACAGGTTAAACTATGTTGTAGTCTTGGCAGGTACTTCTCATGGTTGATCGGTGGAATAGTTTTTGGAGAGTACTAACCAACAGGTTGACCAGTCGACATAGAGGCCGCAGCCCTTTGTAAAACATTTCAACAGCGCCCTCTTGCTACGTGCATGATGTTTGAGCACCACTGTGGTATTGTTAGGTCCAAGGATGCCCTCATATTTAGCGCTAATTTGCAAAACAGACCGTGTTTAATTCTAAATACTTTAATCTACAAGCCTTTTGATTCATGTCAGCAATCTGGAGTTGGAACCAAACCACTGGGTTTAACCTCTGTGTAGTTTTTTATAGGCTCAACGATGCACACTGTTCAGTGGCCCCCCATAAAAGAAAAATATCTGTTATAATTTAGTTCAAAATGACTTCCTTTTTTACGAAAGATAAAATACAGATAATCAATGCAGCACAACATTCAATTTGATTAAACACTTATCTGTAGCCTCTGGGAGATTAGATGATCCGGTGCATCCCTAATCATTTTAACTGTCGTCAAAAAGCCAACGTGACCTGTCTTACCTTTTTTTTTTTTTTAAGTCAGTGAGAGTATCTTAACATTGAGCACGAAAAGTCTGACCTTACTGGGCATGGCGAACACCACATCTGGCCATCAAATGACCAAGATGCACCGTTGTTTTGCGTGTAGATGGTTTTAACCAGGCCTCTTCAGGCCCCAGTGGTAACCAGGGTCAAGTGATGGGCATGAGTGGAAGGGGCGGAGCCATTGGCCCAGAGGGAACTGCAAATATGGGAACACCATTGATGTCTGAGAATGGCGCCATGGTAATGTATCTAGAAAAAAATTGAGTTTTCTCTCAGTTTTTACATCTTCAGCATTATAATGATGTTGTACAGAATGTGTTATGGCATATCTCCTAAAAAACGATAATTCTCGTGACTCTTATTTGACAATATGGTTAGTTTCATGGAGTAAAATTAATCCCTGAATTGAGCTCCCCTGCCTGGGGAAGTCTTATATTAAAGATAAAACAAAAACACTGAGCTAAAAATAAATATCTAAAAACAGCATTTTCCACTTGAACTTAAAAAATGGAAACTTGACTGATAGTATTTTTCTTTTTCTCCCCTCTGTACCCCCTTCTTTTTTGCTCTTGGATCACAACACTTGGATCAAACTGTACACTGATTTGAATTCCATCCTTGAAAATACCGGAATCTCCCACCCCCCTGGATATGCTGAAACTATGACAAATACCCCCTCCCCAAAATTAAATCCATGCCCGTGATTAAAACCTCTCATTTTACTTGAATTCCACACATCGGGTTTTTTGTGAATCCCTGCGGCGCCATAGCGAGCTGATAGATACCCGCAGGGTGGATCAATGGGCGGCAGGCCAGAGGTTGAGTCCCCGAAGCAGCAGCAGCAGCAGCAGCCGCAGCAACAACAGCAGCAACACCATCAGCAGCAGCAGCAGCAACAACAACAACAACAACAACAACAACAACAGCAGCAGCAGCAGCCATTGCCCCCCCAGGTTGGACCTGCCCCTGGCTTTGGAAGGGGGAGTCCGGTGGGGGGAGTCTATGACGGTCCAAATAACAAGCGCCGCAGATACTAATTTGACCTCGTTCAAAATGCTGGCCGACAAGATCTCTCTTTTTTTTTTTTATATTTGTTTTCCCTATGATGTCGACCTACTTGCTCCCTTAAAACTTGGATATGTTGGCGGATCGGATCTTGATTATGTCAGGTCTTTTAATGCCCCCTCACCCAAAACATGTCCTATCACCGATGAACTATATGTTCACGCTGCATCCACACTTACCTGGAACGATAATGTAGTGTTATTTTGTTGTTTTTGGGTTTGTTTTTTACTTCATTTTTTAGTTTCTGTCGGAGAGGGTGTCTCTGAGTGTTTGTGTGCGTGTGTGTGTGTGTGTGTGCATGTGTGTTTACATATTTAGCCCAAAAATATGTTAGTCACCATGTCAATGGAGGGTCTTCATGCAGAATCTTGAGATGATAGCAGTGGTGACCGACGTGAGCACATTGGATTAAGCTGTGGTTGCGGGGGGAGGGAGAGAGAGTCTCCAAAACAAGATGGCTTTCCTCCCTAAACTGTCAAACTGTGCTTTAATACTTGTCTTTGAAATTCACATGAACATAGCTCATAGATTTCTCGGTGAAAGTGTATCCCCACGTGAACTTAGACCGCCCTGCCTGCCTGCATTGATGGTTAGTTATAAATGAACTTTTTTCTGCAGCTGAAGTGCATCCTGTATCTGACGGTTAATAATAAAGCATTTCTTGTATGTTTTGTGTCATTGTTTCCCAGAAGCTGTACTTAATAACTTCCTTCAAATATGACTTAAAAACATAGGCCTTTGTGTCGGAATCTCTTACAGTTGCTCCAAATCCACACATTTCAAGCTGGTGCTGGCTTGTTGTTGACCTTTGAAACAACATTTATTCAGACCATTGGTAAAAATCAACCTGGGGGCTAATATCAACTCTGTTAAGTAACAAGTTTAAATTCTAGAGTTTCGCGTGTGCTTATGTATTCAATGTCAATGACGCTGCAACCCGAGGATCTTAAATCTGTACAAGAATGGGATGATATCCATGAATCCAGTGTCAACTTTTGGAGGCCTTCTGTCTCAACATTACAATAACATTACATTGCTAAATGTGAAACCCAAGTTCAAGGGCACAAGCCACCAGTAGATGTCAGCAGATAGCAACCAGAGTCTGGGGGCAAAATGTGGATCCACATCTCTTAGAGGGCGGGGAGGTGCAAATGTGTACCTTTACATAGGTTGTAAAATCCCTAAAAGTTCATGGTAGTCGAGTTTTATGCAAGCAAATTTTGTATGTGTGTGCAAATCTTAGCGTGTGTTGCATCATGACATTCTGTCCCTGGTTCTCTGACCTACAAGTGCTTCATGTCTTTGGATCTGGGGGAATGTGGTAAACCAGGTGTCATGGATTCTAAGAAGTAGCTCTAACAGGTAAATGTACTCTCTCGTCCTCAAAACATAAAATAGTTTTACTTTATCACTTAATTCTTAATCGGCATCATTATGTTGTGAACTCTTGCAAAGCCATTACTAGCGGTGAAAAATGCTTTTTTGATGCATTTATTCACAGATGTCCACTTGGACTGCATGTATAGAGCTTTGTTTATATACAGCCTGCGTGCAGGGATGTCTTCCAACCTCAGCCAATGTCAGCAGAAGTATTTGCTTTAAACACCAAGGAGTAGTATGTAAGATTTTCGCATGTAGCAGTGAAGTTTGGAATCACCACCAACCCTAAAACCCATCACACTGCCTCTGTGCATGTCATTTTGCGGGCGGATTCGCCAGGCCTGCTGTTCTCCCTTGATGCCAGCTGGCGCCGTCCTGATCCTCGTTTGACCCCCAGTCGGATGAAAGTTAGAAACCGCGACCTCGCGAAAAACTGCGAAACGTGTGGGTCCTGAATATTTCCCCTTCATTGCCCTTGTCACTGCCAATAGAAAAAAAAATCACACCGATTTCATCATGTTAACTTCCTTGGCAGACTGCTATATGCTTTTTTATGGTTTGTGATACAAATATCGTAGCACCTAATCTAGGACACAGCAGCTGTGAAAAATGTTTGAGGGCACCATCATTCGAAGTAGCTGCAATACTCCGTTTGATATTGTTGTTCTGCAGAGATGTCGCCGTTTATGTTGAGTATTCAGTAGATTTGTGCAAGTTGTTTCAGAGAGATGTCACAGTAACCGCCCAAGACTGATCATGCTTTAATTTAAAATAGATAGCTGTAAACAAAAAAATGTGAATTTCAGTAATGTTTTCATTTTTTTAGGAAAAATTAATCTATTTGTATTATGCATTAGTTTTATCATCATCATCGATGAAGCCTGTTTAATCATGTGACGCCTTATAACCAGATGGGCTTCCTAAAAAGGTTTCAAGTGCAGAGCTGGATTTTGAGGGTGCACGTGACCCGATGGGTCGACATTAGTGCATGTCGACAGGCATGGGTTTTTTTAGTGACGGCAGGCACGTGCACAGCAGAGCCAGTGAGACAGGTGACATTTATCCGAGTTATGTAAGCACAATAAAAGCATCCCGATAAGAGTAATCCTTCTAAAACCCAAGATGAGACTACCAGTTCTAAAAATCCCGGCCTGAACATGAGTGTGGCACATAGTAGATGTTCTGGAGATGAAGACACCATGAGATGGTGACGTTCTTGTAGATGGATGCTGATGTTGATGAACTGCCAAAAACCCAACACAAAACGCTTTAAATGTTGGGTCTTTCCAATGTCGATTCAACACCCAATTGGCCCTGATTTAGACATTTATCAGACGAAAACAGTAAACATTATTTCACGTAAACTAGATCTGAATAATTCATCTTTTAAAAAGTAACCCCGTTGTATTTGCTAAAATGATCCCCCGAAATGTTAGGAATCCAATTATTCACAAGCTTATCGGAGGGGAAAAGCAGCGTTTTAACTGCTTGAGGTTGAAAAATTCACATCCGTGTTTCTAATATTTTACGGCCGGTGTTTACAGGAGGCCGAGTTCTGATTGCTATTAATTCTTGGTGGTGCAGCTATAGTTCTCACTACGCAGATCCAATGCTGCGGTAAAGACAACAAGCTACGTTTGAATCCACCTAGAAGTTCTGCACATTTGAATTGTCGTATTTCTCGCACCGACAGGTTCCCATTTTGGGGTGAGGCGACGTGGACAAGCGGCGGGTAAGTCCAAACACAAATACATCCACAAGCTTACTCACAGTCTTCAACTCTGACCTTCTATTTAAGATCCGTTGCATCGACGCTGTGCATTTCTGCTTTTAAATGTACATCTGTGTTAAATAAAGGCGATTTTGTAAAACTAAACTGTTTATGCCTGCAATTTTGTACCTGCTCATCACACAGGAGAAGAGTTCAGGGTTCTATTCTATGCGAGATCTCCAGCTTCCTCCCATAAATGACCCTCTGCAGAAGGTCCCGCGACGGCCGAGCCATTGGCGCGGGGTGTTTTTCGCCCAATAACACATGGATCCACAACATCTTGTATCAACAAGCCAGGCTGGTGGCGCAGGGGTTGATTTTCTGTCACACGTGACGCCCCCAAGCACCACCAGGCCACCATCCGGATGTCACATCCTTCCCGAATATCCTCGGCCTTCGCGCACGCCAGCTGCCTCCGCGGCAGCGTTTAGCAGGAAAATCGTCACCGAGCTCGTGTAACTTAAACCCCCCCGTTTCCCAAAAACTTGACAATGGGTTCACCCTGCGGATTATCTTCTGGGAAAGCAAGCGAGACTTTTTTTCCGCTTTAACCGGAATATACACGACTGTCTCAGAAAATTAGAATATTCTGATAAAGTTCTTTATCTTCTGTAATGCAATTAAAAAACAAAAATTACTTTTTCTTGATATTCTAATATTTTGTGATGGGATTTTTGAGTTTTCTTAAGATGTAAGCCATAATCAGCAATATTAAAATAATAAAAGTTGATTTGTAATGAATCCAGAATGCAAGGCATTTTTGTTTTTGTACTTGCATTACGGAAGATAAAGAACTTTATCACAATATTCTAATTTTCTGAGACGGTCCTGTAAATCGATGCTGTCCGAGATTTCCCGATTCTATGTTATGAAGTTGTTACTGGATAAAATAGGTTGTTGACATTGTCGGATGAAATGAGTTGTTCTTCTTTCTCAGCATCGATGATGCTCCTGGACCCGAGAAGTGTGTTTGCAGCAGGAAGGGTGTGAAACAGTGAAGAAGGAGGAGAAGGAGAAGGAGGAGGGAAGGAGGGGATGTTGCTTTTCTCTGCCATGCCCAAGGCTGTTCATTATCAACACCAGGGAAAGTAATCATTGAAGTGATCTACTTTTAACGGGGCTGATTGTGGCCAATTTGGGGAACGAATACTCAAGCCGTCGTCTCGGCTCCTGACTTTTCTGGCCTCGTTCCTCTCTAGCCCACTTTGTGGCCCACTTCTGTTCCCCGTGAGGACAATTGATTTTGGGGCAAAAGTCATTTTTTCGCTTTTGGAAAATATGTCAAGTGTCTTCACTTCCATAGAAGCCAAATGTATCGATTTGTCTGCATCACCTCACGAAGCTTGAAACGTGTACGATCTGACATCTCCAACTCCCGGTTTGTCCCGGACTAGAATTCCCACAGAACCTGGAATCTAATAACCCGCTTTCAGATTCTCGTATCGACCGAATAATCTGATCTTTTCTTATCTAAGAGCCTCCGCTTGTTCGGAGCCCTGAGCATTTTCCACCCGTCGCTGTTTTTTAACTTTGTCCCTCTTCATTAATTTAATAATCGATCACGAAATCACATTTCCGAAGAACGACGAGCCTTTCCACTTTGGTGGACCGCCAAGCTTTGAACTTTCACGTAAGATAGATGGATAGATGATTTTGTTAATCCTTAAGGGGGAATTAAGTCGTCATAGCAGCCAGGTACATCAAAATACAAAAAAGTAAGAACAATTTGAAGTAAAAAAAAATAAAAACTTGAGAAATTTTGAATACGCAGTAAATAAACTCCACAAGGATGAATACAATTACTGGAAAAACTGGAAAATATTTCAATGATTGATAAATATTTGATGTATCATGAACCATGGAGATACTACAGACATTTTTTGCAACCATAAAAACCTGTCTTTAACCTAAAAACAAACAAAAATGTGCAATATCTCATTTCTGTGCAATATTCAGAAACTGCAATATTTCATCTCATAACAGCTACACTGTGCAATATTTCATCTCATCTCATAACAGCTACACTACAATGTTCCCTTCTATCATACTATTGTGCACTCCTTACCTCACTTGTTACTAAGACACTTTATAGTTTCACTGAGACACTATAGTTTATTTTTATTTCTAATTCTGCCTTTCTTTTATTATTTATTACTGTTATATTTTCTGTAACTCTGGCACAGCAATTTCCTTCGGGATTAATAAAGTTGTTCTTATTCTTATTCTTATTCTTATTCTTATTCTTATTCTTATTCTTATTCTTATTCTTATTCTTATTCTTATTCTTATTTAATTCATGAATGAACATGTTTATTCACCGCCTTAACCAAGTTTGCAGTATAAGCGGGAACCAGTGTGTGTACAACATATATGTTTTTTTTTCGTATTAATGTCAGAGAGACTTTAACGCTTCGTCTTAAAATGTTAAAACGAGGCAGGAAGGGGCGTGATGCTGTTTTTGGTCACTGTGCCCACCCCTTATTGTGGTGCAAATAAAAAGTGCGGGCTGATGAGTTCCAGCAACTAGTAAAACTCCGTCAGCAGACACGATGTTGAAGCCGCACCTGCATTTTTGAGCATTTAACAATAAAAGGTAGATTTTTTTTCCATTTTTTCTAGACAAGAGTCCTATGCGCACTGGCGCCGCCTCCGCGCGTAAATACGCATTAGGAGGTGATAATCCAGGGCGGGAGGCGCTTCACGGTCCAGCCGGACGCCGATAGTGGCGGAGCGCAGAGCTTCTCCTGCCGCGGTCCACGCCTGCTTCACTTCCACGGAGATCCACGCGGCACGTCACGCCGGTCGTTGAGATGATCGCCTCCCCCGGCCGACGGAGCGCGTTGATGGGATTTGTCGGGACGGTCGGACCCTGAGCTTCCGGAGACTGATGGACAGCATGGCCCCGCAGCAGCAGCAGCAGGACGGCCTCTGCAGGGACAACAAGCGGGTAGGAGTGTGTGTGTGTGTGTGTGTGTGTGTGTGTGTGTGTGTGTGTGTGTGTGTGTGTGTGTGTGCGCGCACGTTTGCGTCAAATATGTTTTCAATGCATTCATTGTGCCTGTGCAACAACGTCCGTTTGCATGGCATCATATCTTTATTGACTTTCTGATCAGTTCAATAGGGCAGTAGGAATATTTTATTTATAGTACAAAGAGGCAAGATAGATTTTATTTATCCCATGATAGGAAAATTCAGCTGTCATAGCATGGTAGAGAAGAGTGCAAGTTGTCTGTGAGAAGAATGTGCAAATAAGGAAATAGATGACAATAAATAAAAATTACAAAAACTATAAAAAGAAATGAAAAGAAGTGCCTTAGGCAGGGAATGGTTATAGAATAGGAACATGAATTGGATAGAAAATGAAATGGTAATAGGTGAGGTTTCCTGGAGAACCTTGGACAAATGAAAATTACAGTAGTGATAGATGAGGACTTCTATTGCCCTTCAAAGTGCGTTGAGTTCTTCAAAAACAGAAATAACGTGCTAATTACTGGTTGGAGTCTTTTTTTTTGGAGCACAGTATGTAACACTTTAATATAATTTCTGCAGTAATACATCCAGGACAAATTGCAAAACACTTTGCATCTGTAGTGTGATGTAATAAATCTGCCTCTCGCACTCAGTGCGTGTCAGTTGAAGCCAAAAACTCTTGAAATAGCTTTGACCAGCTACAAATTAAATTTAATTGACAACTTACTTGCCCGTCAGTTAATTGTCAGAAAGTAGTTAGTAAGACCGTCGTAAGTACTACGAGTGTCTGAAATAGTAATTGCACATTAATGACGGAAAACAATCTGTACAATTAACAGCTTAACCGACTTCTCTGGATCATCTCAGATTAACTGGATGTTATGGATTCACAATATAAGACAATCGTGGAGGATCTGCTGCTCCCACCCGCTCTGGCTGTTGGATTTTTTTTTTCCATATGAGACGCCCTACCTTCTTTATTTTCCTCTTAAATGCAGATTTTTATTTTAGGGGATGAGGTATTCAAAGAAAAGTTAATGAGGTTGCCCTTCGAGGCGCCACCTTCAAGACAGAGGAGACCCTGCGTAGACGTCGCCATCTAATCCGACGATTCAAAGAAACCAAATGCGATTTGATGAGAAATATTTGAAATTTTGGTGATGAAAATAACAAATATTATTATTTTGACCAAATTACAGTGGCTCAGTTGGTGGGCATTCGATCCCACCTGCTTCCTGCTCGGTGAATCGCGCCATATGGGTAGAGGCCATTGCATTCTGGTCACCATGGAGATTGGAGTGTTTGACAGCTAGACTTTATTGACCATGATATATTTGCATGTATATGATTCGACTTCTCAGTGTCTGGCCTCTTTAGCAACTCCCACTGTGCGACATTTGCCGTTATATCCACTTTAAATGCCATCCTCCAGATGCCATAGTGTTGTTCTGCCTCATAGCTTGAACGTCCCTGGTTTAATTCCGACATTTCTTTCTGGTAACCGATGCATATTTTGGTCCATATTTTAGAAGCGATCCGCTACCAAGTAAATACAGGGCCAGTATTGCCAATAGCAATACTGATTCTTTTCCATAATTAAGGTAGATGCATCAGCAAATTCCTTAATCTCAATTCATTTTCATGATCTTTAATAGTTTTTGCTGTTTCCTTTTTATTGTTAAATAGTTAAAACCCAATTAAAACCCATTAGGACAGAGTTTGACATTTTCCCTCTGGGAACGATTTAAGACATACGCTACTAAATGTAAATAGAAAATACTTTACTATCCAACTATGTTTTTTTCACTTGTAATACAGAAACAATACAGTCCAGAAGCTATGCCACAAAAATTAAATTCAAATTCCGCTCTTCTTTTTCGGATTTTTGGATTTAATAAACAAGTTGTTCAAAATGACTACTCAACAATAAAAAATATAAAACATTACATTTTTTTTTTTTTTTTTTTTTGTTTTCAAATAGAATGTTACTTCAGGGAATTCAGTGCAAAAAAAAAACAAAATTTCTCCCCTTCAGTGCACTTATATTCTGGTCAAAAAAATAAAATAAAGAAAGTCTAAGCAACTAAATGTCCCCCATAGCCCTTAGATAAAAAATAAAGTCTTGGTTACAACCTTTTTTGTTCAGAAATATCATGTTAACATTTTTTGCTTAGTGCTCTTCACCTGTGACCGAGTAGCTGTTGAAAGCATCCATCCTGTCGCGCTAGTATTGCTCCGATATCAGTAGTCTTAGTATGCTACACCCAATGCTAAACCACAGATAATGAATGAATGACATTTATTAGTTCTCCGTACTTGGGATTTGAAGTGAAGCCTTTTCATACAATTAAAAATACATCTAATTTCGTGACCAACTAATTGTCCCATCCCTAATGTGACACCTATCCTCACGATTTGTCTCGTGCTCTGCCGTCTCCGCATGAAGATTGGGCGATTTCGAGGAGGACCTGCTCCGTAGGTCCTCTCGCTCCAATCCGAGTCGAGCGTGCTTTCTCGTTTTTATGAAGTAAATTGATATTCCAGTAGTTTCCGAGGTTCATGTGAGCGTCTCCCGTCTCAGCCAGCCTTGTGTTGAGACTCTTGTGCCGCAACGGATTTTCGACCAGTTTCCATATAGAAGCTGCGCATTGCCATGTTTGCATGTATTGGCTTATTTTTAGGCCTGAGAGCTGATATTGTCGTGTTGCGGTCGGAGTGCGAGGAATGTGTCACCTCCCTGTGACCCGGCTAAATCAATACCGCATTGAGAAACGTCAAAAATGTGTGAATATACATAGCGGTTGAAGGATGAAGAGAATTAGCGCGCTGTTTTGTGGGTCCCTCGGTGCGCCGCCTCGTACCAGACTCACATCTGTGTACCAAGAAGTTTGCTGGCATGAAGACCCAAGGACAAGGATGGCTGCGTGTCTTCAAAAATAACTTCACTGTTATTGCACTCGACAAAAACAAAACATGGTAGAAGAAATGAACGGAACACTGAAGCCATTCAATCATTCATTTATTCATCATCTATACTGCATGTCATGCACTCAGGGTTGCTGGAGCCTATCTTAGATATAGTTGGGATTAATCATAGAGCCACATATAGAGAATTGCAAACATTCACACCCTAATTCATAACAATCTCACACTCATTATTTAGACATGCAACCATTCACCATCTCATACAAGCATTATATAGAGGCAGTCATCCATTCACTCTCATTGCCTTGTCATACACAGATATGCAACCATTCACTTTCTATCACATGATATATGAGATAAGATAAGATAAGAACAACTTTATTAATCCCGAAGGAAATTGTTGTGCCAGAGTTACAGAAAATATAACAGTAATAAATAATAAAAAGAAAAGGCAGAATTAGAAATAAAAATAAACTATAAACTATAAAGTGTCTCAGTGAAACTATAAAGTGTCTTAGTAAACAAGTGATAAAACTATAAGTGTCTTAGTAACAAGTGAGGTAAGGAGTGCACGATAGTATGATAAATTTGAAAGTGTGAATCAGACAAAGGCTATAGAGACAAAGGCTATAGAGATGTATATTACATTATATTACATTCATTACATTACAGTCATTTGGTAGATGCTTTTGTCCAAAGCGACTTACAAAGAGTGCAATTCAGTCACTGAAAATCAGAAGTACAAGTAGTCGGAAGTGACCACTCTACCAAATAGCCATCTTGGAACCATATACATATGGAACCATATACATACATACATACATACATGCATACATTTCATCGTTTTTTTTTGTTGTTGTTGTTGTTGTTGTTTTTCTGGGGGAAAAAAATGTACAACTGTTGTACAAAAATGTACAAGTTGTACAAAAATATGCAACTACATGCAATAACTGACAACCCATGATGAATGTATGAATGAATGAATATTATAAAGGTCATGGTGCTGAAACCCCTATGAATTTCAGTAAGATAAGTTGAACACAACAGCCCAGCTCATCCAGAAGCCACAGAAGTTACACAGTTACTCGCCGCCTGCAATTAATTAAAAACACAGACAGCTGCTGTCAGACGCTCACACTTGTCCACAAAGCAACGTTATAAAACCCCGCAGAGTCCAAAGCGCCTTTGCATGATTAAATCGGAATTGTTGAATTTATCAGACTGAAGTCTGGCTCACGCTCCCAAATGTAGATCATGCTCTGACCGACAATGACAGATCTGCGGTTACGTAAAAAAGCCTTTGTCTGATTCACACTTTCAAATCGGCGCTATTAGATTCAGTGCAGTTTTAATGATCCATCGTGGAGAAAAGTAGGACGAAAGTCAAGCGGCATGTAAGAGGAAAAACAGAAATTCAATGTGCAGGAAAAAAAACAGCTCAGTTATTTAATATGTTAAATTGTATTGATTTATTTAATTGTATTTGATTCATTATATAATATTAGATTATATTGTATTATATAAATCAAATTCTATTTATATATTTGTAAATCAGATAAAAATGACATTGTATGTTGTATAATTATGATTCACATATAATTTATAAACATACATATGCATAGCATTTTATTCAATAACTTGATATTTAAATTATTATTTTATATATATTTATTCTGTTATTGATCTACATGGAATATTCATTTTATTACATTCTTGAATAAAATTCTGTCGGGAGAGTACATTTAACAATAGGCAGTCATCTGACTGCTGCCCGAAGCGGTTGGTGAACGTATGAATGTGGAGAGTTGGCGCTCGTTGTGGCGTCCTTTGCCAGCAGTGTACGAACGTGTGTGAACGTGCCGTAAAGCCGTGCAGATTACAAAAGCCCCCGTATTCGCGGCCAGCGTGCTATTTGCAGAAAAGTGTACACTTGCCGAGGAGTGTGAGAGAGGTCAGCGGGGTCACGCCAGGGACAAATAGAAGCGCCACTGTCCTGACGCTAATCTTCATCCCCGCTGTCGATTTACTCGGTCATCTACACATTAGAATGGCATTCAGCCATTCACCCTTTCATTCACATGTCATATAGAGACTTTGAGCCACCACACATAATATGTATATGTATATTTCAATAATTATTATATGTATTATATTTTATAGAAGTTATATGTAAGTAATCATTACATAATATATATCACATAATTTATACATTTGTGTATATAGTTTATAGTATAATTTAAATTATATACAATGCAATATGTATTGTATTTGATTGTTATAATGCAATATAATATAAAGACGCAACCATTCACATGTCATATAGACAAATACAAACACTGCTTCATTCACACATCTGGACAGTTTAGGGCAGAGGTGGAAAAACTTTTTGGTTCAGGGGCCGCACTGACTTTAAACATTTGACGGACCGGTCGGGTCAGCACAAGATATATCAGACTCGTCTGACATTTGCTTTGAAAACGAAACCCGCTTGGTTTTTGTTTTCTTGCATTTCATGCACAAATCGTTTTTTTCCCTTGTAGCTTCACGTCCAGCTCATTCACGTGTGTCAGTATGTCCACAGTAAAGGCTAAATCTAAAGGCAATCTGTGTCATTCAGCTCAGGAAAAATTCTCAAGTGTTCTATAATAGCTCCAAAAAATGAAATAATCTCCTGTTTGAGCTCCCACATTCATTGATCCAACCAACATCAAGTATGATATTTGGCGGGCCAGATTAAAAAGACCAACGGGCCGAATGTGGCCCGCGGGCCGTAGTTTGCCCACTCCTAGTTTAGGGTCTCTTGCGTGAGTTCGGACTGGGACGCAGAACCTGAAGGAACCCCTGCTGACACATGGAGAGTCCACGTGGAAAAGGACGGTTTGGAACATTGTCAACATTATCATTCAATCTCTCCGAAACAGATCGTCCCCCTGCTCGACGGTCCCAGTGGTTTTATGGATCATCTTAACGTCGTAATCCTCATTTAATAGCAGCGACCTTCATTTTGGTTTAAGGGTGAACACATGAGCTTTTGAATTTAAAAGTCACCGGAAACTCACGAGGCACGACCGAACTCGGGGAAACATTTGGAGGAAGTTGTGAAGTCGCCATAGCGATGAGTGTAACACGTCTTCTCGTCTTCCTTTCAGCGGATAAAGTCTCAGAGCTGCCGGCGCCAGTCTGCCCCGTCCCTGGTCATCAGCAAGGCCCTCACGAGGTCCAAGACCCTCTCCAGGTAACACGTCTCTGTCAAGATCCACAAACAGACGGCCGTCACATCGCAGATACTCATCGATCTGCGGGGCGGGCGATTATCGATAGGCGAGGAACTGGCGTCGTAAAGTTGCAGATGGAAATGTAGACCCACGGGAATGAAATAAGGGGATCAAATACCAAATAATAACAAAGTTCTGTCAACTTACCCGAGTCCATACACGCCGTCTTTGGTCTCGAATCCAATTTGTCGACGTAATCCGCAGCAAGATCCGAAACAGCGATTTATTTTTAGTTTTTATTTCAAACAGAAAAGCGTGAAGTCTCAGACAACCTATGATGTGTTGTTGTCGTCCCGCACGTAGCGGGGTGAGTAGGTCAGCCATCCTCAGAAACACTCCAACCTCGTTCTAATTCGCCGGTCACCCGGGTCAGACTGCCGTCTCCGCAAACACACACACGTTCATGCACAAACAAACACAAACTACGTGGCCGAACTGCGACTCTTAGCGAGCCGCGGAATCCACTCAGATAGATAATCCCGCCGCAGCCAGACCTGTTAGAGGATCAGGCAGCTATTAATAGCTTTGTCTTGCAAGCGAGTGGATGGGGAAAGTGAAGAGGAAGTAACCTTGTTAAAAAAGCCCTCGGACGGATGGAGCGCCTGGACCCGGCGGCGCGAAGCAGCACCCTGACGCGCCGCCGCCTCTCCAGGTGTGCGGGAAATAGGAAATCACAGCCTGTGTCGGGCCGCTGCTGAATCACCGGCGATGGCAGCAGTTTTACTTTTCCATTTTTGGTTTCCTGATTTGGATTCCTTTTGAGTCAGTTTCATCCGCTTTTGCACGGCGGCTTCGAGTCTGCGTCACAGTTGAGTGTTGTTTTTAATCTTTGATCCCGATTTTCCTTTTTTTTTTTTTTTTTTTTCCAAAATGGCCTTCATGGAATTGGTCTAATATTGAGAGAATCGATTTGTTTTTCAAACGTCAAGCACCTCTGGCGCGTCGCTGCCAGCAGGAAGCTGAACTTTCCAGCCAGGCCACGTTTGGCCTTCTCATGATTCCAATCACCTCTCAAGGATTCCTGGCTCGGCCTGGATCTCACTGCAGGGGAGTGATGATCCGCACGGCACGGTACTTGATAATCACAGATCGACCGACCAATATTCATCCGGAGTCCTAAAAATAGCGTCGGAGCCACGCCGATTTGAGTGTTCCTGCTTTAAGCCACCCATACATCTAAAGACTCTGAAAATAAACTATCATCAGTCACCTGCTCACATTTAAGGACTAGTTTTTAGAGTTTTTAGTCGCAGCCTCGTCTCCAGATATTTAACAAAGGTTGTGACTCTTACAGAGTCACCAATTGTAAGACTACAACTAGTTTCTTTCAGCCTCTGCTATTTCGGTCCATCGGTGCAAATCGTTCGGCATTATTTATACCACATTTTGCAAAGGACACCACAATCTGGAGGTCGGAAGTGGCTCCAGAACCCAGGAGCGTACGGTTCCGGGGGGGGTTACTTGAGGGTGCCCTGCTTGTGATGGAAACGGACCCAGACCCGCTCAGCTGGAGCAACCAGAGGGACGGCAGCAGGGATCTGAAGGAAATAATCTAATAAAAGAAGCACAGCCATCATAAGACCTTATCTTCACACTGATGAGGGTGTCAGATACCGTCTGTAAATCTCAAACGTCTTCCCCTCAGTTACCCAAGTTATGAAACAATGAATTAGATGCTGCTCAGCATTAGCGGGGCAAAATCCAATTTCATTTTCTTACATAAGCAGTGACCACCGGCGCTATGTTTGAATTCAAGGGAGAGCTTCCTGCTGCCTGTGTGTCCAGACACCTGCCCGCTGGTCCAGTCCTTCCTGAGCGCTTCAGACAGAAAGTTCCTCCTCCACGCACACGCTCAGCTCAAAACCGGCATGCAGACGCAGGACCGCCATCTTTTTATGTTCACCGACATCCTGGTCGTTGCCAAAATCAAGTAAGCGCAAGTTTGTGTTGCCGTCTTGGCAGCTTTTAATGTCCTTCAACGCCGGAGTATCTAAACACTCATGTATGTGTGTGTGTGTGTGTGTGTGTGTGTGTGTGTGTCCAGGTCAGCCAACCAGTTCAAGCAGAAGGCCGGGGTGCGTGTGTGTGAGATGTGGACGGCGAACTGCATGGAAGAGGTGTGCGAGGGAAGCACCAACCCGGAGAGAGGCTTCGTCATGGGTTGGCCCATGTACAACTGTGTCGCCACATTTAGGTATCACACACACACACACACACACACACACACACACACAAAGATCAAGTCCACAACCCAGCACTTGATTTCATCAGCCAGTTGTTTCAGCTCATATGAGCCCTTCATATGTAGATGTGTGTTTTTTATGCCCTTCTGTTCTGCATCCTTGCATAAATCCTACGTCAAACCTTCAGAACTATGTCAACATGGACCTAGATATTTAATTGTTAGATGACGGCTGTTAAAATCAGTAGGAACTACAATGTTTTTATCCTTAAGTAGGCCAAAGTCTGTTTCAAAAATGTGTCAAATGTAATGGAGCAATGACTACACACTGTCATGTATGCTCTTGATGGTTTCAGTACTTTGCTGACACAAACATTTATTTGAACTTAGAAAGAATCCAACATTGGATCCCTTTCACTCCCACATCTCAACTTTAGCACCAAACATCCCAGATCAGTTCAGCTCCAACTACCTTATTTGAAATCTCTACCGATCTAACAAATAAAGTGAGATATCAGGTTATGTTCTAGAGGATTTGGGTCATAATTTACCAACAATAGCAATAATAATGATATAACAACAACAGCAATGATAATAGTAATAATAAGAACATCAGCAACAACAAAATAATATAATAAGATTGATAACAACAATAATAATTATATAACAACAGCAATAATACTAATAATGCCACGACTACTTCTACTCAAGGACAAGTAGTAGTCGTAGAGCTTTATAGAGCTTATAAGAGCTCTATAAATATCTGTATTTCGAAATCTTCCAACTCTTAACTGATATGAAAACCCCGAGTTATTTTGATTTTGTGATGTAAAATAACGTTAAAATTTGCTTTATCTTATGGGTTCCTCAATAGGGCACGTTCCTCAAGAGCTCTATAAATATCTGTCTTTCGAAATCTTTCAACTCTTAACTGATATTAAAACCCAGAGTTATTTTGATTTTGTGATGTAAAATAACGTTAAAATTAGCTTTATCTTATGGGTTCCTCAATATATTACATTCCTGTATCCGTTTTTTATGCCTGATTTATACAGGTAATTTATGCAGGTTTATGACATTTCTGTATACTACTACTACTACTACTACTACTACTACTACTACTAATAATAATAATAATAATAATAATGATAACAATAATAATAATAATAATAATGCAGGTCTAATAAAGGTTTTTTGCTCCAGTTCTTCTTCATCACCGTAGGGCACGTTCTCTAAATGGTAGTATTTTGGCCTCACTGTCACCATGGATTCAAAATAAGAAGGAAAGCTTCAAATCAACTTCGGAATTTTGTTTTGCACCAACTCAAGACTACTTTTCAGTCTTGTCATTTGCACGGAGGGGCTTTCAAAGGTCAGGAAAGAGATAAATCTTTCACATGATTATACAGACCGGAAGGCATGTTGAGAGTGAAACATCAAATCTAAATTAAAGTTGTCCCTCTCAGCGTCACATCTGTCAGATGTTTATCTGTCACTTCATCAATATTTTTTGTGATCAATAAAGCAATTCTGATCTCCTGTCTTCTGCCTTCCCTTCAGCTCGTCAGAACAAAAAGAGAAATGGCTGACCCTCCTTAAGAGGTAGACTCAATGCATCACCACTAATCTGTGTGTGTGTGTGTGTATGTGTGTGTGTGTGTGTGTGTGTGTGTGTGTGTGTGAGTTAGAGTGAACTATCATAAATGTCGTCTTTTCTCCCCCTGCAGCCGGATAAAAGAGGAGAAAGAGAAAGAAGAACCTAAAACCATCCCTCTACGTGTGTATGGGAAGGGAATCAACACTTTCGCTGTTGTAAGTTTACCTTTGTGTGTGTATATGTGTTTGCGTGCGCAGATGTGTGCACGCGTGTTTGCATGTCATTCATGCAAATATCCAGTGGCGCCTCGTGGTTGCCGACCATCGGCGCTCGCAGTGAATAAGCACATTGACCCCTCGCCTTGGCTCTCTCCTGTCTCCGACCAGACAAAGACACTTCCTGTCAGCAACTCCGACTCGACCAATGAGGTGATCCGACTGGCTCTGCAGCAGTTCGGCATCATCGTGAGTAACGGAGTGTTTCCTTTGCTTTTGCTTGACACGTTGACAAGAGGGACAAATACATGGGCAGCGCGCTGGAAGTGGGCAGACGATATACATACTGCTGCATCATGGCCAATATATGGATATTCCAATATGTATGTATGTATGTATGTATGTGTGTATGTGTGTATATATATATAGCATATATATATGCTATATATACATACATGCATAATAACATATATGTGTGTGTATGTGTATATATAATATATATATATATATATATATTTAAACATGAGAGATGAGATGTATTATTATTGATGAGATGTATTATTATTGAAAATTATTGGGCAGCAGCAGCATAACATGCAAAGAACAGACAGTAACAAGTAAAAAAATAAAAAATAAAATGAAATAAAATAAAATAAATGTATATGTCCACATAATTTAAACAAATCTATGCAGATTTTGTTGATATGTTGGATTTATGTTGGATAGGTTGGATTACATAAATTATTGACTGGACCGTTTTTGCACGATTGCAAACATTTACATTAAGATAACAGTAATCTATTAGAAACATGTTGACTTCGGGAGATATAAAATTGCTCACAATGATAGCATAGAAATAGGTCATTGTTTGTGTTTATGTTTTGGCTCTGTGAGTCTAAAGATACAATTTAAGGACTAAAAAAAAAACAGCAATGTTTGTCTATCGTCCCCCCCGGCTCAGAAACAGGGTGAGGAATTTGAAGATTCAGGGCCGAGCATATGCAGGCCCAGCACGCCAGCCGACAAAGGGGCCGTGTTGTCGCTGAACTTACATCACGCAGCATGTGAAAAGCCAAAGATAATGCCATTCTTTGTGGCGCCGTCAGCCTCCTAACCCGACTTCCTGTCCGCAAACCCTGCAGCCCCCCCCCCCGACGGAGTTTCACATCTTGTTTTCCTCCCTAACGCCGTCTCTCGTTGCCCAGGGGAATGTGAAAGACTACCAGCTGTGGGTCGTCTCCAAGAGGGACAACACTCCCTACCCTCTCATCGGTGAGTGATCCTACACTCGCCCCCGTCAGATGATGTGGATTTCGCCCGGTTCGCTTCTGTCTCTTTCTCACACCGCAACTGGAACACGAAAAAGGCGTCCTTATGGAGCCTCTTGAGAAAACGAATCGGCCTCCTAGGGAGAAGTGTTTTCTTTCAGCCTCTGGTTTTGTGAATGGCATCATTCACGCGGAGACAGGTGGAGCAGATTCTCCAACATAAGCTGTACAAAATAGACAAGATTATTGAATCGGGGAAAGGCGGCGTCTCATCCGGAGTGCGAAGGAGTCACCTGAGCCAGTCCTGACGGGAATTCTCGCTCCTGGAGGAATTGTTTGTTTTCATTGTTTTGGATACAGAGCGGTTTTAAAAATGGCGTGAGCCACAAATAGATAGTTTGCCTTCCATCATTAGAGTGTGTGGGTGCATCTGTGTGTGTGTGTGTGTGTGTGTGAGCGTACAGTCTAGTCCGGAGGTTCTCAAAGTGGACATCATAAGACACAGAAGGGGTCATGAGACGATCTCCATAAATCTAATATAACTCAAAGATGACAATGAATTGGTAATTTGACAATTTTGAAGGTTCCAGAAGTTATGGCTGACTAAGGGATGAATCTCCTCACACATCAGCAGAACATTGGGATCTTCTAACAGTGTTCACAGGGAGGGAGGTGACTTATTTGGGGTACCAAAACAAACATACTTATTGAAGTAAAAATCCTAGTAACATAGATAAAGGACTTTAAAATCATGCATTCATTCATTCAGTATCTTTACTCCTGCATTCATCACAAGGACACAAATAGAGACATGCGGCCGTTCACTCACTCATTCACACGTCATGTTAAAGACAAACACCCGTGCACTCTGGCATTCACGCGTCATATCGATACAACCAACATTCATCCTGTCATTTAAACATCGTATAGAGCTGGTCACTAAATCATTCACATGTCATATTTACATATAACCGCTCAGCCTCTCATTCACATGTCATACAGCCATTCACCCTGTCATTTATTTGTCATGTAGAGACATCATCATCTCGTTCACGCATTTTATAGAGAAATATTCTCATTCTCATTCACACGTCTGGGCAATTCAGGCATTCCACTGAACCGCCTGTATGTTTTTTTAATTGTGGGAGGAACCCGATGAACCCAGATGAACCTCACGCAGTCACGGGGAAAACATGGAAACGCCACCCAAAAAAGGCCACATGTGTCAAAAAATAAAATTTGGTGTTTTTTTAATTTTCTTCAAATGTTACGGTTAAATAATAATGAAGCATATATTGCAGTGTCATGACTGTTTGTTGAAATATCCCTGTAAATGAGCCGTTCTCCACGCAGCTGTCGTTTTCCCAAACAAGCTGTGTGATTCACTGCCCTAAATTTAACTTAATTTCACACAAAACAAGGCCTCATTTTCCTCCTGCCGCCTCTCCGGAGGCAAAAAAATACTCTCATGAGATGTTATTTTAACCACACCAGTAGGCGAAGGGTCGCGGGTCTTACGGCACCGTCGATACACTCGGCTCCGGGGCACCTGACGCCTCCTCTCCGCTGTCGCAGGTCATGAGTTTCCCTTCAGCATCCAGATGAGCCACGTGAGGCAAACGCTGACTCCGGGAGGCCCGGCTGCGGACAAGCAGCGGGCGCAGCTGCAGACGGAGCAGCTGCAGGCGTCCAAGCACTGCCAGTTCATCATGAAGCCACGGCCCTTGGAGGCACTTCAGCAGCCGGCGACATCCGGTGAGGGCGGCGGTAACTCCCCTCATCATGGCAAGGCCTCTAGTCAAAATTGTTGGAGTTTAGATAGAAGCGGGCGATTGACTGTCGATCCCTGAAGGGAGCAACCTAAATGTCTAATTTCCTCTTGTAACGTTATCTTGTAATAACACGTCGAGCTGCGAGGTGTTCCATAAAATACTCTGTCTGACTCGCTGTGGGGTCTTTTGCAGAACTGCCCCAGAAAACCTTCAAAAGGAGGCGTTCGCTCATCGCTTGGGCCTTCTGGCGCGGCTCCTCCTCACAGCTTAGCGACTTCACCCTCGCCAGCGCGGCGCGCGGCTGCTTATTCAACCAGCCGCTGGCTGCCGTCTGTATCGAGGACGCGCTACCGAAGCCCGTGATGGTAAGAACCCCGTCACCTGACCCCCGGAACCGGTTACGGATCATAATATAGTTCCAATATCAATATAACTGCTGATATTCCATGCATACTGACACCCCGCCAGATATGATAAGATAGATTTTATTGACGGGGAAATTCAATTGTAATTCAATAAATAAATGAATATATAAATATATATAAATAATTATAAATAAATAATTTATAAATAAAATGATTTCACAGATGGGAGTTGTGGTCACAAAAAGGTTTTTTTTGTTATGCCTGTAAGCAGCGTCGATACCGTGCTGCATTCAAAGACATGTTTTTGTGTTTATGGACGTCCCGCTGTTTCAGTTTGGTCCCCGACCTTCAAAATCTATGGTCAAGCCTGTTGTTACATAAGATGATTTAGGATGGAACAAATTCATGTTTCCTCGCCGTCTGTCTGCCTCGCCCCCGCCAGGACATGCTGACATTTTTGTACCATGAGGGTCCCTGGACGAGGGGGATTTTCCGGCGCCCGGCGGGTGCTCGCGCTGTCCGCGAGCTGAGGGACTCGCTGGACGGCGGGGGTTTCCAACTGCCTCTGACACGTGACCACATCTTCATCATTGCCGGAGTTTTCAAGGTGCGTGTTTATACCTGGCGAGCGGGTGCGGCCAGAAAGCCCGCTGCCATCACGCCAACGCGCCTCATCACCCGATTGACCCACATCTGCCAGTTCATATTTAATCAGCTTTCCGGCGGCTCTGCCGGTGACACGCCATCCTGCCGCGCTGGCAGGACAAAGTGTTCATAACGCGGGAGCCTCCGCCGCTTCGTCACCTTAATCTGATGGTAATCTCATATCATCTGGAGGGATGATGGAGAGCTTCTCTGCCTGGACTGTGTAAACACGCCAGCGACCGTTGTTGGTTAATTGCAGGAATTAGCATTTGGTCATGAATATTGCCTTCATCCTGTTCTGCCGACGTAGACGAACACTGTCTCTTTCGCATTTCAGACGGTTAATGGAACTTCTCCCATGTAACGTCTAGTCATGATCCTGTCCTAGGATTTTTTGCGGAGCATCCCGGGCAGCCTGCTGTGCTCCGAGCTCCACCAGGAATGGATGGAGGTGCTGGAGGATGAGGAGGAGGAGGAAGAGCAGCTCCAAGACGTGCAGAGGTGTGTGTGAAATTACAGATTAAAACACGCCAGCCGGCAGCCTGTGAGTCAAACCGGGATTCTCCGTCCGCAGGATGATCGGTCGGCTGCCCAAGCAGAACACCCTGCTGCTGCGCTACCTGCTGGCCGTGCTGCACGCTATCCGGGGCAACGCCCAGGAAAACCAGATGACGAGCTTCAATTTGGCGGTGTGCATCGCGCCCAGCATGCTCTGGCCTCCCGGGGCGCCGTCCAGCCCGGAGGTGGAGGGGCAGGGGACCAAGAGGGTCGGTCATTTTAGATCCCGAATTTTCCAGAAAATATCCCTCTAAGCTGCATTCCCTGAGTTTGACTTTCGAAGCTTTGAGTTTGTGGCACGGGCATACGTAACCAGAGTGGCTTTCTGGGTTGCTGAAGCCGGGTTTGTCCCTGCAGGTGTGCGAGCTGGTGAAGTTCATGATCGAACACTGCGAGCAGATCCTAGGAGAGGAACCGTCCTCCTTGTTTGGATGCCCCCCGCAGAGACTTCACACCGAGGAGATCAAATCAGGTACCTGTACCTCCGGTTGCCCGGAGGCGATGCTCAACTGCAAATAGAAAGACATGCTGGACTTCAGAGGAGCTCCTCTGGAAGGGAATTGAATTCAGATGAGACACAATCAGTCAGAGAAGATGCTTGAAATCATAGAGTTTAAGGGTAAACATTTGAATGTTGTCCAGTGACCTGGTCTGATCCATGAATGGATTGTGGGCCTGCACGCAGGCCTACACTCAGGGTTGTGGAGGCGGAACCTATCCTAGCTGTCATTGGGCAAGCGGCAGGGCTCACCAGGACCAATCACAGGGCCACAGACCCCAGCCTCTCATTCACATGTCCTATAGAGATACAATCATTCACTCCCTCATTCACATGCCATTTAGTGAGATTTAACTATTCACCCTCTCATTCACATGTCATGGGCATATACAACCGTTCATTCTGTCATTCACACATGTCCTGATAACAGTGTTTTCCTTCCCCTCAGACCCCTGGATGGATCCCCTGACAGATTCCTCCTACGACAGTCTGGAGAACGAGTTGGACACCAGCAGCGGGGGTTCCCCGGGCATCTGCAACAGGAGAGCTCTTCACGGCAAACCGCGACACGGCAGCCTGGATTCCGTCCTCACCGTCAGCGACTGCGAACAGGACACCGACCCCGACACGCAGCAACTCGACCTCTACCGGTACGGGAGATCGGCGGGAGGGAGGCGTCAGCCGGACCCTTCCCGACCCCACCGGGACGTCCCGGCCTCGGACGCCTCCCTGTGCCCCGACGCCTGGCACGGCCAGCGGCGGCGCTCCGAGCCCGTGTTGAAATACGTGACTAAGTTTCAGCCGTGTTGCTCGGAAAGTGCCGAAGGCCTCGCTGGAGGCCAGCAGCTTCCCGCACTCGTTGCCACACAATCCAGGAGGGGCAGGTCTGGGGAGACCCGGCGGTCAGCGGCCCTGGAGGTCAGCTCCCCCAGCCTCTCCTCCAACCCTTGCTCCCCCGCACCCACCTGCTCTTCTCTGGACTCTCTGGACTCCCTCAGCAGCGACAGACCCTCCACCACCAGGCAGGGACTTCACCCAACCGCCTCCGTCCCCTCAATGTCCTCCATCATGGACAAGCAAACCTCTCTGAGGGATTTGCCACCCAAAGAGCCCCCCAGCAATCGGGCAACTCTGAGAGGCTGCATTGGCCTCCACCCCAATTCCTGGCTGAAGAAAGACCGGAGACTGTCATTGACCCAAGAAGACAACTTGGAAAAGGAGGAGTCCAACAAGCCGGGGGTGAGTAAGACCTGACGAGTTTATTTGGAGCCAAGAGGTTTGTGTTCTTTAAAAGGGGGTAAACCAGATGATCTATCAGCCACGCCTTCAACATCCGCTCCATCTTTGGTGCACTATCTTCAAAACAGCAAGGCTGCTTTTTGCTTTGATTATTTTTGCAGTCCCGGCTACTGACAGCAGCTATAGAAATGCTAATTCCGCTGTAAGATGCAAAACGTAGTTTGCGTTTTTCAAGTTTTTGGTCCATCTGAGACCGAGACCAAACAAAGTCCAACAGGGAGTCGGACAACAGGGAGTCAAATAATCTAAATCAAATAAAGTACCAGAATAGAAGGCCCTTCTAATCAATTAGCTTGTGACGTTAAACAGTAGCAACGCTCTCTGCTCTGATGAACAACGTCTCCAAACCCGTGCAGAACATCATTGCAGCTGCTGTCCGGCTATTTAACACCCAGCCCTGCTCTCAGTAGACCTCCTTTCATTCACCCAGCACCCAATAGTTGCCACTTTTGCAGATGATTATACTTGTTATACATTGTTTATATTCTTTATTTTCTGTCTTTATATATTTTTTCCTGATATTCCGCTGACATCTTACTGCTTTTACATTATTAGCTACCTCTACAGCACTATCCACTTTCTGTGAGGAGGATGGATAAAATCAGGGATGAGTTCATCAGAGGGACAGGGCACGTTAGATGTTTTGGAGATAAAGTCAGACTGAGATAGTTTGGACATGGACAGAGGAGGGATATATCGGTAGAAGTGCATCTTTCATAGCGTCCATATGAAATATTAAAATTAGGGATGAAAAGAATCGAATGTCAGAGGTCACATGAATTATCTGCTGATTCAGGTTTGTGTTTTGTCTTCAGCTGGTTTTGGTCCACTTGTGTTGCTTCCTAGATTCTGGTACAGGCGTTCAAGATGTTTGCGCTCGGATTCCGAGTCACCGCTGGAATTCTTGTCATTTCTCCGAGCAGGGAGGACCCGCTGAGAAAACATCCGCCGTGAGGAAACGAGTGCCTGAGAAGGAAAGCGGTGGCGATCGGGGAGGAAAACTTGCGAACCCTAAAGCCTCCAAAGAAGCCGGAGGTCACGTCAAGGTGAAACCTGACCAGGAGACCCAGAAATTACACCCGAAAAAGGACACGCCGTCCCATCACCGCTCCACTGGAAGCCTTCAGCTCCCCGTGGCCGCCTGGTTCCAGGCTTCAGACTCACATCTCCACGCCGGTAATGGTGGCGATGTCACCGGGAGGGAAGGCGCGACGGGTCAGGGGAAGCAGCTGTCGCCATCTTTGTTTTACAAGCATGGAGCGTCTCTGTCCCTGTTCAAGAGACGCAAGTCCCAGTCTGCCGAGGCGACGTTCAACGCCAGGCTCTACCAGCGGCGGCGGTCGGAGCCCGGGCACCAGGCGGCGGACCGAGCTGCGACAGCGACCCGGGCACGGCTGCCTAGCGACCCCGGACTGAAAGTCTCTGAGGTGGAACCCCAGGGAGAAACCGCTGAGCCACGCTTCTGCCTCTCGCCCCACGCCACTAAAGCCGTGAGGGACTACTTTTCGGCTCATCCGCACAGCAACCCCAAGAGCGGCCAGCAGGTGGCGCTGGCCCTGGTGGACACTCGCAGAGAGTGGATGAAGAGATGCAGCGATCCCGGCGTGGAGGCTGACCTCGAGCAGCTTCTGTTCGCAGAAGAATCCTATGTGTGATATTGAGCCCGAACCGTCGCTAGAAATATACGGCCGTGCTTTTAAAAAGTGAATATTTAAAAAAAACCCTTCATTCATTCCAAGGCATTTTATTTGGCACTTAACAGAACGGGATGGATTTCTGTTCAAATGAAACGAAACGGGCAGTTTAAAGTGTCACGCATTGTCATTTTTGTGTCTTAGTACACAAATGTTTTGGTATCAGATGTCAAAGAGTAACTCGACAGACATAGATGATGTTTTAGAAGTATTTCAGGCCAAAGTTTAAAAAAAAAAAAACCCTGCCAATCTAAGACACCTGGTGTTGCCTTTCTTCACTGTGAATCACCAGGGGTTTCTGAAAGTCCCTTCTGCGCCATTTGAGTCGAATTTAACTCGAAACTCCACGTTGTGGACAAACAAACAGATAGTGGGCAACACTATGTATTTCTAATAAAACAAAATAAAATAAGATAAAAAAAACTAAAAGCTTCGCAAAAAGCAAAGTTTCTCTCGACAAAATGGACACAAACATGGCTCTGAATAAATTGTTACAACGCCGTGGTTACTTGTGCATTGGTCGTGGAAGTTATACTGTTAAACCCTTGTTTCGATAAAAAAAAAAGTAATTTAAACATGATCACTAATTTGTTTTAGTTGCCACATTAGTTGCTCTCTGTTAAGAGGCATAAAAAAGCTGAATTCCGTCTGTTTAGTTTTTTAGATGACATGTTGTCATTTTACAGGGAGCAACACAACAATAAATAATCAACATCCTTATTTGGCTGTAAATTTAAAACCGATTTATTGCCAAGATCGACGTGTGGCTTCATTTAATGTGTTTTTTGATAAGCATTACTTGTATTGGATTATGTGAAAAAGTGTAGAGGCTATTTTGTATATTTTTAGACATGACGATGACATGATGGCAGCCACGTCCTGTGATAGTAATTTTACCTTTGCTTTTAGACACGCGGTCTTCGGTGTTGCAAACATTTCCGTAATCTATAGTTCGGCCATAAATCTGAGACTGATGTTTCGACATCTGCAAACATACGTACACGTAGTTTGTGTTTTAGATTTACATCTCCACTCCACTGATTGTGTTTAATTTGTTGTAAAATAGTTGACTTTTCTCAAAAGTCTGTCTTGACTCTCTTGTTCTGGTGGATTCATACCCCTCGAGGGGAAACTGGTTTTTCGCTTTGCATTGCGCTTTATATTTTACGCAGCTTGAAACTTTAAAAATAGGCAAAATGTTGTCTCTGCCCACTTTCTGTGTGTTCAGACACTGTTAATGAACCTGTAAATAAAAAGGAAGAAACAGACAGGTATTTGATTTTGTGACCTTTGTCTTTTTCCTCCACGAAAAAGGAGACAATTCAAAATATTAGAATGAGGATTTCTTTTTATTACATAATTTTGTTTCCACTGTGCTCTCATATATAATATGTATGACTATAAGGGTATGCGCTCTACCTATTTACAATCATGATGAAATTATAGAGTTACATGAGAATCAGATCGGCTCAATGGCAGAATGTGCACATACGTGGCACAATTAAAAAAAGAAGGAAAGAAAAAGTGTAGGGTTGTTAACATCGGCACAATCTCCCCGGCGTTTGCATTGGTTCACCTTTTGGTCTTGAGCTGTCGACGCTGACGTTCTGTTTCTCCTCCCGTTTCATTTGATGAATTCATAAAAAGTGAAAAGGCGGAATCTCACACAATTTAGATTTGGCGTTTCAAAGCGCCCGATGGGGCCGGAGGAGTCGACTCTATGCTTCGGCACTTATCGGCGGAGGGCGAGGCCACGGCACGATGTCCGAGGGTTAATGAGACGATCTGCACGGATGACCTGCCCGATCCATGGTGATTAAAATGTAAAGTCCTTAAAAGTCTGTCAACGATAAAGATCAGTTTTGTCTATGATTACACATCTGAATTACATCCTAAGGATTCCTCGCTAACCAGGCAAAATTCTCTCATCTGAAACGTTGTCTTTTGCAAAACTCGCCATTATGTTTTGGCTCTACTGTTGAACTGGAAAGGATGTGGCTGAATGCCTTTTTTTTGTTTTGGTTTTTTTTTTTTGTCGTGTGTTAGGAGTTGGTGCGTGTTCGTCCCGTGTTAGATGGCTCTGGCGGTGTGGCAGAGCGGCCGAGCGGCTCCGGCAGCGGCGACGGATGTTCACCTCCTGCTTTCTCCTGGGAGCCTCGCTTCTGACCGAGAGCAGCACCTTACACCCCGCACTTGTCGGCTGCACGCCTGCTGTTAGGAGGACCCGTCCTGGCTTTGTCGGATGTCTGCTACACTTTCTGGGACTCGGGCCACCACGCCTTCCAGAGACTTCGTCAAGCAGATCTGGCAACCCAAGCGAGACCTGGAGGGGGGTAGAATAACAGGTTGCACTTTCATCTGGAGGAGCAAAGTCTTCGTTTGTCAAAAAGAAAGCTTAAATGAATGCATGCTGAATGATTCAGTGTCATTTGAGTTTTAGGCAATGTCATATAATGTTACACTTTCATGATGGACTTGCAGAGCAGCGACACGTGGTGGGAAACTAAAAGCGACCAGTTCTCACGGTCAATTTTTGATGGTAAGGTTTTCATTATCAAACCCCATGATAACAACAACAATAATAACAATAATAATAATAATAATAATACAGAGAGTACAAAAAAGAAGTCTCCACAAGGGTTGACGGATGATGTGTTTACGCTCCGGGGGCGTTTGGAGGGAGCGGCTCGGTTAGGCTTTTGTGATTAAGTGATCAACCCTGACAAGTCTCATTATCTCCTCAAAGTGTCCCGTCAGCATCGCGTAGCCATGGAGACCACATTCATAGAAAACAAATGACTGGCAGATCATCGACAGGTTGACTGTTTGTTTTCCCATGAAAACAACCAACTAATCTATGTTAGTGCGTGGAGCTTCAAGGTGCAATATATGGAACGCTCAAACCAAAGAGGTTTGTATGTATTAAATATATTATACACAAAAAAATGGCCATAACTTTTTGTATACATTCAGCTTAATATGATCAACGGAGTTTGTGAATTATTGGGACTTCTTTTAGGCTACCTTTTTATAGCATCTTCTGCAATATTTTGGACGTTTTGGATTTCTCCTACTCTAAAGCAGATCAGTAAACATTATTCCACTGACCTTACAACAAACTGCAGCTTTATGTCTGCCCCCACTTATGACCCATCACAACATTCTGACTGTACAGTCTTAGATCCACCAAAGTTTTGCTGCAGGACCAGACACATTCATGGCAAACAGTGACCTTGCATGTTCGTGAAAGTATATGTAAGTGCGTCTTACGTGTCGGACAGCCCATAGGCTAAGTCAAGCATGTCCATCTCCTCGTCTGTGATGGGCCCCAGTTTCTTGTAGACCTCCTCCTCAAAGATCAAATGGCACGTGGAACACGCCAGCGTTCCCTCACACGCTCCTACGGCCACAAACACAAAATTATATCTGACAAGCCAGACTGGAGTTCGCTTTGAATTTGCGACAAACTACTTTTAAGATTTTTGACTCTTCCTATGGATGCCACGCACCGAAGCCATCGAAATCCAGATCTTCGTTGATGACGACATCTAGCAAAGAGTCTCCTGGGGAGCCCTTCACTGTGATCTTCTCCCCGTCTCTGTTGATGAAGTGGACGGTCACCTTGTTGTCTGACCTGAAAAGCACGGGTGAGTTAATAAATCACTGAACCAAGCTCTGATTCACATCGGAGAATTAAAAATATGACACTATTTGGAGATGGTATCTGTCTTTAAGAACGTCCCAACCATTGTTTCCCAGTCATCTTTCTACCTTCTGGGACTTGTAGCACTCTTTGCCTTGCTTTTACTGTCATCTTGTGGTTAAATGCAGGTCGTTACACTTAAATGAAAATCTGCATCGCTCACTTCAGTTCACGGATCCAACTCGGTCATCGGCTGTTCCTCGGACTCCAATGACCGCATTTCCAGCACCAGGAAACCTTTGTATATATCCAAAGTTTGGAACTTACCTGTTTTTTAAAACTTAGATTTACTTTCTTCCTTCTTATCGTTTCATTTACGGGTTCAGTGTGATGATATAGTGTTCATCGGGCTTGACTTGATCATCTAGCAAATAGTCCAGTCACTTTCAAATGAAAGTCTAAACTTCTTCGGTTCGTTCATGTTTAGGACCCCAGCCACATTTTTGTGAATGAGAACATGGTTATCCTAAGTGGTGCATTATATTCTCACAGTTGACTAAAAAGTGCAGAATGTTTTGTTCTCCGTTTTCATCGGATTAATGATTGAATGGCGGCTTGAGGCCACAGAGGAGGAGGGTTAGCTTCAGCCACAGAATCTTTACTGTTTTAATCCTGTTTAAAGCCTTCCAAAGCATTAAAATGACGGCTTTCCTAAACGCTCCTGACATTTTCACATGAAAACCTCATCTTGATCTACTGATCTGTTGGTTTCTCAAAAATTGAAAGCTCACAGCCAAATTATTCTATCCCCCTCACATTTTATACGCTCTGGATTTTAGTATGTTGTGGTGCAGTGAGTGAATCATAATCTAAAAACCCTGTAAGGTTACTTTATTTCAGGAACCCTCTGACAAGAACTTAAATTAATAAATTACACATGTATATACTATAGTAATGTGGAATATTAATATATTACTGAATTACATTGTAATCTATTTTTTGTATTGTGCATAATGTTTTTTGGTTCGTCTTAGTTTACCTTTACATCAGTACAAGAGGTAACTGTGACTGCAAAACAAAGCTTAAGCCCTGTATATGTGAACCTACGTGGCTAATAAAGCTGAACCTGATCTCCCTGATATACGATTATCATAACTCAGGAACTCAACGAACTTGGAAAAGAAAAATGAGAATGACTGAAAAGTGTAATCGGATTATCTGCCCTTATCACTCTCCATCTCCTGTCCTTCACGACCTTTTGAGATGGAAATATGCAGCTTCAGAAGCGAAAGCATGAACCTGAAGGCCTCAATCCCCCTCTTTGCTGCAGCTCCACCGTCATGTGGTTTTAACTTAAGTAGTGCGAGGATATAGTGAAAAAACTAAACTCTGGATGATGATTTTTCTCACCTGCACCAGCAGAGATTCAACAGGGTTTCCTTAGGAAGCGTATGTGTATCAACGTGTACATGCCTAGAGATGAGGGGAATGTGGACTATAGGAATGAGATGCAAAGCCAGGTGTGTAATGTGTCTAAAACAGTAATTTTGATAGGTTATAAACTCCTTGTGATGGAGTCAAAGCCTGGTTCCAGTCGGCAAGCATGGAGAGGCTCTGAGGACAAATCTGAAATGTGGAACCTGAGCGATTGTGCAAACCAGGCCGCTGTTTGGCCGGGGGGAAGATAGCCTGGGGGTCAAAGCCTCGCAGCACAGCAAGGATGGATCATCCCAACCCTTGCGGGCATGTTGAGGTTAGAAATGCATGTCGAAACACTACCGGTGTCTGCAGGTTGGCACAGATAAGGGACGCAACTCACTCGGAAAGGCTCGTATTTTCATAAAAGAGCCGGAAGTTACCTTTAACATAATCTAGGATTCACATCTATCTAAAAGAGAACATCTCTGTTATGTTCCATCCAAGCACAACAAACAAACGCTTTCCAATCGATCACCTCAATAAAAACCGATCCAAAGCTAAACACTTAAATGTCCACACATGTCCCGGAACTGATTTTTTAACAATCAAACACACGATTTACCCACTACGTACATTTCCAGAAATCCATACACGAATGGTGAAAACTTTCGGCTACATACACAGGGAGCTAACAAGTTCACTTTAAATATCAGTACTAGCTTAAGCTTCAACAACTAGCTTCAACTGCGTTGTTTAACTTAAGACATTGAGCATTACTCCAGATGTTCATCACGGAATCCAGGCGCGTTTTGACAAGGTGACACAATTTAACCGGTTATGAGTTTTGAGTTCGGCATGTTTAGTGGGCGAGAGCCAAAACCGGAGGGGTTTAAATCAAGCCTTTCTGGCACAGAGTCCTACCTGAGCGGTTGTGTGCTGCTGGTGAAACTCCTCCGGCCGGTAAGCCAAGCGCCTGAAGTTACAGCAGCCGCCGTCCTGCGCGAATACTCTCGTAACCTTAAATGAACTATTCCTCTCAACGCAGTCACTAAAGCCATTTTAAAACACGGGGAACAATTATGGAGGGGGGGATAAAACGGAGAACGGAGAAGGTTGTCGACTTCCCTCACGAAGACCGTCTGAGGGACACTGCAGTTGATGTTGGTTGACTTAGCACCGCCGCGCTAGCTAGCTAGCTAGCTAGCTTTCTTGTAGCTACGACAAGTCACTCTGTCACTGTCACGCTTATTGCGTAACCAACCTTCGGCAGCTGCGCGTCCGACACGCCGAACCCGAAACCCTGCGCGGTGACGTGCCGTTGTCACTTCAAATAAACAACGGGGTTCATTCTCCCGAGCGGTTTCACGCCGCATCAATAACCGTGTTAATGTCTGACATATACGTAACAGTTGCCTTCAAGTGCCGCCGGTCATGTTATTATCGATGTACGTTACGATCGCCAAGGAGAAATACTAGAGTTTATTTTTGGTGTGTAGCTGTTAACACACAACTTGAAAGCTTCAAACATCTGTTGACAGATTTCTAATTCTATAGATGAAAAGCACATGAATTTAACTCCCATTTATATGTATATTTTGTTGTACGTCTTTACTCTGATAAAGCAAAATCATAATTACACCTGTTTTATTTTTGAAATTCAATTAGTTATTCGAGGCGCAACTTTAACACTATTTCAATCAAACTTTCACCAACTTTAACTACATTTTCTGTTTGCACGTAAAAGCACCACGTGACGTACTATTACCTCCAGGAATGCAGCCAATGATAAGTAAGAACTGCCACGATCACCATCCAATCGTTGGACAAACCGGAAGTGTTCGGGTCACCCTAGAAAAGCATTGCTTTAAGAAAAAAGGAGAAACAGTGCATTTATGTCTCGTAAACAAAATCGTTTTATTGGCATGTCGCTCGAAAACAAGTGTCAAAGAAATCAAATCAAATATCACTTTATATTGTTCATTTTACACTCTTGTACTTTTAATCACAATCGTTTTTTCGAAATTCTATTGCTTTTTTCCACTTTTTACGACACAGGTTATTATCCACGTGTTACCCCTTTCAGTCTTGTCTCAGGGAATCGGTCCAGGAAACAGATCTCTGTAAAATAATAGACAGCTTAAACAAGTGCTATTCTGATTATTTTGGAAATCAATGCATGAAGAAGGAAACAGTTGAAAAAATAAACCAAAACACACTCACATATATTTATTACCTCTAACTGAGGTCTATTCAGTTGGTGGAAATTCTATTTAATTAAACTATACATCATACCTCATCGATGAGGAAATTTGTCACAGGTAGCCCAAAACAAGTATATATACAGTATACATATGTGGAAAGAAAACAAACCATTAAAATTTCTTACATAACAAATGTCAGAACAAATTGCCATTTTTCCTCTATATCTGGGGCAGCTTTGACAACAGTAATTGATTAGATAATATCAATGAATTATGAATTAATGTGTGGGACTGTGCTGGATTCACCTTTACAGAGGTGCAGCTTAAAAGTAAACGTATTTCCATGAGCTGGATTTACAAACCACTCCTCTGGGTGGGCTTTGGATCATTTCTTTGAAATTGCATCAAAGTCCCTAGTGCACTCTATCAAGGTCATTAAGACCTTCACATCCTTTTTATCCCACGCAAAAGCATCACAGGGGGTGATGGAGTGGGCTGGGGTTATACCAGATATATCCTTGATGTGCTGGCTGTAGTTTACTTTTCCGTTCTTACGCTGAATTTGTTATGGTCAAAGTAACAAATGTTTTTTAAAGAGCCTTATTTATGGTTCCGTCACAGGAATTAATAGCACTGCTTGTGATTGTTTATTTCACGTTTTTTCCCCGATTGTACTGTGTTAGGCTACTTTCATTTTTCCACTGCAATTATTACTTTTAAAATACACATTGAATTCATTAATTGCTACTATTTATAAAAAAAGATCTTTTTTATTATCAGTTTTCCATACTTTGCATCAGCAATAAATAAATAAACACAGTGATTTGATCACGATTTAAATGTTTCCGCAAAAATAGCACAAATGCATCAGTGTCACTGTGACACCTTGCACCATGTTTCTATACTTAATTGAATAAACTACCCCAGGGGTGGGCAAACTACGGCCCACGGGCCACATCCGGCCCGTCGGTCTTTTTAATCTGGCCCGCCAAAGATTGGTACAGAATTCATAATTGATGTGAATGATTGGATCAATGAATGTGGGAGGTCAAACAGGAGATTATTTCATTTTTGGAGCTACTTGAGAACACTTCAGAATTTTCCTGAGCTGAATGACACAGATTGGCTTTGTGATTTAGCCTTAACTGTGGACATACCGACACACATGAATAAGCTGGACGTGAAGCTACAAGGGAAAAACCGTCTTGTGCATGAAATGCAAGCAAGAGCCTTCAGAGCCTTCAAAACCAAGCTGGTTTTATTTTCAAAGCAAATGTCAGACAATGTTCAGAAAAATGTCAAACGAGTCTGATATGTACTGTTAACAAATGCATTTTTTTTTATATGTATCATATCTTGTGCTGGCCTGTCTGTCAAATTTTAAAAGTCAATGCAGCCCCTGAGCCAAAAAGTTTGCCCACTCCTGAACTACCCGAATCACAATTTAATCCTCAGCAACTCTCAGCTGATCCACCACCATCAGCCCACCTGTGGAATCTCCTGTTCACATAAACAAATATTGATTGAGCTGCACTCCATTAAACCCGTTCACCTCAGCGCATCTTCAGAACCTGAACCTCCTGTGAATGGTGGCTTTGTTTGGCTACTTTACATCACACATGAACAATCACAGGGCGCTATGACAAACCTCGAGGGTAAAGTACATCGACAGGAAGATGAAGATTAATCAGTAATCTATTCAATGTCGATACCTTGTATTGGTCGGTTTGGAGTTTATGACTGAGGAGACCACCTATTTCTGAGGGCCCATTAGTATCCAGGTGGCTCACTGATCACAGGTGCAGGCTCAGGTAAGCAACACATACGGGTGAACCAAGGGTGTGCACGTCTCAGGACAGAAGAAACAACTAAAAGCTGCAAAGGTCACGCACACAGCTGATGTGAGATCACGGAATCAGAGGCAGATTCGAAAAAAAAATTACAGAATTAAAATCTATTTGGTATTTCCAGGATGTTAAGATCAGTGCTGCTGCTCCTGGCGGTCTCAGGTAAGATCGGATACTTTCAGCACAGAAAACCGGTTATGCTTTATTTTACCATTTTTTTTCAGCTTGATAAAGTTTGAACTTTGACAAGAAGCCTTTTATTTTGTAATTGATAGCATCACAATGTTTATCTTTATTTAAGAAATTACACATTTTCAAGGGGTCTGACCCCTTTCTTCATGATAAAAAGCCTATATCCACATTCTACATAACATTTCATATAATTGAAATTGTCATGTGTCTTCACCAGGTACGCATTGCAAAAGTAGATATTGAATTTCCGAAAACAAGTCATGGAATAAACAAGGAACATGTGATGTTTAGCAGAATGAAGACAGATACGAGGGGAAGAAAGCAGGCTCATTTAATTAATGTTCTTTTATTATCTTACATAAACACTTATGTGGAGTCATAACCAAGTGTGGTCATGTGCTCTGACGTGACAACTGCTGAATACAGTAATATTAATTGGGTTAGGGAAATCACAATGTCAATAACTGCACTGCTGTTCATTTTATTTTATGGTGTTATCTTACGCAATCAAGCCGTAGTTGGGTACTTGTCTAACACAGCAGTTGATATTCAGAACTTAGATTCAAGGCTGATTCTCGGGTTTATCTTTCTGGCACTGTGACAGCATCTGTATCACAACAAGCTGGATGTGTTCAGATTTGTATCACTGAATGCTTTCAGATGTGATACTTTTTCTCCCTCGTATAACCCCATCTCCTTCCAGGCCTTCACGCCGGGCCAATCGGAGCCCCCGGAGGTTTGCATGAGCTGTCGGCAGACTCCCACTCACCTGATGGCTTTCAGCAGGGCACTGAAAACTTCCATGGCCTTCAGTCTGTTCCCATCAGTTTCCGTCAAGGTACCAAGCTTTTCGGAAGAGTAGAAGTTGACCTCGACACGGGCCTGCTGCCGGAAAGCATCAGTGAGCAGCTGGACGGGAGGGAGGGTAAGTGGGGATGCACAAAAGAGCGGTTAGTCTCAGCTTGTTAAATTATAAAATGTGTTGTGTAGTCAGGCCAAACCCATAGAATGCATTTCATCTAATATTCCTTAACCCAACATTCTTTTACTCTGGGTTTGGTTCAATGAGTTCAGTACAAAGAATCAAAGAATCTGTAGAATCAATATTGTTTACATTTAAAGCACATAGTGACTAAATGTGAATATGTCATGTACCCTCTGTTTCAGTCCAGGCTGATGTTCCGGCCCAGAAGAATGGGGGTGGTTGGGTTCGAGTCGAGGAACCATCCATTTCTCAGCTCCCTGATGGTTTCAGACAGGGAACCGAACCTTTCATGGCAATTCCTGATGGTTTCAGGCAGGGAACCGAACCCTTTATGTCTATCCCTGAGGGTTTCAGGCAGGGAACCGAACCCTTTATGTCCATTCCTGAAGGTTTCAGGCAGGGAACCGAACCCTTTATGTCCATCCCTGAAGGTTTCAGGCAGGGAACCGAACCCTTGCCGTCCATTCCAGATGTTGCCGGCCAGAGAACTGAACACGTCAATTCAATTTCGGATAGTCCCATGCTGAAAACTGAACCTTTTCCATTCCTCCCTGATGGTTTCAGACAGGGAACAGAACCTTTTATGGCAATTCCTGAAGGTTTCAGACAGGGAACAGAACCTTTTATGGCAATTCCTGAAGGTTTCAGACAGGGAACAGAACCTTTTATGGCAATTCCTGAAGGTTTCAGACAGGGAACCGAACCTTTTATGTCCATCCCTGAAGGTTTCAGGCAGGGAACTGAACCATTTATGTCTATTCCAGATGGCTTCAGACAGGGAACTGAACCTCTAATTTCAATCCAAAATGACTATAGACAGGAAAAAGGACCCATGAAGGATATTCAAGATGGTCTAGAGGACTATAAAGAAGGAACAGACTCATCTCTCCAACTTCTAGAAGGGTTCAGAGAGGCAACTGACCCTTCTGGATCCAGACTTCAAGCTTTAACTGTATCCTGTAAGGGAGAGGTTATCAATGGAAAGTGTTACGAGTTCAACCCCACGCCATTGTCCTTCAGGGAAGCACAGGTGAGGAGAAGTCCAACACTTACCTGGACAAGTACAGATGTCAAAATTCACCTCCAATGACGAGGCAAAAGTGGCTTTTTGAACTTTGCAAAAGAATTTAACAAGCACAGCTCGATTTCTCGTCTCCTGCCTGCAGGACTTGTGCGGAGCCCTCGCGCCGGATGCCGTGCTCGCATCTGTGACAAATGATGATCTGCATTCCCGTTTGGCATCCCTGGTGACCAACGGCGGGGAGAGGAGCCCTCCACTGACGTGGCTGGGAGGCATGGTCAAGGCAAGTTCATGAAGAGGCTAGATTGTTTTTTTCTAATTTTCTATTTTTAATTTTCACTGATGGAGAAGAGTGACAGCATTATCCCCGAACAAAAGAAAATCATCACAAACTAATTCTCAGTCCTATTCAAATGTTTCAATGGTAGAATAACAGTTCATCCCAGAGTTTCAAGTGTGGGTGTTAAAGTGTGTGGCAGTGACTCCAGTTTCAACAGATATGTTATCACCAGTACAGATAGTATTATTCTTACCTTGGTGAAAACTTGACCTTTGACCTTTGACTTGAAAAATGTCCCACATAAGTGTCGGAGTACGTGAGGTTCAAAAATACGTATGTTTACAATTTGGGATTTTTTTTTTAATGTGCGGGAGGTGTCATGAACAATGAAAGAACGTTGCTTTTCAGCTTGTATTTGCATGACAGTGATGTTTGTGTGTGTATTTGTCCTACCTCAGAACCAGCAGGCGTACTGGATAGATGGGTCTAAGTGGAGCTACAGCGACTGGATGCCGGGTCACCCCAACATTCACACCGATATGTTTGTCTGTGTGGAGATGTTCCAGATAGGTAAGATTGAATAAACACTAAAAAAAAAAAAAAAAAGACAATGAGTGAATGATCCTTTTCTTTCTGAAGCACAATCCACTGTTCTGTCATTTAAATTGTTCCCATAGATAAGGTTGGGATATGACATCAGGTAATTTCACTGTTGTTACATAAGATGATGAGGACCTTCAGCGATTCAGTTAAAGTATATAGATCAGAGACTCATACCTGTTGCGTTGATAAGATACAAAGAGAGTAAGGCTGCGTTAGGTGAACCTTTGCCCCCCGGCGACAACCAGGGGAGAATCTGGTCATGTTCTAGCTCAATGATTGTAAATGATGGTTCGTGCCCTTTCTTTGCAGATGAGAGGTGGTGGACGGCTGCTGACTGCGAGCTGAAAAGGGCTTCCATCTGCTCTTACCAGGTCGTTGCGTGAAAATGACGGATGCAGAACTCTTCCTCTCAGTGCCTGGGAGTCTCCTCACTTGCACTGTAAGCACTTAACAGCATCATCTTGTGAATAAATACATCTAAAAACATCCTTCTCTCATCATTGTTCTGATAATAATTTCCAATAATGATAAAGAATGAGAGAGAGAGAGAGACAGACAGACAGACAGACAGACAACTTGGTTAAATTCATTTAAATTTAGACAATACTTTAATGATCATTTTCCACATGTGTATACAAAGCAGTTTGTACAGATTAGGGAGCAGAGTTAAAACAATTTAATACAATTTAGTACCTGGAAAGTGCAAAAAGTACATTTCAAATACACTGAAATAAAAACCATGCTGTACACTATATATATTTATATACTGTATTCATAAATAATCACAGATATACACATATCCATTTGGTGACAGTCACAGAGAATGTTGCTAAGACACAAAATAGTATTTTGAAGTTTTTCTCTCAGTTTCCCGTTTAAACTTGGGTGGTTCAAACTGTGGGAATACTACTTTTCTTTTGATTTTCTTAAACTTCTGGGATGATTCGTTCTGGTGACAACAAACACCTACATCTGTAATCACTAAATAAAGGCACTCTGTTGTAGATTATTGGTGGAAGTTTGGACAAAAGAAAACACTCAACTTAAAAATGTCTTAAAAAAAAAAAGAGGACATGTATTGGTTTCTGCCCTCCGTCTTGCTATGACAGTTAAATAAAAAAAAAAAAAACAATTAAAAAGTCAGATCAGAAAAAGAGAGAAAGGAAATGGTCAAAGTCCCCCGGGGTTCCAAGCCAAAGCCGCGAAGAGGTCAAGATGAGATGCTGCAACAGTTTTTACAGAATCTGAGGCCATTTTCACAATTATGTTTAAAAAAATTGGCTTTACATGCATAAGTTTCATTTCCTAACGCACGCACGCACGCACGCACGCACACGCACACGCACACGCACACGCACACACTTAGACATGATGAACCATAGCTCTCTGTGATTCTGAGAGCGACTGAATAGCCAAAAGGCTTCATTCACCCTTGTACAAATTGCCTACAGAGCAACCAATTGAGGCGTGCAAGCCGTTGGTGAAGCCACGGGGAAAAAAAACAACAAAAAACAACATAACTCCAAAACTCTTACTTCAAGATGGGCAGCAGGAAACATGAGATGTACAGTTAATATTGGAGGGGGGGTACCACTGCAATTTTGGTTAGTGTCCCTCTTAAGTTATCGGAATACTAGAGGTCCAGGACTGGTAGGCAGGGAAGAACATGAGGAGCATCATCACACACCAATGACAGGAACTGTATTGCTATTAACACTGACATTTCACGAAGCCCTTGAGTGTATATTCTCCTTCGTTCACAGGAAGTTTGAACATTGAGAAAAGTCCTAAAATATGCAATAACAGGTGTCTGCCTTCAGGATGCACTACTGAAGAAATGTGATTTAATATAGAAAGAAAGAAGAAAATGCTACTTTTTACTTATAAATAAACAAAGATGCAACTAACTTAAAAATGTTTGATGGAGCACAGTGAGCGGTGTATTAACATTGTCAGCACTGCACCTTGTTGGGTTTGTAGTGTTTTTACAAGTGGATTTTTCTTCACAAAACCGTTTCTTTGATGATAAGCTGTAATAAAAGACAGATGCAACCTGAAAGAAAAAAAAAACCTTCACTTCTCAATCGCAACATTTGTCAGCTAATCTCAAAAAGAAAAAATGCCATGCACATGAAAAGATGTTCGTGCATCAACATGTCAAAACTGGAAAAAAAGAACAGAAAGATAAACGAATATCTCACAAAAACATGCAAATATATACAGAAAGGTAGAGCAAATGGTGGAGTGATGGAGCTGTCTTACTGCATGTACGCTGCCCACATGCAGCTTTGAGGCAACGCTTAAAAATCTAAGCCTTTAGAGACCTGTCTCTCTGCTTTCAAGGCAAAGTAATGTGCGTGAGAGGGGAAGGCCACTTGAAACTATATTTGAATATGGCTGCGTGCACACGCGCACACACACACACACACACACACACACACACACACACACACACACCTAAAGCTCAGTGATCAGCCCCCCCCCTGTGCAAGGAGGAGACAATGATCTTGTCAAATGTGAGCTGAGCAGACGTACCCTTTTTGACAAACGTTAGTCTGGTGCTACAAGAACAACAAGGGCTAGCTGAGGGATAAGGAGAGAAGCCATGATGATGGAGGGGAGGGGGGCTGGTGCAGCAGAGCTGGCCCTTCCTTGTGGATTTGAACAGAAGCGCCAGCGCTAATTGCTCAATCCAAACCATAAAAACACTGTACACAGAGGGGACGTACACAAGAATGGCTGTGCTGACATTTGCCATTGTATCTACGCAAACCCATGTGCCACACATTCCAAAGTGTGAGGAGATACTGGAGGAACTCAATGGGGTTCCTGCGGGGAGTGAGGCACAATGAGGCAACCGCTTTACTGACCCACAGGAATGGATTGGAACTGGTTGATGGGAATGGAGGATGAGTGTGAGGCGGGGTTAGATGAAGGAACACAGAATTGTGGGGAGGGAAGAGGGGGAGGCTGGGATCAGTATCAGTTGTGGTCGTGCTGGGTGTTGTACTCCGTCTCTCCTGACGAGATCTGGGTCAGCTTCTTGCTGGAGCCCCACAGCTTCCTTGTAATCTGGCCAAAACGCATCTGAGAAGAGTGCAGGGAGAGGAGGAGGAGGAAGTGGAGGGAGGGTAAAAAAAAAAGAGGCATGAAGTCAAAGGAAACAAAGGGGGGGGTTATGATTCATGAGTGATAGATTAGTTCAATGCTGCTTGATTGCTGGTGAGGCAATAAGGAAAGTTTCATTCACTTTGCAAATAAAGACAGAAAGCAGGGGGGGTTGCAGCTTAATCAGGGGTGGGTGTGTGAGGAGCTACGCTGCCATTATCCTACTACTGACATATTCAGAACACTGAGTTCTATCTTGGCACAAGATTATTAGTATTGGATGACAGCTATTGTGTGGATATGGCTTGCAGAAGCGTTAAGGTATGTCACATTTTGTTTCATAGTATATGTGTTGTATTTTGTTGAACACACTCAAGCATTGAACATAAAGACACTTCAGGTAAACAGTAGGGCTGAGACAGAACATCTGGACTACGATATATCATTCTGCTTCCTCTTGTGATTAGATACTGATGCACTGGCGACAAATAGCATTTTTCTTAAAACAGCCGGGACTGTAAGCAGATTCCCTTACTATTGTTTGGAATAGTGTGTTTGTAATGTTTCTCTAAATTCCATGATACAATTCAGAATTTAAATACACAATTCCAGCTCTTGTCCTGGTGGACTATATGTTTTTGTTCAGTTAGTTGTAAAGAAAGTGTGACACATTATATATTAATTGTCTAGGAGTTAATATTGATTTTAGCATCACCACAGTGGGAACCGAGGTTAACAGCATGAGATGGCACCAACCATGGGCCCATGGCAACATCGAGATGAATATTTCATTGTTGACAAAATCGTCATATATAAAAAAAAAAAAAAATTTAGGGAAGCACAACATATTACTTTCATTTCACAGTTGTTGCTCTAATGAACAGCGTCTAAGAAGCTGCGATCCGGGTATGAGCCTTTACGTGTGTGTGTGTGTGTGTGTGTGTGTGTATGTGTGTTTGTGATAAGCGAGTTAACCTTCTCCAGGCAGATGTTGCAGATTTGCGACAGCTAAATGCTACTTAGCTAATTACGCCACAACTTAATTTGAGCCTGAGAGGGTTAAGAAACTGAACACAACTGTGTGTTGCAACACAGGAGACGTATATATGTGTGTGTGTGTGTGTGAGTGTGTGTGTGTGTGTGTGTGTTATGTGTGCGCACGCGTGGGTATGTGAGTGTTAAACTGCCATAAGTATACTGAAAGGGCAGGGTAAGAGGGAACTCGGGCCGCTAGCGTTTGTGGGAGCTGGAATTGGTGCTGAATACCAGCTGGTCTCGCTGGTGCAGCAGGCGAGTTGGCGAGTGAGCTCGGAGCGGGGCCAGCAGGGGGGAGGCCATGAGCGGCGATCCCTCCAAGCTTTGAGCGATGTAGCTCCTCAGCGAGTTCTTTACCTCCGCAGGTTTGCCCACGCCCACGATGATCAGCTTGCCGTCTTCAAGGCCGACCAGAACGTGACTCTGCTCCTTGGTGACCGAGACACAGCGCACTGGTACCCTCATTGCCATGGGCTCGGCACATAGTGATAAGCTGCACCAATGAACAGGGGGTTACAGGGAGGAATGATGTTTATGAAGACTCTGTTTTAAAACTCGGGGCAAGGATGGATCTCTGGGTTTACCTGTAGAGGTCTCGGATGGAGAGGTATCCCTGCTCACTACCGGTGACGACATATTCCCCTGAAACGCATATGTCAGTCATCTGCTCTTTCAGCTGCTCACTGCGGAGGTGCTTCCCATTCACCGAGTACAGATGGAGGGCATTCTTATCCTGCGAGAGAAGAAGTGATTCACTATATGTTCATAATGAGCAGGCTATAAATCAAAATAAACAGTTTGTGAAGAGAAAACTAAACACTGAGTTAGCCAAAACGGCCAGCAGAAGTAAGAAGTGAGCAAAATCTTGGTGAGGTTCATGGTATGGAAAATATAAAAATAACACTAATATCATAAAGCGTCCAGTTTATGACTCCTGATCAGGGACACACAGGGGCACACACCTTGAGCGTCGCCTTGCCCTCCAGGCAGGTGTGGACCAGCAGGTGACCCTCCCAGGACACGGCCAGGTGAAGGATGGACAGCGGCAGGGTGCTGTCGCACGGCGGCCGCAAGCAACGCATGTACTGACCCCGCCGCACCGTGTGGATGATTACCGTCCCATCCTGAGATGCAGGAAGTGACAGATCAAATTAACATTGTTTGAATTTTTCTGGTTAAATGTACAGATATTGTCACTCACTTGACTTTTTTTTTGTACAGCATTATCATCTGTTACATATTATCTTTACATTTCCTCTTGTAAATTATGTCCTAGTTCTCACCTATAGTTTACCACTATTTTATGTACATTACACCCAATCTGTAAATCCCCTGTATTGACATAATATACCATGTCAGACTGTTTTGTCATACTGTCAATTTATTTATTATATCTGCACCAGCTGCTCTTTTGCACTTCTGGTTAGATGCTAAACTATAGTTAGTTATCCTCTACTTGTACATGTTAACGACAATAAAGTGGAATCTAATCTAAAATTATGCTGCATCATCTTGCAGTTGCTGCTTCTGGCAGCAGAGGATGCCGTTGCCAGCAAGTCACCGAGAGACATTTCAATCACTAAAGTAATGGTTACATGATTGCTTCGCTGGGAAGTGCAAACAGTTACAGTTCTCAAGAGACTGGCCTTTAACCGCAAAGAAGACTTATGGTAGGGCAGCCAGCATTTACATTAGTATTCAGTGAATATTCAGAAAAATGTGACCCCCCCCCCCCCCACACACACACACATTTAGCCTTTGAGTGTTCAATAAGGGAACCTGAGTTTCAACGGAGACTTGATTCCATTAATTCAGGAAAACCACTTTAACGTCAGTCCCCACTGTATGTTGTGATTGGCAGTAAAGTGCCAATCACAATAAGATTATTGCAATTTCAGAAAAAAAAAACCAAAACCCCAAAAAATGAATCATTACAGCAAGAAACTTCTTAGATGTTCTTTCAAAGATTTGGATTACATAAAACACATTCACTATGCTTAAGTTAAAGACACAAATCGACATCCCATTTCCTTTACTTTTTTTGTGAAAGGGCAAGAGGAGATAAGACTTAGCAAGAGATGCTGTATCAGCTGTGACCTCCTCGGGGACGTGTTCTTACCCGAGATCCAGACACAGCCATGTCCAGCTCCGTGCTGATACTGACGCTGACCACCTCATCTGTGTGTCCATACAGCACTTGGACTGGTTTGGGACAGAGACCGACCGGTGCTCCACCCTGCAAGAAAGAAACACGCAAAGCCAAATGTAAACAATTGTGCAACGTTGTTTATTTCCCTACGATTATTTGACAAACACACAAGAATTTTTTTATTTTTATGGACGGATATTTAATCTGAAATGTGGATGCACCTTCCCAACTTCAAGTCATGCATTGAAGTTGAGTTTTATTTGCATTTACTAACACCATGTTTACATATGTTCACCTGATGCTGAACCTGCCACACCATGCAGGTTGTGTCTCTGGAGCCAGAGATCAGGTGAATACTGCAGTGGTCCATTGACAAGCACGTCACAATATCTGAAGCACAGAAGCAAAAATCAGTTACTACACACACAAATGCATGCGAGTCACTGGTACTGTGTGTATGCTGTGTGTTTACCCATGTGTCTGATGTGGTGTCCCACAGTCTTGCTCTTGACGAGGGAGGTGACCCGTAGACTGTTGTCCCAGTGGCCTCCACTGAAGAGCAGCTTGCCGTCATGGGAGGCCACAAACAGCGCCGCTGTTACCTCCACGCCCGGAGCGAACGGTCCTGACAGGAAACGCTGGGTCCTGGCCAACAAGAGGATATGGTGAGATTGTGGGAGATGAAGGCGGGGAGACCCATGAAACTGAAAAAAATGTGCTATGTAGCAATAAATATTAGAAATTACACGCGATTTGCCTTACTTAGTGTTGGCCACCGTGGGGTCCTTGATGAAAGTGAAGTAGTTGGAAATGTTCTTGTTGTAGGGTAGCCACCCATGTGTCCCGAACAGGCAATTCTGACTCACTGTCAGCTGAACACATTGCAGAAACAGGCACAGTCTGTCAATCCTGTTTGGATTTTCGCATTCCATTTGATAAAGTAAGGTTGAAATATTTATGTTTTAAGTCAAGTCTGTTAGAATCATAACAGAGACAAATATTAGAAGATGGGCACGAAAGGTTTACCATGGTGTCTGGGCTCCCTTGGGTGATGAAGGAGTGGGACTGATTCTTTGGTACTATGGCTTTGACAAGTGGTACGTTGTCACTTATTCCCTGTGATATTTGAAGATAATATAAATGACAGAAAATGTCTGTTATGATATGGTCAGAAAAGTCAGGGTCCCACTGTTTCTCTTTCAGCAGGCATAAACGTGTCAAGCTGCCTGTCGAATGTGAGGAGATCGAACCTCAACGAAGAAAGACTTGAGGACGCTGAGGTGTTCGAAAATGCTGAGAGGAGACGAGTCCAACTGAGCCTTCCTCTTCTCAACTTCCTCCTGTGCTAAACGTACTGGATGGGGCTCCTACATTACACAAACAACAAAAATTCAGATTTGGGGAATGGAAATGCAAAGCCTTACCAGCACATGTTAATAACATCATATCTTCTGTTGTGTTCTCTGCCTGTACCTTGAGTAGCTGACAAGGTGTCTGTCCAAAGTTGCTGATCATGCCTTCGAGGGCTTTGCGCTCTTTCTCATCGGTGATGGCATCAAGGTCCACGGCTCCTGCAAAACGCATCCAATATTTAGAATGGTACAGTTACATTTCAGTGGAAACAATTTCTTTCCCAGTTTTTCTACATGGGTTGGGTGAAAGGAAAAAGGATTACGCTTATTGCTGTTCAAAGAATTCTGAAGTCACAGAAGGTTGCATGCAAGTGCATGTGCAGAATTAAACAGAAATGTCTGTCTCTGCGACAAATCATGTCCAAGACTAAGGGAGGAGTAAAAACATGAAACTTTACCTTCGTATGTGCAGTAGTAGAAGACATTGAGGGCCTCGACTGCTGCAGGGCCCCGCTGCTTGTAACCGAAGATCAGATCGATCCACTCATGAAGGTGGGCTGACACATACTCCGACTCCTGTTACAAAAAAACACGCAGAGCAATGGAGACAGAAGTAACAGAATGACCTTTGCCACACATGCAATTAACAGTGGAATCTACAAACAAGAGCCAGTGGCTTTTATTCCTTTTATAAGGATGCAGCTGCAGAGCGAGAAGTCATTCTCACCAGGGCTTTGCGGTGCTTGTAAATGAAGTCCTCTGGGGACTTGGCCCACTTTGGCAGAACAACATCATTTACCCTTTCCTTAGAGATTTGCAGGCGACCCAGATCAAAAACTTCATACAGAGACAAAGAGAGAAAAAAATACTTTGACCAAATCTGATGAGTTATTACTTAGCAACTTGGCTTTACGACATCAGTGGTTGTGCGACATTTCACTCGTACTAAGACCAAGTTGATAAAACTTCACCATTTTGGTTTTCCAGGAATTCTGGGAAGTAAAAGAATTCAGGGATGAGTTCTTTGACGTCGTTGGGGTTGTCCATAAGAGTCTGCCATGTGGCTGGGATGGAGTGGAACTGGCGGTCGGCGCAGTCAAACCTGAGGGTAAAGCAGAAAAGGCAGATCTTTAATAATGGATGCGATGTTTATCATCGAAAGCCATATGGGAGGGAACAAATTACAGAGTGTATATAAATTACCGTCCACTCTGCAGCTGGATGTGCAGGGAGGTGAAAGGCTCCACTCTGATTAGGTAGTGCATCACACCAGCAGCATTTGAGTAATGGGTGCCATAATGAAATCTGTCAATTGTTCCTGTTGGGTCCTCAAAACTTTCATACCTAATGAAAAGAGTTAAGAAATGTAATACAACTTTTCTAGATGATAGTATGTTGTCTTACAACTTTTTATGACAACTCACTTGTCTTTTCCTGCTCCTTTGCTTGACTGCTGCTTTTGACAAAGCTGACCTCCAAATTCTGTACTCCATCTCAACTAAGCCTGCAATAACTGAATGAACACACTGATCTCTTGAACTGCTCTGACCTGACTCACTCCAATTTGGTGTTTCTCCGGCCTCAGATTTCGACACATCTGCAATCAACAGTCATGTTCCAAAGCCTGTGACATTCCCTCTGCTCCTGTAGGCCTCAACTGCTCTACGGGCTAAAAATAAAACAACAGTAAAAGCTCAGCCTGGTTGTGGTGTGTCTCATCTCTGATGCCACTATGGCAAAGCAAGCTCTCCTGCTGCCCATCTGTGAGCAAAGACTAAAGGACCTTCTGAGTGAAACTTGGACCCTTCTTCAACCAACATCCCTTTAACATGTGCTACCTATGTCTTTCGAGTGATTCAACGTACTTCTCTTTTACAGCCTTGGCGTTGCGGCTGTTCAGCACCGCCACGGGCTTTGAAAGGTCCCTGAATACCCGTGGGTCGGACAGGTCCAGCTCCTCTGAGGTGTAGTCGGACAAAATCCAGGGAAACTGGTTGCACATAAACACAACAAATTTCTTAAGTACTGACTGTTACCCATTAATGTTGATTCTCTGCTAAGACAAGTTACCAAAGATACCAATGGTTGTGCACTATTACAGCGAGAGACATACCACCGGATACTGGGCCAGGTCATTGTACGTTCTGCCTGCAATTGTGTTGAGCTGCATCAAGTAGTCAAAGTTGGTAATTTCCCGGTTCACCCATTTCTGCACACATGAATATTTTCACTAGATTCAAAACCAGGTAGCATTGATCAATATATTTTGGAATAAAAATAAATACACATAAAGTATATCATAACCTTCTGAACACAAGAATGAGTACTTTTTAATAAAGCAGAACACCATTGGTTCCTGACCTGTGTGAGCCCAGAGGCCTTGAGGAGCTCCTGTGGTGAACGAGTCCCGTACAGGCTGAGGGATCGCAGCAGCAACATCCGGCTATAGACCTTGTTTCTTGCCTGAGAAGAAAAAAATATCGGAAATTCTGTTATTGGTCTTTGAAAGGAAGAGGGGGCAGAGGTTTTCTTTCATGTACTTGATCTAAATAAAAGTTTGTGGCTCATCACCTCTTTCTTGAAGTTGAGAAAATAGTTGGTTTGGTCGATGAGAAAGATCTCTAGAGCTGAGCGACGTAGGTTATATCGTCGAAGGTGGACCTCCCGGATCTGAGACAGGGGCCATTTAAAGTCATGGCCGACTCCTTGAGGAAATAAATCACCACAGTTGGTTCAAGGAAAAGCAACACATTTTTCCACTTTATCATGTCCACTTCTTAAAGTTGTCTCACCCTCATCTTTCTCCTGGCTGCTGTCATAGAAATATATGTGCTGAGTTGTGAGTTCAAGGCGGCCTGGCACCACATCCACCACCGTTACCAGCTCACAGTCCTCCCATAGAACCAGCTTTTCTTTTTGGCCAGCCTCCTCTGCTTCAACCCTGCAAGAAAAGGTTAAAAAATTGACCATTTAATTGTAAACGTGCGGAATCAGCGGTTCAAATTTGAACTCCTATAAATAAGTGGCTCTGCTGAATATCATTGTTGTGTTGGTCATACAAAATGTTAGCGTTATCAGTAAGGTGAACACAGTTGGTATATTTGGTGACTAACTGGTTGTTTGCAGCAATGGGATCTTCTTCTGGCAGCTCCAGTATGTCATCTTCTAAATCGCTGACTTTAACCTGCTTCACAGCCTCCAGCAACAAAGACTCGGGGGTTACACGCTGTTGATGAACACCTGACAACAAGAGGGAATTCTGAATTGAAGGAAGGATCCAGAAAGCATTCATATCAAACTCGAAGTGCTGCCAATGAGTGTTTAGCATGCAGGCTCATGGCTGACAAACTACAAATTCTTACCAAGTAAGAGAGAATACTTCACTTGTTTTTCACAACAAAAGTCACAAAACTTATGAAGCACACGTGCAAAAGTAGCTCCATGCTGACATGAACCAGACAAAGATGTCATCATTATCAATTACTGATTGCCATAGTTTGCTAAATTACTGTCTATTGAGGTGGTTTATGCTCATGAGTATGTACTATATCAATAACTGAATAGTAAGTTTGAGTGTTGTGTTCATCTATGGATAACAGTAGAAGGGACTTTTTGAAGTTCACTTTGTTATGTCACAGCTTTCTAATGTTGTCATTTTGACATTTTAATGTAGAGTGGTGGATTATCCTCCTCATAAAGTAGATGGACATACGTGTAAGACACGAGTTCAGCCAAAAGAGGATTTTCACTGGTGGTGCATTTTAATCTGTTTATCAACAGCAGGCCAGATGAGTAAAATGACAGCTCAGTTAGCACAAAAGTTCCTTCATTTGTTTAAATTCTGTTCACTCTCAAATACATTTTTTAAAAGAAATAACCGAACGCTCCACAAAACCTGCAGGGAAATGCCAGCTAAAAGCCAATGAAGACATGTTCCTGCCTTACCAAGGTTGTCTCGCAGAGCACTGGCCTCTTTGTGAGGGTCAAAGTTGTAATTGCGGACCAGCTTCAATCTCATGCGGGAAAAGTTCTCTGCGCTGGACACTCTCCAGTGCATCTCATCCTGCTGCCTGTTAGAAAAAATTATAAAGCCCACTTGACACGGCTTTGCCTTTTTCCTATTCATGTTAGCTTTCTAGTGCCGCTGCTCATGTCTTATAAATATGGCTGCATTTACCAAGTTTTTATTTCTCCGCTATCTCATTAAGTCAATTCACCGTTGAGATGTATTTGAGGTCTTTTGTGACTATAAAAGTACCTTTCAGCCCAGGGCCCCCTCTCACACACTAGACCTCGTCGTGCTGCTTTCCACTGCCTGAGGATGGCACTGTTCTGGCTGTGCTGCTGCTTCAACATGTTGTTGTACCGCAGGTTCTCCTGACGGCTGCGGCGTGAGAACGGTTCAACAAATTGCTCCTGCAGTTGAGAGACACCCGAGCTGATGAGAATGGTTTCATTAAGGGACTTCGGTCAAGACAAAAAAGGAGGTATCCTACTAACCTGGAAGCGGATCTTGCTCTCGCCCCTCTCTCGCTCTCTCTTGTGCAGACTGACCATGAAGGCCTCGTAGCACTCCTTCCAGTAGAGCGCCATCGCTTCATGGCCCTGGCTGAACATCTCAATTTCATATTGCTTCATATACGGAATAATCTGAAACAATGCATGTTTTAGTCGTCGTCATCTATTATCATAATCTTAAACACATGAAAGTAATTATCAATGTCATACATATTTGTCGAGGTAGACGCGCCACTCGGGCGAATTGCAGTAGAGTTGGAAGTCCTCAAAAAAGGATGGGCTCCCATTGGTGTCGGGGAGCTGGGGGAGGTGCAGCTCCATGTAGAGGAGGCGGTGAACTTTCGAGAGCAGAGTCCGAAGGAGAGGAACCAGGAAGGAGTAGGTTTCCTCCATCTGCTCTTGGATGGAACGGCGCAGAATCCCCTCAACCTTACCCAGCAGATAACAAGCCTCATCCTGGCTGGACACCTCCTTCGTTTGCAGAATGCCATTGAGCTTGGCAGTGGCCATTGCACACACCTTGGATGGCAGACAGATGACAGGAAATCCTTATTTAATTGATAAAAAACAGATTTATAGGTGAAGCTTTGTTTACGCTTCAACAGAATCTTTTCTTTTCAGCTATTCCTTTTGTGAATTACCACAGCAAATCATCCGCCTGCATCTAACCCTCTACTCTCACACCAACCAACTTTACTGTAACGCCAATGTACGGCTCATCACCTCACTCCAGAATGTCTCTCCTAATTCCCAACTTTTGGGACAATACCACTAACATGATTGAGCATTACACCTTCAACTTCCAGCTTCAGACTCCTGCCACTATCTCACACCTCTTTTTTCCTCTAGAACATTCCGAACAAACTTCTTCTCCTTAAAAACCTTGCAATTGTATTTCAATTTCAAGCTTCACCTTGCATATTGATTCAAGATTCAAAGTGCTTATTGTCATGTGTACAGTGTTTCCCTGTATGATGAAATTCTTACTTTGCTGTCCGCAGTGCATACTGAGATACTGTTAAATCATGATACAGTGTACCCACTGTGCAAGTATAGTAGTTGGTAAATAAAAAAAATTCAAATTAGATAATTAAATAAATAAATAAAAATCACCTCAGGGTTCTCCTGAGCCATGAAGCCTAGCAGCAGTCGTAGTCCAACCTGGGAGAGCTGGAACCACTGGGTGCCTGCAGAGTACCACACCATGAGGCAGTCCATCAGTGTCACAGTCTCCTCCAGCACCTTTTCCGTCCACAATGCTGGATTGACCAGGCCCTCGGCTTGCAAGAAGTCTTGCACCATGTGAAGCAAGCGAACTGCGTTCTCTGTGTGTTGAGGCAACGTGGCGGCAGACGCCTCGCGGTTATCGCTCACAGACCACTCCAGCATTCGTTCCATTAGGCTAGAAGTGAAAGAGAAAGCACTTGGTTAGCTAACAGACATGTTAGTAGAAGCCTTAAGCTTACAAAACAAATACTGTCATCAATATAACTGAACACTAACCTGAGTTTAATTTGGTCAACAGGAAGGAGCAGCTCATTGGCTGTTCCCAGTTTGGTGAGAGCTGAAAAGACCTGTCCGCGTTCCAGCCATGCGGTATCATCAGAGCCTTCTACACCCCGCCACATCACGCAAAGCAGTATCTCCAGCAGCATGTTGCACAGCTCCTCCTCTGCTCTCTGGGGGGCAACAACACACAAGGAAAAAAATGGCTACATGTCACAAAAAACAGACAAGAGTAAAGAAACTTCACTTCTCTCCAAACAAGGACTACCGGTATCTGATCTAAACAATATTTCATGCATCTTAATTGTTGATTCTCCTCTAATGACGGGCTTTTCCACACAAAAAAATATGTCCTGAATATGAACGGTGGACTAGATTTGCCAAGAAAGTACATTTATTCACAAAACTCAAATTCTCTAACTTTCAACTGTAATGAGACACATCTAAAAGCTTTGGCTGACAGTCTCCTGCTGTCGGTGGAAACGGATTATCTCTACTCCCCCACTGACCTCCCGTGACACAGTGAAATGATGAGAAGAGTGCATCACATCGCAGTCACTGTTGGGCTCCTTGAAGAAGCGGTGATATTTCAGCCGGTGACTTTGACAGTATTAAAGTAGCCGAAGAATACTTGCTACTGCATGAACTAGAGACGAGAGATTTTCTCCTTAACTCCTCTTCTCTAATCTTAACTTTAATTCTGTCACAAAACTATGCCCGGGGCCGACATAATGACAAGTCTTTTTAAAAAGAAGATGAGAATAATCTGAATAATTTGAGGAAGCCTACCAGAGTGGATTAAAGAAAGAGGGTTCAGCGAAAGTTTTCCATGAGATGAACATAACTCCTGGTTTTCCAGCTACCTTAAACTCTGTGTCAGTAGTCATAGTAACGGATATGTTCTGCTCACTGGGAGGTCCTTGTTATTAGGAGGACATAAATACTTAATTGGACAAAGTATGCCAAAGCTCTACCCAGCTATATTCATGAAAACTGTTACTGCACATTATGAACAATCTCAGTTTCATTATAAAAATTAATCCAATGAAAGGTTAAGATATAAGGGACAAAAGACGATCATTATCTATTTTAAGCCTTCTTGCCTGTCCTAAAATAGCAGGTAAATGATGTGATGTCCATCTCACCTCAGCATTATTGAAGGACTCCCCAAGAGAGATGTTGTCGCTAAAGAGGAAGCTGTCTTCGGTCATTGAAGAAGACGCATCTCGATCTGTTGAGCTCCCGGGGAAATTCTTGGAAGTCTCCAGTGGAGATGGCGTGCTGGGCATGCTACCAGGTGTCTGGTTGCCACTCTCTACACTCTCAAAAGCCTGCATGTGGGTCAAATCTAGCATCAAGCCTCCAGATTTTCCAACCACCCAAGGCTTGATGTGGAGCGTTGGCTCCGTGGAGGCAGAGGAGGATGGCGTGTCAAGCAGTGAAATGACATCGCCGTTCTCCAGGCTGTCCACAGATCGAGAGTCACCCATGCTCAGCTGGTCATCCTCCAGCCGGTCCAAGCGCCCCGTGCTCCCTGCCCGAGCTCTTCTATCCAGTGGCAGCTCCAAGCGGTTTGTACTAGTGCTGCCGGGCTTGCTTAGGTCCAGGCTGCAGGTGCTGACAGTGTCTGCACTCCGCAGAGGCAAAGAACCTTCACCCCTCAGGTAGAGTCTCATAAACGTGTCTTGCCAACACTGCTGCCTGGAGATCTGGACGGCAGCCTCCTGCTGGGACTGTAGCAACTGGTACACCTAGAGACAGAAGTTGCTTTTTCTTACTTTTTAAATAGTAAATGTCTGCAAAAAATCTTAGCAATTCAGTAGCAAAAAAGGGAGATGAAGAATTTAGCTGTTAAATTTGAAAGTGAACTGTTTTCTGTATTTCAATATCGGTGGTAAATGGCTCTTTTTTAAATCTAACATACTTAAAATACAATGGAAGTAAGGGACTATGTAGAGGTTAACAGGACACACTGTAGTAATCCTGCATTGCTTCTTGAGAAACAAATCAATCCTCTAATCAGGGCTTTATTTCATTACTGTAGAAACAAACCTACGTTTCACAATTACTGCATTTGCTGAAAGAATGTCAGCAAAAAATAATGACTAACAGTGAAACAAAAACAAGGAACCACAGTCAGCTGCTGGCTAAAAAACAGCCTGCTCATCTTCAACTTCTCAGAAAGGTAACAAAGGGGAAAATGCTTTCACCAAGAAGTTGCATTTGCTCATAATGCGATGGAAGACGTCCAATTACTGAGAAACCTCTTCAATTAAAATGTACATGAGGTAAGTGGAAACAGAAGAGGGAGAGAGAGAGAGTTAAGAAAGGACAATATACAGTTATTGTCCTTTCCGAACAAAACATTAAGGGTTACTGGAAGTACACAGCGGTCAGTGGAACAGCTTTGTGGCAGTACCACTGTGTGATTTAATTTATTGTGCTTGGATTTGGCTTTGGAAATGCCATATGATGGTATAAAGAATCACAAAAAAGTGGAAAATGCATAAGCAAACAAATCGATACCTAGTAAGGTAATGAATGTTCTTACCCGTTTGCAGACTATAAGGCGTACACTTGGTCCGGCCCTGTGCGTGAGCTGAACCAAGGCCATTAGGTCCTTGTAGTTCACCACATGATCTGTCAATTTCAAATACACAGACTCTTGTTTTTTGTGGAATGTTATGGGATACATCCATCTTGACGATTGTTTTGTTTGGCTGTTAGTAAATTTGCCTACTGGAGGACAATGGGTGCAACCGAAACAGGAATGACCTACTCGACAGGGAGGTGGTGATGTAATCGTGACAAGCTAGACCCTACAGAACATCATTAGCATAATGCAGCTAATAGGAAAGTATTCATTATCTGATTATTTGATTGGATCTTTAACCGATGTTCAAGTCTTCCAGTGTTGTACTATATTATGGACAACAATCCTAAATATTTCCCAACCAATTCTCTTTTTTTTTCAATCGATAAAAATAAAAGGGCATGGTTGAATAGTAGAGTCATGACTGCTGCCATCTCTTTTACACCAACTCAATGTTGTACATTGAATTTTATATACGTGCTGAATGACAGCTACTGCTGTCAACGTATGATTACATAGTCTTTTATGTAAAAAGGCCTGGGTGTCTTGGTCCAAAACAGAGATGAGAAAAAACTTGCTTAGAGAATTATAAGGGAGCACTGACCCGTGTGGAGGACCTGATTGAGGAGAGCCCGACTCAGAGTCGGGGTGATTTGAAGCTCGGAAAAAAGCAGCGACAGGCCGCTGTACCCGGCCTCTCTCAGCCGCAAACGCTGCTTGTTTTTCTCGTAGACACGGTCACAGCGCAGCATACGCTCAAACAACTGCACAGAGGGGGGGGGGGACAATTCCGTGATTATAACTCCGGCATCTTCGTCAGAAATGAGAAAATAATTCAAGTGAAGATTTTGCATCTATAATAAAAATAATTGGTAAGGTGGATATTGCAATAATGTCATGCAATATTACTATGCCTGTGGTACAATTGCTATCTATAAATATCTAACTTCCAGGTGTAATTGGCTACAGCCCACCTTGAAAACAAGCTCTCGCAGGTGGTCCGAGTGTTTGTTATTGAGAAGAAGTGCATAGCAGGAGTCAGCTGCCCCAGGCTCAAAGAGGAGCAGGAAGAGCTGGTCTCTGGCAGGACTGCTCTGAAGAAGGCTGAGGAGCAACTCCAACAATTCACAAAGCTTTCTCACACACACACACACACACACACACACACACACGCACGTACGCACGCACACACATACACATGCACAAAGACAGCTTCAGTAACTTTGATTAACAAAAAGAAATTGTGCAACATGACACTTTTGTAATTGAGTGTGCACAATGATCATCTCTCGTAGGTGTGTGTATTTGTACTGGAATATTAACTTCTTGAATCACATTCTTATTTCACAGATCTTAAAACATCTTAACGGTTATTGGTCAGGTTTTATTCACTTCTTGGAGCAGTATGTGTGTTGTTTAATGCAAGAGCACTTGTATTAAGCTCATTCACTTTTAATCTATTTTGGTCGTTGCTGCAGAGCAGGTTGCCATACAGCGCATGGCCTGTGTTATGTAAAAAAATGAAGGATCTGGAGAGAGTGTAATTGAAACAAATATAAAAATAAGTTTTAATAATAAACAATAAGAAAAACAAAAGCTGAATTAAGTGCTTACATTTTCAGATTTTATATTTGAGCAATATCAATGTGGCCCATTAATACTGGTTTGATTAATAACAATATAGTATTGGAGGTCAGTCACATGGAGGAGGATCATGGGATTACAGATACCATATGCTCACCGAAGGTGACGTAAGCTTCTATAAGTAGAGTAGTGTAGGAGGAAATAAAAAGCGACAAAACAGGAATTATAAAAGATTGAGAGCAGTGGGAAGGAGGTGAGGCGCATTCTGTAAAAAACTATCTGCCGCTCGTGCAGAAGTTACAAAAACGAAAACAAGGCTTCAAAATGTTTCATTTTTGTCGTCACTCACTGATTGATGTTGCTGGGAAAAACCTGCCTCCAATTTTTTGCTTACTGGGGAGAAAAATATTTGGAAATGTAGGGGAAAGAGGAGCGGGTAATGGGTGTCTTCCTGTAAAGTTGTTGCTGGGGTAATGTTCACAGGGAGGAAGAAAATCTTGTGACAAAAAGGTAATTTTATTCCCAGGCTCATTAGCCATTGGCACCAAGTCCCTATGTAATGATTGGTTCATTTTGTGCATTAATGATGACTTGACGCTTTGCACTTTATAGAGGCCGATACAACACACATTACACTAGTGTTTCAATAGGTGCTGACAGGTGCATGAAAAGTAAATATATCCTAATCTGATTTAATGGCTATTTTGATATTCATAGTGAGCAAACTTATTTCTTTCTATCTTCGTGACAATGTCCACAGGGAGTATTGACTTTCTCCTATTTCTGATGGCGCTGCCTACTAAAAAGAATCCTTTTGCCCCTCACAAAACCAGTTTGTTGAATGAACCATGAAGCTCTCTCAGTTCCCTCACCTGATCCTCGTCCCCAATGGCAGCCATGTATCCCAGAATACTGTGCATCTCTTCCTGCGACATGCCCTTGCTGATGTAGTATTTGACAAGGCTGCAGAGGGACGCCCGGATGGTGCGGATGTCGTCTTCGCTCAGGTCACTGTCTTTGTTGCTGTTCTTACTTTTGTGCAAAAAAGAGCAGGATATTGTGTGAGAGATAGCGTGCATCAGGGGAAAAGCCAAATTTGCAAATTTGTATCTCACCCGTAATAGAGGCGTATAGTGTCAAAAAGGAACTGCACTCCATATTTTTTCCTGAACTGCTTCCTGTTATCTTTGATGATGGTGGACATATACTGGATATGACCTTTATGTAAAAATAAACAAGCAATTCAGAATTACTCACGGTCTGTTACAGGAGAATGCAGCAATCTGCTCTATTCATGCCAATGCTAATTTACCAATGCGCAAAGGGAAGTCTCCTCTGTTCCAGATGTTGAAATTGAACAGTAGGTGTGTGTGAAGCTGCTGCAACAGAGCTTGGTTCTTCTCATACGTCACCTGCTCAATCAGCAGCTGCACTGCTACGAGCACGCTGACATCCACGTGGCCTGCTGGCAGCTGGGTGTGAACACACAATGGTGTATGTCAAGAAATGATATAAAACGTAGAGAGGGCTGACAGAACAACTGAATTAGGGAAGTCGTCAAATTTGTAATTGTGGGCTATGAGTATGCAGCAATACACTCAAACATTGTCTCCACAAACAGGATAAGGAAAACACTGGAGTGGACAAACGCATCAGTGGTTTATTTGAACAAGTGCTACTTATGGGGTGTGTCCGTCTTGCCTTGAGCACTTATTACAGCATGTAAGATGCTTTCTTTAATCTGGGTCTCAGTGGGTGCTGTTACGTCCAGTGGTCTACATGCTGATTCAGAGATATTTCTCCAACGGCCCCCACCCCTTTTTTTCTTTGGAAATTGAGGAAACAAGAATGACTAATAAAGCCAGGCATTCAGATGCAAACAAACAGACAAACAGACGCAACCCCAGCCACAAAAGTGTTGTGAGGTGAATTAATTTCAGTAGAGGGCATCTATTCATCCATTGCACGCCATCAATATCTTGGTCTCATTTGCAAATAAAGCATTTCTTAATTCCTCTATTCTCAAAATGAAGCCGATCCAGCTTCAGCAGCTTGAAAACAAGAGGCTCAAATTCTTGCTGCATGGACAAGTATTATGCATGGACCTTGTGTAATCAGTTCTTTGACAAGTAGCCATCTTGCACTTGTGTGCCTCTGCCTGCCAGTCCAGTAACAGTCTACACCTATGTTTGTCCAAATTCAATATATGTATCACAGATTAAAAGAGGAAATTAAAACTAGATGTATACTAGTTGAATCAGTACTTGTGAGATCACATGTGGCAGCGTTTACCGTGCCTATAATCCTCTATCAGACAATCTTCAACCTCCTTTTTCAGGACTCGTGACTTAAGTACTGAATATTCGCTGAAAGCTCAGGATTCAAGATCAAGATAATCTTATGTTTCTCCTCAAAGGGAAACCGCAGTCAGACAAATCTCATACACAAACCTTTAAGTTTTGTTCAAATGCTGAGTTAGTTTTAACAAGAAATACACGGTCTTCTCTTTATCCACTATTATTCCAGCAAATTGCGGAGGAGGGCCCATAGAGAACATTGCAACACGGTGCAATGTCAGTCACATGAGGCTAAATATCCATAAAAATCAATGAACTGGGTGTCCAGATGAGTGAGCCCCACTGTACTCATTGTTGTTCAGAGATGAAGTCATAAGGGTTAATTAATCCAAGTGTAAACAATAAAATCAACTAGTCAACCTGTCTCAACATGGTAGTCAACGTTTGTGTGAAAGTCAGATTATTGAGTCTTCAAACATACAAGACTAGGCAAAATAGCAAATAAATAAATAGTTTTTCACAGTTGGGATGGGGTTGCCAAACAATGTTGGTTCTTTTAGAACATGTTAACATTGACGTTAACATTTAAATTACCAAAATTATTTTGTCCTTGTTGACGAACACCGTCTTTTGACTGACAAAATAGAGGAGACTCAGCAAAATTGATTCACACAAATGACTGATGCTTGCCAGCTCATTGAAGTTTCCATAACAGAGGGGCTGAATGCGTTGACGTCTTTATATTCATGTTTTGCTAGAAAAAATAAAGCCTTAGATTCATTGTATGTCCCTGGCTATGCTAATTATTACACTGGAGTCTATATGCATGATTGTATATCCCACAATACAATGCGTATATGTGCAATATAAAGGTAGCCGTGATGGCAACTCAAGTTTTCCATTTAATTAAATCATTGTAATTATTCATTCCACTTTTACTATGGTTACACTTTTGTCTTGGGTGAGACATTTTTGGCAGTGATGTGAATTTGAGTGAGGATTAGGTGTGGGGAACCACAGCAAAACGGTCTCACACTGGAGGAGGGCTCCCAGGAAAACAAGGTAGCAGCATAAGACTGAACAGACACATAATACTTTACGTACAGAACAAATTAGTGGTACATTTTTGACCATTTAGCGCACGCTATGTATATTAGGATGTGGCGTTAGTGATGGGAGTCATGTGCAAAATAAGGCTTGAACAGAGACCTTTTGTAGTAGGGCTCCCAGTGTACTGACGCCATGTGAGTGGAGCAGATTCTCCTGGTTAATCGGATGCCTCTGCAGGAAATGTTTTAGCACCAGCAGAAAGGTGGCCACAAGATTCTTCTCCAGACGGGCTTCTGATACAGAATGTGGAAAAAAAAGACAATACAGTGAAGCATGTCTGCTCCACATTTCAGCCACGAGATCCAAATTTCATGCTGTGGGTTGCCGTGAAACATACCTGAAGCCCTGTTAGATGGTAGAATAACCCAATCTCCATCAGCTGGCGTGGTCACCTCTGGGGTGATGAAATCGGACCCAGCTAAATGATCAGAGGCCTGTTGATCAGGGGTTATAAGAGCACACTGCTCAAGTATGGGGAAAAGCACAAGCAGGCCTCCCACACAGTTGATCATATCCTGAAAAAGACAGCAGCACTTAGGAAAACAGTTGGTAGACCCTTACAGTTACCACATCAAGTGTGAAAAGTCATGATGATTATTCTGTCGAACAGTAGGAGACAGATGCTTTTCCCACCTTGATGTCCCAATTGACAACTTTGTTCCCAGTGAGGCGTCCGTGCAGCATGTTTGGGGACAGATCGAGACAGATGGGGTTCCTACACGCCTGTGAATAAAAGTGTCATGGTAAGCGGGCACTTTCTTGCGGATACTGTGTATTGTAAAACACTTTCTAGAGCAAAGTAAATTTGTCCCTGAAATTCCTACACTCATTACTTCATGTGCAGGACATCAAAAACTATAGAAGTCACCTTGGGCGAGTAATATAGCAGCAGTTTGGAAGAAAGGTCACCAATTTCTGATTCCTGGGCTTTAAATGGGGAGATGCAGTTTGGACCTAGAAAGGAAGAGGTGACTGAGAATGAATGACCAGGAAATATCAAACAGCAAACATAATTAAAGTTCCTTACATTTATTATTAGTTAGTTGTCAGTTTGCGCAAATCTTTAAATGTCATTTGAATCACAAAAATGGTTATTTCTTTTCTATTATTAATTCTATCGTTTGCTTTTCAATTGAAAGTTTATTGGATTCATTTGGCTTATGATGTCTTCCCTCGAATAAAAGCCGACCAAAAACATCATGTTTTTCACAAGATGCTAAAAAAATGATGTATATGAAGAAACCAAATTTCTAAATTTTGCAACCTCTACTTTCTATCCTGTGCTTACCAGCACTACAGATGGCTTTTACGTGGTTAGGTTGCAAGGGTTCATGGAACACCATGACGCTCCCGAGCTGGCCCTGGAGGGATGTGGGGCTCCCCCACTCGCTGTCCTGGGTCCCTGCCGAAATGAGCTTAGTCAGAGACTCTGGTTTCCCCCCCAGCAGCCCCCCCCAGGTCTGTGGAGACAGGATGCCGCCCAGTGACGACCGAGTGGTGGGTGTAGTGCCTGACGAGAAGGGGGGGTCTGGGATCTGTGAGGGTGGAGGAGTGGTGGTCCGATGGCCCGCTGAGCCGATGCAACAGGAGGTGAACGGCTGTGGATGGGAGAGAAGAGTAAGGTGTTGAGGTGAGACTAAACAAAGCCTATTTTATTAAATCTTTGTTGGTTTTTTTCTGTAGAGCTATTGTTTCTCAGCTTCTCCTCAGGTTACTCTTGCTGTCACAAAAGATTCTCTCCTGTAATTGCGAACAACCCACTTCAGGCATTTTCTTGGTAGTTTCAATTTCATTTCTCGGTTGATTAATAGCATTCTTGTTAATTTCCCAACTATCGTTGTCGTAATTTTAAGGCAATGTCATTTGTTTTTGCATTACGAGATGTCAACAGGTTAAACTAGGCATAAGCTCGAAATTTTCAAAACAACCATGTGCATCTGGAAAGTGATTGACCAGCCCTAGTCAATCTGTCTATGCGGTTACGTGATCGTTAGAATACGATGTTCAAATAGCACAGAACCTGTGCTATTTGAACATATAGAAACTGATAAAAAACTGGAAAACAATGTAAACAAGGAAACCGGTTTTACCTCTGTCATGGTTGGATACTTAAGGGGGGCGGAAAGCTTCTGCTGTCCGTCCACATAAATGTAGACCAGACTCTGCCCGAAAGGCCTTTTTCCTGGTACATGTACCACACCTATGCTGTGCTGTGGACAGAGTCACAACGCAGTCCCTTTTACTGTTTCTGGATTTAACAAAGCTCATTAAGACGTATATCCTCAAAGGTTTTGACAGGTATATTCAGAATTTCCCCGTTCTTTAGATATTTATAATTCATCTTACTATTTCTGTGAGATATTCCTTAGCCAACAACACAAATAATCATAGATATAAGCTTTTATCATTAAGATCTGCCGAAATTTCCTACATAGGATAAATAGTGTTTTCATTGCTGTTTCATTGCTGGACAAAGTCAATTTCAATTCTGTCAGCATTTTGTTACTTCACTGGGATTTGCACGGCAGTAAAGTCACCCCAACCAAACATGGCATTAAGCTTGACTTACCCACAGTGAGTCACAGAAGCAGTAGTCGGGCAGCATAACCGTGACATACTCCTTTTTTGTGCAAACTGCCACCACCAGCACACCCACTGAGCTTATGAAGGCCTCAAATCCGGTCCCTCCAGATGTAAAAAAACTGTGTGGGATCAAGACCAAGAGAACTTTTTTGAGAAAAAAATAAATAAATAAATAAATAAATAAAATAAAATAAAAATATATGTATATATATGTATATGTATATATATATATATATATACTGTATATGTGTGTGTGTGTGTGTGAGTGCATGTGTGTTGAAAGAACAGCAGACTATAATCATGCTTTCACTTGGAAAGAATGAACAATATTTACTGATTAATGGCTGATCATACTGCCTTCTTTCTGAATACAACATTAAAAACAAAGCTAAATAACCTGAAGAATTCCTGTTGACCAATATCTACTGGTACTTTACAATCACAATTGTTACATTAGAAGTACTGCCGATGGGCTGACCAAGGGCTTCTCATACTGGTGGTGTAAACATATGACTCGCAGTGACACAGACGCCCTTATCCTCTAGTCTGCCCGTCATTCTTTCCACTCTTCTCGCTGCACTGTACCCTCACCTGTAAAGCTGCTTCCTTTTGTCCTTGCTCGGTGGACCAAGTTGGTCCTGGTCGAGTGACAACCAGGCCAGGAAACTGAAGGCAGAGCCAGGCCAGCGCTGCACAGTGGGAACAGCAATGCCAGCCATACTGGGCAAGAGATCGAAGTACTGCATAGCACTTTCCAGGCCCTGCTTCCGTACCATTGCTAGAAGAGCTTTTAGGGCAGGACCAACATAAGGGTGTGCTTGGCCTGACTCTGGTGGCCTAAGAAGGCGTAGCAGCCCGAGCAGTTCTCTGGCACTCAACGACTGAGAACCCAATGAACCCACTAATCCAAGAAGGCTCTCGGCACAGGCTCGGTGTAAACGCTGGTGGCAATCCAAAGCAGCCAATGCTCTCATGACCATGGCAGCGTTGACACTGGTGGCTCGGGTCTGACGGTTCAGGCAGCTGAGGCGGCGGAGCCAGTCAGCCGTGAAGAGCTGCAGCTCCGATGAGTCCAGCTCCGGGAGCCACTGGACCAGCAGCAGTAAAGGTTCTACATTGCTGATCCCAAGAAGCCCCACTGAAGTATGCTCACCCTCCACCGCCTACAGACACACGAAATTCAAACGTAAACAGGCATCAGTCAATTGGCAAACTACAGATGAGTTTATCCTAAATTATTCCCACAGTAGCTAAACTGCATGGAGGATCAGCAGGACCCTACATGGGGTTTCTCTCACCATGTTCATCAGCTCCTTGAAAAGGTGCCGCGACGGCTGGCCGAGCGAGACGAGCACTTCAAATAAGTGGTTGTAGCCGATCCTCTCCTTGAAGACCTCCTAAAAAGGGATTCAAGGAAATAAAAAGATACACTGATACATTCAAAATTCATGATGCATTATGAATATTTTTACATGAGGATGCACTGGGATGGAGTCTCTGTCAGACCAAAACAAAATTTCTCACAAAAAAAATGTCAGTTTCTGAAAACACAGTGTAAGGTAAGACAATCAATTTTTCTTATCCTTGATAGAAGGGTTAATCATATTTTTACATACCTGTAGTTCTCTGGCAGACACACAAACTTCAAAGATATGTCAAAACTGTGATTAGAATGTACATCTTTAGAGTTCAAATGTAAATTGTAAGCACCTTAGCAGCTGGTGATTTGTGCATCACTGTTGTCAGGGCTTTAATGGTTGCCACGGCGAGGGCGTCCAGTCGCCCCTGAAACACCTGAAGGACAATCAAATGTGTCAGTCGAGCAGTCGGCTTCCCATTGAGTCATTGACACAGTGAGTGTCTGAACACATCGCTGGCCAAAAGTCAATTTCTACCTAATATACCAGATAAATAAAGGTCTGCGGGACAATAAGCATGCAGACAATTTCAAGCTGCATCCATTTATACAGTTCAAAAAGCTATACTGATAGTGATCCACTCATTTCCCGAGTATAACATGCATCGCACTTGGGTAGATATAAGGTAGATCTTAGATGACTTAGTGTTTGATTTAATTAGTTGGCTTGTAAGTACAAATACATGAGTAAAAAAAATCATCAGTGATTGTTAGAGCACTGCAACTGCGGAGTCAGCAAGCATCAAAGTTTGTGCTGCAGATGTAACAGTGAAGATAAATAAATGGCCGTCTTCCTGCTCCAGGTAAACGCAAATCACCTTTGATTGCTCGGAAATCTAACTGGAGCAGGAAGCTCCAGGCTTCATGAACACCCACCTCCCCACAGGCGCGCACAGAGACACACGCCCACACACATTGTCACACAGAAGCGTGTTTTCCTCTTTACACACAAAGAGAACGCATGCAATCCATAAAACATGAGCCATGAAAATTAAACACATCTCCGCCCAGCTCAGTCCCGCTCATGTCCGACCCGTTGTGGGTCACAGGACCTGATATTTCATTTGAATGTAACATGCAGCTGCAGGGCTGATCAGCCCTACAGAGAACCACGGACCAGCTGGAGTGAGACTGTGGTTACGAAAAGAAATTAAAACTCTGAGATCATCATCACGGAGTCCAGATCACCTCAAACCACTGGGAGAACACACACCACTCCAATGTGACAGCATTCCAGTGGAGCCCATAGTATGCCGAGGAACACCGGGGGAGAATGGGGTGGGGAGGGAAGGACAGGGAGACTAAAAAAAATGCAAATAAATTGTGGAGCCATAGCTGTGAGGAAGGCAAGCATATCACTCCACAGCAAGACTGCCAAGTTAAGTGAGGTGTATTTTCAAGTTATATTAAAAATTGTTCTTCTTAACTGAATATCTACTATTATAATTGTTGAAACACATGCATTTTACTCGGGGATGACTGGCCTATTCATAATAATATAAGCAGACCTTGGAATCTGAACAATCTGAAAAGGCACACTGATGAATGTGTTTGTGTTTCAAGCTACTTGGTTGACCTGTCTTCACATTATCATTCAGATCAATGGAGGGATTATACCTTATAAAGGTTGCTCTGTGTGTGAGGCCAATACAAACGCAGAATGAAAGTAGCTGAGCACCAAAGGGGAACAACTCATCTTTCTTTGCACAAGAGAATCCACTTCATGAGCTCTGAAGGTGAGCTACACTACCCAAAGACATTTCCTGACAGGTGAGTGACTACTTTGTTTCTTAAGAGCCTCCCATGTCAAGAAAATCAGCTGCAAATGGGATCACTCAATTTGGATGGTAGAAACACTTGCTGGATCTCCAGACAAATCATCATGGCAATTATTCTTTTTCAATTAGGACACTCATCGCTATTCCCTTGAGTTACCTTTTTCAGCACATTTTGTCCTAAAAAGAGGCTGTGCCAATTTGAAGTAAATTCAATCAAACCAGATCCCCTTCAACCAGGGTGTCTGGTTGAAGGACCGAGGAGATTTGGCTCTTCTCTTCTGTTGATTTTACTGACTGCTATTTAGCCGATATTTAAACTTTACGAACAACTTATCAACAGACATCAGTAGAAACTTGATTTAGAACAATGATTCAATCAGACTTTGACGTCTGCTGGTTTTAAGTCTTGTTTTGTTAACTAATGCAACCTGAATATCTACAATCACTATGTCACTGCTGATTTTTTTTATTCCCAAATATCATCATAGCCCGTTACAAGCTGTTAAATTTCATTTTGTTTTGGCAGACCTCCAATAGCCATAAAGATAGAGGACAGCACCATTTTGGCACACCCTGGCATACTTATTGGATATAGTTCAGATGAAAAAAATAGTATGGTTAAAATATTATTAGCTAAATAAGGCACGCATGACAAAGCACACGTGTGTTTCTCACAAATACTGATAGAATTATCATTTTCTGCCTAAAAAAAAAATCCAGTGACGCATTATATCCTGAGTACATCAGTGCGAGAGTCTTGCTGTGGAGTGGCCTGGCCCTGGTGAGGTGAAGGGGCTTGGCAGCAGCAGGTAAAGACGATGGGGAAGGTAGGTGGATGGTGGGAGGAGTTGAGGAGGGGCTTTCTCGGTGGTACCTGAGTGTCCCTCTCTCCTGTCAGTAACCTGTTGTTGGTTATATCTTTCTGGTCCTTGTCTGCCGCCGTGCACCTAGCATTAACCAGCTGACACACACAACAGGCAACATGTCAACATAGCATGTGGGGAAGGGGGGAGGGACAGAGATAGGCTGAGAGTGACAGAGAGAGGTGAAGGGAGATACCATGAAGAGAGGTTGGTTGGTGCAAGGGAGGAAAGATGTTGTGGGAGGAGGACAGGGTGAGAGGGTTATAAGCCGTGACCCTCAGCAGAGGTCACTGTGCAAAAGGGTGTTGGTAGTCCAGCCTTGCTGTGGGGAGGCAAACATGCAAAGGTGGGCAAAATGCACTCTCTCATACTGACACCTTGAGAAGAGGTTAACATGACATTCAGAACACACTGGACCAGATCTGAACAAATAAAGGAACCTCAATCACATTTAAATTCTTGCTCCAAAGTCACTACACTCCGAATCCTGCACATATGCATTTAAATCAAAAATAAGGTTTTAAAAGTCACTTTTCATCACAGAAGGTCAGCACTGTTTCCTTTAACATATATATTTAGATGCATTTTGAAATACCACATTAGAAAAGTAGATGAAAAAGGTGGTGTAAAAAGAAAAATACACATTTTAACTTCAATGGCTCTACAGCCACAAATATCTATTGTTAATATACACTTTTTTGCCCCTGAAAAAGGTTGGATCTGGAGAAACACTTCACTAACTTGTAGTCAAGGGACATGCTGAGCAATCCTTGAATGTGAGGGGAACAAAAGACACTGCTCAAAGAAGTCTTTCAATGAAGAGACACTGTAAGTGGCCAGCACTGGTGCCCAGAGCATGAATGGTAATTTCTTGTGGAAAATGTCTTATTTAAATGGTTGGCCAGTGCTGCGTTCCCCTCCAGGAATTTAGTACTGAAGCTAGAGCTGGTGCTGAGCAATTGTAACAGAAGAAAGATTAAATGGATAACCGTGATTGAAGCCATGGCCATTATACAACATTTACATGTGTCTATCTGAACGGTAAAGTGAGAAGTACCCGCCCTCTAGGGGAATGGATTCACCTTTTGGAGAAAAATCATATTATCAACACTTGTGCGGGAGGAATCAGAAACAATAATCCTAAATAGTAATTACAGAGGGGCAAAGTTTTAGATCAAAAACTAGAGCTGTTTGACATTTAACTTAAAAATTGCTTTAGGAACTTGGTAAGACTGCCTTGGTAAGAAATGTAAACATGCTGACTAGGGCAAAAAGCCGATCCAGCCCCTTTCAGATTACATAACCCAAAAGAAGACCAGTGCCGTTACCTTGCTGTTCTGCAGCAGTCGTGTGAGATGCTCGAAGCAATTACTGTTGAGGAAGATTGCTTGGAGAACTGGCCTGTCTAAACACAGGAACATGTCCCTGATGGTGTCTGTGAAAGGACAGTGAAAAGGACAGACAGACAGATGCAGAGAGAAGAATGGGATAGGATGGAATTAGTCACGAGGCATGGCATTTCTAAAGGACTAGCTACCTTGTTGGCTAATTTAATCAGCTGAAAAGTCAAAAGTGTAATTCAAGACCTTTTTAATTGATGGCCCATTTGACAGATCAGTAAGCATAATAAATAAGAATTACTGCGATTACTTTTTCACAACAGAGTATGTTTCAGGAAATGCTTAATTGTTACATTTACTAGATGTAGTTCCATTACAAATAACACCTTACCTAGCATGTGTACTTGTAGCGCCACGAAGCGGCTCTCCCAGTGTCGGCCCAAGGCCGGCACTCGGCCCTTGGCTTGTCGCTGCTGCCGAGCAGCGACGACAGCCGCCGGGTCCGAGTTGAGCAGCTTGAAGTAGTTTTCTAGCACCGAGGCGATTTCGACTTGCCGCTGGTCGGAGCTAGAGGCTAGGAGGCGCTGAACCACCTCCCTCAGGCAGCCAAGAGTCAAAATCGCCTTGCGGTCAGGGGCCTCGCTGTCCCAGTCCTCACCCTCGTCTGATGAGCAGCTGCCCATGGAGCAGTCAACCAGCACCCGCATCAACACCTCCATGGTGGCTGGAGAGATGGCAAGCAGAGCATTTCTCTGCCGGGGGAGGGGGGGGGTGATAAAGGTATGGAGATAAAATTGGGTTTGGAGATAGAGGGAAGGGTATAGGGGTGACAAAGAGAAAGTTGGTTAAGATATGAGAATCAAAGATGTACTTTTCATCTTGTACTAACACACTTTTTACACAGAAAATCTTCCCAATCACTGGCTTACCTGATCGCCTGCTACAATGGCCCCAAATAGGTGCAGCAGACAGCATTTCAGACTTTCCTTCAAGTGTTCACTTTCTTGGAAGCACTCTGCAAAGACAGCAGGCACAAAGCCGACAGAGTAAAATGTATTGATTGTATTCATAGGCATGACGTCATCTATGCAAATACAACATGAATATGATTGATGTATAATTATCAATGAGCTGTTGCCTATACTTTTAGTAATGAATGAAACACTGATGTTACTTTACTAACACACACACACACACACACATGCACGCACGCACGCACGCAGGCACACGCGCACAGACACACACAAATAGTGTTTGTCTTCTGTAATACTGTTATACACACATGCAAGGAAAGACAGAAACCTAGATAACACACACTGAGCAAAAACACAGGCATCCTGGAGTCCTGCAGTGACCTCAGGGTCAGATTGGTTATAGTCATCCATTAACTAACAAGTCGTCATGTTCGATTGGGTGGGAGACATGTGACCTCTTGGCTCCGCAGTGTCTGCCTCCATCCAAAAACTGTCACGAATGACAGCTTAATTAAAACTGTTAAAACTTTATTGCAGGCTTTGAAATCAGCACTTTTAATTAAATTCTAAATGCTTTTTGCATTTTGTCCCAATGCCAGTGAGATATTTCACCTAATTCTTTACTTCATTATAATTAATTTTATTAGTTTTGGACAGTTGTAAAACCAAACAAATAAATTTAATAGATCAAGAAAACCTGAACAAATATAAGGCCAGTCTTGTCACGAACACATTTTAGCAGCAATACTTGATTCTGAGAACAAATAAAATGTTAAAATATTCAAATATGCCAAACCCATGCTCTTTGCACATGAACTGCATCAGCATAACAGCGACCGTGCGGAAACACAGGACCCCTGCAGTCAGGATGGACCTCGGGTGATATCCTCGGACAAAACCGCAATCATTTACACACGGTGCATGGACCAGAAGAGAGTATTTGTTTAAAATGGCCGCTAGCGTCACTGAAGCAGTTTGACAGACACCGGTTTCTATCAGCTCATCTGAGCACCGAGCAAACAGAACTAGTGGCACAAAGATCGCATTCAGCCGAGAGAGACAGCGACGGCATGAGAGCCTGAGAAAATGAAGAGGCAGGAGTAAAGTAGACGGGCAGCAAAGAAAAATTACCTACTTTAAAGAGGAGGAGGGGATCTATGGCTGTAGCTATATTTTACCAAACAGTTAAACTGTCAAAAAGTTGCTGAATCAAACCATTAGTTTGGTTTGTGAGACAACAAAAGCCCATTTCTACTCAGCCATACCTAAGGATACGGTAAAGCAGCTGATGCAAACACAGGAAGTGTTTGAATTTTCCTGTTCTTTTCTTCCTTTTATTTAATGCACAAGCCATATTCTGATTTTCTCTGAGATGCTGGGGAGTTCGAGCGAGAATTTCAAGAATGAGCAACCTACGGTAAAAGAAGGGGACAAACTCCACAGTGAGTGGGGCCGCTTTATACTTTTGTCTGTTCCTCTCGACGGTACCCAGCTCCTCCCTGAAAACAAAAAGGAAATAAAGTTACAGGTATGGGATAAAAACACAAATGTTTCTACCATGCTGGCTCTGTCAACTCTAAGCTGTGCAGCAACACAAAGCTGATGTTACCCGCATGTCCGATGCCTCCAGTTGTGGTAAGGGTCATATAGGCTCTCGCAGAATGCCAGTGCATGGCGGGCAAACTCCTCTGCCTGGCTCTGGTCGGCCATCTCCTTCTCTTTGGTTTTGCTCTTCAGCTGCAATAGCAAATGCATATAAATGTAATTTAAAATTAAAAACATGGAGGGAATTGGAACGTGGAGCAAAATGGAGATATTGTTATAAAGTAAAGGGGAGGAGTCATGCCTGTTGAATGTAGAGGGTTGTCATGGTGATGATGTGATTGATGTAGGAGCAAGTGCCTATCTCCTCCACATTGGACAGATTCCTTTAAGAAACAAATGCACATATGCACACATACAGTAGCCCAATATATCATTTAAAACAGGAAAATTATTGGCATTTCCAGGGATTGTAAACTTTGCATGTGTACTGTCCTGACCTGCAAATGATGATGAGGAATTTGAGCAGAAGCAGTGCCAGGTTTTGCTGCTCGGGCTCAAGGCCATCGGAGGCTTTCTGGACACACTGCAGCAGCTGGTGGCGCAAAACCTGAAGGATGTTGTCTGGGAGGAGGGTCAACACTGGGGGAACCTCCTCTGGCCTGGAGACACAAATGCATGACGAAAATGCAAATAATTGTCCGTCCGGCTAATCCCTTTTGTACTTTTTGCTCTACTTTTTTTTCTCGAAAGTTAAGCGATATCAGCTGTGGGGATTTCTGCTTTATACCAAACACAGTAGGAAAGAATGGAGGTTTTTGTGCTCAGTGTGGCGATAAATACATGTGGGGAACATTTAAATAGCTCTCAATGACAGTATTCATAACAATGCAGATAATCTGTTGTCTTTTGGGAGCTCCTTTTGTCATGGAAGCATTGTGGAAGCACTATACAGAATTGCACATTTATTTGAAAGCGCCCCTTCTGCCATTCCCCCAATCACGCATAATTCATTAGACCCAACGCCTGCATTGGGCCGTTACCAAAAAACAGCATGTGTGCTACACTGCTCATTTGAGGGGATGTTGGTGGGAAAACAGGACAGATGTGGCAGCTGAGAAGGAGGGCAGAAGGGGGAGGGGAAGACATGGAAAATGAGTCTAAGGACAACAGATTGGGAGAGGGAAGAAATAAAAAGCTTAACAAATAGAATAAAATAACCAGTGAGGCTCCACTCCTTCAGGTGACGCTCACTCAATTTCGCAATGCCACTGTCTGATATCTGTGACGTCAGTGTCTTCGCACCCAGATGTATCGACATACCCACACCTGCAGGCTCTAAGACACCGCACCGGGAATCTCTCATTAATCTGCATCCCATGTTCACTTCAGCACTAATCGAAGCATCACCTGTAACACATTGTGACCGCTCAGCCCAAACGCATTTGGCGTGTCAAGGCTATTTTGGGACTTGATGTGGGAGTCCATGCACTGTGTGGTCATGACAGTTTAGAACCAACTCAAATCAACCACATGAAGAAAAAGAGGTGTATTTGGTTTGTGTTATACTATGCAGTAATGAAGATACTGGTAATGGAATGATAGCTGGAAGTGCACCCACGACACGGTTCTCACTGGTATCAAAAGTCTCAAGTGCATGTTTAATCTGTGGGTTTACAGAAATTACCTCGAAGGCGGCTTTTCAAAGTCCACATCCAAGCATCGCTCGTAGGAGCTGATGAACACCTCCAGCCATAGTTTCAAGTAGTCTGGATCCCTCTGAGAGTTGTTGCAGGAGGCGAAGAGAAATAAACATAAAGGTGACAAGTAAAATAACATTCAGTTAATAACATTTTATAGTTTGTTGGGTAAGACAGCAACACAATTCAGTTGTTCATCTCTATTTTGATTAAAACAGAGATGTAACAGTATGTTGTTTGGCTGCTCAAAAGACATGCCTAAGGTGGCTGGGGTATGTGCGATCCCAATCTTTTTTAGATAGGATAAACATGCATCTGTTTGAGTATAAAACAAGCAAGGCAGCATTCTGACGGACGGCTCCGAGCAGCCTGTTGATCAGCATTTCCTAAATTCCTGGAAGAATGCCCGGCATCAGCCGAGAAGGAAGGCTGGATGAGTTGACTTAGGACACCTTCAGGTCCAATTGGTACGTCGTGTGACTTGGGAGATCATAACCCCTGTCCAATATTACGATTATTACATTTCTTTTTTAAAAACTAAAAATAAATGATTCATTAACACAAATAATGAACCTGATTATTTTTGACTGATTTGGAAATATCATGCTATCTTTCTCAGGAAAGTGTTACACTGCAGCAGTTTCTAAACAGCCACATTTACAACCACAGTGTTATAGCTATTGATAAAGTTATCTGTTGCCATTACAAGGCAGTTGTTCAAGGGCTTCATTAATCACTTACTCACCCTCCTCACAGGGCTCTGTCAAAAGAATTTTAGCCATCTGGGAGGGCGAGTTAGCAATCTAGGTCAAGGAGGGCTGAAGAGGTGATCAGAGAAGATTATCATAATGCCAGTTTGTGTATTGCGCACGCGTTAGTTGTAACAATAAGGATTTTGGTTAATATTCATGGACAAGCATCCTGGCACAAAAGTGTCAAAGGGATAACAATGCCCTTCACAACCATTTCCTGTGAAGCATGAATTTATAATTCATTTATAATATTAGTCGTCACTTCTCACGATAAACCCAAACTTGATAATCTCACAAGACTACCAATGCATGCACAGTTGTGAAATATACTATATTTTAAGATCATTGATATAATCTTGCAAGGATCTCATATATGTCATCTTCCAGGAGGGAAATATTGCAATACATTAGAGGCCGCAGAAGACAACAGGAGCAATAACCCACAAAATAATGATGGAGTTCCTCAGACTAAATCTTATTTGAATAAGATTCCCTTACAGAGATATTATAAATGTGGGATATTTATATAAAAAACAGAGCTCAAGCGTCAGACTATAAGAATAAACAAATGAAAACAATGAAAATGAATGGATTAATACAGGATCAGAGATGATTCAAAGTACAGCATTTAACATGTTAAATAAAAAAAACACTGATTTAAGACTATCGGACTAAGTTTGAAAGCGGAGAAAAACATGACCAATGGAAAAAAAGTCTGGTTTTCTCAGGATTGCAGAGTCATGTGGCCCCAGAGAGGGAAGGAGAAGGGGGGGGTTAAAGGCTGACTGCTTCTGTCTGCGTGTCAGAGTGGGACTCAGCCAAAACAAAGCAGGAAGCCAGTTCTCTGCTACTCCTACCAAGTCATCAAGACAACCCTGTGACGCCAGCCTGCCTGCACATGTAGGAGTATATGTGCGTGTGTGTGTGTGTGTGTGTGTGTGTGTGTGTGTGTGTGTGTGTGTGTGTGTCTGCGAGTAAGATGGAGAGGACGATCTGAGAAGTCAGCATCAGCCACGTGTGAATATGTTCTGTCCGGGAAATATACGTGCTCCCCTTCTGACTATAAATAACAGAAGGAAAATCCGGAAATAAACAAGTTAATGTGTCTCCGCTGCCATGGCTGTAGTCATATGTATATAAAATATAAAAGACATGTTAACTTGTTGCTTCGATCCCATGACTCTATGTCACTTCTTGAAAATTAGCAGATGATGATTTGAGCTTCATTCTAGAGTGATGAAGTATGTGCAATAATAATGACGGAATATGTGTGTGTGCCTGTTTCTAAAAGAATGTCTTCTTTACGGCAGCCAGGCAGCAGCTTGGGAACACAGATGCCCATTGAGGGTTTGGACTGTGGAAGGCACAGACACACCCTGCACTCCATGGCGCTGTTCAGCCTCGGATTCCATCACACATCACTCGTGGACACATGTAGGCATTCTAACTCAACAACAGTTACCTTGTCTGACAGCGGCAATCGCTGTCTCAAAATTTTTGTTTAAATTAAAAAAAAAAAATGCCCATGAGAGGATCACATTCTCGTACGCTCAGTGTGGTCATTATCATATTGGGCCGTGTGCCAAAGGTCTTAATCACATTCCTGAAGATCTGTTTAAGCTGACCTCTGTAGAGCTGCCAAGGTTGCCGGCAGCACAAATCAATGCACTTCAGTCTTGAATGCGAGACCCCTTTTGACCTGCAAAGTGTCCAGCAGGACCTGGTGGGACGACGAAAGGATCGATGCTTTGATCCATTGAAAGCTCTCATTCACTCTTTTGAGACGGACATGAGACGGCAACGATCAAGCTCTGCTGTGTGATATTGTTTTGCTGCCAGCACAGGGCAAGTCGCCAGCATCGAATGCCTCATGGCAACTGGCAGCGAATACGACACAAGTCAGACAGGGTCCATTTGAAGCATTTAAAACAAATGTTCATGGAGTATTTCAGAATTTGACCATATATGCACTCCTATAACAAACTGTTCCTGTTACAGGGGATTTTTGGCTAAAACTCGGATAAAAGTGGAGCATAAAAGATATAACGTCAATTTCCTAACAGGACTAACCTGAATTATTCACCCGCACTCTGGGTTTGCTAGCCTTGTAGCCTCAAGTAAATACAAAAGAAAGTCCTAAATCAAGCTTTAGGTGGAAGAATTTCATCCTGGAACAATAGCGGGGCCGTCCGGAGGATATAACATTACATGTGCATGGAATGCAACACTTTTCTTTAGTGTAGTCATCTGTGCTGGCAGCACTTAGAAAAAGGCAAAGAAAAAGAAGTGGATGAAATGTAGCCTAAGATCTCCTCGTTGTTCGGCCAGTGATTGTAATCAGTATGTTAGAGCGGCGGTCCACGACCTGTTTTGCATCCCGAACTGGTTTCATGTAACAATATTTTCATGGACCGCCCTTCAAGGTGCAGTGGACAAAGTCAATGAAATAAAATGATCCACACAAATATAAAGTGCTCAAGCAATACAACCCACCATAATTTGTATCACTGGGATCCCTGAGCTTGTCTCTCTCACACTGATAATTAATATCATGGAAAAAAATATATCCCACTTCATATCAAATGACAGAGGGACTAAATCCTGTCCACCACCTAAGGGTTGGGGACCTCTGTGTCAGAGACGAGGGCTTAAAGAAAACACAAAAGACAAAACTGCTATATAAAGTCAAATACAGTTTGGTCAACAGGACCTACAGGTTGTAGTAGGTTTATCAAGTCAAACTGAGCAAGTTGATGTTGACTCAAAGATCAATGTTCCGCACAAAAAGGAAAACAACCAATATTTAATTTTTGAATTTCACTCTGGAATTTAGTTTGCAAAATGATAAACAAGAAACTGTGAGTAAAAGGACTGAAAAGAATGAGTGAAACAGAAACCTTTGTTTAATTCCATCCTTTGTTCATTACTACATATCATGTGTATCAAATAAAATCCCAGGCTACCAAGATGGTTACCTCCTTACTCAAATGTTAAGCTTTCAAACATCGACACGCTAGCTGTCCGCACAGGCTGCTGGTAAGATTCCAGATACAAGATTCTGCGTTCCATCACTTTCAATGTCTCTTCACTTGTGGCCTCAGGTTCTCAGATGTTTTCCAGCGTACATGATTACACCCCAAACACGGTGCCAGCTAACTGCCCAGCACATGTCTGCCTTACTGGATAAGGCAGTCACAAGAAGGGGTGGAAATAGTGCTATATTTTGCTGCTTCACAACACCAATGACTTTGGTGTCAACACATTTAAAAAGGAAACAGTGTCATTATTGCATTTGTAAAAGCAATAAGGAGACATGAGTCTGAGACTCAGCAAGTGCTCCAACCCTTCAGACAGGCGTGGCCAGCCATCTGGTCTGGTGGCTGCGTGCTTTATTTCAGGAAGTGTTGGATGACCCGTTTGCATGGAAGTGCCATGGATGGAGTCATTCAAACCAACATGTTTAAGAAATAAAAAAAAGGTTCCCTCCCAGTCGCTTTTAAAAGCAGTCTAAACTGCTGTACTGAACGACCACAGCCTAACATCACCACCTATCACTTACAGAGCCCCGCCTCTGACGTCACATTGTAGTGATATATTTATAGGTGCAGATTGGGGAGGGTTAAACCGCACGAGGCATGTCTGATACACCATGTCAATGACATCAGTGTTATTCCAGAGATATTCATAGCTCAGACAAAAATGACATGCAATACTGTAACAGACAGCAAAATCATTGTCAACAAGAAAGCCAGTTGGCCTGGGGAACAGATTTAGCATGAGTGTTTTTTAAATGTGGGTTTGTGTGTGTGTGTGTGGCGTGTTGCATACACCTATGTGTGTGATGACAGATTATACCTGAACAAACAAATAAGCAGCAAAGCTGGAAAAAAGGATGACTTCCTTGAGAATAATATGTGAAACTATGGCACTCTCCTGCCCCCCCCATGCTTCATAGCTTAACCGTTCAGCCCCCTGTTTCCACCTTCAAAAATTCTCCCACTTAATCATGACTCCTAAGTGCAGCGGCTTATGCAGATTACAGTATGGTGGAAGGGTGGGGAAACATTAGAGAATGGATGTTCTGAAAATCTCAACCTTGATTGTGGAGAATTAAAGGGGAGCGAGGGGTTTCTCCAGTGAAATTAAGCTTTAAAGCCATTGGAGGGTGAAATGATGCCCATGGTTTGTTAAAGGCACGTTCTTTGCGGCTGGGATTTAAAAGGGCTATCCTGCAACACACAAAAAGGGCTTTAACAGGATGACTGGCATCATTCAGAGGTCTAGTAAACCCTTCGCTTTCTCTGAAAAGCACTTCTGGATGATGCGGTGGTGAAAGAGAGGAGGCACTGTGGCGATGTGTGCTTCCCTCTGTTTGCCGGCGGCAACCCAGCTCGTGGACAAAACTGACACGAACCAGTGATGGCAGTTAAGAGGATCGCTGATTATGTAACAGTCTTAGCCGCCGTCTCTGACTCCACAGCTCTACATCTAGTCAATCAGCCTTCCTAACCACTGCACGCTCTTACTGTTTATTATAGAATGTCATGAATTTGGGATTCATTTGGTTTTTCGTTTTGTATAATATTTTTGAGCACCTCCTTGGAATAGGAAACAACAGGGTTTTTTCACAGTGTCTTGGTGTGATTCAGCATCTGCTTTTTCCTACTCGGTATCTTCCACAGTTGAACATAGAGGTGGGTGATGGGGAAAGTTATATCAAGATTGGGATTTCAAGAAGCTCCTTTTTGACAGAGAGGGATTATGATATCTTTTTTGGGATAGAAAATCATGAAGCACACGGCTCAGTCTTTTTCTTTTGTTTTTATCTAATGATGCCGGCTTCAGGTTAAAGAAAAACAATTACAAGACTGCAATATCGAAATGCTGTTTGAACACACCTTAACACACCAACAAAAGAATTCCAGCAAGACATTACATGCTGATCTCATGAGTTGTGATGACACTGAGTTTGTCTTTCCTGCTAAACTTGTTGTGTAATTTACTTATTGTGAGCAAAAAAGAAAATTTCAAATTAAAGAGAGTTTCCTGTTATGCATTGCCTGTGGATCCAAAGCTAATTGATTATTTATTATACCCTACTAAAATCTCATGAGTGAGACTTTCTGCTGTAGTGGGTATTTATTGCACTTTTGCCTTGAAAAGCTTAAATGCAGTAATTTTTCATAAAATCCTGCAATACGACAGGCCATTAAAATTCGAATGATGCCCTTTTTTCCAATCAAATTGTTCTTATTTTGATTGGGGGGGAGGGGGGGGTTACACATGTGACCTTATGTCACCAGGTGAGGTGAGATGTTCCCAGTAGAACCTGATGAGGCACTGGGTCAAGAGTGAGTGACAATCTGGAACAGCAGGAAAATATCCATGAACTGTCAGATTGGTTTGAATTTAACAGAAGTGAATGATAAAGTCTGTCTCCCTCATTCTTTTCTTTTTACAGTAATGTGTTAATTTAGAGTGTTTCTATTATATTTAAACAGTCACTAGAACTCAGTCTAAACACTTACTGACTTGATACTAGGCAGCGGTTTGTGTAATCACCTTTGACCTTATCATCAATAAATACAACAGCTTGTTGCCATTGCAGTTGAAATTCTATATTTTTCTCATGTGTATCTACACATACGACATGATAATTCAAGAATCCTACGACTGCTTTGGCAGCGGTCGGACGTGCGGGACTGTAAGGTGAATAGTGACGTACCGCAGATAACTAAGTGGCGTCTCTACAGCTGATACAACAGGATGAGCCACTCCTCTGATACAGACCCGAGTTGCTCTGACTGAAACAGATTTCACCACCAACAGTAAGTGTCCAATCAGACTCCAGCTCAAGAAGCATGTTGACCTGTGACCTCAGACCCAATGGTGTCTGATCAATCATTTATCCGGGCGGAAGAGATGTCTGAACTTCGATGAGCATGAATGACAAACACTATAGCGAAGGTCTATTAAACAACACTGTACATCCCTGATATAAAGTCTTTTACCAAATTCTCAACATAAGCATTTATGTTGCATAAGCATTTCGTTATGGTTCATATGCTAAGGAACTAAGGTGAATGTCTGAGGCCCCTCTTCATGAATTTCAATTGTATTTCTATTGGAGCTACTTGCAATGCAAAGATGAACAACTTCTGACAACACCAGCCTCAGCTTCTGGCTTTCAAGACTATTAAATGTGGTCTGGCGAAACATTCACTTAATTCCTTAACACTTTTTTGTACCCTCAAATTGATTTCTGGCTGATTTTCTCAGTTACTTCTTACAATTTTCTGGTTGACCTGTGTTAACTTTCTACAACCTCTGAGCTTACATTCATGTAATTTCTATGAGCGGTGACTCAAGTATTACATAATACACTACTACTGCATTATGGTAAGGAACAATACCAATGGAAATTAATCGTCTATAAACAGCAAATAAGACAACAAAGACTAGGAGTCTTAAAATGCACGCACGAATGACGTCCAGAGCTAGATTTCCCAAAAAGCAGAAAAAACTAGTACACAAAAATAACCACCACCTCCTACTTCTGCCATCTCCAAGCGACTGCATTGCTTATCAGCGAACTCAAGCAAGCACAGAAGGACAATATGAAAACAGGCGTGAGAACCCAACCCTTACATGCATTTCTCCTCTACATTCGTTCAGTGTCAGGAATAGAAACACGGCTGCAATAATGACTGAAACCTCCCGGCCAGCCTTCTTTTGTCCCCATCAATAAAATTGCTTGCAAATCGGCAGGGAAGTCGATGAAAAAGAGGACAGACGTACAGAATCCGTGATGGATTTGGTGTAGCTGTAACCTTTTTTCCTGGTCAGAGACATTGGCAGTAATGAATCTTTGGGGAGCATGCAAATTGCATGCTGTGTCGCTTAAATGACATGCACTGACGTGACAATTGGACAATAGGCTGCGCAAACACCACATTAAGGAAGCAATTTTTTCAGTACTCACAAATCAGACCACTGATTAGGAATATCAACACATAGAAATAACATGTCTGTAGTGTGAGAAGTGGTTTACTTTTATCCAAATGGTCATCATAAAGGAGCTGAAAGAATTTAATTGAAAGATTCGTAATACGGCACCGCTGTCTGAAGTACATTTTGTTTCCTAAAATTCTAATTTTCTGATTCCTGCAACTGTTCTGATAAAAAAATAAATCATACAATACCACATTTACAATCAATTCCTATGTCACCAAACTTGAATACAACCAAAGTCCGGAACATATAATCCTGGGGTTGAGGGTTGAGACAACAAGAGGCTGGATCGGGGAGAAAACATTAACCCGTTCAGGGGTCTCCGAGGTCGAACGAGAGACTGCCTTCACCCACCAATATTCCACTTCTGATTTGGAGCAAGTGAAAGCAGGTTCTCCACACCAACTACATCTCCCGGCAACCCTCACAAACACCACAGGCTATACCTGACATTTCATCTGCTTAGAAAGTGAGACATGCCGCTGCACATATATATTTCAAGGCCTCTCTCTCTCTCTCTCTCTTTTTATGTCTGCTTTGTGGCAGGCAGGGGAGAATACTGGCATGATGGACTTTGGCTCATGACCAGGAGGAAATGAAAGGATGCTTCCTTGCAGCTAAATGCTTAGTCGGTGCAAACACACTCTCCTGCTTGAACAAATCCTGCGTGTGGGCTCACAGCAATTGTTGGCATTTTCACATGTGATTGCGACAAGTGTGTGCGTGTGTGGACAACAGTGGGTTTGAATTCGGAACACCCACACATGCATTATGTATTCTGTTGGAACTTGAATTTGTGTGTGTGTGTGTGTGTGCGCGTGTGTGTGTGTGTGTGTGTGCATCCATATGCTACTGCGGTGAGGATTATTCGATGTCATACCCTCAACTGTGCTTTCATGGGGCAAATACTTCAGGGAGGTTTGTGTACAGAGTGTGTTATTGCGAGGGATTACTGAGAGCAGTTGTGTGGCTGCAGCCAGGCTCACGTGAGGATCGACTAAAGAGGACCATTTTGATTGGACGCCAGGAGGAGCGCATGCTTTATCGCCAAGTGAATTAAATCTAACCAACAGCTGACTCAAGAAGTGCTGTCTCTGCGAGTGGGCTGTTCATTCATCTCCGGTGTAAAGCACACAGGACACCGTGTGAATCACTGCAGCAGTGCACAGCACATTCACAATATCCCGCTTGTCATTGATTCTGCATCCCTGCTTGCGTTGGGTATACATTCCAGGTTTAACATCAGGGGTATTTAAAAAACAAGTTATTGATGTTTCAGATGTCTTATTTTCACCATGTTCTTTGACGTTAAGTAGCACAACCTTCCCAACCAGTAAGGATTAACCCCTGGGTCCACTTTGCCAGCAACCCCAGGCCCCCACCTTTGAACAAATAGTTTCAGAATTTAATTGGCAAGTTTCTCATTATTTAGTTGGTTTATTTTTTCTGGAATCTCCCCATTTCCTAGTGAGGGCTTCCCATTTGCTTTCTTCCTGATTTTCGGGTGATTTCGAGTCTGCGGGATCGATGCTTACCCAGATGCTTGCTGAACACATCTGAACAGAGGCTGTCTGCACTTTTTGTGCCCAGGGGTCTCATGCATTCTTGGTCCATGCGCGGATCCTTGGCAAATTAATAATTAATTTCTGAGCCTTAGGTGTCCCCTGCCTCATTAAGCCTTTGGAATATGCAATCATTTTAATGAATCTGGGTCTTACTGGGTAGTTGAAGAGCCCATGCTGTTTTACAGTAGCTCAAGAGACAAAGGTGGCATGAAACAATGTCAATTGGTGACTTTTACATTGAAAATATCACCCGTACGGAGGCTTCGAAACACCCTGTTTACTTAACCTAACAGAGATTCCGGTCTGTCTGGCTGCCTGTGCCCTTAGTGTGGGGTTGACCTTCCAAGACATATCTAGAGAACAACCTCTTTATACCCAGTGGACAGGAAATGATATCACACTGTCCATTACTTCACTGCGTGAGATTTCCCTGCCCGGTTCACAGACTGTGTATGTGTGTGTGTGTGTGTGTTCATTCAGCTGCAACGTACACTTTACCTTCGTGCAATACAGCATCCAGACCTCGTAGAGTCTCTCGTTAGATGCCATGGCGCCGGGTGAACGGTCCCCCCTCACACCCGTGTCCGCCTCGATCACTTCCCTGGCTCCTTCATGATCTTCAGCCCAGACCCGAACCTCCACTACCAGGCATCATCATCCTCCCCCTGGTCCGACAAAGGGCTTGCACGGAAGAGGCGACGGGACGATAGAAAAATGCTGGAGCAAAACTGAGTGAAGAAACTTTTCCCCCCACGACACAGAAAATATATAAATTATTCCATGGCAGAGGAGGACTGCGTGGTCCCGCTGGGGGAGTTGGAACAACCGGGCCCGGAACTCCTGGATCCTCCGGCACCTCCTGGAAAGGCAGCTTTTTTCCCAGCAGTGTTTGCGCTGCGGAAAAACAACAACAGAGGCTGTTTCACGCCGCGGAGGCGGATATTTAAATCAAATGACGGAGCTGCAAGGGACAATTCAAACAGTCGAGACTCCGCTGTACTCCGAGCTTTACATGGCGAAACACACACGTTCACACACACAAAGAGCAGGGGAAAAATCCTACTTGCTGAATGTGTGTGTGTTAAGCTGCCTCGTTTGTTCCAACACCACAGATAAGCACCTTTAATTATCCTTGCTAAACGTTACGGTAACAAGCCAAGCTAGCAGCTAGCTGTCAAAAAAGCCCCCCCCCAAGACTCCCTATATACCCCGTGCGGCAGAAACACCTCGCCTCCTCCCCCCACACCCTCGAAATCCCCTCCTTTACCCGCACTCCAATTTCCGAAGAATAAATATACGGTTTATGGAATTTCGAGATGGAGAATTTGGAAAACTATTCACCTGAGTCTACCGGAACCGAACTGTCACTGCCGTCTTCTCCTAAGAGTTGTATTATATCAAGCTATTGATATACACGCGGCGAGTTCCTGTGCAGCCGAGTTTTTTTTTTTTGTGTAAAAAATAAAAAAATACGTTTAATTTCTGTGGGTTGGTTTAATTTCGCCGTCTCGAAAAATAAAAATGAGACGCGGGATAAAATGGTGCAACCACTGAAGCAATTGCTTAGTCCGCAGTGTGTACGTTTCAATATACTTTTAATTTGGTGACGCACCGGATGTGCGGAGCTATTACAAACACCATAATTCACTAGTAGTAAATACCAGCCTGGCCGTGGCACCCGAAGCATTGTCTGCAGTTTCAGTACACCACGTCGGCTATTTACGTGTATTTTAAACCAAAAACAGGGCAGCACAGGCACAAATTGTGCAGCACATTTTTTTTCATCTTGATGCACGGGTGATTGCGACAGCTTTTCCTACTTTACGTCGCCGATGTGGTGCTACGTATCGCGAAGGGCTGGGCTTGGTGGCTCGGGAGGTTTGTTTTGAGGATGTGCTGCCGCTCAGTGGAGATCTCGGTGACTGCTCAATTCTTATTATTCAATATAATAACCAATAACAGGAAATAAAGCTCCACGTGTACTTATGATGGAGTACCATAAATAAATTTGTATCATTAAAAGTATGGGATGTAATTTCCGTGCTTTGTCATGAGGGTTAAATAAATACTGCAAATGACGTTTTGCTTTCTGTGCGTTTATATTTATCTCAGCACTGTCAACATCTAAGCTGATTCCTGTTATATGATGTAGATAACTGTTTCTTCTCTAGAAGTTGTAAATGTTTAAACAAGGAAAACATTTTATTACAATAGACTTTTCACATTGTGACAAAAGTAAAAAGCAATTCCCTGCCATCCTCACCCCATCTCAATATCCCTAGGAAAACACTCACTTTTCCATCTTTTCATTTCATTTTTTTTATGAGACTTGGTATTCACAGTGAGTAGATACAGTATTATTATAACACTTATGAGGGAAATACACCACCCTCCAACCTCATCCCTTCCCAAGGTTCTTTCAAAAAGTTGATGTTTGTTTCAACCAGTCCACGCTTCATAATGTCACTGCCAGAAGAACTTGAGTCCGTAAACGCTTTCGAAAAATGTCAACTTATCAGGCAGAGAAGCCTCCCACTCTTCCTCAGTGATGCATTTCCTCTGATTAAATTATTCAACAACAAATGACATATGGCATTCACAGCTGGTTTTAACAATAACAATTTCAGGGAGGACTTTTCGGCTTAATATAGTTCAAAAGTTCAACGTGGAGGAAGTGAGTGATTTTAAGTCGGTTCAGTTTTAACCGCGCCTCCCTCACAATTATTATTAATATTGATCTTCATCAGATGATCAGCAGCGTCTTTGATCCAGCACTTTCACAGTTGTCTCATCGTTCCACAACATATAATTCACATGTGCATAAGACAAAGATATAAAAACACAAACTACTTGAAAAAAAGGCTCAGATGTTGGTTAATAATAATAATAATAATAATAATAACAATAATAATAATAGTAATAATAATAATAATAATAATAGCACAGTAGGATTTGGCCTCATTGCTTTTCTTTGATTGTCTTGTTTGGTTTGCTAGTCGGGGTTAGGAGTCTTGGAGACGACGACGTTGATTACGAGAAGTCCCACACGGTGCTGGTGGCGTCACTGCTGGTCGACGTTGCATGGCAGGACGGCGTAGGGGGGCAGGACACTGGAGGGTCCTCAGGGCTGACGAGGGGCGCTGCCGGATACATGAGACTGAGGAAGGAGTCCCTTGTGTGCCTCTTCACCTGACGGAAACAATACAGATCCTCTTTAACACTGGATATTATTATTATTATTATTATTGTTGTTGCTGTTGTTAATGTTGTTGTTGTTGTAAAAATAATAATGTTTTTATTATTATATTATTATAATAACATTCATATATTAGTAATAATTATATATATAGTATCATTGTTACTGTTGTCATTATTATCATATTACTGGTCAATTCTCACTGTAGCATGGCTATGAGCTACTGAGAGACCAGTGCCTGTGTGTGTGCTGATTTATGTGAATGCTTATACTAACACAGTTAAGCTTTACTGAGATCAGATCCAGTAAATGAACAATCAATCATTTGGAAATGTTAGAAGAGCAGTACTTCCACTGTAGTCAAATAAATATTTATTTTTTCGAGATGCTCAACACTGTGTGGAATTCTAGTATTTAAGATAAAGACTAGCAACACAACGAGGAGCCCCACCTGCTTGAAGAAGGCATGTGTCAACAGCGCAGACGCTGACGGCCTGTGAAAGACGTAAACAGAGCAAACGGTGTGTTTGTTTACACTCAGTTTGAACGTCAGTATTTCAGATTAGCTGAATGCCTTTACAAGCTGACAGACCTGCGCTCGGGCTGCTGCTGCAGACAGAGCTGGACAAGGTTGTGCAGGGTGGCTGAGTGGTTTTTGGGCCCAGGGCTCTGCGGTTGGTCGGTTGGAGGTGCGGTGGCACTGTGCGTGAGGCTCCCAGTGGCCACGCTCTCCCCGATGCCGGAGTCCACCCCCGACCGTGACACTTTCAGCCCCCCTAGCTCGCCAAGCGGGAAGGGAGCCACATCCAGCAGGCAGCAGTGAGAGCCACGTAGCTTCTGAAGCAGCATCTGAAACCGAAGAGGACAAGGCATTGCGCATTTTGAGACACAGCCTGGGATGCTGAATGTACACGAGAATATACCAGTTAGCTTTTTTTTCACCTGAGTTGGGGGCATATCTTGGAAAGGCACCCTGCCACTGACCAGCTCACAGGCTACGATGCCCAAACTGTAGATATCAGACTTCACACCGTAGCCGTGCAAATCCTGCAGGAGGCAATAGCGTGGGAGAAAGGAAGGAAGGGCACAACAGATAAGATCAGAAGAGAGTTCAAAAACTTGTGGTGCAGAGCATGAAAAAATATAAAGCTGGAATTACCACTGTGAACCAGTCCAGGGAATTTCCAATTTTTAAGAAAAAGACCATAGAGTCTGAGTGAATGTTTTGCCAATTTTTACAGAAACATCTCAAGATTTCACCACAGTATTGCAGATAATAGGGATGATATTTAATGGCATTCATAAATCAGCTTACCGGTTAAGATTCTTCAACAATTCATTGGATCATAATTTGGAAATTACTTTGGACTGGAGTGAGTTGTAAAGACCCCATCTCATAAACAGTAGCATGTAAGAATTCATCTCAGAGGCATTTAGTCCAGCTTTGTTCAGGGCCTTACGAGAGCAACAAACATCTTTTAAGCTCGATGCCGTCGATTTCACCTCGGGTTGTTTGTTTGTTGAGAAGTGGTGCTGGTGTCACCCAGGAGGAGCTGACCTGTCTTAGGAGTTCCGGGCTGAGCCACGGCAGCAGGGCGGGACTGTGGTGGGGCATGTCGAACACCATCCTCATCCTCTTCCCATCACGCATCATGCTGTAAACACTGTGGAGTCCTGAGAGGTAGACACGCCCCTCTCCAGACAGCAGGATATGACTGGCCTTCACCCCCCTGACAAAGTTAGAATGCAGATAACAGTTTAAAAAAAAAATCCCTTATCAAGTGTGTCTCATAACTGATGTCAAAACCCGACCTGTGAACGTAGCCCATCTTGTGCAGGTATTCCAGAGCTTTCAGCACGCCGTGCAGCAGGTACGCTATCAGAGACTCGCTCATCCCGTCAGGGAAATATGCTCTTAGCAACGTGTCTGCAGAGCCTGGGGGTGAGCAGGAGAGGACTCACAGCAAATCTGTAATGACTTTTATGCGGCTGAATTTTGTCCCGAGGTTTGTAATTTGCCTTTATCGGGTTATGAAAGACCAGAGATGAAATAAAAAAAGATGTGATGTTACATCTTACAACCGTGTGATACAATTATGGGTTCAAAATATAGTTGCAAAGCTAGTTGCTAGGGGTCACTCCCAGACCCCAATACCTAGTTTGATCTCTAAATTATATTTATGGTTTACTGTCAGGATTTCAAATTTATTCTAAAATAAAATACAAGGAAAAACTCTTGTTTTCCTTATGTTCTGCACGTAAAGCTTGACTTGACTCCCAACATTCCAGGCACACGCTTAACATTTGAAATACAGTGGAACCTTGACTTACGAGTGCATCAACTTATGACTTTTTGGAGATAGGCGCTGTCACTTAGTGGAATTTTTGCTTTGTGATCTGAGTTACGAGGAGGCCAGTGGGATGAGTTTGACATCGATGTGGCCACCGCTGCCCATGTAGCGGTGTTTAAAAACAGCCGGAACTGCCGCCCACCGCAAGGTTGCACAACGAAAATCATCGAAAAACATGAGCAAGGTGTATGTGTGTTGTGGACTCATCCATGAAGAGATGGAGAACCTTTTGTTGGCAAGATACTGTGAAGAAGATCGTCGTATGGGAGAGGGCAGGGGACATTTAAAGGATTTGGTGCAGCAGACGGCGGGACGAGGTATCAGACGAGTCACTCAAAGTTGGTCTGTAACGAATTATTCATTGTAAAAAGAGGAGACGCATTCACTCCATTGCTAAATGAAGTTTAGCCATAAGGTGTAGTGGGCAAGTTACAGTTAGCAACTCGTTGTAGCATTAAATGTATATCCATTAAGTTCAATTCAGAGACAGAGTGCCAATTGAAAAACTCCCCTGCCACCACCAGAATCTTCATCCAATCTTCAAGGTAAATACACTTAATAAAACTAGTTTACTTCTTTGCATTCTCGTTCATTATGTAGTTTTTCTTAGTTGGATTTCAGATCATTTTAATGTGGTAATTCAATTTGATACATGTGGAAACTGAGCAGCGAGCTCAGTCATGGAGCAAATTACATTCGTGAGCCAAGGTATTACTTTCAATACATAAACGTCCTCTCGTCATTTTATTATCCATGCCCATCTCAAATACATGAATCCCCAGTGTACTGACCGTAGGTCATGAGCGGCATCAGGACCCAGAGCTGGCAGCAGGAGCTGAAGACCAGACGGGAGGTCAGCAGATTTGGGTGACGGAACAGCCGAGAGAGCAGAACCTCGTTCTGTGAGACAGAAAGATGGTCACCTGCAGGAATGAGCCGTGCGGCTCAAAAATACAAGAAGCTGGCAAATCTTGCAGGAACGGCGGCTCACCATGAGCTGCAGCAGCTCCTCCTCTGTGCACTCATCCAGGTTGGTTTGTTTGAGTGCCACTAGCTGGCCCGTGGGGACATGGCGTGCCATGTGCACTTGGCTCAGGTTGTTGAAACCCCTCCCTGACACACACGTTACAGGTGTGAACTGAAATACCGCCTCGAATAAATACTCACTGTCACACAGTGGGATCAATATGCACCACACAGACACACGCAATTCTAGCAGCTTCTTACTTGACACTTCAGAGTATATAATCTGTCTAAAAGGAATTTTATGGCCAAGCACTTGTGTATTTTATGAACACATTTCTATTCCTTGATCAATAGCATCAGTCTAGAAAGTTATGATTCATGCCAGCTTCCCTTTCAGAAGTGCTTAGCAGTCAACCATACATATAGAGTAAAGAGGTTGTGTTTAGTATTTATAAATTAATAAACCAAGTGGGTGAATAGTCCTGTGGCTTTGAATGAAGAAAGAGGTACCTGAATACGGGGTACTAAAGGCAACTGTACTGTTCTTTCCACAAAATACATTTTGTTCTACTGATTCTTTTCCAAGCTCCTAATTGTTGATCATGCTGGTATTAGACAATCTTTTTTTTAGTCCGTGATTGTTGGTATTAGTTCTAACCACCTCTGCCTGCCTGCTGCTGCTGCAGCAGTCAGTCAGACCGCTGCTGTGAACTGTGTGCTCACCCAGCTCGGCCAGGAGCTGGTAATGGACCGGTTCCGCCGAAAGCCCGGTGACATCATCGCTGCCTGCAGGCCCTTGCAGGGTGTATTCGGAGCCATCAGAGCTCTGCTGGGACACAACGTGTTATAATCAGTTAATACACACGCATAAATGTTTGTATCAATATTAGCTCATTTGCCACATTTCTGGTATCTAAATTTCCTGGGCGTCAGAATATCCAGATCAATTATATAGCGCAGATGTTCATTTAATTTCACAAATACCACTTGTATTTTTTACAAAGATACGCTGTCAGTGTTGCTGAATCCAGCATCCCCCTAAAGAAGTCACAGATTTTCAGAGTGACCAAATAAATGTTTGGTGATGCAATCTAGGACCTGAAACCATATTTTCAACATCCTATCACAGAAACTCCTTATTAGTAAATGTTGTTCCTTAACCCCCTGCCAAGACTTGCTTGCAGGATTTTTCCCGTTGTAGGCAAATCTACCCAAGTTGGTGCAAACACACTTCACTGAGTAAACGTCTTTATGGTTCTATGGGGAGGGGGGCTCTTGCAGTTTAAGCAAGGTGGACAAATTATAGGTATACAAATAATTTCATAGCAGCAACTGTATTAGAGAAGAAAAAGTATGAAGTAAATCATAAGATGTGCAAACCCCTTGAAAAAATATGCAGATAAAATGTTTTTAATGAGGAAGAGCATTCACTCGCTTACATGAAGGGGTGAACAACCAAATTTAATACATTCATAAATCCCATTATGTAAACCATAATATATATATATATTTTTATTATAATGGTACTCTAAGAAAGTGTGTAGTTTTGGGTTGCATGGATGCAGTTTCAACAAATCCAGTGACAGAATATCATAAATTCACTGAGTATCAATACATTTAATACATCGTTCCAGTCTATATGTTTAAATCAAAGGTAGAGCAACAAGCTGGAGCTGTCCGTGCCAACTTCATCTAATTTTTAAAGGCTTATTTGAAGAGGAGGTGTAGCTTTACATGAACCTCTGATGAACTGCTTCGTGGTTTGATGCTAATCTCGGTGGCCAAAGTCGGTGTTGCGATTTATACTTTTGCTGTTGTGTGTTTGTAGAGCGCAACATTGGCTGGGACAACTGGTGGGGATTATATGCCGCTGGTTCTGGGTTCTTCAAGAATTTTTCACAACGGTAGCTGAAACGCACCAATAGTAAAATTCTGGAAGGGGCTCGGACTAGAGGCGGAGATGATATCGGTGTGAGGGAATGACAGTATTAGTGATTGGAAACGATGGTTTTAGTGTGCGGGAATATGTAGGAAGAGATTGGAAGCCATGGAGCAGAGGACAAATAGAGGCAGCGGACAGTTAAGGGCCCTTTTTGCCATGAGCAAAGTGATGTGGGAGGAGGTGACCTCCCTCAAGCCTTGGTGAAACATATGACTGTTTTACGCAGAGATTCCACTCTTCTGCGGTTAAGAAACCACCCATTATGTTGGCTCGCCCGAACAAAGCCGACATAATGCCGGTCCATGGTGCAGCTTTAGAACTTGGCAGACGCACAACTGAGAGCAGAACCAGCAGCTCCTGCTGTAGCTGCAGGAGTGTGCTTGGAAATGAAACCACAGTATTCTGAATTACACCTGAACATGGTGAAATTCAAAGCACCCTGGATCAGCTTTGACATTAGCACAGAGAACTTGACACCCAATATGTTCTACATTTGGGGATTAGTTAACTTGTCATGTTTGACACTTATCAGTGGTCCTCTGCTGCCATGGAGAAGATGCGTTAAGTCTGAGGAAAGGGAGTGATGTGATAACTGTTATCCGATTCTGATTCATTCTGAGTATTTGGGATTGGAGTTTTGTTTAACAGGCAGAGGAATGACCATCAGATTATCTAAGGGGGCTTTGCTAATGATGGAGACTTGAGAAAGCCTTTGCTCCACATACTTTGATCAATTTGTCTCTTTTGACAGTCGCTTAAAACGTCCGAGAGCCAGACGGCTTCAACCGCTGCAATGTCATTCCAAACAATCTGCTCTGTCTAGATGGTTGATGCCTGGTTGATTTGATGGACGAGCATCACTGCAATGCTCCTATCCATGCTACTGACCAGGAACTGGTGGCTGGTGTCCTCATAGGGCTCCTCTATGTCCATGGGCTGGACCTGAGTGTGGGAGATGCAGGAACAGTCCTAGTGAAGGGGGGGGAGGAGCACAGGTGAGACATGCCCGACAGGACAGGGAGGCAGTGGTGGTGGTGAATGGAGAGTGTGATGTTGCTCGGCAGTGGTGGGAGAGGGTCAGACGATCAAGCATCTGCAGACACAAGCTGCAAAGGAGCTTACAGGATTGGTAGAGAATGCAGCGAGAAACAGATAACACAGAGGCAGCTAAGTGACTGATATGTCCCCACAGATGCAGTCATATCAAATCTAAATTCTTTAGCCACATACAAGTAGGCTTCCCTGATCGGTGAGTAAACATAGCTGTGTCCACGGCAGACGCTCTATGCATTTTCTATGCAATATGCAATACTGCATTGACTGAATGTCAAGCACAGATTAAGCAAAACCAGCCCGAGATGCATTTCTGCCTTTTTGTCTCTGAATAAAGACAATAACGCTGACTTTCTCCCTTTCACAAGCGATAAAACACCAGAACTTCAGACACCATATGTCAGCAATTGACCTTTGGTTATGACCAATGGAAACATTGTTTTCATGTGATTTGAAAATGCCATTCCAGGCAAATTTAGCAAACTGTCAACAGGGGTTCTCGGTCATCCAGGTCACAGTTAATCCTTGTCAACTCTTGTCATCACAACTGGACTCAATCTCTTCTTTCAAAGAATTTAGCAGTCAAACTACGAGGAAAACAACGTGCATGTTTTTCTATTTGGGGTCGGATGAGTGATACTAGATTCTAGCTCGTGTTGAGACTCTTGAGGGCTGTGACTTTGCAGAGTGCAAGAGGCCCCCAGGGGCCTGCTGACTGCAAACACCACATTTACATATCCTTAAAAAAATTCAGAGGATCATAACAACAACTATTCCCTCTTAAAAACATTCCTTAGGATAATCCGAAGACATACGAAAAAGTAAATGCAATATGAAAAAGTAAATGCACATTTTAACTTCTTCACTATAAACCAAACTATCAAGAGAATATGACCAAGAGCCTCCACATCCCAGTGATCTGATTTTAAACCCCTCGTCAGGTGGAGGAGCCCTGTCTGAAAAGACAAACTATGAGGAAGTCCAAACTATGAGAAAGCAGCAGTCCACATCTCAAAAGTACATCTTACTGCAAATTCGATAGTGAGAGGAAGAATCAAAACAGACCACGGGAGGTGGGTGAAAGTAAGGACGGCAAGGAAGTTTTTTTTTTCTCACCAAGAAAGACATGGAGTCCTTTTGGTGAAGGTCCGATAGCAGGCTCTGACATTCATCCGCTTACAGGCTGCAGGAGGCCAGCGGCAGCGGGGAACGCAGCACCGAGGCGCGGCGGTATAACGGGAAAACGGCTGGCGTCCGTCCGACCTCAGCGGTCCATCCATCCACTCGCCCACCGCGCACCTAGTTGCATCGGCCGATCCGAGAGCGGGTGGCTGGTAGGTAGGCTTGGAGGGAGGGCAGAGAGGGGGGCGGTCGGCGGCGTCGAGTCGGATCTGTGATGGGAGATATCAGGACTCACTCGCATTGCGCATTCGCGGAGTGCCGTTGCGCAACACGAGTTTGACTCACAATCACGACCTCGCCGTGGACGTGGAGCCGGCCGGACGATTAACTGCAGCCGTTTTACAAGAAAATAAGAGATACTTCACGTCCCAACATGGTGTTATTTTGGGGGCCGCGTAGTTTTACAGGAACGCATTCCGATTCACGCAATGATATAGCTTTCCTTTCAAAAACATTCAGGTTTTAAGCTAACCTTAGCACCCTCGAGTTTAGCATGTTAATCTAAGTTATAGGATATTAAATAGAATGGGGAATAGCATGAACAGTGTCACCGTCTACCTCCTCCTCGGGACGGTGGCTCCGGCGCCTCGGCGTAAACAAGTTAAAAAACGAAGGAGTCAGACGGCTTAAAGTAGCTCCAGTGGCATAAAAAAGTCAAGTTTTTCGATGAACGAGCGTTTAAATGAGTCGGTAACCCCTGTCGTGTGAACGCCCGAGACGACTTGAAAATATATGACGGGATTTTTTTTTTTTTTAATTTGACACAGATTTCAGTCGCGAGAATTAAACGTCATCGACACCCCCCCCACACACACGTCGCAGTTGGATGACGTAGACAGCCGTCAGCCTCCCTCCCTCCTCCCCCCTTCTCTCCACTCGCCTCCATTGTTTCAGGATCTATCGGAGGAATTGACGAGGGACCGCGTGTGACACTGGAACGACCCATGTTTCGGAATAATATTGACACAGGGTAAGCGACACCACTAACGAAGATTATATTAAACTTCCTTTACGCCATAACGCCCACCGATCGGTCGGGCGGCGACTGTGTTCAGCCCGCGGTTGCGATGTGTTACATAGCTAACTGTCACCCTCGCCCAGCTGCGTTTGTTGTCCTTGTGAAAATGATACTAGCAAATACTTTTGGAAAAGCTAACAGCAACGTAGCTCACCTCCTGTACCGTCATATTGTCTGCTCTGGTGTTAAGGTGACTATATCACAGTAATTAACTCGTAATATTATGGTTAATCACTCTTGAGCTTCGAGTAAAATCGATCCTAATAGTCGTGACATGTTATTTCGATTGTTTGCTAGTGTCTGCTGGGAATTGTATCATGCAAACAATGACCGACGCAGCAATGATTTCAGCACATCCTCACTCTGTGGCAGTTCCTCAAAGAGAGTAGAGGATTCAAGGTTCTGCAGAATTGCAAATTAGTTCCCCACAAATTAGAAGATTCGGCTGAATTTTTGTACTTGAAGGTGCCTTTCAGATTGAATGATATGCTTTCTATGTTAAAGCATGACAAGGAATTTCGCTGGCATGTCACAAGTTTAAATATTTCTTGTTGTGCTGCTAGTCTCCGCAGTCCACTCACTGTCACATGCCTCGTCCCATGCATATTCTTAAATAAAACAATTCTAGGGAAGCTCAGAGGTCCTGTGCAAGATGGATCTCAGATGGTTCGGTGTTGCAGATAATGTGATGGAGCACAAAGGAGAGGACTGAGCCAAAACAAATTATAGACAATGGATCCTAACATTGGAGGAGCTGTTTCAGTTCCAGACATTGAAAGAATGCAACCCTCTGATTTAAGTTGTTTGTGTCATTTTCTCCTGATCTGTGTGTTATTTATAATTCAGATTTCCTTTTTACTATGCCGGTCACCCTGGATGGGAATGTCCTCAGAATCAGACCGAATTTTAAAGGAGATGAAGTCATTGGAAGGCTGATGCAAGCAGACAGTTGCTCCAGGATGGCACAGACAGGCCAGCCGTTGTTTAGAAAGCAGACGCTTTTACTTGAAAATCAGCGTTAAAGACAGTGTCACTAACATCAAACCTTATTCCGTATATCGAGGTTAGATTCAATGTTTTTTGAGATAAATCTAGCAAATAGAATTATTCCATTGGCGCTGTTTTTGTGAGGAAATTACTCAGGGAAATCACTGTTACAAAATATTAAAATTAGAAAAAACAAAGCGCCCGTCCTCCTGTGATTGTGCTGCTCATTAGATGACTCACGGCCACTTGGTCCAGATCCACTCTGCCATTTTAAACCAAAAGACATAGCACCCAAATGTTGCTATGATAAATATGAATCGAAGCAAGCAAAATGTCTCTGTCAGCACGGACCATTGTCCAAAGCTATTAGTCATGATGAATATAAGCAATGTCGTGTGCAGTTTGTGTAAATTGCGGCAATTACAATTCCAACATCAGTACCAATGTTATTAATAGGCAGGAGCATTGCATCTGCTGTGCCACTAATAGTGAGGTGCAGCAGCAGCAGCATCGCGTGTCATTGTAATCTTCTTTATAAGGCTAACTGGTTTCAGCTTCACTATTATATAAGCAGAGGATGAGCGTTGCCCAAGGACTCTTGTTCCAAAGATACGCTCCCTGATATACACACACATCTGTGAGTGTGTCTGCAAAACTGCTGTCCAGGCACCAGGGTTAGTGATGTGATGTGATGTGATGTGAGGATGTAAGGTTGGATGTCATAGCACATTACAGATGTCCTGATATCTCTATTTCCGCCTGGTATGAAGTCAGATACTAGTGTTTCAGTCATTACAATCATACCAACCAATGTGGAGTACTAAAGCAAAATGACTGTGTGATTGTTGTATGACCTGACCCAGTTCAGGTCACAACCTTTGAAAACTCAAGCTATAGTTTTAAGTTAACAACGGTAATTGAGTCAGAAGATTCAAAACCTTATTTGAAGATTATTAAAAGTGTTCAAATGGAAACGTGAATCGAATTGCATGTTTCATTATTTCATTCATCCAAATTCAAATTTCTAGCACGTACTAGAGCTTGAATGACCCTTCTGCTCATGGCAGTGATAATACAGTATCATGCTGACACATGCACATACACCACCAAAAAAAATCCCACAAATCAAATTATCCCACCGTGCAGCAGCACACGTCTTTGGCTGATCAGCTTCTTATTTGGTAGTTCATCCCTTTAAAAGGCATGTCCTGTTTACGTCAGCCCTCTGGAACAGCCAGCAAGGATACGCAGCAGGATATGGGAGGGATCTGTGTAGGCCTTGCCTTGGAACAGGAGGAGGCAAATAATAATAAGAAGAGGGGTGACTGTTGTGCTTTGTCTCAACCTGTTACTTTGGCTGTCATGGACTTGTGTCTGACTGAAAAATACTTCCGTCAGAGCGAAACGAGAAGAAAGAAATTCATTTCTCGTGGTTGAAATTTTTGTGGCACACAGCACATACCAGACAGTCAGTGGCCATGGGGGTCAAACAGAAATCACTGTGCTATTTTTTTGTATTTTCTCTCTGATATTAAACATTCGTGAGCGAGTGGGTGTGGAAACATGCAAGGTGGTGAGAAGAGGGAAAGTCCATGTTTTCAGCAAGCGGGTAATTGACGGTGTTCCATGCTACGTGCAGTTTACTCTTGTCTTCAGTCTAAACAGATTTAACCGATGCATTTATCACCCATTAGAAAACCTGAATGAACTATAAAATTGGGATAGGTTTACTAAACTATGCCCGTCAACACAAAACACTCCTTTTTGCGTTGCAGGTAAAGCTGCACGGGCGCAGCCTGTCACCGCACCGACAGAATGTGATGCCCCATCGGACACTCCCGTTTTCTGTCCAGGGCTCCTGTTTGCAGTGAGGAGTGCCGCCCTCCGCCAACATGTTTGAAGTCAAACCCCGGGCGGTGGAGAAGAAGGAATCGAGCACTGAGACAGGTGTGGTGTTTGCCTTGTGCATTTACGTCTGTGCAAGGAGACCCGACTGGGGTTTAGAATGGGGTAGCGCATTTCTAGCGGGAGATAATTGGTGGAGCTTGGTGGGTCTTCTTACACAACATAAACAATGTAAACCATCCCTTATTAACAAAAGAGGAAACTCATGTCCTTGAATCTATTAACAATAGTGGAGTCCGGCAACCGGACATTTCATCCCCTCATCCCCTCTTCCATTCAGTCTGAATACCAGACTGTTTTTTTCCCTGCTGAGCTGATAACATCCTCTTGTCAGATGAGGAATGAATTCAAGACAAGGACAGGGCCAAGGAACATGCATGTCCTCAAATCTGCCATACAGCATCTGTAGTTCCTGTAGATTACGATATTTCATTTTTTGGGAATTGTAGACGGCTCCTGTCAATGATTTCGACTTGGATGGTTTACTCAGATTTTTTTCAGGTCGAAGCAAAAAAAAAAAAAAAATTACCTGTTCCTTTGCTCTGCCTGATTGTAGGTACAGTGTGTGTCCACAGCTGTGTTTGGTCTGCGGCTCACTGGAGATCAGACCATAATTACTTTGGAAATTTAGTGCAATACATTATGGAGTGATAAAGACAAAAAAATAATTTTAAATGTATTTTAGGCTAATAGTAACACATAAACGCATGCTCGACGACTGAAACCTTTAAGTTCACAGTGTCTCAAAGGGATGCACAGGCCTCACATGTGAGGCACCTGTCGCTATGTAGCATTAATTTCAGGTTAATGATGCAGTACTATGGAGTGATGTTCTCTCGAGTTGTGTGCCTGGAAGCCTCTAGGATGGTTTCAAGTAAGAGGCAGCTCCCCTCGTCCTCTCCTCGGGCCTGATGCTATAGTTAGCCCCGTCTGTCCCAGTAAACCACATATTTGCTCAAGTGGAATGACATCGGCTCGTACGGCGGTTGAGCCAAGAAAACCCACAGGTTTGAATTCTTCATCAATCCACACTCATTCACCACCCTCCTCTATCTCGAGCCTCCTTTGCGAAACGAGTGCAATGTATTTGATTTTTTGGGGGGTTCACTGCGGATGAGCACTGCTGTGGGCGGCACTTTGCTTTGGATGATAAAAGCATCCTCATGTTTGGAGGTGTGTGTGGGAGTGCGCAAATACCAGTTGACCTTTTTAGGGCCAATCAGGTGCGGCATTCACTGTGTGCTGTGTGATGAATTCTTCATCTGTCTGCTTCACAAATGCGTTTTCCATAATACAGCTGCTGGAATATTTGACTAAAAGTGCACCTGTTATTCCTCTATTAAATGTTACCTAATCTTCCTATGGACCGGCAGATGAGGGGCTGGGCAGCAGCGGGAGGCATTATGGCTCAGAGTCACTGGGCTCCGGCTCGGTGGGCTCGGGGTCCGTATATCTGTCGGACAGCCAGGACTGGGTGGTTTCCCCGAGCTGCTCCCCGGACGAAGGCCCCGGTCAGCACAGTGCCATCTCACCCCTGCTGGCAGAGGAGACGTTCCGCTACATGAGTAAGTGTTGCTGAACAAATTTTCACTATGAGTGAGATGAACAGATGAAAATGGCTTCTCCCTCTCTGTCTAGCTTTGTAACCCCCCCTCCCGCCTTTCTCTACTGTCTCTCAGTGGTGACATTAGTGAGCAGATGGTGTGTGTGTGTGTGTATGTGTTTCCATTAGCCACGTGAGGAATTCATTCTATTCAGCAACGTCCTTTTCAGTTAATATCTCAGGGATTTACCGTTAATATTACTCGGTGTACGCTTATCGTGGTGTGTCTGTGTGCGCGTGTGTGTGTGTGTGTGTGTGTGTTTGTTTGTTAGAAAGAGAGGCTGGGGAGGGTGGCTATCCAGTCAGAGGGAAGTGCTGCAGAGTTCAGAGCTGGGGCCGGAATCACGGGACAGAGAGTCAGAAAGGAGGGAGGAAGGACAGCCGTTAGAGGATGAAGCCTGGAAGCCCAAGAGAGGAGCTGGAAAATGCCGGTCCTGAACAATGAGGACATTTATGATAACTTCGCTGTGGAAGGTGAGCAGGGGGGAGTCAGTTGTAGCGTCTCTTATGTCTGCAAGGTCAGTGAGACAGCAATGCAGCCCAGGAATGTGTATGGTAGTATATGTGTGTCTGTCTGTGTGTGTGTGTGTGTGTGTGTCTGCCTGTCTGTCTGTTCATATTCTGTGTAACAGCACCGAAAGCTAAGAAACGGGCAGATCTGACTGCTTGTATGTTCATAGAAATAAGTTCTTTACGAAATGCGAAGACACCACTTCCTGTTTGGTTAGGAATGAAGCAACGTCTTTGTTTGGCCCGGCCTCATTTAAGAGTTTATTATATACGCCTCCATGAGCTCACATTCCATCAACTTGATTTGTAAAGGAGACAATTTCTTGCCTGAAACATATAAACTGGGTCCAAAACCGTAAATACAGAGACTTTCTTTTTTCTTAGTGACTTTGTGTAGTTTGTGTGTGTGTGTGTGTGTGTGTTTGTCTCAGCACGTGTGGGGTGAAAAAAAACAGAAGGGTAAAGCGGTTTAGGTTTCATCTCCCTGCGCAATGATACTCGTGCTCCACTTCTGCCTGGGTGAAATAAAACACGGCTCTATTAATAGACCCCGGTGCACTTCCAGAGGCTCGGCGTGTTTATTTTCACCCCTTTGTCCGATACAAGTGTGCTAAACACCGAATGAACTATTTTTGAATATGTAAAATGACCTTTCCATAAGGCATAAGCAGAACGTGCGCAGCCATCATGTGAGGCAAACTTTTCCATTTTTCTTAAATAACACTGAGGCATTTGAACCGAAGCTGGTGGCCACTCACCTGGATTCATCACTCGGGTTTTTAATCATGCAGCTACGGGACACATTCAGCTACTGTCCAGACTGAAGGATATGCTCCAGAGCAGACGCAGCACTGCCTGGAAGACATCGGAATATATTAAGATCTTGTCTCCAAAGGTCAAAGCTGCATGTCTTTCATTCGTGCTGCAAAATCAAAGCAATCTGTTCAACTGAACCGATTATGTCAGCTTTACTATTTGCACTTTTCACAGTGGAAATACTACAATTTCACCTCCAGTTGAATTAATTATTTGGAATTGTATTAATTATTTATAATTATTTACTTTTTATTCACTGTCTGTTTTTATTATTTAAATTCATTTTAATTTGATCAAAATTCACATTTAATTAAGAGTTTTTTTAATTCATTTTTACCTCAATATTTCTTTCAATTGATTGCTTCATGTGCATTTTTCCTCATTGTGTTCATTTATTTAAATTTTAATTCCACTTTTTTCTTCAGTAATTTTAGAATGGTACCAGCTTAGTTGTGTTGCGCTTATAATTTACTTGTGATGGGCGTAACATATTGAACAAAGTCTCATGAAGTATAAAAAAAAGCTCCACCTCTGTTGTAAATCCCATAGTCATTAGAATCTTACTGACATGATTATTTTCAGTCATCAAATTCTCTGACATCCGAATCTTCTGCTTCTTGGACTGGAGAAAACATGGATGTTTCGGAAATCTCCCTGGAACTCTGGTGTAAGATGAGTTTTTTTTTGTTAAATTTATATTTGTTTAATCTGTTTATTACCAGCTCGATCACTACAAATCACATGGCAGATTTAGGAATGGAGTTCTTTCTAGTCTTGGCGACACTCCACAGTCAGTGTGTGTGTGTGTGTGTGTGTGTGTGCGCGTGCGTCCCTCACCACATCCAACCTCACAAAACTAACAAAACTACATCAGCAATCTGCCGTCACACATCGCTAGATTCACCAGCATTCATCAAACAGCCCAGTCGTGGAAAATGACACACACACACACACACACACACACACACACACACACACACACACACACACACACACACACACACACACACACACACACACACACACACACACACTATTAAGGCAGAAGATGTCTTAAACGTCCATCTGAATCTGAAATGTGCGTGAGGGGCGGCTGTGTTAGCAGGATCTGCAAGGTTAGATTTTATAGATATTATTACAAGTAAATGGAGTCAACCTGTTGGCATTTATAAGACTGTTTTTAAACACCACTTGCCACAATTAAAAATGGATCTCAAAATTTTTTAGGTTATGAAATAAAGCTGCAGCTTTGCTGTTATTTGTATGAAAAGTAGTGTAGACAAAGAAATTCCTCATTGCTCCTTTATGGTCTGGTATCAAAGCAGCAGCTCAGTTAATACTTCCCGTTGGACTTTGTGATTTAGGCCGGAGTTCAGACATTAATTTCTCCAAGTAAACACGTCGCACGCTCTTGCATGTTTCCTGAGTTTGACAAGTATTTCCAGGTTTATGTGAACATGATGGGTCTAAGCTGTGCTTCTACCTTTTAGTAAATTGTGTGTCTCCATATCACAGGCATTGTGTTTGTACAGTACACGGCTTCCTGTGTGTAACAAAGATGGCTCTCGCTGGCTTGTATATTTTTAGCCTGTGAGGGGTTGGCGTTCAGATCCAGAGGTCAATGCAGGCCTCGGATTACTAGCCGCTGGCCGTCCTCCATCTGAGCCGCTGCTGCTGTGTTCCAAGCAGCCTCACTGCTTTATCCCATGTCATCTCAGCATATTGGATGTCATCACAAGAACATATTTGATTAACAATTTATTTCCCTCATAGTCTCAGTGTGTTGGAAGATTCTTGGAAAAACAGCAAACTGACGGCTTTTTGTTTAGAACTGCAACTTCTCTTTGAACAGGTGGAGGGGGGATCGATGCCCGGCTGCTGACTCCCATGCAGGTGCTCCAAGCAGACCTAACTAATGTAGATCCTCCCTCTCGACAGACTAATGTCTCCACACCAAGTTGATTAATTGAAGCTTAAGCTCAAATCCTCCGCTAAGATCTTACTTTCTTTCTCTCTCCTTTCCTACTGCTGTATCTCTTTTCTCTTGTGTCCATTTTGTGTCTGAAAAGAAGCCAGTTGCTCGACCACCTTTTTTGAACCCCCTCCCTTCTTCTCTCTCACTAGCGTATCTTGCTTTGGAGCCCTCTTCTTATTCCCACCCTGGCTCTCAGAGCCTCTCCAAAGGTACTTTCTCTGTCCCTACCTGCTCCGTTCTGTCCTGCCACTCACGTAGTACTAATGAGGAGATAGCTCTACTGGCCTCAATGTAGACGACAAGAAATGAAGATATGTGCTTAGTGTAGGTCACCGATCTGGCGTCGTAGACGGCCTTTAGCGCCATGGGGTTTGAGGTGTCTGCCTCTCCGTAGTGGGCTGTCAGACCACTAGCAACTGCACGGCCATGTTACAGAGGACTCACAGAGCACTTGTAGATGCCAAAGCAACACACACACACACACACACACACACAAACACACAAGAAACAAGGACAGTTTGAACAACTGCAACTGGCTGCTCAGTTTGCTCGTGGTCAGAATATTTCATTAGTCTGAAGCCAGCATGTTATTTTTTTTGTGTGTGTGTGTGTGTGTGTGTGTTTGTATTTCTTTGGGTTGAAATTTTATGGTTTATTTTTTTTCCAGCACCCTGCATGCACGTGTGTGTGCCGGATTGCGTGTGCGTGAGCGCATTCAGCCACACCTGTCCTGACAGTGTGTTTTACCCCCCATCCAGTTCTCAGCGCTGACCGTGTGGAGCAGATGACCAAGACGTACAATGACATCGATGTGGTCACGCACCTTCTGGCCGAGGTAGATGTCACCCTTTGACGTGCGCTGTGTTGCCGTATGGGAACGGGGCACGGACAGGAGGCTGACGGTGGATTCTTTGTGCTTTTCCCGGGGGGACAGCGGGACAGAGACCTGGAGCTGGCGGCTCGGATCGGGCAGTCGCTGCTGCAGAGGAACCACCTGCTGCAAGAACGGAACGAGGCATTAGAGGAGCAGCTAGCACAGTCGCTGGACCAGGTAGCTTCTTTCATAATTTATGTGCAGAAATGAATAGAATATTAACACGCAGGGTTTGAATGTTCCCATACTCACCAACCTGCCTCCCTCGATCCAGGTTCACCAGCTCCAGCATGAGCTCAGCAAGAAGGACGAGCTGCTGCGTATAGTGGCCAGCGCGTCCGAGGAGAGCGAGACCGACTCCAGCGTGTCCACGCCACTGCGGCAGCCCCAGCCGCTAGGTGGTGCCACGGCGGCCGCTGCCCTCAGCCAGCTGGAGGCTCTGCAGGGCAAGCTGCAGGAGCTGGAGGAGGAGAACACGGCTCTGAGGTCTGAGGTAGGTAATACTGAAGCACTTAACAGGAATCGGAGTTGGATGATGGGATGGAAACATTATCGACACTGTAGCTAAGTGTTAGCAGACATGCTAAGGAAAAGCAAGTTTCCTGCTGGTGCAGTAGAATAGGTGAACCCCAGATTTGAGAATCTTTAGTTATGTTTAAAGTTGACTTTTTATGAAAAAGTGATAGAAAAAAACCTTGTGGTCAACCAAACATCTTCAGGCCTGTCAGCTGAAGAGGGACACCATCACCTTTGAGGAGAAGGAGCAACAGCTGGTGAGCGACTGTGTCAAGGAGCTCCGTGAGTGGGACACACACGCACATACACGCTCACAGTAGTTAGCATGCAAAAAGTTTTGGTGTAATTTGAGTTTGTCCTTGTCTCAGGCGAGTCCAACAGTCAGATGGTTTCTCTGACCGATGAACTGTCCCACAAGAATGAGGAGCTTCTCAGGCACCAGGAGGAGATCGCCCAGCTCTTGTCCCAGATAGTGGAGCTACAGCACCGAGTGAAAGAGGTGAGGAGAGCAGAGAAGCTCTTTGCACGCTTCACAGCAAAAACGAATGCCATGCATTCATTCCAAAAAATAATGAAACAACATTGAATTAGTGCTGGGGGTTCACACCAAGTGACCTTGTGTGTTCCGTATAGTTGGCACTGGAGAAGGAGGAGCTGAGGATCCACCTGCAAGCCTCCAAAGATGCTCAGAGACAGCTTACTGCCGAGGTGCAAGATCAAACACGCACAAGCACATCTATATTTATCTCCAATGGATTCTGATCTTCACATTTCAAAGATTGGTGTGTGTGCGTGCGTGTGATTTTGCTGCAGTTGAATGAGTTGACGGAGAGGAACGCCGAGTGTGTGGAGATGCTACACGAGTCACAGGAGGAGATAAAGGAACTTCGCAATAAAAATACTCCGTCCTACGGGATGAGGAGGCACCTCTCCTATGGCCTCTACCCCATGGTATGAGACACACTGAGTGTTAAAGTAGAAAAGAAAACTTGCCAATAAACTGGTCTTTCAGACGGCGCTATAAGGTGAACCTTTCACCTCTTTGAATCACTGACTGACGAGTGTGTTTGTGTGTGTGTGTGTGTGTGTGTGTGTGTGTGTGCGCGCATGCATGTGTGTGGGTGGGTGTTCAGGACTCCCTGGCTGCGGAGATCGAGGGCACCATGAGGAGGGAACTGAGTATTGAGGAGGAAACCGCCTTTGAGGACCAAAGGTGAGAACAGGTGTTCTACGGGCCACACATACACACACACAGAGGACACCGGCTCATTCAATCGGATGTTTTTAGGAAAAAAAAATGATAATAAATTGTACGAAGGATCTGAAAATTATTAAGGATCACAGTTTTAAATACAGTGAGATTCCCGGTACTTTCTAATAGAAGTGTAGATGGTTGAATTGCATTGTGGATCACTGACCTTTGACCATCTTCTACTCCAGAAGCTCCCATAAACGAGTGTTTCAAACAGTCCGCTCAGTTAATGCCACAGCGTCGCGCCCACCCTCCGCCACCCCTCCCATCCCCGGCTCGGGGAAGAGCTCCCTAGTGATGACAGCGCAACCTTTCCAGTCAACTCAGGGGTCTGTACACTGCAGACACAGAGAAACCCAGAGGATGCTCTCACGTGGCCGTGACCGCTAGATTAAAAGGGTTTGTGTCTCTGCAGGGAAGAGGTGCGGATGGGCATGCCGGGTTCCCCCGGTGGGAACGACCTCACCAAAGCTCTCCACCGACTCTCCCTCAGGCGTCAGAACTTCTTGTCAGAGCGTCAGTTCTTCCGGGCTGAGCGTGAGAAGAAGCTCCAGGCCCTGGCCGGGCCGGAGGCCGATGCGGAGGGGAGCGGCTGCTGCTCGCCGATGGGCAGCAACTTCTCCTCTTTCTCCAACCTCTCAGAGTTCTCCATTGGCTCCAGCGTTTTCAAGACCTTCCTGCCTGAGAAGCTTCAGATTGTCAAGCCCATAGAGGGTAAAGCTCATTTTTCACAGCCGCAATTTGAACAGTAAACAAGTTGATCAACACAGAAGTGGCAAAAAAGCCAGTTAAATAGTTATTTGAAATAACTGTTGCATTGTGTTGATGATGGGAACATCCTGTCCCCTTTCCACCAGGCTCTCTGACACTCCATCACTGGCAGCAGCTCGCCAAACCCCACCTGGCCACCATCCTGGACCCCCACCCAGGAGTGGTGACCAAGGGCTTCCGCCCGTTGGCTCAGGACGCCATGTACCGGCTGTCTGACATGGAGGAGGACGAGGAGACAGAGGAGCAGAGAGAGTGCAGCATGGGCATTCAGGAGAAAGGGGCTGCTGAGAAAGGGAAAGAAGAGGAGGATGAGGAAGAGGAGGAAGGTGGGATCGTCTTCAAGGTGCGTTGCTCCTCGACGCCGGAGGAAAGGAAAGACCGAAAGCAGCTGCCTCTGCCTCTCCCTGTTTCGCTCTCCTCACCCACCCCGCCACCATCGGCGGGGACGTCCGAACACATCCCTGAGAGGTCCGGCCTGTTGTCTCAGCCCGTTACCGCAGTCACCACAGTAACGGTCCAGTCACAGAATCACATCTCTGCAGCGTCATCATCCTCCTCTGGTAAGTATATTCTGTGACACATCTCACACACATCACACATTCGTATTCCAACGGTGCAAGTTTTGCGTGTCTCCAGTCCAAAACCCCGGGAAGTGTCAGAGCTCCACCTTCTCCACCTACACGTTCACGACCTGCCGCATCCTTCATCCGAGTGACGTCACACAGGTTACGTCAAGGTAAGGGCCGTCTGTACGTCAAAGTCAAAGCTGCCTTTATTGTCAATTTCCTCGCATGTACTAGACACACAGAGGAATCAAGAAGACATTTCTCACAATACCACAGTGACATGAAATCAACAAAATAACAAAATTATTAGAGTGCAAATTAGCAGTAAAATGCACTGTTACAATAGTAATATTAAACTATGTACGTGCTATTAAGGTAATTTTTTTAAAGACTTAGACAAACGAAGCAAAAAGATTCTTTACAGAATTATGATCACCATGAAAGTATTAGCACCATAGATTTGCAGTCCTCGGTTTAAGACTTGACATTTGGAGTTTTGTGGTAACATTGCCCTTGCCCCTTAATCAATTAAGAAAATTAAGAAAGTCTTGTTCCATTATTCCTGCGCACGCCATTTGTGATGTCAAAAATTCTTTTAAGCGGGAACTAGTTAGCAAGCGGAGTGGACGAATACGTCGTCACACAACGTTCTACGAGGAAGATGGCTTTGTTTTTATTCGTCGGTCATCATGACTGAAATGGCGTTGTGTCGCAACATTGGAACAGAATTCCCATGTAAATCGAAGACCTCCTGTACTAACATGTAATTGAGGTGCTAAGCTCCTGATAGAAATTCCAATGATTTTCTCTCTGTAGTAAAAAGGTTAGCATGAAGAACTCAAATCTTACCCGACCTCCGCTTGTGCTTCAGTTCGCAGTCATCCCTCATGGCAAACACCCCCAGCTCTATGAGGACAGGTCCCAGCACCCCAGTGACTCCCTGCAGACTCAGCCTTGGAGAATCATTCCCGGCGAGACGACCCACAGCAGCTGCCGGTGGCCTCGCCAAGTTGGTCCTGGAGAGAGGCATTTCCGCACAAGTGTCCCTAGACACACCCACTTTATCCCCCAAGCCCACGGCCCGTCAGCCCCTCTTCCGCCTTCTGCCAGGTACGCCTCCCAATTCTCCCTCGCACTCGCCCACTCCCTCCCCCGTGCCCACCGAGTCCCGCCAGCATCCCACGGACAATTTCCTTGCGTCAAGACCGGCAGAGCTTTTCCTCCAGGACGTCTACGGCCTGAATCTTGGCCGTGCTCCACACCCGGACCTTCCGAGCCCCTCCCAGGAAACGCCACCAGTCGCCCCGTCTGCCAAGGCAAGCCGGACCAGGCTCGACCCGGTCAACGTCGGCCTGCTGGACAGGCTGCGGCGGCTGGGATTCACCAATGTGCTAAAGGGCACAGAGTCGCGCCAAGACTCTGCTACCTTTGTGTCAGCGGGCGGAGGGAGCCTATTGGACGGTTTGAGGCGCAACCAGAGCCTCCCGGCAATGATCGGCGCACGAGCGGGAAAATCGATCGGCAACCCCGCACCTCCGCCTCCCCACCCAACTTCCTTGGCGCTCCCCCCGCCATCCTGGGGAAATCTCAAGGAGCGGCGGCGCCACCTGGCTTCCTCTACCCCGCAGGGTTCAGGCAAACGTTGATCGGAAGGAAGGAAGAGACGGAAGTTCTCTCTGCCCATCTCTCCTCCCTCCAGCTTTTGGCGGGATTTGTCAGGGCATCTGGTGGGCAGAACAATCCCTCCTTTTTACAACTTCATTTTAAAGCACAACTTCATGGACTGACTGTTCTTAGCGATTCTGCAGTGTCTAAGTGTATAGGCTAGGTAACATAAGGCCTTAGTTTGCCTCTGAATCTCAATTTGGTTTTCCTTTTTGAAGCTCCAAGCTGGAAGGTGAAAGTGAAAGACAGAAAGTGAAAGAGAGAAAGAGAAAGGGAGAGAGTGAGAGAGATAGATGTACATGGAAGCGGTCTTGTGAATGTAGGGTTGAGTATTGGTTGTGGGGGAAGTGGAGAGTCTGAATATATATTCATGTCGGAAGAGCAGGAAAGTGGAAGAAGGTAATGAAAGCTGTCCAGGGTCAGAAAAAAAGAAAATCGGGAAAAATGAACAGTAAATAGTATGAGCACAGAAATATATTTAGAAGAACAGGGATTCAAGTTGCTTTTCTTTGTTGAAGGAATTCTCTAAGTGCAAGGACTAACATACTGCCAGGCCGATCCTTCACGCCTCTCACATGCCAGTATTAAAAATTATTTTACGATTCTTTTGCACGGGTGTCTGTTTAAAGTTGCCGGCAAGCAGCTTACGTCTGCATGACATGTCCCAAAAAAAGCGTCCTGCCTGCAGGTCCCAGCATGCACCTGTCTGCAGACGGTCGGGGGAGGCCAATACCGGATCAGACATTCTCGCATTCTCGTCAAGGTCCTTGTATGTTCGTGTTTTTAATAGTATGAGGCCTTAAGTAGAAGCCAGCACTGTTAAGACTAGCCAAGCCTTGTGCGTTGTTGTATTTACTGATTGCACCCTGTGGGATTTGAAGGTGTTTTTTAATTTTTTTTTAGCATTACTGCTTTCTTATGAAACAGTTTACCACATCGCCAGGGCTGTCAGGCCAAATAAAAGAAAAAAAAAGAGAGTTTTTGTTTTTCATTCTAGTTTGGAGCCATCATCTTTTTCTCAGGCTCAAGGCTCTAAACCTGTACAAGGCGTACAGGTTTAGATAATTAAGAGGGGGAGGAAAACACTGGCACATTATTTTTGATTGAAAATCACATCTGGGGTTAATTTATTTCTGGGTCACTTGTGAGTATTCTTTTTTTTTTAAGAAATCATCTACAGACACCCAATAAAAATTTGTTTTAGATACAAGGCAGCTTACGAGCATCAAGCGTGACCCCGTTTACTCTCAACTTTTAGAGCTGTTGCACCAAATCTTCATCTATCCGACCAACACTCAGTTACTGCACTTTTACTATATATATTCCAACATATTAATGATAATTATGTGCCTGTTATTGGAGGCTTTAGTCACGCCAGCTAACATTTTGTTATCGTGTTTCCATATATGTAGCATACTTCGCTGTTGCTTTCTTTCTTAGATTTCATGACCCTAAAAAAGGGATTTCAGATGTCAAAAGTTGTATTTTTTTCAAATAACTTGAATATCCTAGTTTATGTGATGCATCAAGCTTTTATTTCCCATGAACAAGATGCACTTCAGTTAAGTGTTTTTTTGTTTTTGAAAGTTTTTATTTTTCTTTCCCAGGAGGAAGATAAATTCAGATTGTTGATTTTATGAGATTTATCATTGTCATTGAATCCCTCTTGCTCCAGTAAAGCCAGCTTTCTGATGTCACATTTGTTATGGATTAAAGGAGCAGTTTTGAGTTGACTGAAATATAAAAACCTACAAAGTGACTTCTTCATGCCCTCCCCGATGAGATCAAGTTCTCCTGTAAAGTACTCATGGCTGTTATTCGGTTGCCTCTTTTTAGAAAATAAAAAATAAAGTACTTGAAAAAAAGGTTGACTCTTAAATGGTGAATTGTGCTTTGTGTTATATAGCATTCACACACATACATACACACACACCAAATGCAAGGCCCTAACCAGACTATCAGAAGTGTCGGCTCGGATGTCAAATAAAAAAAAAAGACTACAATGTTTCCTACATGTGAGCACCTAATTTTTAATCCATCAACGAGCAATTCACATTGAATGTATTGTAGATGTGGTTCTTAGCTGAGATTATTTTAAAACTTGAAATTGAAGACACTTTAAATTCATTTTCCATCGTGCTAGTAGCATCTTTGACCCACAAACGCAACCTCAAATGCTCTGACACAGGCAACAGCTGATGCTCCTCGGAGATATTTTGCATTTACTGTATATAGTCTTAAATGGTTACAATTTGTTATTAGAGCCTAAATATGCTTTACATTTTGTCACAACAGCATTTATGGTACTTTTCCCACTGGCTGACATCTTGGCTTACCTGAACAGACCAAGAACTGGCTTGGACTAGCTTAAACTGTCTCAAACTAGCTTAAATTATCTTTAATTGGCTTAAAGTAACTCAAACTAGATGTATCCAGGCTCAAATTAGGTTAAAAAGTCTTAAACTAGCTTGAACTTTCTTGAAGTGACTCAAACTGGGTTAAAAATGCTCAAACTAGCTTAAACAGGCTTAAACCGGCCTAAACTAGCTAGCCGTTTACACAAAACACCTGGAGACTTTTAATCTGACAGATATTTTTATTTTATATTTGATTTTCAATTTTCACATGAAAATACTAATACTAGTATTATTAATACTAATACCTTTAATAGCATTAGCTTGTTTTGAGAAAAGTGACCTTATTATCAAGTAGTGCTAACATCCGGTCTGGAAGTTGCAACTGACCTCATATAGGGCAGATCTTAACGCTGTCTGTTATGGAGCTGAACTGTCCCAGGGCAAAGTCCAGGCCCACCCCGACTCCACACCCGACCCCGAAGGCGGCGTACAGCGGCTGGGTGAAGTTGGCGCGGAAGGTGTGGAGGTGCGTCAGGTTCTCGGCCACGCTGTAGAAGGAGAGCGCACCCGCGGACAAATCCAGGTAAACGCCCAAACGCGGGGAGTAGGTAATCGGGATGTCCTTCTTGTCGTTGTCGTGCATGGCCGTACAGCAGGTGTCCGAGAGTTCCAGGGTCCACGACTGGGCGTTGTATCCGATCCCCGCCCTGGCGTCGGAGCCTTTCCTGCTGAGCGCCCCGTACGCCACGCCCACGGAGGAGCCCCGGCCCCGCCACTCCACCTCCCAGTAGGAGCGCTGGGCGTGGAGGGGGCTCTGGCACATCACCTGCGTCCAGCCGTCGAAGCGCTGCGGGGTGTCGGTGCAGGGTTGCGCCGCCGCCTGCAGGCTGGCTTTGGTGTTGCCTTCGGAGAGGAGCAGCCGGCGGTGGGCCGAGGCGGGGTTGAGCGTCTGGCTCACAGAATCTGTGGAAGAAAAGCCCAACGAGTCCAAGTGTCGGCGAGTACTACTAGTACTACCTTTTTGAATAATTGCTATATTTCAAGTTGTTTTTTTTTTCCAGAAAACTCTGAGCACAGTCATATATTGAATAAGGAGTTGATTTAGTAAAAAAAAAAAAAAAATGAAAAGGAGTTTAAGAAATTCAGAATCTTCTTCTTCTCCTTTCAGCTTTTCCCTTCAGGGGTCGCCACAGCAAATCAAACCTTCTCCATCTAACCCTCTTCTCTGTATTACTCTCTCTCACACCAACTAACTTCATATTTCAATTACATTCAATCTTTGCAGTTACTGCTAACAGTTAAGACAATTCATATTTCATTATATTTCTTATTCTTCCTCCTTTCTACAATTATCTATTACTGTTATGTTTTTTACTTGAAACTCTGGCACAACAATTTCCTTCAGGATTAATAAAGTTCTTCTCTTCTCTTCTCTTCTCTTCTCTTCTCTTCTCTTCTCTTCTCTTCTCTTCTCTTCTCTATATCCGCTCTCTCTACGTCCATAAATCTTCTCCTTGGTCTTCCTCAAGACCTCCTGCCTGGCAGCTCCAATTCCAGCATCCGTCTACCAATATACTCACCATCCCTCATCTGTACACGACCCAAACATCTCAGTCTGGCCTCTCTGACCTCCTCTCCAAAACATTAATATGTGCTGTTCCTCTGATAGTTTAAGAAATTCTGAATATTTATCTCTATCTTTACCTCACTGTCTACTGTACTTGTAGAATATTACTTAACTACTTGACTACGTTGATCTCTGCATGTTGTATTTTGAATTTTCATAACTGTGTAATATGTTATTGTAAATTCCCTGTAAGAGTTAACATGAGTTAATAATAAATAAATAAAGTATGAAGCTGGACAAGCATAAAAGAATGTAGAGTCACAAATTTTTATGTTAATGTTGAGTTTATGTTGATGCTTGTTTTTATGTGATTTTGGGGTTGCTGGGAATTTTGTGTGTTTTATTTGGGGTGCAAGGAATTCTTTTTCTTTTTATTTTTATCCTGTAATTGAGCGGGAACAGTAGCTGTACTTCAGGCTTGTGTGGCGTGGCTGTGGCCAACAACAGCTATTGCTTATTTTAATGGACGTTTTACCGTCAACTAGGTGTTTTCCCTGACTAAAATGCTACAATATAATGAAGTCATCCCCCATTGCATTAAAACTCACATTGCAGGAACTCCTCTCTGGTCCTGGGCTCCGCAGCCTCAATGCTGTTGAAGTTGATTTCTCTCACTGGTTGAATGAAATAACATAATGAGCGGCACAATTTATGGATCTTCTCATTGCATGTATTGAGCGTCTTCCCTTGGCGATACAACAGCTTTCACACTTTTTCACAGCTGCATCCTGATACTTGATGCATGCATTACTAATGTAGGAAATGTAGTTTCAAGCACATAAAATGTATATCTATCCTCTTAAGACTCCAAATACTTGATAATAGGAAATTTAAAGAAATTGTAAAAATACAGTACGTTTAGCACAATATTTGACAGGCAAATCAGAACCAAGACCAGGCCTGGGCAATTTCCGGCCCAGGGGCCAAATATGGCCCTTTAGGTATCCCCATCCGGCCCACATGAGGTCAATCAACACATGACTGAAAAATATTTTATTCCTTTCACGTTGTACGAATGTGTTGCTTGTCTGTTACCGTTGGTTTCGGCCTTCCAACACAGTTCAGGTTTCTAATGTGGCTCCATGTAAAAATTAATCGCCAAGCCCTGAAAGACTCTTAATTTTCCACGAAAAATCTCCCGATCAGGGACATTGGTATTTTCAAGTTTAATTTGCCCATAACTCAATTTGCTCGTATATCAAATTAAATTTCCCCATCGAAAGGATTTGTAATGCTATTAATCCGTTCCAGCCCCCCCAAAACCACATAATTTTTTGGTGCTTTTAAATATGAAAAATGTACTTTATAGATAATAAATAATGCATAAAAAAATAACAATGTATATAATAAAATAGAATGTAAAGACTGGCTTTATGAAGTGTTGTCACCTTGGAGACTGGACAAAGATGCCGGCTGCATCGCTTAACTTTACTTACTTACTCGCTGCACAATTTATTGCTGAATTTAACTGACACACTATGCTATACTAACTCGCTGAACTTAATTTGCTACTATTAAAAAAATAATAACTAAAGATTCGTTTGGCTTTCTTCTCTAAATTTCCTGGCTTTCACCTGCAGGGTGTTTCAATAAAAAAACCTTTCAAAAGGTTTCAAAAAAGAACCGAAGCAAGTGCAGTTTCACGACCTGTTGCAGCTTTTTCAGGACGTTTCTTTTCAAAAAACTCTAAATTTTCTCCCATATTCCCAACATTAATTTCCTGCAAAACCTCCTCTGTAAACAACAGGCACATCTTGTGTTTTTCAATGATTTCATGCGTTTTTATCTGAGCTCGGCTTGTATTACAACCAAGTGCAGCTCCTATCTTTGAAAATCCATCGGTGGATTCCTCCCTCAGAGCTAAAACTGTTGCATCCGTGCTGCAGGTCCTTCATTCAACTGGCTGTCAGATTGTTCAACACTACAAGCACATTAAGACTTTTCTCGCATGTAGCACGGCACGGATGCTGCTCACAAGAATCCCAGAATGCTCTTTTTTGCACCACGCCACTATCTCCAGCCCTTTTTTGCTCTACCTCTAACGCTATTTTTTTACACCTTCATTTATGCAATATTTGAAATTATATTGTGTACAAGTTCCCCAACTTTTACTTTTATAGTCACTGTCCTACATAAGACATTCCTTTTTACACTTTTCCTTCGTTTTATATCACGTATTATATTGTATATCCTGTTAACAGAGGTGCAGTCACTCACATCCAGGGAACGCAGAGGGGAGATTCATGGAATCGGACTCCGGCAGGTCCAGGAACAGACCAGGGTTCACTGGGAGGACAGAGAATAATTGAACAGGTGCATTCAAGTGAAGTGGCTTTTAGAGACAGGAGGCAGAGCTGGAGGCAGCAGAGATGAAGATGGTGAGGTTTCAGAAGGAGAGCGCATGTAAGACGTTCTGAAGGTAAAGTGTCAGGTAGTTTGGATGTGGGCAGAAGAGTAATGGCGAAGGATTGTACGGTAAGAGCTGCTGGGCCGGAGGTTTACAGGAAGACCAGAGAGGTTTATGGACGGAAGGAAAGAAGACATGGAGTTAGCTGATGAGAGGAGAAGGTTAGATGGAGTTAGATGATGGCGGTGGCCTCCTGATGGAAGGAGCCCAAAGAAGAAGAGGACAGAGTCGAGTGAAGGGACAGAAAGAGGCATTTTACCCTCCGTTGGTGTTTCGGGCAGAGCAGTCATTCCCCCTGTGGAACGGAGCATATATCATTTACAAGTTACAAAGGTGAAAATCTTCTCCGTAATGGTCAGTCAAGGTAGAATACGAGACAAATGCTCCTATCAGGGAGGATCCGGATCTCTGATCTTACAGGAGTTTGCACCCACAGGTGGGCTGTCATTCAGGGAGCTGATCGGGGTGGCAGGCGTCGTGCCGCGGCGATGGGAGCGGAAGATGCTGCTGATCGATGCCATCCGACTGAAACCTGACCGAACACAGGAGGAGATCAGCAAATCTCGAGGGGGGATTTTGTGCAAAAGCGCATCCCCTACCTCCTCTTGGAGCTGGTGCAGGAGCAGGTGGGACCGCAGGAGTTGGGGTGGTGTTGATCTGGCTGGATCTACTCCAGAGAGAGCGGGACTCTCTGTGGCTCGGAGCTGGGCTCGGGGTGGGGGTCGGTCTGATGCTCAGCCTTGGGCCGGAGTTTGTGCTGGGTGCAGGGCTGGGTGCAGAGCTGGGTGCAGGGCTGGGTGCAGGGCTGGGTCCAGGGCTGGGGTGGGTCTCCCTCACTGTTTTAAAGACCCAAGCCAATTCAGATCAGCTTAACAGCTGATCAAGCTTCTTTATCTACCTTGCAGTTGGCGTTGATCCAAACCAGACTTGGAGACAATTCATTCATCACTATTACATTTAGTAGTCAGAATGAGAGAAACTCAGTTTGTCGCCGAGGTCCAATTTATAAATGTATAAAATAAAAATAAGGTAAAAACAAAAGTGAAAATAAAGTGAACTTCAACGTCTGTAAATAAACTGTACCCCTGTGCTAATGGCTGTAGGTTCTTAAATAAGTGTACATTTGCAGACCTGCAACTTGCAGACAATCTTTGAATAATGCAGTTAGTTATAGTATATAATTACAGACTGACTGTTACAAAGCATTGCTGAATAGTGATCGCAAAGTGTTTGAAACATAAGCATCAGCAAGTTACCGGTCTCTGTCTTCCTCTCCCTCTCTCTCGTCCTTTGTCCATCCCGTGGTCTTTCTTGGTCTGCGGCAAAGTGGAAACACGGATACATACGTGTCCTTCCCTTTGAACACCGCTGTAGTTTAATTGTATTTCAGGGATTTGACATTGATTCTCACCTCGTGGCGTGTCTCTGCTCCTCACATCTTGACCTCTCAAGCCCAGACCTAAATATAAAAATAAGTAAATATTCAAATACACTCTCTATAAACGACTGCTTGTCTCTTACAGCAGAATTAATTTTGATATCCGATCTATCTGTGGTTTGTAAAGGGGCTGCAAATAAATAAATGAATAAATAAATAAATAAATGATCTGTTATAAATATTTATTTTGGCAAGAATAGGAAATGAATCAATATAAATGAAAGACTTTTATGGTGCAATTCTTTCAATGGACTTGAAACTTCTCCCCTTAAAATGCATTGGTGAGGAATAATGTCCGCCAATGGTTTTCTTAAATCATGTTGTTGCTTAAGCCTGCAATAAAAATGGATGATGGCAGAGAAAAGGATGTACCTGGCGAGCGCTGATTTGTGTTGCGTTGGCCCAGACCCGAGAACACTGCAGAGAAGGCAAGAATTTACCAGATAAATCTTTTTTAGATGTATATGATATATACCAAAAAATATAAAATCTAACAAGAAAAAAACCTTACGTTTCAAGATGCCAGCTTTCGGCCCGGCGCTGCCCTTAGCTGGACGAGATAAGATATTGTTACATGTGACTGCAGTCTTTGAAATTGATGGCTCACTACTTTTTTTTTTCCAACTGCTTACACACTACAAGGCACAAAAACAGGCATAGAGCAAAACATCCTCTCAAGTCTCGAAAACTGTAAACACATTTTCCGCTTTACGCTCATTTTGCTATTCAAAATGGCATATTTAAATGCACTGAACGTGATTCTCTGCATGAGACACAACAATTTGACATAAAGTCACATGTTTACCATTTCAAAACACTTATTTTTTCCACAATTAAAAAAGTCGTCCGAAAAACACTGACTTCTTTGGTGAAAAATTAGAAAGATAAGTGTATTAATAGCATGTGTGTGTCTTTCCAAATATATTCTGTTCGGGTGAATGATCTGAAAAAAAACTCGCCACAATTTGAAGCGTTTTAGTATTTCAGCTACGCGTACTAAATATGAGAGTGATTCTCAATGTACCCAAAAGTGTGTAGTTGGTTAAGATAAAATATGGACGAAGTCTGTGGCTTTGGGTGCAAAAGTTTGATTTCGATTTTGCTTCATTTTGCAGGAGATAGAAGATATTTTGTGGTTTGAGTGTGTGGTTTAGTTGAATTGTGCCAAGTCAGGGGTCTCAGACTCCTGGCCCGCGGGCCAATTGTGGCCCTCGGAACAATATTTTGTGGCCCCCTCCCTGAAATCAAATCTTTGTTAGTGTGGCCAGCGCGTTCTTTGTCACATGCATCTGGGGGTTTTATACAGTGGGTTTTCAAAAAAAAACGGCAATGAAAAAATTAAAAAGTAACTTTACAATGTATTTTTTGCTTGGAAATTTGAAAACAAAACAAAACAAAATTTTTTGATGAAAAAATGTCTAGTGACATTGTTAAAACAATCTTCTCTTTTCTTATTTCTATAAAAAACACAAAAACGATAGAAAAAACAACGGGCAAAAATAAAAAGATTGACTTAATATCCAGAATAGCCACCATTAGTCTTGTAAACATTACCTCCCCTTCTTATTCATGCTACAAATCAATTTTCTCAGAAATTCTAGTGGGAAATTTTCTCGCAGTGACAAGAATTTCTCTTTTAACTCAACAATATTTTTGGGTGTAATTTCATCTGTTTTTTTTTATTCTATTTTTTTAATATTAATTCGTCATGTATTTTTTAGAGGAACAGTTCATTACATATAAGGATTCTTACAATTTACAATTACAATTGTACAATCTTACAATTTGTTTATCTCCTTTACAGTAAAACAAAGGAAAAATTTGGACTTAGTGTTACTTCTTGGTATTGATTTTACTGGACCAGCACACGTGACATCAAATAAGGCCATATACGGCCTCCAGACCAAAATGAGTGTGACACCCCTGTGTTAAGTAGCTGGAAAAACTAGCTTAGTTTGCAAAACATGTGTTTTTGCAGTCGGCAAAGGTTTTTTATTTATAATAAAGTTAGTATTTGTTAGGTTGTAAACTCACCATCTCCTAATGTGAGCAGCGTTGTATCATTGACTGGAGAAGAGCAGGTGATACGTTGGTGTGACAAAAGACAAAAAGGATCAAGTAAAGGTAAATAGAAGAAAAAGCAAAAAAAGAAAAGCAAGACACTTGCAACGGACCTTGTTTGGTGATCTTGCTGAGCTCCTGGTTGCACAGGTCCTCCACCTGCTCTCTGAGGTCCAGTACAGTATCCCGTACGGGCTCGAAGGAAGCTTCCAGATTGACCCTCACGACTGGAAGGTTCCCTGAGTCCAGGGGGCCACGGAGTGATTCAAACATCTGGGGGAAAGTTATGTTTGGTAAATGTGTCTAATGTATATGTATGACCAGCAACTCCTCCATGCGAAATATCTGGAACAGTGAAACCAAAGGGGAATGAAATTCTGTTATACATTCTGATGCGGCTCCTCGAGATGTTATTCTCACACGTTCTGCTTGCGCATCTCAGCGCTGAGAAACTGGCGAGTGTCTGTAAATAATTACATCTGTTCTTTTCTTTTCTTGTTTTCTCATGAGGGTTTTACAAGTCTTCAATTAGACTTTTCCTTCAATCAAACAACTTCATTTGCCAGAACAACACTGATCTGAGGAGAAGGGACCTCTGTATTCATTGTCAGCACCTTCAAAGTGCAGAACATCCCAGAATTTCAAAATGTATCATAAAGACCTTGAAACAATCCTGCCTGTACCTGCAGGTAGTGGATGTTGTCTTCACACTGAACCAAGTCCTTCATCTCTGCGTCCCTCTTCTTCAGCATTTCGATCTCAGCCTCCAGATTGTCCGTCACTTCCTGCGCGTGGCCCAGCTTCTCCATGTTGGCCCGGTCCAGGACGTCCTCCAGCAGCTCCTGCAGGCGCTCCACAGAGCGCTGCAGCTCCAACAGCACCTGCCCCGTGTCGTTGTGCACCCTGTCGGCAGAGCGCTGGCGGGAAAGCAGCGGAGAGCCACATCGTCACACTGTGAGATCTCAAAGTGTGATCACAAAAGAAAAAAATGGTCTTTCATCCAAGATACGGGGGAACCAACCTTGACCAGCTCCATTGTCTTCTGCAGGTCTTTCAGCTCCTGTTCTCTGTCTTTCAGCCTCTGCTGATTCTCTGCCTGCATCTCTGACACCACTTTCTAAATGCCGAGACAAAAAAAAAAAAGCAGCTTGGATCAACCACAGTGCCAGACGCAGGAGGAACTTGGGCACAAAGACAGGCAGCAAAGGGCGGTGCTCGGCCTGTGAGCTTTATGAATGGACAGGAATGTAGACTGGAATGTGTTCAGGCATCTCGATGACACGCTTAGGGAGAAAAGACAGCGTTTTGAAAAGAAACCCCGTCACAAAGAAGACGAGGCCAGCAGGAAGCAGGTCTAGAAGCAGAATGACTCGTTCCATCCACAGTGGAAATGTGTGACAAACAGTCGTTCCGTGTCGTCCCGTAGTTATCTTTTATATTGTCAACTCCTTGTGTTTCTCCTTGTGCTGGGTGTTTCCATAAAATGTAAATAAAAAAAGAGGGGGGAAAAAAAACTTCCTTATATGTCCGACAGAAAATGTTTTGATTTTGTATGTGTCTCACATTTTGAGTCAAGGGAAAATTTGGGAAAAAGCATAATTTTACTGCCTGGTAGATGTAGTGTTAGTTGATGAACATGAAATTTTATAAAAAATTGTCTTTTGTGTTGTTTTTGCTAATTCTTTACTATTAAAAGGTAAAATTTCTACTAACTTTTTACTGTATGTTTTGTTTTTTTAAAGAATCTTGGAATCCCTTGATACATTTTTGATAAATAATACTGCTGTAGAAATCTGATGGTTGCCATGACTACCATGGATGTATTTTTAGTTTTAGTCATTTTCTGTTACAATTTTCTGAACCATCTAAGCGCAATTTTACAGAAATGTACTGATCTTGTATCTGTTTTGGGTGCCAGTACGGTTCGGAAAATGGAAAAGATGCCCAGGCATGTCAAGTTCAACGGTATTTGTTGTTCGTTCAATGAGTAGATAAAGGTACCCCATGTTCCCCCCCCCCCATGATCCGCTTGCTTGTGGTGCCATGTATCCACTTAGACATTTAGGACATTTAATTTGCAGAGATGTTTGGCTTTCTCTCGAATAGGATTGGAAAATGCCGATGCTACTTAATCAACACTGCAACACCAATGACATCAGTTACATTGAAGACAATGCAGTTCATATGGTAGCTCACACCAGCACAATGTCCATGATAATATTGATGATATAAAAATCTATTTTCACACCAACCATCTGCACTTACCTGTTTCTCCAAGCGCTCAGCTTTCGTAGACACACAATCGTGGCCTTTGTGCTGGTTGCTGGTGCACAGCCAGCAGATGAACATCTTGCACTGGCGACAGAAGAACTCTTGCAGGTACTTGTGCTGGGTGCAGATCTTCTCCGCCAGGTTGCTCGTCGGAGGGATCAGCTCGTGCTGCTTGAGGGACTTTTTGGTCTGGTGGGGCTTGAGGTGGGCTGCGCAGAATGAGCTCATGCATGCCAGGCAGCTCTTGACCGCTGCCCGGGCCTCTCCTTTGCACATGTCGCACTGCACGGCCGAGTTGGACATCTTACCCCTGGACTTGGAAGAGGAGGAGGAAGTCCCATGCGTGCTTCCATTGCGGTTGGTTTTGCGGAGCTGCTCCACGGCTTCGGCCAGCATTGTGTTCCTGGACAAAGAGGGCTTGGGGCAAAAGGTCTGCCGACACTGGGGGCAGCTGTAGATCCCCTTTGGGTCGTCCTTGCTCCAGTAGTCCTTGATGCAGGCCATGCAGTAGCTGTGGCCGCAGGGAATGGTGACCGGATCATTGGGGAGCTCCAGACACACAGGGCAATTAAACTGCTCTTCTGTCCAGAGTTTGCCACTCATGGTGATGAAAAAGACACTTAGATGTCGCAGAAATAGTGTTCGAATATTCAAAAATATATTCCAGAAAGACTACAAATTGAGATTTTTCATGGACACGCTGAGGTTCAAATGCTGTGCTTTCAAGAGCGTCTGTCTCAGATGGAAGCTAAGGAGAAATGATCTGGGAGGAGCCGGAGCCACCAGGCAGGTCTAGCGGGGAAAACAGGTGTTGGTTGGAAACCCGCTTAATGCCACAATAGAGGTGTGAATGCTTCTATCCTCTCAGAATTCTAGTAGCAGAAGCAAGCAAAATAGAAAATATAATGACTTGGAACTTAGGGGTATCCTGGATCGGTCAAATAATTACAGTTTTCCAGATTGATAATATCAAAGTGTCTGCAAATCTAAAAGTGTCCTAATTCTAATCAGCACATCATTTCAAAAACTTTCTGTCTGGTGTTCATTCATTCAAACCTTATACACTGAAATAGGTGTGATAAAATATTCACTAGAAGCCTTCAGCCGTAATAAACAGGTGTAACATGTCACTAGATGGTACTGTTATACCAGTTTATACAAAAGGATCCTGTGCAGAACATTTCCTTATGCATTCATACAACATGGTGTGTTTCGAACATATTATAGTCCAACAAGACTGGATGCATTTATTTATACAAAAAAAGCTGATATCAAATTGTGGAAATACTCTGCAAAAGTCCTGCATTCAAAACCCAATTGAATTTAAAAACATCAATTAATCATAGATGGATTTTAAGTAGTACAAGTAAAACACTTATTGTCTTGACAGATGGTTCAGCATGAAAAATGGCATTTTTGTGTTAAGGGTCTTGCCATGTGGGCTCAAGAACACTTCAGAAAACCATTGTCAGTTAATACATTTTGTCGCCGGATGTACAAATGTAAATTAAAACTGTACAATGCAAAGCAAAAGCCAGAAACCCCACAGGCTTCTCTGGGCCCAAAGCTCATATGAAATGGACTGACGGGAAGTAGAAAAGTGTGCTGTGGTCTGATGAGTCTACATTTCAAATGGTTTTGGAAATAAGTGACGTCATGTCCTCTGGGCCAAAGAAGAAAAGGACCGTCCCAATTGATATCAGCACAAAGTTCAAAAGCCAGCGTCGGTGATGGTAAAGGGGTGTGTTCGTGCCCATGGCAGGGGGGAAGTTGCACATGTGTGAAGGCACCATTAATACTGAAGGTTGCTTTTGGAGGTACATATGCTGCCATCCAAGCAGCGTATTTTTAAGGGTCCCTGCATATTTCAGCAAGACAAAAGCAAGCAACATTCTGCACGCATTACAACAGCGTGGCCTTGTAGTAAGAGTGCGGGTACCAGGCTGGCCTGTCTGCAGTCCAGACTTGTCTTCTATTGAAAATGCGTGGCACATTATGAGGCACAAAATATGACATTGTAGACCCTGGACTGTTAAACAACTGAAGTTGTAGATAAAGCAAAAATGGGAAAGAATTCCACTAACAACATTTTAAACATTGAAACATTTTGTGTCCTCAGATCCAAAACGCTTACTGAGTGTGATGTAACAGAGAGGTAAAAATACCCTTATCCCACCTTTTTTTGAATGTGTTGCAGGCGTCAAATTCAAAATGAGTGAATATTTGCAAAAGAAAACATTCAAGTTAACGGTTTGAACATTAACATATCTTGTCTTTGTGGTGCATTGAAGTGAATCTTGATTTGAAAAAGTTTTACAGAACGTTTACAGAACGTTTACACAAGTTTTACCAACTTCATTTGTACTAACAATATTGTCTTGAATCACCATGCAACCAAAGAGTGCACCAAAACCAGGTTGTCAAGAGAGTTCCCCGTAAGCCTTGCGCCAGTAAATTAAAAAATGACGAAGTCATGAACGACAATATAAAGATGTACTTAACCACGAGGATGAATTACCTACATGGACGTAAACATGACTAATATTTATAAAGACAAAAAAAATTACACTTAATTTAAATCTATGCTTTCAATTCGAGCTTTAAGGCGTATCCGGAAACGCTTGGCAGTGCTTCCTCTTGCGCTGACTGATTAGCTTAGCACAGCTTAGCACCCCGCCATAGCACAGACGCGTTAGCTAGCATTTTCTGCTATGACAATGTCTCACGTTTAAAGACAAAATGTCTGTTAAGACCGTTAAACGTCCGGGGGTCGGTGTCGGTGTGCTGGTAGTAGACCCGGCCCACCCAGAGTGTGTCCTTCTGGGGAAACGGATAAGCGCGATGGGAAATGGCAAGTACCAACTCCCCGGCGGCCACCTGGAGTTCGGGTGGGTGAATTTTCCAGGGTTAACAAACTCCATTCATAAATCTGGACGTTTGAACGCCTCACGGAACCGGCCGCCAGGGGAGACACAGATCTGCACTCGAGTTATCATCTGCTTTTCCGTCGTAATGGCAATCACTTTCATAATGCCGATTCCAACCCAAATGCTCAGCTATGATATATGGACGTGCTTAAGTTGCGTCACTGCGATCACCTGTCTAATAGATGTGGTTTCACTAATTTGTAATATTTTTGAATGGAGTTTGGGCGGTGTATTACAGTGTGCTATATGAAGACAGCTACTTCAGATTGTCGAGGACTGGAAGTTTTAGTCAGTAAAATCCATCCATCCATCCATGTATATATATTTTTTCCTGCAAGCATCGATAACCAAACCTGCTGTATAGCCTGGACATTATTTCACATTTTATATCTGATGTTAATATTTTGGAGTAAAAATAGCTTCAGTTGGCCAATAGCAAAAAAAGGTTACAAATCATCATAAAAGTATTACATTTACAAACACCCTCCATGTGTAACTGTACTTAAATGTGTTGAAGAAGAGCTTAGACCCCCGAAGGCCACACTTTCAGTGTGTAATAAATAATAAAACATTACTAGATGTCTAACAACAACAAGATGCTGAATTAAAGTCAGGCAGTCTTGGAATTTTAGTTAAAAATATACAAACCAGGCTGATGTTACAATGCAATGTTGTAATTGGGCTGGTAGACTTAAAAACACAATGAAGTTATGTTCAAATGCCTAGCGACTGGAAGGTGTTGGATTTGGAATTATTATTGAAAGAATGCATTTTGAAGTCAGTTACTGCCAGTGTTCAAAATTAGCTGGCAGTCGATGACTTGATGTTGTTGCGGAAATTTTTTGGAGGCTTATTGTAGAAAATTGGTGAATAACAAAGAATGGTATGAATGGTCTTTGGATGTTTATTTTGAGGCCTCAAAAGGCACAAATCATGCCGAGCACGGAGTAGTCTCTAGGAGAGTATAAGGAAAACACAGCAGGTCTGGGTTTTTATGCATAGAGGGGAGGCACCATTTTGAAGGACACATTCCATCAGTCAGGAGATGTGTCTGCGTTGGTATTTCGTATGAGATAGAGAAGGACACATTGTTTAGAAAAGGACACTTTGTCTGGAGGACAGACAGTTGATCAAGCAAGGACACCTCCTTCGAGGCTGAGCACATGCTACCTGACTTGTCGGTCTGCCCTCTCTGAATGGAGACATGGGCTCCGACAATAAGCACAGTTTTCCCACAGAACAGTAAAGTTAAAGTTACATAAACTATTTCCACAACGATCCCCCCTTTTGATCATTCTTTGATTAACTATAATAGTACAGACACAGAGAGCAGTTTTTCAGTAAACACAATCCCTTTTGGGGTTTCAGCGTTCATTTAATTAATTTACTGTTGGAAATGACGCTGTTTCGCTTTTGTCGCAGGAGTTCGGACACTAGGCCCAGCATAGCATATCCCTCTAACGTTTTGGTGGTAGTTGGAAAATAAGATACCGATGATAGTAGTGACAACACGGTACATGTCCGCTCCCAGTTGTCCAAGCCATTCTTGTAATGTTCTTTCTTCACAAAACTACCATACATCTGCTCTGGCTACGCTTAGCTTGGTCACTTTCTCTCACCTACTTGCGTTTATGGTTTTCATACAGCAACTCGCTTTCATATGTCCCACATCAATTCCTCTTCTGTCAGTCATTACAGGTGTAAAAATTGGTGGCCATGCATTTATGCATTTCTCCTAGTTATTGGGAAAAATTTCTCGAGCATTTTGCAACTGTCGGCCCTATTATCATACATGTATAGTTCCAGTATACGAGTACAGTTACCGTTTGAAAACAATTATGGCACAATCAGCAGTCCCCGTCGTGCTCTTGAACAGATAGATAGATTTACTGCCTTTGCTGCATCTGTCATATCCTTCAGCCATAGATTTCTGTCTTGGAAGCCTGTTTCTATGCTGATGGCTGACACCTTCAAACAATTAGACTTAGTTGTGGGATTTTGAACCCCTGTGAAATTTCTTAATCTTGGACAAACTATGGTCCTCTAATTTTGGAAATAGTGCATTTCAGCAGTTTGTTGGATAGACTGGAATTTATCAGTTCTCCTCCCTAGACATCGGTCCTCTCTCTCTGTTCACTTTTAGTTGAGGTAGAGGAGGATTACAATCCTGGTGATCAGCCACCAATGGTCCAGGAGGTCCCCAACGGATCTTCAGCTATCCCGCTTCTAACACCAAACTGTTAAATAGAATATTTCCATAACAATGTAACAACCCAACAGCTAACTAAATGTGATGGGGGGCTGATGGGAATACATAATATCGATGCTGTATTTTACATATTCATCTGTAAAATGTTCATATTGGCTAAAAATAATGAGCCTCGTGATACAAATTGGCTAGCGCCTTGCACGGCCATCTATGAATGCTAACTACTGTAAAGCGCTAAGTTGAGACAATTTACTATTTCAGTCAGGGTTCACTCATTTCGAAGAGACGTGCTTGTCATCTACAATCCAAGCGTTGACGAAATCTGAAAATTAATTTTTGTCAGACTGATGACACAAATGTGTTGAAAGTGCTGCACAGGAATGACTGAGCAACAATTTTTGTGTTTCTCTGCAGGGAGACGTGGGAAGACTGTGCTCACAGAGAGGTGTTAGAGGAAGCAGGGGTGCATTTGGTGAACGTACGCTTTGCGTCAGTGGTGAACTCTGTCAGAGTGGAGGAGCAGTACCACTATGTCACCATCATTATGCAAGGAGAAATGGACCGGGGGCGTTCTGAGGAGCCAAGCAACCTGGAACCAGAGAAGAATGAAGGTGTGTGAGAATTGCTCTAAAATACATACAGGTACATCCAAGTGGAAGTCAGTCAGAGAATGCTTTCTTCTCCCCTCCAAGGCTGGACGTGGACACGTTGGGACCAGTTTCCCCCTGAGGATCAGCTCTTCATGCCCCTGGCTGGTCTGAGACAACAAGGATATAGACCTTTCAGTGACACAGAAACTTGAAAACTGACATGATCTGTAGACTTTCCTCAAGACAGAACACAACACAAACAGTGCACAAAGACCTCATCAGCAATGGTTTAAGTTCCTTATTTAATTTTTTTGCATTTCATACAACAGTTACAAGTAACAGGCCTTCAGAAGGACTGCTCTGCATTCATGCAATATTAGTTAGTGACTGAAATTAAATCCAAATATATTTATTCATATTTTAAAAAATCCTATAAGCAAAAATACACTGTATTTACATGTGTTGCTCTTGCATAGCTGATTGTAAGTGTCCTTTCTTGCATGTTATCACTGAGTTTTTATCACAATATTCCATGGAATTTGACATTTAGAGAGGCGCATAAACATTTTTGAACTTCCAGATAATAAAGGCATTCAACTTAATTTGGTAGATGATGCATTATTTATGCGACAGATCGTTTTTCATTTATTTCAACAGAAAAAAAAAAGATGACATTTTTTAATGTTAAGTCTATAAAAGATTCTTTGTGCAGTTTCCTTTTTTCCCCCACATCACATGAGGGTGGCGCTGGTAATTACCGCCGCCAGCACTATTGTCCACTGGGTGGCAGCAGCTTTGGCCACAGCGCCGCTGAACGTCTTGTCGTGGGCATGTGTGATGATGTGCAGGGCTCCGCTGTAGGCCTCCTCGCAGGTGGGCTGAATCTGGTCCTCGGGGAGCAAGAAGCCGAACTGTCCTTTGTCTCTGAGCTCAAAGGTGTACGTGAAGGGGATTCCTTGCATCCGAGCCCAATCTCTGGATGAGCCAGAGTTAGCGTCTGTTGAAAAAAGTCACATATTTCAATTTTTTTTTTCACTTGTGAGATTCTCCAGCGCTGCAACAACAAGTCTAGTTTGTCTTTTTTGGGTTCTTGGTGGTCTGTGAACAGATGTTATCTATGGAAAAACATTGCTGTGACAACTGCAGTCACTTCTATACTACTCATGCACTGATGTAGTGCTGACTCAGGGGTCACGTGTTTGACTGCCGCCCATTCAAAACACAATTTGTTGTGATTTCCATTCATTTTGACCCAATCCATACACAATGAGTGATTATCCATTTCTAGTACAACCAAGCGTTTGAAACACTTAATCCCTCACGTGATTTTGAACCACTCAAAATATCATCTGAAGCTAAGCGATGACCCTCTTGACCCTGCCAATGTGGACGTATTGGCACCAAAGAAATACTTGGGAGATTTTGGTACATTTTCAACCCATTCTATGTTTCAGTTTTTCCAGAAATACTTTCTAGAGAGGCAGTGGACATATAATCTATTCAAGGAATAGATGATGACAATGATGGATGGGATCAGGGATGAGTCTCTCAGACGGGCAGCACATGGTGGATGTTCTGGAGATAAAGCCAGACTAAGATGATTTGAACTTGGACAGAAGGTGCAGATCTGGGACAAGGGACGCTGTGGTTGGAACTATCAGGCAGGAGGCAGAGAAGAAGACCAGAGAGGAGATTTACCGATGGAGTGAAAGGGCATGGAGTTATTGGGTACGAGTGGAAAGGATGCAGAAAAGAGGATCAGATGGAAGCAAATGATTTGCTGTGGCGACCCCTGAAATGAGCTGCCTAAAGGAAAAATAGAAGGTAATCCTATTTGAAATGTGTCTTCACTTTTACGGTCCTTCCCACATTGTGCACCACATCTTGCTTTAAATCTTACCCTTGCTCACAGGAAGGAGCCCTTCTCCACATTAACCATTAACACATTTTAGAAGGCATATTTGATATTTACTTACTTAGTGTCGAGGTCAAGTGCAGAGTATGAATTGAACTCAGGAACTCTTAAGATTTTATTATTCTTTTCCTCCCTCTTGACGTATATCTACAGTACCATGTTTTTTTTTTTCTTATGTTTATATACCTGTCCCAACCCTCTCTAACAGTATCTTTCAGCTTCATTAGTTATTGATTCATTTACTATCTTTGCTGCTTATCCTGCACTCAGGGTTGCAGTGGGCCTGGAGCCTATCTCAGCTGTCTTTGGGAGACGCCTGGTTCACCCTGGAGTGGTTGATCACAAGGCCATTTACGAAAACATTCACGATTTAGCCTCCAAGTAACCCATTGCGTGCTTTTGGATTTTCAGAGAAAAATGGATAACCTGGAGGGGACCCACGCAGGTACAAGGAGATCATTGAGACTTCACACAGAAAAGTCACGGTCAGAATGGAAACCTGGGACCTTCCTGTGAGACGGAGTGCCTCGTAAGCACGGATCCCTTGAACTTACCATCGATGCAATTACCCACATATCCAGCTGCAGGCATCATGTCTGAAAATAGCTCGTGCGCATCTTTACTTACACAATACAGCTGGTGAGGTTCCAACTTTGTAGTCCATGCCGTGCTTGCTCTTGATGGCCTTCGCTGCAGCTAAACCCACGTTCATCTAAAGAAACAGACCGCACAATGTTACTGAGTTTAGCAGGGAAATAGATGGAACAATTGAAAGGGCCAAAATTGAATGAAAATGCTCAGTAGATTACATGAGTGCAGAATATTCATGAGAAATAAAAAGGAAAACTAGAACTTTTTGTTAATTGGCTCTCAAAAAGGCAAAGGACTAATGATTAAAGTTTTATCAGTTGTGTCTTATTTTTATAAAATGTTTTGTACAGTGAATAGCAATAAATGTTTTCTATGTTTTAAACACTTTACATCCATTTGGAGGACTAATTCAGCTCGGCCTCTTTTTCCAGAATAGATCTAGTTCTATTCCTGTTGCCAAAAATGTATATTTTGTTTCACCGTCACCTCACTTTGAGTAGTCTGATGTAAGAATAGCACCTCTGCTGGAAAAATTACTAACAAAAATAACATCAGGAACATCCAATTTTAACTGTTGTCAGTTGTTGCTTGACATGCATTTGAAATTTACAATTCCATTATTTGTTGACTTCATTTTCAAACGAAACAACTACATGTGGAATATTATATCGATAATATTATCTAGCTTGCAAGATACATGTTTGATGAGATTGGATACAAGCGTGTGCATGAACTCTCCGAGAAATCTCTGAAAGGAGCATAGCAGTGTATCTACATACCAGCTCGTCATAGTTTGGGGCAGTATGGTTGGGATGTCCGTATGGAATCAGAAGCAACTGGCCATAGGAGTGGATTGTCAGAAAACATAGGAAATCATCTTTCCGACTTCCTACAAAGTAGGTTACAGCCTGAGCTTCGGGTTCTGACGCCGGACATCTCCCGCAGAAGATGTCGCTGCAGCAGTCATTCGATATCCCGACGGCTGCGAAGGAAACAGAGAAATGTGAAGCAGATTTGTCGTGGCACAAGCATGCAACTGCTCCTTTCTACGCGTAAGACCTTCACGTTGGCTTTGTATCGTAGAATACGGTATCGGGTGGATGAATTACACAAAACCTGCTGAGAGGTCTGAAAAATTCCCCAACATGAGGTTTTATGTATTGCACTCTTGGGGACAGAAATCTTTCAGTGTGGTCACTGGCAGGCTGTTAACCTTGTCCATCTGCTGTTTGATGTCATTCACGCAGAACAGGAGCTTTATAAAATTGCTTTTACAATGGAGGCCACTGCTGGCTGCACACCGGGAAGAGTGACATTAAACAATATGAAGTGAAGCCGGAGAAAAAAAAAAAGCCAAAATGTAAAACAGAGTTAAAGGGAGACTGCAATATTTTGGCTAAAATAACATCAGGTTCACTGTAGTTAGGCACTTTGATACGGAGGAAGATTTTTTGCAAAATGTTAAAAATTGGCATTTGCCGCAGGAAACTATTCATCGTAACATAACGATAATCAAATTAAATCTATTCAATCCATAAGGGTAAACTTAAGGCGAGTTTCAAACATCTGTGAAGACCAAAGGGTTAAACAAATTCTGTGAAAGAAACGAGCATCAACGTAAAAGAAACCCGGCGAAAAGGGTGATTTCCTTCATGCTGTTTTCAAACCTGTGGCCTGCGTTGCCAATCTTTGAATAAAGCAAATACGATACTTACTGCCCCAGTTGGCATCAAAGTTGCGATTGAGATCGGTGCCAGAGCAGTTGCAGCCCGCAGGTCCGGGTGACCTGTTCTTTCTCCAGAGTCGAGTCTGAATGGGAAAAAATTGGTCAGTCGCTTAAATATGTCTCTGTGATCTGGCACAAATAGTCTGGCACAAAACATCCACGAGCAGATTTCCGCTACCTCCAATTTGTTTCTATTTTAAACAATTAAATATGTACTTGAGAATCCAAAATCAGTAAGTCTAGTGATTAGATTGTAGCTTGTTTTTATTTTATTTTATAATTATTGCTGTTTTGATCCTTGCAGACTATCATCCTTTCATATCCTGTTTATCCATGGCTCAAGGAGAGGTAATTCGTCTAATGTCCATAAAATACTAGACTGACCGAGTCGTCCCTCCAGGAATAGACGTAGCCGTCTATGTTCAGCACCGGGGTGACGTAGAAGTCCATGTTGTTCATCATCTCTCCCATTTTTGGATCTGTTTTGTATTCTTGTAGGATCTGAAGTGACAGAACCAAACACAGATTAAGACGAAGACCTTGAAAATTAAAGATATTATCTGCTCATTCTTAGCTAGGATTAAAAAAATAATTACCCGATGAACAAAATACTGACAGAACGCCGGGGCAATCCACTCTCGAGCATGAATACCGCAGTCCATCCACACAGCTTTCTTTTTTATTCCAGTGTTGACGCCAATCTGGGAAATAAACAATTAATAGCGATGTTTACGGCAGCTGCAAAATACAAACACACATACAAAACACCAACATAGACATAGTATCTGGGAAATTTAACGACTTTCATATCTGACGTTACGGATGTTGCGATACCTTGAGCATGCTAATTGTCTTGAGCTCATAGGTTTTTCCATATTCAATGATGGATACAACATCAGGATGATCTTTTGCAGTCTGAGCCATCCAGTCTGTAATCTGCAGGATAGGTCAATGTTACATGTGCGATGCACACGCACGCGCGTGCGCTAACATGCTCGTGTGATCTGTAAATGTCACGTGGCAGGGTTATCATGTCTTCTCACCTCTGACATGGTATGGTATTTGTAGTAGTTGTGCACAGCTCTGTGTGAAACAACAATGAATTAGATAAACAAGATGCAAATTGAATTTAAAAAAATGTGTGTGACCAGGCAATGCAGCAAAAATGTCTAATAAAGAAAATAAATGATCTGAACAGTTGCTTTATAAGAATATAACTGCTACTATGATTATTCAAAATCATTTAATGCAAATGGCAAAAACTTCATCAGAAGTCACATCATCCCAGTTTGATAGTAGCAAAGCAGTAATTTGGTTAACTTGCTCAAATAATGTCTATTCAATCTACTTTTTCCCTCCTTAAGACAGTTTAACCTCCTAATGCAACCATGGTGATCTTTTGCCAACCAACTTTATTAAAAACTACAACTTGCAGCCCAAAGCTCCACCTCGCCAAAATATTAAAACAACAGCAACTCATATAACAACGTGACCTCAGCTCTACTCATTTTTCCAAACTGAGCTGCAGCATTTTGATGAGACAAGATAGAGTTAGGGTTATGATGAAAGCAGCTTATATTGCCTAAAATAATGAACTTACTTGACATGGGTTTTGAGTAAAAACTGAAATGTGACCAAAAACAGCCAACATTCTTCAATAGAAACGTCAATGTCTGTTTAGTTTGAAACAAAAAAGAAACTATATTTCCCCCTCTAGTCCTCAAATCAGTCCAAAATTCTTATTGTGAAGCCGTGATTTACCTTATCACTAGTGCGGATGGCTAGTTTGTTATTATTTATTTAGCCTCATATGACATGGATCAATGGATCAGAATTAGTAGTATTACAGCAATTGCTTCTCTTACGTCAGTGTTTGATGCCAAAAATTCAAGACACAATACTAGTTTCTGGATTTAGGTGGTTGAGTACGAATTTGTGCCCTTGTTAGTTTCTGAATTTTATTTTTTTTAGGTTTATTTAATTTATAGGAATATTACTTACCTTTCTGCTCCTGTGTCTGCTATCGCTGAAAGCAGGGCAAGACACATTCCCACAATATTTAGTGCTGTCATTTTGCAAAAGTTCCGTCCAGTGACAACACTGTGTCTTAAGCTTTTTATAAACAATATATCAGATAAAGACACACCTTTGCCCACAGGCACACGTGTTTCAGATGTTTCTACAAGGTTAATATGTACTTGAAGCAGAGAGATGAAATTGCATTACACACCTGAGTACAAGAAAGTTATCTTATCATATTTATATTGCTGTAAATATAGATCACGAGTTTGGATTTGCTAAGGTCAGATCATATATGAACTAATAAATATGCATAAAATCAACATGCATTGGATTGCTGTGTAAGCTTCCCTCGATCCACATTAACCAAGCAAGAAAACTTACATGCTATCAGTGATATTCATGGTCATGAGTTAACCAACCCAGGAGGAGGAGACCTGGACCGATCCGTCAGAAGACCCCTAATACAGATGTACAACCATTCACTCATGGAAACAATATGGAGTCTTTAGTCAACCTATGGCATGTTGTTGCGTGAAGATGCTGCAGACCCTGGGGGAAATGCACAAGCATAGGTAGAACATCATCCCTGTCCTTACAAAAACTGTCATTGACAAAAATAAATTTTTGCCTAAATCAACTCCATATTTAACATATGCCCGTTTTTTTTTGTGTTTTCTGAAAAGCTTGAAGAAATTACATAGCCGGTTATTTTTAGAAGGCGTCAACATTTGACCTCCATGCAGAAAGGTTCCTGTTGATTTTTGATAGTTTCTGTTGAAAACAAGATGTCTTTCTTGGAAGGATGTTGCTGTCCTTGCTGACGTCCCGCCTAATGCTCCTTCCTAATCTACTCATTTTTGTGGTCTGCTTTGTTTACTTTTTGACGTTCAGCAAGATATACTGAGCTTTTTAAAGACGTGAATTAAAGTCCACTTTAGATACAACTTTTTTTTTCTCAACACAAATATAAATAAGCTAATATGTTCTTTGTCATTTCCAATTTGCCAATTGGGAAATCAAATATGGAAACTTAAAGCCAATGAACTGGGGAAATACACACATACAGCGGTAACTCTGACCAATTCACGTCTTCGTCTCATCAGTCATTTAGCGTACCGATTCCGGTTACATTATCATGGCGATACCGAGACGAACCAGTCAACTGACTATCTGTGGATCGAGCATTTCTGTATGTGGATGCTTTCTGCTATGGCTTTGCATTTACAGTCATATAATTGATGAAGAAAAGAGTAAGTTCATGTTTGCTATGGTATGGTATATGGTATAATTACAAGACAAAGGGACAACCTTATTGAGCAGCAATCTGCCTAATGATAAAGTGGTGTGAAAAATCACAAAATATGTAGGATGCTGAACCTCAGCCAATTTGCATGCTTTTACTCTAGAAGGGCATTGTTATTTAAATCTCACCTTTGATTGGCAGCTGCTTTCACTCATTGAAGCTGCACCACCAGGTTCAGTCCCACAGGACTGAGTGTCAACACTCAACAAGCTCATCAGGAGAGCTGGATCTGTCCTGGGAGTGGAGCTGGAGTCTGTTGTGCAGGTGTCAGAGAGGAGGATGCTGAGGAAGCTCCTCAGCATCATGGACAATGTTCATCACCCCCTGCATGCCACACTGACGTCCTGCGTCGGCTCTTTCAGCCGTAGACTGATACCACCGGGGAGCTCCACTGAACGCCACTGGAGGTCTTGCCTACCTGAGGCTATCAGACTTTTTAATTCCTCTCCCTTCAGCCACAGGGAATCTTTAAATCTTAAAACCTTAAGAAAAAAAAAAACACCCACCTACTGTAAATTGTAATAATTTAAACTAATAATTTATCCTTATATATGTTCATAACTGTGCAATATTTAATAACAGCTACATGTACAATATTTTTTCATACTCTTGTGCACTCCTTATCTTTCACTTGTTACTTAAGACACTTTATAGTTTATTTGTATTTCTTATTCTCCTTTTTTCTCTTATTTTTTACTGTTTATACAATTTTTCTACTATTATTTATTATTCTTATATTTTTCTTGTAACTCTGGCACAACAATTTCCTTCTTATTCTTATTCTTATTCTGACATGAGCAGACATATTCAATTTGGGATGGCACCAGTCTTTCAGACAAACAGATAAATCAGATATTATTTTTGAATTAATTTTCTGAAGGCTTCATTCTTGGCAGCCAGCTATACTCCGTTCGTGCTATTGGTGATTCCCACAGCTCCAAACATTCTAACACACAGTTGCATATTCTGATTAAAATAAGATAAAGTGCATAAATATGACAGCAGAAACAATGACTAGGTTCAACGGTTCTGAATTAGTTCATAAAGGATGCACGCTTTTAAGAATAGGAACACTATCTGTGGTTTGTTGATATAAATTTTTTTGTGATTTTTTTGTTTTTAATAAATTGTTGACTTGCTGTGATATTTGCTTATCATACCGTACCACTGGTGGAGGCAAGTGGATATAAATATGGAATTTAGCATCTGCCAGCTAGGACCCAAACCTGACAGTTTAGCATTCATTTTGAATATATTGTCTAATTTCAAGGTTAAGTTTAGTTTAGTTTGGTTTAAAAAGTTTATTAGCACAGTGTACAATTACATTAAGCACAGAGGCAGAGATGTTTGTACCAGATTGTAGCTCATAGCTAATTTCCATCAGTAGTCCTGGGACGACAATACAAATATAAAACTGTACAAATAGACGATATATATAAAATATACAAATAGGCAATAAAATAACTATACAATATGTAAACAGGCACACCAAAGGTCAAGCCAGAAATGATACAATGATGACATTTCGATAAATCTCAGGGTAAAATGTCTTTTTTGAAACTCATTAAAATGTATTTTTATCTCACTGTCAATGCAGTAAAAGTCATCGGTATCATTCAGTATCAAAACAGTGGTTCTTTGGGCATTTCCACCAGATTGCGCTATTTTCTATTATTTTCCTGCGGTGAAACTATCTCTGTTCCTGCTGTATCACAGAACGCCCTGCGGGTCAATGGAGAACTCTTTTTTTTTTTCAAGTTGCCATGGATGTCAGAGCATCAAGTGCAGTATGTGTTTTGGAACATATTGTAATGGGTGTGTGTGTTTATTGTGAGTGTTAGTGCCTTACTAAACTGACAGGGTAAACAGATCAGGCAAAGTGGACAATGAACTAACATACAAGCATAGAAATAATGGGGAGGGGGGGGGGTTGTAACTAGGCAACCAGATGAACTAGTCAAAGGCATTTTTGAATTCATCCTGCTGAAACTGTTTTTTGGTGTTTTCATCTGCTGTAGAACAACACTGACTGCAGACGAAACAACAGGAAGGCTTGACAACTGATGGAATGGTTGAAAATCAACACAAAAAAAGAGCAGGAATGCAACAAGATGTAAAACCCAACAACTATCCGAACAACAGCTACGAAAACCAATCGGCAAATAAGTCCAGGATAACGAGATCGAAATAAGTCTTATGTGCACAGTTCATGCAAAGAGGGTTATAATCCATTTTCCCTCAGATACATTTTACAGGGCTGTCTCAGAAAATTAGAATATTGTGATAAAGTTCTTTATCTTCTGTAATGCAATTAAAAAAACAAAAATTACTTTTTCACGATATTATAATATTTTGAGATAGGATATTTGAGTTTTCTTAAGATGTAAGCCATAATCAGCAATATCAAAATGATAAAAGGCTTGCAATATTTCAGTTGATTTGTAATGAATCCAGAATGTATGACATTTTTGTTTTTGTATTTGCATTACAGAAGATAAAGAACTTTATCACAATATTCTAATTTTCGGAGACAGTCCTGTATGTCGCTATACCATCTAATAAGACCTTAAAATTTGTTATTATAATTAAATCTAGTGGCCCTGTGATCACCTAGTCCAGGGTGAACCCCACCTCTCACCGAATGACATCCGCCGTTGTCTTCAACCCCCCGATCTGGCCTGCGGGATGAGCGCTATAGACAATGAAGGATCCAAATAATATATTTATTCACCTATCTATAGCCCAATTGCTTACCTGGGTTGTGTTGCCATGGCAACAGAAGGAGATCCCAGGGATCCCCGGCAACACAATCCAGCACTCCGGGGGAACCCCTTGCCCAAGCAGAGCAGGATATATAATCTTTCCAGGGTTGTCTGGCTCGACCACAGGGCTTCCTGTTAAACCATGCGCTGCACATTAAAAATACCCTGTTGGACTTTTAATACAGGTCGGAATATCATCGCAACTTGGTTAGCACAGACATTCATTCACAGACAAACACAATCCCTGAAACACAATGATGGTGATGTCTGATTATTCATGGTTCTACTTAAAATAATTTCCAGAAAATGTTATTGGAAATGCATCACTGGACATGCTTTTTTTATCCTGTATTTGACAATAGGAACCAACGTAATTAAAATGAGTTTGGCTCTGGAGTTTCTGGTGACTCATTCATTATTTGCCTCTGCGTTGCTTGTTTCATGATACTGTCACATTGCTCACATCAGTTATTTATCAACGAGTCAGCGGCTGTAGAAAAATAACTTCTTGGTTGATGATTACTGTATTTACTCGATGGAAGATGACATGGGCAGTCTTGATGGCAGATGTAGTTTAATAATTGATTTATCTGAAAACTAATGTGTAACCCCCCCATTGTCTTGCGCTCCCTCAGATCCATTTTAGTTTACAATGGGGATGCATTCACACTGCTCTGATATTTGAATTGTCACACAACCTTGTAGTTTCTAGGTCCTTTCTGTATATTTCAATAGTTTTGCTTTTGTTGCGACTCACTTTTATTTTAGACTTACAAACCTCCTAATTCCTGTCTATGTGGGGATCTGATACTGTGACAAGCACAGTAAATGCATTAACACATGGAAGACAATGTGCCACAGTTTCAATAGGTAAAACACAAAAGTCACATTTTCCTCAGAACCGAAAAAGCAAAATCCCAAATTAAAACACCTCAATCACTCTGCAGATGCATAAAATGTCTCTTTCACGTTGCAAACTACTAATCATCAAATAAAAAAACGATAAGAGAATCTGCAATACTCAGTTCAGGAGTGCTGGGTGTTGTAAAAATTATAATTTACAGTTGATATGTGATGTGCTGTGAACATCTAGGTGAGCCAAGAGACCAGCATTACAACATTATCCATTCTGCTGTAATATGTTAAAGCAAAAAGATGCTTTACCTGAGTAAATCAATTGCAAATTAAAATTTTGCTGTCAAGCAAAGATGATTACACTGATGTGTGTAAATGTCAACATTTAAGGTGCTGAGAGACAGATATCTCCGCCGGCTGGTCTTTAGAAAGGATCTCAAAGTCAAAGTCAAGTCAAAGTCAGCTTAATTGTCAATTTTCTCGCATGTACTTGATATGGAGAGGAATCAAGCTGACGTTTCTTACAATAAGTATAAAGTGCACGCAGATATTTGAGTAGCAGCAGATTTTTTTTCCTTTTTACAGTTTAGTGCAAAGGTCGGTAGGAAGTAACATGATTGTATATGGACAATAGCAGCATGAAGGTTTCCAGTGCAAAGTAGTGCAAAAAAAAGAGTGTGTGTGTGTGAATGTGAGACGTGTAATGTGAACATAAAGCTTCAGGTAGATTTTGTCGACTACATATCAATATCCCAAAAATGTTTGATATTCCTATTTATGGGTATACCGCATTCATTATTTGAATGGCTCACACTGAGATGTCAATCAATGTGTGCTGTCCTCATCGATTTTGAATAGATTACTTCCAATTTTTTTTTTTTCATTGTCTGAAGACGTGTCAGCAAGACATCCATGGTAAAATGAAGAGTATATTTTAGTTTCATCACCTCAGGCCTCTCACAGAAGGCAGTCACAGCCTGCATCTGTCCATCACATTCCCCGAGACTCCGCGCCCACTCACACATAGCTATTTAATACAGCACGTATTGAATCTACTCAGCATCCATGCTGGAATATAAATGATATATGCGCGTAACAGATCAAATGATAACCAGACTGTCAAAGGAGATAAAACATTATATAACATAAAATATAATACAAAACAAGAAAATCTACCACCCATGAAGGATTGCCCTCACTTTAATGGCCTGCAGATCTTCAATATACCAAAAAATAATTAACAAGACCATAGGGTATTAAATTGGAAATAAAACTGTTTCAATTGAATTCATGTGAAAAGGATAGCAAGATAATAACTAAACAGGCTCTCAAAGAACTCTGTAGCAGTTAGCATTACAAGCAGTAGCACCTAGCAAAAAGTGACAGGTTAATGCTAGGTTAGTAAGTTAGCTAGCTAGCTAGCACCAAAAAGCTTGATTAGTTGGCTGATCCCCATCCCTTAATACGGGCTTAAACAAGCAAATGAAAAAAGCAAACAAACAAATAACTAAACAAACGACTGACTAAAATAAGGCGGAGAAGATGAATCACCATTTCCACGTATCTGGTCGACCTGCAGCTGCAGGTGTAACAGTGAAAGGAAGTGAATTTGGGGGGGGTCCAAATCAATTAGGTGCAATCTTTATTATTTATTCATTCATTCATTTATTTATCTATCTGAGGAGATAAAGAAAACGAGAGATTGGCTGAAATTATCTTTATCAGAAATTAGTTGACATCTACTTTATAAGAACGTCTGGGGAAATTGGCCAAAGATTGTGAGAAAAAATTGTAATTATAATAAAGACCTAACTCTTTTAAAATTGAAAATGTTAATGGGCACGATGTGAGTATGCCTGGAGGTTGATTTATTCCTCTCTAAATGTTTTTTATATTGATGCACCACAGATATACTGTGGCGGACACATCGGGGCATGGCTTCTCACCCCATGGGACCAGGGACTGGGGGGGCGTGGATAAGCCGGGGATATATTATCGATCCCGGAAGTTCACCGTGAGTTTGTCAGCACTTGTTGACTGAAGTTTAAACTCATCAACAGCTCCGCCCTTGTTTCCTCGCCAAGCAACACATTGGTGACGCCGACCTGATAATGTCTGTCTCACTCCGAGGAAGTGTGCGCCTCTACCTCGACTACGTTGCCCCGATTTGCTGAGCCAGCGCTGCCCACTGCGGCTGTCCGGCTTCTGGAGTTCTGGCAGAGCGACCCTGCCACCTGGTTGCTGCATGTGGAGGCGCTTTTCTACTTTTCCATTTTTTTAGAGGATGCCATGTACATTTTGGTCGCTGGACCAGCAGACCACAGTGCGAGCCATGGAGCTGTTGTGCGACCCCATGGTAGATATGCCGTGCTCAAAAATCTTCTGCTCCAGAGGCACAGTCTGTCTATCCGGGAGAGGAAGCCGAGCGTGTCCTGTTAGCTACCAGACAGCAAGCTGTCTGGAGTGTGGCAGAAGATCCTGCTCCCCCCAACACAAGCAGACATTCAGGTCAGAGGCAGCGGCCCACTACTGGGCGCTGCCAACGGGTACTCTATAGCGACTTTCGGGTCATGGTCAGTGTCTGTTTGTTTCGGCGGCCGCCATTTTGCGTGGGATTTAATGATCGCCTCCATCATGGTCCCCATCATTGGCGCAGACTTTCTGTGTGTCAACGGCCTGCTTGAACTTGTCGCGAACCGCCATCTTATCCACGCCGTGATATGAGGGAGGTTAGGCCGCAAAGGCATGCCAATTTTTTGGCATCGAGGGATGTTTACCAACGGTTGCTGACGACTCCCACATTTTGCGCTGCATTTACTAAACATGATGTTTTTGCACGGACACAGCATTTAGATGCGGCCAAGCGAGCAACTGCAAAGTAGGAGTTTGTCACCTGGGAATCATGAGGTGGTCCAACAGCCCATGGGCCTCCTCTCTCCACATGGAGCCTAAAGCCAATTGATCATGGTGACTTTCGCTAGTTGAACAATGTGACTGTGAACACCCTATGGCTGTCAGGCGCCATCTTTTCCGATATGGACCAGGTGCCTGCGCGAGCGGAAGATGTGCCCAGGACTGCGGTGATCACCCCATTTGGACTTTTCAAGTTTCTGCACATGGCTGAAAGGAGCCGCTCAGACCTTCCAGAGGCTCACGGACTCAGTGCTGCGTGACCTTGCGTTTGTATTCGTCTATCTCGATGACATTCTGGTGGCCAACCCGTCGGCAGATGAGCACCTGATGCCAGTTTGGACTGCTCGTGATTGACTTCTTGAGGCACCGCATTTCGCCACGAGGGATGGTCCAGTTGACTTCAAAGGTGTCAAAGGTAGCTGATTTTCCTCGCCCATGACTTTCGCCATGTCTACAGTTGTCCGTTTTGGCACCCTGTTTGACATCACTTCGGTCCACAGTTCATGTCAGTGCTCTGGTTGGCACTGGCAGGGTCTTTGGGGGTGACGGTACACTGCACGACAGTGTACCACCCACAGCCTACTGGCTTGTGTGACCAGTTCCAACGCTCCCTCAAGGCAGCGTTGCGGGCCAAGCTCTTGAGTGACAAACGGGTGGGCCGTTTGCTGTGGGTTATGTCTGGGGCTGCATTCAGCCCCTAAGGATGACCTCAACGCCTCAGCCTCTACAGGTCCCAAGGGACGTTTTGTCTGAGAGGTCTGCTCCGGCACCCTGTCTGTCCACGGATCCTTACACGCCCCTTGGCTCTCGGTTTCCAGGCCCTGTTCACCACTGTTGTCCACGGTCTTTTGTGACTGCGGAGCTCACGTCAGCTTGGTTCATGTTTGTAAGGCATGACACCTGTTTCTTGCCTCTTCAGCCCCCATACGATTGGCCGTTGCGCGTTCTTGAGGTGTGCGCAAAGAGTTTCCTGCTGGACATTGGCAGGCGTAGTGACATGTCACGCTGGATTGATTGAAGCCAGAAGTTGGTGAAGTTGTGTCTCCCTTCCAGGTTCTCCAACGTGGTCCATCCGGGACTCCAGCAGCACCTCTGCAAGTCCAGCATCCGGTGCCATTTTTGCCAAGGAATGACACAGCCATTATGGCAGGCTTACCAGGTCTCCCGTGAGGGACTAGTTAGTCTTACAGGGTCCCTTCGAGGTAGTTGGGGGCGGGCCTTACCCCACGGGACTAGAGGGTGGGGGGACGTGGTTAAGCCAGGGACGTATTATTATTTTAAACTGTTGTTTGCCGCTGCTTGTTGAATAAAGTTTTAACTCATGGCTCTGTCATCATTTCCTTGCCAAGCACCACAATACTGTGATTCTGGCCCTAAAAGGCGTCCTAACATAAAATGTACAAGCCACTAAGTAGCGCACTCCATCTTCAGAATACCGACCTGTCCTGGCAGTTACAGCAGAGTACATCCTGTTTAATGTTTCAATACTGCATGTTAAGTGTTTTTTGTACCTGATGTATGAGAACCACTACAAGGACAAATATGACTAATTATATTGTCATGACTAACTGTTGGGAAAAGTCAAACTGTCTTGCTTGTGATGGATCTCTCTTTCTCATTTCTTGCAGCATATTGCACTTCCTCGTGAGAATATGGTAGTTTATATCACGGTACACAGCTTGTTTTTTTTACCTTTCAAGCCTTTTAAGGTAAGAAACAAGACCAGCCAGTCTTTGCTTTAAACCTTTTGCAAAAAAATAAATAAAAAATGCAGGTCCGCAGCCAAAATATTGCAGGAAATTGCACTCAGTATCCCTCGACATTATTTAAACCAAGACATATTTGAAGGGAAAATATAAATATTGTTCCACTGTACGACAGTTCATTTTCTCCAGCGTACGTGTGAGCTCATACATAAAATATCTCTCCAGCAGAGGTCAGTGTTATTTTGAACTCGAAAAATCCGAGACAAAGAGCTTTGCAAACACCTGTGCACAAGCAATGAATTATAAGATGACACACATAAGGTAACTGTGACTCAGTGAAAGAAGATGAAGTCTGGCGGTTCGCGAGCGTAAAGATACTGTCAGCCAAGATGTGATGTTGAAAATATCTCTACACAGGCTTTTTAATACCAGTTGAAATCCACTGAGATCAATTAGAGGAAGGGAGAGGGGCATGTGTATTGTTGCTGCTGAGCTGTTCCACCCAGACAAGGAGAAGTTTGCATGCTAACTAAGCAGCTCAACTCTTGCCCCGCTTCTTTGCTGACACGGACATTATGTCCATTAACAAGCTGCTCAATTAACAGAGGCAAGAAGTGTCTTGGCTTTGGCACAGTGTGCACAAATTGAACATGTGAGTTTGTTTTTTTGTGTGTGCACGCATGTCCCAGATAGAGCATCAAAGCTTATATCATGGGCTGTTTCTTCACATTGATTGATGAAAGCGCTAATGCTTTTGGATGAGAAGGGCAGGCACTCAAACATTTGAAACTCTGCATGTGTCTTTGTGCGTGCATCACCACAATTCCGTTGCTCGTAGCGCAAAAGCGCTATGTTGTTATGATACATTTATATAGATGCATTTAGGGTTTTTCATTTCTACCTCAAGCAAACAAATGCTCCTTGTCCTTTCAAGTTTGACTATCATTTGGCTAAAGACACACACACAGACACACAAAGCAGCCTCTAACACACAAGGCAGTGTCAACATTTGCAAAGCGTTTTGCTGCATGTTAGTTGTTTTCCATCGTTGCATTAATCCCGTTTTTTTGGTATTAATATTTCACAGAGGAGTTCCAGCATCAGGAAACAGGAGTTCGACACCAGAAGGTTGTTCTAACATGAGTTGATAAAGATGCAAATTTCACTCAGCTCATGTGAAATAACGAAGCTTGAACAACCAGATATGCGATGTTATTCCCGCGTCCGAGGTCTGGAGTGTGAGGTCGACAGAAATATTAAACATCCGGGTCAATAGCAGCGAGAATGGCCTTTTTGAACTGAAACGGGAGATACATTATGCACGCAAATTTGCATTTCATATATTCTGGAATTTCAATGAGGGCTGGCAAGTGGGTGGCATAAGGATATCAGTGCAGTGAGTTTTTACATCCCTGAATAAATGTGTTGAGGGCAACAACGAAAAGAAAACTGCAGCTTGCCTGTTTGCTGAAAACTGTTTTTTAGCAGCATCAACCAAAACACCAACGAAACATCAACCAAAAGGTGGGCCGGAGTCTCTGCTTTGCAAGATTGAGTAAGTTTCAGCTTTTTATACTCAAGTCCAAAGTCAAGGTCTTGTCAAGAGGTGTAAATCTCGAGCCACTCGCGCGTCGAGAACCGTGGGCTTTGAGTCCAACGCAAGTGAAATTCCATGGCAACAGACTTAGGAATTTGCAAAAAAACATGAGCGCAAGAAGGAGATCAAGAAAAGAGGGGTCAGCGGTGTTAAAAGTCTGGGCTGAATTCCAAGTCTTATACTATTTTTTGATTTATGTCAAAGTTAGAAGTCATCAAATTTGGAATTTATGACTGAGGAGTAAGAACCTGAGTTGGCGCCTCCATCCCAGACCACCTTGAATTTTTCACTTCGTACGCTCTTGTTAGTGGAGAGAGAAATCAATACAGCGCAGCGGTGCAATGTTTTCCACGGCGGCTCTGCCAGCCTTGCAATATTCCAAACATGTGAGGTGAAAAAAAAAACAACTTATAATAGGATAAATAAAAGTCAACATAACTGAAAATCAACTATGTTCTAAGCATGTCAGCCCATTTTGGCCTTTGCCCTGAAAACTCTTGCTTTGAGTTTGGATTGAGGAAAGAAAAAAACAAACAAACCTGAAATTCTGTTTTTATTCTTGGAATTGAGCCCCCTGGACATGCCTTTGGTTTAATAAAAAAAAAACAACTGAATATTTGAATGTTAAAATATACTTGATCTATATGTGTACCAGCTACAATGATAATACAATCTCCCAACATTTCGTAGATTGTATAAAATTATAAAAAAAAAAAAAAAAATCACTTGTTGGCTGCCATTGTTATTCACATCACAACACTGTCTGGGTAGTGACGTCATAATTTTGGTCCTTGGCTCAGGCCTGTTAGATTTACTGTACTGTGCAAAAACAGCATCTGTGCAACCCTTCCCATTTGAACCGAGGCTGAAGACAGAAATCCAAAATGAAGACTATCAGAGATGCGAAGAGGCAAGAGTTGGCAAGAGTTGCTGAAGGGCATTGCTATCCAAACAGAGAGAGCATCTGTTGTAAGTAGCTCCACGTTTTGTCATCAGCTGTTCACTGTAGGCTAATGGTCTGCTGTGCCGACCGACCAGGTGACTCATCGTCGGCTTCCTCCCTGATGGTGTCAGCGCCGGGTCTTTCCTTATCGGACGCTCCAGGAGAGCATCCAGCATCTCCTGCCTTTGGCGTTTCTTCGAGCAGGCTTCACTCATTTACAGAGGACCTTTTGTCCGCTTGTGAAAGAAAACTGTCGTTCGGCTAGAGCGTCCGATTAAAACTAGCAGTGCCGTTAGCTCTTTCAGCAGTTTAGCTCAGCTAAAATGTGTCAAATGCATCCAGAGAAGAAGTGGCGAGAACACGGCCGCGGGTCCTTAGGAAGTTCTTTGCGTCCGTGAGTAATTTCCCACTTCTTTTCCTTTCTTTTTGTCCCTTGGAAAGCTGTGTAGACGAGTACCAGTCCCTTTATAACCGTACATACTGCACTGTGCCAAGTGAAAACCAGCACTAGCGGAAAGCTAAAGTTAACAACGAGCAACCGCCATACGTCATAAACCCAGCATGCATTAGGCTAGTAAAACAATGGCGGTGCCCGTAGGTTAAAATATGTGTTTTAAATAACAATTTTTAAAGGATTAACAATTATTTATACTTTTTTAACAACGCATTCTAGTATGAGACAAATAGTAAAGCATATTTATGCCTACTAGTCCTCCCAGGCGGGATTCGCCTTCAAAAGAAGTTGAGTTGAGATTGCGCACATCTTTAAAGTGCCGTCTGCTCCATATGGGAATATCTCACTTCATTTACTTGTCAGCTATTTAAAGAGAAAATCCTAATCATTATTAATAAAGACGTTATTATAGACCGGGGCCTTGTTGAGCAACTCCCTGATGAAAAGCATTTATCTCATTTGCATGAAAAGCACAAAAACGCGATTAAATATTGAACTAGAATATAGAACAAGGCTCATGTGCATAGTGAACCTAAAGTAGCATCGGAGATCACTGGCCTGGAAGTCACAGATGTAGATAGTTTGTCAGACAGTGCACCCAACTCTTCCTCACCTCAAAAACACTTGGAAGAGAAATATACTCAGTGTTGCGGTGCAATAGGACCGATAGGTTTCCTAACGTTTCACATTTCAGCATCTGGCCTCGCCTAATTGTATGTCACTGGTATATAAGTTACACGGCCGGCTGCTGATAAAGTCATTTAACCTTTAAAGATTGTCTTTATCTGCTGTGTCGGGGAATTACTGCGGGCTATTCATAAGCCATATATATGCAAATGTATTCATAGGGAAGTTGGAAAATGAATGTTTCTTCTTGCTTTTGGTAAAAATTTAACAGAAGGGTTTTTGTACTATAAATGAATATCTATCAACAAGAGAAATAGTAATGCAGCACAGGCTCTTCCACACCTACATGCAAGTACAATGAAAACCCCTCAATCCTTCTGTTTCCTGGAAAACATTGGTCACATATCGACACATCTATTAATACTACTTTTTCCTAAAATAAATGGTTTTATTCATCTGAAAAATATTCTAAAAAGGGGTAGGTCAATGTCAGATAATACAGTATTAATCATTATTTTATAATAACTATTTGTGAGATACATATTCTTACAGTTTTCATATAAGTATGTATATATACACGTATGTTTATATATACATACAGACACATGTTGGTGTGTATATATACATATACACATATATGTGTACAGTATGTTTACATGTTTATATGGAAATGTATACCCAAACATATATCTATATAACAAGAATCTATGTATATTTACACTCTACTTTCATATATATCTTCACTACTTGTATATACACAAGTTCTGAAGATATATATGTATGCATGTATGTTTAAATATATGTATATACAGCTATACAGGACTGTCTCAGAAAATTAGAATATTGTGATAAAGTTTGTTATCTTCTGTAATGCAATTAAAAAAAACAAAAATGACTTTTTCATGATATTCTAATATTTTGAGATTGCATTTTTGAGTTTTCTTAAGATGTAAGCCATAATCAGCAATATTAAAATAATAAAAAGCTTGCAATATTTCAGTTGATTTGTAATGAATCCAGAATGTAGGACATTTTTGTTTTTGTCATTGCATTACAGAAGATAAAGAACTTTATCACAATATTCCAATTTTCTGAGACAGTCCTGTATATATATTTCTAACTGATTGAAGAAAGCGGGCTAACTTCAGTTATAAATGATCTTTAGCCATTCTGCTAACAGTGAAGTGGATATGCAGTGATTTGCACACATCGTGTGTGTTCGCATCTGTATTCAGCTCACCACAATGACATTGTGCTGGATTAAGATGGGCAGGATGACATCGCCTGTGACATTAAGTAACTTTAAGTGAGCAGCCGCTATGTTGTTTTTTTTTTTTTTTTTCTGGAGTTTTTTACATTTTTTTTTAGCCCATCCCAAATGTCTTTTCTGGAGCAGGATGTTCTGACACCCCCCGAGTATCAGAACATGAACGGTTTCAGTCTCATCATGCGTGACCCGAGCGGAGACTTGCGATGCAAAGCAAATCAATGAGGAGCCGCTGCCAGATTCACACATTCGCCGGGGATTTTTTAGAAAAAAGGGGAAGGGAGAGACTTTTGGCATGGCTTAAATAAAGCTGTTATCTCCTCAAATTGAATAAACACCTGCACAATAGCTTCGCTGAAACACACACATTTACGCACATGCATGCACACAAACCTCCCACACACAGCGGCGGCATAACGGCAAAGCAAAAACATCAACACCACCGACAACAACCACCTGACAAATCAGAAACACAAATAGTGACGTCCCCCGAGAGAGAAAGCCGCTTCCCCTTCCTCCCCCGCAGCCTCTAGACATTTTCAAAGGGATCTGTATCTCCTCTCCAGCGGTTACACATGAACCGGGCCCGGTGGGCTCTATGAGATCACGCCCTGCAAACAAAGCCATCGCACAGAACATCGCTGGTCCCGGGAAGCTCTCACCTCCTCACTGCTGCAGGTCGGTTTCATAAAGACGCCTCTCGGTATCCTGAAACACTCTCTATCCCTGGATTTGTCTGTGTGGAGGGAGAAAAATAAAATAAGTTTACTCGGCAGAAGACTTGACAATTGTGCTAAGTGTCTTGTGCTAATGCCTGATGACCTTGAACATCCAGATGGACGGAATTTCTTGTTGGAAGCGGTTTGGAGGCACATGAACAGCAAACGGGAAGTTGGGTGGATCCTCCATTTCTCCCCTTTCTCAAACTTGAACTGCAGGATTATGGTAATTAGTTATTGAGAGAGCTTTTATGGATGGATGGATGGATGGATGGATGGATGGATGGATGGATGGATGGATGGATGGATGGATGGATGGATGGATGGATGGATGGATGGATAGATGGATAGATGGATAGATGGATAGATGGATAGATGGATAGATAGATAGATAGATAGATAGATAGATAGATAGATAGGAAAAACATGCAAACTCCACACATAAAGGTCCCTTGTCGAAATATATATAAACACACACGTGTATGTGTGTGTGTGTGTATATATATGTGTATATATATATATATATGTATATATATATATGTGTAATTATTCTACTGCTTCTTCTCCTTTTCCCCCAGGGGTTGCCACAGCGAATCAACCTTCTCCATCTAACTCTCTTCTCCTGTCTCACACCAACTACCTTCATATCCTCTCTCACTACGTCCATAAATCTTCTCTTTGGTCTTCCTCTTGAATCTCCTGCCTGGCAGCTCCACCTCCAGCATCCGTCTACGAATATATTCACTCTCCCTCCTCTGTACATGACCGAACCATCTCAGTCTGGCTTCCCTGACCTTCTCTCTGAAACATCTAACATGTGCTGTTCCTCTGATATACTCATTCCTGATCCTATCCATCCTGGTCACTCCCAAAGAGAGCCGAAGCATTTTCATCTTTGCGACCTCTAGCTCTGCCTCCTGTCTTTTCATCATTGTTACCGTTTCTAGGCCATACAGCATCACTGGTCTTGTACACCTTTCAATTTGCTTTGGTTGATAGTCTTTTATCAACCAGACACCCCTGACACTCCTGTCAATCTCCTTATCTACTTTCCTTCCAGACCACACAACAAGTACTCCCCTACCTGTCTCCCTGATCCCATTAGCAATAGCTGTCCAATCATCTGGAAGTTCTTCCGACCACCCAGAGACTTTCTCAACTCCTCCCTGAAAACTATACAACACTCCTCCCTTTTCAGCTTCCACCACTTTGTCCTCTGCTCTGCCTTTGTCCTCTTGCTCTTCCTTGTCACCAGAGTCATCCTACAAACCACAATCATGTGCTTTCTGGCTACACTCTCACCTACCGCTACTTTGCAGTCACTGATCTCTTTCATGTTCCCTCGTCTTTACAAGACATAGTCTACCTGCGTGCTCACACCTCCGCTCTTATAAGTTACCCTACGTTCCTGTCTTTTCTGGAAAAAAGTGTTCACTACAGCCATTTCCATCCTTTTTGCAAAGTTTACCCACCATCTGTCCCTCTGTCTTCCTGTCCTGGATGCCAAATCTTCCCATAACTTCTTCATCCCTTCTATTGCCTGCACCAACATGCCCATTGACGTCTGCACCAATTGTCACTCTCTCATCTCTGGTTATGTTCTGCATCACTTCATTCCAGAACTTCTCCTTCTCCTCTAACTCACATCTCACCTCCGGGTCATAGCCTCTAACAACATTGAGCATCAATTTCCAGTTTCAGACTCATAAGTCTGTCTGACATTCTTTTCACCTCCACAACATTCCTCACAAACTCCACCTTCAAAATAACTCCTACTCCATTTCTCTTCTTGTCAGTACCATAATAGTACAACTGAAAGCCTGCGCCTAAGCTTCTAGCCTTACTACCTTTCCACCTGGTCTCTGGACACACAGTATATCCACCTTCCTTCTCTGCATCATGTCAACCAACTCTCTACCTTTTCTTGTCATATTTGGCGTGTTTCAAACGTGATTCGCATGTTTGGTTTTGGCAAAAGTGCATTTATCCGGGCTTTGGATCGGCTCAGGGAGACACTGGCCCATGCCACCCTGAGGCTGCATTGTATATACGTATATATACATGCATATAAAATTCCATATATATATATATATATATGCACTCGCAAACTGATATAAATGACACTGCTCAAAAAAATAAAAGGAAAGCTAAAATAGCACATCCTAGATATGAAGGAATGAAATTTTCTTTTCAAATACTTTGTTCTTTACCGAGATTAATGTGCTGACAACAAATCACACAAAATTTATCAATGGAAATCAAATGTATTAATCCATGGAGGTCTAGATTTGGAGTCTCACTCAAAATTAAAGTGGAAAAACACACTACAAGCTGATTCAACTTTGACGTAATGTCCTTAAAACAAGTCAAAATGAATCAGTGTTGCGTCCTAAGTGGACAGTTTGATTTCACAGAAGCGTGACTGACTTGGAGTTACGTTGTGTTGTTTAAGTTTTCCCCTTATTTTTTTGAGCAGTATATAGAGAAAGAATGGTAATGCAATGTCTATACTGTATACAGAATAAATAAGATGACTGACGAACAGACTGGGAATAAATATATTTATCTATAAATATATAGAATGTACATATACAGAATTATATCAAGCAGTTGCTTATATTTATATATATTTTTAGATCTGTGTTTTTTGTGTCTGGATGTATCCTTGTGTGGTCTCCTTGGCTGTTGAAAAAGCAGCTCAAATAAAATGCCTCTTCTTCTACATGTACTGACAATTTTGAAATACGTAGGAAGAATATGCATGGCAGTAATGTTTGAATGTGTTGGCATGGAGCGCAGGAGATGGTGGAGGTGCCTCAGCGCAGGAGATGCTGGCAATTTTATCCAGGTTACGTGAATGTACAGTCCGGTGGCAGCAGGTAGCAACCATTTTCTGCGTTGTCCCACCAGAATCTGCTGCCGAAGCTGCTCGAGTTGTCCAGTGTTTGGTGGAGAGGGTGGGAGGGATCTACTGCCAGCATTCTGTCTTCAACCACCTCCCCCAGGGTGGCCAGCTTAGAGCCAACAACCGAGCCAGCCTTTACTTGTATCTTATATAAGATGAGATAAGATAAGATAAGATAAGACTTTATTGATCCCCATTGGGGAAATTAGAGCCAACAACGGACTCAGCCTTTACTTGTATCATACATAAGATAAGATAAGATAAGATAAGATAAGATAAGATAAGACTTTATTGATCCCCATTGGGGAAATTAGAGCCAACAACGGACTCAGCCTTTACTTGTATCATACATAAGATAAGATAAGATAAGATAAGACAAAAATAAGATAAGATAGGATTCGATACGATACGATAAGACTTTATTGATCCCCATTGAGGAAATTAGAGCCAGCAGACTCAGCCTATACTTGTATCTTACATAAGATAAGATAAGATAAGATAAGATAAGATAAGATAAGATAAAACTTTATTGATCTCCACTCGGAAAATTAGAGCCAGCAGCGGACACAGCTTTTCCTTGTATCTTATATAAGATAAGATAAGATAAGATAAGATAAGATAAGACTTCATTGATCCCCATTGGGGTAATTCGTTTGTCACGGCTGCGCAACAATGGCAGTATCAATAAATATGAATATAAATATAAATAGAAGAGACAAGTGACGAAAACAGCAAGGATGTAAATATATAGATCGAATATATAGATACAGATACAGATATAGATGTTTCGGCCTTCTGAGAATGGGATGATTTAGACTTTGTATTTAAAGTTATTCTCCTCCATCCCCCAGATCTTTTGGAACACAATACAGCAGAGCCCCTTGTTTTGAGAGCACTGCTGACTTTCTGTTATTAGCTGCTCCTCACAGAATGTTAAGTACAATGAAAATCAGTTATTTCCATACTAGAGAGCAGAGAGCCCTGCTCCGATTACGGCGATCCAAACCGTTCAAAAAGCCAGTTCAGAAACAGGTGGTGGTCATTTCTCATTTTATCTGAAAAAAAAAAGGAAAAGGAAGGCAATGGACACACCCACTCTTTTCTTAACAGCGAGGGCATTTATATGCCTAATATTTGGCCTAAAGAAAAAAAAAAAAAACATCCAGACGTCTTTAGTTTTACTGACAGAGTTTAAATCGGATAATTCTTAACGCATAATTTGGCTTCGTGCCTCAATAACCGAATCTTCTCAGCCAGCGGGGAGCGGGAGAAATAAGCGCCGCAATGATAGTAACATGTTATTGCTTTACTCAAGTCGGGGGGGGGGGCTGCATTAAGCTGAAGTTTGCTAAATATTCAAAAGATTATATCTGGAAAACAAGGCTTTTGGAAGGAGGAGGAATGAGCTGAGAGAGGCCATTGGGTACATGCATGATAAGATGTGAGCACATGCATGCTCTCACACACACATTGTACTGTCCTGCGGTCATCACTGAAACATATGACACATCCAACCCGAACAGACAAGTTGAGCTAAATACACACTATTTGCCCATTTACATGAAGCCGTGAGTGTTCATATAACCAGCGCCGTCCAAGCATTCCTGCACAACAAGCCAAACAGGTCCAAAAGGATATTTTTGTGAAACCTACAGATGCAACGTCCCTATGATCCAATAAAAATGCCATTCCCCGTAATATGACCGGTGTTTCCGGTTGTGACTTCTGTGTTACATAACAATGCATGAATTTTCTAGAATACCACCAAAAATAAGATTGAAGAAGACGGCTTGCCAGCGTGAGCGCACAGGCTCCCGAAGTCTGAATAAAATACACCACGCGCACATTTGCACCGGTGACCCGGAGACATCTGGTGTCCGATCGGGACGTACGGAAAAATATTCATGTATTCTGGAATTTTAAAGGAGACGTGATGGAAGTCGAGCCAAAAACGGGCGTTGTACGGCGCTGTTCGTTTACAAAAGTCTTCCCACGCGCTGCAGGCAGAGGGAAACAAGGACTGGTGCTGAAAAACCGGGGCCTTATGTAACAAAATATCCAGAGGAAGATCTGAGCAGCATCGCTCGACACCGCTTTCACTTCGTGCCGCACGGTGGCCGCTGTTTCCCCCAAACCAGCCGGAAGATCCTCGGTCCGATTTCGACGGGGAGTGTCTGCGTTATCTTCCTGCCGATGTCCAAAAACAGGAGATTAATTGGACACCCTGAATTCCCCAGACGTGTGAATGCTTTCATATCTGTGGATGAACGGGTGAATGGTTGTATGTGTGTTAATACAATATATGAGCGAGAGGATTAATTCCTTTCCGTCTCTATATCATAGGTCATGAACGTTGGGGTTTATGTTGATGCTTATTTTCTGTGTGATTTTGGGGGCGGCTGGGAATTTTGTGGGTGTGGTTTGGGGTGCAATGAATTCTGTTTTTTTTTTTACCTGGAATGGCAGCGTGGCTGTGGCCAACAACAGCTATTGCTCATTAAACAGACGTTTGAGCGTCACACAGGTGTTTCCCTGACTAAAACGCTACAATATAATGAATGACTGACAGAGTGAATGGTTGTATGTCTCCATATGATTAAGGAATGAAAGGATGAGCAGTTGCATGGTTCTATATGTATGAATGAGTGAGTGAACGGTTGTATATCTTCATATGACGTTTGAATGAATGAGTGACTGAATGATCTTATGTCTTTATATGATACACAAGTGAGAGAATAAATGCTTGCATATCTTCATATGATGTCTGAATGAGTGAGTGAATTAATGGTTGTATGTCGTGTGAATGAGAGGGTAAATGGTTGTATGTCTCCAGGTACATTTTTTTTACTGTTTATACAATTTCCTACTATTATCTATTATTGTTATATTTTTCTTGTAAGTCTGGCACAACAATTTCCTTCGGGATAAATAAAGTTGTTCTTATTCTTAATCTTAATCTTAATCTTAATCCTAATCCTAATCCTAATCCTAATCTTAATCTTAATCCTAATCTTAATCTTAATCTTAAACCTAATCTTAATCTTAATCTTATCCTTAAATTATAATTATAATAATAAATTATTCTTAAATATCTTAAATTCTTATTCTTATTCTCAAGCGTCCCTGTGATCAGTCCAGCGTGAATCCCATCGCTCTCTCTCTCTCTCACTTGCAAAATGTTCCCCCTGGTGGCAGCTTTTAGAAAAGAAATCCATCCAGGAATGGTAATTGAATTGAATTTGTCATCTCAGGCAAACATGATATGATCAACACTGCATTTTTTTTTTTCATATTGTGGCGTTTACAAAACAAATCTTCCAGGCGTTACGACTCCAAACTATATGGAAATGCAAAAACGGAAGTGTCATCCCACCTCTCTCCTTCACACTTGCATCTCCCTCGCACCCGGAGCAAGATCTGTCCCTCGTCGTATTTGCGAAAGACAAACTTCACCCTTCTCCTCATCGGCTGTGAAAACAAAACGGAACGACCGAGGAGGAGCAGCTCGCTGCAGAACCGCAGGGGATGCGAGAACAACTTTACGGGGATTCCAGCGGGGGTTGTGCACGACACACGCACACGCGCGCACAGGCGCATGCACGCATGCAAACGCGCACACAGTTGGTTGAAAGAAAGGTGTGAGTGAGTGAGAGAGTGTTGCGAGAGAGAGAGAGAGAGAGAGAGAGAGAGAGGGAGAGAGATCCTCAGTTGCCTTAGCAGCGCAGCTTCATTCCTCCACAGTGTGTCCGTGGAGTGTGTGCTCTCCTCTTCTCATTTCCTCCCCACGACTTATTCTCGCGGTGTTTCCCTTTTTTTTTCTTTTTTTTGTTTTTTGGGGAAACTTCTCACTTTTTCTTTCCAAGTTTCCAAACCCTCCAGCCGTCATGGAGCAGAAGGTTGCGGCGGCGCGTTGATCCGCCTGCGGATCCGCCTCCCTCCCACAGAGCATCCCTCGGTCTTCCGCGGCGTGGAGACATGTCGGGGAACGGGAGCGACACGATGGGGTCGGACTGCGGGCTTCCTCGCAACCTCAGCTTGGAAGTTGGGGATTTCAACATGAGCTGCACCAACGGCAGCTCCCTCCTCCCCAGACCCATCACCAGAACCAAAGGTAGGACTTCTCCTCCGCTCTCCTCGGATCGCTCGACCCGAAGGCGTCGACGTCCACGAGTGACAAACGACTCGGACTTAACTTATCCCCCACCCGTGAATTTTCTCCCCCTCCCCGCGAAAGTGCGAGCAAAGTGATTTCACAGGCGGCGACTGGATTTAATCAGGCTCACCTGCGATCCATCACCCCCCCCCGGGCGTCAATCGCGGTGGAGGGGCCTCCTCGTGATCTTTATGTTCCTCGCGTCGTAATTCACAAAGTGCCGAGGAGCCGCCGGGGGAGATTAAACCTCTGCATTGTCGGGGGGCGGTGGGATGCCGGCACGGCGGGGGGGCGATTAGGTAATGAGGTCTGAGCGTGGGCGAGAGAGAGTTCCCCCTCAAAATTTGTCCCTGCCGCCGCTTGCCGCAGTATCCAGAAAATATCCAATCTTCCCCCACTAAATTATTCACAGCCCATCCTCACCCTTCCACGCTTTCCCTTTGTCGGCCGCGTAGGAACGCTATCGGCGTGCAGCCGTATCAGCCCTTTCAATTACCCGCAGGGGCGTTCGAACGGGCTTTGTACGAGCGGGAGAAACGTCCTGCGTCTCATCATCGTCTCACACGCTTCCTATTTGCTTTGGCGAGCTTTCTCTCTTTAGACCAAAGGGCAGAGATGGGTTCCGATTACGCAGCTGCTCCCGGGTGAAGAGCTCCTCCGCCGCGATGGCAATTAAAGGCGGCCACTTGTGGAATCGCCGTTTGTCCGATGGGTGTTTTTTTTTTCCTCCGGGCGGCACAGTTGGGCTCGGGCTGCGTGACTTCCAAATGTTTGTGCGAAGAAAAAGTCTCATTGATGTTGGGCTGAGATGCAAAATGCAGTGGAGACACTTCTCAACCTCAGGGCGTGTTTTTGTGTCAGACAGCTTTAATAAGGATGCAAGATATGATCATTTTGGCTAAATCATCGGCTTTACCGCTTATCCTGCACACAGGGTCGAAGCGGGGATGGAGCTTTTCCCAGCTGTCATGGGGCGAAGGCCGGTTGTCACGGGGTTACATTTGGAGACATAACAAGCGTTCACTCCTTCATTGACACGTCACATAAAGTGAAACATCGATCGCTGTCCAAGTTCTCCCCGTGTCTGTGGTTTCCTTCCACAGTCCAAAAACATGCAGGATTTTTGTTTGGGACCCTTCATTTGCCCAGACGTGTGAATGAGAGGTCGGACCCAATGACAGCTGGGATACGCTTCAGTCCCACCATGAGCCTGAGTGCAGGATAAGCTGTGTAAACAATGAATTATTATTATGATTATGGATAAATATTATAATTATCATAATCACTGTTCTCATCCTTATATTATTGCTAGTATTGTTATCGTTATAATTTTTTTTTATATTAACTCATTCATTATCGTCTTCATTACCTTTTGGCTTTTCCCTTCAGGGATCGCCATGGCAAATAAACCTTCTCCCTTTAACCATATTCCACATATCTTATAATGATAATCATTATTAAGCTGTATAAATAATGAATTATCATCATTGATTACTTTTGTCATCATCATTATATTTATTGCAAGTACTGTTATTGTTATCATCATTTTTTTAGCATCATTCACTTTATCTACCACTTATCATCATTCTTATTATAATTAGTATTATTATTAAGTTGTTTTGCTAATGAATTATTATTAATGCTATCATTTGTATTTTCATCATTATTGATTAATTAATTCTTTATCTATCGCTTCTTCTTCATCATAATAATAATAATAAAATAATAATATGATAATAATACTAATTATTATCATTATTATTGTTATTTCCTGTAAGGTCAAAGCCGCAAGCCTCTTTTCCTCACCGGAACGGAATATGTTTCTGTCCACATTATTTTCGTATTAATTTCTGATGTTATAAGGCCGAACAATAATTGAGCTCGTAAAATAATTATTATAAGAAGAACGCCTGAGGGTCCATTATTGAGTTAGTTTAATAACACATTATTCTGCTGCTTGTCTTAAAAAAGCTGATAATATCCAGTTTAATCCTGCAGAACCATAGCGCCTCCTGTCACGTTATAGCTCTAGAGTCCTAATAGGATAAAGATATAGAAGCTGACTGGTCAAAACTTCGAGTGAACTCTCGGTGCTCGTCTGTCGTAACTTCTTCCAGCGGAGCGGAAACGGCGTCTGGCGGGAATCATTGCGCAGTCATGACGGAGGCTCGGTTCAGGCCAGGTTACGGAGCAACATCTGTGGCGGCACCTCGGCTCAGCCCCGATCCTCGTCCTTCCGTTGATTCAAAGTGGCACTTTGCTGAGCTCACCCCGTCTCTCTGAGTGCACGTTAGATAAGAAATAATGAGGTGCATCGTTTTTAAGGGGGGCGGGGATAGCCCAGTCGCTTTAGGTTTGGTTTCTGGTTTCTGCAGAGAATCTGTGCTCTGCCAGCAGACCAGCGCTGCTTTCTAATACGGATCCAATTTCCTAGATCAGTGTTTCTCATCCACTGTGCCGCGGCACATTAGTGTGCCGTGAGAGAACATCAGGTGTGCCGTGGAAAAACGCCCACTTTCACCTGATTGGTCCGAAAATTATTTATCCAACGCAAATAATGTGTCTTCCTATGTCTATGTGGGCAGTGGGTCCATTCAATGGCAACGGGTAGTGAATTAACCCTCTTATTATGCTAAGGGTCAATTCAACCCATTTCACCCGTTGACCCAATGGGTCAAATTGACCCTTAACATAATATGAGGGTTAACCTGTGCATCTGTGTATCAGAGTGATTAGTGACGCTTTGCGTGATACATTTTTAAAATAAAAAGTACTTGTATCTGCATAAACAAACAGGCAGCGTTGTTGAAAACTACCAAGACGAGTGAGAGAGCAGTGAAAGCTTGCTGTAAAGTTGCTGAACTCATCTCTAAATCCAAACAGCCACACACCGTAGCAAAACATTAATACTACCTGCCGGCAAAATCATTGTAGAAGAAATGCCCGGCTCTGGCGTCGATAAAGAAATAACCAGAGTTCTCTCAAATAATATCATTTTCAGACATATTGATGACATGTCTTCAGACATTGAAAAAAGTGCTCTGGAAAAGTTGCACATCAATGGGAAATTTGCATTGCAACTTGACGAATCTACAGATATTAGATATATATGAATTCACTCTAAGTATATTGAGACTACGGTTTCATTCTAATTCGTTAAAAAATGTTTTTGACATATTTATTTGGTGGTGTGCTGAGTGATTTTTCTAATGTAAAATATGTGCTCAAAAAAGGTTGGGAAACACTGTACTAGATGATGCGTCTGGTAGAAATTAGCATCTTCCTCCCCGGAGTCGGGGACGCAAGATGAGGAATCTCCGGCGACGCGGGCTGTTGAAACTTGTTCACCGGAGCCACATCTACACACGGACAAAAAAAAAAAAAAAAAAATCAATAAGTGACAATGACTCTCAGGTGTATCGATCCCGTAGGTTTAATTTGCAAAAAGGGGGCATAGATCACGGCTCACGTGGAAGCACTGAGATGCCTGTACACGCAAACTGTTCCAGTAAAGATCCCTGCAGACATGTGACGGCAGTATCGATCCGGGATGCCGTCCACCTGCAGACGAACGGAGGAGGACGAGGGAGGTTTTATGGATTTGTTCTTTCCGACTCCGCCGTCAGTCAAACGGCGCGCCGCTGACGTATAGCTGACAATGTACCAACAGCTTGACCTTCCCAAATCTCGAGTCTTACAGAGGAGTTATTCTGCTGTTCTTCTTCTTCTTCTTCTTTCGGCTTTTCCCGTCAGGGGTCACCACAGCGAGTCAACTTTCTCCATCTAACCCTATTCTCTGTATCTTCCTCTCTCACACCAACTACCTTCATATCCTCTCTCACTACGTCCATAAATCTTCTCTTTGGTCTTCCTCGAGACCTCTTGCCTGGCAGCTCCAATTCCAGCATCCGTCTACCAATATATTCACCATCCCTTCTCTGTACATGACCGAACCATCTCAGTCTGGCTTCTCTGACCTTCTCTCCAAAACATCTAACATGTGCTGTTTCTCTGATAGACTCATTCCTGATCCTCTCCATCCTGGTCACTCCCAAAGAGAACCTCAACATCTTCATCCCTGCAACCTCTAGTTCTGCCTGCTGTCTTTTGGTCATTGTAACAGTTTCTAGTCCATACATCATCGCTGGTCTCACCACTGTCTTGTACACCTTTCCTTTTATTCTGGCTGAAAGTCTTCTATCACATAGTACCCTGACACTTTTCTCCACCCATTCCAACCTGCTTGGACCCGTCTCTTCACCTCTTTTCCACACTCTCCGTTGCTCTGGACTGTTGACCCTAAGAAATCCTCCAGCTTCTCGATCTCCACTCCCTGTAGCCTCACCGTTCCACCCGAGTTCCCCTCATTCACACACATATATTCTGTCTTGCTGTGACTAACATTCATTCCTCTCCTTTCCAGAGCATACCTCCACCTCTCTAGATTTTCCTCTACCTGTTATTCTGCTGTTCCGACCTTTTATTTTGCACCGTTGTTTAACCCGTCTTCCTTTTACTTTATATTCCGCGGAGCTCCCGCGGTCCTAACAAAGTAATTGCGTAGCACGTCGTCCCCTCGGAATACAACGGGATGTTACTGTTGGCTTTGCCGTGATTTATGGGGCGGATGAAAGGGCGAACGCTCACTCGATCCCGAGTTCAATAGGGAAATCCCCCAAGATGCAACTCCTCTATCGGCCGTGTGACGCCGGGTCCGATGAGCCCGTATTGAACCTGGTCGAGAAACTCCCCTTTAATCCGTAACAACATAAGTTCAACTTTTTCCACCGCTCTCGAAATGCCGGCGCTGTCGATACGTATCCCAACTCGGACGTCAGATCGAGTAGGACGCCGTCCTGGGAGCGAGAGGAAAAGATCGGAGCTAATTCTATTTCGTCGGCCCGGCGAGCGAGAGCAGTCTGAGCGGATGATTGGCTGGAAACAGCAGCGGGAGTCATCACCTCTTGAGATAATAAAATAGATCCTTGTAACAGTAGGCTGTTTCTTGGACCAATATCTTGTCAGGTTAAGTCGAGAACCCAGTATTAAGGTAACAGACCACATGGTACAGCATGATCGGTAGCTTTGACCTCAATGGTGAATCAATACACTATGCAACGTGACCTCATTCATCCGTTCATCCTCCCATCCCCACATTCCAGGAGCCTCAGCCTGCTCATCGCGAGCAATTACTAAGCAAGTAGCACTTAAGTATCTTGCCAAAAGGCTGAAAGTCCCGGCCTCGATCTGAGCCGGAGATTAAATAAGTATCCTCTCGATTAGCGCGGGACCCACTTGACAACCTGAGCCGGTGATTTCTCATTTCGCTTCATGTGATTTCAAGTCCTTTTAGAAATAATTAACGCAAGGCCTTTAACCGCTAATTTGTAAACAACTGTCCCAAACGGCGTTAATATGTAGGTTTTTCTTTTTTAAAATCCGGCGACGAGCCCTCGTGTTGACACAATAGCTCGACTCACCCCCACGTTTTCTCGCTCTGAACGGTTAAGAGCCATGTTTAATGAGCGACGCTGTAAGATCTGATCTTTTTGCAAATATCATTCCGCACGATACTCGAGCGGGTCTGAAGTACCACGCTGTGATCAGGACAGCTGACAAAACTAAAACAAATTAGCAGCGGTTGTAAGGAATAAGAAATTGATATGACTCAAAAGGGAAAACGACTGCTTGTCGAGAAAGATAAAACATGGGGTTTCATACATCGCATTTGTGTCCTTTCACTCATTCATTCATTATCTATATCGTTTATCCTGCATTCAGGGTCACAATGGTGAGGACGGCTAACTCAGCTGTTTTGCTTTTTTTAAATGTGAGTGAAAGAGATGTAGCTGCTGGTTTTTCATCAACATAATGAAAAGTTGGCGCAAAACCTCTCTGCTTCACAAGAGCCCTCTCATTAGGATTAAAGATCTGGGATTGTAAATTGATCCGTCTCGCCGGTAGATTCTCACCAAGTGTTAAAACTTGGACTTGAGGAAATGCATCGATGTCGCGAAACTTTATCCAGATCTCCAAATGTGCGAAAAAGGCAACGGAGGCTTCCATTTTACCCAATGCGTGACTTTGGACCGTGGGAGGAAACCTGGAGAGCTTGCAGTGCACGTCCTTTGGTTCTACTGAGTCAGATAGATAAGATGGTGCAACGCTGTTGACTATTTCATTCGAAACGCAACACCTTAAAGTTTGCTCTCCCCTGAGCAGGAAGCCAGTGGAGCGAGGTCGCCACCGGAGTTACGTGTTGATATTGACTTACTCGGCTTCTGCAGTTTGGAGAGCTTGCAGGGCTTGGATACTTCTGTTCGGCAACCTGTTAATGCTCAGATTAAGATCTCTGCCTCCTATAAAGACAACGCAGGACTGATCTTTAGCTGATGTTTCTAAGACGGAAGAAGGCGACCGGTAAGGTCAAAAGAAAACGTCCTGTCAAAGAAGAACATCGAGATTTCTGACCGTCATTGCGCTGAAAAACACAATTGTGCAAGGACAGAGTGAAATTGTTGGAAAGACGACACTGCCTCGCAGGTCTGATGGTAATCATTTCTTTCTTGGCCGAGCTCAGAGGCAAGAAATTGGAGGATAACCAGCTGCTCACAGCAGCCAGACACGTGCAAAGTTTGTGTGAGTCCCAGCCATCTGTGTTTAACGGCATATAAAGCGGCAGATCATCTGCATAACAGTAAAAGTTGATTTGAAATGAACTCAAACAAAACAAAAACATCAGTTCCACTTGGACTAACAAAGAGATGAAAGGGTTCTGTGGTTTTATTTCCTCAAAGAAACACAGCTATTTTTAGATTTAAAACGGTTCTTTTCTTTTTTTATAATCGAATTTTTTGTCCTGAAATATTTCACTCAGCCGTTGCCGAAGGAGGAGACCGCTGAGTTTTGATGTAGTGACGGATGGTTTAGGAAAAGAAAAGCTATTCAAATGTGCTTTTAGGCTGAAAAAAACGGTTCCAGGTTTTACAAAATTGGAAAAATAACATTCAACACAACTCAGCTTGTTTTGCTGAAACCACACAGAATGACAGCGTCACGCAGTTACAAACTAATAATCTGACAGAAGCACTGTATCTTAAAGATCAATTTATAGGTAGAGGATTCACACCTTTACGTTGGGATCGTCGGTATTGATCGTTTCCGGCTGTAGTTTGACTTTATCAGATTGTCTCGACCGAAAGCCCTTATTTACTTAGAAAGTGCCTCAATGAGACGGTTGTGGGGCGAGCGACAGGGTTTCTCAAAACAGCGTGTGCAAGGACGGCAAACCGCAAACGGTATCCGCTAAATCTGCACCCCGGGTTCAGGCCGCGCTGCCGTAATTCTGCCTCTGTTTATCCGCTGAACGCTCCACTTTAAATAGCTGCGCACTCACGCCCACTGCACGCCACCTTCGCCTTCCAACATCGCCCCGATGGTCGGCGCACGTCTGGCATTTCATTGTGAGCTTGGTTTCAAATTTCAAAATTTCAAAAGCAGAGAAAGGGAGACTTTCGCGGAATCATTTCTGAACAGGCATTCCAAACAGAGCACTTGCTGTGCTGGTTCAGGGGGATGCAGAAGAGCCGATGCTATAAACTACCGAGGAAATGCTGGATTGATTTTACCCTCTTGGATGAAGCTCTTTGTGAAAGGACTAATTGAGTTTTATTCTGCTGACTGTAAGAGTAACTCACCTCACTGCGGCTGTAATATGTGATTTTCAGGCCGGCATACCGAGCAACACGCTGAATTAACGTCAAAGGATTAATTTTGCCGATGGTCTTATAAGCATCATTAACGTGGCGCGGTCACGTGCGAGGCGCCGCCTTACTTGACCACCAGCCGGTAATGTTGCATTCTTTCACATCAAGATGCAAATTTGCAAGCGTCCCGATCTTTATCTTTGATTCTGAAGAAACCTTAACGGGCCGAAAACGTGCAGCATCTGGCTTGCCGTGATAAACGGCACGAGGATGGAAAGGATTAAATATTGGCTTTTAGTAGGTCTGTGATTTCCTGGAATTGCAAATTCAGGGGTTTTAATGCAGGGTTTTTGTGCTAGTTCATTCGGTCTGGAGTGTTTATGAGATAGAAATAAAATAACACTTAACACAGTGGAAGTGGATGTTGACAATTTGTTCAAAGAGGTCCCTCTAGCTTGACTTTAGACTAAAAAAAAAAAAGAAAGTAATTAGAATGTGATGACACTGTGACACCTGGGAAGGTACAATGACCCGCCTCATTAGAATAAAATGATGCTAATTTCAAACCAAATTATGATTAGGAATTAAGCAGGTGCCCCAAAACGCGCATAAGGAAATTTCAATAGAGGTCCTGTATGCGTTTGAACACAGCTTTTGATGTTCTCAGCGCGGGTTTCCTCCGAGTTCTCCCGTTTCCTCCCAGCGTCCAAAAACATGCAGGTTAATTTGAAGAATTGCCCCGAATGAATGAGTGTGTGAATGATTATTTGTCTACATATGTGGCCCTGCCAATGACTGGCGACCAGTCCAGGGCGTACCCTGGATGGATGGTATTTTCATGCATTTTGCCCAATTTGACATGTCGCTATGTCGCTTTTGGACGGCTGCACCCCGTTGAAGCGCAGCTTCAAGTCTAAACGTTGACATCAGTCTTCTTACTTAAGGGGTTCTGACAAGAAACGAGCTGTTCCAGGGGAAGACATGATGGAAGCTCATTAAGGCCTTTCTCTTTTCTAGAAAACCACCTCCACCTTCATGACGAACCATTAGCGCCAGGAGATTGTTGGCCCACGTGTTAACCTGGGAAGAACCGGAATGGTCTGAGGCTCGGCTTGGTTGGCATTTTCAACCCTGGGATTGTTTTAATGACATCTATGACAGACTTCAGCTTCATTATGGGCAGAAAAGTTCTGAGAACTCTGAGAATTTTGCTGTCGAACTCCCTCCCTCTAGGTGAACTTTGTAGTTTCGCATTCTCACAGGCAGTAATCGCCGCAGTGGGGGTGACGCAAGTGTCAATCAAAAACAAACCGCCGAGAAGCAAAAAAGTTGGGCGACACGGACCAATAATAACCATGTACTATCAGATGAGTTCAAAAACATGCAGGTTAATTTGAAGAATTGCCCCGAATGAATGAGTGTGTGAATGATTATTTGTCTACATATGTGGCCCTGCCAATGACTGGCGACCAGTCCAGGGCCACAGAGCCACAGACCTGACGTCTGTGGCTCCTGGTTCCTCTACCGTCCAAACGGACAGAGAAACGGCTCGGTTCCTGAAAAGGTTCTAGGAACCGCAACTGATTAAAATAGGTTTTGTAATAACATCTCTGAGCCGTTACGTCTCTGTGAGAAGGGCTCTGGAGACACATAACCGAAGCGTAAAACCAGACTCAAATGGAACGTGTCGGATTGGTTGATCTGTTTATGCGCGGATGTTATCGCGGCTCTCGGAAACCCTGCCATCCCCGAGAGATATAAACAATGCGGCGGTCAAAACATTGCAGAGGATGAATAGAGCGGACAATTAATGTCGCAACTGACCGCTGTGTGTCTGACTGGTCCTGCAGCTTTTCTTTCTCCATAAGCTTTATCTTCTTAATAGCTTCTTTTTAACCAAGTGGCAACCAATCATTGGAATTCCAACAGAAAGTACCCGACATGCCGTACAGACAACAGTTGCGTCCTGTTATTTAGCTATTGAATCATGCCCAGCTGTCGTGCCGAGACAGAAATACATCGCTGGCGTCCACGTGCAGGTGGTATTTTTAAAGCGAGTCCAACATTAATCTAATGGATGGGCCAAATGGGCCAAAATAGATGCCTGCAAGAAACAGGCAAATTTAATAGTGCGTCCAAGTAACTGAAAACTCATGAATGGCTAAATAGCGTTTTTTTTTTCACAAATTAAGCAGTGACTTGCAATTCTTTGGATTGATATCTTTAGCCTGACGTGGGATCGAAAGCGACGACAAATTTGGATGAAGCTAACAGTTGCATTATTGTTATTATTGCAAGACTTTACCGACACACGTGGGCTTAATTTGCATTCCACCTGCTCTCCTGGGCCATGACGAAAGTAGTTCCGGCTCTTTTTTTTCCGCGTCCCAGTCATATCGCCTCTGTGATTATCGAAGCTCATTAGCAACCATCTCGGCAGCAATTTATCCAGGATGAGATCCATCAGTCAATCCTGTCATGTCGCGCTACTCGGCAACCCCCGAGTGGATAAAGGGCTCGGAACGGCCCTGCTATAAAAACCCCCTGGAAATCCTGTTCTCCGGATAAAACAAAAAATGATACGATGTAATGAAACTTTAATGATCACATCAGGGAAACATAATCGTACGTTGCAATGCGCCGGCAGATAAATCCCACAGCGGGGACAGAGAAAGCGCAGGTCGAGTAAACACATGATGTGCGTCGGTCGGTTCAGGGTCGCCGCTGAAATGTTTCACATCCCCCAACCCCGCGATCCGGCGGGTATTTATAGAAACCTGTGGATTTGAACCCGGCCGTCACGCTTGAGAGATGTGGCGCGAGCAGAGTAAATAGTCCGGGGAGTGGCTCGGCTCAGGGGATCCGAGGTACCGTGGGCGCTCGTTGAAAAGATAATTCTATTTCCACTGAACCGGATCACACAGGATCCATCGCAGCGCCGCTCCGGCGTGTGCGAGAGCGCAAATTGCTCGCTGATTATGCGTAAATGGCAGCATTCCCAGGTGTCATTCCAACTCCCATCATGAATTGTAAATTTACCCCCCCCTTGACTTTCACAGGGATTTCTATGAACCGCAGGGATGCGCTTCACAAGCGGGTTTGCCTCGTAAAAGAATTATTCATATTTGGAGTCAAGGTTATCTCCAAGTCACAAGGGGGGATATTAATGCACCCTGCCACTGATTGCTTTATATTACAACTGAAACTTTTTTTTATGTGCAGATATGAAAGGCGGCGCAGAAATCAACAAGCCCCTTTTCTCGACGGTGTGCCGAGAGCGGCTCAAAGACTTCCGCATCCCACGTGATTGATATGCAATAACTTTTACACGTGTCCTCTGCGTCTTTTGTTATCTGTAACCGTGGCGGCGGCGGTTGACGTCCCGGAGGAGGAAGGGGTAGAGAGAGATGTATCAATGTCAGCCTTTAAATTAACATTACCGGGGAGAGAGACGCACCAAGGATTTGTCAATCGGAGTCCTAATAGAGAAGCTCAAACGCTGGATCCAACCCGTTCCCCATCGGCGGGAGCGGCCACAGTGCTTAACAGATGGAGACTCAGCAGGTGTAGCGGACACACTTACAGCAAATAAGTTAGTCAGCTAACCCCCACTTAGCCCATTAAACTCAGAATGCTAAGCTGTGTCTTAAGCTAACCCATATCTCAGAAATGTTTTGAGTAAAATTCGTGGAAAACTATCATCTCACACCTGTTCACAGTTAAAGACAAGTTTTTAGTTGCAGCCAAAGCTGATATTTTACAGAGACAGTGAATCTTACAGGGTCACTATTTACAAGACAGCAACTCGATTCTGTCTGCAGTTTTTTTTTTTCCCACTGTGCAGTGTTTTTATCGGGTATTGCAGAGCCTCTGCTATTTCAGTTCAGGCTACTTTCCGTCTCCACTCGGTCGTGATACGTCAGAGAGACGACGTCATCCAAGTTGGGCTGTTCTGCCCGCGGCTCAACCATCCGCTCCTCTTTTTGGAAGCTCCATAATCATCTGTACTGCCAACAAATACCATCTCCGGTCTATGGTTGTCTACCGGATTTCCTGTTTTTTGCTGGCGCTCATCTATTGGCTATTGATTTTGTTACATCACAGCAAAGACTGAAACACTTGTGATAATATCAAACATATTTGACATTGTTACCACCTTACACTGTCATTCCAGTGTAAAACTTGAAAAACTCCCCGTAAGATTTCCTTCCGATTTTACTTTCAAAGTCTGCGACTGTGCAAATTGTTTGGTGTAGCCCAGAGTCAGGACGCTAATATGTTAAGTATATTATCCGTAACAGCTAATTCTTGTGCTATTTCTACTACTTTGCATTTTACTGCTCTGTAAAAATCCGTGTCATCTCTTGAGATCCTTGTGGCTCGGGGGTACACGACATATTTTGAAAATAAACATCTGGTGCATATTAGTGTGAAATAAAAGGGTCTCAATTTGCTGTCAAGCACACTGTAACATGCTGATTGAAGGAGAATTGAACTGACATCCTTCTGATTGGGCTGCCCTTTAAAACTTTTTGGGGCACCCAAATTGTAATTTATGTGTTAGTTCCTGAGTGCCGTGCACAAGGAGTCCTCGTTCTGATATCCGTTAGCACAGGGGTGGGCAACTATTTTGACTGGCGGGCCGTATTTCTCATATAATTTTTATGCGCGGGCAAACTATGTATCGCCGATGAAAATTGCAATTTAAATATCTACTTTTTTTGGCGTTTTATTTCAACTTTAAAATAATTAACGATATATATAATAATGATATAAATAATTAATTTCGTATGGATGATTACATACAAAATAATGTCGATACATTTATATCATTAATTATTTACATCAAAAGGAAAAAAAAAAAACAATTTCTAAATCCAAATACGGATTGAAAATACTTAAAATATGATTAAATTGATAAAAATAAAATCATATAAATAAAATTAGAATATTCACAGAAAATTGTTTGGCGGGCCGGATAAAAAAGCAAAACGGTTCGGTTGTGGCCCGCGGGCCGTAAAATGCCCGGGTCTTCGTCGGCTTTATCGCCATCCCTGCGTCCCCGTCTTCGCGGAGCTCTTCGCTTTCCTGCTCATTCCTGCTTTTAATCAGAGGCCCAATCAGCCTGGCAGCGGCCGGCCCCGACCTTGTCCTGTCAGATAGTCTCATCCTCAAACCGACGGGCTGTGACGGGCTGCCGTAAGTGAAGGGAGCATCCCTAAACCCTCCGTCCGGGCTGCTCTGCATTCCTAGATCCCACTGAAATTTACACTTTTAAGGCCGATCGCTTGGCTTTTCTAGCTTTCTCTCGCCGTCTCTCAAAGCAGCTTTGTGTTGGCGCCGAAACCGCCCAGACTGGTGTTTCGTCATCTTCCTATCGTCTCCCGGCCGTTATTTGAACTATCATCCGGCTCACAAGGCAAAGAGGCAAATATTGACATTTACACAATTATGAATGCTGATTACATGAAGTTAGTTTTTCTCCTAATAGATATTCTAGTTGTGCAAACAGGCCACTTTCTGTGCGTGTCGATACTGTTTGCTCTTCTTTTTTTGTTTTGCGTTATTTCATTAACATTGTTTGCGAGGTTTTAAACGAGACGGCGGTCACGTCTGAATACGGAAAAAGAAATCCCCCGCTTTTGGTGGGCCGTGGAGTTTACGTCGGTAGATTTCTTACTTGTTCTTCATTATTGATCGCCGCTCTCTGCAGCTGTAAGCGTTGTCTTGAAATGACCAACAGCGTAACAGTGAAGGGTTTTGATGAACCAAGTAAATAATTCCTATTTGCAAGGGACGACAAGATTAATCTGGCCCGTCTATTACGGCGGGGCCTCGCGTCCGCTAATCCACTTGCGCAACTGCGCTTCCTTCTGATAATTAATCAAGAAAAAAAAAAAAGTGATTAATGGTGTTGTGTGTCCCCAGAGATGGACTCGCTGCGCATCCTGCTCTACTCCCTCATCTTCTTGCTGAGCGTGTTCGGCAACCTGCTGATCATCATCGTCCTGCTGCTGAACAAGCGCATGAGAACCGTGACCAACTCCTTCCTGCTGTCGCTGGCAGTCAGTGACCTGATGATGGCCATCTTCTGCATGCCTTTCACCCTCATCCCAAACATCCTGGAGGATTTCATCTTCGGGGCCGCCATGTGCAAGATTGTGACCTACTTCATGGGTGAGCATGAATTGTTATATTTTACTATTGAGTTGAACCCTAATGTTCTGACGTGCCCGTGAATCCAAATAGATCCATTTCCTTTTTTTTTTTTTTTTTTTTTTTTTTTTTCAAGCGAGCATTACCGCAGGATGTGTTGTGGGTTGGTTTCAAAACTTGAAAAAACCTTGAGAAAGACAGATATTCACCCGGCTCCGCACCGATCAATACAGTGTACCCTTGTTTTTCGCGGGGGTCACGTTCCAAAAAGAACCCGTGATAGGCAAAATCCGTGAGGTAGAAACCTTTATTTTTTTTTTTTACAATTATCATACAATTAAACACCCTATTATACATCGCTGCTGTCGTTCTTATGTTATTTTCTTCCTTCTTTATGGAACGAATGGAAGATTCATTAATTCCGTAATGCCGACCTACAGCCGCATATCTTTTACCTTCCCTTAGCATGTCCAGAAGTTTAACTTTATCTGCGATAGAAAGCATCTTCCGCTGCCTTTTGGGCCCTGCCGCAGATGCTTTTGTCGGTCCAGAGCGTTTAGTCAACATTATGGGTTTTAGAGAAACTCGAAATTGCAAGAGAATTTGCACGTACGTAATGTAAATTTGGCAAGCTGTTTCACATACGTGTACATATTAAACTGCAACGTTATAGACGCACAGGTAGAGAAGAAGCGGAGTGACTTTTTAGCCAATCAGAACGCAGAACACAATGCACGATGCAAATCCGTGAAGTAGCGAAACCGTGAAAAGTAAACAAGGGATCACTGTAGAAGCCTTTTACGTTTTGGGTTAGGTTTTGCACACCGCTAAACCTGCAACATGGCATCGTCAAGGAGACGCCAAATGAAACGCCAATGAGATGCTTTGTCTCACACTTATGATCTGTGGGGAAGTGGGGATGTGTCACATTGCGTGGGTTGACTGCTACTTTTCGCCGAACTGTTTTCCCAGATGGAAAAAAATCCTTTCAATTTATTTCCTTTAGATGAGAAGGTCAGGTCCACGGGAGGTTCAGACCAGCCCGGTTGGCTGCTCCCTTCTCTTGATCCATTTTCTCATAATCCGTCCTAACCAAGGCTGTTAAACATCTTGGCTTAATCTACTTTGATTTGATCAAATTAATTTGAAAATAAATATTTGAGAGAAGGAAAATTGTAAAGGAAAATTGTAAATTGCAAGAGGCGGTAGAGGTAGAAGCAGACCAATCGCAGCCTACCGCTCCGGGTTCAACCATCATGGGTTAATTGCAGAGAATGAATTTCCCCATGAGGGATTAATAAAGGATTAATTATTATTATCATAAGAAGGTCCCTGGTTGGATACAGACTGTGTGGAGTCTGCATGTTCTCCCCTCTCGTCTGCATGGGCTTCGTCCCAAACATCCAGGAGGTTCATTGGAGAACCAGAATTGCCCACGTATGTGAATGACAGAGTGAATGGTTGTACAAATATGTCTCAATATGACACATAAATGACTATATGTCTCTACATATGGCCCTTTGCTCATGTGGTGACCGGTCTAGGGTGAACTACTGCCTCTGGCCTAATGACCGGTGGGATTGGTCCCCCGGCTCTAGATGATGAATGAATAAAATTGTAAATCTTACGCTCCAAGGTGATAAGAAACAGCTTTTTTTTTTTTTACTCCAATATTGCAAATGCCTTGGAATTACATCCCATCATATAGGGGTTTGTTTTGATCGGCGCCTTCATGCATCTGTAACTACGTCTATAGTCTGGTCTCACTCTTGTTTCACGCCTTTATTTAAGCCGTCAAAGGTTGATACTCTTCCTTTGCCATTTGTTGCTAAAATCAGTGCGACCGCTGGAAATGAGCTCATTATTTCCGCATTCATTTACAGTGAACCGAAGCGGCGTAATTAATCTGATGAGTTTAAACAAAAGAACAGGCTTCTCATTCGGCAGTCTGCTACCCAAAAGCTTTTCCGTTCCGCCACTCGTCTGACAGCCGGACAGAAAGATGCATCCCGGCCTTAAAAAAAAAAAACAGAAACTGAAATAAAATCACACAACGTCTAACAAGAGCCTGTCTGTCAGAGACGCTTTACCCCGGGCGTCGCTCATCGGAGGGAAACCAAACAGCTCGGCGCGGTCACACGTCTCCGGGAGGGTGACTTCGTGATGAGTCGAGGTTTCCCCACACCAGGATTCGGGATCGTCTGCAGGGCCTCACATTGAGCTAAGAAGATATCCCGAACGGGGAGCTGCACAATCCTATTATCGTAGCGGGAATGTGACGCACCGTCTGTCAGAAACGGGATTGCCGAATCTCTTTTTCAATTACAGGGCTCTCTGAGCTGTGATCGGGGAGCGGAGCGCAAGTGGGGGGTCGGCCGCCTCGCACTTTGAACGCGAACGCCTGTCTTTATATTTGCCGTTTCCTTCAAAATCAGGGAATCCCCCGTGTTGATAAGATAATAATAGATGGTGGGAAATGACGCGGATATCAAAAATGCGGCTCCGTGAAGATGTTCTCCACTGACTTCGTCCGTCCGACGTCTCAGCGGTGATATTTCACAGTACGTTAGATGACGGAGCTTTTAATTAAATCAATGCTTGAGTAATCGAACCGCCGTCTCAAAGGTGATATTAGAGTTTCGCCATGTTCGTAAGAGTTGTGACAAGACGTGTGCAATTGGCGTTTCACGTGAAACATGTTCGTCCTGAAACTAATGAACTCATTAAAAATAGCGTGATCTTAATCTGACGCGCGTCGCTGAAAAACAGCCAAATTGATGTTTGCAGCTGGTTTTTTAAATGTACGATGGCCGCACGATAAATAACGGACTGCGATTTCATCAGATTAATATCGATCGACCGTATATTCATTAATCCGCCTGAATGTAACATCGCTGACAGTTAATAAGTACCATGATACAACGCAGTTATGATGGATTTCGACATTATTCAATATTGAGGAGAATGTATTTCGGTGTTAGCGCTTTCACAGTGGCTCACTTTCTGCGCGAATCTTGTTGCAGAACACTTTCTTCCCGCCGTGAGCCCGCAGAAAGTCAAACAATCCTGACGAATGGCGAGCAACATGTTGTTCTGCAAATCTTGACAAAAATCGCGCCGTGATAAAGTGCTAGGACCATTTGATAAGTCGCAGATGTTCACTGCCGCGGGCCAAGAACTGCACAATGAGCAGGGGATGTTTGGGTGTGGGACATTTCAGCCAGGAGGCAAAAAAAAGTCGACCAATTCCTCAGAGGGCACGGCGGCGCAGTGTTTAGCGCTTCTGCCTCACAGCGAGAAAGTCCCTGGTTGGATTCCCAGGGGGGCTTTTTCCAGACTTCTTAATGAGAGACTGAATTGTTGTATGTCTCTTTACGGAGTAAGAATGTAAAATTGATGAATGAAAGGGTGAATGGTTCACTGTGTCGCCACGATGTGTGAATGAATGAGCGAATGGTTGCATATCTTTATATGGCGTGGATGAGAAGGTGAATGGCTACATGTCTATATGACGTGAATGAGAGAGTGAGTAGTTTTATGTTTATACAGGACTGTCTCAGAAAATTAGAATATTGTGATAAAGTTCTTTATCTTCTGTAATGCAATTGAAAAAACAAAAATTACTTTTTCATGATATTATAATATTTTGAGATAGGATTTTTGTGTTAAGATGTAAGCCATAATCAGCGATATTAAAATAATAAAAGGCTTGCAATATTGCAGTTGATTTGTAATGGAACCGAAATGTATGACATTTTTGTTTTTGTAATTGCATTACAGAAGATAAAGAACTTTATAACAATATTCCAATTTTCCAAGACAGTTCTGTATATGGAGTGCAAATGAGAGTGAATGGTTGAACGCCTCCATACAATATGACATGCGAGTGAGACGATGAATTTTTGTTTGTCTCTATCTGACGTGTGCATTAGTGGCTGAATGTCTGTACGTCTCTCGACGGCTCAATGATGAAGCTGTCCGGCGTGAATCCTCCTCTCAGCCAATCACAGCCCGGATCGGCTCCAACATCCTCTGTATGGAAGCAGACTGAAATTACTAACAGCTAATCCGGGGAAATAAGAAAAGCGGAGGAGTTGGTGTTTTTCTGTTGCCCCCTCAGAATTAGCGATCTGCACCTCTGTATTTTTAAAGTGGAAGAAAATTGGCTGATGATTGGAAAACAAATTAGCCTGTGAAATTTCCAATTTTTCCCTCTAATGGAACCCATATGAGGAAATGCATGGGTGGTGCTCTGATGCAAAGCACGCCCGCAGCTAAAATGCTCTCTTTATGAGATGACTTTTTGATGATTTTTTGGCAGCTACTATCATGTCTAAAGGTCCTACTTGCTTACTTTAGACACTGGAATCAAGCGATCATCCTCTTGCCTCCGGACAAACTTCTCAGCAGACCGCACTCTCCTCAACTTTCCCAAACTAACCGGTTCCAGATGGCTGGAGAGACAAACAAACTCTTCACCATAATTGCGTGCCGCCGTGCGATTATTTTCTTCCTTTGTTTGAGAAGCTCTCCGAGGGGAGTTCTTTGTGAAACCCTCGTGACCATCGAATCCATCACTATCAAATTTATCAGCCTGTTCTATACACATTTGCACGTGCGGGTCGCACTTGACACGTGCCTCGCCTCCAACAGAGGGTCAGCTTCCCGTCTCATAGCCGCCGAACGTCTGCCAATTTTTTTCTGTTGGACAGTTTATTGGAACAGGTCGTGTTGCGTCGCCACATTTCCTCTGTGTCCTCTCGCAGCTCACCGACGTCAGCGTGGCTGTGAGCTCAACGCTCGGCTAATCATGGGATTTTTTTTAGGTCTCTGTTTGTTTGTCGTTAGCATTCCGCTCAATGCCTTTCCTTACTCACTTCACTCCCTGATGAAATTCAATAAATGTGGATGTTATCGAGGTACATGGCGACACCGCTTTCCTGCCAATGGTAACAAGTGATCGGGGATTTCACCCTGACATAGCCGGAGGCGGCGGCGGCATCGGAACAACCGAACGAGACGTAAGGCCACATTCCTGTGCGGCGCTTGGGGATCTGCTTCAGTCGTTTCAGGGTGAATGGCTGTACGTCTCCATATGATGAGCGAATGAGAGAATGAATGGCTGAATATGAGGTGAAGGATAAAGTGGTGGGTTGTATGTCCTCTATATGCTGTGTGGATGACGGTAAATGGTAAATGGCGTGAATTACTGTTTATCTCCAATTGACGTCAATTGCTCGCGTTTTTTCAGCATGCCAGCTACTTATAAAATGACTAAGTCAAAATGATCTACCCACAACAAAAATGCAAAACATTCTGGATATGTACAATGTTATGTTGATCAGTGACGTGCAGTCAGGGGAGGCAGGAGAGGCAGTGCCTCACTTGTTAATCTTGGAAAGAAAAAAATGAAAAGCGAAAAAAGAATTTAATTGTTATAATTATCAGTGATTTACACAATAAAGGTATTTTTCATTTAGCGTGACTAGTTGTGGATGTTTTTTACTCAAAATCGCTGGATTTGCACTTTCAAATACTGAGATGAGACACACAGTGAGGCCGCGGACTTATGAGCCTTTATGGCGCGAGTAAAATTTTTAAACACTTTTGCTAGATGAACTACATTTCCGATGTACAGTGTTTTTTTTTTGTCAACAACTGTATGTTTGTTACTTATTTCTTGTGCTGAGCGATCGTGAAACAGCTGCAAAGAGCCACTAAGTGAGGCATGCAGTTCTCCTGCCTCATAGTAGGCGTGCCTCACCGGCCATGAACCGCACTGCACGTCAATGACGTCGATGTACCTCGCGTAACCGCATGAGCCAATATTACACAACACAAAATAACTATGTCATTTTTTTTTGTCATCAACCAAGTTCAATCTGATTACTTGCATTGAATTGAATCAGCCAGGGATGCAAAGTCCGGACAGTAGCTGCTTACAGCCGGAAAGATGCTTCGGTCGCGGCTTTCGCATTTGTATTGTTGTGTGAAAAGTGACTGTGGTCTGGACAACTGTGATTTTTAGTTCCTTCCCCTTTCTCTTTCTCTTCTCGCTTTTTGGTGGGACGTCCGTGTCATATTTTCAACGAACGGTCCGAAAATGCTGCTCCACATTACCCTTCTTTGGTATCGCGATGATAGACCGGCAGATGAGGCGAACGCACTTCGAAAATGTCATTTGAAAGTGACAAATTTTTATCTTGTTACTTGGTCCAGCTCCCCCACTCATTTTTATACCCTTTCTTAAGTTTGACAGAAAAAAAAGGGCTAAAAATTGGAGGTAACTTGCTGACTTGCTGCACTTCGCGCTGTTGTTCGTGAATATGCAGTGAATATGCAGTGAAAATCAGATGTCATCTTACCGGCAGCCCTGTGTATCAATCAAGTGATGGGAGGGACGATTGGCTGATGTCTATCTCTTTTTTATGTCATGCTATCTACCAGTATTACCTTTGCGATCGAGCGGTAGATCGCGATTGATGTATTGATCGTCCTAGTCCAGGATGATCCCCGCTTCTCACCCAAAGTCAGTGGAGATCGGCTCACCGCCCTCTCCGATGAATGTCTTATTTTTCAGACTCCGTCAAAGCTCACGATCTGAGCCTCGGCCGTTATACACCAGATCTCTGTGACTCTTCTCGCCCTTTGATTTCACAGCGAAGCCGCAGTGCAGAGTCATCTACCTGCCTTTTGCAAAGTCATCCTCTGATGAACAACCATTAGAAACACAATACAGCATCCATCTCTCCATTCAGCCACGCGTTCATACATCAGCACCTGCTTGATAATCATATCCAGCCCCTTTACTCTTGCCGTGGCAGTTATGAGATAGATGTTGTAATATTCTCTCTCTCTTGCTCTCTCTATCTATCTATCTATCTCCCCTTGTGTGTGTGTGTGTGTGTGTGTGCGCAGCTTTCAATCACATTCATGTATTCATGTTCCACGCCCCAGCACACCAACTCGGTCTCGATCTGTCTCTCACCCAAAGCTGTGCTTTGCATGCCGTGTTGAAATTGGCGACTTTGTTTGAAGCAAACATTCACAGGACGGGACGGAAATAGGTGTGGGTCGCCGGGTGCCGTTTCATCGGGGAAAGTAGATTTTTTTTTTTCTCCAGGCTCAAGGCACTGTGAGATTCTCACTGGAAACCTCAAGGTTTTCACGAAAAAAGCATCTTACCAAAGCCTCCTACTGAGACCAGGCGGGGAGGGAGAGATCAATTCTTTCTCATTCGAGGAAGAAAACTGAGGAATGTGAAGTGGTGTGTGTGTGTGTGAGCTCTTGGTCGACCGCGACTCATCCAGACTCACAGAATTACTTCTTCCCAAAAAGTGCTCCTACTTGCTGGGAATCTGCAAACCGGCCGACGTCCCGACGCTTTGAATAGTACTAACCCACGCAAAGAGAGCGCAAGTGTGATGGGAACCGTCGTCCTCCTTTAAGCTACGCGTGGAAAATCAACGGGTTTGTAATATGAAAGGAAGCGGCTGGAGTTAGTTTGGTTTTGACATGAGAAAGGTGCAAGCCTGGGTTGTCGGGTTACACAGAGGCCCTCAGAGCAAACAGTCCAAGCTATGCTGCCTATTCCTGGCATCAATAATGCAGTAATTACATTACATTATTGCGCAGCTCTGCATCGGAAGCTGCAGCCGGGGATGGGGGGGGCTTTCGGGATGGTGGGCTGCAAAAGATTTGAGGGTACGCGGAAAAACATGGAGCCTGAGGACAGGGGTCTGCACGCTCAGTAAAGTAAAGCTCCAAGATTAAGCAGATGCCTCGAGATGCTTTACAATTTGTTTTGGCAAAACGCGAAAAAAAAAAACACTTCCCGAACGCATCATGGCATAACACGAGCGGCCGCGGCGCGGTGTGTTTTTTTTTTTTTTTTTCCAAAAGTGTCTTTTACTTGACAAAGCTTTCGCGTTGAAATAAATTGCACTTCATAACTGAGGCCAAACAAATAGGTGCACTGATCTCATGTCGGGGGGTTGGCTTCCCCTGGCAGTAATAAAGCAGCCAGTCAAATGGAGGGGACTGAAATGCTGAAAGCGCTTGAGTGATTCGCCCCGGCTGCTGAACAATGATCTAATCCTTCAGACGAGAAGCACATTAGCTGACTCTGGCTTTTGCCGCGATGTCTGCATACCTGCAACGACGCCATCAATCCGAATCACCCGAGCGGCGGGCCCGCGGCTCATCTCTAAGTGCTCGCCGTTTCCTTTTCGTGCATGACTACGCATGACCTCCAAGCGTGTGCATAATTCTTTTGAAAACCCTGAGTTTTACCATCTGATGAGGTATTATGGACTAAACTCTCCCGACCCGTGGAGCCGCCGGTATAAATCGCATTTTGCCAGAGAATTTCCTCCCAGATGCGAAAAAAAAGATGGGAATCATTTACTTTTAATGCAGGCTTCAGGTGTCACGGCTTCGTAGCCGCTGAGTGAATATTCTGTCAAAATTGATGAGCATACCGAACATATCATTGTTCTGAAATCTTCAAAAGGACCGATATGTCGTCAATCTTAAATTTCTGCCGTCAATTCCGATTCCTATCCCACCCGCCGCTAAACCAACAATGAAAAATATTGACTATTAGTGGCACTCCTCACAGCAACCCAGGATGGATCTGTGATAAGAATAGTATTAGATGAGGAAATGGAAAAAACTAACAAAGAAATGACTTGTGGTATGATCCCATGGTCGATTACATCCAGAATAATTCTGGATAGTAAGAACGGTCGTCCTGGTAACTTGAAAGTTCTTGGTTTGAACCCGAGCGCCACTGCAAATAGGATTTAACGCTTTACACTAGATTGCATTCAGCCATTCACAAACACACACATATGTGCAAGGCGCTGGCCAGACGCTCCAGCCAGGAGACAGGAGGAGCAAATTCAAACCGCAAACCTTTCGATCGCAGGTACGTCCGCTCTTCCAAATGAGCCATACATAGAAAAAAATACATATACAGTAGAATGTCTGCTTATGGATTTAATTCGTTCTTCGTCTCGAGATGCTCGTGAACCGAATCAATGTATCCCATTGAAGCATGCTGAACTCTATTGAATCTTTATTATGGGTTCATTTGTGTCAAAAACAGACAGGAAAGAAAGATAACCTTAATTATGTGTTTTTTGTGTTCTTTCTCTTCTTGCTAGCACTTGCACTCGGCGTGTCCTTCACTAAATCAGCATGCAAAAGTAAAACCTTCTTGCATATTAGACCCTCCCCATCAAGCTGTCTTTCCTTCATCCAAACAAAGAATTGAGACTTTTGATTGGGTAACTCAGTCCCCCTTTAGCCACATTAGCCATTTTTAGTGCATCTTTGTTCTTCACGATTGTACAGATGTTGACTTCGACATGTTATAGTGTTTGGTGAAATCTTTAACACAAACAACCCTCATGGTTAGTTATTATTTCCCCTTTTGAGATCGATTGTAATTCTTAACTGCTTCTTAACGCTGCTAGCACTCGCGCTTTTAGCTTGCGTTGGGAGCCGTAATGAAAGCTAACTTACTGAAAAAAGTACTGAACAACAAACAGCGCATGACTGCCGCTACGCTACAACGCCTCGATGTGGAAAGTCTGCAAGTTTTTGTTTGTGTGTGTGTTCGTGCACTGAGGCTTGTTTGTAGGTCAATTCAAAATTTGATTGAAAACTCTGTTAGTAAGCTGATTTGTTCATAATTAGACGCGCCTGAAGCCAAGGTTCTAGTGTACCAGAAAATATATTAGCTTTTGTTTTCCAGCACCACCCTCATCACACCCAACATGCATAGAGAGTGAGGAGAAAACAAGCAGGCAGGTTGATGCTTTGGGGGAAAAGAGCTGCAGACTGGGAGGAAATAGGGAGGCTGTGACTGCGGGCGCACACGGTAAATGGATCATGCGACGCGCTCGACGACTGCAACCTGTCTGACACGTTTAATGCATTTAAAAGTGTAACGATCTTTGACGTTCGCTGGCCGGCTGCGCAGATGGAGGACGCTGCTGAAATGCACAGCTACATTTACCATTCAATTGAGCTCTAATTAGATTTGGTAAGCGTTGTCATTGGTCTATGCACATTAATGATTTTCATCTAATGCCGTCACATAGATTCATACACACACACACACACACACACACACACACATGAAACAATGCATTTTGTTCACATCATCATCAGTTCCTCTTTCAGCTTACATACATACAACTTTTTACAATTTGGCTCCCTTTTCCCTGCTTCTGTCGTTAGAAATAAATAAATGAATAAACACACAAATAAATAAATAGATAGATAGATAAATATACCAATAAATAGATATATAACACATTACCTCCATAATATAGATATTGCTAAAAATAATTAGAGTTCAGATAGATAGATAGATAGATAGATAGATAGATAGATAGATAGATAGATAGATAGATAGATAGATAGATAGATAGATAGATAGATAGATAGATAGATAGATAGATAGATAGATAGATAGATAGATAGATAGATAGATAGATAGATAGATAGATAGATAGATAGATAGATAGATAGATAGATAGATAGATAGATAGATAGATAGATAGATAGATAGATAGATAGATAGATAGATAGATAGATAGATAGATAGATAGATAGATAGATAGATAGATAGATAGATAGATAGATAGATAGATAGATAGATAGATAGATAGATAGATAGATAGATAGATAGATAGATAGATAGATAGATAGATAGATAGATAGATAGATAGATAGATAGATAGATAGATAGATAGATAGATAGATAGATAGATAGATAGATAGATAGATAGATAGATAGATAGATAGATAGATAGAGTCCCTGCCAAGACAAAGCAATGACAATAAAATGTTCCTGGTTTCCTCTGTTGGAGACGCACATCCGCCTCCGAGCATCAACAGAAACAAACCCCCTGTGTTTGATTTGGTCTTTTCATGGCTGCGAACTGGAAAGACGCACGTGGGCGTGAGAGACTTATTGTGCAGCAGCGCTGTTAAGGAATCCTTTATATTCCTGAAAGCTCAGCTCATGTCGAAGCCGAGTCCGGGTGATTCGCAGGTAAACCATACGTTCTTAGCGTGTGCGATCATGACAGATGCCTGCTAACAAGTTGCTCGTTGCTTCGGGAAGTTTTCTTTCCGAGGATGAAAAGCACACACACGCGCATAGTTCAACAATGAGCCCCATTTGTCAGTAAACAGAACTAGAGTTACATTGTGTTATTCCCTATTGGAGGGTGTCTGGGGGCTCTGGGGGGTTGGTTTGATGTAGTACCCTGTCTGGTTTCATGTCAGCAATCACAAGAAATTACCCTTCTAGCAAAGAGCTGAAACGGTTTTAATAATGCACAACAGAGTCTCTGCTGTTCGGGGAGCATAAAAGGGATTTTTTTTTTTTTTTTTTTTTGCAATGATGATGGTGATGTTTTTTTGTTTTTTTTTCTGGAGCTTCTTCGAGTTCAGACCCTTTGTTCTATTGGCGCGGGGTGAGAGAGCCGTTCTACCAGATTTCACGTCTATTTCCAAGTCACATGTGCACGGTTCCAAACACTTTTTCGACAAATTTGACAAAATATGTCAAAGCATAAATAGCTCATGCTCCAAATTCTTCAGGACCTGAGCGTAAATGTCCTCGACAGGTTTGTGCACGGTAGCCTCCCACCTTGTAACATAATGCAAAGACTGGTTGTGCCGCCCTGTCATGGAGGAGCAATGAGCAGGGATTGATACGTGCAGCAACACTGCAAATCAAGCTCGTTGCAATCTCCATCTGTGGAGCCCCTTTTATTCTTGCGGGCCTCCCTTTATGCGCAGGCTCGGCCCGCTGATTTGGAATATTGCGCATGGCAAGTTGTCGTCGTGGATGGTCTTATTCTGAACCTCGCGGAAGACGCTGTTCTCGGATATCCTACAAACCGCTGACAGTGAAAGGATTACATTCAGCAAAAACAAATCAGAGCAGGCACTTGTCTTAAGCGTGAACGGGACGATATGCGATTGTTCAGTTTATCTATTTTTATTTTCGGTAAAACGACACGAAACCTCAGTGGAGGCATTAGCATTACATAAATAAATAAAAATATATATTATGCTGTCAGGAAAATAATGTGAGAGTGTATGTTTTTATATGATGCGTGAATGAGTGAGTGAAGAGTTGTATGTCTATGACATGTGAATGTGTGAGTGACTGGTTTCATGTCTTGAAAATACATGCGCACGAGAGAGTGAATTGTGTGTCCTTATGACGCTTGAATGAACGATTGTATGTCTCTATGAGGTGTGAATGAGTGAAAGAAAGATCGTGCGTCTATGACACTCAAATGAGCGGGTCGTTTATCTCTATTGGAAATGTGAAAAAATGACTGAGTGAATCCTTGTTAGTCTCCATATGATGTGTGAATGAAAGAGTGAATAGTCACGTGAATGAGAGGGTGAATGGCTGCATGTATCTATATGTGGGCCTGCGATCGACTATTCCCCAGGGTGAATCCTGCCGAATGACAGCTGGGATGGACTAAGCAGTATATATACTGTATAATGAATGAATGAATGTTTCAATGTTTTTCTGCTCATACAGGGATCTCAGTCTCCATCTCCACCTTCAGCCTGGTGGCCATCGCCATCGAGCGCTACAGCGCCATCTGTAACCCGCTGAAGTCCCGAGCGTGGCAGACCCGCTCACACGCCTACCGCGTCATCGCTGCCACCTGGGTGGTGTCGCTGCTCATCATGATCCCCTACCCGGTGTTCAGCATCATCATGACTTTCAAGAAGAAAACCGGCACCGTCGGCCACATGTGCCGTCTGGACTGGCCCAGCCAGCAGGACGAGCAAACCTGGTGAGTTGGACGAGACCCTGGGAGACGTTTTCGACATTAAGACGCTGATATTTTCAATTCGCCAAGAGGCCTCCCTGCCCCTTTACGGCTTTCCGGCATGTTTGCGCAAACTTTCGAACCTCCTTCCATGAATGACAACGGCCTCCGCAGTAGCGCCCGCACAAGCGTGACGCGTCTGTTCCGTGATATTAGGATTTGCAGTCTGTATAATGCCATCATTTACATATGCATCAGTTTGATGAGGAGGAGAAACCAGCTTCCTTTTTCTCAAGCCGTACAATCAGATGGCGCTTCATGCGATCGGTCACGCTCGGTAAGTTTGTCATTTGAGGCGGTCGAACCCCCCCGGGTTAACATGGTTCATCATGTGTCAACTAATTTCTGGCCAAAGTGAAGGAGTTCCAACAATCTCTTCAATTGAGATCTGTGTTCCATCCCAGCCCGCCCCAACGGTCGCCAGCTGGTGACCGAGAGTCCAAAATGAGTTTCCAGGATGTACGTGCTCTCCCTCGGAGGCAGGACGAGAAACTCGTCCATCCAAGAGGGGCTTGTCTAGTCCCATTTTGACAATTACTGCGGCTCAATTTGGATGGATTTTTTCGAACAAAACAGACACAGCACAGGCCCGAACAGTTATGTCTTCACATCGAGTCCTTCTCCACCAACCTTTGTGCTGCCTAATAGACGAATAAAGCCATCTGAACTTCTGAAGGCAGCAGAGGAAAACATAGAGCAGACCGATCTGACCCTGACCACGACGGCAATGCGTTTGTTAATCCGTGTCGCTTTTGCCGGGGGGCCGACCTACTTCAACGACAAATTATATTATCGATACATATCCAAATGCACTGCGGACGGCAAGTAGGAATTTCACCGTACAGGGAAACTCGCTTTGAATCCCTTGAATATATGTTTGGACAAGACAGTCATATAGATGATTAAATTACAGTCATTTACGGTAGGTCACGATTGGAGATAATGGAAATACAATGTTAAGGAAAGACACGTTTACAAACATGTAAAGTGAGGCTATTGCCTGGGTTACCTTTTAATGACAGGGTGCCAGATGTACCAACAGATGCATCCTAATGACTCACATTTGGCAGAACTATGGTGAACGAGCCAGCGCACGTGTGTGATCACTGTTATTGAGACCTTTTATTGCAGACAGTTGCTGACAATCTTCCCTCGACAGTAAAATGTTCTGTTATCCGATTGAGGTCAAAGGTTATGGCGGCAATGGGAGGGTTGCTAAGAAGAGCTCGGATGGTCCTTATTGAACTGGTGCCTCTGATTTGCGACGCTCTGGAGACCTCCCGAGTTGTGAACCTCTTGTCGATGTGCAGGGCGTTGCAGGCAAAATACATCGACTGCTAATAGCGCAGTCTGTGCTGTTAAAGGTACATCAACACTTTCACTGAAACGGAAGCAAAAACCTTGATGGATGTTTCGCCTCAACTTGTGAAATCGGGTGTTGGACAGCGGCGTTAAAAGGGAGCGGTGTGAACCAGACACCCGCTCAACCTGTGTTTTGACGTCAGCCAAACGTTACCCAAATTGAGTCATGTCTCCGTCGCACTGCGTGGTAGAGCAGGCATTTTGAGGTTGAGGATTTGAGCCCCAGTTTCCCCCCGTCGGTCCTTGGGCAAGACGCTGAACCCCAAGCTGCTCCCAATGCCCTGGTTAGTGCATTAAGTCTGCAGCCTTTAGCCTGGTTAGCGCCTTGGCGCTAGTGCCTGGATGAATAGAATCCGGTGCAAAACGCTATACAAGCAGAGATGTGTCCGTTGCAAACATTGTCAAACTCTACATACTTCTAAGTGTGCTTTAGGTTGCCATGGTTGCTAAGCAATACGTCCACTGGGGGACAGTGCTGGGTTCAGGGTTCCAGACAAGGACAAACATGGCAACGGTGGAGGAGCTGGTGATAATGGGCAATCTTAGAAAGGAGCGGCGCAGTCGATGGCCATAAATCACCTGGCGCCGCGTAGGCGGACAACTCTTCGTCCTGGTTTCAGCGACGCCATGTTGTCTTCTTCGTCTCTGTTCACTTTGCCGGTAGCGCTTGAGCCTACTTGTGATTTTCCTGGCTATTTGATTGGACTGAGCAAAAGTGTCCTGACCCAGCTTGTTTTGCTGACAATTACTATAACTGTCGCGTTATTCCGAGGGTTCATTTTTTCACGATTGATTTCTGTGGCCGGGAAAAATCCCTCTTAATGCAGCTTTTGACGGACGATTCGATCGAACAAGCGAGTGTGAGTTGATGACGCCTTCTGTCCTCGACTTCCCCGCCCGTTCCCGCCCTCAAAGGTCAGCCAGAAGTCACGGGAAAAAAAAAAAAAACGTAGTTCGACAAAGGAGTCGCAGAGTTTGCCCTCCAGAAAATCACATGAGATGAAGTCCTGTGTCCTGCCTGAAGGAGATATGATAGGGATGAAGTACAAGGGTTTGAAGGAGACAAGGCTGCTCGGTTCTTTTCATTCTTTGGGTGAGAGCCCTCAGGCTGGAGGAGTTCAGGGAGTTACAGAGGAGAAGGGATGGAGTCATTAGGGAGGCTGGAAGTCGAAGGCGACCAGTCCGTGTTGACGTTTAATTAAGGAGGTTATGAAACGTTCACTTCGCCGCCCTCATGATTCACCAGTCTACGATTCGATACGATGCAGCCAGATGCAGCAACCCGGCGCTCTTGACGACACGATAAGGCCTTAAGTCCATCCCTATGTTATGTTTGAGTCTTCCTCTGGGCTCTCACAGACTCATCGGTCTTCGGTCGGGCTGCGTCACTAGTTTTCTTTTCATTGTTAGCTGAGCCTAACATTAGCTCGGCGTACAATCGGCTAATGCGGTTCCTTATATTAGTGTTGTAAGTGTAGTATTTTATTTTTGCATGGCAGGTTTTAGAAATAGAGTGGGTCTTGTCAAGTTGACGCCTCCCGGGAACTTCATAAAAACCAAAATGTTCCCACATATCCGCCTTCAAATTGTCTGGATTTTTTTATTGCGCTTCCTCCACAATATCCATAAATGGATTATATGACCGCATCTATTCCAAATCGTCCAATTAGGGTTCTTGATGCATCTTTGAATTGATAATTTTCTGCACCCCTATTGTACATAGCACATTCAAGCCCTGCGTTTACTGCGTTTGCACTGGGCATCGTTTTTCAACTTCATCATATCCCCGCACTTTAGCAGAGTGCAGATTTTTAAGGTCAGCAGAGAAAGGATTATTGACGCCGGAGTCTGTTAAGGAAGAAATCCATACGTCTGACATGTCGCCCGAGGACCACACGGAGCATCTTTGTAGTTAAAAAGCATGATGAAGCCAAAGGATGCAGTATCTCGTAGCATCACTATAAAAATTAATGAGTACAATGCAGAAGACCAACACGGCGCAACCCTTGATACAGGTCTGCTTGATAGTTTCCTGTGCCGGGGAACTCCGGAGGTTTTATTTATTTCTTTTATTTATTTTTTTTTGGGGCTGTCTGTCAGACGGAGGGAGTGGGAGGCTAGTTAATTAGTCTGGTCATTGAGGAGCAGATATAAAAAAGAAAGAAAGAAAAAAAAAATCCAGACGTGTCAGGGAGTGAGAGGGCCTTTCAAGTTTTAATTTGTGGTTTCATCTTCGCCCGCCGTTACAGCGCCGGCCATCATCGGGGGTCGGGGGGTTAAAGCTTTGTGTGAATTTGAAAATGACAGAGTTTTGGTGCATAATTATTCAGTTCATTGGCTTAATGAGAAATCCCTTTCCAGGAAGGCGGTCAGAGATGATGAGGAAACATCATGAGGTGAAGAATGAACAGCAAGCTAATGTAATTGTATTTATGGATGAGAACATGAATGGGTGTATGTGTTTATATGGGGCGTGAATGACAGCATGAATGGTTGCACGTCTCTATATGTGAGATTGACGGGCGAGTGATCCAGGGTGATTCTCGGCCAATCACAGCAAGGATAGGTTCCTGCACGCCACTGCGAGCGCGAGTGCAGGACAGCTGCGAAGATAGTGAATGAATGAATGCACGGTGTACATTCACGAGCTCGAATTTTGAATTATGAAGATAAGCCGGAAAAGCACATTAACATATTGATGTAAATAAAAAAGAATTCAATTAAACTCTAACCAGATTCTTTTGGTTCCAGACTGTGAATCACCCCTAGCTCATAATTATCTACTCAGAACTTTTACACCGGCTCATTTCATGCTGTTTATATTATAATTTTAGCTTCAATGGCAACAGAAAAGCAACTGAATTTTAATTTTACAATAAGTTGCAACGGGGTTTTACCCTGATGATCTCCAGTTCTTTTCTTGTATTATATGAAGACACTAAACAGCACTCTTGAGTTTGGAAATTAATTAATGCCCATACACAGCTGTAGATGAATAAATGCATTCAGCCTTTACTTTTTTTTTTTTTAATCATATATAATAATACCAACACAAATGTTATTGGTCAGGTTTCAAGTTTAAATTTAGTTTATTTCTGAAAACTACAATCCAATCAATGAGTTTAATTGAATATGCAACTAGATTAGCATGCACGGTTATCTTAAAATGAATTCCAATGTTATTGTGAATAAGTGGACAAGAGCGCTAACACATTACACATGTCGAGTACTACAATACAGTATCAGAAAAATACATAAATATAGAAAGGAACAGTCAAAGCAGGATGATTATTATTGTTTTACCACCAAAACTAGAATTATTGCTAAAAAAAAAAAAAAAAGCTGATTTTCCCACATTCTGTTGTTACGCTTCATTGGATATAAGGTTTGAATAAAATCTTTTGCTTTTATCAAGTGCATGTTGGCTCAGTAACTGCTGTTTGAATTGTCAATATCATAAATTAAAACCAATACGAAACTAGTTTTAATGTGTTTTGACAGCTCGACACACAAATTAACCGAGTCGTATTGACATACTTCCTTTATAAAAACAGTTTTAGAAAAGTTAATTGTGAACGTTTTGGTGGGCCATGTATTTGGCTCTTTATTTTCGGCATAGAAAGAAACAGCCAGTTTTTAACTTTTCGGTATTCCCTGCATCGCCAGGTTGTTCAAATGTTGTTAAAAATGACATTCAATCACTCATCATCTGTACTCACTCGTCACATAGACTCAATATGATGTGGGTCTATAAAACCGTATATGGAATTATATAGCAGACAGTCATGCCTTCATAACATTGATTATCGCATAACCAGCATAGTGCGATGTCTGACCGGGGCCATTTCAGCTGATTTTGCATGTAGTGTTTTGTCTTACTCTGGTTTTGATGGTTTCCTGCCCGTGCAGTGGGAGCGGGGAGGTTACCCTACACTCACAAGCAGCTTCTTCCCGTCTAGAAATAACTAAATGAGCAGACGATCCCATTTAAGTTACTATTTGTCGCCATCTTTGGTGTGCAAAACGCGCACGTGCATCTCGCCCCGTTTGATACCCCCCTCATTACGCAGATGCTTTCTTCCTGTGAGGCTTCCAGGTGATATAGGACTAGTGAAAAGAGGGGAATATGAATATTCAACGGCTTCCAATGTGCCCACTCCATCCATCAGGGTTTCTCCTCCGCCTTGGAGCAGATTCTCCGCGGCATCAAACGCCCAGACGATGAGAGGAGGTGACTGAAACCTTTTTTTTTTTTTCTCTTTTCCTTTGAAAGTGCAGCGAGGAGTAAAGGAGCGGGGCTGAGCTGAGCTCAAAGGGTCACCCAGGAAGATATTAAAATAGCCTAGAGTGAAAAGAGCCGCGGCCTCCTGTCGCTTTCATGTGCTGGCTGACGTCCCCGCCGGCAGTTATTGGCATTTTCTGATTATCTGAATTATAAATGCGGCTGTATATTCTCTCCATCCAATCAATGAGCCGCTCTTTCCGGCGTCCCGTTCCAATGATCTTCCCATCATCTCCTTTCGCCTCATTTTACGACTTCTTCTTTTGCCCCCTTCAGCTAATCACCTGCCTCCATTCAACCCTGTTCTTTTCCGCTCCGTCCATAAATCTCCTCTCCGGTCTCCCTCTAAGCCTCCTCCGACCTCAGCGTCCTTTCACCCCGATCCGTCCCCCATCTGTCCATGTCCAAACCATCTCGGGTTGACTTTACCTCCAGAACATCCAACACGCGCTGGCGCTCTGATGGACTCATTTTGGTCCGGCGTGCTTTGAGGTCAAAGTGGCCGGACCAGTAAAATCACAGCGTAATTACTGAGAAAAGTCCAAATTTTTCCTTTGTTTCAGTGTAAAGGAGAACAGGTAATTATAAAAATCTTTAAATGTAATGAGCCGTTTCTTTAGAAAATACACGACGAATACCTGAGATTCATGACGAAAAGTAAGTGCAATTTCAACAACACTCTGCCTCGGTTCTGTCTTCTCACTTCTCTGTGCATTTTGTTGTATTTGATTTGATTTGATTTCAGGCAGGGGGCCACAAAATATTGTTCGCGAGTCTGAGACCCCTGGTCTATATTTTCCTCGCTCCCAAGGAGAACCTGCACATCTTCATGTCTCCTGCCTCCGGCTTTGCCTCTTGTCTTCTCCTCAACATGGCTGCTCCCAACTCCATCTTGTACACCTTTCCTTAAATTAAATTACATTGCAGTCATTTGGCCGACGCTTTTATCCAAAGCGACTTTACAAGAAGTGCAATTCAGTCACTGAAGAGCCGAAGTACCAGTAGTGAAGTACCAGGAAGTGAGAAGTGACCACTCAACCAAATAGCCATCTTAGAACCATATACATACATACATACATTCTTTTTTCTTTTTTTTTGGGGGGGGGGGTGTTGGAGGCTAAGTGCGATTAGAAGGGTAGCGCTTGGTGAAGAGGTATGTTTTCAGCTCACAGCAAAAGATGGCCAACGACACCGCTGTTGTGACCTTTCTCGGGAGTACATTCCACTACTGAGGAGCCGAGACCCAGAAGAGCCGAGACCGGTTCGATAGGCACCCGGGGGCTCTGAGTGATGGGGTGGACGGTCGCCCAGAGGTGGCAGATCGGAGGGGACGGGTAGGGACATGTGGCTCGACCGTAGCCTGGAGATCCATTCACCGCCCGGTAGGTGAGCACCAGGGTCTTGAACTTGGGTGGCTACGGTAAGCCAGTGTAGGGACATAAAAAGGGGAGTTGCGAGGGAGAATTTGGGACGGTTGAACATCAGGCGGGCGCCGCTTTCTGGATAAGCTCCAGAGACCTGATGGTCGCCGTTGGGGCACCGGCAAGGAGGGAGTTTCATTCTTGATACTCTTTTATCAACCCTTGCAGACATTTCTTCACCTCTTCCCTATTGCTATGGTCTGTTGACCCTAAGCACTTTCCTCATCACCATTCCCCGTAGCCTCACTGTTCTCTCGTCCACACACTGCAAACCTTTCCCCTCTCCTTCCAAGGTCAAACCTCCACCTCTCCATATGTTACCTGACCTGCAGCCCGCTTTCGCCACACATCACAATGTCATCTGCAAACGTCATGGTCCATCGAGGATCCGGGCTAATCTCATCCGTCCGCCTCATTTTATGACTAAATCCCTGCAACAAATTGGGGATTTAAAACTTCGTTTTTCTTCTTTGACAAAACCCGTAAAGGTGTTTCTGGTTCCGTTGCCACGTGGATGTAATCAAGGATTACATTTGTTGGTATTGGATTTTCACACATATATCAGTGGATGTGTCAATATATATGACGTGTGCAATCGATATTGTCTTAAAACATGAAGTCATTTGGTTTTATGTGCACTTACAGCCGCCGTCTAGATTTGACCGGGTGTTAGCTTGTGATATCAGATGGAATAAAATCAGGTTGACAGGTTGACTTACAACACCGTGTTGTTGACATAGTGCTGTTTCCCTGGGGTGTGTCACAAACCTAAAAACACAACCCCTTCACTAAACATCCCAGCAACACGGCATTTAAATGTTTCGAAACAGACCATCTTTAAATGTTTATCTAATTTTCATTCTCAGCTGAAACCTATCATCTGCCCGTCTGCTCTCTTAGAAAGGATCGCTGTTGCCTGGTGGGTTATTATACACCATTTGACAACACCGGGCTTAGAAAATGGCTCCATGATGACGGCACTTAAATTGTCCTTTTAATGCAGGAACGTGTTATTCAAGACAGAAATTGAGTCATTTGGCATAATGAATATTTCTAACTTGTACATTTGGTCGCCTAATGCCTTTCACCACATGCTCGAATTTCCCTGAGTGAAACCTAACCACCTCTTTGTAGAGGATAGGTGATTTTTTTTTTTTTTTTTGCGTTGTATGAACCACAACCGGCTCTCTGGATTTCTTCCCACAGGTTAGGTTAGTGTCTTGCGCAAAGACTCAGGATTTGAACTGCCAAATAGGTGTTCTTCATTTGATGCACTAGACCGGCTACCGACGTACATGCACGAATCTACCCACGGTTTGCAGGTTTAATTCGTTCTTTGACTGTGTTTGCAAACCAAATCAATGTTTCCTTTTGAAATTGATGTAAATCCCATTGATCTGTTCTCCACTGCGCTCTTTTGAAACTATTTTATGGATTTTGGTGTGGCAAAAATACAGAAAAGAATTAGAGATAACCTAGATTATTATTGTATTTCTGATGTTCTTTTTCTTCTTGCCAGCACTTGTATTCGGTGTTTCCTTCACTAAATGTGCAAAAGTAAAGCCGTCTCGCATATGAGACCCTCGCTTATGCTATCCCCAGCAAGCTGTCTTTCATTTATCCAAACTAACTTTTCACTTTTCTTCTACAAGATTGCACAGATGGTTGACTTGGTAGCGCTTGGAGAAATCTGTTACACGAACACCACTCTCATGTTTAGCTATCATTTCCCTCTTCAGATTGACTGTAATTCTTAACTCTTCTTAACACCACAGTCACGAGCACTTTCGTTTTTTTGGGGGGCCATAATGAGGGCTAAATTGAAAAAAAAAAGCACAAAAAAGCGTTTTCACAGGAGAACGCTAAACGATGTAAACAACGCGAACCGCCACGCACAACTGCAGCTAAACTACAACACGGAAAGCCTGTTAGTTTGTGTGTTTGTTCACTGGGGCTTGTTTGCGGCTCGATTCAAAATTTAATCGAACATTCTATTTGTTTGCCGATTTGTTCGTGAATAGGGGCTGAGGTTCTACTGTATCTGTGCACTCCTTACCTCACTTGTTACTAAGACACTTATAGTTTTATCACTGTATACTAAGACACTTTATAGTTTCACTGAGACACTTTATAGTTTATAGTTTATTTTTATTTCTAATTCTGCCTTTCCTTTTCTTATTTATTACTGTTATAGTTTCTGTAACTCTGGCACAGCAATTTCCTTCGGGATTGATAAAGTTGTTCTTATTCTTATTCTTATCTCCAAATTTTAACGCAGGTGAGAATTCCTATAAGAAGTAATAAATCCTATGGATTTGTTCCCGTTGACGCACAACAGTATGTCCTTGAGGTGGTCCGACTGGTCGGACTGGCCCTGCACACTCAGGAAACTCAGTCTACACGTTGGGAACGGTATCCTTTGGGTGTTTGGTTAAAGTGTGTAATCTGCTCCTGGGCTGTTTTCCCTATCCGACCTTCCTTTAGGAAAAAGGGCCTCGTGTGTTTGGAATTAGAAAGGAGAGTCCTTCCTTCTTTGTACAGATAGAACCTGCTTCATACTAAAAGACAAATATCACAAGAAGAACTTCACCTCTGATCATTTCTGTTCCTGTCATCAATGGTTTTCTTTGAACAATGAATAAAACAAGAATGTGCAGCATTTATAATATGGCTCGTATCGGCCATTCCTGCAAAAACATGCAGGAGGTCAGCAGGGCAGACATTTAAATAAGAGAGCGAATGTTTGTATATCTGTAGATGACGTGAATGAGCGAGTGATGTGTTAATGAGTTGTTGTGCATGTGACGGTTTGGATGAGAGTGAATGTTTTATATCTCTATTTGAAGTATGAATGGGAAGGTGAATTGTTTCCATATATGGCCAATAGTGGTGACTGGTTCAGGGTAAACCCAGTTTCTCAACCAATCACAGCGGGTATTGGTTCCAATATCCCCGCTGTATAGGTAATGAATGAATCATATTTCATACTTAATCATATTTGTTGTATAAGTTTACTACCATGGGACACATGAAGAGTGTTAATGTTGACAAATGGGGGTGAAACTATAGAGTGATACCGATGCATCGGCTGACCGGTTCACTAGTCTGACAACAGCCGCGTGAACGTTACCGAGCCCCTTAGAGACAACTTCACTCCTGGGACAGTGTGGGGTGGTCTACACCGCCGGAGCGGACTTGGACTTGTTTGATCACCTGTTAGACGGAATTATAATCATTATTAATGCTATTATACATTAAAGAAGGAACGCAATGCAGAGAGAGCAGCTGAATATGTGAAATCCTATTTAAGATGGCAACATGGGCAGCGACCCGGGCTGACGGGCTGACGGGCAGACGTGGACGAATGGGACGGGTTGGGGACGGTCTGGCACCATGGGGAACACGGCTGAGGTCAAAGTGCATTTCTGATTTTTGATGCATCTCGCGGATTTGTTTGTCTGATCCAGGGTTCGTTCTGCAAGAAGAGGTGAATGATTCTGTCTGGAAAGTATTTAAAGCAACTCTGAGTGAACTGTGACTTCTCTCTCTCTCTCTCTCTCCCCCCTCTTGGCGTTTTTTCAGGTATGTGCTGCTCCTGTGCATTCTGTTTTTCATCCCGGGAGTGGTGATGATCGTGGCCTACGGTCTGATCTCCAGAGAGCTCTACCGCGGCATGCAGTTTGAGCTGAGCCAGAACGCCGAATCCTCCGGTGAGATCCGTCTTGAATCCGATCCGAGCCACGAAACCCCCTTTTCGTTCTCACTGATTTATCTCAAACGGCAGAAACAACAACATCCACGTCCACACTTTTATAGACCTATAAGAAGTGAATAGCTGTCAAAAGAGTAACACCTATTTTGCAAATGTCAAAATGTATGTCGGACTACATATAAGTTTGATAGAGATTTGGTGGATACTGCAGGGAATGGGGTTTTACTCACATATTTCATCCCGTGTTCAACACCTGTTATGTCCCAAAAATACAGTTCCCTGCAGCCAAAAACACCCTCCTTGCCATCACACCTGTTTGATTTTTTTTTTTTTAAATCAGAAAATGGTAAAGTAGGCCTAGTGTAACCGGGTGTAAATCAGGCACGTGGTCAACCAGGTGAAACTCAAATGCCGTGGCAACTGCGTTGCTGTTCGCCGACGTCGGTTTCCATGGCGTCGAGCTTTCGGCATGACTCACCGAGGTTGAGGCGTTTGAAGTAGCCTTCAGTTCCTTCAAGCTCTTGCTGGTTTGCAAGAAGGCGACTAGAAGCTTTCAACTGAGTATAATAGAAACAAGCGAACTTGTCACAGCATCTTTATGTCGTTCGGCGTGATAGCGATATTTACTGCACAAAAATGATATATACACAATAGAACCTTGGCGTTTTTGATTTGATTTTGACCCAAGCTGCAAACAAGCATTGGTTGTGATGCGGCGTTAAAGTCGCACGAGGTAGTCATCGTCTACATTGTCTACATCATTCATTGCTTTCCTGTGTTTTTGTGCTTTTTTTAGTCAGTTAGCCCTCATTATTGCCCCCAAAATGCTAAACGTGTCAGTGGTAGTGGTCTTAAGAGTATCCAAGTATGATCGGAAGCAGGAAATACAGTGATAGCTAAACGTGAGAGTGGTGTTTGCGTTTCGGATCTCTCCAAGCACTACGACATGGCTGAGTCAACATCTGCACAATCATGAAGACTGAAGACAATGTTAATGAAACAAGGTCTCAAGTCTTAGAAGAAAGTTGTGAAGTTATAGCTGAAGTTATAAGAATGAATGAAAGACAACTTGCTAGAGATAGCATTAGCGAGTGTCGCAAGAAGGCTTTACTTTTGCATGCTGATTTAGAGAAGGAAATACAGAGTTCAAGTTGTGGCAAAAAGAGAAAGAACACCAGAAACAGTAATGATTAAGGCTGTCTTTAATTTCCTTTCTCTATTTTTTTCACTAATAAACTCTCAAAAACTTTCCACAGCACAGAATGTTTTTGTGGAGAAGAGACCAATGGGATTGATTTCAACGGGAAAAACTGATTTGCGAACAGTCAAAGAACAAATTAAATTAAAACCGTGAGCCGAGGTTCTACTGTACATAATATATAAAGGCTATCATCACGCCGGCTCGGAAAACATTGCAGTTTGGGTTAAACGCTTCGAGAGCCAGTGTCGCGAACAGGAATCACGCCGTATTTGGACATGTTTGGCCGCAGGGCCAATTTAACTAAGGTCACTCCGACCTGATATCAGGAGACAATCGGACAGATTTAGCCCCCTGGACAACTGATCCCAAGAAGAAATCTGACTGAGCTTATTTATCGTGAAGAAGGGAGGGGGTTGATATATACATATTGTCACGGTCTCTAATGCCAACAGACCTCCAATGGTTTCCAACAGAAATATCATATATATGTTATATGTGTGAATTGTGTCTCCGGAGCCAGCTGGGCAGTGAATCCATAATGAAAAAGGAGATTTTTTTTTTCTCTCTTTTATGTCTTTTCTTAGCACAAAAGATGAGTCAGGCCGGTGAACTTGCCAGGGACATCCGGTCTCCCCCCAGTGTTCGCTTCCTCTTTTTGATCGCGCTCGCTCGCGTCTCATCTCCCGCATTGATCTGAACCGAACGGCGCGGCGATTGTGTTTATGATAAAACGTTATTTTAAAAATCCCCTCCGTTCGCAGCGGCCCAGAAGAATGGCGTGGGTCGAGCGGCGGCGAGCTCCAACGACGACGACGACGGCTGCTACATCAAAACCGCTAAAAAGAACTCCGGCGCTGTGGAGCTCCCGACCCTCACCGCCGCCCAGCCCAAGACGGAACGCGCCCGCAGCAACACCTCAGAGGCCAAATTGCAGGCCAAGAAGCGAGTCATCCGCATGCTCATGGTTATCGTGGCACTTTTCTTCATCTGTTGGATGCCCCTCTACTCAGCAAACACCTGGAGAGCCTTCGACCTGGCGTCCGCCACCAGAGCCCTCTCCGGCGCGCCCATCTCCTTCATCCACCTGCTTTCCTACTCCTCCGCCTGCGTCAACCCCATCATTTACTGCTTCATGAACACGCGCTTCCGCAAAGCCCTGACGTCCACCTTCGCCTGCTGCTGTCGCAACCGCGTCTGTCGCCGCTGCCGGTGTTGCCGGAGGAGGGAGAGAGGCGGAGAAGACGGCATGACCGCCACCTCCATTGCCACCTCCATGGCCACTTCCGTGTCCAAGTTCAGCTACACCACCGTCAGCACCGCCGGCCCCTGCTGAGGCACGCCGGTGTGTCGAGGAGTGGTGTCGGGGGCGATCATTATCTTTTAATCAACCCGTTTCTCTGTCTTTACTTTAACACATTCTGAATCGTGCTGAATTATATTGCTGACCTCGCCAATACGGCCTGCCGGGTAGAAATGTGCGCGTCCGGTTGGTTTCGTTGCGGTCGACATTCGGGTTCCACCGCGTTCTTTGTCGTGACGCGCGATTCCGTCCCCCGGGGTCAAAGGTCAGACTCGTTCACAATGGCCTTTTGTTTTCTTACCATAATCGCTGAATGTGTTTAATTTACATTTGAGCTTTTCCTCGGCCCGTATAAGTTATATGTGAGCCGAGGTTCTTAAAGATAAGGGAATTTAGTGTTAAAAAAAAATCGGGTTTTGGCGATAAAATACCTGTAAGATACGTGTGTAGCTGTTCACGTGAGAAGGTTGTCGCCGGGTGGATGTAGATTTAATTCTTTGGTGGAGGAAGCAGGGAGAATGGCGATGTAGCATTTCGCAGCGAGGGAAGGCGTTATTCATTTTAGCTGCCAGGAACTCCTCACCACCGTCACTACCGTCACCGACTCCCCCGGGGAGAAAAGGCACACGTCAAGCTGGAGCTGCGGATGACAAGGCTTCGGAGACGAACGGCTTGGAGAAAAGCTCTCAAGCACCTGAACGTCACAGAGCGGCACGGACCGGCCCGGGTAAAAAAAACCCCGAGGAGGAGCGTGTGCCTGGACTGAGATAAGGGTGGCCGTATTTTACCTCCTCTCTTTGGGTTATTATTTCATCTCAAATGCAGGTGTCGGGTTGGAGAGCTGACCGAGCCCTTCAGGAAGTTAGGGATTTTGGAAACCTTGTTTAGCCTTGCAGCACAAGAGACCCAAAACTGGGCTATTTCCATGAAATCGCCAAAGAGCTGGAAGTACCCATCCACCAGTTGAAACTTGGCCTTTGGGTACAAAAAAAACAAAAAAAAAAAAACTGATTTAGCACTTAGCTGCAGAGAGCGCCGGCTACCAGTCTGGTTTCTTTTTCAGCTCTGAGACACTGATTTCAGGAAACGTGCTCTAATAACGCCTAGTATATGAGAGCATCAAATATTACACTGTCAGTTACTGTTATTTATTTTCAAAAACATTGTTTACTGGTTTGCGTAGCGGGTTGGGCTTCGGCCGCAAGAAGGTCTCGGGTTTGATTCCGACAGGAATGTTTCCTCAGTTTCTGCGTGGGCTTCCTCCCACAGGCCAAATTCCAAAAACCATATGAGAACGAGTGTTTGACCGTGACGTATAAATGAGGGGCTGAAGGATTGAATGTCTATATGAATGGTTGTATGTCTCTATATGATTGTGAATGAAAGGGTGAATGGTTATAGGTCTCTATAGGTGGCCCCGTGATCGATCCAGGTTGAACCCCACCTTTTACCCGATGACGGCTGGGATAGGCTCCGACGCTGCACGACTCTGAGTGCAGCGATAATGAATGAACTCTGTGTCCAAAAATGTGTCGAAAATACACCTTATATTAATATTATGTCAATGAAAAAGGCGTAGCATTTGACCACCATTGTTTTTATTTTGTTTTTTGGATGAAAATGAAATGTCGACAGTTGAATTTGATCTAAAAATCGACAAAGCCTTAATGTGAGATATAATTCCCTGTTAGGAGGATCCGGGGTTTGTTAAAAGCAACGCAATCTAAATATCCTCTGTGTCTCCTGTCAATCAAACGGTTAGCTGTAGATACCTCACCCCATCCCCTTATATTTCACTGCTATTATGACGATTGCATATCAAATATCAATCCGTAGCGATTTCTTTTCAAGCCCACATCAGTGAACACCGATTTCATGTCTTGTATATGCTGATATTGATAAAAACACAGCTGCATCGTAACAGCCACACTTCCCAGCGCGCGTCCAATAACATCTTGACCAACTGGCTGCTTTCATGCGCCTCCTAAAAGGGGCATCAGGTGTGATAACACCCTTTCAGAGCACAACTTGTAATTCAGACTAAAAACAAGTGCATCTTTACGGAAACACCTGAGGACGGCCATTTGGAGAAAAACTACCCCCCTTGCTTCGGGTTAAGCAATTTCCTTTTTGTCAAGCTGCTCTCTTGTGGAAGAGAGAGCGGGCTCCGGCACGGAATTGAATCCCGCAAATGTATGTGGAACGCAGGACCGGGCACCAGCAGCGGGACGCTAATAAGCGGAACGCGCGGACGGTGGGTTGGCGGAGGGGGCCGGGCTGCACCTGCCTGTCATTTCGGTCCGCTAGAATAAGATGGTGAAAGCACTTCCATCAATTTATCCCCACGGCTCAATTATTTCGGTGACGTCTTTTATCTACTCGCTCTGCCTTCCGCCGCGGCACTGCCAATTACAGGTATTATCCCGCGTTTCCAGGCTCGGACTAACTAGGTGTTTTTCGGGGACGCTCCCGCGGGCCGGAAGGATCCCCTCTCCACCACCGTGACGCGATAACAAGGAGCGGCCGCTTCAAAAAAAAAAAAAAAAAAAAACCTTTCACACAACATGCTTAACGTGTAAAACAAAAAAGGAACATTCTGAAATGTTTGGTATAAAATTTCTTGCCTCTGCGACCCCTTTGAACCACCATGTTGCAAAACATATCAGCTGACCAGTGACCGCGATTGGGTTTAAAAATGGCAATGAGTGCGGCTTATGAGCTCCACCAATCACCAAGCAATGACATCACAAGTTGCTATAGAATCCGTGATAAGACTCCTTGCCTTAACGTTGGAGTTAAAATTGTTCCTCTGCTGTCTGAGTGCACCAAGAACTGGCCAGATTTCTGAAATGCTTCTAGGAACGGCAAACAAAAAAGTTTCTACATCGTGAAAGCAGCTCAAATGATAAGGTTCATAGTCTTCAAGGTCACCGTTAATGGTTGTAAGATCTCGTCATGGCAACCGGACTTAGTTTCGCTCCTCTCTTAGTAGAGGCTTCTTCAGCTCAAACTACAGGGAGGTTCTGGAAAATACCTGCTGGGGTTTTGGGTCGGACGCTGGTTGAAGATTTAACGGGGCGATGTTTTGCTGCAAGGAGGTTGAATGGGGGTTTTATTATTAAATTATTGAAAAACAGTGACTTATGATCAGGACTACGAATTAATTCAATTGTCTCCAAACTTCAGACGAGACGTACGTTGCTGATTAAAAACAACTATATCCTGGAATTAGCAGTTAGCCTTTGGAGGTACGCGGTGTGATGTAATACTTTCGTCCTGCATACAATGTGTGTTGTCAGCTTAGCGCTGTCGTTTCCCATCACCTTCAAGTTTGGTCCTCGTTTCAAGTCCTCCCCATTGTTCCACATCCCTTTCTCTCCCACTGACCCGCTTTTCATCATGATCAGCGCAGAGGCGTATGAATATATGAATGACAATAGCGAGCGCTATCGCTGTCCGAGAGCAGATTAGGCAGTGACAGGTGAGGCGGCGGATTCCACGCAAATCCTCGTTCTTGACTTGAAAACACCTCCGTCGTGGCCAACTCGATGCGGATTTTGTAAAGAAAAGATTGAGAGGTCAGCCGGAGTGTGTTTCACGTCCAACTGAAAGACGCGGCAGGGGTGCATTTTTGGAGGAAACAAGGATAAACCGCAAATAACCCGGAACAGAAACGTGACGCCGGCTAGCATTCATCCAAAACAGAGGCTGTCTGACTGATGCCTCAAATATCACAATAGGGTCATACATTGGCATTTCCTGGCATTAAGATATGACTTTAACCTTATATCCCCTCCTAGCATAAACATATTACAGTCACATTTCCAGAGAGTGTGTAGATTACTTTGCTTTGCTGATGGATCACAAACATTGGACTGTAAATCCCATTTTCAACCTCTACTTTCATCATTTCCTTCACACTGCAGAGATTCCTCGGCCTAGAACCAAACTGTAGCGTTGACATGTCGCCTAATTGACTTATCCAGGGGTTCATGTCACACACAAACATACACACACACACACGCGCGCATCATGTCTTCACAAGCCCGGACTTGATGCATGTCATGGGTTCAAATGTAAAGCAGACTCTCTGCAGTTTATCACAGAGACAGGTTTGTGAAACCCCTGATTAATTGACACCTCTGACACTCTTAACCGCGGGAGAGTAAAATCTTAAAGCACCGTTGTCGGGAAAGGCGTCGATCGCAGCTTTAAACTGTAGCTTAACAACGCACACTTTCTGACTGATCATATTCCCGGGTTGTGTGTTTTAAAGGGATGCGGGTATTGCCACCTGCATCCAGTGAGCATGCACTGTTAACAGAGACTGTTAACACAATATTAAAAACGTTTTTTTTTTTTTTGTGTGTGTCGGGAGAAAGAATGTTTCAGCGCCCTCGCGCTTGACCAAAAAGGACAACAAAGAAATGAGGTAAAAGCGACCCTTGCCTTGTTAAAAGGAGGGAGCCGGAGACCGGATGCAAAACAGAGGCAGAATATCGGTGTGAATGCAGATGCCCAGATTGGTGGAATCTGCGAGAATACAATCACGCCGAGAAAAGGGACGCACAGATGAAGCAACACGGGGGATCAAACTCCTGCAGGGGCAGAAGTTGGAAACAAACTGGACTTATTGGAAGAAAAGGAGGTGATTGGACAGGAAGTTGAGTCCCATCAGGGAATTGGGTCACCATAACGCAATCATTTTCACGCTTTAAACAAAGGCATGTTGAGGCATTTAATATTTATATCTGCTTTTCACAGCACCAAAAAATCCCAAGCAGCACAGTGAGCGCGCTCAATATTGTTTCGCTACTTTTCGGTTCCCAAACAATGGGATTGCACGCCTGAATTTACCCCCTTGTTTTACCCGCTCGCTAAACCAGCGCCGAGGAGTCGCCGTTTTTTTTTTTCTTTTCTGCCCGGCAGCGAACACTCGCATTGATATATTAGAAATTGGCTCTCAATTATTTATAACTGCTGCTGGAGTGAGAAACATTTATCCACCCGACGGATTATTTTATTCCCGTCTTCTGCGAAATAATTCACACTTACATTGTGGTTTTTTTTTTGTCTTTGTGAGCCGTCCTCAGGCACAGGATGAAATGTTCCCCTTTTTCCTGCTTGCAGACGTCGCACGTTTTCACGTTTGCGTTTCACTCTGCCTTAAATCGCTTGGGGAGGAAAAAAAAAAAAGGTGAGAAAAAAAAAAAAAGGAAGCTACGTTCTTAAGGAGTCTCTTCTATCTGCCGGTGGAGAAGTTTTCTTTCAGCATCTTGAAACGCGTGGGTTATCCATGGGTAAGACTTTGGTGTTATCTAGAGTTAAAATACCTATTTTAGTTAAATAAAAAGCTCCAACAAAGTGACAAAGGAATACGGTGAAGAGCAGCAAGCAAAGACCTGTGGTGTTGGAATAATATATTAAGCTATTATAGCATCGTCCCTTTCCTACTAGTCTTTGTGTGTCTACTGTTTACTGCAGCGGCATCCGTGTTTGTAGTTCCTTTGTCCTAAAATACAGCCACATCTAGTGCCTGCTCATGCAACATTGTAATCACATGAAATTTGTATCTGTCCGTGACATGGAAGGAGCCCTTGTCTCAGGAGGGAGGGTTTAAATGTGGGGTTAAATGTGTGTGATGTTCTGCTCATGCTGTATTTCTGGTGCGACGTTGCGACGTGGCCTTGGTTTTCATGGTTTGGGTTCATGGTTACTGGATAAAGCATTTTTCACCGCACATGTCCATTATTTAACAATAATAAAATGTCTTTATGTTATGTGTGTGAGATTGTTTTTTTTTTTTTTTTTGTTAAATTCAGCAGTTAGCTTTCTCGCCCCCAAGCAAGAGGATTCAGACAGGGAGACGCTTTATTTTGCGGGTTTCCTCCCAAAACATTTCACAAGAGACCCCAGATCAGGGGTCGGGAACCTTTTCGACCGGGAGAGGCATCAAAGCCAAATATTTCTAAATATATTTCATTGAGAGCCATATAGTATTTTTAAAGTATAATAAATTAAATATGTCTTACTTTTAATGCGATCTCTGGTGCCGCATGGATTTGTTCCAAGTGCCGCTTTGTATTTGACCGTTTCATCAATGCAATTTTATCACAGCATATTAGACATACCGCAGATCCAAATGCACAGTAATTATCCTCTTTTTTCTTTTCGCCATCTTTCCCGTTACAAGGGTTGATGCGGATAAACTAGTTGGCTAGCTGATAAAATTAATTTCTTCACCTTTAAAATGACCCGGGCGTGCTGAGAAGCCAATGACCCTACCGACGGGTGACCGGTGAAATTTATCTCAGAACTAATTTCTGTTACTTTAAAATGACACAGTATCATGAAGAAATATCACAATTATTTAAAAATTATTATTTAATTAATTATTAATTATTATTATGTTAATCATTTAAAATCAGTTCCAAACTGATTTTTTCTTTTTCAACTCAAAATTGTCTGTGAGCCATACGCCGTACCGATCGCTGCCCTAGATTGACCAAATGTGTGACGAGAGAGTGAATGGTTGCATGCAATGTTCCCCCTAATTTTTCATATGTCTGAGAAAACACACAAACTCCCTGAGCAACATCAGACATGCACACTGTAGTCACACTGATATAACAGCCGTCTGAGTTACATGGTTTATTAAAAGAATCAAATTAAAGCAGTAATTCCCATTAGACTGCTTTTCATGACCTGTGTGTATGTAAACACCATTGGAAGTATAAATATTTATTTCAACTATGGCTTAACATGAATTGCTAACCAAACCGAGCTAAGTTTCACTCAAATTTTGAAAACACGCTTAGCATTTTTATAATATTAAAAAAAGCTCACATGAGGAGTATGAGTTTGTATGTCGGTGTGTGAAGCTCCCGCCGTGCACAGGGTGAGAGTCCTGGTGTATCGATCCCCATCCCTATCTTGCATCTCAATTCCAACTGCATTTAAATGACTTTTGAGGGGAAATCGACACTTGAGGTATTCCAGCTTCCATCCTGTCCACACTTTTCCCTCGAAAACTCGCTGGCTACTTTGGCATTGCAACATGTTTTGCAGAGCAGGCCTTTCTCACACGAAAAAGAAAAATTCTCAACCGGTTTCACCTTTTTTCTTGTGTTCGCACATTCTCCGACGATCGGTCTATCCTCAAAGAACCTAATTTCTTTTTTTTAACCTAGGTTTGGTGAGTGGATGTGCCACCGCCCGCTCGTTTCGCCATTTTTGCGAGGTTTTAACACTGGCTAACCAATTCCACAATGGCTACATCACACTGCAAAATAGAACAGAATAAATTGTAATGTGTTCATTTTATTTTCAATGCAGCTTGGATTTTTATGTCGTGCACGAAGACCAGGTTAGCAATGCACAATTGCACATGAGCGCAGCTAAGAGGGAACAGTGGTTGCATGTCTACGGTATACATATCATGTAATTGTGCGAGTGAATGGTTTTATGTCTCTCTGACATGGGAATGCGTTTGAATGTCTTTTTTATGTTTCTATATGAAGTGTGTAAGAGATTGAATGGTTGTATGTCTCTATTTTGCGTATAAATAAGAGGGTGAGTGCTTGTGCGTTCTTATGACAGGCAAACGAGAGGGTGAACGTTTCTATGGGTCTATTAGTGAAACTGTGATTGTCCAGGGTGAATCCAGCTTTTCTCCCAATAACAGCAATGATACATTCCACCCAAACTGGATTTGTTTATCCAATATAGAGGAAGTCAAAGTATAAATAAGACTAATAAATTACAAATTGACAGCAGTGGTGATTCAGACAGCAGTTGGTGCCCAGGGGCCTTGAGAGCCTCGGAAAGTGTGAACCTCACGGTCAGAGATGAAAGTAGAAAATGCATATTTGTGTCCATCTGATGCACTGGTCTGAAACAAATAAATAAATAAAGGAGGGAAAACATTTGTTTTTTTCTCGGGAGATACAGAAGACCACGGGGCTTTTTAAATATTTTACGAACAGCGAAATACTTGAATACTGCTTTAATATAAACCGCAACAGCGCTGGTGCAAAGGAGCCGCTCTCTGCAAAGGTTAGATTAAATGTACATTAATAATATCAATATCTTGGGTTTTAAAAAGCGGAGATTAACAACAACAACCTGGCTAATTAAAAGCAAAAAAAGGGCGCAGCACTCAGTGGTGTGTAGAGAAAGAACAAAAAAAAAAAAAAACAGAAACAACAAAAAAACAAAACACTTGCCGCAGGGGCACATTTGCAATTTGAAATGTTCAGTTTTTTCATGAATGCCGTGATGAGAGACAGGTAGAAATGTCAGGGTGATTACGGGAGTCCCAGCTGGGGCGTTGATGAAGCCCACACCGTCACGCAGATGTTCAGAAGAGCTGCTTTCAGAGCACACACACACACACACACACACTCATACACATACGTATATCAACACAAAAAGATGATTCCAAAAATTTAAAATGTATCTTAATTTAGATGTGTTAACCCATATACATTTGAAAATGGTGAGCTAGATGAGCTAATTTAACATCTCAAATTCATTCATTCATTATCTACGCTGCTTGTCCAGAGAAGATAGCTGACGGGAGCTTATCCCAGCTGTCATTGGCCGAGAGGTGGGGATCACAATGGACCAATCACAGGGCCACATATAGAAACATAAAATCATTCTTTCTTTTTTTTTTTCTTTTTTTTTTTAAAAAACCCATTCACCCTCTCATTCATACATCTGGGCAATATAGTGTCTCTGGTGAATTGACACTGATTCCAAAAAATTGTTATAAATTAGAGAAAAAAAATTAATTGGATATTTTGAATCACACGGTGGGAGGTTATATAACATATGGATTTATTACGTCTTGTGTTTTAAATAGATTGCTATCATTGCCATAGAATGAGTTTTAGTTTTATATTAAAGTTCAATTCTTATTTTCAATGTCATTAAAAGAAGAAGAAGTTGTCCAGAGCAGCTCCTGTGCTCTTGAGCCTTCATGATCAACATTGCTCAAAAATCGAGCCACATGAACCATACGCAGTGCATTTGCACGCCGCAGGGGTTCCAAAAATGTCACATAAAAATTGATCCGTCTGGTCTTAGAAGGTAATTTTCTGCAGAGATTCTGATCAAAACAAACAAACATTGAGCTTGGAAGAAAGGGAATCGACAGTCCCATGTTTCTGTCTGGCTGATCTCAGAAGAGCGGCTGGCAACACTTTTACTGATGGATTCTCATATTGCAAGAGTCAGGAGAAGACGCAGATTCAAAATTTAATACATCATTGGTGACTCAATTTTTATTCTTTTTGACTCTATGAATTTGGTTTGAAAGCAGCATTCCCACATTCCCATTCCCAATACAAGAATCTGCGTACACATGAGTCATCCAAGCTAAGCTAAGCTAAGCTAAGCTAAGCCAAGCTAAGCTTACTGCGCTGATGCTTGAGCTGCCCCAGATCAGGTTAGGCACCAAGTTAGGCTATACAGTGTGTGTGTGTGTGTGTGTGTGTGTACGTTTGTGTACGTCTTTGTCCTAAAAAAAAAAAAAAAAAAAAAACACCAACCCCAGCTTACTGTTCTGTCTATTTTCTGTGCATCTTGTATTTGCAAGTGTTATTTGCAGTGCTTATGTCCTCTATTGTAAGTCGCTTTGGATAAAAGCGTCTGCCAAATGTAATGTAATGTAATAATCTAAAGTAAAAAGCTACGACTAAACCTTCATAAATCTACTCCGTCGTCGCCACGGTCGATCACTTGCCTCTATCCAACCATCTACATTCACAGCAATTAACTTCATGTCCTCGTTCCCTCCATCCAAGAATCTCCTCTCTGGTCTTCCTCCAGATCTCCACCGACCTCATCCTTCAACCATCTCCAGAACATCTAAACGTGTGATGGACTCCTTCCCGATCTTCTCCAGCTCTGCCGCTACACCCGTCCTTTTTCCGTTCCAACATGCTTACAGACATTTCTTCACCTCTTCTCTACCCTCTCCGTTACTTCTAATCCTCCGTCTCCATCATTTCCTCTCCTTTGTAGCCTCCACCCTCTCCCACGACAGTCCAGTGTCGTCTGTACGCATTTGAGTTCATTGAAAGTTCCCGTCTGATCTCGCCCGCCGGCCTCATTTGACAAACTAGATCCTCTGAATCCTCTCCTTCGGATCTCCTTTTCGAGACTTTTCTCCATCTCCTCCGAACCGTTAGCGTTTCTAATCGACGTCAAAAGGCGATACGAGCTCGTCGACGGGGATGCGATACGAACAACACAACCGAAAGGTTAATGATGATAAAAAAAAAGGCACTCTTTGTCAGATTGTCGCGACGATAGATTGACGCTTCAGCCCAAAATAAATTCCGAAGAAAATGACGGGCCCGCTGTATTCCCGCTGGGCTTTGGGCTGTTGGGCTTCCTATTCATGGCGGCGTTTGCTCATCTGTAATTCCAACCAACAATGTGTATCTGAGCCCCCGAGTGCTCCAGGTGCACATATTGTGTTCCGTGTGCCATTACGTTATTTGTCATGGCTGCCATCCACCACGGGGTTCAGTAATGGAAGTCAACAGCACGATTTCCATTGCGCACCCCCACCCCGTCGTACACACTCCTCCTTCCAGCAGCACGGCTCAGACAGCTCGTTTATCTTCTTTCCATCCCTCGCTTCCTAATGGTGCGACCCAGGCCTCTGGCCCATTCCTCTTCCTCCCGCGGTCACCCGCTTGCTCTACCCATGCCGACTAAGTTAGGCAGGAAACCCAACGTCTTCCGATATAACCGGCGTTTTGTGGATCCGTTGGGGCCGAGGCCTTGTTCTCTTTCCGAGACATCGGTGTCCCGTTTGATCAATATGGGTACCAGCTATTTAAAATACAATTTCTTTTAATTTGTATACAATTGTAATATCACTCGTTGGGCAACCGTCTAAGTCGCAAAGCCGTCTGGGTAGTGACGTCACGAGGTCGACCCCTTGGCTCAGTGCTGTTCATTTTACCGTACGTTTCAATCCGAGAGACGTGTGCAAGGAGGATAACGCTAAGGACGCAATCCAAATTAGCTTCAAAATGAAGACAAACAGACGTGAAGAGGCGAGAGTTACCGATGTCGACTGGTCTGCGCGCGATAATTGCGTCGCTATGCTAACAGAGAAAGAGCATCTGAGGTAACCAGCTCGACTTTTTGTCATTGGCTGTTCGCTGTAGACTTACGGAGCGCTATGTTGACCGACCAGGTGACTCATCATCCGCCTCCTCCGTGATCGTGTCAGTGCCTGGTCTTTCATCATCACATGCATTCGACATATCCTGCCTGTGGCGTTTCTTCGAACAGGCTTCACTCGTTTCCCAGGGACCTTTTGTCTGCTCGTGAAAAAAAACCGTAGGAACGCCTCTTGGCTTTTGTGTCCGTTTAAAACCAGCAGCACAAGTGAGCTCTTTCGGCAGCTAAATGCGTCAAATGCATCCAGAGTGCTTTTTTTCACCTACACATTGTAGTATGACATAAACAAGCAAATGAATGCCTCTTAGTCCTGCAAGATGGGGTTCCCTTGAATTTGGACCTAAAATGACTGAACAATAAGGAATCCAGAACGCCTTTACTTTAAAAGGAATGACAGAGAATACATGCATAGTGTCCTCGTCTATACGCGGCTTGGAATATACAACGCTAAGTGAATGCAACACGGATAGATTTTTTTATTTCTATAGGCGGGCGCATTTCTAATAACAATGCGAGCAGCACTTTTATGGAGGGAAGCTGGAAAGGCCTTTGGGTGTTGAATGATTATAATTTCCTTTCCTTTCTTGGACAGTTTGTGCAGTGTCTGGCATGAAGAAAAAGCCAGGTGCTAATGACAACATGTATAAGTTATTGCGTATGAAAGGCTACTTTAGATTGAATTATGGCTCTAAATGTATCTTCAGTGGGCCGGAATGATGTTAGAGTTTACTATGGTGTGATGTCTGAAATGTAAACTTAATGTTATCCGGTGATAAATTCACTCACCCAGTTAGGTAATAGGATGCAAAGGTGGAAATGGAAGTCATCCTTATTCCCTACTGATATTGGTACAAATAATGACCCATAAAAAAAAAAAAAAAAAAAAAAAAAAAACTAGCTGAAGCTAAACACAGTCATTAAAATCTATTCACTTCATCTTTGAGCTCCAGTGGACATTTGCACTATGTCGCACATTTGCGTTTTAACTTTGTGACACGAGCAGAGATCTGAGTTCCAAGCGAGCGATGAGGGTTTGATCCCGAAGTGGACGCCGCTATTTGTGAAGTTGCATTTAAAGACAGTGGGAAAAGTCACCCGCCACTAGGTTGCCCGGGGGAAATCATGGAAAAACATGAACGAGGTGTATGTGTTGCGGATTTGGAGAAGTTATTGGGGAGATACCGTGACGGAAAGCATCATTTATGAGAAAGCAGGAGACTTTTATGGGTATTTGTTGCAGCAGACGGCGGGAACGTCAGCGGAAAAGTCATTCAAAGCCGGTTGGGGACGGTTTGATCGTTTCAAAAAGAGGAGCGGCATTCACTCTGTCGCTAAATGTAGTTTAGCCATAAAGTGCAGAAAAGTATGCAAGTTACATTTACATTGTGGAATGAAGAGTGTAGCCAGTAAGTTAAGCGATAGAGTACAAGATGGAAAACTCCCCCAACCCTTCTGCCACAACCCAATCCTCAAAATAAATACACATAATAGTTTATTTCTTTATCTTTTCTTTAAGTATGTATTTTTCTTTTCTATGCAGTATTTTTTTTTTTTATTCGACTCAGTTTTCTGATATAAAAACATGTCACAAAACTGGGATCTAGAACAGATTAATAGCATTTCAATTCTTTTCAACAGGGAAATTTAATTTGATATGTGAGCAAATCGAGTTGCAAACTCACTCCCGGAACGAATTAAACCTGAAAGACAACAGTACATTGACTACATGCTCAAAAACCTGTATGTCTTGGATTGGCGCTTCTGTCTCACGGAAAAGAACACGCATAAAGTCCCAAGTTCTAATTTTGTGTGGAGTCTCCCGGCTCTCCTTGTGTCTGCTTCGGTTTCCTCCAGGTTTTACGGTTTCCTCCCCACAGCCTAAAAACATGCTGGAGGTTAAATGGAGGCTCTGAATTGCCCTCATGTGAATGGGAATGTCGCCCCAGGGGGAACCACGCATTTCGCCCAATGACGGAATAAGCTCCAGCCCTGCGTGCAGGATAAGCGGTATGGATAGTGACACTTTTCGTCTTGAACTGTGTAAACAAGAACCCGAATTGACATCTGAAGAAACCGATCTGCGAAGAAAGGATGGACTAACGAGATAGAAACAGAATGCAGACAAAAAAAAAAAAAAATGGAGCAAGATGGGATTCAAGACTGCGACCTTTGACCCTCTCCTTCTGGTCTGACCACATTTGTGTCTGGAAAAGACGCAAGCCCGATGTCACGCTCATTCAAGGACTGCTCAGCTAAAGCTGAGAAAATAACTAGAACGGTCTGAGAGCGACGCAAAGCCAAAGACCGGCTTCGTGTTCGACTGGTTGGAAACTTCTCCGGAGCTGCTCTCCTCCACCCCCCATGCCTCAAAGGAAATACTGCACGTCTTCAGACCATAAACAGAAGTCAATTATTGTTGTAACAAGCAGGCGGTGGGTTGAAATATTGCTTTTCATCGTGCAAGGGTGAGAGATTCCGAGTAGTGTCCGCAGGGGGAAGAATGCAGCGGCAAAAACTTTCTATTGCTCAAATTAACTGGATATACTTTTACGCTGTTTTTGGCGCGTTTGTGTCAGCCGCCTGACGTATGATCATCGAAGAACACCGAGGTTTAACCGCAGGTGTCGAGGTCGGATCGAATTGGTTAAATGAGGGTCGTTGCCGGGAGATCACACATCAGCAACAATCGTCCTCCGCATGAGCAAAGCCCTGTGGGTCAGTAGCCGACCTTCAGCTGGACGAGGAGCCGATCATCTCTGTGTCTTTTGGTTTTTCGAAGTTTTCTCGCCGTCAATGTCACACAGTTGCTAAGTAACTGAAGTGAAAAAGAGGCCGTCTCCACGACGCAGAATCTGACATGTGTTTTGAGTTCTGTAGAGATGCGCGGGGCGTGGAACTCTCCCCGACATGTATAAGGAGAATGTATCCACATATGAACTGTATACATAAATATCCAATTTTCCATCCCGCCGTATCAGCAAACCCCCACAAGAGCAACTCGTGGGAATCCCCTCCCCATGCAATTTTCTGCCCGCTGATGGAATTGGCTCTGAGCTGCATTTTATTGAAGGGACTTCATTTGGCTTGAGTCGCAGCAAGAAATGGGATTAAACTTAAAGCATAGTTCCCTCTGCATTTTCACACAGTCTGTCCCGGCCATCGCCAAGCCAGGACCAACAGCTTGCACCGCTTGGCGAGACTGATGCACTACTTCCTCTTTTTTTTCTAAAGGGAAGTGTGAGGACTTGGGTTTATGCTCTGAGTTTTCCTCCGACAGACCTCCTATTCCTCAATGATCACGCTTTAACCACAGCCATCATGAGACTCTGGAGGGCGGGGTGCCACTTGGGGAAAATTCACGAGTTATGGGAACCCTAAGCTCTCTGTCTGGTTGCCACCAAATTTTAATCTTTTTCACATGAGCGTTTTCCTCTCTTAAGCAAAGCGCTCACACATGGAGTGGGTTTTGCATAGAAGAGGCAAATTCCAGGATGTTGATGTTCCGACATGAATGGTTTAAAACAGCATTCGCAAAGAAACTCCAGAAGACAGACAAATAGACCCCGATCTGCTGAAAAAAAAGAAACAAAACTACTGTTTGCTTTTGCTGACGTCGCAGAAAGGCAAGGGCTGAAGACAAAGCGACTAACTGGTTATTCAAACCAAATGGTTAGGAGTGACATGAAGTCACTGTTCGGTGATCATCCCATCTACAGATCCGTTTTTTTTTTTTCTTGATGGAAACAGTTGTTAAAACAAACAAAAAAAAAACAATAAACAGAAAAGCTGAATAGTCCTGAAGGGGATGCATTTGTTGTGAAGTCCAAGGCTGACAGCCGAGCATCGCAATATGCCGGTTAGGCTGACTGATGTCGAGCAATATGTTCTTTTTCTGCCTTGTTAAAACGATTTTACAATAGATTCACAGTCTCAACATAGGAATAAATATATATTCAGAATAGAATGGATATTATACATATTTACAAGTGTGGTGGTTACCAGTACGACGTATATCAGAATAGGTTGGGATGGAGAACGGGATTCGGCAGGCTCATATAATAATTTACCAATTACAGTTTTAACTGCGTGAACACCTTCATCACATTAAGTCGTGCCGCCGGGCAGCTCAACACCTCTGCATCACGACCAGTCACCGGCAGAAGGAGCGGCACCTCTCCGGAGAGGTTTTGCTCCTCTGGACTGTCCAGACAGCACATCAGTACAATTGAATAAACTGTGATGTGATTGCAGGAGGAGGATTTCTCTCCTCGGCCAGCGAGTCTCGAGAACAAATCTGACTTCACTGGTGCATCACTATTACAGCCGTAGAGGAACAGTCCTTTAGGAAAACAGATGACATCCTTTGAGCCTCATTTGGGGTGGTTTTGACACATGGTGGTATTTTCTTGCCATTTTCTAACCAATCTGCCGTTTATATTTGTCAAAAGGGTTATTCTCAGGAGCGCCGTGTTCTCTCCGTTGCTCCACGCGTCCCCACAGCCATTTTTCAACTCTCTAGCAGAGAGGAAGTAAATCGACTTTGAAAGTTCTCGCTTTTTTTACACACACAAAAAATGTTCTCGATCCAAACCTACTTTATCACTTCCTTCGGATTATATGTTGATGTTCATTCATTCATTGTCCATACTGTTCATCCTGCACCCAGCTATCCCAGAAGTCATTAGGAGAGAGGCGGGGTTCACCCTGGATCGATCATGGGCCCGCATATAGAAACACACAACTGTTCACAAGCTCATTCACACATCTGGACAATTTGGGGTCTCCAAAGAAGCTCCTGGAAGTTTTGGACAGTCAGAAAGGAACCTCGGGGAAATCCAAAGAGACTCCGCACAGAAAAAAAAAACCCTGTCGGAATTGAATCGGGGACGCAGTTCTTTGCACTCCACCCAAAAATAAGACTGACAGATAGTTCTCCAATGACAAAAGGAGATGAACTCAATCGTGCTCCTTGCTAATGTAGGTTATAAATTCTCCACTCTGACGCAAACACGTAAACACAATGTCCCGTGCTTCTTGTTGTATGCTGGATGATAAAAAAAAACACAGATCCGACTCAAAAGAAAAGCATTCATTTATTTACTAATTCAATCGCCTCTAAACACTAGAGACCGCTCATCCATCACATTCATTTCAGTAAAACTATCTGCTTTGGTAACTTGCTCCACTTTCCCACATTGCAATCTGTGTCCAGAGACATTTCGGGGGGCGGGGGGGAGAACGTAACCGAATAAACGGTTGCTTCTAAAAGCACTTCCAGAGATAGAGCCTCAGCCTTGCACTCAATCGGGATCACAACGCATGGTCCATACTTGACGGTTCCTAGGTGTAATCAGATTACAATATGGTTAAGTCTGAGCGGGAGGACGCGGCCCATCTGGCTGGGTATTCGAGAGGATGCACATCTGATCTAAAACGCTGCTTGGGTCGTGAGAGAGGTGTCTGGACGGCCAGATTTATATTCAATGCGACCCGCAGTCGCTGGAGACACGCAGCTCAAACAACCCGCAGATCTCCATCTTCTTCTTCCTCCCCTCAGGGTTGCCACAGCTAATCGTCTGCCTCCGTCTAAACCTCCTTTCTCACACCAACCTCTGGTTGAATCAAGGTCGAATTCGCAGGCGCTGACGAATGAATCGATACTTCTACATAAACGACGGTCGCAACGACGCACGGAAGGATGATTGCGCGAACGCTGCCGATGAGTGCCGTTGTCAGGAAATCATTAAAGCAATTATTAGGAGATCATTAGTCCTCCTGGCCGACAAGTCAGGTATTTGTAAAGCCATCCACTGTTTAATTGTGTCGTGTTAAATGACCATGTATGGTGTGAGTGTCAAACTTTCTTATTAGTGATATCAAATCTCCTAAAATTTCAGTCTTGACACGGGCATGACTTTCTAATTAACATTTTTGGCTGCGAAAACATAATGACTTAACTCAGCTGCATAGCCAACTCCATTATAAGTCTGGCCCATGTTCAGTTAATTGCAGTTTCTGCACGGATCACACAGAGAAGGCCTGCAGTTTTTACAAACATTGATAATTGATTTGTAAATTAAGTCTTGCTGCAATTTAATTATTGCGGGAGATTAAAAAGCCATAATAAAAAAAAAAGTACTGCTGGTCTGACTCGCACATATGGGCCATGGATAAAATGGGATTTGACAGGTTCTCCTTCCCAATCCACATCCAGGGGTTGCACACCTGTTCTCTATTTAAGAACAGGCTTTCTTTTTGAGAAATCTTAAAGGGACCTCTGGCTACAATATCGTCCTATTTCTTGGTACCAGCGACATAAAAACAAAAAAAAGAAAATCTCTCAACACAGTTTGTATAAAATTGTGAGAAAAAAAACCAATTAGCTCCTAAGCCGCCATTGTTGTTTATGCTACAATGCTATCTGGGTATTGACGTCACAAGGTTGACGTCACATTCATTTTACCATACGGTGCAAAAACATGTCATCCGTGCAACCCTTCCCATTTGTGAGGGAGGAGGACAACGCCTCAAAATGAAGACAAAGACACGCAGATGCAAGAGTCACTGAAGGACTGTGGCAGCTGTGTTGCTATGCTAACAGATAGAGAGCGTCTGTTGTAAGTCGCTCCACCTTTTGTCATCGGGTCTTTACAAGTAGACCGGGGGTGGGCAATTATTTTGACTGGCGGGCCACATTTCTTATTTAATTTTTACTACTAGGTATCATGTAAATTGAACAAAACGAACACTTAAACATTTCAATTTTTTGGCATTTTATTTCAACTTAAAAATCATTCATGATCATATGAATGTACCGACATTATTTTGTACGTAATCATCCACACAAAATTAAACCAAAAGAAAAAATAAGGCGTTTCTAAATTCAATATTGATTGAAAATACTTGTTAAAAAATTCAAAGAAAATAGTTTGGCAGGTCAGATAAAAAAGCAAAACGGGACGCTTGTGGCCCGCCGGAGGTAAAATTCCCAGGTCTGCTGTAGACTAGGGGTCTGCTATGCAGACTGACCAAGTGACTTGTTGTCAGCTTCCTCTGTGAGCGTACCGGTGCCAGCTCTTTTGTCATCGGATCCTACTTCTGGAGTAATGGGTTGTTGACATTCTCGTAGAAAAACGTCAAGCGGGCTACGCTTGTTTCCCGAGGACCTTTTGTCCGCTTGTGACAGAAAATTATCGGCACGGTGCTTGGCTTTTGTATCTCTTTTAAACTAGCATCACCAGTCAGCTCTTTCAGCAGCTTCGCTTGGCTCCAGAGAGAAGCGGCAAGAACACGTGTCCCTAGGAAGTGGCGTCCGTCCATTAGCGATTTGCCCACTCCTTTTTCCTCTTCTTGTCCCGTGGAAAGCTGTGTAGACCATGTATTAGCATATGAACCGTACTAAGCAAAAGCGGAGACCCAAAGTTAACAACCTGTTTACATCATCAACCTTGCATGCATTGTGCTCGTAAAACAATGATGTTAAAATATGCATCATGAATTTAGATTTTTAAAGAAATAATTCTTCATGCTTTTTTCATAACACACTGTAGTATAAGACAAACAGTAAAGCATATTTATGAGTATTAGCCCTCCCAGGCAGGGTTCCCTTTAAGGTTAGCGCTGGGCTAGTCCCTAGTTATGGACAATCGTGTTATCCTTGCATGGATATCCCATGATGCACCTCTCCTTCCTATCTTGTCTACTCTCATTGACCATCATCAGAGCACGATCGTAACCTCATCTCTTCTCCCCGAGTCCCCGGGCTCTCGCATCGCACGGGCTTGATATTCTGCGGCATCTTGCCAGGCATCCACCATTTTTCATTTCTTCAATGAATATCAAAGTTATCATTGTGTCATTTCAGCTATCACACCTGAAATTAGTAGGAATTACTAACCTGTGTGTCCATCACACTCTATTTATCTTTCTTTTAACTCCAACCGGTCAAGGTAGAAGGCTACCCGCATGTTTCCGTCCCGACAAAAGGCGGTTTCCTCGCCACTGTCGCCGGGTGCTCGCCCATAGGTGGGGTGCTGGGTTTCTGCAGGTCATTTAAAAAAAAAAACCTGGTTCGGACCAGCTCTACACAGAAAGCGCCATCAGATGATGGTTGTGATTTGACGCCTTAATAATAAATAAATCGCACTCACTGAGCACGCCATGTTAATTGGTTTATTTGCAAGACTAAACTCTGTCAAACACAAATGGCGGAGGCCATCCACTGCACAGGCATCCTGATAAAAACCAAGATCCCTTGTATTCTATGGCAGCGTTCCAAGTGCGGTGACTTAATGCACAGTGTAAATGACTTACAGCCCATTAGAGTCAGCCAACATAATTTCTGTCAGGGTTCAACAAATTTATACGGCTCTCAGTGGGAGTAGGACACAGTGCAATGTTCCCTTGGTCCTACGCTCTCCAGGAAGGGAGATCGTAACTCCTCACCGAGGCTAATACATGCTTACAGAGGATATTCAAGAGGCAGAAAAGTCAGAAGTACCACGATGAAATTGAAAACGTCCACGATTGTGATGTGAAATGCGTTGCATTTTATAGATATGGAGGATCTGTGGCGTTTCCCCCCAGACTACTTAAAAACAAAATTAAATAAAAACAATGAAAATGTTCAAGACATTGATTTAGTGTATAAATGACCCAAGGTGAGTTACAAAACCCCCTGGCTGAAGACACGACCTTTGGGCGAATTTGTTTCCTGCATAAAAATCTGTATATGCAACAGGCGATGTGCTCGCACATACGAGGACCTTTTCGTGACATTTCCAGACCATGTAGCAACGTGAAGAAAAGCAGGTCAAGCAATTCCAGTGATATGAGCAGATCTAAGTGACCATAAATACAATTTTACAAGCACCCCTCAGAAAATAAGCATAATAATATAATATCAAAGTGTTGGGTCAGCTTCAATCAGCGCCAATTACTCAATGGAAATCCGATTATATCATATCAGAAGACAGGAGTTCCCAACAGTAATATCTAGGACTGAGGCACTTTTCTACACCGCTGTCAAAATGAATTCCCGTGTTAATTGGAGATGGAGGAGGAGGCGGCGATGCTGCCTGACGCATTTTCCTCTCGCAGATTCCCCTCCGGTTCCCCGGCGCCGAATCCCCGCACCTTAGAGTGTGAGCTATAGAGGGGAGACTCCGTCCGTCATCCCTCTTGACACCTCATTATGGAAATGGCGATCTCAGCTGCGGCGCCACATGGCACAGAGGGGCGAGGACGCCTGCTGCTGGCTCTGGCCACCACCGGGATGAAGGCCAAGGGGGGGGTCGGATTCTGCCATGGAGCGACTTGAGAAGACGCGTGCGTGCCAACAATAAGGACGAGGATTAAAAAGTACCCCGAGCCTGTAAATCAGGCTGAGGTGTTATGGACCGGTGGGTGCAAATGGCTTCCAGACAGACAGCGCTTACTCACAAAGGATAATACTTTTTCTACAGGTCGTATTTCTCCGCCCCGGCCGAACGCCTCTCCTCGGCTTGAGATTGCTCGCTCTCTCTGGGAGATGGATGAGCCTTTCGGCCAGACATCAACGCAGAGGGATTGGGTGTCGATTGGACTTGACGTAAACAAGAGAAACGCGTCACAATGTGAACATCGGACTTCCGTAATCTGAAGGCCCCCGGCGCATATTTAAGGAAGATTGGCCTTGCTGGCTGGGGGTGGATAAGAAACTCAAACCCTGCACGTAAATACATGCACTGCGCTTCAGTGTTTCAGTCTTAAAAGCTCTAGATCCGAAGGAAAAGCTGTCACATACACGTCATTTTGAATTTTCTTTCTACATAATTAGGTTTCCAGTTTCACTGTACAGTAGAACGCCCCTATTCATGAACAAATAGAGGGTTTTTTGATCAAATTCTGAACTGAGCTGCAAACAAGCCTCGGTACACAAACAAAGAAACTCAGGGGCTTCCCAGGTTGCGGTGTTGCAGCAGTTGTGCGTGGTACTCCGTGTTGTCTACGTCCTTTATCGTTGTGTCCTCTTTTAATTGGGGAAATTGAAATAGTGAGAAAATATTCACAAAATAAAAACTGGTCTTTTTCACTTTAATATATTGTATAAAGAGTTCAGTGTTGCGCCACACCGTGGCGTGTCATCGGTCATGGTGAGTCCACAAGGCCACTGGGAGTAGATATCAGATATCACCGCTTTGCAATAAAGCGCTTGAAACGTTCACATAAATGAGAGCCTGTGCTCCTACAACAGTAACCGCGTGTTTTTTTTTTCTTTACACAAAACTGCCGAACAATTGTACTCCATATTGCATTGTACTCCTAATATCCCCCATGTTTGAGCCAATAAAATACATCTTTCGGTGAGGGACGCTCCAAACACCTCGCCGGTCCCATTCCTAGGTTCATATATCTGTGCGGATGCCTCCCCGCCTTTTACCTCGAAGGAGTGGCGTGCTCCAAACTACGAAACTACAAACATTTGACTTTGTTACTCAACAATAGGCACGCAAATACCTTCAGCCAAAAGCCTCCGAGGGTGTCCTCACACCAGACTGGCGACACATATTTCGTCTGTTTCTCTTTCAGACTCCTGGGCTATCATGGAAGCGTCCATTAATCAGTAGCTGTGCGCTACTGGTTTTGCATATGTCTGAAGTTTTATGTTTAATCCACATGTGTGCATTACATAACTCCTATTTTGTGTTTGTTATGGTTACACGATTTATTGTTCTGTGACCCGTGTCTGTTTGAAGGCTAGGGCGTGGGAAATTGGTAACGATGCACGAACGCGACGCGTTGCGTCATGGGTTGTGGGTGCATCAGATAAAAATTGCAATGTAAGTGAATCAAAATATGTATGTGTCCATAAAAGTCTACTCCCATTTGTCTATTTCCCAGTAAAAATAACATCTAAGATGACACACGAACTTCACAAACAAGCTATTAAAATATCCCTTATTGACTTTGGAGATATCAAACACCCAGAGAAAATGAGGGAGGGTGTTTTTCTAATTTCATTCAATGCTAATCTTATCTTTATCTGCTTAAAGCATCCTTTGGAATTGAAGCTCATAAAATACACTGTGTTCCAGCTCAAACAATGAGATGCTGACAGCTCCCTGAGCAAAATGGGATTGGGATTAGGTGCTGAGGTTGGAACTGCGGGGCAGCAGAACTAGAATACGACCAGAGAGGAGACTTAAGGATGGAGGGAAAGAGGACAGGGAGTTAGTTGGTGCGAGAGATGAGGGTGCAGAGAACAGGATTGGATGGAGGAAGACGACTGGCTGCAGTGACCACTGAAGTGAGCAGCCCGGGGGAAAAGAAGGACAGGGATTTTAGGGTTACACTTAATCCTCAAAGAAGTCAAGATCAGAAATACAACAAGTGAAATACTAAGATAAATAACTACTTTTGTTGCTCTAGGTCATAAAACTTGGGAGGATAAGAAGACCTAGGAAATGATTATACGGAAAAAGAAATGGGCATTATTTCGGCATGAGAACTAGATGCTGCGGGTTGCATGTGGCCGCGTGCGTCACGAGTGGCGCTCCAGGCGAAAACACCAGATGGAAGTACCGTATGTACAGGAAATGCAGTTCTTACTGTACAGTGTCTCACGTTTAACTCGTGAACACACTCGCCATGGCAGTATTACTGACAGTAATACTGTCTCTGGCCTGTTTCAGAGAAATACTTGCAGTATACCTGCATGAATGAGCCGTTTCCCGGCCCCATTCTGAACAGTTAAAGCCATTTCAATGTTACTTATAGGACCTCATGGTGATTCAAAGAGCGCGGATGCCTTTTTTGTCCCTGACGCGCTGGAATGAAGCACAGGAAAGGATTCTGACACGGCGTTGCAGCCTTTTTCTAATTCTTTCTTGCTCACAGAAACATAGACAAAGGAGTGGAAAAAACATTTTTTGACCACTGAGGTATTTCAGTACTTGGAAATCATAGGAAACCTGAAGCCTTTGGCCCGGGTTTAAGACAATATTTCCGTCTGAAACCCATATCTGGTGGGGGAGGGGGGGTCACTTCCCCACTCTGTCAACACTATACAGTATATGAGATCGTAAAATCCCATATTTACCTTTGCTCTTGGATGACATTGCATCCAGATGTGACGGACGACTCATATGGAGCTTTCCCAGGTAGAATTAATTACAAGACAGGAGCACGTTTTATTCCAATAGCTCTCCGATTTCTTTATTTGTATGGGCGTAAAACAGAGAAGGGGTGCTTTATAAGCTGGCAAATGACTTCTATGAGGATAGATTACCGCAACATCAGCCTGCCTGCTATGGAATCATCATGAGTAGCTAACACGCTCCACAGACGCACTGCAAATGTCATTTCTTGTTTTCACCTGTATATTACGAACCCTAAACGTCTATACTGAAGTTTGACGTTGGATAACCTTGGCAGCAGTATTTTCACAAAACTGGACACTTTCCGTATTAAATCATTTACTGAATCGGAAAACAAAACAAATGGGAAAAAGTTTTGCCGTACATCCAATCTGAATGTATACCAAGAAAAATTAAGATAAAAAATTCCAACAGTCTAAAACTTTTAAATGATATTAAATCAATCATTCTTAGGCTACAAAATAAAAGCAACTGTTAGTTTCTAATTCAGTGGGACACGCCAGGATGCCTGTACAAAAACATTACTTCATTCATGATCATGATCTATCCCTGGGCCCTGGGGGTGCCGGAGCCTATCCCAGCTGATATTAGGTGAGAGGCAGGGTTTGTGGGGCCATATATAGAGAATTACAACAATTATTCAATCGATTTCAGAGGATTTTGCCAACTGAAACCAGATGGTCAACCAAAGGTCAGTCAGGGTAGCACAGCTCAGGGTGGGTTACAGGTCTGATCCTATGGCTCCCCGGTCAGCGCCCTGCGGCGAGACGATGGGCTTCAAACCGATGGGCTGGTATCTGTAGGGAAGCCTCTGACATCGTTTGTGGATGTAAATGAAGCACTATTTTAAAGTGCTTTTATTACCATCTGGCTAGAGGAGACTGTATAAGTGCAACACATTTACTACCTGCGGATTAATCACGGTCTTTGCACACAAGCAGCCATAACATAGTTATCCATTAAAGCGCTGTCAAGCCGAGTCTACTGGTGTTGCAAATATTTTGGGTGGAAGGCAATATAAATGGTAAAGGAGGGTGTGTTTTCAAAATAGAAATAATTTTTGCAGATGTTACTGTTGATGCGACGCTAACGCTCCACAAAACCACGGCCCTTTGCGACGGCCCCTGGCTTTTTCTGAGAAAGCAGATTCAGAAATGCATTCGCATTGCGTGGCTCTGAAAAGTAGCCCATTTCTGGAAATGAGAAGCAGCGGAGTCTCTTTCTCAGTCACTCCACGTAACTGTGAAAGATTCCTGTCTTCGAGTCAAATGAATTATGCTCCAAGCAGAGTAAATACTTACCACTCAAATTTTTTTGTGGCTTTATCAACTTGCTTTCTGACTGCGTGCCGAGACGCTTTTAGAAGAAGAAGAAATGCCTTTATTGCCACATACAGTTATACGTAGAGCACAACATCAGGGAAATTTGACTGCTGCATTGAACCATTATAATGAACCAGAACAAAAATGAGCAAAACCACTTTTTTCAAGAATGCCCTGAATTTCAGTCGGCTGTTGAAGAACTGTTTAACCCAAACAGAGAGACACATTTTACATCTTATCTCGCGGATATATCCTGAGCACATCTTTTTTTTTTTTCTTGTTTTAGTTGCTCTGTAGTGGTTAGCCCTGCCACCTTATAGTGAGAAATGTCCGCGGTTCGACGTGTGAATGGTTGTTTGTTTCAATATAATATGTGACAGGGTGAATGGTTGTATGTCTCCATATGAGACAACCTCTCATCCAATCTAGGAAAGTATCCAGTCCCGCAAGCAACCCTGACTGAAGGATAAGCAGTATAGATGATGAATTGTCGTGTTTCCAATGTTTCTTTGTATCTCATTATGTCACTCCTAGGAGAATTCAGAAGAAATCTCAAACGCAAGCGCAAAAAATGTCGCATTATCATCGTCACATTTTGAAGCTTATTTTCAACCTCTACTTTGAAAGTAAAGTGAAGACAGATGATCTTTGAGCCCAAAGATCTGCAGGGCCTGCTGCCACCTGCTATCACAATAGCATGAATGGGATCTTTCTTGGAGTCAAAACAGTGTCATTCAGTCCAAGCTAATACTGATACAAAAGGTTTTCCAGACACTGAGGAGGTCTTTCCCCACAGATCTGCATAAATGCATCCATTGCGCTTTGTGAAACCTCACGTCACACTTATAAAGAGTACAGCAGCTCTTTTGAGAAGTGCTGGATGAAAACACCAATATCAGTCAGGTGAGGCTCGGATGTGGCCAACTTAGCAGACGGAAGTTAATTGAATAGCAGGAGGGCAACATTGGCCAAAATTAAGATAAAGGATTTTCCGGCCGTCTCCTCTGAAGTGCAATAAACAACTCAATAATTGAATTCATGAACATGAAAGCACATGAAAAGCTGAAGTGTTAAAAACAATGAGGGTTTACTTGCTTGGATAATTCATGGCTGACTTAACATTCGTACATTTCTGATATTGTGATGACATAAACAAGATATACCCTTGTATTTCCCCAGTAAGTTATTATTTGAACATTTTGACAGAGCCATCACACCTACCTCCACCATGCCAAGGATTTATGCTGATGTGGGCAAATAAACACGCTTTGTATTAGCATACAGAGCGTGGTATTGATCCTCTCCCAACCATAAAAACCAGATAACACTTTAATTTATGACACATTCTAGTACACTTAAAAAAAAGGGTTGCGCCTTTGTTTGGCAAATTTTGAACCAGAATCCCTGAAACTAGCTTGAGATGAATTAGTTTGGTAAGAGATTTCTCAAAGGAATACAGGGCCTAAGTTCATAAGGAACCAGTATCAATTACAAGCAGATCAACATGAGACATGACAATATAAAAAACTGTTCTTATATCAAGTTGTCACAAACGTAAACAAAACTTGCAATTGGCAGGGGAAGCAAGATTAGATTTTTACTAGCATATCCTGTCTTCTGCACTGATCCTGAATGCATTCCCAACACTGGCAGAGGGAATATAGACTTAAAATGAATTCATTATATGGTACATATCACATCGTTGTGTGTTGCAGCTACTTTATTTTAGTCGCGAACGTTGGCATTTTAAAACCTGCGAGCGAAATTACTTAGCACTTCCTGAAACAATCTGGGCCAAACCATCGCTACCTTTTTTTTGGGGGGGGGGTCCAAATAACAGATGGGGATATTTGATATCATACACCACTTAATCCGATAAAAATATTATTAATGTTTCTTTTCTTACCTTCATGAAATAGTTTGTCCAACGGAGAGGTGCCCGTGGGTCACAGCGGGGTAAACCAGAGGGGGGCCGCGCCGATGTTCGCCTTCCCGGAAGTCACCGGTGGTGATACCCGGCTAATGGTACTATGAATCCCAGTTTCCCCTTCTCAATGAGATAGTGGCTGAGAGACACCTTGCATCTAAACTACCGTTCCGTCGTCCAGCCATTGGTACTGATGCACACTTGAATATTAATAGGCCGCAAAATAAGGTGTTTCTCTTTCCGGGTCACGCAAAACATGACAGCCTGTCCATGATTCCTGCAGGAAGCATTTTGCAGGTACTGGATCCCCAGTATCTGTGCCTCCTATTGGTTCTGGTCCTATTGCCTTAAATAGCAACGTCAATATAAATTCCTCCAGAGTTCATTGCCTAACATAGTCATAGAAAAGACAAACTACTATTAAGCCGATAGGAGCAAGACATTCGGTCTGAGAGGCATGCTGAATAACAATGTCAGATTTGAGAACATGGCCTGTCCATCACTTCTGTCCCACTCTCCTTGGTGGGGTTGGAGAAAAAAACAACTGAAGATACCAAGCTGATCACTGCTACCTAACAGCTAAATTACTTCCATATGTTTGAGAAAAAACCTGAACGGAAATGAGAGCTTTTTCCTCTCCAACTGATGAGAAGCGGGGAGTGATATATTGTAAAAACAAAAGTCCATAATAACATTGCCGATCCACAAGAGCTACTTAAATCATGATGAGGATCAGATGGTTGTTTTTATATTCAGCTCTGTATTTTTCTTCTCAACGTGTCTCTGCAGTAGTAAAACACTCCCTCTGGCCCTTTATCCCCTCTAATATAATCAATGTGTGTGTGTGTGTGTATGTGTGTGAGCTGTTTGCCTGGAGAGTGTTTGCCTCTATTCATTTCTCTTGTCATTTAACGCAATAATTTCAAGGGGAGGCCAATAAATGCACAAACTTTACTTTCCAATCTTAAATCAGTTAATGAGAATAAAGACCAGTCTCAGGGTTTTTATGTGTTAAACTGAACAAACATCACAAACTGATCAGTTCTCTACGTACCGGAGCATTTTTGCAAACTCAAGATGGCTGCTGCCGGCACAGCGGATTGCATAATCGTGACAGCGCTCATGTGCTGAACCTCCGGTGAGATCTTTGCTCTGCATTTTGTGGCATTCCATTCCTCTGACTTCCTGCTTTTAGGAACCTTTTGTTATCCTAATTGGTTGCTAGTCTTGTAAATAGTTTTGAGGGGAGTGTTGTTAAATCTCCCCAGGATTCTATTTTAATTCAAGATTATGGGAACCGAGCTGCTCATACATGTCAATGAAATACCTATAAGGCAGCATAACTTGGTGAATTACCTATGTTTTTGCTTATATAACAATAAAGTAACTGAATGTTTTAGACTGGAAAATAGCCTTTGCAGTCTAACCCTACAGTGTTAGTAATGTCTTTCTTAATTTCAGGTTTTATGTCAGAAGACTAGAACACCAAAATTTGCACAATTTGAATAAGTAAGTGAATAGTTCTATTCTATTCTATTCTATTGTAAGTCGCTTTGGATAAAAGTGTCTGCCAAATGCAATGTAATGTAATGTAATGTAATGTAATTAATAGTTGTTTGTCTATATATGTGGCCCTGCCATTTGAATGAGTGACTGAATTTTTTGAAGTTGAATGAGTGAGTGAATGGTTGTTTGTTTATATATGCGGCCCTGCGATTGACTGGCGACCAGTCCTGGGTGTACCTTACCTCTCGCTTGATGACAGCTGGGATACGCTCCAGCATCCCCTGCGACCCTGGGTGCAGGATAAGCAGAAAAAGATGGATGGATATTATTATTATTAGTGCAATGAGATAACATTAATTGTATAATGTCATCTCGCCACTTACCATGCAGTCATACTAATGGTTATCTGGATAATAAGCCTCCAGTCTTACTTTTTTTTTTTTATCGGAATGTATATAAGTTTGTATAAGAATGTATATAAGTTTGTTCCGAAATTCCAAAAGTTTTTTTTTTTTTTTTTCTGCTCATCACAAATTATATGGGGCAAATTCTTTTCTTTTCTTGACATTCACCTAGATGGTGCTTTTGTCACCTGCAAGTGCACTGGATTACATTCACCCTTTCACACACACACACACACACACACACACAAACACACACAGTGGAGCTGTATTGAACGCACTACTTAGACCATTGTGAGCAACCGAAGGATTCAGTGTCCTGCCCAAGGACCCGTCGGCATGCAGACAGGAAGGGGAGCGACAATGCCCTGGAAATTCATTCCACATGCCGAAACTTAAAAATAAATGTCACACCGCAGAGTCTTCACCTGAACAAATGAATCGCATCTTGTCTTCCCAGGCGCTCCGACTGCCTCTGACTGACCTTTACTGTAGAGCTCACGCCGAGTGTCTTGATTGCGATGACGATATTCCATTCCTCCACCCCAAGACTTGCTTCTCCTCTTGCGGCAGTGAGATGATAAGATTAACTTTCATCTAAAAAAACAGTCAGAGACTCATCTTTTTCAGCACTTCCTAATTTGTAATTTTACAGAATCACCGGGATGTGTGAGGCATGCTTTCATTAAGGCAATGGGTGTATGTCTCTACATGACATGTGAATGAAAGGGTGAGAAGTGGTGTCTCTATATGATGGATCTCTATATTTTTTGATAATTATAATTTATTAATCCCTCATGGGGAAAGTCTTTCTCTGTATTTAACCCATCATGGATGAACCATAAGCATGCTGTCCATCAGCGCCAGGGGAGCAGTCGGAGCTTCAGTGTCTTGCTCAAAAACACTTCGAAACGTGAGGAGGAGCTGGGAATCGAGGCAGAAATATTCAGTTCCAAGGATGATTGATCTACATCCTGCGCCATGCCGTCCCTGCAGGTTGTATATCCATCCATCCACATTCTGCTGCTTATCCTGCTCTCAGGATTACAAGAAATACTGGAGCCTATCCCAGATGTCATCAGGCGAGAGGAAGGAAACCCTCTGGAGTGGTCGCCAGCCAATCGCAGAGGTTGTATATCTTTATATGAAATGTGAATGAGAGGGTGAATGGCTGTATGTCTCTATATGATAGGTAAATGAAAGAGTGACTGATTCTATGTACAAAATAACGTGAATAAGAAGGTGAATAGTGGTGTCTCCATGTGATGTCTGAGTGAGAGGGTGTGTTCTTGTATATCTCTATATGACCGGTGAATAAGAGGGTGAATTATTGTATGTCTCAATATAATGGATGAATAATAGAGTAAATGGTTAGATGTATCCATATGACATGCACGTGAGAGTGAATAGCTGTGTCTCTATATGATGTCTGAATGAACGAGTGAGTGGTTGTATAATTCTATGACATGTGAGATAGTAATCAGTAATATGTCTCTATATTTGGCCAAGAGATCACTTGGTGAACCTTGGCTTTAACCCAATGACAGCTTGGATAGACTAAAGCCTCCCCATGCCCTAACTGCAGGATAAACATCCTAGAAAATGAATTAATCAATGATTCAATAGTAGGAAACGCTACCTGTGACTTGCAGCGCCGTCTCTCACTAACAACACACATTGTTATGAATGATTCCCGCTGCAAAAAAGCTCAAAAAAATACAGATTCAAGGTGGATAAAGAGAAGGAAATTTACAACGATCAGCTAAGTGCCCAGTGCAGCCGGGACCGTCTCACAAGCCATCTGGCAGTTGTGACTTTTTTTTAACAGATTCTCCGACAAAGGAAAATAAAAGGATGAGGATGTTCTTTCTGCATTACTCACCACCCAGAGATTGCAAGGCAATCCAGGCAGACTGATAGTGCCGTCCGGCCGCGCCAATGCACGAAAGCCGAGTTCACGGCTCGCCGTATTCCAGAAAAATCAGTGCGTGTAATCTGCGGCTGTCCATTTCCCCTGTCTTCAGACTGCAAAACCATCCACATCAAACTGCTTTCTGAGAATCACACAGCCGTTTTGACCTCTGTATAACATTAGATTAATACTGGTCATGAAGCATCACAAAGCCGCGTCTCTGTTAATACATTTCATGCCTATTTTCTTGTCTTGCACTTGTCTAATGAATACAATTTAAAAAAAAGCAAACCTGTCACTTTTGGTTTCATCACCTGCCAGGGTTTGTGTCGGTAAAACTCGCAAATTGTATTAAGATATGTCAAGATTTAAATTGCTTTGTAAACAAAATTGAGCGACGCCACGGAGCACGATCGTACCTGGAGGAGAACCTGAGGCCGGGAAAGCGAGGCGAACGAGAAGATGTATTAAGGAAAAAATAAAAACAGCACGTCGCATTCACGGTGAGACTCATTACACGTGACCTGGAACAATAAAGATGGCCGCGTGACACCAGGCGGGATCAGTAGCGGCCCAAGGCGACGTGTGAACCTCCGGGATGCCAGCCGTGTGTCAACATATCTGCTCACTTTTTGTTTGTTTCCTCCACGCAAGCTAAATCCCATGTAGTCCTCTATAGATAGAACCAGATGAACTATTAGAGTCTGAAAATGCATTGGAATTCAATCTGATGGATGAATTTCCTGTTTGTTGCTCAAACCGTTTCTATATTTCCTGCCAGAGACCTTTTTTTTTCCACTACTCCCACCCTTACACTTGGATAGTACGGATTTTTCTCCAAGTTTAAGCGTGTCCTTAAATGAAATGCTAGCGGTTGAAGTGCGGAGCAAGATGATGCTTGTCAATCTGAAATTAACGTCAAGGTCTGTGTGGAGTCTTCATGATCTCGCCGTATTTTTGTGGATTTCCTCAAAGTTCCTCCCTTCCTTCATTGCAGACCTTGAATTGACATGTGAATGACAGGGTGAATGGTTGGATAGCTCAGTGACACAAATGAGAGTGAATCGATATAAGGTGGCTTGCAAAAGTGTTAATTCACCTTGAACTTAGTTAGGACCACACACAGATATATTTTATTGGAATTTTACATGAAAGACCAACACAAAGCTTGTGTCAGGAGTAGTGTGAAGTACAAAAAAAAACAAAAAAAAAAAACATTATCTTAATCATTTATTACAAATAGCCGGAGCTGCAATGGAATGGTGTCAAACAAAACATATTTGTGTGTTAAAATGGCCCAGTCAAATTCCAGATCAAAATCCAATCGTGATCCTGCGACAAGATCTGAAAACCCATTCACTAACACAGTCAGTCTAAATTGACTCAGGTTGGGCTGTTTTTTGCTAAAATGAACCTGGTAGAGACACATCCTACACAGCAAAATGACAGGTAACAAAAGACATTAAACAATAAATATAAACCGAGACATTAAAAAGGACATTGACAACGGCAGCAGAAGGTTAAAAATAAGGAACAAACCGCTATGCGAGGACAGAAGTAAAGTGACGTGAGTGACAGTTGCAGTGAGCGGCCAGTAGCACAGATGTAACTCCAGCCCTTCATGTGTCATGTGCTGTCCAGACTGCTGTTGTACAGTCTGATAGCCCTGGGCAGAAAGGAGCATCTGAAGTGTTCAGTTCTGGGATGATCCATTTGCTGAATGAGCTGCCCATCAGCCACTGCTTGTAGCACAGGGGGATGAGAAGGATTATTCAGGATCAATTTTCCTTCACCCTCCCCTCAGCCGGGGTTTCTAGATTGCCCAAGTTTAGTCCGACCACCGAGCAGGCTTTCCTCACTGGCGTGTTAATCCTGTCGGCCTCGCCAGTCTTGGTAGCGCCCTACCAGCACACTTTACAAGCCTGCTGGCTACAATTGACTTGTGGAAGCTCTTGAGAAGACTGCTAAAGACACCGAATGACCTCAGTCTCCTTCGGAAGAACATCCTGCGCCGACCTTTCTTGTAGCGAGCATCTATGTTATGATTCCGGTCCAGCTTATGTGGACACCGAGGTACTTGTATGAGTCCAATATCTCCACCGTCCTGAATGGTGATTGGTGCAGGTCTCCTCTGGTTCTTCCTGAAGTCCACCACCACCTCCTTGGTCTTGGTGATTTTGAGTTGAAAGTGGTTCTGGTTGCTCCATTCATCAAAACTCGCAAGTAGTCCTCTGTATTAATGTCCACACCGCACAGTTTTTTATTTGTGGAGAAAAGAAATAAAATCACATATATTTTTTTGTACTTAACAAATGTGTGTACTTTTTAAAATTCTGATTCAATATATTCACGTTTGTGGTCGTAAGGCTACAAAATGTGGAAAAGTACTTTTGCAAGCCACTGTTTGTCATTTTATTACATGTACGTAAGAGAGTGAACGGTTGTACGTCTCTATACAACCTGTTGATGAGATGGTGAATGGTATTTATTCCTATCAAATATGAGATGAGATGAGAACAACATTTTTAATCCCGCAGGAAATTGTTGTGCCAGAATTTCAAGTAAAAAATACAACAGTAATAGATAATAGTAGAAAGGAGGAAGAATAAGAAATATAATGAAATATGTATTGTCTTAACTGTTAGCAGTAACTACAAAGATTGAAGATTCCCTGCGGCTGAGGGAAGAGGAATTAAAAAGTCTGATAGCCTCAGGTAGGAAAGACCTCCTGTGGCAAATATCTCCACATTTGTGGTCGTAAGGCTACAAAATATAGAAAAGTACTTTTGCGAGCCACTGTTCGTCTCTTTATAACGCGTATGTAAGGGAGTGAATGTTTGTGCGTCTCCATACCTGATCCTGTGATTGATGGGTGACCGATCCGGGTGAACCCCCGCCTCTCGGCCAATCAGAGCTCGGCTGCAGCATCCCCGTGACCCCGGGTGCGGGATAAGCTTTATAGAGAATGACTGAATACATTTTAACTCATCCAACCCACCTGAGGTTTGGGATGATACCTGATGATGTTTAATCCAGGCATTCAAGGTATATCCAATGTTTCTCCGGTGTGCTCTGGACACACGGGGTACAGCGGGTGCCTCTTCAGCCGAGTGCACGAGACAGATGGGAAGTGACACAGGCGTCTGGGGGGCACAGAGCAAGACTGCCGAGTCACCCAGCGTGGATGTGTGTGTGTGTGTGTGTGTGTGTGTGTGTGTGAGAGTGTAGTACCTTTCCTCTCTACTTACCTCACACAAACAATCATGTTAAGACATTATCTAACATCAATCTGTTGTCAAACCGCCTCAGTTCTCGCAGATGTATGCGCGGCGGTATCGCAGGATCTCTTCCCTGAGGCAGCGGCGGCAACAGAAGTGTTGCCACGAGGCTCGTCAAGCGAGTCCAGGCCTTTGATGCAGACGAACCCCGGCGGCGGGTGGACGGCATGTTGGACGCGAGGTGTCGGGCTGCGGAGATTCTTTGGCAGAGCTGGATGGCGGTTTGTTCGATAAATAAATAAACTGGCTGTAAAAGGGAGGTTGGAGGGACGCTGACAGCCAGAACACGGTCCGAGCCTTTTAGATGCACATGAATGCTGATGGATGAAAAACACCAACACAAAATTGGATTCAAAAGATAGAAGAATACCCACGGCGCTCTCTTGTTGATCGCTTGCACGTCTAATGTTCCCCCCCGCGTGTGAGGACCCCGCGGTCCGGCAGCGTTTGCGCTCACTTGGACTCGAACAAGCCGCACATCAGGGTCGGCGCATGAATCTCATCAGTCTCGGCTGTTAATTTAAAATGTCGTGGATTCTGTTAACAGAAAAATAATGAATTTTTAGATGCATGGGATTATAGAACAGACTCGTCCCATTAATTGCTTCACGGCACACGGTTTATCTATATGTACTTATCAACTTCTTCTCCTTTTAGCTTTTCCCTTCAAGGGTCACCACAATGAATTGACCTTCTCCTTCTAACCCTATTCTCTGTATCCTCCTCTCTCAAACAAACCACCTCCATATTCTCTCTCGCCATATCCATAAAGCTTATCTTTGGTCTTCCTCGAGACATCCTGTCTGGCAGTTCCAATTCCAGCATCCATCTACTGATATGTTCACTGTCCCTCCTCTGTACATGTCTGAACCACCTCAGTCTGGCTTCTCTGACCTTCTCTCCAAAACATCTAACATGAGCTGTTCCTGTGATAGACTCACTCCTGATCCTATCAATCCTCGTCACCCCCAAAGAGAACCTCAACATCTTCATCTTGGCCACCTCCAGCTCTGCCTCCTGTCTTTTCGTCATTGTAAATGTTTTTTTGTAGGCCATATCGCTGGTCTCACCACTGTCGTGTACACCTTTGCTTTCATCCTGGCTGATAGTCTTGTATCACACAAAGTACCCCTGACACTTTTCTCCACCCATTCCAAGCTGCTCCAAACAATCTCTTCACCTCTTTTCCACATTCTCCGCTGCTCAGGACTGTTGACCCCAATTACATGTAATCCTCCAACTTCTTGATCTCCACTCCCTGAATCGTCACTGTTCCACCTGGGTTCTTCTCACTCACACACATATATTCTGTCTTGGTGCAACTAACCTTAGACCCTCTCCTTTCCAGAGCATACCTCTATCTCTCAAGATTTTGCACAACCTGTTCCCTGCTCTCACTTCAGATCATAGTGTCACCTGCAAACACCATAGTCTATGGAGATTCCTGTCTAACCTCATCGGTCAGCCTGTCCATCACCACTGCAAACAAGAAGGGGCTGAGAGCTGATCCCTGATGAAGTCCCCCCTCCACCTTGATAAAGTCCCACCTCTACCTTGAACTTTTCTGTTACCCCTACAGGACACCGCACCACTGTTTCACAGCTAGCATACATGTCTTGCACCAGTCTAACACACTTTTCTGCTACTCCAGACTTCCTCATATGGTATCAGAGTTCCTCTTTTGGCACCCAGTCATATGCTTTTTCTAGGTCTACAAAAATGATCTATGATCTACTTTCCTTCCAGATGACACACCAAGTACTCACCCACCTGATCACATTGGCTGTAGTTTTCCAATCATCTGGAAGTTCTCCCTGACAACCCAGAGCCTTTCTCAACTGCTCCCTGAAAAACCATACAACACTCCTCCCTTTTCAGCTTCTACCACTGTGTCCTCTGCTCTGCCTTTGTCATCTTGATATTCTTTGTCACCAGAATCATCCCACAAACCACCATCATGTGCTGTCTGGCTGCACTCTTACCTACTCACTGTTAGAGTAGTCTCTCTATATTTATAACTATGTTATTTCAATTACTCACAAGATAACAACCAGACATGTTTTCCATCTTTGAGAACAGCCATCCTTGAACAGGAATGTATCCTCCCTGAGCATAATTTTTGTTTCTGACCACAGTCGTCCTTGAACTGGAACCTATCATCCTTGGACAACATATTACAAAGCACAAGGGAACTGTATGAAAAAACTATGCACAGGTGCAGCATGAGCTGACCTCACTCCTGTATGACTATGCATGAAGTGTATTATCCAATGAAAGTTGTTATGCAAATAAACACAATCACACATTAAAAGGCCAAGCAGGGGGGAACTCAGTGGGATTCTCTGGATCTTGCCTCCAAAGAGCGCACTGAGTCTCCCTCTCTGCAGAGCTCAGAAGAATAGTCGCTTGTATGTGTTATTTCTTATGATAACCTCAGTCTCCTCTTTGCAGGCTTCAACTTAGAATTAGAATTACTATCCAACACTCACCAACAACCACTTTGCAGTCACTGACCTCTTTCAGGTTACCTCGTCTGTACATGATGTAGTCTACCAGTGTGGTCCTCCCATAGTGCTTGCAAGTTAACCGTATGTTCCTGTCTTTTCTGGAAAATAGTGTTTACTGCAGCCATTTCCACCCCTTTTTGCAAAGTCTACCCACCATCTGTCCCTCTGTGTTCCAATCCTGGATACCAAATCTGTCCATCACTTCTTCATCCCCTCTGTTGCCTGCACCAACATGTCCGTTGAAGTCTTCACTAATTACCACTCTCTTGTCTGGGGATATTCTACATCACTTCATCTGACTCATTCCAGAACTTCTTCTTCACCTCAAATTCACATCCCACCTGCGGGGCACAGCCGCTAACAACATTGAGCATCACACCTTCAATTTCCAGTTTCAGACTCATGTTTATCAGACATTCTTTATCAGATCAACAAAGGTGTCCTGGACACACAGTATATCCACTGTCCTTCTCTGCATCATGTAGACCAACTCTCTACCTTTTCCTGTCATCGTCCCAATATTCAAAGTCCCTACTCTCAGTCCCAGACTCTTGCCTTTCCTCTTCTGTCTGTGCTTCCGAACACGCCTTCCTCCTCTCCTTCTTTGACCCACAGTTGCCCAACTTCCTCTCGTACCCTGTAGGTCATCGATACCGATGGCGGTTGTTATTGACCTGGGCCTCAATCGATCCAATATGAGATTATTCACATGTTTGATTTTGGCAAACATTTTATGCCAGATGCGCTTCCTGAATCAACCCTCTACATTTATCCGGGCTTGGGACAGGCTCAGGGAGACAAAGCAACCCCCCCGCGAGGCTGCATTTATATATACTCATCAACTGCAGTAACTTATTCATTTATTCATTATCAATACCACTTATCCTGCACTCATGGGCTCGGAGCCTATCCGCGCTGTCATTGCCAAGAGGCGGATCGATCCCTGGGCCACATATAGAGCGATGTAACCATTCATGTCCAGACAATTTGGGGTCTTCAATGGACCTCCCGTATGTTTTTGGACTATTGGAGGAATCTGGAGAACTGAGGCAGACTCCCCACAGAAATGAACCACGGAGCTGTGCCATACTGATGAATTAATGCAGTAATGTTTGGTAAACACAACCCATTAAAATCTTATTTATCAGGAAAGAATTTGAGTTATTTCAGACTTCAGGGAGAGCCTGTGGAACATCTATAGAAAATAACTAGGGGGATGTATGAACACGAATGTGGAGTAAAAGTACACAGAGAAAATAATATATTAACCGTCTCCACACGGAGAGCAGAGCATATTCACCTGCAGTCGTCTTCTTTTCCTTTCAGCTTTTCCCTTCCGGGGTCACCACAGTAAATTGACCTTCTCCTTGTGACCCTATTCTCTGTATCCTCTTCTCTCATTCCAACTACCTTCATATTCTCTCTCACCACATCCATAAAGCTTATCTTTGGTCTTCCTCGAGAGCTCTGCCTGGCAGTTCCAATTACAGCATCCTTCTACCAATAGATTCATTATCCCTCCTCTGTACATGACCGAACCATCTCAGTCTGGCTTCTCTGACCTTCTCTCCAAAACATCTAACATGTTCTGTTCCTCTGATAGACTCATTCCTGATCCTATCCATCCTGGTCGTTCCCAAAGACAACCTCGACATCTTCCTCTCGGCGACCTCCAGCTCTGCATCCTGTCTTTGCAACTGACTCAAAAACATAAAGCATTGCTGGTCACACAACTGCCTTGTACACTTCTTCTTTCATTCTGATGGATACTCCTTTTATCACATATCACCCCTGACACCTTTCTCCATTCATTCCAACCTGCTTGAACCCGTTTTTTGACCTCTTTCCCACACTCCATTTCTCTGGGCGTCCAAACTAGTACTTTAAATTCTCCACCTTCTTTATCGCCACTCCCTGTAACCTCACCGTTCCTCCCGGGTTCCCCTCGTTCACACACAACTTCTGTCTTGCTATGACTAACATTAATTTCTCTCCATTCCTCTCTATCTCTCTTGATTTTCCACCAGCTGTTCTCTGTTCTCAATACAGATCACAATGTCATGTGCAAACATCATGGTCCATGGAGATTCCTGTCTAACCTCATCTGTCAGCCTCTCTGTCACAGCATCACTGTGAACAAGATGGGGCTCAGAGTTGATCCCTGATGTAGTACTACCTTCACATTGAACTTCTCTGTCATACCTTAAGCTCACCTCACCACTGTCTCACATCTTGCATACATGTCCTGCACAAGTCTAACATACTTCTCTGCCCATCCAGACTTCCTCATACAATACTATAGGTCCTCTTTCAGCACCCTGTTTTATGCTTTTTATACAAAGGCACAATGTAGCTCCCTGTGACCTTCTCTGTGCTTCTCTATTAGCGTTCTCAAAGCAAATACTGTATCTGTACTATTCTTTCCAGGCATGAAGCGACACAGATGCTCACGAATGCTGACTTCTACTCTCAGTCTAGTTTCCACTAGTCTTTCCCCGAACTTCATTGTATGGCTCATCAACTTATTCCTCAATCATTGCTGCAACTCTGCACTTCCCCCTCATTCTTAAAAATGGGTACCATAACACTTCTCCATTCCTCAGGCATCTTCTCACTCTCTAAGATCCTGTTGAATAATCTAGCTAGAAACTCTACCGCTGCCTCTCCTAGACACTTCCATGCCCCCACAGGTAGATCATCAGGACCAACTGCCTTTCTATTCCTCATTCTCTTCAATCCCCTTGCCATTTCACCTTTACTAATCTCTGCTACTTTTTGATCCACAATAGTCACCTCTTCTACCCTTCTCTGGATTTAATTTTTCTAAATCATCGGATCTTCAAAGTACTCTTTCCATCTTCCCATCACTCCTTTAGCATCTGTCATTACATTTCCATCACTGTCCTTAATCACCCAAAACTGCTGTACTTCCTCTCTCTCTGTTTTGCAAACCGGTATCATTCATTTTCTAGCTTCTTACTGTCCAGGCTAACATACAAGTCACCATTCACCCTTTCTTTGGCCTCTACCTTTACCTTGTGCTGCATCTCCCTGTACTCTTCAGTCCCCTCAGGGTCCCACTTCTTCAACACTTCAACAACACTCCTCCCTTTTCAACTTCCACCACTTTGTCCTCTGGTCTGCCTTTGTCCTCTTCTTTGTCACCAGTCGTCCTACAAATCACCATGCTGTCTGGCTACACTCTCACCTATAAGTACTTTGCTGTCACTGATCTCTTTCAGGTTACCTTGTCAGTACAAGATGTAGTCTACCTGCGTGCTCCTGCCTCCGCTATTATAAGTTACCCTATGTTCTTGTCTTTTATGGCAAAAAGTGTTCACTACAGCCATTTCCACCCTTTTTGCAAAGTCTACCACCTTCTGTCCCTCTGTGTTCCTATCCTGTATACCAAATCTGCATAACGTATCATTCAGAAAGTCCTTACTCTCAGTCCCAGACCTTTGCCTTTCCTCTTCTCTCTCTGCTTCCGAGCACACCTTATTCCTCTCCGTCTTCGACCCACAGTTGCCCAATTTCCACCGGTTCCCTGTAGGTTGTTGGCACCAATGGCAGTCGATAATCCGTGCCTCAACTGATCTGGTATGAGATTCATTATATTTGGTTTTGGCTCAAGTTTTATACTGGATGCCCTTCCTAATGAAACCATCTGCATTTATTCAGGCTTGGGACCAGTTCAGAGAGCCACTGGCTTGTGCCTTCACAAGCTGTATTAGCATATTATTCAGTAAACAGTACATTTTGTGTCCACATTGCTTTTGTTGACCGTCCAAGCATCCAACTGTAGGTAGAGAATGAAGGTATAGGGTTGTTTTTAGTCATTATACTTACATGAGCTGTCCTGTCTGATTCTGAGACCTGCTGGGATACGCAAGTAGGGAGGCAGCTCACGCAGTTAGCACCAAAAAAATATAGTATGAATAAGAGAAAAGGTTTAATTAATTAAAGATAATAAAAAAAATAACAATTTTGATTCATATGTTTTCCTGAAAACATGTAGAAGCTATATTGCATGGCTAAGTTTCACACCTCTTTATTTATATTTCAATAATACCTACACGAACATGTTGTCTCCCATGAGGATCTGCACAATCCTGCTGACTTCTCAGACACTCGAGCGATCCTGTGCTGCCATCTTGTGAGCTTTACGAGGGGCACATTTCCTTCCCTCCTTGCCTGGGTCTGTGACGTAAATGCCTCCGTTCAGTTTGAGTCCAAATAAGTCAAGACAGATCTTAAAAACCCATCCAACAAGAGTACAGTCATTTCAAAACTTCCTCGGGTCGGTTGTCCCCTCTTCAGATAGTTGAGCTCTGTGATAAATAAAAAAAAATGTTTGTGTCGAGGAACTACGACCCTTAAATTCGCTGTGACCTCTGACCTCTCAGCTTTTCTGCATCAAGAAAACACAGCACTGCCTCTGGTGGCTTTCTGAATCGAATGCAGGTGTGTTCTGCGTCAGCGATCCCCCGTCGTGATCAGGTGGCCACGATGGAAAAACAACTTCTGAGCTGGTGGTGTGTTGGTGGTGCAGCGTCAGAGCTGCAGGGAGGCTTTCGCCATGAGCTAAAGCTAAACAGAAGCAAAGTTTCATTCATGAAAAGGCTGCCATGTGTGTGTGGAAACACACCTCTTCATTCATGTCCTTCGCTGTAGCCGGATAAACAGTGTCCTTGAACGCCTCATGAGCGTAATTATGAGATGTAAAGTCGACGGAAAAGCCTATAACTGGATATAAACCAAGTTATTCAGTTGAGCCGTACCTTTGCATCGGCCCTGTGGTGGTGGGTTTCCTGTTGGTTGACAGTCTTTGCCGCCCTCTGTTGCCTCCCGCGGGCCTGGAGCTTCTTTATCCCAAATGACTGCTGCTGCAATTTGCCTCTAGGGACAAATATTTACATACAACAATTCACACCCTAGCTCACTCGTCATTGTTATATAACTGCTCACACTCTCATTTCCGCATCATATAGAGACGCACAGCTATTCACTCTCTCACTCACTCATATAGACATACAGCTATTCACCCTCTCATTCGCACGTCAAGGAGACATACAGCCATTCAGCCTGTCAGCACATTGTAATAGTAACGCATTTTATTTAAGGCGCCTTACTCGACACTCGAGGGCACCTTGCAGACATATACAAAAAATGCAGATTTAAAAGAAACAACGAAAGTAAGGCCATAAAAGTGTTAAAATATATATATACATACATACATACATATATACAGCGATATGTGTGTGTGTATAGGACACACACACACATATATATATATATATATATATATATATATACACAACACAGATAAAATAAATAATAGATAAATTGACAAAGAGACATATAACAATTCACCCTCTCATTCACATGTCTGGACAATTTAGGGTCCTCTAAGCTAATACATTATGAATCTGCAAGGGCTTGGTTTTTGTCTTCCTTAAGTTGGTCTCCTGGAGAATCAGATTTAAAAATTTCAACTAAAAAAAATGCTGTCTCGCTTCCGCTGACCTTCAAGCATCTGACACTGAAGCCGATCCATCGAGTCACCGGTTTCTTGCAGGAGCCGGGACTGACGTGCAACTACATTTCGACATTTCTATCTTTTTAATTTACTGTCTTGCTCAACGGTATAGATGCTTCCCTGCTTGCGTTCCCGGCCCGTTAACTCGGAGGAAAACCAAACGTTGCTTGTGGTCAAGGTTGGAGAACGGGGCGCTATACTGCCCTCCGCTGGTCGACGGCACGATCGGCATCTGGAATAAAAAAGGGGAATAAAAAGGCACACACCAATAATGTTTAACATAATTTATATTTATTTTTCTTTTGAACAAAATGTTAATAAATGTATTTGTTTTTTACGTCCAAAAAAGGTCATGACTCGTGGGACGCATTTTATAAATAATTTCATCCAAGTCTTTTGTAGAAAAAAACTAAAGTAAATTAGCAAACTAAAGCATCTCTAGTATGACAATATGACAACGTTATCGATTTTTTTCTCTATATTCGAACCCTTTTCTCACTTCAAGTGTCTTTTTTTCCGCGTATAATTTTTTTTTTTACTCAAGACCTCCTCATCCTCGTCTTTTTTAACACCCAGCTTAGTCCTACTTGTCAACTCACACCACTGCTTTAGACGACAGAAAGGAAAAGAAAAAAAAAAAAAAAAAAAAAAGAAAGAAATGCGGCAAAAATTCTCGAAAAAACAGACGAAAAACCGAGGAGGCGAACAGAAGACGCGGTGAGATTCCAACGGTGGTGGAGGTGAAGGAGGCGGATGGAGGGGTGGGATGGAGTTTAGTGGGGGGAGGAGGAAGAGGAGGGGGGGCAGCCAGTTTGGAAGTATTTACAAAAGAAAGGTTGGGGTGGGTTCTGCATAGATCCACAGAACATGAACGGCAAGGGATGACTGCAAGTGCGAGTGTTTGTGTGTGTGTGTGTGTGTGTGTGTGTGTGTGGGGGGGGGGGGGGGGGGGGGTTGTAAAATTTGTTAACTGCATCTTGAGGAAAAAGTGCGTGGGGAGGAAATCAATGACCGTTTTTGAGTCAATGAGGTGGGGAAAAAGGGGAGGGGGGGGGGCAATCGCTGATGTAAAAACTCCAGACTGTCCTCGACAGATCACATTCAATGTTGAATCACCGATTTCCAAAAAAAGAGAGGGCGTGGGGAAGATAAATTTACTAATCCTAATTCCCGTATCCACGTGTAAGTGTGCACTTCACGAGCAGTAGGCGAGGGGGAGGGGATAGAAAACGGAGAAAAATCGGATGGATCAGCCCTTGAAATCTCCTCACACGACTTGCACGCTGACACTAACAGCCCTTGGCTCGTCTGCGAAAGGCAGTGACGGGTCATCAGAGAGAAGGATTGAAAAAGCCCGGGGATTTATTGATTGATCAGCTGATTGGTTGCGCTGTTCATTGGCGCCAACACTGGCAACATCTGAACACCGGCTGTGTTCGGATGTATTGCTCCTTCACCGGTGCGGCGCCGCTCCGGGTGTCCAGGATCTCATTTATCAAGCTTGAATGCGGGGGCCGGGTTTCGGAAGTGCGTTTGTGAAGTGTCGCTGCGACGCGCGGCGTCCCCCCCCCACCCCTATGTGCGATGATGAATCTCTCGTCCGCCCAAGATCTCAATTTAAAAGTGGAGCGTGGCCTGGCGACGACACCGGGAGTTAGCGGGCCGCTAACTTTTCCATATGAAACCGATGATAAAGTGGAACATCCTGACGCTGGGCCTCGTAGTGACGATTTGTCTGAACGGTAAACAAATTGAACCATCCGCCGCCAACGCCTCGTAGATTTTTTATCTCGGTAAACTTGCTCAGCCACAAAAAGCATCCAGATAGCGCTCTCAGATGAGCCAAGTAATAAATAAATCAAACAACTACCTCTACTTATGTGACCCTTCAGTGCATTTTATCACAGCATTTATGTACTCGGCATGATAAATACACAACTATGTGCCATAAACTCCAGTTTAAAGCGATGTGCGTGGACGAGGAATGCATCCCCAACACACAACCACATGTTAGCTTTAAATTGGATTTTAGCTTGAGAGTATGTGCGTATGCTTTATAATTGATCGCATGTAATACAAGCGATCACTTAATTCACAAATAGATCTAATTCCATAATACCCGCCGACACGTGTCCTTCCCGTCACACCAAAGATGGCCTTTAAGCAGCGAGAAGCTAAAATGAATGTTTTTATATTGAACGTAATATCATGGCCGGTCACTGTTTTGGCATCCCGTGACCAAAACAAAGATTAGCTGATGTTGAAGTGAAATAAAATCGAACGCAATTAGCTATAAAATAATTAGATAAATAGGAAAAGTCCACAATCTGCGAACAAAGACGGCTATGACTGTCGTGATGTTAAAGCTCCGTTGGCGAATTAAAGATCGCAAACTGCAAACCCCTCCAAGAGGGTTTATTTAGTACAAAACTAAAATTGGTTTTAATGCAATTGTAATAATAATGCACTGTTTTGAACAAATAGACCTGTTGTGTGTGTCTCAAAACTTTAGCCTCATGTGATATTTTATTAAAAAAGAAAAAAAATAGATAAAACCAAGCACCTTTTTCACCATTTTGAGATCAATGGGACGAAAGGGGCTAACGACAGTCGCTAATATCTTCGATTTAGACGATTCTGTTTTACAGAGCGGAAGAGGATGTCATGGATTTCGCTGATGTATTCCATCGATTGCGGGCCATCGAATGTCAAACTCCAACGGCGAACGCCGAAACTCTTTCATTTTAGCAGCGGATCCCGACCTGCGGAGGTTGATAAATGAGAACCCTGGACTTCGGGGGCGTTTTTCCCAAATTCTCGCGACCACTGTGCCAGATTCCCGTCCCCGTAGCTCCGATTGCACCCACTGCCTTCACAGCTCCACCACTCCTGCTGAAACTTGCTTCGCGGCCTCCCAGAGGAGAACGCGAGCCGGTCTCAGAGCACTTAAGGTCCTAGAAATGTGCAGGCGTGTACCGCTGTAAGGGGATAGGAAATGAAAAGGGAGGAGGAGGAGAAGTGGGACAAAACACAGGCTGAACATTAGAAGAGAGAAGAATACATTTAGTTTTCAGACAGCCACATGGATGATGGATGCGTGGACTTCTGGCGGGTCCGCAAGCGATGTCACATAGAAGGTAGGGGGGGGAGGGGGTGGAGGGGGTCAAAGGTGGAACACGGAGGATGTCAAAACATTCTGGCGGCTGACAAAGAAGGCGTCAAAAATCTAAAGGTAATGATGAGCGAGAGCGCGCACTCCACCCATGTCCGTCGTTCCTCTGATCCGCCCGTCCGAGCACGTGCCGTAAAACACAATGGGGGCGGGTGGGGGTTAAAGGAGGGATGGGGAGGGACGATATGCTTGAAAACATTTGGATGGAATAGAAACAATGAGCAGGTTTCAAGTGGCAAGAGGTCGTTTTTTTTTTTTTTCTTTTCCGAGGGGGCGTTTTTTTTTTTCCTGGATCTCGGTTCAGCTGATGTCCAATCCCAGCGTGGCTCGCTCCGGTTAAAACCCCTCCTACTTCCCGGTTTATCGGCGGCAGATAGTCGAGGCGTTCCCCGGCAAGTCGGCACCAGATGTGTCCCTGGCAGCCGCGACATTGTAAAAATGTGACATCCTTCTCAGAGAGCTCCAACCTTGATCCCCCCCCCCCTCCCTCCCGGTTCACTCCTCATTAGAAGCACTCTCCTCGGGCGCAAAAATGGCAGCCACACCCACCAACGTAGAATTATGGGAGGCTGAAATGATGATGACAGTGTGTAGGAGGACGAGGACCAGCAGGCAGATCTTCAGCCGCCCGCTGCACAGTCTCGGAGAGGCCGTCGAGGTGACCGAGGCCCCCTCGGGCTGGCAGGAGGAAGCGGTCCTTTTTAGCGTCTCGCCCGAGGGGTTGTCCATTTTGGAGTCCCATCGGACGTCGCAGCACTCCGCCTCACTGTCTGATGGATGATCTCTCAAGAGCCCTGAGGAAGACATGACACGGTGTTTATGAAACACTGTAGTTATCTATTCATAACCGTGGCGGCGGCGTGAAAAAGAACTCGACAAAGGAACGATTTGTGGATTGCGATGATCGATGATCCTGATTTCTTTCGTGCCAAACGGATGGATTCAGGAAATTGGCGAGGTCAGGTGATTCGAGGTCAGTGGGACTCTTGGGATTATTTTCAGAGAATAAGAAAACTATATTTAAATTGAAAAAAAAAAAAAAATAATAATTGGGCGCCTGTCATTGGGTGAAAGGTTGGGTTCAGAGGCATTCAACCATTCACTCACTCATTCACAAGCCACGTGGAGATAAACAACATTTAACTCTATCGCATATGGAGACAAGCAACCATCACCCTCTCGTTCACATATCTGGACAATTTAGATTTGGACAATTCAGTTCTACTACCTCAGTGGTGGAACAAACTCCCAGAAGCAACAAGACTAGCATCATCTCTCTCAACCTTCAAGAAACAGGTAAAAGCGTTTCTCTTTCAGGACTTTTTACTGCGCTGATGCCCCAGATCAGGTTGGCACCAAGTTAGGCTATGCAGTGTGTGTGTGTGTGTACGTTTGTGTGAAAAAAAAAAACAACTCACTAACCCAAGCTTACTGTACTGTATATTTCCTGTGCATCGTGTATTTGCAAGTGTATTTTGCAGTCCATATGTCCTGTATTGTAAGTCGCTTTGGATAAAAGCGTCTGCCAAATGCAATGTAATGTAATGTAATTTAGAGTCGGCGATGATGAACCTCCTGCACGTTTCTGGTCTGTGGGAGGAATCCAGGGAACCTGGAGGAACCAGGGCATGGAGACACCACACTGCTGGAACTGAACCCAGGACCAAATGAAAGAAAAGAAAAGAAAAGAAAAGAAAAGAAAAGAAAAGAAAAGAAAAGAAAAGAAAAGAAAAGAAAAGAAAAGAAAAGAAAAGAAAAGAAAAGAAAGAGTAAACTCAAAAATAGGTAGAAAGGATTACTTAGGAATGAGGATATATTAACATCTGATGGTTATTGTGATAAGCACTGTTTCCTGCCATGATAATCACTTTGAAACAAACTTCCGGAAGCAACAAGACTAGCATCATCTCTCTCAACCTTCAAGAAACAAGTAAAAACTTTTCTCTTTCAGGACTATTTACTGCACTGATGCTTGAGCTGCCCCAGATCAGGTTAGGCACCAAGTTAGGCTATGGAGTGTGTGTGTGTGTGTGTACGTTTGTGTACGTCTTTGTCAAAAAAAAACAAAAAAAAAAAACCTCACTAACCCAAGCTTACTATTCTGTATATTTCCTGTGCATCTTGTATTTGCAAGTGTTATTTGCAGTCCTTATGTCCTCTATTGTAAGTCGCTTTGGATAAAAGCGTCTGCCAAATGTAATGTAATGTAATGAAACTGAAGATGAGTTATTTTTCTACTTTTCTATGAAATACACGTTTGGTTTTCTTTTCATCTTTTTACCCTGTCCTCTTTCTATTGCCATTTCTTTTTCAAACCGAAACCAAATCGGCGCTCACACTTCTGCAAACCGAACCACACAACCTAATCAAATCAAATCAAGGACATTCAACTCTTCCTCATCCCGAAGACCCCCGGGTCGACCCCCCACCCAATCAGACACAGAGTATCTGTAGATTTAACTGTTCAAGAATGTACATACATTTATGTACTTCAGCTGTGTGATCTCCTCATTTTATTCATTTTTGTGTTTTATTTCACTGGTATATTTTTACAGCAGAGTTGAGCTTTATTAGGAAATAAAACACACTGCGAAGAAAGCTGGGCGAGAAATAATTGTGCATCTTTGTCACACCAAATGACAGATATCGACCCACTGACACATTTGTAGCCTCGATCGGCCCGTTCTCTTTAACCGTTGCTTCGCCGGGCCTTTGCAGAACCCATCCCGGACAGTGAGGCTTCCAGCGTCCGACGGCAATAAAAGTCGTCGTTCAAATATTCAACCCGACTGTATTCGACTTCAAATTTGAAAAGGACAAAAAAAAAAAAAAAAACAACATTGCTGTTTTATCATTCAAAAAGTTAATTTCTGCAGAATTTAAATTAAAAAAAAGTGTACCTGGAATTGAGCAGGAACAGTTAGTTGTACTGCAGGCTTGTGCGGCTACTGCTTATTGAACGGACGTTTTACCCTCAACCAGGTGTTTTCCCAGACTTCCCAATACTTCCAAGCGGCACGTTGCTGCCTCATAGCAAAGAAGTCCCTGGTTGGATTCCCAAATGGTGATTTTTTTGTTCGGAGTCTCCATGTTCTCAACGCGTGTGCGTTCCTCCGGCGTGCAATTTGATATCGCTGTTACCGCCGTGCGTCGGTTCATTAAAGGCCTGGTTTAACGGAACAAAAAAAAAAAACCTAGCAGACGCTCAAGGGGTCTCTCACCTAATCAACCCCTCATCAGGAGACTCATCAGGATTGACAGGCGCCCGAACGACGAGGGCCTGATAACGACAGGATCGTACGATTTGCAACAAATGGCGCGACGTACGGCGAGCCCCTGGTTTGACGGCGTCAGCTCTGACCCCGGGCCGGGACGCTCCTCGGCCCCTTCTGTAATCACGGCGCGGGGAGACGGGGCGGGAAGGGGGCACGCGACCCCCTGATGAACTCAAATTAAAAATCCACGGCCACAGAGAAAGTGATGCATCGCTGCAGCACTTGATGACCCTGGGAGGGTAACTCGCCGCGGGTTGTGAAAGGAGCTGGCGTCGGAGGGAAACATCTCACTGGGGCGGCGGCGACAGAGGAGGGAGGATGATCAGAGACCACTTAGCTCTCGTCTAAATAAACCCGAGGACGTAAGAGAATAGGGGAAAAAGGGTCGCGGAGAAGCTGAAAAGCCCTGAAAATAAATTTGTGGGCGATGCCGCGGCCCGGCTTCTCCTCCGGATAATGTGTTTGCAGGTGAAAAGCCAGCGTCTGCTTCTCTGGCGTGGAGCCCTGACTGTATGAACGGTAAATACAATTAAATATTGCAAGGCGGGCCAAAATTAATTTATCACTGCATTCTTAAAAACATCCTCGCCCGAGCGTGGCGGTGCTGAGACTTACCACTAGATGTCATCAGAAAGCCTTTGGAAAGGTTGTTTTTTTTTTTTTTATTTTTTCCCCTGAAGGGAATTCAATATTCTGGATGTATTGGTCTGTGTATCCCTTTATCAAATGCTATGAAATTGAATCAGGGTTTGTTTGTGTAAAGCATGAGCACATGCAAACATCCTGTCCGCGCGCGCGAGTGTGTGTGTCTGTGCGTGTGTGTGTGTGTGTGTGCGCACACGCGCTGACGAGCAGACGGCGAGCCGGTGTTTAACCTGTGCAGATGAAACTGGGGCTGCCGCCGTGGATCAGATCGTCGTTATCTGGCAGGATGAACGGACAGCTCTGCTGGACCTCCAGGCAGTACTGGTGGCACGGTACCTTCTTCTGACAGGACTGCTGGGATGTAGGGAAATACTGAGCACACAGCCAGGGCTTGTAGGCCGTCTGAGGAGGAGTAGCAAGGAGACAAAAGAGGAGAAGGAAGTGAGCGATAAAAATAGCTGCAGGTACTTGATCCAGTTGTGGTTTCGAAGGTTTGCAACAATTTGCATTTGTGACATGAACAACACAAGAGACGTCCGGTGCATTTAAAACCATAATTTGACAAAATGGAGCGCCGCAAATCGATGAAGGCTGCGCAGATATTAGCCGCGGCTAGCCCGGCGAGGTATTCGGAATAAATCGCTTGGCTCCTTTGAAGGGGGTGAAACGTGAGAATCCGCCGCGGCAAACTTGATAAATCCTCGGGATTACACCTCGCGGTTCCATTATTTAACACACTCGCTAAATCCTTGACTCGGTGTCCCAGATAGGAGCGCAGGCCTAATCTGGGACACTTTCGGCGGTTACGGCTCCGTTATGGCACAAGGCCCACATGTAATGAGCCCGGCTCCGCTCGGGTCATTTAAGGCAGACCCCTGTCTCGGTCCGACATCCACCCCGTGCCAGTAAATCGTTTAAGGCCAAAAAGCGGGTCGCGAAAGAAGCCACCCCAGGACACATGCGCTGCCAAACGATTATTGTTTTCTTATGTTCGGACAACCGAGAGCAAAAAGGCCGCCGGCGAAGGAGCTCTCACGCGTCGCTATCCTCGGTCGCCTTCGAAATGCTTCCCCGACGCTCGGGTTTCACGTGCGACCGGGCGAAAACAGGAGGAAAATCGATGACGGAACAAACCGGAACCGTAACTTTTTATCGCGTGTTTTTATTACGGTTTGCAAAGAATCTGTTCGGATATTAAAAGTGACATGGGCGCTAAAGCCCCGCAAACGCTTTATCATAAGATCTTGGGAGATATTTCAGGAGGTTTCTCAGGTCCCTTTGTTTCCAATCGGAAGAAAATCAAGAATCACGCCGCACACCGTCTGAAATTCAGACGATGCTGTTAAGGCTAATAAACACAGACAAAAGGTGATGGGGAGTAAATTCAAAATGGGTTATTTGTAATCTGGAGAGGGAAACCATAACTTGGACCGTCTACAGCCTGGGAGTGAGTTTTTTTTTCAACGGGCGACTCCATCCTGTATTTGCTGCTAACGCTATTGATACACGTAATGAAAATAAAAGCATTTATCGATCAGCATTGAACGCCAAGTTCTGCAAAGACGAGATATTTCCGCTTCTTCTCTCGATCTGGCAAACAGATTGAGTGTTGTTTCGCCTTTTATCCAACCGGTGAATCACGTGCTGCGTCTCTGTACGTGACGGTGCGTCAGCGCGGGGTGTCAGGTCAGAGGAAACTCCGTACGTTGTGCGCTGCCCATGCAAGGTTGCTGGACCGACACCTTCGGGGCCTCCGGTGGCTGACGTCATGGCTACTCCCGGACCTGGAGGAACTTCGTGCGAGTGTGTGTGTGTGTGTGACCTGTCACCTCGCCGACAGTCTGTCATCGAGTGGCCGAGAGGTCTGCGCATTATATCACAGAGGGAGTACCAGGCTGAGGAAGGAGTTTCCTGACAAATCTGAGCCATGGAGATGCGGCGACGGGCTAACAGTTGTGAATGGAGGGGCGTTGATAAATTGGAAACAGGAAAGTTAATATCCATACATTCATCGCTATATGACGTTTATCCCGCAATCAGGGTCATGGAGGGCTGGAGCCCAGCTGGCAATGGGTGACAGGAAGGGTTTCGCCCTGGACCGCTTGGTCACAGGGACACATACGGAGACGGATAACTGCTCATTCGCTCGTTCGCGCGTCATATAGAAACATACAACTATTCACTCTATCATAGTCATACACTCATTAACTCATTAATCACTCATTAATGGACACGTCATATAGAAACAACAAAAAAAAAACATTAATTTACTTACTCACAAATCACATGGAACTATTCACTCACTCACTCACTCATTTATATATCATACAGAGGCAACAGTTCACTCCCGCATTCATCTGTCATATATAAACACACAACTATTCATTCACTTGTCATAGAAGGATATGCATTCATTCACTCTCTCACTCAAATCTCATATAGAAACAGTGACGAATCTTTCAATCTCTCATTCACACATCATTTATTAACATACAACGGTTTACTTACTAAATCACATTTCTTATAGAGACCCCAACATCAAACCTCCCATTGAAAGTTAATATTTGGCAATGAAATCTATCTTTTCCGTTTCATATCCTAAATTAAATGTCTTCATCTATCATGTTTTTAAACCTACACAGAAAACCTTTTTAAAGTGTTTAAACCTTTTTTTTTTTTCTTTTCTAATATGGGTCCGCGTGCCTGGGACTATTATTCAGGATTATTTCTGAGCGCTTAATGGCCTGCAATTTTGAAACTGCTTTATGTAATTTTTCAGGGAGCTCCTTCTCTGCTTTTATTTACATTTGTCATTCTGAATGTCACCCGTGCGAGACCGGTGATTTACTTTTAAAACTGCACCGTGAACTTTGGCTCATTGCGGGAATATCAATATTGAAATATCTTTGAACTGAAAAAGTTTCTTTTTTTTTTTTTTTTTCAACAAACTCAATTATAACCCACTGAGGATTGACATCAAGTGCAAGGTACCATGACGTGTAGCCACCTCAGCTTTCACACACACACACACACACACAAATAAAAAATCCAAGGACAGAGGTGTCACAGAGAAACACACTGCGCGCGCACACACACACACACACAAACACACACACACACTCAATGATCCCTGGTGTTATTTAAACACAATCAAGGATCACACACGGGGGCTGGAGGGTTGGGCAGTCACTGTGTTTTTTTTTTTAAAGTGACTCCACACGCGATGGATGTTTGCTTAAATTACACCGAAGCCCCCCCCCCCCCCCCCCCCCCCTTCCGTTGCAACATCCATCCAGTGCGTTTGCAAAACACGGCGAAAACACACGGGGTCTGATTTGTTTCCTGTTCAGACCGACATTCAGAGATAACAAACACCGCAAAGGCAATTATAATAATTATAATAATCTGATTACGGTGATGAGAATGATAATGACGAGGACAGCGTGGACCTGCATGCTCCGTCAAATCAAATATATTCCAGACACGAACGTCTTCGCTTTGATACTGTACACACTGTAGGCCTCGGAGATGTTTTCCAGGAAATACGCTCCCCCTTCCAAAAACACCGGTTGTAACGTCATATATTGAAACTGACGGCGTAAAAAGATATCCGGCCCCTAATAAACATTCAAACGGCGGCGCCTCTTTGTGTGTTGGAGAACCATTGGGATGGATCACGCCGGCGTTCTAATTCCCGTCATGCTTGGCTGCATGAGATCAAATCACACGGACCATTGATTGCGTGCGTATATTTTTTAAGGGTCCGGGACGTTCCGTCTGAGCCGGAGGTTTGAAATCCGCCACTGAGAATCCCGCAATGATTTAGCATAAATTCCTGCCAGCGGTGAGATAATCTGTCTAGGGATGCCTTGGCCATCAAAAGGGAACCAAAACAATACGATCACAGGCAGACAGGAAATGTGGGTCCTCCTGAAGATGTATGCTGGCAGTTGCCAGGGTAACAGCTTTTTCCTGCTTTTCATTAGAGCTCAATGGGTACTGCCCCACTCGCGCTTGGTTTTCTGTTTCTTTGCACGTTTCAGCGTGCATCCACATGTCTACATGTGTGTGTGTGTGTGTGTGTGTGATCAGCGTGAAAAGGGAAGCGTACGGGAGCAAATTGAGTTAGTCAGGAAGCAGGCCTGGAGTCTGATTTGATCAGTCTAATGTGTGATCAGTGTGAATGGGAACCTGGCACTCAAAAAGCCTCTGTCACCTTGCAGCTCAGGCCGCTTCAAACCGCCAACCAAAGTCCGTACGCCGGCCCGCGGCCGAACCCGGTCACCGGCACGCCGGACTCTTCGGGGCGTCGCTTTTGTCAGTGCTTCGAATCTCGCGTTTCGCCGGGCCGACAGCGGCCTGAGCACGATAGAATGCGACATCTTCATTCGGGCGCGTACATCTTTTTGAAGCTTGAAGATAACAAAAAAAAAAAGGAAAATAAATCGATTTAAACGCTGACGCTGTTGCAGATAAGTGTCAGCTACGCTGGTATCTGCAATTCACACAGTGATTAATATTATATAAGAGGGTTAGGGCGACACTGGAGTTTGACATGGATGGAGCTCTGCGATCGCTGCACCAGCAAACGTCCCAAATGTGTTCAGTTTAAGTCCAATCCCAGCATGAATTTAAATCCCAGTTGAGTAAAAATACATGATAAACGGACCACTGGTATGTTGGTCAACCCTCCAAAGAGCTGCACATCAACCGAGCGGGTGACGTCACCTGGGTGGTGCCGTCGGCAAAGACCAGGGTACCAGCAAAGGCGTTTGAACCGAACTGTCCAAAACAAGAAACGTCAACAAGCCCGAGCAGCATTCACTCAGAACCAAGGTGCAAAATCTCCAATAGCAATGTCGGGACCGTGTCGCTGTTCTGGCTCTGATTCACAGAGTCGCTGCATTTCACAAAAACCCGCCTGAGAAGGATCTGTCAAATCTCTCGTCCAAACAAGATCACAAACAAGGCGTCGCGCAGAAGGACCAAGAGGAAGACCGCCATACCGCTGTGCCACATTAGGAACGCAGACCTGGAGAACAACATAAGAGGCACCCATGTAGCCTCATGTCAAACACAGATCAATAGCAGCTAATGAATAATAATGATTAGAAAAAGTAACAGCGGCAGAGCGGAGCTGAAGTTCTGAATGTTCGTTTTCGGTCGCTCCCGACTGACACGCCATTTCACAGCACATCATTTGAACATCAGTCCTCGGCGTAGCTGCGGCTGCAGGTGGAAGCTGCGGGAGCTGCTTTACATACACTTTTCCTTCGTGCGTGGACGGCGGCTCAGCCTCGGTGGCTGTCGGGTGATTAATGGGGAGCAGCGAACGGAGAAACAAACAGGAGAGAAGTTCTGATACCCGTTGACGAAGTGAACGCGAGGCAGGCTACATGCTGTTATTTTATTTATACGTCTGAGTTTTGATGCAGCATCCATGTGGAATCCTGTGGAACCCTCAAATACTCCACTCTCATTCTCCTCTGAGCTGAAGAGGCATAAAAAAAAAGAGACTTGCAACATAAAATAACAGTTTTTGAGCCGTAAAAAAGTGAACTGACGTGACGGCACCGAGATGAAAACACTGATCCCGGTGTTGATGTTGACCGAGCTGTCTCCGGGTTGACATCGGGCCGGAGAATTTGAGGTGAAAGCAGAATTTATTTTCCAAATCATCGCTTTGTACTTGAAAAAAGGTTTGACATTAGCTTTGCGTCAAGCAGCTTCTCCACCGCGTTTTCCTGCGACCTTCTGGATTTTCACGGGAAACAAAAGGAGTAGAACATGGGTGGGCAATTATTTTGGCTGGCGGGCCACATTTCTTATTTAATTTTTATGCGTGGGCCAACTAACTATGAACATAATGAAAATTGCAATTTAAATATTGACATTTTTTGGCATTTTATTTCAACTTGAAAATCATGAATGATAGCATAAATGCACCGACATAATTTTGTATGTAACCATCCATAAAAAATTTAACAAAAGGAAAAAAATGAGGAGTTTCTATATTAAATATTGATTAAAAATATTCAAAAAAAAAAATCCCTAATGGGATTGTTAACCCTGATCTCGCCAATGTAGATTCCTCATTCTCGCTCCTTCATCTTCAACTCATCTAACCCTCATTACATAAATAAACATCTCTGGTCTCCCTCAACCACAGCATCCTCAGGATGACTTAATCTCCAGAACATCTAACATGGACTCATTCCTGACCCGCTCCATCCTCCCCACTCCCTAAGAGGAACCTCCTCATCTTCATCTTTGCTGTCTCCTATTTTCTCCTCAAACCAGACAATATGGCTGCTCTTCACCACCGTCTTCGCCGTCCCTCTCCTTTATCACGTCTAACGCTTCACTTGCAAACATCTCTTCACTTCTTCTAGGAATCCTTCACCCGCTGACACGTTCCTGTGGTTCAGTAAAGAGTTTCACAAAGTTCTGTGTCATTTACTCGCCTCAGCCTTCCATCTCCGGAGCGATCGGTCAATCCTTCTGAAATGAAGACACCAAAATTACAATAAACGGAAGTGGTTAAAAAAATGTCTCTCAGCATATTTTTAGAACCTCTTTGGTAGATTTTAAAGAACCTGTGTCGTTCCGGTGGGCCGTCGCGCCGCTGATTGTCACATCGCCGCTGCGCAAGTACTTTGCTTTACACAACAAGAATCAGACATTCAACTGCGGCAACAAGAAGGAGGACTCTTGACTGGAGGGAGTGGAGAAGGCGGGGACGTCAAAACGGCGATGGCTTTTTTTGCACTCCGCCTCATGGAGAGGGGATATAATCCAGCATCCTTCGGAGGAGATCAAGACTGCTTGGCGGCGCGTCGTTGCAAAGTCCAAACTCCTGGCCAGACACTGCTGACTGACAATTAAAAGCTACTTTTTTGGGGGGTGGTTGCATCTGCGCTGACTCTGTGGTACTTTTTCTCTTCGCAACATTTGGCGTTTGATGCCGCGCGGCGCATTGCTAAGTGGACGTTCTTGACAAGACCTAATCTGAGGCTTTGAACGCACACAGACATTTCACAATTTGATTTAATTATGATTGCAAGAGCCAGAAATTAACCGGCGCTAATTGTTCGTGCATTGCAATTATTGATGCATCTCAATGTCTAATTAGAAAACATTTAAATATTTTTTGTATCCTTCTTTTCCCTCAGTTTCGTAGGTTCCGATTACATTGAACAACGAGGACAATCTCAAAGCGGCATTTTATAGGTGTGCGAGATTTATCAATGAGACGTGAAGAAATGGGTTTGGTAAAGCTTCCTCTGGGCGTTATTTATTGTTCAAGTTAATATGTTTAAAAAAAATTGGAGCTATTCGGACTATTTTCCCCATTGGTTTGGTTCTACATGCCGCACAGAGCAGGGGGAGAAGAAAAATATCTGAATCAAACCGAAACCCAGAGATAAACTCGGAGGCTGCTGTTTCTGCAGAAACGCATTTTCAGCCGACCATTCACTGGATTCACCACCGCTTTCCACTTGAATATCAGTCAGAACCTCGTCTTGTTCTGTGGCCATGGGCTACCAACGTCCTCGTACCCACGCTGTCCCCAGCCCCGCCCTGCGACCCAATGAATGCACAGATTGAAGTGATACAACCTCTTAGGGTGAATGGTGTGATTTCTGCAGTGGGTAGTGTGTCATGTGTGTGTGTCCCTCCACCACCCCGACAGCAAGAAGGTCCCTGGTTCAATTCCTTCAGGAGGCTTTTCTATGTGGAGTCCCAATACTCTCCCTGTGTTTAACAAAGGTCTCTGGTTTTCTCCCACAAACCAGAAACATCATTGGAGATCCCTAATTCTCCTGACATGTGAATGATAGGAGTAAACAGTTGCATATCACTACATGACTTGAATGAGTGAGTGAATGGTTGTTTGTTTCTACATGATGCTTGAATGAGTGAGTGCATGGTCGGCTCAACAGCGACTGAATGTGGATTTGGATTTGTGATGTGCCAAAACATAGTGCACCTAACACATACCGGTATCTAATTTTATCATTATTAGGTTATTATTATTATTGTTATCAGATTACCATCATTAGCATTATCTTTATTGTTGTTAAGACTATCAGTATTATGCAATTAGCTTCCTTTTTGTTATAATTATTATTACTTTTATTATCATTATTGTAGAATGTGTGTAAAATGAGACTTCTACTTTTCCGGCTCCAGACAAACAAAAAAATTAGATAATTAATGAATAAAAAAACAATTAAAATTAAATATACATACATTACATTACATGCATTATAAAAATAATGTAACTATTACCATTATCACTATATTACCATTATCATCATTATTATTATTATTATTATTATCATTATTATTATTATAAGTAGTAGTAGTAGTAGTAGTAGTAGTAGTAGTAGTAGTATTTTGGAGTGTGAGACAAGACACTCATACTTGTGTAAAACAAAAAAAACTCACTGAACCTACTTGTTTTTTAATTCCGCTTGAGATGAGTAAATACATAAATAAATGTATTTTTAATACAGAGATAATATAAATGAATAAATCATAGCATATGGACGTGATAAATACTAATACAAATAAATTCCTGGATATGTAAAGTAAAGGTTAAGGAACGTTCACCGAATGTCAGTGTGCATTTTTGTCAAAATATTCTCCAAAAAAAAACCATCAAAACCTAAACAGGGAAAATCGACGGCAAGTGTGTGTGTGTGTGTGTGAGGGCGTGTGTCAGTGTGCGCTTATGTGTGCGCACCGCGGCGACGTCACAGCAGCGCCTCCGTTTGCAATATGCGAAGCCGTTTCCGACCAAACCGGAAGTGCCAGTGCGCCGGATATCCGGTGTGCAAACCGGCTCCGTCTCCGCTTCGCCGTGGCGCCGGGCTTCCCTCTCCGCGTCCCTCTCCCGGGACAAGGCGCGGGGGGAGCCGGCGGGCAGACGCGGTGCCAGCTCGATAACCGTTCGGAAGCGTGAAAATTTACTGCCGCCCCGAGACGTCACATGTCGTAAAGCGGCCAGATTTGCAGCACTGTTGACTGTTTATGGCTTCATTTACCCCCCCCCCCCTCCCCTCCGCCCCATTGATCCCCATGGCAACGCCCTCCCCCCTCCCAGCCCGAACACAGAACCAGAGCAGGGACGACAATGTAATGTGCAATACATAAAAACGACTGATTTAAAACACAGGGGGGCCAGAATAACTTCATTTCCCACATCATCTCAGTAACCTGGAGAATTTCGCAAGAATATCTCCAATACTATGGACGGTGTATCTTCATTTACTTTCAACTATGAGAGCTGACGTACATATTGATGTACATACATGCATATGTATGAATATATATATATATTGGAATATCAATATATATTGATATTCACACAAATATCTAGGATATTATGGATGGTGTATTACATTTATTTTCAACTATGAAAGCTGGTGAGTGTGTGTTCAAACACGTGTACATATACAGTATATATATATACAGTATATATATATATGTATACATATATATATATATATATATATATGTATATATATATATATTGGAATATCAATATGTATTGATATTCGCAAAAATATCGCCGATACAATGGACAGTGTATTTCATTCACTTTCAAGTATGAGAGCTGATGTGTGTGTGTGTGTGTGTGTGTATTTACATACATTGGAGTTTTTTAACATGCGCACAGATACGCACACTCACACTCACACACACACTCACACACAGATAATTATTAAAAGAAGTGTCTTTTAGAAAATGTGATTTCATATGCATTAATAGAATATACGCTATATATTGTAGTGAGTCACGAAATTTGGGGTTGCTGGGAATTTTGTGGGTGTGGTTTGGGGTGCAAAGAATTTGGGTTTTTTTACCTGGAATTGGCGGGAACAGAGGTATTGCAGGCTTGTGTGGCGTGGCTGTGGCCAACAACAGCTTTTGCTTATTAAACTGACATTTTACCGTCAACCGGGTGTTTTTACTGACTAAACATCATACAACATCCAGATGTAAAATTAGCAAGAGCGCACACACATACACACACACACACACACACACAGAGAGAGTTCCAATATTTCAGGTAAATTAAGGAAAAATAAATGTTGTCCACGAAATCCAATAAAGTGGCACAAAAGAAAACAATAGTGTTAGAATATCAGATGTTACTCAGCCATATGTGTCGCTTACTTTTTGGATAAGCATAATAGAAATATCAGCTCTTGTTTGTATTAACAAACCTAATTGTTGCCCTGATATTGAAAATTTTTTATCAGTAATTTTTTCTTTCATATAATAATCAGAACAGTTTTAATCATCAAGAAGACGGGCTGTGCGTCATAAGTATATCTGACTTTGTGTTCAACATTACATTAGATTCGAGTCAACTTTATTGTCATTACAGATATACGAGTGGTGGGCAAAAAAATGAAGTTTAACATCTAACCAGAAGTACAAAAAGCAGCAAGTGCAGATATAATTGATAAATTAACAGTATGACAAAAAAATTAATAGTTGGACATAGTGTATTATCTCAATAATATATAGGTGATTTACAGATTTGGTGCTAGGTACATAGTACACGGATGGATATGTGCATTCGATGTGGGATACTACAGGCGTGTGCAATAGATATAATTTGAAAGAGGAAATATACAGATGTTAAGTTATGTTGTACAAGAACATTTACAGTTGAATTGGACATTAAATAGTGTATAAATAAATAGACAGCAGTACCTAACATATCTGGATGAGTTATGAAGTGTGAACCAAAGTTGCACTGCAACACATTTAAGTCAGTTCAGCCTTTATTCTAAAAGTCTATACAATGAATGATAATCCCTTTCTAAGTTTCTCTCACTTATTTCTCTTAATATCATCCTCAAATGTGTCAGTATGGATGCAGATCCTAACTGTTGTTGATTTTTAGAATAATTTGTTTTAATGATGGCCAATGGTTTTCTGTGTCTAAGTTTTGTTTTTATTCATTTTTTAAATTTTTTTTTAATTATTTTGGTCTTCTTATGCAAATCAAACAACAAAATCACCCGACAACTACGACCTACTCGCAGTTAAAATATAAAGTAGACATTATAAGGAGCCAGCAGACCTGAAACTGAGAGTCGGCTATCGACTGTCTCTTTGTTGCTCTTGTCACAAGACTTGTTGACCTAAGGAAATAACGCCAGTGCGGCCATTAAGTCGATTTAAGCCTGATTGTTGCATCTGCAGTTTAATAATTAACAATGTTTAACCCCCAATATTTGATCTGGACACAAACCTGAAGACTGACACTCCGGCCTCGGAGGAGAGTGGCGTAAACCCTTCATTCTGGAGGCACGTCATCCAACCCTGCGCCCAACATCACGCTCACGTGCAGCTGCCTTACTGTAACTCATGCCGGTAGAAAACTTCATGAAGTGTCAACTGCGTCTTTTAATCGCGTTGGTGTTTGTCACTTGAACACACACACACACAAACACACACACGCGCACGGTGGCTGTAAAGTGGAATGACAGAGACAGCTATAAAAAGCATGTGAGTCAGCTGCAGAGTGATATCCCAGTTAGGAGCTGAACGACACAGATCGTCGCCTCACACACACACACACACACACACACACACACACACACACACACACACGCACACACACACACACACACACTCAGATCGTGGCTGCGGCAGAACAGGAAGCGACTGTCACACTACCTGGGCTATTCTCAGTTGTGTCTCTTTGTTTTTATTTATGTTTTTTTTTCTTTTTTTGTTTTGCCCTATGAGCCACTGAGTGTGCAAAAAATGTCTGAGGCCGATTCTAGAGACGGGAAACTCTAAATTTAGGATAACTCTTGAGGCAGGGAGGCACTGCTGTCTCGTGAAGAGAGACGTTTTACGCGCCATCGTCACACGTGCGGAAGTGTTGTTGACACTCCGATCGCCACCTTGATAGTGTATTGGGCCTGTCCTGCGTGTCACGTACATACTCGCTGAGAGGCAGGATGTTCTCGTAGAATTAGGGGTTAAGTGATTCTTCTCCTGATGAGTTCAGTCATGGCCAAAAGTTTTGAGAATGACACAACCATAGAAACATCTGGCAAACACCTAAAAACCCTGAAGGAACAGACCTTGTGAAAGTGTCATTCTCAAAACTTTTGGCCATGACTGTACTAACAGGATTGGGGTGGTAAAGAGTTTAAAGAGTTTTACCGGAGTCACAGCACGCCCCTGTTGTCTCGGCCATTAAATATAAGGTGGTAATCTGATCGGTCGTTTCCTAATCTTGGGGTGTAAAAAGTGTTCGATTTCGTCTCGAGTCTTTCGGTCTTTACGGTGACGTAACGCAATCAACAACCAACAGATGAGCTCAGAGAAAACCTCAAACAGGAAACTTGGTGCACAAACAATCCCGTGATTGGCGGCAGAGACGGTAGTTGTTGGCGGTATGGATGAACAGGAGCAGCGAAGGACGTCCCAATGTTTATGGAGAATCCAGAAAGAGGAATGGACGGCGGTTTGAGAAGGAAAAGCAATGGGGTGAAATAGCAGAGGCTGTAAATACCCAGTGAGAACAGTTCACGGTGGGAAAAAAATTGCTGCAAGAATCAAGTTGTAGTCTTGTTAATATGACCGTGTAAGACTCACTATCTTTGTAAATTCTCAGTCTGAGAGACATAAAACACTATATCTTTGTCTTTTGATGTGAGCAGGTGTGAGATGATAGTTTTCCACGAGTCTTTTCCAAATCTTGTCAAAGTCTGCTGATGTACCGCTAGCTTAAAACACTCATCAGTTCTGAGTGAATGTCTTTTCGTATTGATAAATGACCCCGCTGCATCTGGTCGGATTTTACAGATGTATTGATGGAGCGCGTTGTTTTTTCGAAGGGCTGCCGGAGGGGAAAAAAACAAAACAAAACAACAACAATGAAACAAAAGCGCAGAGACGTGACAGCTGATCTTTAAAGCAGAGGGATTGTTCACTGTCAGACCTCACAACATTTCTGGCAGGAACCATGCGATTGCTAAAGTATTTACAGTAAATCTCTCTAGGACGCCGCACTGACTGATGGCTACAAACGGGTAGGCAGAAACATCCCGAACTTAAAGGTGGCATGTTATAATTGTCAGGTCGCTGACACCTTGCAGTTAAAAAAAAGATTGTGTGCAGACTTGAGCTGCACAATTAATCGAAATCCCAATTAGTCCTTCTATAATTATTATATTTTTAAATTGCAGGACAGAGGAATACGTGTTAAAGCATATAATCCCCTGCAGAGGTGCCCTTGCTCTTCAGATTCTGTCTTCGGTACACACCCCGAATAAATCACGGCACCATTTATATGGGTTTCATTGGAGATGATTTATCATTTTGAAACTCGAATTTCCATTACGAGTGCGGCCCGGCGGTGCTGTGGTTAGCGCCGCTTCTGCCGCCTCACGGCACGAAGGACCCTGGTTCGATTCCGACGAGGGAAGCTTTCTGTATGGAGTTTGCGTCTTCTCCCCGTGTCTGCGTGGTTTTCCTCCATGCGGCAGGTTAATTGGGAAAATTGCCCCCAAATAAGTGACTCTGTCTGTATATGTGACCCTGCGATTGACTGGCGACCAGTCCGGCGTTTACCCCGCATCTCGCCCGATGACAGCTGGGATAGACGCCAGCATCCCCTGCGACCCTGGGTGCAGGATAAGCTGCAGATGATGGATGTAAATTCTATAACGGCGTCAGTCAAAATCAAAGCCCTGGTCAGGAAAAAATTGAAAAGTTGTCTTTTGGATATATTTAAATAATAATAATTTATCATTTACTTATCCCTCGTGGGGAAATTCGTTCTCTGCAATTAACCCATGATGACATATGAGCAGTCGGCTGCCGTCCATCAGTGCCAGGGGAGCAGTTAGGGGTTCAGTGGGGTTCAACAACCCTTTGACACACTCGGAGGAGCCGGGAATCGAACCAGGAATGTTCTGTTCCAAATACGATTGCGCTTCCTCCTGTGCCATGCCGCCCCAAAATATATTTTTGATCAGTAAATAAATAAAATAAATAAATGATCAAGAAACATAATGCTACGGTAGCCTTCCTGGCCACAAATGAGGATTTTGCCATTTTGCTTTTAAAAGCCAAATTTGACATTTGAAGCTCGAAGAAAGCCTTTAAGAATGAAGTTTAACAACTCTAGTAAAGACGCATTAACTCTTTTTACAGAAGTGTTGGGATTTTTTTTGGTTTGTTTATAATCGGTAAAGTACTGTCTGACATCTTCTGTCTGATATCGCCTTCACTGGAGAACCAATCAAATATGTTGGACAGGCCAGAAAATTGGCACAGGCCTTGTTTTATTTGTTTAAAATAAATAAATAAAGTAAGTTTGGAGCAACCGTTTTCTCCCACAGTCCAAAACCATGCAGCAGGTTCATTGACGACTCTACACTACTGTGTCAGAAAATTAGAATATTGCTATAAAGTTCTTTATCTTCTGTAATGCAATTAAAAAAACAAAAATTACTTTTTCGTGATATTCTAATACTTTGAGATAGGATTTTTGAGTTTTCTTAAGATGTGAACCATTATCAGCAATATTAAAATAATAAAAGCCTTGCAATATTTCAGTTGATTTGTAATGAATCTAGAATGTATGTTTTTTTGTTTTAGTAATTGCATTACAGGAGATAAAGAACTTTATCACAATATTCTAATTTTCTGAGACAGTTCTGTATATAGGCAATGAATGAATGTTTGTAACCCAGTGAACAGCCGTCGCTTCCCTCCTTCACAGCTTGCAAATGACTTATCCCATTTGTGCACGAGGGGTAAACAAAAGAACAGGCATCATTAGTGTGCTACATTTTCTCAGCGTGACGAAAGATGACGCAATATGCTTTGACTTTGTACAAATTATTGAAAAAACGAGAGTTTATAAGGATCCGACGCAGACACCCAATAGCACGAGGTCAAATACTGATCCGTTTCTCAGAAGATGCAAAAGTACGATGTATAAAAACAGTAAACAGAAAAGCCCTGATTAGCGAGCCATCAATCTTATTGACAGGCTCCCAGAAACACTGTTCAGTGGAAGTGAAGCGCGATGGGTGGGATCTTCAGCTTTGACCTGCACGATCCGGGGGGAGAGGGGGGGCTTTTCTGATCCAGATCTACAGAAAGATGGATCCGATCCTTCACACCTCCCGTCGTTCGCTCCAGAGAAGCGTCTTTCGGTAGATTACTTCAAAGAAAACATGATCGCCAATGTGCGCGGTAGGATTTGTTTTCTGCTCGGTTTACCGCTGTTTGCTTTAAATGATGTACATATCTCGAAAAGCAGCTTTCCACTCTGACGCGGTTTGATGTAAATATACGGTCCGGCGTGGGAAACAAACCCCTGCTAATTTCCAGGTGACGGATGGTTGTTTCCCAGGTTCCGCTTTCATGTGGAGGAGATTAAGCCTGGCTCTGGTCACTGCATCCCGGCTGGCTCTGCAGCGTCTCTCTCTCCTCCGTCAGGTTTAAAGAATTCATTTGCAGCTGGATCAGCGCTCTGGGAGGCTGCTGAATAGGTCAGCGTGGCTTCCACTTTCTCTATCGATGCGGAGCCAAAGCTTGCGAAGTATCGACTGGCCCCCTCACACACACACACACACACACACACACACACAGACACCCTCCAAGATACTGCTCTACAATAAACTCAACCGGATAAACACTGAGAGGAGGCTTTGACATGCAGCGACCAAAACAAAGTGGACAGAGCTTGTTTGTGTTCCACAAGTTATATAACAATGCTTCCTCTTTGGGCGAAAGCTGGTTTGTTTGTGCGCTGGTGTGTATGTTTAACTTAAGTGCGAGGCCTTTCACAACCTGCCAGTTCACCTTAAAAAAAAAAAATGGCCAAATAGTGCAAAGGAGCCGCAGTCGTGTTGCACTGGTGTGCAAAATCTCATCCGGCATGATCGAACATTAGGAGATAAAGTTTGAAGCATCTCCAGGAGCAGATCATGAGATTAGTTTTAGCCCCGCAGCAGAGTCGATCAATGGCGGAGGCGCTCCTGTGGGTGGCGGGTGTCATCTTTTTCGTTGCTTTTGATCTGGAGCTTCAACAATTGATCTGATTATCTGTCTGTCATCTGGAATTCATCGTCAGCTATTGTCATATTCTTGTAAACTATAGTCTAAAGATATCTGAATGTGATGGCCCCCTACTGGGTTGTGGATAATAGCATCATTTTAGGCTTTGGGAGACAGTGACGATCCTTTTTTTCCCTTATTTTCAGACATTTTATACACCAATCAGCTAATTGTTGAACAGATGAGTTGGTGAGGGAATATAGGTTGTGGGTTCCGGCCCAGTTTGAATCCATTTGTAAGACCACTCTGCCAAACAAAAGTTTAGCTGGTACATTTTTGACTGCACAAGCCTGATTAAGATGCCACCTTTAAATCTGATCAAACGCATTGGTTGTGAATCCTGAACTGTGAACCACTCAGATACGCTAAGTGGACTTACACGTGCATCGTCTTGACAAATGCATTGGCTCTGTAATCAATCCAGGATCGACACGTGTGCCAGTTCCAATCAGAGCATTGTACGCAACACAAATACACCCCCCTTCCCATTGCAATAGCTTTTAAAGACGTGCAGCACATCGGCAGATTCGGTAAATCTGCCATTTAATTAATGTCACTAAACCTGACTTTACAAACTTCTGTTGAGCCAGCGTGAACCCCCACTTTAACAGTTCTGCAAACCTACGCTTTTAATTAGCTTTTGGACATGCAATTAAGGAGAGATAAAAAAGAAAGAGCTTGAAATATTTTCTGTGAAAAGTATTTACATCGTACAGGTATTCAAGTAGAGGGGTTTGCATGTAATAGGACGAAGTCCCATGGAGGAAAACCATGGCAATTGTAAGTCTACATCAATCAAGAGGGGAACTTTAGGGCCATTTTTAATTGTTAAAGTCAGCTCACTGTTTATAATATTCATTATTGTTTGTGGGACTTCAAAAATACGGGCACTCCTCAGGGATGCGTCCTCAGCCCCTTCCCCTTCACCCTGTCAAGCCATCCTAAAGTTCATATGCATGTCGCTGGTGTGGATGGAAGCATTGTCTGGCGTCATGGTGGTAGGACAACAACCTCAACCTCAATCCGGACAAGATGAAGGGGATTGAAGGTGGACACACAGAAGGAGAAAAGACCTCATCAGCTAGTGTACGTCTGGAAACATGAAGCGGAGAGGGCTACCGGGTTTCAATAACTGGGCGTCCACATCAGTGAGAACCTCACCTGGTCACTAAACGCCACGCAGATGGTTGCGAAGGCTACACAGCGGCTATATTTTTTGTGGAGGCTGAGGAAGTGCAGCATGCTGCAGAAGATCCCCACCAACTTCTACACCTGCATTGTCCAGAGAGGCCGTACCATCACTCTGGACCGCTCTGTTTACCTTTTCCATTTGCACTTTTCAATCAGCAAACGCTTAATTTGCACCACCGTCAGCAAACTGGGATAAAGTCCTCTCGACATTTCTACAGTTTTTTTCAAATGCTGCCTTTAATTGCTTTTATTGCGCTCTATTATGTATTTAATTTATACTTATGCTATCCCATCAGGCATTCACCACAGCAAAGAGAATTTCTTCCTGTTCTAGTGCAGATGCTGAAGCCACAGTTCCCTCTGACCTCCACAGGAACAAAGAGTGTGACGGAGCGCCACCGCCGCCACCTCTATCTGTTGATTACAAATTATCTTGGAAAAAAAAAATCATAGACAACAAAATGGCAATTCATCTAATTTTCACTGATAGCTGCCAACATGATGTCCAGAGATAATTGGATGTCAGGTGAGTGACGTCGCGCCTCGCATTTCCTGCTAAATACTGTAAATGGAATTCATTAACACATAAGTGCCGGCAGTAATAACAGCCAGGGAATGAAAAGAAAGACTCCATTGGAGACATGGAGGCAATCAGCAGATACTGTGGATTTATTAGCCTGGAAGGGAGTGGAAATGTGAAAGGTCACGATATGAGTGATGTCGGGCAGATGACTCGGGTCACGATAGCCGTCCATATGTAGGGCTGCCAGTGTGAACATTCAGTTCAGGTCAGTGTGTGTGAGGAGGTTACCATTATTTATGAAGATCAGATTACAAATCAGTGTAGAAACCTGACTTGTAATCTAGGTGAGTATCTCTAGCAGCATACAAGTATAGGGGCATCCTCCTGGACAAAAGAACTGGCGTGGTCTACGAACACAGAGGCTGTTAACAAGGAGGGGCTCGGCCGGATTTACTTCCTCAGGAAGCTCATGTCCTCAACTGTATGTAGATCTTTTATCGGTCTGTTGCACGCTGCTGTCTCGGCCATTAAGTATAAGTTAGTATTCCGATCGGTCTTTTCCAAGTCTTAGGCTTTTGTCAATATCAAACGTGTTTGAGATTACTGCACGTCTTTCAGTCTTTACGGTGACGTAACGCAATCAACAACCAACAGATGAGCTCAAACAAAACCGTAAACAGGAAACCTGGTACACAAACAATCACAAGAGCGGTATCGGCAGCAGAGATGGTAGTTGTTGGCGGTATGGATGAACTGGAACAGCGAAGGACATCCCAATGTTTATGGAGCATCCAGAAAGAGGAGCGGACGGCGGTTCGTTTGATGTCAACTCTACGACGTATCACCACTGAGTGGAGAAGGAAAAGCGATGGGATGAAATAGCACAGGCTCTGCAGAGACCCAGTGAAAATAGTTCACGATGGGAAAAAATTGCTGCAAGAATCAAGTTGCAGTCTTGTTAATATGACCGTGTAAGGGGTACAGTTTTTGTAAAATCCAAGTCAGAGATTAAGCTGAGACTTAAAAAACACAAAAAAAATTGACTTTAAATGTGAGCAGGTGTGAGATGATAGTTTTACCCAAGTCTTTTTCAAATCTTTACAAAGTCGTCTGACGTATAGGTAGCTTAGAGATCCTTCCTGCCTGGTGCCATCAGACTTTTTCTCACCTCTGCATCTTCCATTCCTGTGGTCACTGAGTGGGACCACCTAAATTAACACACATCCACCAATCTGGTCCACAGCACTGCTATGTTTCCTCCCAGTTTTTGTTAGCGTATTTTTCTTTTTTGAATTTAAATATTTCTTATTAGATATGAATTATCGTAAGCTGGTGAGGAACGCCAGGAATCAGCCAAATCCTGCAATCCTGCAGTGAGGCGCCATCGACATCTCTGAGACTGAGAAGCCACCAAGATCACCTGCACTCCAGTAACCATCTCATTCAGTAAATATGCATTATACACATCCCATTCTGCTTATATAATGCCATCTCATTCTGTATACATATTAATTCTTACACTGAGACTTTCTATCACTTTCTATTACACTGCAATCTTTCTATCAATAGTCAGTTTCCATGTTACCCAAGTGCACTCCGATCTAACCCTGCAACTGTTTTATTTCTATCCAATGCGATGTATCTTCCAGGAGTGTCCTCCTTTGAGCTTGCCTTCACCGCACGTCACGTAATGACGTCAACGCGAGTGAGAAACCGCCATCCAGGGAAGTCCCCCAGCCCCCCCGCTGTTACCACATATAGTACTATAACCATATAATGACATCATCCCAGGCGGCCATTGTGACGACGGGGAAACAGAAGCATTCAGGTGACAAAAGAAATAATGGCTTTTATTCGAGATCACTTTAAATAGGCTCATGCAATCTCCTGTGGCCATTAGGGGGCACTGGCAGGAGACAGGGTTTCATGGGATTAGATATCCATCTCACAGGCAAAACCAGAGGAGCCACACATATATAACCGCGAATAGAAAATGTATTTTATATCGTAATTGTCGGTGAGGACGCGGATAAAAATGGGCGGCGATGGAGCGAGGGGCCTCACATTCCACCCACGGCGCGAGCTTTTGACATCGGCCACGGAATGATACATCCCCTCCTGCCATCACTGCAGTCGACACCGCAGCCTTGAGAGCTTAACTCATTTCCATCACATTGCTGGTATCTTTGGGAAATACGAGGCCGAGTGTTGAGCGTCGAAGACAACATCCGTTATACAAATGCTATATATGCGACTGTAGTGTGAAATTCTCCTCTGAAAATCTCACTCTACAACAAAGTAAAATAAGTTCTGAAGAGACGGGAATGGCGCCCTCGGCTCCAAAGCGATGCGGCTCCTCGGAGCGCGAAAGCTCTCAACTCAGGTGGCCACTCGGCAGATCGGATGTGAGGATTTGAAGGGGAGGTCACAGAGGAACAAAATGAGGCGTGTAGGTGTGCCGGGGTACTTCGGCAATTGTCCGACATTCCCGATTTCTCGTCTGCTCCTGATTTTAAAATGGTGCAGCTTCACCACAGAGACCGTGACGGGCCCGTGAAGTCTCTCACCTGGTAAGGACGTCAGTATTCGGCCATTCTGTAAACTTTGGCGTCACCCCAAGACGAACGTGTTTGGAAAACATCATACCATCATGATTGCGATCATGGCTAACACCGATTTGTTTGACAGATATATTGCATTATATTGCAACTGCTTTAAGTTGCTGCTCAATTATTTTGGGTGATTTTGGTTCAGTTGTGGGCCAGGGGACCAAAGTCCAACGCTGGACTGAGATTTAAAACTCTAAACTCAGGTTTTTAGATGTGAGCAGGTGTAAGATGACGTTTTACACGAGTCATTTCCAAAGTCTTCTAATGTATGGTTAGCATAAGCAACATAGATAAAGAATGAATAACTGTTTCAGGTGAGTAATGTGCCTCCCCTTTTTTCTATTTTAAAAACAATGCCGCTTTCAGTTTCTTTGCGGTCATTAACAATCTGCACTGACGAGCCCCATTAAACACTGTGAAGAATCTACTAACCTGTGCAGAAAGTATTCCAGAACGCACCGGAGTTCATCACCAAATGCAGCGACCCACTTCTGGTTACACTCCTACATGCTCATGTGTTATATTCTGCTATAGACTATTCTCAGTCTCTATCATTTTTTCATTTGTTAATTCATTGTCTATACAGCTTATCCTGCACTCAGGGTATGTTATCCCAGTGTCTGGGCAATTTAGGGTCTCCAATGAACCTCTAGCATGTTTTTTTTTAGACGCAGTGACACAGTGAGAACATGCAAACTCCACACAGTAAGGTGGGAATGGAGCCAGGAACCTTCTTGCTGTGAGGCGGAAGCGCGAAACACTCTGTATTCACAAATGTGGAGATGATTCCTGATCATCGGCGTTTACAGCTGTTAGTGCAGTTTAAATATATATATTTACAACTGGCTTCTCTTCTCTTCATTTCAACAGTCACCTGCTAACAACATCATTCATGACGTCCCGAGTCTTAGGCGTTGCTGAGCTCATCACCCCATTATTCTTTTTTCATCTGTTTGTCACAAATGTAGCAAAATATTCAAATATGCCATCTACTATTTTTTCAACGGTTTACGCCGATCGAAAACAGTCTCTCCAGTAAAGAGCTACCAAAACAATATCCAATTACTGGAATCCATCCTGGATGATTCGTCGGTGGACCATGAGGGGAAAGAAGCAGCAACTGGCTGCCGATCAAATGCCCTGTTACTTTTGAGCCCTCGAGAATTGGTACGCGGAAAATGGCGCTAACTCCTAGGGTTTGTGTTAAACAGACTGGATTAAATAAGAAAGTTTCCACGTACAGTCATTGTGATCCCCACTATGACCGTGGCTTGGTTGGTCGTGTGGTTGTCCCTCCAATCGGAAGTGCCAAAAAACCCATGATGCCCTCGATGGCCTGGTTAGTGCCTTGCATGGCAGATTTGCCTCCATCGGTGTGTGAGAGCGCTAGTAAATGGATAGTAAAAGTTGAAAGTACTACAGAAGTGGAGACCATTCATGTATATCAACTTAACCTGTACCTGTATCCCAAATCCATAGTCATCAATTTCTTGTACATACAAGTTTTGCTCCCCTACATATCTGCTTGCAATGAGGTTATGGTGAAGCAAGTTTGACAAAAAAAAAAAAAAAAAGAAAAAAAGAAAAAGCTGGGTCGATCAATTGAAGATGCACCGAATGAAACTGGAATCAAGATAGGTCTTGGCCACTCAGTCTTGCCGAATTAGCTTGCAACTAAGGAGGCAATAGGGAGCTACAGCCCAAGGTCAAAAGGTGAAAAAGGGCATAATGTTTCTGAATCAAAAAGCCAAGCTCGTAATACAAGTGTCTGTTTTCTCGAATCACCCTGCACTGGACACATATCGTAAACACTGCGTGTGCCAGTGAGCGCCGTGTTGTTTTAATGGCTGCACCTGCAGCCCATTAAGAATTCTCCAATGTGGATAAACCGGAGTGTGAAGTCGCTGCGGCACGCCATTTGCGAACACAATGGTTTCTGCACCAACGCGGGAGACAGTGGACGAAAACAGATAGGTCAGCTGAACACTTGGAATTCGAGATCAGCCATTTTAAATGACGATGTCGCCGCCAAGGGAAGACCGAACACACGCGCCTGAAAATTCTTAACCGAATGTGAATATCAACAACAATTGATAAATAAAAATTATATCAAATCCAATACAACAATTGCATTTAAGCAGTCATTTATATATACAATGGGACAAAATAAAGAAATTAATAAACAAACTAAAGGGATTTGTAATCATACAAATAACAAAAAATAATGATATAATAATACATAGGATTTGTATAGATTTTAGAATAATCAAAAGATGCTGAAAGATGTTCCATGAATTTAGCAAGGGATAAATAAAACTAAATAAAATAAAATAAAATGACCCTCATAAAGAAGAGAAACTTTGGATCCAGTTTTCCCTTGCCTGGACGCAGGTCACTGGGGTCTACCCTGGAGCCAGGCCTGGGGGCAGGGCTCGATGCTGAGCGCCTGGTGGCTGGGTCTTCACCCATGGGGCTTGGCCAGGGACGGCCAGAAGGACTGACATGGATCCCTCTTCCCCTGGGCTCACCAACCACCATAAGGGCCAAAGGGGGTCGGGTGCAGTGTGAGCCAGGGGGCGGCCGGAGCGGGGGACCTTGGCGGTCCGATTCTCAGCTGCAGAAGCTGGCTCTTGGGATATGGAATGTCACCTCCCTGGCAGGGGGAGAACCCGAACTGGTGCACGAGGCTGAGAGACTCTGGACGAGATATAATCAGACTCATCTCAGTGGGGGAAGGGTCTGGAACCAGGCCTCTTGAGAGGGGCTGGACTCTTTTTTTACTCTGGAGTTGTCCCTGTGTGTGGGCATTCTGATTGCCCTCTGACTCGGCGCCTGTACATTGGTGTTCAGCCCGATGAACAAGAGGGTAGCCTTGCTTTGCCTCAGGGGGCGGGTTCTTACTGTTGTTTGTGGCTATGCACCAAACAACAGCTCAGTTTACCCAACCTTCTTGGGGTCCCCAGAGGGGCTCCTCGAGAGTGCTCCTACCGGGGACTCCCTCGTTCTACTGGGAGACTCCAATGCTCACGTGGGCAACAACAGAGTGAAAAGGCGTGATTGGGAGGAGCTGCCCAACCCCATCTTAACCTGACTTCGGTGCTCATTATGGATTGTCCATAACAAACACCATGTTCAGGTATAAAGGTGTCCATATGTGTACTTGGCACCAGCGCACCTTTGGCCACAGTTCTTTGATCGACCTTGTGGTCACGTCATCAGACTTGCGGCCGCATGTCTTGGACACTGGTGAAGAGAGGGACGGAGCTGTCAACTCATCACCACCTGGTGGTGATCTGGCTCCAATGGTGGGGGAGGATGCTGGTCAGACCTGGCAGACCCAAATGTAATGTGTGGGTCTGTTGGGAATGTCTGGTAGAGTCCCCTGTCAGAAGGAGTTTCAACTCCCAGCTCCGGCAAAACAACAACCACATCCCGAGGGAGGCAGTGGGACATTGAGTCCGAGTGGGCCATATTCCGTGCTTCCATTGTCGAGGGGGTATACTGGAGCTGCAGGCGTAGGGCGGACAGCGCCTGTCTGGCTGGCAACCCCTCGAACCCACTGGTCCCGGCTTGCAATTTTGGTAGTTGCCAAGGCAGAACACGGGCGTGGGAGGAGTTTGGGGAGACCATGGAGAACAACTTCCGTTGGACGTCGAGGACATTCTGGTCCACTATCCTGGAGAAGGAAGCAGTGCTCCGTCCACACTCTGTACAGTGGGAGAAGGGCGCTGCTGACTTCAACCAGAAACGTTGTAGATAGGTGGCAGGAATACTTCCAAGGCCTCATCAACCCAGTTGAAACACCTTCCAATGAGGAAGCAGAGCCGGAGGACTCTAGAGCAAACACATCTATTTCTGGGGCTGAAGTTGCTGAGCAGTCAAAAGTCTCTTCATTAGCAGGGCCCCAGGGGTGGATGAGGTCCGCCCTGGGTTCCTCAAGGCTCTGGAAGCTATCAGGCTGTCCTGGCTGACATTGTGTGGATATCGGAGACAGTGCCGCGGGACTGGCAGACCAGGGTGGTGGTCTTTTTAAAAAGGGGGATTGGATGGTATGCTCCAACGACAGGGGGATCACACTCCTCAGCCTCCCTGGTGAGGTCTATTCAGCGATGCTAGAGAGGAGGGTCGCTGAACCTCGGATCCAGGACGAAAAGTATGGTTTTCATCCTGGTCGTGGAACAGTGGACCAGCTCTCGGCAGGGTCCTCGAGGGGGCATGGGAGTTTGCCCAGCCAGTCTACATGTGTTTGATGGATCTGGAGATGGCATTCAACCATGTCCTGCAGGCAATCCTGTAGGGGGTGCTCCGGGAGCATGGGGCATTGAACCTGCTAAATGGGCTGTTGGGTCCCTCTATGATCGTTGTCTGGGCTTGGTCTGCATTGCCGGTTGTAAGCTAGACTCATTTCCAGTGAAAGTTGGACTGGACTCTGCCAGGGCTGCCCTTTGTCACCGATTCTGTTCATAACCTTTATGGACAGAATTTCTAGGCCGGGGTGTCGAGGGGATCCGGTTAGGTGGCTGCAGTATGGAGTCTCTGCTTTTTGCAGATGATGTGGTTTTGTTGGCTTCATCAGGCCATGATCTCCATTCTCACTGGAGCAGTTCGCAGCCACTGTGAAGCGACCGGGATGAAGATCAGCACCTCCAAATCCGAGACAACAGTGCTCAACCGGAAACGGGTGGAGTGCCCACTCCGGGTCAGGAAAGAGGTCCTGCCCCAAGGAGTTCAAGTCTTCTTCTTCTTCTTCTTCTTTCGGCTTTTCCCTTCAGGGGTCGCCACAGCGAATCAACTTTCTCCATCTAACCCTATTCTCCGTATCCTCCTCTCTCACACCATCTACCTTTGTATCCTCTCTTACCACGTCCATAAATCTTCTCTTTGGTCTTCCTCGAGACCTCTTGCCTGGCAGCTCCAATTCCAGCATCCGTCTACCAATATATTCTCTATCCCTCCTCTGTACATGACCAAACCATCTCAGTCTGGCTTCTCTGACCTTCTCTCCAAAACATCTAACATGTGCTGTTCCTCTAATAGACTCATTCCTGATCCTATCCATCCGGGTCACTCCCAAAGAGAACCTCAACATCTTCATCTCTGCAACCTCTAGTTCTGCCTCCTGTCTTTTCGTCATTGTAACGCCCAAAGGAGTTCAAGTATTTCGGGGTATTATTCACGAGTGAGGGAAGGATGGAGCCGGAGATGGACAGGCGGATCGGTGCAGCATCTACAGAGATGGGGACTCTGAAGCGGCCTGTTGTGGTGAAGAGGGAGCTGAGCCAGAAGGCGAGGCTCTCAATTCACCGGTCGATCTACGTTCCCACCCCTACCTATGGTCACGAGCAGTGGGTAGTGGCCGAAAGAACAAGACACAAGCGGCCGAGATGAGTTGTCTCCACAGGGAGGCCGGACTCTCCCTTATAGATAGGGTGAGAAGTTCGGTCACCCGGGAGGAACTCAGAGTAGAGTCAGATGAGTTGGCTCAGGCATCTGGTCAGGATACCTTCTGGGCGCCTCTCGGGCGTGGTATTCCGGGCATGTCCATCTGTATACAGTGGGAGACTATGTCTCCAGGCAGACCTGGGAATGCCTTGGGGTCCCCCGGGAGGAGCTGGACCATGTTGCAGGGGAGAGGAAGGTCTGGGCCTTTCTGCTCCGGCTGCTGCCCCCATGACCTGACTCCAGATAAGTGGGGGAAGACGGATGGATGGATGGATGGATGAATAAAATAAAATAAAGGAAAACAAAATAAAAACTGTCAGAACTATAGATCAAAGCTCAAAGATGCTTTATAAATTCAGCAAAGGATAAATAAAATACAAAAAAATAAAGAAGAAAAACTGTTAGAATTAGAACAAAGCAAGCCAGCTAGAACAGGTGGGTTTTGAAGGTTGGGAAATAGTCCAAGTTCCTGAAGGGTGCTGGCAGGGAATAACAGAGCATGGGGGGCAGCGGCAGCAAAAGCTCCATCACCCAAGGCTCGGGGGTTGGCTCCGGTGATGGGGGTCAGGAGGTTGGATACAGCAGACAGGAAAAGGGGGGCGGTAGGAAGGACGGTGGAGAAGGTCACGTCAGATGGGCAAGGTTATCGAGGACTTTTAAGATGGCAAGTAGGAGTAGGAGTCAGTGCTGAATGCAATATTGGACAGGGAGCCAGTGGAGCTGATGGAGGATGGGGCTGGTGTTTGGCATTGGCTTCGTTTTGTATTTACAGTGATCCCTCGCTATAACGCGGTTTACTTTTCTCGGTTTCGCTACTTCACGGATTTGCATCGTGCATTGTGTTCTGCGTTCTGATTGGCTAAAAAGTCATTCCGTTTCTTCTCTACCTGTGCGTCAATAACGTTGCAGTTAAATACGTACACGTATGTACACGTACGTAAAGCAGCTTGCCAAATTTACATTACGTACGTGAAATACGTACGTATTTACAGTGATCCCTCGCTATAACACGGTTTACTTTTCACGGTTTCGCTACTTCAGGGATTTGCATCGTGCATTGTGTTCTGCATTCTGATTGGCTAAAAAGTCACTCCGCTGCTTCTCTACCTGTGCGTCAATAACGTTGCAGTTTAATATGTACACGTACGTAAAACAGCTTGCCAAATTTACATTACGTACGTGCAAATTCTCTTGCAATTTCAAGTTTCTCTAAAACCCATAATGTTGACAAAACACTCTGGACCGACAAAAGCGCCTGCGGCAGGACCCAAAAGGCAGCGGAAGATGCTATCTATCGCAGATAAAGTTAAACTTCTGGACATGCTAAGGGAAGGTAAAAGCTATGCGGCTGTAGGTCGGCATTACGGAATTAATGAATCATCCGTTTGTTCCATAAAGAAGGAAGAAAAAAACATAAGGACGACAGCAGCAGTAAGTTTCGCAGCAGCAATAAGGTCGCGGTGAGCGGTGCTAATCTCCGCAATTTGAAGCCTTCTGCTCACATTGATGATTCAAATTATTATTTGACAGTACATTACAGAAGTTATTTGTTGAAAATAACGTTTCTAAAGTACAGTACTTTTATTTGTGAAACAAATGATTGAGCCTGTAAAATAATTTGTTCTTTCTTTTCAATGTATAATAGAGTATTTAATTGTATGATAATTGTACAAAAAAATAAAGGTTTCTACTTCACGGATTTTGCCTATCACGGGTCCTTTTCGGAACGTAACCCCCGCGAAAAACAAGGGTATACTGTATTGTAGTTTTTTGGAGGTCTGTAGAGGGAAGACCATGGCGGATGCTGTGAAGGTGTGAATGAGTCCCATCCACCTTCAAATGACGGATGGGAAGTTTGCGACAATGGAGATGACGTCTGGGGTGAAGGTTGTGGTAGAGATGTACAGTTGCGTGTCATCGGCATAATAGTGAAAATGAAACCCACGGCAGTGGATGATATCCCAGGGATGGAATGTAAAGGATGAAGAGGAGGGGGAAATGCGGGGGCAATCTGTCAAACCATTACCGTGATTTAGTGGACTGTTACACGCTTCAAGTGACTATTGACCAAAAATCAACATATCCTGTCATCTAGCTTACACTCAGACGCTGAGATGCACTCTCCTACTCCACTATTCACAATGTACCCGAGAGAAATGTTTTTTAGGGACAGAATAAATACGCTGTGGCGAAAAACCAAAGGCCAGCTGATGCTGTTGCCATGAATGATGGAGAATTGGCTGGAGGTGCTGAACGGAGAGACAAAGCATCTGAGAGGTTAGGAAGTGGGTGGAGGCTGTATGAAGTCACACTCTGAATCCTGCGCTGCTTTTCACAGGTTCTAAACTAGCTGTCCGTGGCAGTTGCTCTGAAATACTGTTATTATTTTCATAAATACTAGTAAATGAAAAGGCCTGACAGTGAGAAAATCCCTGGTCGGATTTCCACAGGGGGGTCTTTCTGTCTGGCGTCTCGACACCAAGGCCGAAACACCGAGAGGGGGAAACACCGAGAGGCAACAACGGCAGTTCAAGTATGGTGAAGCTAAAACTCTTACAATTAGAAGAACGAATAAAAAGAGTGGGACTTCCATGCTAACATGGCAAAAACAAAGCAATCCTGCAAAAACAAAACAATCATCAGGCTGCAAATCACAATGCTTACAGTTGTGTTCAAAATAATAGCGGTGTTTTTTTTTAAATATGAGTAAAGCTCAATATCCTTAATATTTCTAATTGCCATTATATTATATTTTACATCAAAACAAGAAGAAAAAACCTTACAGAAAATGAAGGAAAATGATACTGAGTTGTTAAAAAAATAGCAGTGTCCGCATTTTCCATTACAAACTCAGAGATTTATTCAATAAACTGAAAAAAATGTTAAGATTTAGCATTCCTGTGAATCATTAATGTAATATTTAAGAATAAGAATAAGAACAACTTTATTTATCCCGAAGGAAATTGTTAACTGCTTCACATCCGTGGTGCATGGAGTCGACCAACGTCTGGCACCTGGACGCTTTGACAACCTTCCACAATTCCTCTGCATTTCTAGGTTTTTCCTCAGAAAAAGCATTTTCGATGTCACCCCACAAGTTTTCTATCGCCGTAACGTCCAGGGATTGGACCGGCCACTCAATAACCTTAATTTTGTTGGCCTGGAACCAAGATGCTGCTCGCATTGTCTTGTTGAAACACCAATTCAAGGGCATTTCCTCTTCAGCATAAGGCGGCACGACCCCTTCAAGCATTTTGATATCAGTAAATTGATCCATTATCCCTGGTATGCGATAAATAGGACTGACACCATAATGAGAGAAATCATATCATGTCTTCAGAGTGTACTGTGGCTTGACTTCAGTGTTTGGGGGGCGTCTGACAAACCGTCTGCAGCTCTCGGACCCAAAAGGAACAATCTTACTTTCGTCAGTCCTCAAAATGGTTCTCCGTTTCTCTTTAGGCCAGTCGATATGTTCTTTGGCAAATTGTATCCTCTTCAGCGTGTTTTTTTTTTTTTTGTTTTTTTTTTAACAGTGGGGGCTTCTTCCACATCTCTCTGGTTTTGGCTTTCAGTTTTAAAGCATTGGAGATCATTTCCGCTGAGCAGCCTATCATTTTCTGCACTTCTTTATATGTTCTCCCCTCTCCAATCGACGTTTTAATTAAAGCACGCTGTTCTTCTGGACAATTTCAGGCACGACCCAACTTTCTCAGGTTTTCAGAGATAACTGCACGTACAACATGTGCTGGCTTCATCCTTAAAAAAGGGCCACATGAATTACGCCTGTTTCTTCGCATAATGAATGACCTCACTGATTGAACTCCACACTGCATTATTATTTTGAACACGCCCCTTTCAACTTTTATTACTCAATTACACAGACTCAGGAGCATTCGTATCATGAATGTTGCTTCTGTCGGTTTCTCAGACTTTACTACACCAACTGGTAAATTATTTGCCATGTAATAATATGATTTATACCCAAAACAGTGATTGATCTGGTTAGTCATGTTGGAGCGCTATTATTTTGAACACGACTGTATATTCTGTGAAAACCCTCATTAGGAACTCGGCGGTATGCATGACTGACTGTCTTTTTTACTTTTTTTTTTCCTCACTTGTACCGTCAATTACTTTTTATACCCCCGTAGGAAAATGCGGAAATAAAAAACGAAAGTAAAGAAACCGTCGAGGTCAAACCGAGACCATATGCTCAGGAAAATATTATTGAGGCAATAAATCAAGTACAGAGCCGGGCCTTTTTTCCTCATAGATTCATACAATTATACTTCTTTCTGCAAGCAATTAGAGAGATGGAAAGTTTAACGCGCTCAGCATCAGCTGCACTTATCGGGCCGGGGAGATCTATCTATTCAATATACAGTCAAGGAGCCACGGTCCAAGATGGTGGAAGCTATTGAAGATTATAAGCGGAGCTGCGGAATCGGCTTTTGTTTGAGCTTCTCAGTCGGGGCATAAACTCACCCGTGGAAAAAAAAAAAAAAAAAAGAAAAAGCCGTCGGCAGACATGATGAACAAAAAGTCGATGAGACAAATAAGTAAATGAATTGTGTGACCTTGTTTCTGTCGGTGCCGAGAAGAAGATCTCGACGCCGGGGACCTTCCCGAGCGTTGAGATCTTCTGGCTCTCTTGCGCGACGGAAACTCAAAAACACCAGACTGAGCGAACGGCCCGAAACCAGACAGGAGACACAGAGAAGCCTGGAGACCCATTGTGACGACGCGTAGATGTATTCAGTAGATACAGCATCCTCTGCGCGGATGAATTCAGCTGTGCCATTTCCTGCTGTGGCTGTGTCTTAACTCATTTAGCACATTTCTTTCTGTCTTTTTATTTTTCTACCCCCATTGTGTGCCTCTGTCAGAAATGCATTCTGAAGCAGGACACATTTCTGAGAGGAGAGGGCTAAGAGGGAGTTTCTGACTCACAACTGGATTTTTCGAAATTGCGCCGTGATGTGCTGCTGCTGCTGCAGACGCTACGACAGAGGTTTGGTTGTACAGTATTCCCAGGTGATACGCGCGAGGGAAGGCTCAATGGCTGTTTAATAGCGCAACGTGCACCGCGCAACGCGCGTTTTAAAAGAAGAAGCTGTCGCCGGTTTCCTTTTCATGAGCAAATGCTCATATCCACAAAACTCACGTCCAGAGAGTGACAATTCATTTCGCAGGGTGGACATCATCCTCAATCATCCTAATGGGGCCTGCGGAGCTTAGCGGGGATTCAAACGTAACCTTTTACCCAGTCCACTGTGCGCAGGCACACCAGGCTTGGAAAAAAGCCATTAAAAAATGCGCAGGAAGAGAAATACCTTTGCCAGGGAATACTGCAAAGTAAGATAATCCCATTATATGCAAAGTAGTGGCGAATTTAGATGCGATCAACTGAAGGCGGTGCATGATATTGGACTGCAAACTTCTTATATTTAACTCCGCCGACCCCCCCATCTGCCACGTATGGCTTTTTTTTCTTTTTTTTTCTTATTGTGCAGTCGTGGCGCACAGTTCCTGGGAATGTATTTAGGCTTATATGTTCCTATAATTATAATCTGTTTGAATACCTATGTACACAGCAGGACTGTTAGACTAATTGATGTGAAGCCCATGAATGAATGGAGGTATTAGTGCGACATTTTGGGGTTTCAGAGAAGAAAAAGAACACCCAGCTTGCAACATCTTTTCTGTCTCAGAACTGTAAGACCGATGTAATCGTTGTTTTTTTTTTTACTATATTTAAAGTAGAGTTGCAGGGAGGCTATGTACTTGAAGATGTATGTGTGTTATATTTGGGTCATTTAAGTTAGAGTATTCGGCGTGTTTAAAGACAGTGAGAAAATGACTCTCAAAATTCACCCTCAAATACATCATTTGAAAGAGCACCTGGTCCGTGGCGAGGGGTTGAGGGGGGCTCGAAAAATTCCGCAAGGATCACGATATCATGCAGCCGCCTTAATATTCTGATAATACATTCCCAAAAGAGAGCAGCTGCAACAGCAAGTCGGTTAATGTGATTTCATGTGATCACTCGCAGATTACAAAACTAAACAAAGACAACGTATGGCTCGGTCTATTATCTGCCCATTACCATCCCCAGGCTATTCAGTTGCGTCCAGCCCTCTGCCAGTCATAACCGTTTCAAGGCCGGCACCGGGCTCGAAATTCGCATCCCCCGGCTTATCGTTCATTTCCATTGCATCATCGATTCGAATATGACGACTCTCGCAGTCGAAACGAAGCGAGGGGGAGGCGGGGGGACACCTGACCGCTCTCTTCAGCACCTTCGATGCGTCGCGACCACAGGAGGCGAGGAGCCCATGACGCAGGAAACAGATTGTCTTCTGTTCTTGTTCTCTCCGCTGACTGATTCACCCAAAGTGCTCCCCGGCGTCACTCAGCGTGTAATGAAGGTGGGAACGGCGGCAAAGACAAGACGGAGTTCGGGCCGTGAGATTTAAGCACACGGCGTAATCGATGACGATTTTACGGTGTGGATGATGTTAAGGGAAGACGACGTATCCCGCTCCGCGCCGCCCGTAAAACACACGCATATTCACTGACTCATAACAAAAGCCCTCCTCATCTTTGATTTCATGCAACCAGAGGTGGAGAAGTTGCTGCTGATGCTGCGAGGCTGAGAATCCATTCACTCCTTCATTCATGATCGGTAACTGTTTATCCCGTATGCAAACATATGCAACATATGCAACATATGCAAACATAAAACTATTCACCCTGTCATTTACTCATCTGGTAGAGACATTCACTCTCATCTACTCACAGTATAGACATAAAACTAATTATTCTTTCATTAAAACATGATAGAGAGAAATACAACCGTTCAATCTTGTCGACACGTCATATAGAAATGTACAGCCATTCGACCTCACTTATTCATAAGTCATAGGGACATACAACTGTTCAGCCCAGGGTAGAGCAATTATTTTGGCTGGCGGGCCACATTTATTTAATTTTTATGCACAGGCAAACTAGGTTTCATATAAAAGAAAATTGCAATTTAAATATTGACATTCTTTGGCATTTTATTTCAACTTTAGAATCATGAATAATCATATAGACGGACCAACATTACTCTGTATGTAATCATCCATACAAAATTAAACAATAGGAAGGAGTTTCTAAATTCAATATTGATTGAAAATACTTATTAAAATATTCAAAGAAAATAGTTAATAAAAAGACAAAACGAGCCGGATGTGGCCCGCGGGCCTTAAAATACCGGGTCTGGTTCAGGCCCTCGTTCGAACATCACAAAAAAGGCCCCTTGTTGGAGTCCAAACAGGAACCTTCTTAATGTGAAGCACCACATCAGCTCCACTGTGCTGCCCAATTATAAACTATTTAACTATAAGTTATATGAGAGATGAGATGAGAACAACTTTATTTATCCCGAAGGAAATTGTTATACCATCCATCCATCCATCCATCCATCCATCCATCCATCCATCCATCCATCCATCCATCCATCCATCCATTTATCCATTTATCCATCCATCCATCCATCCATTCATTCAACTTCTGCCACTTTATCAAGGGTTGTGTTTCCAGGGCAACAGCCTTCCCCAGACTTCCCTCTGCCCAGCCACTTCAGCCAGCTCTTCTGGGGGAATCTCCGGGCCAGCGGTGTGTGGGATCTCCCTGGAGGCATCCTGACCAGATGCCCGAGCCACCTCATCATCAAAGTGAGGCTCAGAAGCCCCCCATGGCTAAAAGTAAAACCTAATTTTCCCCTTGCTCGGACACGGGTCCCCGGGGCCCCCGCTCCGGAGCCAGGCCTGGTGAGCATCCGGTTGCCGGGGCCTGCGCCCATCGGACCCACACTCTGCTACGACAACATGGGTCCACCTTCCACGGGATCACCATCCGAGGCCTCGAGGAACGCGGAACATTCAGAGGTTCTGGTTGGACTGAATTTTGAATTCGCAATTCACATCCCCCAATTCACATCAAAATTCAAATTTAGAATTTTGCAAAAAAGGGAACACTCATTTGCAAATGAAGTAATACTATTTCACATAGATGACTTCGCAAAAAACTAAATATAAAAAAATAAAAAAAAAAAGACAGTGAACTGTGACTTTCAAAAAGAATTGTGTCAAGGACATGGTAAGCAATGAAATATGTAATATTCATGTTGGCGGTTATATGTGAATGAAACACTTGTCAGAGAGTTCCAATATGGATGCTGATGAATGCAAGTCCACACTCGACAACCGCTGTGAGATTCAGAGGTGACACGGGGGGGGGGTTATCATTCCCGTGTTCTCTGTTCATGTGATAAGACGGACATATTCGGGGAGGACTTTAAGACAATTATCTGATATCTGTTGGGATGGTGAAAGCTCTCAGCATTGGATTGATCACAGAGGAAATAGTTTCAAGGCTGGCGTCAGTGGCTGGGGGGAAAATCCGGCGCGAATCAGTTTGAATCCAAGAGCAGTGAGAGGAAAGTGTGTGTGTGTGTGTGTGTGTGTGTGTGTGTGTGTGTGTGTGTGTGTGTGTGTGTGAGTGGGGGGGGTCTCGGAGGAGGATGACACTTTCACGTCATTCACGTCATATAGACATGAGAGCATTTTCCCTCACATTTAAAACGACATAAAGACAAACAAGCATTCACTTGCTCATTAACACATCATACACAGACATGCAACCATCTTATAGTGAATATAACACCATTCACTCACTCATTTACATGTCATATAGAATTTAAACCATTCATCTCTTCAATCACACATCAAATACAGACAACTAACTATTCACTTTCTCATTCACGTAACCATATAGAGACATAAAACCATTCAATTAATTGTTCATAAGTCATAGAGACACAACCATTCACCTTGTTTTCATGTCATGAACGTACAACCATTCACTCGCTCATCACATGGGATGTAGAGACATAAAACTCACTCATTTACATCATATAGATATAAATCCACTCACAAACAACCATTCGCTCATTTATTTACACATCATATAGACGAACAACCCTCTTTCGCACACGTCATATAGACGTGAAACCATTCACCCTCTCATTCATATAACCATAAAAAGAGGATCGACTATTCAGTGTGATTCACATCATATAGAGACAGAACCATTCACTCACTCATTCACACATTATATAGAGACTAACAACCATTCCCTTACTTGTTCATAAATCATAAAGACGTACCTTCATTCACACTCTCATCCACAAGTCATGTAGAGAACTTACAACCAGTCGATCCATCATTCTCCTATCTGGATGTTTTTCGGACGATGGGAGGAAACGGGAGAAACCCAAAGGGAGACACAACACAGAAAGGTTCCCCTGTTGTAATCCAAGCAGGGACTTTTCCACTCTCCGTGCACCAAAATATCTCTATTCTGGCATTATTTGCAGTGGTGGGTGATTGAAATTGGGGTCAGGAATGCATAGGAGGGTCATTTTTCACCCTCACATCTGTTGTAATCACAGCTGGAGCTCCAGTACTGCCTGGACCTCCTGTAAATAATCAAATATCTCCTTCCCGTGTTAAAATGCACGGAAAAAGTTGCTTTCAAAGACCAAAGGGGGGGGGGGGGGGGTGAACCATTTGTCCCCTCATTTATAAAACCGTACATCACGAACAGGGAATCACAGGCTTTGTTTTGGCCAGACGTGCCACATACTGACCACAGTCTGTAATTTCCATGGTTAAAACATTATCCGGAAGGATGGCTTTAATTTCGAAGTGAATATTTTATGTCCAGCGAATCACATCTGAAGCACTGGAAGTTGACGGAAACCGGTGCAAAACACAGAATAAAATGTTATTGAGCTGTGATATACCTATACTCACTGTAATCGATATACTGTATTTCAACCAACACGGGCAACATGGCTCCGCACCCGATGGCTGACCCGACGGACGCCGGTGTGGAAAACGATGACATTTACCGCCCGGCGAGTGAATCGCACAGAAAAAAATCCAGCCCCCTAATTGAATCGTTTCCATAAGCCAAGAAATGTTAGCTATAATTACAGTCTTAACCTCTGATTGACAACATTACCGCTGCAGTGTGTGTGCGAGAGAGGGACCGGTGTACATGCCGCCACTAATGGAGATGCTGCGGAGGTTAAACAAGGGCTATTTACCGAGTAACCCGCTTTAACCCCTTTCGCCGGGATGTGTGTTCCCTCTCCGCCGCTGAGAACCCTCCATCCTGTTTGCACAACATGGAAGCCGGCGTGCACTGCAGCGGTTAGCCTCATCTCTCCCCTCCTGCTTCATTAGCATGCCGCTCAGGGATCGGCCCATTCATAAAAGGGCAGCCGTGGTGTGGGCCAGGCATCTCCAAGGCACAATACCCTCTCCAGGACAACGACCGCAAACAACCTCGGCAGGAGGACACAATGGCGGCAGGACACGTGAGGGCTCTCGCATGCAGGGCTCATGGAGACGGGCGAACAATGCGACGCGCCGCAACAATCCGCCATTCATTAATGCACTCGAGGCGCGTCGGACGGCGCCGCACGCACAGCCGGACTGAATAATGGATGCGAGGCAAGAAAAGCTTAAAAAACTCCGGCGATCGCAAGTTATCCGTGCAGATGAGGCGATCGGCGTTAGGGCGCACGGGACACGCGGTGCATTTACAGTGCGCCCGATCGACCTGGCGAGCCATCATAATGACGGACGGTTTGATGTATGCGGACAAAACATGAAATATGAAACAAGGGGACTCACATATCAACCAGGCACACCGCCAATATTGACTCGCCGCCGATGAAAGCAAAACGCGCGTCTGCTCCGATGTGAGCGGTATGTCGTCTGACTGCTTCTTGTTTTAGCTACGACTAACAAACTATATGCATGTATACATTAAAGTTCATTCATTCATTTATTCAATATCTGCACAGCCAACCTCCACTCAGGATGAGCCAATCACAGGTGACCCCCGGCCGGTCGCCACCCAATCACATCGCCGCATATGGAGACATGTCATTCACATGTCATATAGCCATGCAACCATTCACTCTCATTAATTTACATGTCATACAGAGACGGAAACCATTCACTTGCTCATTAAAACACGATGGAGACATAAAACTGTTTTCCCTCTCACTCATACGTCATATGGAAACATACAACCATTCACTCTCTCATCACGCGTGACAGATACATGAAACCGTTCAGCCTTTCATTCATACGTCATATCAAATCATGCAACCATTGAGTCCTCCATTCATTCTCTCATTCAAACTTCATCTACTTATTCGCACTTTCACACAATTCAGGGTCTCCAACGTATTTCCTGAGAGTGAGTCCAAGCCGCAAGACCCGGAGAGAACATGGAGGCGTCACAGAGAAAGGACCCCACGGTCGGAATCCAACCTCGCTGCTCAACACTAACGTTATTGATGATTTTTTCTGTCACCCTGTCATGGCTCGAGACCCCTATCTGCCTTTTCGGGACACTTCTTTATATGTATTTGGGTGTCATTTCTGGGGAAAAAAAAGGGGGAAAAAAAAAAACAGCATTGCAGGGTTGGATCCAAACGAGCCGACATTTGGTGCGTTCTAGGTCTGGATCCAACTGGACCCTTGCATTCCTGTTTGCGGTATGAAAAAGAAAACCCTCTTTGTGACGGTTCAGTCGTTCGGACTAATTACAGGAAGCCGAGGCAGGCTACAGTCTGCCAGTAAATAATGGAAGAAGAAAAACAATTACGGGGGAGGTCAAAACGAGCACAGCGGCATGGGAGGATATCGAGTTTTAACTTTGGACGACCAAAAGAAAAGTCAGCTTAAAAACAAAACTCAAATAAAGCATGGGCGAGGTGTGGCTGCACGCTGAGTCCAGAGCCTGGAGACGCCACGATAACGACGCGTTTTTAATTTCTTCATCGTTTTTCGGCAATCGATCTGAGAGCTCGTCACACGGGAAGCCGTCTGGAAATCCAAAATTGTGCGCAAAAACTGTTCATTCCACAAGCAGACAACACGCAGGATAAAATACGCTAAATGCCATTTCTTCTATTTATCATCAGAGCTGTGCATTAACTAGATATAAGTAAATCCCTGACCGCACTTTAAAATGACAGTAATGCTTTTCTGTTCTTTCCTATTCTTCAGTGCACGTTCGCGTTGGGTTCAACGAGGCACCGGGCGATTTCGGTTGAAGGTATTTCGAGCGTGTTCGCCGAACACGGCCTCCCTCAGCTCGGCGGCCTTCACGGCGTGGCGGCGCGATGAGCTTCCAGATACTAATGAGACGAAATAAACGGGGAGGATCAGAACCATCTCCTAAACCGCTGTTGATTTTGCAAAGGTGCGAGACAGACAAACCGATGCCGCAAATTAATCGGGGAGAAAAATGAAGAAACCTTGTAATCAGAGCCAGAAAGGTGAGATACCCAATATAAATAACATATATATGTGTAATCTATCACCAATCGGAGACCCTAAATTGCCCAAACGTGTGAATGACACACGTCTCTATATGACGTGTCAATGAGTGAGCGAATTGTATGTCTCTAAATGTGGCCGCTTGATTGGCTGTCAGACCATCCAAGCTGAACGCCGCCAACAGCCGTGATAATGTATAGATAATGAATGACTAAATAAATGCATAAATTAGTGAAAACATTTATTACAACTGATAATCTGACCGCCAGCGTCACAGCCGCCAACACCTTCTGAAAAAGCGTTCATACGCGGCTGCAGAGGCGGCACGGGTGTCGAGAAAAGTATGTGTTTTTTCATCAGTCGGGGGTTAAATGTGCTTTTACAGGAGCCGTGCACGGTGTGTGTGAGGAGAGTAGATGGGCGGGGGGGGTGGGGGGGGTTATTACAGGATACCTAAAGATGCAAAGTGCCCTTCACCATGACAACGAGTGACACGATTCACAAAAAAAAAAAAAAAAAAACACAGTCAATGTTATAAATATAAAAAAAACCTTGATGGTTAAGTTATATTTATCCCTTGATATCAAATCTGCTGTTTTGATTTCAGATTCCTTCACCGTGCGCTTTCTGATACGCCTGGGACTCATTTCATCTCCCCTCATTTGTTCTTTGCTTTTCCCGGCAGGGAGAGACGGCGCTTTCGAGAGGCCGAGGTCACGTTTCCGTCCCGGCTCGTGAACCGGCCGTCCTCTTCGCCACGCATCATTACCGCAGAATTGCATAACCGTCCGTAACCATACGAACCTCCTCTCGGACCGAATGCGCGCGCACACCCTTCCGGGACACGGCGGATCAATCAAGCGAGCTCAAGTGACATGATGTCCTCGCCGAGCCGGGGCTCTGTCATATTTCGGTCGGACAAGCCGATAGCTATTAAATGAAGGACAAGGGGGACGAGGAGGGGCTCGCTGCCGATCGATAGGGATCAACTTCCCTTCCTCCCGGCTCAAAAGAGTTCAGATCAATGCAGATGTGTTGACAAGGATCTAAAGAGGGAGGACACTGGACGCCGTCCTCCTTTCCCCTCGCGCGCAACGGCGGCTAAGATTAGACGTTCAATAAGCGGCGGCGCACCAGGGTGGCTGCTGCCGCCGCCGTCGGAGGCGGGGGCGAGAGGAAGTGCTCGGAGCGCCGCAGGTAGCCAGAGGAGTTGCTTAATAACTCGAGCAGGTGCCGCCAATTCCGCCGGGGATAAAACACCTGGTTCAGCTGTTGGTGGATGTTTTTGTGTCTCCAGCTGCGGACGTGTCAGGTGTGCCCGTCAAGGCTCCAAAAATTCCAAAAAGGTCACAAAGTTTAAAGCGTGTACCGTAAATGCGCAGGACATGTGGTTATACATGACAGATTCTAGAAGGAGGCTTTTTGTTTTCTAGGATAATGAAGCTGCAACCACCTCTTTAAAAGCCCACAAACGCCTCTCTGTCCTTCTTGCTTCAGCATACATACATTCTTTATCTATAACGCTAATCCTGCACTCGGGGAGGACCAGAGGGTGCCTCAGACCAGTGAATCACAGGAGCACATAAAAACACACACAACCATACACCCGAATATTAGCATGAATATTAGAATATTAGATAAATAAATATTATAATAATTAATATTATAATATTAGAATATTAGCAACATTCATTTACCCATCATATACAGTAGACATCCATTCACCCTCTCATCCACATGTTATTTAGAGATACGCATCATTCATTCACGCATTCATATGCCATGTAAAGATGCACAGCCTTTCACTCTCTCATTCACGCATATGGGCAATTTAAGTTCACACATCATAGAGACAAGATTTTGCGGGACGTAACCGACACAGAAACTGTTTTAGGAAATGACCTCAACTGCTGTGCACTTTAATGTTTACTTAGTTTTGTTTAGTGCATTTATCCTCTGTCCCCATGGGATGGGGAGAACTTTATCTCGATTCCTCCGTATGTCTGGCACATGCGGAGAAATCGGAAACAAAGGTGACTTTGGACAAACGATAATGCCATCTCTCGTTCCATTCGCATTTTAATGACAATTTAGGGTGTCCGGTGAACATGGAGGAGCTCCACGCAGATACGTGGAGAACATAGATGCTCCACGCTGAAAAGCCCCGCTGCGGGAATCCAACCCGGGACCTTCTTGCTGTGAGGTGGGGGGTCGCGAACCACTGCGGTACAATCATATGCAAATGAATCCATTCGCCAAAACAGATAGAGGCTTATCTTGACGAATAATGAAGAGAAAAAGGCAATATAATCCAATATTTAACAAAGCGTTAAAGTAAAACTGCAGCTGCAATCACTCAACACCTCCCATCATCCTTCACTCTCTGCCTGTTTTACTCGTCCTCACAAACTGTTACATCAAATGTGTGGCGTTGTCGCATTGAGGTCTATTCACAGTGTGTTTTGTGGGGTTTTCACACCACCTCTGCATCTGGATGAGGAATAACATCAGAAATATTTGTGACGTCACTGATCCTACGCGTCCGCTCCGCCTCCTGAACCCACATGTTCGGTTCTCTTCCACACGCCGGACTGCGGAACAGTCCAAACTGCAGGAACCAGGAGCGGAAGACGTTTCGGACTGGAGGGCTTCTTTAAGTTTGGGGTGGCTTAAGAAATTAATTTAGATATTCATAAGTATTAAAATCTGACCTTTCATTAAACACGAGGCCTTGAGATCAGATTATAATGCGACTTCCTGCTTAAGTCCCTTCTCATTTTACTTCGTGATTTAATTTCTCGAAGCACCCCGGCTGACCGAATTTGGGGACGTGCAGAACGGCGTGGGACCTGTGATGTAACACACGGCAAGCGGAAGTCAAAATGAAACAATTCCGGGAATTAAAACGTCTATATTAATATATCATAAATATATTTGTGTCCCTGTATGAGGTGTGAATGAGAGGGTGAGTGAGTGTGAGTGAGTGAATGTTTGTACGTCTCTACATGACATGAATAAGAGGGTGAGCGATTGTGTGTCTCTATTTACATGTGAATGAGAGGGTGAATGGTTGTACGTCTCTAGATGTGGCCCTGTGGTTGCCTAGCGACCAATCCAGGGTGAACCTTTCCTCTTGCCCAATCGCAGCTGGGATAACCCCCGACCCTAAGTGCGGGATAAACTGTATGGGTAATGAATAAATGAATGGATTAATAAATGAATGAATATGTCATCCATTACCGAACAGCATCACCGAAACGCTTTCTGTCGTGTTCCTTCCCCCCGAAGCCGACCCTTCCAGGTACGCTGCGCACTCACGGGATGCAGCGTCGCCACCTCAATCCGTCACGATACTCCATCGGCGTAAAGTAGCGACAAAGGGATCCAAACAGCCCATCCCCGACCCCCTTTTCACCAATTTGGATTTCATTTAATTTCGCGGCGCCCCCCGCTGGAGGTCGTTTTTTTTCAGAATGCAAAGTCATGGGATTTGGTGGTCACAGATTCAGACTAATCCATGAACTCACAGGAGTGAGACACAGACGCTAATTTTTGCCTCCGTAACCGTACGTACTCCAGCACAAATACCCCTGCCTGACCCGCTTTCAGCAGAAGTTATTATGCGACAGCCGTGCAAGATGCCGCTATTTGTCGGAGCAGCCTTTTCCTATCCCGCTTTAAAAAATAGGAGAAGGGGAGCAGATTAAAAGTACAGTCACTTCTTAAAAGCAGCGTGGCGGCGTCATCCGCTCAGAGGAAGACAAGTCTGAGAACTTTCCTCCCTTTCCATCACACCCTCCGCCGCAGAGGTCACGGCTTTGTTCGACTTTGCCTTCGGTGGGATTAAGCGACCGCGACCGGGAGGCCCGGCGTCACAAAGCCTGCCGGAGGTGTGGCGAATGAGTGGAGCGAGAGGACTTTAAAAGGCGCTGTTGAAATATTAAAAAAAAAAAAAGAAACACATTCTAATGAGCTCTGGGATGTATTACTTTACTTTAGGCTGGGAAAGATGGAACCCGGGTTCCAACCGTCAGCTGGCTAAAACCCGGCGCCGCTGTTTGCGGTCGGTGTTTTGGCTCCACTCGGTGTTTCTCTGGGGAGCTGGAATTACCGCCGGCCTCCCAGCATGACCCCACAAGGATACCAAGTCACAGGGCGGAGATATTAAGAGAATTTAAATCCTGGAGGCGTGAACAACGTCCCAAACGGGAAAGCCTTACGTGGACATCCGTGAACAAGAGAAACACAGAACGTCGCCTTGGAAAAGGAAAAGGAGGTTTCACACCGGCCTGCCCCGTGTGTGAAAACACACAGTCACTCTCCCGCGTCATGAAAATTAAACTGTCATCGGACATTTTCATGGACCTCCCGGGAAGCTTCTTCTTCTTTTCCTTTTGGCTTTTCCCTTCAGGAGTCGCCACGGTGAATCAACCAACTCCATCTAACCCTATTCTCTGTATCCTCTTCGCTCACACCAACTACCATTGTGTCCTCATTCGCTACAAAGACCAGATCTTCTCTCTGGTCGTCGTCTAGACCAGAGGTGGGCAATTATTTTGACATTTCGTATTTAATTTTTATGCGCGGGCCAACTGGGTATCATGTAAATTAAACAAAATAAAAGTTGCAATTAAGTATTTACCGTAATTTACGGACTATTGAGCGCACCTTAATATAAGCCGCACCGGCTAGCCGATCGCTATCTCGGGCTTCTTCCCGCACTAAAACCATCAAAGTCGTCTTCTTTGGTGTCGGAGTTGTACGGACTCAGAATTTCCCGGTCATTTCATCGGTCCGATGTGACAACGTGAAATGTTTTAGCGCCGTGAAGCTCGTTAGCCCACCCCCACCCAAAAAGTCCATATATTAGCCGCATCGTTTATTTACGTGAAAAATGTCGCGGCTTATCGTCCGGAAATTACAGTACATCTTTTGGCACTTTATTTTAACTTTGAAATCATTAATGATCATATAAATGTACCGATATTATTTTGGATGAAATCATCAACACAAATTAAACAAAAAGGAAAAATTATTTCAATATCGATTGAAATGACTTGGAAAACTATTCAAAGAAAAGTTGTTTGGCTGGACGGAAAAAAAAAAAGGAAAACGGGCCGTAAAATACCCGGCCCGGCATCCGTCAATCCAAAATATTCATTCGCTATCCCTCGTCTGCACATGACCGAACCTTCTCAGCCTGACCTTCTCTCCAAAACATCTAACATGTACCGTTCCTCTGATGGCTCCATTCCTGATCCTTTCCATCCTGGTCACTCCAAAAGAGAACCTTAGCATCTTCATCTCTGCGACCTCCAGCTCTGCGTCCTGTCTTTTTCTTCAATGCCGCTGTCTCACGACTGTCTTGTACACTTTTCATTCTGGCTAATATCCCTCTATCGCATAACACCCCTGACACTTCTCTCAAACCATCGCAACCTGCTTGAACCCACCGAACTTCCTGGGAAGCCTTAAGGCCGCGTTCCAGCGCAATTGTAAATTCCGCCGGCATCCTCGCCGCACTGCACCTGAAATTCGGTGATTTGAAGGAGGGGTTTGTGGGTTCACCTGCCTCACATCTGCAATGAGAATTATACATCCGTCTCCTCAAAGCGCCGGATGTGAAAAGGCGCTAATCACCATACCGTTTCACCGCCGGGGTTTTCCGACAGGAGCCCGAATGTTACGTAATATTTTTACGCCGTTTCGGGCTCGCGATGGAAACACGTTTGTATCCAAACCGCGGAAGCCGGTTTTCATCGCGCGACGCTCCCGAGCGACAAAACACCGCTCTCCGTGTCAAACATCCTCGATCGAAAGGTCAAAGGTCGACCCTTTGCCTTCTGGTAACCGAACGCTCGCTCTGCTCAGCTCCAACTCCTGCCACACGCAGCGTTTGCGCCCGTGTTTTCTAGAATCAAGAAGACGTGCTCGCCAAGATCACCTCTTTGAACCCCCCACATTAGCGTTGCTGCTAGGTAGACGGCCATTAACGCACAGGGAGCTTGACATTATCATCTCAGGCGCTCGCTCCATCCCGCTGCCGACCACAAATACAAGCTATCATCACGAGGGTGAGGGCGATGGGTCGTTGTCAAAGAAATCACCGGCTAGGCTAAGAGCCTGTTATCCTGGCGGTGACCGCGGAGCGACCGCGGTGCGACGAAGAACAGCGGTTCGACGACGAAAAGTCGTTATTTAGCATTTAGCGACAGCTTCGGCGTTTGCTGAAAGCCAATTTATCCTCACTGGCTTCGGCCAAGTTACAATTTCCGCAAAGATGGCGGCGTCTCGTACATATTGCCAGGTTTGTGGACGGTTATTGCATCATGTTTATTTGTATGTATATATTCCTTTAGCCTCTGCACGTAGTTTGAGGTGGAAACCGACAAAACAGAAGGAGAATTCCAACCGCGCCGCGGTATCGGAAGACAAATAATTACTCTAGATAGGACCGGCCACGATGTTCATTGTCTGCGGGCCCCGAGAATATAACCTGGCAAATACGATGACATTCACACAAGCCGGAGGTCAGTGTTTATCTGTTCACGTGGAAGGAGGTTATTAAGACGTTGTTTAGTTTATTTGTTTGGACGTTTGCTCAAAGACATCCACGGCGAGGGGCTTTTGAAAACGATTCCTTTGTTTCACCGGCGACGAAATCGACACCGAGCAAACACCGGAATCCGTATCGGTCCGTATCTATCTATTAAGCACCTCTGGAGGCGGAGGGGGGGAATAAGAAGCTCGGCGTGCACGGACAACGCCAGCGTATGCAGGTGCTTAAATCAGAAAGATTGTTGAGTGAACTATCTCCCCAGGAAAGAACCGATCTGCCTTCGCCTGGATTAAGACATCCAGCGGTGAAAACAAAAGCTAGGGGACATAATAGAGAGGGTTTGGTGAGCACGAGCACACGCACACACCCGACGCCACCTCTTGTTTAAATGCCCGCTGCAAACAAGGCCCGCCACGCGTAACGTCTAAATCTAAGGGGGTTTGTATAAGCGAGCAGATGGCCCGATTAGATTCGCGTCTTTGACGCCTGTGCTCGGCCTCCCCGGCGTCGTGCGGGTGAATCGAGGCCATCTGGGATTGGCCGAGGCTTCTGTGAATGGAGAAGCCATTCAGCACCGAGGACAGTGGTGGGTGGGTGGGAGGTGGTGGGGGTGGGAGGGCAGCTGTCCACGGTGCTGGAGGAGGAAACAGGCGGGCCGAATGTGGAGATCGGAGCTGTCCGTGGTGCTGAACCTGCAGCCCGGAGCGGGGCCGAGAGCCCGGCCCAGGGGGGCCCCCTTGGAGCCCCTCCGCTCTTCCGAACCCGGATCCTCGGAGCGGAGAGCCTTCAACCTGCAGCGGGGAACCCTCCGCGGTGCAGAACCGGAGAGTCCGGCTCCCGCCGCACGCCGTGGCGGGGCCCGATAGTGCCGGAGGTGGAGGTGGGAGGGGTGGGAGCAAACACAAGTCGCGGGCGGAAAGAGCCATCTGCCACATTAGGCAGGGTAAACCACCTCTTGACTCCGCTGAAAAGCCCTCGACGTGGAGTGGGGCGGCCATGATGAACACCTGGCCGACTGCGACAACACGCGCAGGACGCGGGAGTCGTCCCGCATGTTTTTTTTTTTTTTTCTTTTTTTTTTTAAGCGTTCGCCGGCGGCTTTGCCCCCCCTCCCCCTTCCCCTTCCCCTTCCCCTCCATCACCACCGCCCGCCCGCCCACCCTCCCCACCTCCGGTGATGCGTTCGCGGCATCAAGGTTATCGGCGGCTCATCGGCGGCGGACGATGACCTAAACCGCGGCGCGTCAATGTCAAAGGGAGGGGGAACCGGACGGGGACGCGCGGCTCCGGCCGGCGGGAGCAGGCAGGGGCGGGAGCGGGCCGGGCCTCCATCTGCACATTAGCATGGGGCCTAAACACAATGAGATGAATGAACATGAGGCCCAGGAGCCGGGAGTCTCCTTGAATCTGTCATCCGTCTCCATGGCGACAGGAGGAGGAGGAGGAGGACCGAAACTGGCATCTATCCGGGCCCCAAATCAACAGATGGCCACCACATCACGCAGCCCCTTCACCCCCCCCCCCCCCCCCCCCCCAGCCACCCACCCCCCTCTTCCCTCGCAGCCTACCTTGCACCGCTCCATGCACGTCCTCACCGAATATGCCCCCGGCTCGTATTTCTGTGTCAGGAGCTCAAAGTCTTCGAATTTCTCCTGGGCGTGCTGGTCGTAGCGCTGGTACGCCTGGACGCACAGGCTGCATCTGGCCGCGTCGCCGTCGTCGAGCACGTCGAGGCTGCAGTTCAAATTGTCCGGACTCGTCGAGCCGTAGAACAAATCCAGCAGGGAGTAGGAGTTACAAAAGGAAAGGTACAAATCGCTCATATTTACAGCCCGCGTCCCCTCTCTGTCGGAAAGGCCCCTGCACAAATGGTCGGCGTCTGCGAAAGTAAAGCAGTTCTGTGATAAACTATCCTGGTGGCGAGTTTCGAGACGCCACAAATGTTTGGTAGAGTTTCCTATAAAAATAGCATCTGGGTTTCCTCTGAGGCTGCTGTGTGCTGAGTGGGTCCGGGGTGAGAGGAGGTGCGAGGACGAGAACTTGTCCGGGGTCCGGGCCAGTTTGGCCTCGGCGCAGAACCACAGGTGATCAGAGAGGAGGATGGTGAGGAACAAGAGGGATGCCAAGGACAATCGCCATCTCTGCGCCCTCTCTGAGTCGGTGAATGGCTTTTGGTTGTCTCGGGGGGGCTCTAGCCAGATTTGGAAGCCGTCGTCATCGTCTTGCTGCCAACACGTCCCAGCACCCCTGGTCATATTTTGGGAACCGGCCGACTCCACCGTGGGGGCTCCTCTGCCGCAACAGTCATCGACGTGGGGTCCGCGTCGCGTCCCGCTCCCCTCGGGTGTCGGGCGGTTCGTCGTCCCGGCTTGCCTTCGCGATCAGCGGTGATTCCCATCAAAATGCGGCTGGGAAATCAGACGCCCGCGACCGCCGACCGCATCCTCCATGGCGGGGACCGTTTCGAGCCGCTGTCGTCCACGTCCGCTCCTCTGCGCAGCCTCGGCTCCCGTCCTCGGTGGGGGGAAAACACTCACCGACGCCTTTACGTGTTCTCCGGCCGCGGTCCTGCAGGGACGAGGGCCCGCTCCTCTTCCAACATGGCGAAGCTGCGTGTCGGCGGATGGGGGGCCCGCAAGCCTGCAGCCCGCAGCCCGCAGCCCGCAGCCTGCGACGGATCTGCTTTTTTTTTTTTTTTTTTTCGTCTCCTTCTCAAACCCTCGCCGTCTTCATCGCGCTGCCGTTGTCAAGTTGCCGCCATGTTCGCACGGAGACGGTGTGTGTGTGTGTGTATGCATGTGTGTGTGTGTGTGCGTGCGTTCGTGCGTGCGTGTGTGTGTGTTTGCAGGAAGCTGCGTGCCATTGACGATCATCTGCAAGGTCGTTTCCGGTCCGAACAAACAAAATAAAGTCCCTCCGCCACCAACGAGTCCCTGCTTTCCACGTGTTCAATGCTGTGTGTGCGTGTGACCGTGCGTGTAACCGCATGTTACCCGCAGTTACCGTTTATTTATGCTCCCAGTGCATTATTTATATTTACATGCATATTTTTTTCTATATCTATTAATACTTAGTTTATGATTCTATTTGCATTTATCTTAATATATATTGATTAATTAATATTATATTTCCATTTATTTATATTTACTTCAAGTTCCAAATACAAAATACTCTGGACGCACCATCTCACTTTATTCATTAGTATATTTTATAGTAAATATGTATTGTGTTTTCCTTCTCCCTCTCTTTTTTAGATTTCCAGCAGCATTCCAGATTGTTGTTTTCTGAAATGACAATTACTCTGTTTTATATATATATATATATATATATATATATATATATATTCAGTGTTGTGACTTTGTGGGACAATGTCATCAGATTTTCTCACAATATCTTTTGAGGAGTATTAATATGCGATCTTTATATTCTAATATCGTAATAATAATTTGCTGTTGGTTGCAGAAAGACACCATTTCGATGTACGCTTTTTTAAATTTTTCTTATTAGGAATAACTGTGTGGAGAGGATCTTGGACAAGAGACGGGAGTCTTCACTACATTTAAACCAGAGAATATCTGTGGTGGAAAAAAGAAAAAAGAATGATTGAAATAAGGGGAATATATATAAATATGCATGTGACAAAATCGAGCAACAACGTGGCTGTTTTTTTCTAAGATTCAGATGTGAGATGAATTAATAACAGTAAATACTAATTTCAAAGTATTAGTAAATAGTGATATTAATAGAGCGGATTCCATGAAAACACAGTGAAAATATGTCATGGAAATAAAATCGTTCATTCATTCATTCGCATCCCTCCGCAAGAGGGCTATGGAAGAAATAAAGAAATAAAGAAATGTTTTATTTTGAATTCACGCCACTTCCGGTGTTGCCGTACTAACGCGCACTGACGTGACCACACGTCTCGCTTTCTGACGCGATGCGCGCGCAACGCAGCCGCAGCATACTTCAGCTCGAGGTGAGTCAAGACGAAGCTCCCCTTCCACACACACACACACACACACACACACACACACACACACACACACACACACACACACACACACACACACACACACACACACACACAATTTCTAAATTCCAAATACAAGTATCATGTTCACGGTGACCCGGTCTGAAATATAGTTTTGATTTATGTAAAAACAAAAGAAAAATATCATTTTTTTTAATCATAAATCTAAATTTTTTCTTCCCTACTTGACAGGAATATCAGTTGTTTAAGTCCCCTGCATGTTCCTGCCATTGAGATTTATTTATGTATTCTTTTTTTCCAATTCACTCTACATTTAGGTTAAAATTAAAGTGCACACACTCACACACACACAACTCTTGTTACATACCAAGTAGCATTCGTGTGATCAATTTATTTATTTACTCACTATCTGCACCGCTAATCCTGCACCGGGGTTAAGGGGCGCGGGAGTCCATCCCAGCTGTCATTGGACGAGAGGCGGGGTTCACCGTGGACCGTTGCCAGGCAACCACTGGGCCACATATAGACACATTCACTCTCTCATTCTCACGTGGTATAGAGACGAGAGATTTTACACGATGTAACCAACGCAGAAACCTCTGCCGCTATCTGTTATGGTAAATGTTCTCATCTGCCGTGCACTTTATTGTTTATTCCGTTTTGTTTAGTGTCAGGAAATGTTTTGTCTTGTCTTTGTGCCACGCATTTTTATTCTGTTTCTGTGGGAGAGCAAGAAACCTTTTCTCAATTACACTGTATATCTGACACTCGGAGAAATGGACCACAAAGCTGACTTTGTACGAACAATAACGCAATCTCTCATTCACACTTTAATGACAATTTAGGGTCTCCAGGGGGCCTCCTGCATAACTTTGGATCGTGGGAGGAACCCAAAAAATGCGCCCCTACCGCAGCCGAGCCGGGGACTCTCTTGTTGTGAGGTGGAAGTGGTAACCAGTAACCATATGTAAATGTTTTTTTAAAAAATGACAACAGATATCTGTAGATACATCACACAGTGTTTCATTTTAGCTGATGTCATTCAAATATCATGGTGAAAATAACATTGCACAAACATTGGGATGAAAGCATCTGGCGTCGACGTTCCCACCTCGGAAACATCCAGGAAAGGGGAGCGCGAAACTATGGCTGTCGAAAAGATTAGTCAGTAACAAAAATTTTTTGTCAGCATCAAAAAGGTGCTTCAATTGGCATAATTTGATTATCATTAATGCAATATGTTGGTATGGGACGTATGGTATTTGTCAATGCTATTTAATTATTGAAGGGTGCGGGAACGACTAATTGCTGCAGTCCACACCCTGCAGCCAGGATACAGGACATCATTTATTTCAGACAAGTGGTTGCACGGTCCGATTGCAAACATTTCGCTTTTTCTCTTACTCTGCCGAGCTTCTTTATCTTCGCCAAGTGGCGTCTCGTTACTCTGAATATTAAAATCTTACACTTTCTAACATAAAGCTGCCTTTAACTGTACTTTTTGTGCTCCCACTCTGATAGATTTCACAAGTATTGTATTTTTACCCCTATATCTACAAAGCAGGTCGGCATGGCGGTGGATGAACACATTTATAAAATGATTCTTTATACTGTTCAGCTGTTTTTGTGGGGAAAGAAAAAATTACAATAGGATGTAATGAGTACTTCTGATATTTCTGAAGTGTAAATTGTTGGAAATCCGTCTGTACACTTAGAAAATGTGACTAAAGTGAGGGCTTAAATAATGTAAATGAGTATTTTTTTTAAGACTTTGGCATTTTCAGGCTCACTTGAGGAAATTATCGGAGTCCATTCTTTTTCGTCACCACTCTCCAGCAGCTATTGCTGCCTTAATTAGAGCATTTATCCCCTCGGTATGGGCATCCCGTGGTATTTGTGAAATGTAGCTTTTGGCTTCGGACAGATTTGCTCCTTAGCGAAAGGATGTCTTCCCGTGGACAAACAGCTGGGAAGAAAATATATATACGTGTATAAATAAAGATGGCGCTTCAGCTCCGGAGACGGAAACAAATCATACACACAAAGAGATGCAGGTATAAGTGCCAGTTCAGAACCTCTAATTAAAACCCATCAGTCAAACACTCCATACCTTCTGGAAATAGTCCAGAGTGGGCGCCGTGCTCCGGAGTGCTCGCTGAGATAAAAATGTATTACAAACCGAGTTCGAAGACCTGGAACTTTATGGTTATTGCAGAAAAGAAAATGGTTTGACCATCAGGACCACGTGCTGAATAAAGAAATACATCCGGGAACTACATGTCACCGGGAGATATTACTCCCAGTGTGTGATTAGGAACAAGAACCTCATCACTTCTACTTTGAAAATGTATTCACGCGGCATTTACCCACAACAAAGCCCAGGACGCGGCGGGAGGCTGCCTGCGCCCCGGGGGCGATGGAAATGAAGGTTATAACATATCGACGATTCCCAAGACGCGTCCATGACATTTCTGAAGGTGGGGACAGGGGGGGGGGGGGGGGGGGGGGGGGGGGGCAACCAAAATAAAAAATAAAAAAAACTGTCGACAACTTCATTGGAGGGCCTTGAGCTGAGCTGGTTTTCAACATGCTCTTGTGCGGGGTCTCTTGGCCTTGCTACCACAGCCCAGTCAGGTGTGGAGGTTAAAAATTGCAGCTTTAGTAACAGCAAGGGCAGTAATTTTGATTTTCTTTTTTTTTTTTTGGAGAGTTCATCATTTTTTAGTACAGTGGGGACCTTTCGGCGCGGAGACTCCGTGTTCTCTTCGCGGGAGGTTTATTGGAGATCCTAAATTGTACCAACAAACCCTGTGGTTATCCTAATTGGGCCTTTGCCAAATCTGAAACCACCAGACGCAAGAGCATCGTACAAGAGGAGGACATCATCAAACGCGAGGACATCGTTATACCATATGTTGTCGGCGTTTCGGGAAAAACCCGGAAGGGTCTTCAATAAACTGCATACCAGTCCACTTCAAACCTTGAGGCAAAGACTGGTGCAGCCGAAGGACAAAACACCTTGTCATAAGACTGAAAATCTGATGCGTGCTGTCACCCGCATGGATGATTGTGATGACGTTTACCCTAACCCTAACCTTGTGAAAATGATCTACCTCCACTAAAAATGCTGAATATATTTATCTATATATCTACTGAGTATACTTAACACAATAAATGTTTGTGGATCTTGCATAACTGCATGAACCCTTACGGCACACTACAAGAGTACTTTTTTGGTAAATACCTTATTCTGATGACTTGAACGAAGTCAGCAGCATAGTTTAAGTTAGCTGTGAGTAAAATGACTGCTGTCCTGACAGCTGGGATTTTAGGTCCTTCACCTTTCTCCTTTTCTGCTCACTTTTTGCAGGGAAGTCAGTGCTTAAGTTTTTATGAACGGTCTGAAAATGCCGCTCCACATTTCCCTTTTTTCGGTAAAGCACTGGCAGACCGGTAGATGAGGCAAACGCACTTTGAAAATGTCATAGTGAAAAAAAGTCCCCATTCATGGAAGTGCTACGTTTTAGTCTTTTAACTTGGTCCAGCTCCCCCATTCATTTTTATACCCATAAGTTTAGAAGACATAAATTGGAGGCTAACTCGCTGTTCTGTGCACATGCACAGTGACGCCTGCGTCAGAAAAGGTCAGATTGGACAGACCGACTGTCAGTCAAGTGACAAATTTCATCATGAGGACGTCCTCATTTTAATGCCACGCGATCTACCCAAACTACCTTTCCGATCGACCAGGAGATAGCGATCGACGTTTTGGGCACACCTGCGTTAGGGAGACAAAATAACCTCTGCACAAATGCATGGCCCAACAGAGGAGAGCCACAACTTCAGGACAGAATTCCTTGGTCCACCTACACCTGAAGGACAAGGGCCACTTCTTTGAAGACAGCAATGTCCGCAATCTGGCCAGAGAAGACAGATGGTCGGAGAGAGGGGCCAAAGAAGCCAGAGGAGGGGGCTTAGGCACAGCCTTTTCCCCGACATCCAATGTCATATTGGGATCCGACCCAAGACGACTTAGCTTACACAGACCAGACTTATCTGCACCCTAAAAACCACCCAGAAACATCCAACATCACAAGCAGACGGCAGTAACTACCACCTGAGCCTAAAGCACATGTAATCCAATGGATTTCTCTCCCTTGTTTCACATTCTGAGATTTTTTGGCTACACCTTTTTCAATTTTAATCAAGATATATCCCCAGAAGGTGTACCTTTGTTCCCATGAAACAACTCCCCCATTATGTCTGTGGAGGTTCTCAGTCATCCGGGTCATGGTGACTTCTTGTCAAAATCTTCTTGTCGTGGCAACTGGACTTGAATTACTTCAATTGAAGATGTTAAAGAAATTCACATCTAGTTGCCACAAGACAAGATTTCGACAAGACTCCTCCATTAGGACAACAACCTCCTCCAACCAAGTTTCTACACAACTAGGTAACATAACAAGCAATAATAACTCAGACCGCTCCCCAACCCTGGTGCTTATATTCGGGAGCTCCCCAGCCTGTTACAGCTGAAGAAGCTTCTCGGAAGAGAGGTGAAACATCTTCAAGGGAAGAAATTCAAGTCCGTTTGCTAGAAGAAGAGTTTGACAAGAAATGACCATGACCGTGATGACCGAGAACCTCCACACACGTCTCTTTTATTTATATTTATATTCATTCTTTTTTTTTTTTTACAACTTTGTCACTTCTTGTGGTTTCCTTTTTTTACTGTTTCTTTTAAATCATCATTATTTTTTGTATAGGTATACGTCTGTACTGTGTACTTGTTTTTCGAGTAAGGCCCGTAAAATAAAATGTATAATTATTATTATTAATTGTTGTACATCTCTATATTTGCCCTGATAGGCTCCAGAGCCCCCCATCCCCACCTGACTATACAACAAGGGACAAGGGTAATAGAAAATAAATGAATTACTTTATTGAATTTGTTTTTAAAATGACAGTTACACACTTTCAAAACAGACACGTCCTGAAGAGCATTGCATTAGATAGCCATTCCAGCAAGGGACGAAGGATTCAAGCTGTCGTTTCTTTACAATAAGCAAAATAAACACTTTCTATTCGGTAAATGTTGATTAAACCACTAAGAGAGGCAACCCTTTAGTTAACCCTACAGCCAAACCCCAGGCAGATTAAAACAACACAGATCCCCAAAGCAGCGACACATTGATTAAAAACGAATCCTTCTCAGCAGGATTATTTAGAATGATACATAATTACCTACAAAATCCACAGCTCCAGGTTTACCATGGATTTTTCACGCTTAAGAGTTTTGCTAGCAATCCAAGTGGAGAAGAGTGGCTGATTCTGGGGTTTGGCTTCAATTATATTTCCTGGAAACAATTTAATGTGACGGTTAAAACTGGTTCAAGGGAAAATTGATGAGTTTGTGATTAAAAAAAGTACCATCAAGTCGCCTTATGGGAAATGTAGGAACTTTCTGTGCACCGATGATATATCTGCATCTGATGCTTAGATGATCCAGGGGGTTACCAGAACCTTTCAGGACTATGGTTTTCTCCCGATGCAAGACAAACACAATCGAAGTTACTGCAGCGTTCCCTCATCGCAACACACGCTTTGTTATTCTGAACAGTTTATCTCCTCCTGGATCCACCTGGATTTCCAAACAGGGACACCCGCAAACTGCACTAGATTCTGATTACAAATAAAAAAGTTCCAGCACCATTTTTTTTGGTAAAGTGAAAGGCTTTCAAAGCATAATGTAATTATTGCCTTACTTCAGAGTAACAAGCGTGATCATTTCATATTGATATTCTAATTAACATGAAGATTTCATACACCCCCTTTTGTTTTACACTGAATTTTAAAATATACTGCAAAAAACACACAAAAGGCATTGACCATTAACAGCAACAAAGTAAAATTCATGAAGTCCCTACCCTTGAGTCCATCCTCAACCTTTGTTGGTTAATTGCTAGATTTCATCATTATATTTGAAAGTCATTAAAATGTTTTTAAAAAAGGATTTTTTGGGGCTTTTCAAACCAAATAGTCGTTGTCATTCAGCAGGTAGCCTGCTTTGATCGAATCCGTCACCCAGGAGTCTCTCACAATCTTGAATTTCTCCACAAAGCGGCGCCTCAGTGCCCGAAAATCCATAAGCCTGGTTTCCTCGGAGATGACAACATGGGACACCCCTTCCTCCAACTTCGGCACCACCGTGCCTCCGTGAAAGCGAAACTCCAGCGCCCTGATGTCCAAACAGGCCCGGATGGTGCTGTCGGGGTCCCCTATGTCCATGTAAGCCTTGAAGGGTCTGAACATGCTGGTGGGGAGGTCGTCCAGGCCGTATCTTTCCTCCACCTGACCAACATTCACATTTGCCTCCTTGCCCGCACTGCCGACGCGGCCAAACACCTCCCGCAGCTGCTGCTCGTCCGTGTCCATGAAGTAGCTGTCGCCGTAGCTGTCGTACTCCCTCGCAAAGTGTTCCCGGGTGGACGGCGACATGTGGATCATATGGCGTGGCAGCCACGGGACCCTCCGCTTCTGCTCGAGGCACTCCAGCAACCACTCGGCCCGCACCACATCGTGCTGGTTGGATAATACCATGCTCTTCACGCGCATGTTCTCAATTCCTGCGATCACGCAGTAAGTGTCTGGCCCCGGGTTCTGAACCACAAAACCGCCACACCTGAAATGAACATGGCGTCAGCTATGGAGTGGAACTCAAAAAATTGAGCTGTTAGTTATTTGTGCGAAAAAGGCCCCTCCCGGTGAAGAATGATCAAAACGTCCCTCTCGAACCTTTGAGCAGCTTTCGGAATAATGATTTGGATTTTGTGGGCTGCAACTTTGCTCACTGACCCGCGGTGTCGTATTTCAGGACCGCCCAGGCCTTGGGCTTTCAGAAGAAAATTCGAAAACCCTCGATGTGTTTCCAGCCGGGCATTAAATGCTACACAAGGCTAGCAACTATATGGTGAAAAAATAACATTTCTCCCAAGCTGCAAAATAACACATGTACTCTTGCAACGTGTGGAACAGTATTACTCTGTCACTCAAAGATGTACAAAAAAACACCCCTGTTTAACATTTACTTAATCAGTTCAATGAGAAATCAATAGGGACACAAGATTTTTGTAGCACCAGTGCAGTACTGATCTAGAACATTGGCTTTGCGGCTCGAAAACTGCAATATGGGTGCATCTATAAACAGCTGCCGATCAAGTCATTGTTGCTGTACTGCAAAACTATTTGATATCTTAAACAAAAACATTTCACTGGCACATTTACCTGGCAATGTCCTTCTCCAGCTCGACCTTGGGGTGATCGGCGGTCCCGTTCAGGATGCAGAATTCCACGTTCTCAAACATATCATTCTCCTTGGAAATCCCCGAAAGGTCCTGGGACTTGAAATGGTCGAGGATGTCGACCGCCCTCTTGGACTTGGCGGGGATCTTTTGTTTCTTTTTTTGCGGTTCGTCACCATCAAGCTTAAGGTGCCGTGAGGCCAGTTTCCCTGACGCCTTGCCGCGAAACTGTTCCAGATCCGCGAGGGTCATGCACTGGTGCCATTCCTTGTCCTCCCGGATCTTCTCAATCCTCGGAAAGCGCAGCGTGCAGTTGGTTTTATACATGTCGCTGCCAACTATCTCAGCCGCCTTGACCTGGAGAATAACTGAGTTGCACGGCTCAATGTAAACTTCAGGCTTCTCCGCCCCGCATAGAATGGATACCGGCGGATTGTTTTTCCGATACACCTTCCAGTGCTCGGCGAGTTTCAAGCCGAGGTCGTACAGCTCTTTCATGGTGTAGCCAGAACCGACGCGACACAGAGTGTGGAAAACCGACGGCTGCTCGCCAGGCTTTGGAGCTTCGGCAACAGCACACAAGAAATGGGACATCATACCTCTCCGCCTCCCTTTACCCATGTAGCCTCCGACAATCAGCAGGTCAAGCTCATCCATCAGGCCGTCCACATATTCTGGTTTTATTTTCAGCCAGCCATCCCCTCGCTTGTCGGGTTTGTACAGAGACAAAGGATCCTTCACCATGATTCCTTCCTCTCTCTTGTCTATGGCATCATTGAGAGAATTCACCACGTCCTGGACAGTTCGCCCTTCTATCCTGGACACTAGATGTATCCTCCCCTTGGCCGGGGTGAAAATTGTCGGCAAAATTTCGTATCGCTTCCTCAGCGTTTCCCTGCCGAGCTTTTGGTTGTTGACTAACAGCACGTCGAACACACAGAAGCACGTTTGCAGCTCAGAGTCGTCCATCAGCCTCTTGATGTCGAATTTGCTTCCTTTCTGCATGAAGGTCTTTGTGGTCGGGTTGTACGCCATCATCTCCCCATCGAGGATGCAATTAATAACATGGCCATCAAACAAGTTATGTATGAATGGTGTCAATGAGCCCTCCAGCGGGGATCCACCAAACTGCTGCGTGTATTCAAAGGCATTTCTGCTATAGTACTTGTAGACATCTCCGTCCTTATGGAGCTGTATGCGCTCGCCATCCAGCTTGGTTTCTATGTAAAAAGTGCTGTTGCCCATCTGTCGTTCCACATTGCGAATGTTGGCCACGGCGGCCAGCATGGGCTTAAAGGCAGAGAAGAGTCCAATAGAGACCTCACTCAAACACACTGAGGGGTTATGAAGCTGCTGGCAAACCTTGTTCAAGTCTGTGTTCACGTTGTACAGCTCAGCGGCATCTGGGTGGAAGACCTGGAGAACTGTTTCCTTGCTGATACCCAGCTTCATGTCCTTCAGGATCATTCTGATGAGCCATTTCTGCTCAAGTGCTGAGCTCCGGGTAATGATCTGCAGCAGACTCTCTTTCACCAGGTCCTTCTTTTTACTTGCATTGTTGACGGCGACTGAATCCAGAAAATCATTGACAGCCCTGATGGAGAGGTCCCCCTGACTGGTGCACCGTTTCTTCAAGACAAAGTAAGCCATGCTAGCAAAGTCTCCCGCCTCTCCTTGGTTTGCGGTGGGAGCTCGGTAGTTCAAAAGCTTATTGGCTTCTGATCCGTTGATCGGCAGACCCAATACTTTGATGTATAGTTTAGCTAACAAGCTCTCCTTGATTCCATAAGCCATCCGTTCCCGTTCAAAGCTGGGAACGATGAGGCGCATCGCCGGGTAGAACGAGTCTGCTGTTTGTGGGCTGTCTTTGTGCAGCTTAGAATGAAACTCCCTCCATGACTGAATAAATACCCCAAGAATCCTGGATTTATCTGGTCGGAGTTTTGACTTTTGGATTTTCTCTAAAACGTTACACAGGTCACGAAAGGGAACCTGCATGTCAACGGTCCCTTGGTCGGCAGCATCGTTCTTGGAGGGTCCCTCCATGATATAATCTGTAATAAAAGGCAGGAAATAATACTGTAGAATACACTCAATTCATTGGAATGAATTCATCAATTACGGACTCCAGTTCTCTGGACGTCTTTACACAAAACCAAAGTTCTATGTGAACTCTTTCCTGAAGAATTTAGAAACTGACAAATAATTGTTTAGGTGTTTAAAAGTGAATCCTTTGCTGCGCCTGGTGCTTTATCTTTCAAAATACAAGCAGTTTTGGTCCTTCTCCTCATTAGCTACGAGCTTTCATTGTCAAACAAGGGGGAAAAAAATAGTTCTTCGTCGCTTCTCAAAACACAAGCAACGATGAATTTCAACATACAAAATGTATTCTAATCGTTACCTTAGTATTTTGAGCCTTGCAGGCGGCGGCCCGGACGGATGCGTTGCATGTTGACTTACTTACTTCCGGGTACTCAAACGTAAACAAGGGACGTCAGGGAAAGGTGCCCCCCTGAATACAAGGGAGGAAACAAAGGTTCCGCTTTGTTTCTTGTCTCTTTTATGAAACTTAAACGACACGGTTCAGTGCGACGAACCCACTATCTCCGATGTTAAGCTCTCAATATGTTGGTTTTAGGTACATTAAGAATGTAAAAGTATTGTATTCACACTGTTCCCTGCTGTTTTCTTTACTGATGCTGTAATTCCAGCTCCTAGTTTTGTTGTGCATCATTTATTGCAGCAAACTATGTTGCAACTTGATTTTCCCTTTAAATATATTCTTTAAAATTCTGTTCATTCTCTATCTTTTTCCCCAAACTGGATGACGGTATTTTATTTTTTTCAGCCAGAGGGTGGCGCTGATGAGCTGAAGTTTGGAGGAACTGGTTATGAATGACACAGGATCCTTTCAACAGTCTTGCTGACATCAGTCAGTCTCCTCTCTGAATGACAATTGAAGTTTTGCGCATTAGCTTTGATACTATCCACCAGTACTGAAAAAATATCAGATTTTTTTTTTTTAAAACAGATCATCTCTTTCATACAAGTGCTTTGCACATTATGCCACAAATACATCAAAAGGGAAGAACTATTTGCACAATATGATTTATACATTGTTAGCTGAACACCTAAATGTTCATTCGGTGGAGCAGTCAAATCCTAATGGCCAATAACTATCAGTTTATCACCTGAAAGGTTAATGTATACATTTATATTTCAAGATAACAAGCAGATTACTGCTAAATTGTAATAGCACACTCAAAGACTGCCTATCAGCCTCACTGTTACCGGGTAAAACTCGATCGAATCAATTGGCTTGTACAAAGAGGAAACATCGGTCATACTCATATAATGTGTTGGGGTCGTTTTATTCCCCGTCTACTCCCCGTTTATATTACAACCAAGTGGTTCAATAATAACAACCTTGAGGATGTTTCGTTTACAAGCTTGTGACGCTCACCTCAGTAATATCTGTTGTTACTTAGTACATGCCACTGGAATCTCATGAGAAATTTTCTACTTTGACATCTTGATTCAAACAGAAAGTACACAGCATTTTAACTACTTGGTTTTGTAAACAACAGTCACCGTTCTCGTCCTCATATATCAAATTCCTCCTCCAAAAAAAAGACAATGGGTGGTGTTTGTTCTTCATCCGTGTGGGTGGAGTATGTAACTTCTATCAGAACATTTAATAGAACAGTAAACCGGTCCTGTGATATCCCCACTTCAATTAATTCATTTCAGTAAGGCTTCCGTGACTCCATCCAACCACAAGTGCTTCTTAGTCAGTCATTCAATAGCTTTTGTGTGTGTGTGTGTGTGTGTGTGTGCGTGTGTGTGTGTGTGTCCTCTTCTGTCACACAACTTACTTCAAGATTCAAGATTCAAAGCATTTATTGTCACATGTACAGTGTAGAAACGAGTTTCCCTGTACAGTGAAATTCCTACTTTGCTGTCCGCAAATCCTCCCATCCTGCGAAACCATTCATGTGATTATTAGAATAAGTATAAGAATAAGAATAAGAATAAGAATAAGAATAACTTTATTTATCCCAAAGGAAATTGTTGTGCCAGAGTTACAAGAAAAACATAACAATAATAAACAATAGTAGAAAATTGTATAAACAGTAAAAAAAAAAGGGGTGGGGATAAGAAATACAAATGAACTATAAAGTGTCTACAAATAAACTATAAAGTGTCTTAGGTAACAAGTGAAGACTATAAAGTGTCTTAAGGTCTTAAGTACCAAGCGAAAGATAAGGAGTGGTTATCTAGACTAGTGATAGTTTTAATTTCACTGCATTTTTTAGCAATGGTCCTACTAAGTTACAGTCAGTTTTTTTTTTTGCTCATTTTCATGTAATTTCCGGTTCATTGTTTTTTTTACGTCATGTTTTCTCGTTTTCCAGGCAATCTTATTTTCTCAACATTTTTTTTTCCTTATCTAAAAAAAAAATAATCTAAAAATACCAATGAAATGCCAATAACAAATAACATGAACCAAAAAAAAACAAAAAAAAAACAACCGCTGGTGACGATCAGATTTCCGAGAAAAGCCCCGAGGTATTCTAGGATTCAGGAAAAGATCAATATCCATTTCATCTGTTTCTTGTTTGGCCTCCTCCACAGCTCAAATGTCATCACTTCCTACGACCGATAGAAGGCGCCTGGTGTACGAGAAGGAGACGCCAAGCAGCCCTGAGTCACCCAACCTGCAGGGGGTTGTTTACTTCTCTGCTGCTGCTGCTGCTACTGCTGCTGCAGTGGAGTCCCTCTGAAAAAAAAAAATAATAATGTTTATTTCAGAAAAGACTCCACTTGGAGCTCTGACGACTTCCATGATGCTCACTGGAGAGGAATACAATCTGACTGACTGTACTGTTCGCACCTGTCCTACGTGCACATTAATGGGAGTGGGCGGTGTTGTTGCACATGTGCCCATACGCACGAACGAGCACACTCCCTCCTTCTCCTGCAGCCGAGACTGGCTGTCGTGCAGCGTGCAAGGGGGGGGGGGGTTACATAAGCCCTGCTGGACGCGCCGCTGCACTGCAACGAGAGGCGACCTACAAGACAGTAAACAACTGACGTCAGCGCTCCTGTGGCATGCCTCTGCTCGCAGGGCCGAGGAGGAGGAGGGTGTTTACACTGCCTGGGTGCAGGACTGGAGTGAAGTTTTGGCATGGAGGCAAAGAGAGAGAGAGAGAGAAAGAGACGGATATAATTGAGTAGAGAAACGCAGCCACAGCCTGAAAATCACGACATGGTTGATGATTCAGCAGCAAGCTGCTGATAGTGTTCCCTTTTTTTTTTTTTGGAGGAGGAGGTTGTAAACACTTCCGCTTCCCCCTGCCTGCTGACATAAACTCTTAATAGAAACATGGCATGGGTGAGATTTTCAGCTTTTAAATGAGAGTTGAAATTTTCATAACATCTAAAACACAAATAACTAAACTCCCAACACAATCAGACGGAAGAAGATACCCTACTAACGCCAACATGTGTCCAAATCCATAACTTAAATCTCCATGTATGAAAGTGTTGTTTAAAAGTTCATTCATATATTTTAGTTAATTTGGTGATATGAAGGTAGTTGGTGTGAGAGAGGAAGATACAGAGAATAGGGTTAGATGGAGAAAGTTGACTCGCTGTGGCGACTCCTGACGGGAAAAGCCGAAAGAAGAAGAAGAAGAAGAAGAAGAAGAAGGTTTAAAAGTAATTCACGGTGTTTATATGGTTTACTATAAGCACATCCATGTTGCTGATTATTATTTCTATGTTTTCACGTGAAATATTTAACAGTTTGAAATCATTTAGTGAATTCTCGCGCACTTGGTTCCCCTGGTTTGGGTTCTTCTGCTTCTGATCGGCCATGTGGGTTAACAACAAGGAAGTGGGTTTGTTGTGAAGCTGTGGAAGCGTGGACATGAAGGTGAAATGCTGCTGAAGAAATCCGCCTCCTTCCTGCTGTCTCTCCAAATTTAAGAGTCGTCCAACCCACACATCGAGCGTGCATGTTAGAATACGCACAATGTTTTTCTACTATAATTATTTTCTAAAAAAAATTGTCATGAGTGTGACTCAAAATGTCTTTTTTGGGTTACATTTTTCGCTCCATTTCAATCAGTTTATCATTTCATTTATTGCTGTTTTTAACATTATTTCATGATTATGTTTCAGATTTTTCTGTTTTTTTTTTGTTTTCTTTGATATCCTTCGACATGTTCCCTTTTCTGATAAAATAAATCAGAAAAATAGCATTTCACAGATGAATGAGTATAAAAATAAAAAATCCCCTCCGACTTTCAATGAAAAATGTATATTTCTAAAAACAACTGGAAAACTGTTTTCATCCTCATTAAGAACTCAAAAGTAACAGAATAGAAAATATATAAAATAAATGCAAATAATGGTCTGGCTGTGTTTGGCTGCAAACAATGTTGCAAAACAATGTAAAAATAACCGTAACCCCATGGACAGACCTCTGATGGCGCTTGAATAAGCTTCAGCTAGAGGTCAGAAAAAGCACCTCCACAGACAACGTCATCCAAGCTTCCTTAGACATTAAATCAATCATCTCTAGCAGAAACTATTTCTTGGGAATTTGGGAAAGGCAGATAAGTTGTGGGAACCATAGGATTTAATGTTCTTTAATCGCTGACTGCTGGAGACTTTTTAAATCCCCCCTTTGTTCCCCCTTAACTTGAACTTTGAGCCAAATTGGTGGAACATCCCCTCCCGAGCGTCATGTAACAGAGGTGTGGCCCTACGAAGCTCGGTGTCAGTGTCCCCGTTGTTTGCCATAGAATCCAAAATGAAGTATAATGCATATTTTTGGAATGAAGGAGCAGCTGCCAAAAGGCTCGAGGTCTAAAGTTGACACACATTCCCGATAATCACAAATACGCCACCTGAATTAAGGGTGTGTTGTCAGTACAGCGTGTACTTAATAGCAAGGAGCATAATATCTGTCCGGTAGCAGTTGTTTTATAAACAGAGATGGGAGAAAAAAAACAGCAAGCGCTTGCCAAAGCGGCTTTTGATCCGCCGCTGCCTCCAGGCACAAGTGAACTCCTCACCACATAATCTTACACAAATGTCAGGAGGGACGAGGACAAACAGATTCCCTCGGTGCAAATCACGGAGGGTGAAATATTGCATTGCGTATCTTCGTCAGCGTGCGGGGGCTGCCGGTGAGCTTCGGGCCCAAATTAGAAAACATTAACGCATGTACGCCGCTCCACGCTGCGATCCGCGCTCTATCTTTTTCACCTGTTTAATTGCTGTCTGTCTGTCGCCGCCCTGGGGTCCCTGGCGCAACGTGCTGTGTCATAACATTCTCACCGCGCGCTCTCCTGTTATGAAATTGGACTAAAATCCCCGACCGCTCTGTTCTCATCGGGCCGACCGGACGGCGAACTGACCCGAGCGGCGGTCTCGCTCCGTTACATCACGCGTCGTAACAACACGGCGGGTCGGCCGAGGGTTACGCGGTGACCCTGAGGTGGCCTTGGTTTCGGCTAAAAGCATGAACGGCCGACGCGGCGAGAGGAGGCAGATGGACTCACAGATAAAGGTCAGGGTTGCAGTATAAGCATCTTAAAAAGACAAATAATGGTGAATTCATGAACCGATGTGATTACTGATAACAGTTATTCATTCGCACCTGAACAGTTGGTCGTATTTCCACTCGGACTGAAGTATTATTTCTGCAGCTCTAAATCTGCTCGGACAGACCTTTGCATATTAACTTGATCGATCGTATGATTTGCTCATTGTTTGATTTCCTGTTTATTGTAGCTAGAAAAATATCTGTCCGCTTTCTCCCCCCTGTCCATGTGGGGTTCCTTCGGGTTCCTCCCGCAGTCCAAAAACATGCAGAAGGTTCACTGGAGACCCTAAATCACCCAGATGTGTGAATGAGCAAGTGAATGGCTGCATGTCTCTATATGAAGTGTGAATGAGAGGGTGGATATATGTTTCTATGTATGATCTACTGGTCCAGGGTGAACCCAATGACATCCAATGACAGCTGAGAGCAGGATAAGCAAAATAGAGAATGAATGAATGAATGAATGAATGAATGAATGAATGAATGAATGAATTCCAGATTATGAGCACGTGCGTTAGACTTTGTGTGATACACGCATTTCTGTCCGCTGCTGTTTGTCCCAGAATTAAGGGTCTTTGTTCCTCTCATTCTTTCATTCATCCTTTATTTGGTTAAACCGCAACTTTTTTTATTCTGTATTTTTGCATATCCGGGCTGGAAATCCAACCGTCAGAAAAAAATTCAAATCAAAATTTACACCGTCTTTCTTTTGTATAACTGGTTTCTCATTGGCTAAGTGTCTAAAAGGGTGGGTGCAGTCGTAGTACCGCAAAAATTTGAAAGTTTTGAGATATTTAATTTGCCTAGTCGGATTCCTTGGCTTAATAGAATGGTGCCTTGGGTGCAGGACTGTGTCAGCCACTCATCCACTGTGGCTTACATTGCATACTTGTGTCGTGGGTGTGCCGCTGGAAGAGAAACTATGATGCACTACTTGCGAAATGGCCGTACAACTGATGAGAAAAAAAAACATTTTAACTGCTGATAGAATGAGAACAAAAACGGGGAATGTGAATAGAGTGCAAATTATAGTTATCATGGAGTATCATGATAAACAAAGCAGGGGTGGTTAATAATATCAATAATACAATAAGGGAACTTTATTAAAAAGAAAAATCACAGCTTTTGAATATTTATTTATAATCAATACTGTTTATCCTAAACTCGGGGTTGCCCTGGATTGGTTGATCAGAGGGCCGCATATGGAGAAAAATAAGCATTCACCCTCTTATTCACGCATCATATAATCATTCACACGTCATACAGAGACACACAACCTTTCACTCCCTCGTACATGTCATGTAGAGACATCCAATTATTCACTTTTATTCACATGTCTGGGCTATTAAGGGTTTCCAATGAATTTCAATGACACTCCACACAGAAAAGCACTGGAATCCAACCGGGGACCTTCTCGCTGTGAGGCAGAGGTGCTAAAATTACAAACAGTATGTTCCCCATCGTGTGCATAAAGATAATAGACATTTTCACATTTTGCCTTGATTTTGAGATCAGTTTTCCTCCTTAAAGCCTCCACTTGTGAACAGAAATCAGTGTTTTACACACCCAGACCTGCATCGTGGAGGACAATCAACCCTCCCTGTGGGAGAAGGAGACCCTCAGCCCTGACGTACGAAGACACATTCGGGGCAGGGAGTTCCAGGTGCAGAGGAAAACAAACGCAAGTCAATAACGCGTCGCAATAAACAACACGAAGGGGGCATATATGTGATTTATTGACGGCCCGCACGTTCTCGTTAAACGCTTTGTTAAAGAAATCAATCCTATCCGATCGTTAACATCTCAAGTGGGCGTAAATTATAAGAATTGATGGCCGCGCAGAAATAGCAGCAGGGGGCTGTATTATCGACCCGTCACAAAAGAATGATGAAAATGAATTGATCGGTTAATTTAGATACGTGTAGTTTTCGTAAGCGTTCTGACGCGGCCTGTAATCAACCATTGGCCGCGTCTATGGATTCTCAAACATTAAATAACACACCATTTTGCATTTAGCCCGGGTCCTACATTCATTTGAAAGTTACACAATGAGTTGTGATCGAGAACCGCGTATCTCGAAGTGAGGTTAACAAGAACTTGAGGTTGCGTAAGAAACCGTAAGAGGGCGTGGGGCTCCCTTAATTTCCCAGCAGCCACTGATAAATTGCTGAGCTGCCAATGCAAATGAGTTGCTGCGTTTCAGCTGAAATTCAGGAGGGCGGAGGTTATCTCCTTGGAATGGGACTTATCAGTCAGCGAGTTCAAAGAAAACATTATGGATCGAGACAAGAGACACTCAGGCCCGGGTCAATAAGACGACCTGACGGGGAGAGAGGCCGGCCAGTCAATGCCGACACTACGAACGTATGTTTCGGCGTTTGTAGGCGAACATGAGGGTCACTTGAATGGAAGAACCCTTTAAGAACATCGTCATTAGAGGGGAAACACCCATGTTCATGAAATTGCAACGGTGGAATGTAAAACCAGAGTCACGTTGGCGTGTTTCTCACATCACTTATATTTCTGCTTTGGTGTTGTTTACGTAAGAGAAGTAATTCTGTGAGGAGTCTGTATGAGTTGTCCCTCCACAATGTTCAGTTCTGCACCAGGGTGGGATGAACCGTTGGATGAACCGTTGGATGTTCGTCGTGCAGATGGTGGGAAGGACTGTCCAGCTCCCACTTTGTCCTACATCCTCCCCGCTGCCACCGATTGAAGACGGTCCAGGTTCAGTCCCATCTTGTTGAGCCTGTTGACCTCACTGGCTATCATAGACTGGTAGAAGGTCTTGAGGAGCTCGCTACAGATGCCAAACAACCTTAGTCTCCTCAGGAAGAACATCCTGCTCTGACCCTTCCTGCAGAGTGCATCAATGTTGCCTGACCAGTCCAATTTATTGTTAATGTCGACCCAAAGGCACTTGTAGGAGTCCACTATTTCCACCTCTTCACCCTGGATGGTACCTGTCTCCTCCGATTCTTCTGGAAGTCCACAACCACCTCCTTGGTCTTGGAGATGTCCAGCAGGAGGAGGTTCTGGTTGCTCCACTCAACAAAACTTTCGATCAGACCTCTGTAATCCTCCTCGTCCATCCAACGATGGAAGAGTCATCTGAGAACTTCTGGAGGTGGCAGGAATCGGAGTTGTACTGGAAGTCGGGGGTGGAGAGGAATGGAGACAGGAAAATACCTCTGGGCTCACGGGTTAGTTCTTGCTTCTTCCTTTCTGCCCCATTGGTTGGCCGACCTCCATCGCCGCCGCCCCGCGGGGGAAAAAAAATCCAACGATCTGTGTTTTCTTGTTCCGCTGCGAAGGGTACATTTATGAATCATTTGACCAAAATATGAAGCAGATGATGCTGCAGGCAGATATGGAATCTGACGGATAGGCAGGCCCCTCTGGCCGTGGGAACCAACTCCGCTACAGATCCTTCTCACAAAGTCCATCCTGCTGGAGGGCTCAATCGGAAAAACCCAAAGAGAAAAGGTAAATTATCTAATCTAACTTGAGGTGGCTATAAATACCCTTTTTTTTATTTTTGCTATTGAAGTACTTGCTAGTTTAGTAACCCAAGACAGCTACTTTTCTTATTTATCTATGTGCTATTTAATGTCCATTTCAACTGGATTATTTTATAGCATAAAATATCTCTGCATTTCTGTCCATAGTATAGCACATTTAACGCACATATCCCTTGGTATAATGTTCATATTATCCAATCTGGAAATCACTTGTAAATTATTGACATAATAGACCATGAGCATACTGTTCATGCACCTCTTGCTTTTTTGCAATTCTGGTTAGACGCTCAACTACATTTTGTTGCCCTGCACATGTACAATTGGTACCTAGTGTAAATCTTGACAGAATTTAAGTAAAGTGCAAAGGAAAATGTCTCTCAGAGAAATCCAAAAATATACACACCTGACGTGACCGCAGCACAACCAAAAATTTCAGTATCAACGCAGTAACAGATGGACCAGGAGGAAGTGACCCCTGCTCAGAGATTCACCTCGCGTATATACACTCCACTGAAATGGGAAATAGGACGATCAGCACAATGAAAATTCGCACATTCATATACATTAACACACTGGATGGGCAAGGCGCTCAGCAAACCATCAGGAGCAACTGGGGGGGAGGAAAAAAACACCTTTGCATCCAGACAGGAGGGTGGGAATCAAACGGGCAATCTTCTGCTCTACCAACTCCTTACGTTAAAAAAGATGGAAATGTTCAGCCACTTTTGGATAAAATAATTCTAATAGCTGCCCAGCTTGAAATTGGTTCCAGGAAGTAGCCTCCTCCTGGGGGAACCTTCCCCCCAGGCGGTAAGGGACCACAGTAGGGGCCGGTGTGAAACATGCATCTGCCTCGTGCACCTTAAAAACAAACCGAAGAAGAGGAAGAAAACATAGACAACATGGAGGTGGAAGCTGACACATCATTCCATGGATTATCAAATGGGTTGAGGTGATTTCATCTTCTCTCTACACTGCTAAGAACCCTGTTAGCTGTCAGCTAACTGGACACATTCCAGCTAAAATGTAGATGTTCCTCTGCACACCCTGGAAAGTCATCTGTGGCGTAGCGTGCCAGAAGAGCTCGGACCTCATTGTTGCTCTATTTCTCAACGGTTCTGTCCATTTAGACGCGAGATAAAAAACATCCGGCCAGGTTTCAAAAATGACGCTCCATAGTCCACTAGAAGTATCTTCTAATGGGGGTGGCCTATGAGTTTCGCCAAGCACCTACGTCATATGACTTCCAATGAAACTGTAAAAAGCTCTGTCCATGAGCTGAGGTTCCAGGAACTGCAAAAGGTTCCCACACCCCGAGAGCAGATTTACACAGAACCCAATATCCTTCATATCTTTAATGGTTGTCTAAAGTAACTGTAATATCAGGCAGCTATAACAACAACTGCACAAACAGGGAACCAGTTCTACTGTGGTTGTTTTCAATCTCACGTGTCTGCCAGTTTGCCCGATGATTTCATATCGTTTGTTCAATTCATGATGATAATTATTTAAACAAAAAAAAAAACACAATTCGAAATATTCTGTAATCTTAAAAATGCCGGTGAAGCAACAGTCAGCCGGTTGTGTGGACCGTAAGCCCGTAAGCCGGAGGGAACGCTCCGCAGGCGCTGTCTTTGTCCACGCAGCCGGCGCGTGTGTTTTGTAAGACGAAAAAAGAAAAGAGAACTTTGGAAGTTGACTGCAAAACAACGGCTTCGCTTGTTATGCGTGCAGGCGTGTCTCGGCCGTGTCACCAGGAATGAAAGGTCACACTCTGTTTACAACACACTCACCATTAATACCGAGATAATGTTGTTTATTGTGTTTTTCGGACATTTCTGCTGCGTCAGGGTTATCAAATTGGATTGAGCTGAATCTTTCATGTTTTTCGAACCCGCTGTTGATTTTAGGGTGTTAAAAAAAAAAAAAAAAAAAAAAAAGCCTCGCTCTCGCATACTGGTTTGCCCGTCTGTTTGCGGGATTTGTCGCAAGGTTTTGGGTACGGCGGCTTTGCGTGCTACTGCTCTCCATTAAGCCCCTCTGAATGTGTGTCTCCATCGACCCTGTCCTGCTTTAGCTTTAGCCTTGAAGCTGGCATGTTTGACGGATGATTTACTTGGCTGCTGTGCACGCAAACATGCCCCTGCTGTGACCTCGGTTTGCTTGGGGTTGCATGTGTGTGTGTGTGTGCGCGTGTGCGTTGCTGAGTAAGATTCCTATAGACGCTAATTCATTCCCACTAATAGGATTGAGCCAATCTGCAGGTGAAATGGTCATATGGGGTATATGACCGGATAGGGGGGTCGCTAGCAAAGAATGAAATGTACTCCAACTCAAAGGCATTCACAGATCTTCTGTCCTAAAAGTCCTTCTCTACTTTTTTTAAGGAAAAAAAAAACATGCATTATATATGTGACTGGCAAGGTTCCAGAAACAACAGTGTGAGATTTTAGCACATGTGTTATTATTGACTGCAGCTCCGCATAAACAAGAGTGCATTCCAGGGACGTGTCCTGCTCGCAGTAATAATATCCACTGGCCTGTATGTTATGTTCCAGCACATAGTGTTCCTGACCGCAGCAGACGTGAAGCATAAGGACGGCGAGACATCTTTTATTGTGTTAATTAATAAACACACGCGTTTGTCCGGTGCATTCTTTCGCCACGCAGACGTCTATTTTCACTTCCTGCACGCTGATATCTTTATTTGGAATCCTCAAAAAAGGAGAGGGGGGCAGACTGGAAGTGTTTAGTACATAGTGTGACCCCGGCCCCGACCGGCGATTAGTGAAAAAGCACGGGTTCCATGAATAGAAACCTTCGGAAAGAAATATTGACCTTGTCTCAGCGTTGATAGGCCGCAAACATATAATGGAAACACGTCAGCAGTGTTTTCTGAAAACATGACGAGAAATTTCCACAGGGTGACAAGGGGGAGATCAAGCAGCCTGTGTGTGTCTGCGTGTGTGTTTATGTGACTTCTGTGTGTGTTTAGCTCTTGTGTGTGTTTGTGTCCTGCGAACATGAGCTCAGTGGGCCTCTGTGTTTGTTGTTTGACCATAAAAGCCTGGTTGTTGGTCATAAAGTTGCACACCTCAGGGCACAGTGAGTGCAGGCAGGGTGTAAGACCTTAACACACATGCGCAATGTGCGTGTTTATGTGCGAGCATGTGTATGTGAGCGTCTGGGAGTGTGTGTGTGTGTTCATATTTAAGCACGGATCGGATATGCCGTATGGGACACCGGGTCAGGCCGTATCATTATGCTGTGTGTTTGAATGGGAGACAATGCGGACATGGTTGTGTGGGTGTCTGAGGCCGTGTCGCCCAGGTGACGGAGGGACACGTACTCTCTCGCAGATTAAGCCTTACATAACTCCACATTCTCCACAGCAGGTAAATAACCAGTGGGGCTAAGGTCAAAGTAGGAGACGGAAGCAGATTCGAAGCTCGGCAGATTAAAAAAAAAAAAAAAACAAACTCAGGCGTCACCTAGAAAGCTGAAGATTTTCCACGAAGGAGTCAAAATGCCTAAATGTTTTGCTTTACGTTACTTATGTCAGTACAGCTATGTCCTGTACCTGCTTTGGCGACCGTGAGCCCGAAGGATCGCTCATAATCCGAGCAAATTTTCCATCTCCCCCCCGGTGCCAGAGCCAGGGAGCAGACCCGACACCTGCTAGTGCAGCTGGTTCCCTTAAAAGAGCAAATCTCAGGGAAAAAAAAAAAAAACCCAAGCAATGTTGTTCCCCCACTTGAGTCCATTCATCCGTGTGCGACAGTAACCTCATGTCTTCTTTCAAGTCCCTGGGCTCGCTCGGTTCATGGGTTCACGGGGGGTGGCGTGATTTATTGCAGCATCTCGCCGGCCGTACAGCGTTATTTTTTTCTGTGACTATCAAAGCTATTATCGTCTCTTGTCAGCTATTAGCGCTGTATTATTAATAGCAGTAGATCATCCGTCCCTCCAAACCCTCATAGCCACTTTCTGCAGCAGATACAGGCAGACCTGCTCTGGATGGAAAGTGATTTAACGTTAATAAAAAGATCAGGTGAGATGTTGATGCTGTCGCTGCTGTCCAGGAAGAGACAGACAGACAGGTTACATTACAGGAGCGCAAGCTGATTACATTCATGTTAAATACTCAGACGGTCCAGACCCAGAGTGTAAAGGTCCAAATGAACAATGACGCAAACCACTTTTCGGAGCTGTTGAGCCTGAGGGCTGAGAACAGGCTCAGCGGCGGCGATGGTGGCGGCAGTGCTGGTGTCATAGCTCTGCTTTGCAGATGCTGAAGCCTGGCTAATAGACTTACAGAGGCAAGATTAGAGGAATGCATTGAGAGGAAAACGAGATTTGGACTTGCATCCTATCCGTAGGGGCTGAACAACATGGCCCGTATGCCTCGCTAGGCTTTAACAAGATTATTTGGGGAGGGGGCAATGTCTCACACTGTACATTGAACGCACAATGCAACATGTTCTCACACGTCACGTCCATCCAGAGAGCGCAGCAAAATAAAATCCACCTTTCATCCTTTGTCTGAAAGATAAACCAGCTAATAGCGACTGTGGGGACGACTCCTGATACGGACCTCCACGCATCTTGACCACGCGACCATCCCCATCTGTCGTGCTGAAAACATTCTCCAAAAAGAGACTCGGTTTAGTCCCTTCGTTTGAGTACATGTGGGGGTTTGATCCATCGTGCGTGACTAAAAAGTATGTCTTCATCACGCGGGTGGGACAGAGTCAGGCCGACCCGGAGACGGGAACGCTGGCGTCCGCGCTCTCACACATGTGGTGCAGATGCTGTTGTGTCTGCTCACTCGACATATATGATAATTACGAGCATCCGGCGCTAGAGGCCCGTAATTATACGGCTGTGCAACATCAAAATATTGTTTGAAATGTATCTGCAAGCTTGGGTCCTCCACCAGAGGCCTGGGAGCTCCTTGCTGTTCCCGGGGTTTCTCTCTTGTGGACAGAGATCTCAGTTTTTCTCCCAGCTTGGGGTTTACCGCTCCAAACGACCTGAATACTCCTGGGACTACTTTTGCCTTCACGCCCTACATCCTCTTCAGCTTCTCTTGGAGGCCCCGATGGTTCATCAGCTCCTCGTGCCCTTTCCGCCCGACGTTCCTGACACTTGGGATTGCTACATCCGACACTTGTCCACCACCGCTACATCCAGTTTGTTCCCCATCATCCTGTTTGTCTCTCTGGAACTGGAAGTCCACGCAGGATCTTGTTCTGGATCACCTTAGGAGGTGTCACCAAACATCAACCACCAATCTGGGACCTCCGGTCTTTACATGTTACCGTGTACAATCCATGCCACCAGATTATGGCTGTATGCTTTGTCATTTATGAGATACTAGTCACAGTGGCTTGACATCTATTATTATTATTGTTATTATTATTATTATTATTATTATTATTATTATTATTATTATTATTATTATTATTATTATTATTATTATTATTATTGCTGTTGTATAAGTAATTAATTAATACTACTACTTATCCTTATTGCTACTGTTGTTGTGATGATAAGGATAGTAATAACAACTACGAAAGCAATAATAATGATAATAATAACAACAACAACACTAAAACACTATCATTACTACTACCAGTACTATTGATAATAATAATAATGGACATCTTGAATTATTTGTGAATTTGAGATACCTAAATCTAACATGTTACAGTGAAAGCGGTATATTAATGGAATTAAATCCTCAAAACAGTGGGAAAAAGCCTGTGCACAAAATCCACAATAAAACCAATAGCTGATGATTAATTCATAGAGATGTGTGTGTGTTTACGTGCCTGTGCGTATTTGTGCGCAAGAGAGTGCTGCTTTTAGGTCACTCGCAGTATCATGGCAAATCCAGAGTTGTTAGAGTCAGACCGGTTGTGTGCTGTGAGCTGCTTTCAATGTTAAACTGTCATGCTCCACTTTATAAGCTTAAGCTAATGCCTCATTAGCATCAGCGTCTTACTGACTCTGCATCCTCCTCCGCTGCAGAGGGTCTCCTCGCATCAGTGCCATCCTCGCATTCACCAGCAGGAATGTGAAGCATGTGACCCATGGGCGTGAAGAAAACACCGTAATATGAAAGCTGTTCCCGCTGAACACATTCAACATGCGCACGCAGGTTTTAGAGAGGTATGGGTCAAATTCTAATCGCTGCCAAACTGGAATCGGGATTTAGTGATTAATTTCACAACGTGTTGAGGGAGCGAATATGTTCAGCACAGCTACTGGGATTCCCGAGCTATAAGGGGACACAGGAGGCGCCGTGTGCTCTATTGCTACCGTAGTTTCAGCTATATTCAGTTTAAAATTTCACATTTAATGGGAGGATCATAACCGTAGAAGTAACACAATGTCCAACACAATGTCTCCCAAACGGTTTTCATTGCTCTTCTGTCTTTATTTTGTTTGTAGTCATGCAGCGAAGGTTAGTCACACCCAGATGGAAATGTGGATAAGCCGACAGGCCTCATGCGCTCGACTACGCGTACGTCAAGGTCGTAATATCTCGTAATCTGGCCCTGCGTGTTTTGGCCTTTGATTGTCAGAGAATCCCGTGCAACAAACTGTCATGCGTTGTCTGCACTCGCTGACATGTGTGGATTAAGTGTTGGCGGGCAAAGAGTGCGCAATAATGGATTTCGCATATTTATGCTGCTTTTCCATGAATTTCATGAGCCACATGTAAATACAGGAAGTGAAGCAACGGCTCGGCTTTTCATGATACGCAAAGGATTATATGACATAAAATCTATATGACGCTCACGTATTATCTGACAGGGCAGAGTGAATCCATAACAGGGCAGTAAATGATGATAGGAAGAGAAATGTTTTTTGGCTTATGATGATGAGGATGATAATATTAACAATAATAGCAATACAGAGAATAATTATTATAATAGAGACAGAGACATTCAACCACTTATTCATAATTTAGGGAGGCTAATTATTATTATTGTTATTATCATCATCTTTATCATCTCAGTCATTATCATCGTCATCATTTGCGTCTTCATCATCAGAATTTTTATAACAATTTTTAAGTTCATTTTTATTTTCAGCGACTACTATCACTATAACTATTACCATAAATAGATAGTCTTAGTCTTATCTATTTATTTATGTTTATTTTTAATGTATCTTATCTATTTTTTTATTTCAAACACATTTCTATTGTTTCTATTGTTTTTATTTTTACAGTTTCTTTCAAATCTGTATTTTGTGTATGTGGAAATGTTTGTACAGTGTCCTTGAGCGTCGAGTCAGGCGCCTAAAATAAAATGTATTACCATCATTATTATTATTATTATTGTTGTTGTTGTTATCGTTGTTGTTTTTATTATTGTTGTTGTTGTTGTTTTATTGTCATTTGTATTTAAGAACTCAGTTGTTGCAATTCATTACATGCAGGCAACATTTTTTGAGGAAGAAAAAAGAGAAACCTTCAGTTCCTGGGAACCAGAACTGTGTGTCTTTTTACAGCCTGTGAAAGTAAATAGACCATGAGAGACACCTCATCCTCTGAGCATTTAAAGGTTGTGTAAATTATATATATGCAAAGCAGAGGGAGAAGGTGACCAGCTCCCAGTGGTGTTTTTCCCAGAGAGTGGATTTGCATCTTAGTGAAGCGTTTCATTGGTCTACAAGACCGACGTGTATTAACAAGCTCCGCCTGAGGTGTGCAGTGACTCATGTGGGTCGGCATACCATAAACATACTTTTTATCCATGCAAATATGGAAATATCTGTCTTTTTTCAAATGCCATGTATTCATTTGTACCTACTACTGGACTTTTTTGCACTGATAGCATTACAATGATATTATAAACCATCATAAGCCATACATCTGGTCCTTGCCGCCAGACTGAATTAGGAAACATCTCAACATCAACAGCCCACAGTCTTAACAGTTCTACATAAACAACTGCAGACAGAGTTGTGAAAAAACAATAAAGATGAAGACATGCTGGTTATCCCTCCTGCCTCGCAGCAAGATGGTCTCTGGTTCAATTCCCATCTGTGGGGAGTCTCCACGTACTTCCTAGTGTTTGTGTTGGGTTCCTCCGGGTTCCCCGGGTTCCTCCCACAGTCCAAAAACTGTAGGAGGTTCATTGGAGAACCTTTTTGCCCAAATGTGTGAATGAGTCACTGAATGTTTTTTATATCTCTATATGATGTGAATTAGAGGGCGAGTGGTAGCTTAGCTCTATATGACACACGGATGAGAGAGTGAATGGTTATATATTTCTATATGTCGTGAATGAGAGGGTGAATGTTGTGTGTCCCCTTATGCTTTGTGAATGAGAAGATGAACTTATCTCATTTTGTTATTTACGACCCCAAATACAGGATGCGGTATTGATAATGAATGAATGACTGATGGAGAAGAAATGCAAGAATTGCTGTCTCAAACACTCCGTCCTGCAACAAGCAGAAATGTCGGCGTCCCTGAGAAGCCGTCTCTCCTCTGCAGTTGCACACAATCACGTTCCCCATTAGAAGGAATGAGCAGGAGCAGGGGACCAGGTGAGAATGTCACGGAGGCCCTCTTCAACAGCGACTTGAAAACAACAGCGTCATTTATCTGAGCTTCACTTCCGTGCGAGTCAAATGTTCGACTGCAGGTGCTCGGAGGCTTGAATTCATCAGTACACGACAAAAGGAAAGATGAACCGAATTACATTTTGGCTCTGGCGCGACAATGTTTTCATGAGTTCCCTTTTGCAAAACATGTTTACGAGCCACCGGAGTGTTGGCTGATAAGGCAGCATGTGGACCGACAGGCTGGAGGCTTCCACTCCACTGCCAGCGTGGTAAACAGCAACAGGAGTGTTTGTGAACTGTGGGCGGGAACCGGGTTCCACATGCGGTCCAAACACGTGGACGAGCGCACAGCCCCCGAGATACAAGAGCTGCTCAGACTTGAGCTCTCCATTCAAATACACACACACACACACACACACACACGCGCGCGCACCGCCCCATGCGCATGTCATCCCTGACAGAAAAATATGCACTCGCCGTCTTTTGATTTATCTGCCAACATGATAAACGCTCGCTTCTTTTTTCTTCATCCCTCCAGAGGTACGAAAGCGGCGTTTGGTTTCCTCTATTAACACAAGAGCTCCGACAGGTAGTCTCAATATTCCGGGTTCCAGAACGGGATTCCACAGTGTGTAAGACTCGGAGACAGGGGGGCTGAAGCTCCTTTTTTTTTTTTTAATATCATTATATTTTCATTATTGTTATTGCAGTCGCCAGGAAGTGAGTCCGCAATGGGAAATAAATCAGGCAGAAAGAATCAGGGACAGATGAGGTCAAAGAGAAGAATGCGAGGTCTGCGCTGTAGCCTCAGGCACATCCCTGTGTTTCAGCGCAGGCATCTCCCACCCGGTGACAGTCAGCCCCGAAACCTCGTGTAGTGTTTGCAAGGATGAGAACTTCTCCAGGGATGTACTTAAGGGATTAACGTCGAACACCATGAGTTCCTCCTTCGTCATGACACTTTGTTTTTTTTTTTTTTCGTTTTCTTTGTATCGTCAAGATCTAGTGTTTACATTATGGCATTTTATTTCATATTACCACATCATTTCATATTATTGATCGAAAGACGTGCATTCGAGTTTCACAAAAAACATGATTTCAAGATAGGGCACGGTCATGTGACGCTGATATCTCGCTATTTGCGTGACAAAGCCGTATGTTTGTGATTTAACACCTAATGATTTTCACATATGTGTCAGTATGTTACATTTCCGCACGGGATCAGCGGAAGCACGAGCCCCTGCCGCCGCTGTGAAGCCCCACTGCCGGCTGGTGTAAGTGGGTCATGGCTCCGCCCTGCCACTGCTCGGCGGTGTTCAGTGTGAGCCTGGCTGAAACCCTCCTTAGGCTGATTCAGGGAGAAATAATGGGGCCAACAACTCACAATCCCCTCAAGATCTGCGGCATAGCACGCCAGCAAGCTGGCAGGGAGGCCGAGCAGAGCGCGGGATGGATGAAGGGTTGCCAGAGGAGTGGCTCTTCAACCTATAAGACCCTCTTTGCACGTTTGTATTCTCTGGTGAACCACACACACTCTCTCACACACACACACACCGCTCTGCAGCTGCTGAATGGAGCTAATGTGGATTGCGATTGCCTCTTTAAGTCCATGAATATTCACTTTGGGGACTTTGATTGAGCTCTATGTTCAGTACAGATGTAAAAGTGGATTTCTGTGTCATTTATAAAACAGTATCTCCTCGACCAATTAATTTAATTCATTAGCTGACACCGTTAGCAAACCAAATTCATTTTCACATTGAATTTAATGTAAATTCCATTGATCCATTCTCCAGCTCCCAATGCATTTTTTCAACTGTTAATGTAGTCACCCCTTTAGCCACATCAGGTGTCTTTGACACATAATCGTTCTTCAGGATTGTACAGATGGTTGACTCAGCCATGTTGTAGTGCTTGGTGAGATCTGTAACACAAACAACCCATTGAGCCATTATTTCCTTCTTCAGATCGACTATAAGTCTTAACTTCTTCTCAATACCGCTATCACAAGCACTTTTAACTTTCTTGGGAGTCACAATGAGGGCTAATTTAAAAAAACACCAAAAAAATCATATTAAGATGAGAATGCAACACTGAACACTGATGCCATGGTGAGTAATACGCACAACTGCCGCTGCACAACAACACCACGTGGTAGAAAGCCTGCGATTTTTGTTTGTTCGCATTTGGGCGCCAAAGACTTGTCAATGAAGCGATTGGTTCACGATGAGGGGCGTTCTTAAGCCGAGGTTCCTCTGTACGCTATTTAGATGATAATGTCTTGATATTTACGCCAACGTTAAACCCACAGAAGTATTTAGCTGTTTTTTTCATTATAAATGAGATCGGGAAGTCAAACTTATCTTTCAGATAACTTAAATTGCTTAAATGACAGTTATTTTATAACAGTTGCAAGTTTTTGGTTATTGTCTCTGTGGCAATGGACACAAGACTACGTTATGACCAAACCTGGGAATTTCAATAAATTAACCATTTTCTCTCAACGGCCGTTAACATTAATATCTGTCGTCCTATTAATAGGAGACATGCTCTAAGAGCGTTTTCCCCCAAGATCATCGTCACCACGACGTCCCGTGGAGACCGATCGGCCACACGTGCAGAAATCCGTGCCAAAGGAGCTGAAAGTGGCAATTTGCTTCGCCGAGGCGAATGAACGCGATCAGATCCGAAGCATGGCTGCAGACACGGACGGGAAGTTGGATGTCAAGCGACCGAGAAATCCAAGATCTCCATTAGCTTAATGCCTTATCAAGAATGTGTCCAGTCGAACTTTAAGATGTGAAAATGCTAATATGACATGCCCTTGGTGGAAGTTTGGTCACCTCATGTGATAAAAGTTGATGGACATGGAAAGACGATGAACTGCTGAGGGTCTAATTCGGGGGGGGTAATTTATCTGATCCAACCTTGAAGGACCCAGGGTTTCCACGGAGAATGTATCTGGTTCCTCCAGTGGGCGACACAGTGGCATCTCACTGCAAGAAGGTCCCTGGTTGGATTCCAACAGGGGGGGCATATCTGTGTAGAGCCTCCATGTTCTCCCCTTGTCTGCATGGGGTTCCTCCGGGTTCTTCGGGCTCCTACCGCATTCCAAAAACCGGCAGGAGGTTCACTGGAGACCCTAAAGCAGGGGTGTCAAACTCATTTTCACAAAAGGCCACATCAGCATAATGGTTACCCTCAAAGGGCCACATGTAATGGTAACAGTATTAATGTAACTAAATGTAACCAAATAAATGTAACTACTCCTTAACGTTATATTTTTCTTGAAACAGCCTTCAAATGCGTCAACTTTTCTCCTCCTGGACATTTAAGGATTATTTGTATTTCTCAAATCCACTTGTTGAAAAAAGGATTGATGTGAATACACTGCAATATAATGGCGGGATGCCTTCACTTTACGGGTAACGTGATTGGCATGAATTATGGGAAATGTAGTTTATCATCAATGCACGCATTTGACTATTTTATTTTAAGACATCCCACCTTTAAAGATGTTCTTACAGGCCACGTAAAATGAGGCAGCGGGCCACATTTGGCCCGCAGGCCTTGAGTTTGACACATGTGCCCTCGAGGGAGTGGTTCTATGTCTATGTATGTGTGACTGAGAGAGTGAATGGTTGTCCATTAGTCCCTCATTTATTGGGGGGGTTACGCTCCAGAACTAGCCCAGTAACGTAAATCCGCGAAGTGGCGTCCGTATCTTTATTTTATCATTCATATATGTTTTGAAGAGAGGTTGGAGAGGAGGTCCAAGCAGGTTGGAATGGGTGGGGAAATGTGTCAGGGGTACTATGCGATAGAAGACTATCGGCCAGAATGAAAGGAAAGGTGTACAAGACAGTGGTGAGACCGGCGATGCTGTATGGACTAGAAACTGTTATACTGACAAAAAGACAAGAAGCAGAACTAGAGGTTGCAGAGATGTAGATGTTGAGGTTCTCTTTGGGAGTGACCAGGATGGATAGGATCAGGAACAAGTCTATCAGAGGAACAGCACATGTTAGATGTTTTGGAGAGAAGGTCAGAGAAGCCAGACGGAGATGGTTGGGTCATGTACAGAGAAGAGATAGTGAATATATTGGTAGACGGATGCTGGAATTGGAGCTGCCAGGCAAGAGGTCTCGAGGAAGACCAAAGAGAAGATTTATGGATGTAGTGAGAGAGGATATGGAGGTAGTTGGTGTGAGAGGAGGATACAGAGAATAGGGTTAGATGGAGAAAGTTGATTCGCTCGGGAAAAGCTGAAAGAAGAAGAATATATGTTCTATGGTTATATTACCCTCCACACACTCATAACAACCTTCGTCACTCTTTATGTGCCTGACTGAAGATTCATTAATGCTGTAGTGGAGGCCGACGCCGGCGAAACTTTTTCCTAAAAAGTTAAAAATCCACAATACAGTAAGATCCGGAAAGGTGAACCGGCGAGGGACGGCCGAATATCTGATTTGAATAAATGAGTGAATGGTTGTATGGCTCCACATGACGTGTCTATGAGCGGGCGGATGGTTGTCTGTCTCTATTCGTGGTCCAGGGTGAACAATGCCCCTCGCCCAATTACGATAGGGATAAACTCCACCCCCCCCCGACCTAAAGTGCAGGATACCCCGAACAGATAGTGAATGACTGATCGGTTAGGGTTAAAATGTGTTAAAATCTCTATTCAAGGACACCTCTGGACCGTTTGATTACTTTTTACTGAAAAGTCCCTCTGAACTTGACCCGAGATGGTCACTTGCTATGGAAAATACATCAATAAAAAAATCAAATCAGATGGAAATGCTTGAAGTGTGGTTGCACGTGCCGGTGTGTGATTGAATCGGGAGAACTTTCGCCGCCGCGGATTGAATTAACGCATCAAATATGCTTCGCAAAACCCTTTGATCCCACTTGAAAATTGAATTACCGGACTCTTTTTTGACACTGGTCATCTACTGGATTCCTCGGAGACCACGCGAGGAGTTGCTGGAAGGCAAACCTCGAAGTTGCGTGCACATGATCCTGGATGTGTTTCTAAGTTTGCAAACAAATGAAGGTGTAATAGTCGAGTTGTTTTTCCGGAGCTCACCGAGGAGACCCGCCGCCCTGACACCCTTTATATAGCGAGCCGCGTTTTCATCGGGGTGTGACAAACAGCGCCGGGAAAAGCAGCGCTGCGACAAAGACTCGTGTTTTCGTGTCACCCTGCGGTTTTCGCCTTCGGAGCGTCCATGTGCCCTTACATGTATCCTCAAAGAAAAAGGGGAAGAAAATGTGATGTTTTCAGACAGTGAGTGCAGACGGAGCCAAGGAACATTGTGTCCCTCCTGGTGGCTCGGCGGTGGGCTCTTATGTAAGGCTGGTTTCTGCCTGGCAGCAGAGCAGAGCCCCGTTGATAGTGTCCAATGATAATTAATACAAACCGGCGAGAGGTGTGTCCGCCGTGGCTGCTCGTGTGTCCGCTTGCTAAACTAAGTGCATTAGGACTATTTACAGTCAGGTTATAATCGCATTTCAAGTGATATTTTTTATTGAGTGCGACATCAGATGGGTAATTAAGGAGATAGCGTGGTGGCGGCGGCCCGAATGCATCTCATCTTGGGCTTGATGTTTGAGCAGATGTCAGTAAAGTAGCGTTTCTCAGTGTCGCAGTGCGTCCATGTGACGTGCCAGCCCTTTGGACACAACTGATACTATTCGAAGACCTTCACTGCAGGAAGAGGAGAGTCTTCCTTTGCTATTGTGATCTGATTGGCTTGAAACATGAGGCTGAAGTTTGAGAAGATGTGCTATTTGCAACCATTCATTCATTCTCTTCTTTTGCTTATACTGCACTCAGGGCCAAGAGAGAGCTGAAGCCAATCAGAGTTGTGATTGGGCGAGAGGCAGGGTTCACCTTGGATAGAGGCATGCAACTATTCGCCCCCTCGTTCACATGTCACACAAAGATGTACAGCTATTCATTCTCTTATTCCTCCATCATGTCGACATGCAACCGTTCATCCCCTCATTCACATCATATAGAGATGTACTACCATTCATCCCATCATTCACACATCAAATAGACATACGACAATTCCATCTCTCATTCAAATTGTGATATAGAGATATCAACCGTTCGCTCTCATTCCTGCATCATTTAGAGATGCATCTATTCGCCCTCTCATTCACGTCACATAGAGATAAACAGCTATTCGCTCTTTCATTCCCACATCATATAGAGACGATACAACCATTCTCGCTCTCATTCCTGTTACACGTAGACATGAGACAACTCTCCTTCTCATTCAAATGCCGTGTAGTCGCTCAATCATTCACCCTTTCATTCACACATCATATAGACCGGGGGTGGGCAAACTACGGCCCGCGGGCCACATCCGGCCCGTTGGTCTTTTTTATCCGGCCCGCCAAAGATTGGTACAGATTGAATTATTGGATCAGTGAATGTGGGAACTCAAACAGGAGATTTATTCACTTTTGGAGCCACTTGAGAATTTTCCTGGTCTGAATGACACAGATCGGCTTTGTGATTTAGCCTTTACTGTGGACATACAGACAAACATGAATGAGACGGACGTGAAGCTACAAGGGAAAAACCGATTTGTGCGTGAAATGCAAGAGAACGTCAGAGCCTTCAAAACCAAACTGATTATATTTTCAAAGCAAATGTCAGACAAATGAGTCTGATATGTCCTGTTAACAAATGCGTTTTTTTTTTTTTTATATGTATGGTATCTTGTGCTGACCGGGCCCTTCTGTCAAATTTTAAAAATCAATGCGGCCCCTGTGCCAAAAAGTTTGCCCACCCCTGATATGGACATACAACAAATCACCCTCCCATTCGGACTTCTGGACAATTAAGGGTTTCCAAGGAATGTCACGACCTTCTTGTCGCGAGGCAGAAGTGCTGACATAGAAACCAGAATGAGAAAACAAAGCCACCAGTCTGACAGTTGAAATGTCCTGAACATTTTATTCCTACTGAAAGTTTAGTTGAAACAAAACGTATGCAGTTTTTCCCAAAGCCCATTACAATTAATTAACGCGACTATGCATGGAAACCACAACAGTTTTCATCCGAAAATCCTGTGGCTTGGCAGCCGCGCAAATCCGTGGATCCCAGGTTCAATTTATTCAGCAGATCCGTCTCGCCCCCTCCTATTTAGACCCATTTAAACTGATTTATGAGGCTCCACTATGCCAGGGCCAATCAGAGCCGGTTCAATACGAGGACTGGTTCGATAGCTCCCGAGGAGCAAAACTGACAGGAAATACTAGATGCGGCGATGCAGAAGGTCACGTAAATGCAAGACAGACGCTCACAGGGGATGAAGCCAAGTATATTAACAGTATAAAAATGCCTCTTTCGGGATTTCCGGTTGGAACGGCCCAGTGAACGTGTCCGTCGTGGAGCGAGATCCGAGATCAGCCGGAGGGAAACCAAACGTTCTATTTGGGACGTGAATCTCTGCGAGGAATTTTATAGCAATGCTGCTGATCGTTGTTTTTATTTTCGTCTCGACCAAAGTGGTAATTCTAGCAGTACTATCCGTGACGGGAATACTCCGGGACAGCGTGTGTTATTTTTAATCTGGATGGGGAGGAAAATACGCCTTGCTGTCAACAGCTTTGCTATAAAACTGTCCTCGGCGAAATGTTCGTTATTTTCGGTGATGCGTTTTGCCATGTCGAAGGAACATCCTTCGCCTCAAAGAGGCGACGTGTTTTTAAAGAGCCTGACGAGTGAGTCCGCAGCGGTTTTGGTGTCGGAGAAGAGATGCCGAGCAGGCAGATCGGCCTCGGCCTGCAGGAAACCCAGAGGAGAGGATGAGGTGTGAGCTTCCACTTTGATTGATCCCAATGCTCTGTGAGCTCCCTCACAAAACCAACAGATATATGAGGCGGGTTCTGCATCTGAGCAGGATTCTACTATTCCATGTGTTAAGTGTAAGACCTTTGTCCAGCTGTTCAGTCATACGTCCATTCGTTCATCCTCCAAACCGCTTTTCCCGTACTCGGGGTCACGATGGTGGTATGTCCCGGCTGTCATTAGGCAGATATACAACCATTCACTCTCTGATTCACAAATCCAAAAAAGACAACAACTCATTTTACACGTCATATAGAGGCTTAGAACCATTCACTCTTCAATGAACCTCCTGCAGTCATGCAGGAGGAACCCCCCGCGCAAGTGGAGATGCTACATTGGAATCCGATCAAGGACTTTCTTGTTGTGAGGTGGAAGTGCTGCACCACCACGTCCATTTTTGTATGTTCAATAGTTCGTGTTGTCATTTATTCTGTATTCTGAGCCTCTAATGAATCTTCAGAGCGCTCTTGAGCTATGGTTTTCTCTTCTCGGCAGCTATCGTGTGGCTTTATCTCCACTCGGTGAAACGTTACCTCCTGCTCTTTCATTGGCCGATACCCTCCGTCGCATTGATATAATCTAACGACCTGTCGCTGGGATAGAAATGGCATTTTCCACAATAATCCATTTTGTTGCATGAATCATCTCCCCGTGTTCATCTTGTTTACGGCAGTAATAAGTAACTAATGATAAGAGCTGCAACCTTGTCTGAAAACATCGGCCTATCTCATGTCGATGGCGTGTAATGAGATAACCGCGTGGCGCAGAAACACAAGGTCCAATATCTGCATGCGCGTGTGCGATAGAGTTGGGTGGAATGAGTTGTTTACTCGGGTGTTTTAAACCTCCTGACCTCCCCTGCTGTGACCACGTCGGCTCTTTCTGGAGATGCACGACTTGGCGGGAAGTCATTGGCTCAGTATGAGCTTCCTGTCTTGGCTCTGTCTCTTGTCTGAAATTGAAAAAAAAAAAAATAAATATAGGCACCGGCTCGAGAGTTCAGTTCTTTATTCTCCAGAGGACAGATGAAGGATATCCTCCTGTTTGGAAACGGATTCAGGAAGCCATTTGACCCCGTGCCAAAAACACGATACTAGCAAGACAGAGGCATGATGGGATTTGTAGTTTTGTAGTTTCTTCTCTATAAAATCAATATAGTCAATATATGCACACCATTTAAGGGACTGCTTATAATTGACTTTGCTCTGCCGTGCATTAAATCCATGTTAATCAGCACAAAGTTCAGTACATGAAATAAGGAAGACAGTTGCATCTCTTTAAATAAATTCATTTATTTCTGTAGGTTTTGCTATTCATAAATCAATACAGACAAAAGCAATACTTGACTACCAGAATTTATAAATCATTCTAATCATCTCGCGTGAGCATCACAATAAACAGTATATTGAAGTATGTACAATGGAAGACGACGACACATTCAAACCGAGTCAGTCCCAGTTGGATCCGTGAGTTTGTCCGCGAACAAAAGGGGAAACGGAGAAAAGCCGCGACCCAAGATCTCTGGGACAAAAAGAACAGAAAAAAAAAAAAAAAAATTGGCAGAAAGAGGAAGGAGCAAAAAGATTTTTTTTTTGTCGTTTTTTTCTCTCACCAAAATAAAAGGGAAACGAATGACACGATGTTAAATTTGGTTCCACTGTTGTAAACTAGATTTGTATTCATGTTGCTATTGCATATGCCGTTAGGTAAAAGTGAGTCATCAAGGCAAGGAGAGTCCTATAATAAAATATTTGTCATATAATCACACCGTGGAGGAACAAAACAAAAACATACGATACGCTGTACAACCCCAAAACACCCTGTTGCTGCTTGAAAAATTGGTAGCCAAAGTCTTTACACAGGAATATCATTGCAACATAGGTAAAATCTAAGTACTCTGTATTTTTAATATTATTTTCAATATTATTCTTATTATTTTATTTTTTAGTTAAACTCTTTTCTATGTACACAATATACAAGACTCTAAAGATAAATACATACCACATCTCTGCACGGTACAGCTCTGCATTATAAACTCTATCCAAAGCATTGCTTCCACCAGCTTTTGTGATACATTCAGATGAGGTTGAGGGTTTGACAATCTACCATCGGGCCGGGCGGCTTGGAGAGTTGACGCGTCTGCAGAGGGCCGTCAAGTATTGTTACTAGGTAGAAACCCACCGGAGGGCTGACGGGAGCAATTCAACTGTCGTCGAAACGTGGGGTTTAACAAACGGCCTCTTCGGGGGTTTAAGAACGCAATTTTACAAATGGGGTTCTGTTTGGCATTTTCTGCCATTTCATATTCATTAGCACAAGCAAACAATGGAGAAATATATACATATACAGGCCTGTCTCAGATAATTAGAATATTGTGATAAAGTTCTTTATCTTCTGCAGTGCAATTAAAAAAACAAAAACTACTTTTTCACGAAATAGGATTTTTGCGTTTTCTTAAGATGTAAGCCATAATCAGCAATCTTAAAATATTAAAGGCTTTCAATATTTCAGTTGGTTTGTAATGAATCCATAATGTATCACATTTTTGTTTTCGTAATTGCATTACAGAAGATCAAAGAGCTTCATCACAATATTCTAAGTTTCTGAGACAGTCCTGTATATCAATTCCATTGTTGTCAGTGTGTATTTTTTCGAGTCAGCTCTAACCAGTGGCAAATGGGATTGAAAAAACCTTTCGCTAACAATTCATATATATATATGCATATATTTTCGCATATATAATGGTGAAGCGCTCTCTCACTACTAATTGGTTTGCGCTGCTGCACGAATACAGCATTAGCATACATTTTTTTGGTCCACAAAGGCTTCATTTTTTAAATGCTCGACGTGCCGCGGCTGAGAAGCTGTTACACAAACTATCTTGAAATTTATTCATATTGTCTACCATTTCGTTATAATTTCCAGACAGCTGATTCTCCAGTGAACTTCCCCAATGGCGCCAAATGTGGCCATCGGCCTCTGCGCTTCTTTCCGTCCTGGCCGATACTAGATTGTTGTACTGTAAAAAAAGGACCACAGCGGGGTGGGAGGGAGGGTTTGGTCGCCTACGTGGAACTAAAGCGCAGGCTTTCAAGGTAGGAGTGTGTGAGGTTTTCAGGCTCGAGTGACTGAGGAACCACGGGAGGTACAGTGCATTCAGATGCCTGGTGTCTTGGGGTTGGAACTAAGTTACAAAGACATGCATGAATCTTAAAAGACATTTAGAAATATATTTCTGTAAGTCCAGCGCTTTCGGATTGGACAAAAAAATAAAACTAGGTTACAATAAATAACAAATTAGCTATTAAGAAAATACTTTAATACCAATACGATAAATCAGATCCGAAGCAGCCCCACTGTAATGTACATTTTAGAAATAATATATAGTAATGGTAAACTAGGCTTTTTTTTTGTTTATAAGTATCCACAAGAGGAGAATAACAATATAGAGGTGTAGGTCCGAAACAGACGTACTGCAATAGAATCTTTATCTCTTCTTTCATAAAAAACATAAGGACAGTATAGACATTAAGGCATTCGGTGGGTCTTATGAGACATTCGTCTTCCAAAAATAAATAAAATATCTCATCTAAATATAGTGATGTACTCAGTGTACTTTTCAGGTTTCGCTATCCTTGCTCACATCTGCCACCTCGGGCAGATTTTATTCATTTTTACAGTGTTCACTGACGTGCCGGTTGGTCACACTGTCACAAAACACACACACACACACACACACACACACACACGCACGCACAGACACACACACACGCACGCACATACACACGCACACACAGGCAATCATAAACAACCCTCAAATAAATAAATAGAATCTGGGTACCGTGACGGGTTTCGCTGTCGTTTGACTATCTTTGCGTCTGTGCTCACGTCGAAATTCTAGGTCGGAGGAAAAATGGCCTCTGAAAATGCTGAAACGCTGGTGCACGCTCGCACACGCGCACACATACACACCTGTCCTACATTCAGCTATTCACGACATGCATAGATGGTGACCTTCCTCTGAAGCACGTGCAAGTGTGTGTGTAAGTGTGTGTGTGTTGCAGAGGCCAGTGGAAGGGCAGGGTTGAGTTTTTTTGTTGTTGTTGTTGTTGTTGTTCCCAAGCAGCAGGTTGGTGAAGGCGCCAAGTCAGAGAACAATGAGTCCTTCAGTCTGAAAGAGACAAGAGAGGAAAAAAAGGGGCTTAATGGAAACATCAAATCACTTCACCTTTTTTATATTCTAATCACATCGAGTCTCTGACTGGTTCATTTAATCTTACTTTTCTGAGCAATCGTTAGACTTAATGTATTCCCCACAATGAGTAAACCCAAGCAGTATACTGGAAAACAAAAGTTGCCCCGCGGAAGCCATTTTTAAGGTTTTCCCGTCTCACGATGGCTGATTTCTGAATATTATAAATATCTATTCATACTGCATTTTTCAGCGGTCACGCGAATCAAACCCCAGGGCCGTTAAAGACATTGACCCGAGTCACCGCTGCCGCTCACTAACACCTCAATATTTGGAATTCCAACGACTCTAAGCCATTTTATGTGACCGTTCCAGCTTAGATGTTGCTCTTTCTCCCAACGCCTACCTGGAGATTTCACACCGTGCTTCCACGTGAGAGGCGAGAGCTCAAAAGCTTCTTTCATTTTAGACGGTTGTATGCATTTTTTTTTTTTCTTTTTTATGTCTGTTTTTCATTTTCATTTTCACTATCAGGCCCCCGCGGCCCTCCCACCCTCCCCCCGACCCTTTGCCAGTGCGGCACAGACAATGCTGAGCATTCAGTCAGCAGACATGACTTGTTGGAGTCTTAAACTGTACAGAGTGAACTCATTCACAGACTCAGATTAGCGTCCGTGTGTGTGAGTGTGTGTGTGTGTGTGTGTTTGTGCGGCTACAATAACAAGCAGGGACTGCGAAAACAAGAACAGCGAGTGCCGCACGCACACACACACACAGACACAAGGCGGGCGGGGGCGATTTAGAGCGCCCGCACTTCATTATTTGACATTAATAGCAATTAATCTAAGGACATCTTGGTATATTGTAATCTCCATCTCTCCTGTATGTGCCTCTTTCCGCGGTGGGAAGCTCTGAAAGGCAGCAGCGGCGGGGTGAGGGGAGGCTTGGAGCGGTCGGAGATGGTTGTAATTACATAATCTGGGATGCAGAGGGATGGCGGAGAGGGGGTTGGGGGGGGGGGTCTCCTGTCGCGTTGCTATGGACACACACTGAGGAGAGAGCCTTCATGTAGTGGCAGCAGGAACACAGCAGGTCGCCGGTTGTTTAAATTGTAACAGCTATCGATTGTATGTGTTTTATTCCCGTGAGTGTGCGTTGCAAAGAGAATGAGCAAAGTTTGACTTGAATGCCATCACCTACACCGGTTCGAAAAGGTCTGTGGTATCTTTTAAGAATGGGGGAGCGGAGAGGAAAATACATTTGGTGACCCCGCTCCTCTGATGAATCTGTGATTGAGCTTCCAGCCCAAACTGCACGGACCCATTGCCCTTACACACCTTGGGCTAAGTATTCCCCCAGCTGCTGGGAGAGTAGTAGTTGCTGCCTGTTCCTGATCTACCCCTGGCCGTCTAATCTCGCCTGCAGAGGCTATAATCTCATCTGGAGCCGTGGCTGGCTAAATGTGGGGAACGCTGGCCATGCAGTTATCTCGCAGCTAACGCTTCTGTCTGGAACATCCCGGCCTACTTTAGCCCCCCTCCTCCCAATGCCATGACACACACACACTGCCTGGAAACTCTGACACAAGAGCCCTGCAGTGTTACGTGTGCATGTTTGTTCTTTATATATCAAGTAACATGGCATTTCTGGATTTCCTGCATCGGGTGTTTTGCGCGATGGCAGCGTCAGAGGCGATTCGAGGAAGATGTATAATAAACTATTTAGCGGCCCGTTGCAGGCACGGGCGTGCACGCGGGCAGGGGTCAGATGCGTCGATTTGGAGAATTAGGCGGCGGGCGTTGAAACTGTTCTTTTTTGGCAGATATTACATTCAAATGTGGCATGTGTGAATTTTAGCTGTGTAACGATATTCGGCTACGTTTTAGATGAATGCACACACACGCACGCGCATGCATGCATATCCCTGCGAGAGAGCTTATGAAAGCAGGGAAAAGCACAAAAACAGAAAAAGAGCAGAGTGAGGAGAAAGCCTGAATGGACTGCGTGAGTCTCCCTCCGTAAACACTCCCTGCCCTCCACTGAGCATGCTCAGAGTCGCTTGGAGCGAGTTAGAGATGCATGGCTGTGCCAGTAGACCTCTTTCGCTCGCTGCACTTCCTACATCGGAGAGTGCATGAACATATATGACTTGAAGTGTGTGCGACAGTTATATGTAACCAGCGCTCGCAGTTGCCGGGGTGCCTCTGGATAATCATCCTCACGGTGACATCACCACCAACAACGGCGAGTGAATGACGTTAAGAGAAGGAGAAGCGGGATTTGAGAGTGGGATAGACACGAATGCCTCTAATCTGGCCCATGAATCACACACACATGCACTCACTGCTGATGGCCATGTTCTGTGCAGCCTGTGGGTGCGGCAGATGGCGTGGATGTCATTAGCAGAGGGATAGTGAGTAGGTAGAAATGCGTGTGAGGATGTGTGTGTGTGTGTGTGTGTACGCACGAACAAAAATATATACTGGTGTGCATGATTCTGTGCCAATCTTTGCATGAGCTGGGCAATAAGTCTTTGCAAGTGTGTGAAGGCAGAGATAAGGGGCAGGTGTTAAAGCCCCACATTCTGTTCCCTTACCTCCAAACCCACACACACACACACACACACCGTCGGCCTCCATCTGCCGATAACGCTGCACAGCTCCTCCCCACGTTGGAGACCGAGCGCTACTTTTGCATGAATGGCGATGTCCGTCGTCATTTCCTCCGAGTGCTAAACGCGCCATTTCAAAATGTTGGCGCCGAGCGTTCTTTGTAACGTATGGCTTGTTTTCTCGCAACCCGTTCTCAATTATGTGGTCAGAGGCAGTCGCTTGTGGTGTCCTCGATTGCAAGTGGGGGTGGGGAGGGCACGGTTTTGTCTTCCGGCTGTTTTTAGAAGCTCACATCTGCAATCTAGAGTCCAAAATACACATCTGGAATGAAGTTTGAAGCAGCAACAACAACAACAACAACAACAACCAACACCACCTTCCTGTTCAGTTTACAAACACCAACATTCGGGTCATGCCTGCAGGCTGGACTACCTTTTTGGATAATCTGTGATTCTATTTTGTCCGATGACCAACTCTGGAGCTCCTGTCCACCCGACGTGCTCAGCTGGAGGGGGAGCTCATCTTGCGTCACCCCCACCTGGACCTCGGACCGTGCCAGGATTCAATTCGAGCGCGATTTATAGCAGCGCGCTGAGTAAGTTGAGATTTTAAATGGGGCTTCGTCGCAGCGAGGGTTGTGATGACTTTGTGTCTCTCAATTTAATTCAGCAGTCATGTGGGTAGAATGAAGTTTCCCATTAAGCCCTCCGGCCACATGCCAAGCCAGTATTGTTAACCTGACTCCTTGTATTCCGTTACAGAACTAAATCAGACAAAAAAAACAAAACCAGCCACCAGGCCCTTAAATATCCACTATTAGGGAACCGACGCCAACTCACGGTAAGAATCATCTCCCTTTGACTCATCAGAGAGGAAGCCTAGGCCTTGTCGCCGTCTGATAAAGTTATTAGTCAGACTGCGAGGTGGAAACAGAGACAGCTGACTTGGCTAATCTGGGTCTGGTACAGAACATCCACCTGGCTGAGCTGTGGCGAGCCGACGGCACGGGAGGAGACCGGCGGCTCGGGGCGAGAGCGGAGGTAAACACAAGCTCTCGGTCACGTGGGCCGCTGACGGGAGCGGGACGTAAACACAACTTCTGATCCTCGCGGCGGACGTCGAAACCTTACGAACGGAATCGTATCCATCTGGGTCGAGAGATACGGCCACGTTCTGCCTGACTTGGGTGTAAAAGCGAGAGGAGAAACTAAATCAGTGGAGTCAAAGCACGGAGGTGTCTCGCCGGAATGAAAACCTGCATAGTTTCGTGTCCGGCCGGGCACGCCGTCTGGGGCCCCAGCGTGACGTCTCGATAAACACGAAATCAAAGCCCTTCTCCGGCGGGGCCCGGCGCCAGAGCCCCGTAGCACAGTTTGACCTCCCTCACCCCTCCCTCGCCGCACAGAGTGCTCAGTAAACAAGCAACGTGGTCTGCAGGCGCCCGCGCTCCCAGCGTGCACCTCCACTAACAAAAAAAAAAAAAAAAAAAAAAAGGCCTCGCCAATGACTTTGTTTGTTGAAAACCTTAAAAAACGAAAGCGTTTCGCCACCTCTTTCTACCAAGTACACAATGCTGCGCTCCGCCTCCATCCCCCTCCTCTGCTTGTCTTACTTCTGCTAACTGAACAGCCTAATGAGGCAGAAGAGCGCCAGAGTGCACGTGCCATCCTGTCCCATTATGCACGCATTCATTCGCTCTCACACTGTCAGGCAGGCAGCGATGGAAAACATAACAGGCGACTCGCTACCTCCCTGCCAAGTGGTCATGGATACAGGCTACAGCGATGAGGGGGGAAAAAAAGAAAAAAAAGCACCTCCAGAGGGGAAAACAAACACCCGCCGTCATGTGTCCACATGTATGTGCTCGACTCCTTCCCTTCCCTCGCCCGGGTCAATTACATCAAACAAGATTTATTAGTGCCACATAAATATTTGCACTCCATCACAACACGAGCGCACGTGCGAGTGAGGAGTGCAGCACGGACCTACATAGAAAAAACAACAAGCAGGCACATGTCCTCCTTTTTTCCTGTAAATTCAATTTCCATAAAGCTGCGGGGAAGCATCATTAGCTAAATGCCTATTTTGCAGCCGACCGCGTGCACCTCGGACAAAAAGCCACCAATTCAATTTAGGGGAATAACCTCGGTACTTCCATATGATAAATAACGTACCAATCCTGTTTTCGTTCACGCACAGGGAAGTCGTGTTGTAAAATCAAAACCGAAAAGGGATTCTATTCAAATGAGCTGAGACAAAAACAGGCACCTCTCGCAGCAACTTTTTAAACCTCTCTCTGCCAGGAATGTGGACCGTGACATCCAGTTACCTGATGGCCGCATAGCACCTCGCCCACTTTGTTGTTTTTGCTCTCCGGCTACAAGGACGCACACACACACACACACACACACACACACTCACTCCATCAACTGCCACCGCCTACCTCTATGTGCTTGCAAAACACTTGAGAATGGTCACGTAAAAGTCACACTCAGTGTTAGCGTCAAACCCTCTGCCATCGTTTTCTGTTTACACCGCATCCTGTGCTGGGGCAGACCTCTACTTTGCTCCCGGGGAGATACCAGGGCACGTTATCGATCGGCAGGATGGCGAGGACGTGGGGGGTCACATTAATTTGCAACACAACCTAATGCCTACCCCAGTGAAAAACGGCGGACGGAAATGCTCGGCGTGAAAGGACGGCTGACAGGAAGCTGCAGAGACAATTAGGCAACTTGACAGTTTGGGGTTGTATTACATTAATATCTGGGGATTTGTGATGTATCTTCAGCTTATTCTGTAAAAACAACTGATTCATAATAAGGACCGGCTGGAATGCGGAAAATCCACTTGTGTACTTTTGGTATTTGCAGCCCACAACAGGAGCAGAGGCAGCTTACCCTGCTCTGTCATGGTGCTTGTTTACTTCACCGCGCTCAGCCCCGGTCACGTTCCACAGCAGCCCTGTGCTGCGTTCACTTACAGTCAGAAACGTTGCTTCTGTTACATGACGGCGGTGGGAATAACAAGAAAAAAAAAAAAAAAAAAAAACAAATCTGCAGAAAAAGTGCAACTGTTCCCTTGCACCATCAACCTGTTATTATCAACATAGGGAGAATTATGAGCACAAAAAAAACTGCCGACCTAGAAGTGGGATTTTAAGTGGAGCATGTGAACGCACCATTAGTACCACGTACTTCATTTGAAATGCAATGACCGTTGGAATTTGAATTCATTTTTTTTTTCCCAACGGCAGAGCCGCTCTCATCTTTCATAACCAGGCCATCTCATGAAGCTGTGAGGGCATTCAAAACCAACCCGACTCACCTTTGGCAGTGGTTGCAGCTTCTTTGAAACCTAAACAGACATACGGCGTGCTGTGTAATCCATTGATGCCCCCTTTGCAGCTGCTGGTGGGTTTGAAGCCAACAAGGTCCTCGCATTTCTCCACAGCCCGATTGTCCAGCAGGTTCAAGGCAATGTAGTTCAACCCGTTGGGGTAACCGGCCGAGCTCTGGCGGTTGACGGGGCTGCCATACTCCTCGTCGGAGCCCTCGCTGCTCCGGGAGGAAATGTTTTCCACGGAGCTGTGCCTCTTCATCGCCTCTCCGCGGGCGAAGGACGGGAAAACAGGGGTCACTGTGGCTGTGGAGGAGAAGGTCTCGGAGCTGTGGCGCCGGCGTCCCTGCGGATTGGCACGGATCACCTTGGCCGAGCAGTCTGGGTCCACCATGGCGGACGGGGTCGCCCCGAGCAGGAAGACGCCGATGCTTTTGGGGACTTCCTGGTCCTCCAGGGAAAGCCTCTGCGCTCTGCTACTCTGGCCGCTGTAAATTCAAAATACAGAATGAGAAATGGTCTGTATGTTGCAATATTGGTAAAATAAATTAACATTTTTTTAATAATTACTTGACAGACCCAGTTTCTCAACTGTAACACCAATTCTGCCTCCTTTCATTAGTGATCACCGCCATCAACAGGTTTTACGTCTTTTATGCTTACCATACTGACAATTAAACCTGACAGCATAGAAAAAGACATACCTGGCTGAGTTGTGAGGCGCAAACTGTGGCGGTGAGTCCGCCGTCCCGAACGTCATGTCAGTGTAGTCGTTTTTCACCTCGTCACCCTGCGACCCTTTGTCGCTCCCAAGGCTGTACAATCCGTCCTCCTCTGCACAGGAGCACATGGACAGCTCTGGCAGTGCGTCCAGACGCCCAGCGGGAGCATCGGCCTCCTTGGGCGAGCGCGATCCCAGCTGCAGGTTTATGTAGTCTGCCAGACAGGATCTCCTTGGACCGCCGCTGTCGCCGCCACTTGAACCCAGCGATGAGGGCTGGCTCTCGGTGGAGGGCGGCGAGAACCTGGAGCTGCTGAAATCGATGTTGATGTACTCCCCTGGGCTCCGGGGCTCTCCGGGCATGGGGTGTTCATTCATGCTAGGAAGGGTCCTGAGGGTGTCCAGGGAGAGCCTGTTGGGTCGGCCCAGCCGCCCTCGGTAGGGGAGGGTCTCTGCCCGTCCATGCCGGACCGGGGAGGGCACAGAAGGGCTCAATGGTAAGGTCTGCGCCCCCGACGGCTGCATCACGGAGTAGTAGTCCGACTCTCCTGCCCTCTGCCTTGAACTCTGAGGGCTCATCAATACATACTGGCTGGTATCTTCAGTCTTGGAGGCCTGGGGTTTGGCCGGAAGAGTTAGAGAGCCAGTCTGGAAGGATGGCCTCATCGATGACGGTTCGCTTGCCAGCATGCTGACGAAGTAGTCAGGGGGGGTCTGGGGCGGAGGCGGGTTACCTGGTGACATGTTCATGTATTCGCCGTGCCTGTCGGGGCTGTCCACGGAGGATTTGGAGCTGCACCACATCCTCATGTAGCCGTTGTCCTCCAGAGAGACGCTGCAGGGGGAGCTGGTCTTGTAACCTCTGCCGGCGGCTGCTTGGGGATGAACCCGGGGGTTCACGATCTGCTTCGGCGCCGAGACGCACATGGGGCTCATCGGCACGTAGTTGTCCGCGTTACCCTGCTGGTGCACCACACCCGGGGTCATGGGCATGTAGCCGTCGTCGCCGAGGTTACTGCTGGAGCTCCTAGAAGAGCCGATCTCGATGTCGCCGTAGTCTTCGGGGTAGCACACTTTGGGCGAGGCGGAGTTATGGCCATCGTGGGTCATCCTCATGAGCGTGTACTCGTCCAGGGAAGCAGAGGACAGGGGCGTCACCACCTTCTGCTGACGGGGAGTGGTGAGGGAGTACGTCCGCTTTCTGTAAGCTTTGTCGAAGGCCAGGCTTTCACCCCCGGCCCTGGACCGGCCCCCGTTGGCCCCTTCCATTATCATGTAGCCACAGGGGTCACCGATGTCTCGCGACGGAGGCGTGCTGGACAGCGAGTCTGGGGTGTCACTGCGGGTCAAGGGGAGATACTTGGGTTCCCCCGGGCTGGAGCTGTAATCGTCACACAGCATGAAGCCCGTGTCGCTGAGGGAGCCAGAGATGGAGGCGCTGCAGCTGAAGGGCCGTCTGGCCTTGTCGGGGGTGGAGACGCCGGCCCCCACTCTCGGGGACATGCTGATTGGGCTCGAGATGGACGGAGGGGAGTTGGATGCCGGCATGGACAGGCTGTGGTGCAGGTTGGATGAGGAGTCCAGCATCCTGCAGGTGCGCCCGCTGCTCAGGGTGTGGGATCTGATGAAGTGAAGCCCAGACTCCGGGCTCGTGGGACTGCCGTTGACAGATATGGACATGGACAAGGGCCGCGTCACGCTCCCGTCGCCCTCGCTCGCCGTTCTGATCCGACAGGATGTGAACTTCCTCCCCGGCGACGTGGCGGCCGTACTGTCCGTCCTGGATCTCCTCACCAGGCCCGTCTGGCTCGGCGGCAGGTTGTTGAGGTTCCGCCGGGTGGGCACGGAGATGGGGTTGGTGCTGGCCGATTGGCTTTTGCTCCGCGGCCTGAACTCCGACAGCTCCTTCATGGCCTTCATGGCTTCCAGGATGGTCTCGTGGATATTCTGCGCCACCACGGAGTCCTCGGCCTGCATCCAAAACTCACCGGGCCCGGTGACGGCCGAGCGGCCCACCTCGATGAAGAAGAAGCTGTCCGAGTGGCCGCATCTGCGGATGTTCATGAGCTGCAGCTTCACCGCGGCCGTGTCCGAGTTCAACTTGACGAAGCTGATGTTACGCCCGGACAAACACAGCCTGTACACCCCGGTGAGGTTCTTCACCTGACCCAAGCCCTTGGCCTTGAGGTTGACCTGCCACACCTCCTTGTAAGCGGTGGCAGAAGAAGCAAGGCCCTCGCTTGCCTCCTCAAAGCCCACCAGTGAGGAGGTCGAAGCCGGGCTGTCGTACACCTTGCCCTCTGCGATGAGATCCGTCAGGACCTCGTACCAACTCTCTTGCTCCTGCTCGTTGTCTGCAGCCACGGCGAAGTACTCGTCCTTGGTGTAGAGGGCGACCAGGTGCTTGTGCTTGGCGTCGGCCCTCTTGTTGACGCACAGGCAGGAGTCCAAAGTTATCACCCGCTTCGCTGCAGACTTATTCTTCCATTTCTTCTCGCTTTCGTAGTACTCCAGACGCGCCGGGCGGCTCTCGGTGGCCTCCCGCAGCACGAAGAAGCGCCGGTGTCCGTGCTTCTGCTTCCGCAGGTAGCCGCACTTCTTCACGCCGCTCGTCCTGGGGAGCAGGGGGCCCCCCGGGGCCGGAGGGCTGGCCATCCGGGCTCACTGTCAGATAAGCGAGGGGAGGAGGGGTCTCCTAAATCGGAGGATTCGATCGGTGCGGGTTTGAATGCAAAATTTGTGTTTTTTTTAATCCATGTCCGTGTTTGCGGGGCGCCCGCAGCAGCAGCGGTGCGGTGCGACGCGGTTCCGGTCCCGGAGAAAAACAACATGTGACGCCGCTGGCCGCCGCGCTAAAAACAGACTAAAACAACCGAGTCATAGGGGGGCGGGGCTTCACCCGGGGAGGCGTGCCTGTCCATCAAAGGGCTCCCCCTTTTCCTATTGGTAGATCAAAGCATTCAAAGCAGGAAAGCTCCGCCCCCACCTCCCCCTCCTTCTCTTCGAACGCTTCTCACGGAGAAGAGGCGCGTCTGTCCATCAAAAGGCTCCGGCGATTCCCATTGGTAGATCAAAGCATTCAAAACAGGAAAGCTCCGCCCCCACCTCCCCCTCGTTCTCTTCGAGCGCTTCTCACGGAGAAGAGGCGCGTCTGTCCATCAAAGGGCTCCGGCGATTCCTATTGGTAGATCAAAGCATTCATAGCAGGGAAGCTCCGCCCCCACCTCCCCCCTTGTTCTCTTGGAACGCTTCTCACGGAGAAGAGGCGCGCCTGTCCATCATAGGGCTCCGGCGCTTCCCATTGGTGGATTCCATCCTTCAAAGCGTCTATACTCCGCCCCCTTCTCGTTGACGCTTCTCACGGAGGCGCGCCTGTCCATCAAACGGCTCCGGCGCTTCCCATTGGTGGATTCCATCATTCAAAACGAGTAACCCCCCCCTTTCTCTTCAACGGATAAATAAAAATTGACGGAATAAACACAGTATTATGTCCCACACAAAAACTCCCCGACGTTGAAAGCACATTTTTATTTCTTATTCAGGTGATGTAATTCACATTTCAAATAGATTCTATTTTTTCTTTTTTTTTCAAAAACATATATCATTATTTCGTGATTGACAGTCCGAAATGAGGCGTTTGGTGACTGCGAATTTTGTAATGCGCATAAGAATACTGGATTGTAAATCATTCATGCATCCGGTAGAGTACTGTAAACAACTGTGACGTCCCGATTGTTATATAAGGAGTGTTGTGACCTATTTATAAACCTGTGTGCATTTCCGCTACGACTGGAAATTTTCGATTCTGATCTCAAACAGCACCCTTTACCGTTTTTATGTTTACCGTCTTCTATGTGTGTTACGGTAATCCAGTCGCTGGCGCAAGAGAAAAACAAACAAATGAAGAAGGACGACCTTGATTCATGGGTGTTGATATATTTACGAGTCCGATGCGCTTCCCTGCTTATTTATTGAGTTTTCAGCTCAAGACGACAAGAACAGCCATCTCAAAGAGAGGAAGAAAAAAAAAGGGCCAAAACAAACGTCGCTTGGGTTCGACGACATTCTGCAGAAATGCTGCCACCGTCTGGATTCCCCTGTAGGCCCTGCAGCCCCGCCAAGTGCGTTTCCCTTCCGCGCTTGATTTAAGATGTAAAAAAAATAAAATAAAATAATAAAATTAAAACCTTCTCGGTGTTCATTACGCTGGAACAGAGCAGCAGACCACAGGGGCTCCTGTGAAGGGCCTGCTAGATGACAAGAGGAAACTTGCGGACATCTGTTCATTGGATCATCTCGGTAATTATACTCGTAATTCTCCCTGTGATCTCCGTGATCATTAGTCATGTCTGTGCAGAGCAGAGCAGGATCACACCCGTGTGGATCCCCCCCCCCCCCCCACCCACACACTAAACACGCACTTGGATTGTTTTTTTTTCATAATCTCCCAACAAGCAGATTGCCTCAGTGGCAAGTTTGAATTGGAGTGTTCGGATGAGGGGCCGGCTTTAACCCCTTCATAGTGAGCATATCAACCCCCTTTAAACAAGCAGATATTGTAGATTTAAGGGTAAGCCTCTAATCACTATTGTTGTAATGATTGTTTTTGTCCGTGCAACTCGTGTGTGTGTACATGTGTGTGAGAAATCCTGTTGACATTTGGCCCCTTGCCTATATTTGCCTATTTTTCTGTTTTGCACACGTGTTAATTTATTGGGGTTAAGCTTGCATGAAGCATGTGTTTTCAGCATTAGTCTCCACCTATAATCTGAGATGTGAGCAAAAACATAAACACCTCCACCAGGATTTAGCAAAGCCATATATGTGTGTGAGTGTGTGTGTGTGTGTGTGTGTGTGTGTGTGTGTGTGTGTGTGTGTGTGTGTGTGTGTTTGCGTGCGTGTGTGTGTGTGTGTGTGTAAATAGCATAAGGGTAAAACAGAAACAAAGCCGTAACTGTTGACCTGAAACTGGAAAAGGCAAAACAGGGGAAATATGAATTCATGTTTTCATTATTTTGCAGCCCGTCCCTGGGAGGTAACATGCCGACATATTCCCACTGAAGGTCTAATCGGGGTATGTTTTTGTCCTTCTTCAGGTCTGACGCACACAGAGACACAGGTGTGCAACAAGTTTCTCAAAAATGCTTCTGCTATGATATTATGAGTCTGCCGCCACATGGTTATCTCCCCTCAGACACAATAATGGGCCTGTTTTCTTGCCAGCGTTCTCTTTTTGGCTGAAAATTAACTCACACATTTAAACTATTTTCTTTTATTTGAGTTGTCTTTATCACACAATGCAACTAAAGTGAAGTGTCTTGGCGCTGGAGGCCTTACTTTAGCAGTATACTATGGTACTCACAGGTTCTGGTTTACTTTCCACGTTAACTTACCGCCACAAATCGATCGAGCACCTGTGTTCCTGGGAAAGCCTTCACTTTACGCTCTTTCCAAACGCTCCTCGGGAGCATCGGGTTTCTTTCAGACGACCATCTGACTCGTATCACTGGCGAATCAAGGTCAGCATTCTTCCTTTTATTTGGAGATTTCAAATTCACCTCACTGCTCAAACAGTTCCTTGTTGTGAACTCAACAAGCATGATAAACCAAGCATTCATTCAATAACATACATAATTGAAGTTGTCACACAGGTTAGTGTCAACTTTGTTATTTCTGTAATGAATATTAAAACTATTAACACATCATTTCAGCTATTACCATATAACAGTCAACATTACTGTTAGTATTAGTATCACTATCATTATCACACTCTTTCTCCGTCTTTCTGTCTCTTTTTCCTGCCTAACTGGTCGAGGCAGAAGGCCACCCTCATTGAGCTGAGGTTTCTGTGCTGGTAAAAAAAAAAAAAAGGCAGTGTCTTCCGCACTGGAGTTCCCGACTGCTCACTCATGGATGACTGTTGGTATTGTGGAAAATGTCATGCTCATGACAACTGCGATTTGATAAAATCTGATGCGACTTAACTTACATATCATCAATGCAGGACATGAATAATGTGCATTAAAATTGAGAAACGCCATTGTTTTAGACAACATATATGATTTCAAGAAGCCACATGTAGCTTGTTATGTTTAAATTTAAATTGGATGCTCATTTATTTGTAATAATTCAATCAGTAAAATGCTCCTCCAAGAGATATAAGCACATACCACAACAAACCTTAACATAATTCACAGGTTTTTAAGAGCATGTTTACCAAAAATTTCCCAATCTTCTTTCTCCGTTGTTCCTAGTTATATGTAATAAGGTGTTTCTATTGTATTAATATGAAAATGTGATATTTCCCGGCCCTCCATACAGCCTTGCGAACTCACTGGTAATGTGTATGAAATGTCAACGTTGGAGTGGAATCCTTGCTGGTGACCTTAACCTGTGGCTACTAGCGCACGTAAAGATCAGCTGCTGCAGCGGCATAAAGTCTTCCAGGATTAGTGCTTCATGTCGCCGTATCCTTGAACAACAAAGCTGCTTTTCACTATGTAAACAAATGCTGATCACGGTACGGGGTCATGCCAGTAAGCTGAGCTCGGAGCCGAGTGTTTCCCATGTTACGCACAAAAGGCCTTTTCACACCTATGTCTTTAACTTGAAACACTTCTTTGATTGTTGAAGTGCAATTATGATGTTTAACCTTGTGAAATCCATGAGCGAAATAAGAATGACAGGTCTCAATGCTAAATACATGCAGTCCCATCCTCACCCACCATTACCCAGTTTATTTTATCTTGTTCATTTATTTTTTTTAACAAATGTTATATTAATCAATCAAATCATTGCTCAATCTGAAAAGCCATCCATCTATTCCCAATGGTGCAGTGTGAGTTATTTGGTATTACCAAAGATTTTGTTCACCTATTGCTTAATAGCTTTTTTTTTTTTTTTTTCCATTTTTCGACTGAGACATTTACATTTAGTAAATATTGTAGCGAGTCAGGAATGTTGGGGTTTATGTTGATGTTTGTTTCTCTGTGGTTTTTGGGTTGCTGGGAATTTTTGGGGTGTGGTTTGGGGTGCAAGGAATTCTGTTTTTTTTTTTTTTACCTGGAATTGAGGGGGAACAGTCAGTTGTATTGCGGGCTTGTGTGGGGTGGCTGTGGCCAACAACAGCTATTGCTTATCAAACGGATGTTTTACTGTCAATCAAGTGTTTTTTCTGACTAAAACGCTACAATGTAATCCAATAGTCTATCTGATTGTTAGCCTATGCAGACTGCTTATATTTTAGACATACAATCTCCCATCATCAAGACAGGCGATGCACTCGTCTAGTATCTAGAGCAGTGGTTCTTAACCTGGGTTCGATCGAACCCCAGGGGTTTGGTGAGTCAGTCTCAGCGGTTCGGCGGAGGTCGTGCAGCACGCCCGACGCATAAATACGTGATGACGTGCCATGCTGGGCCGACACTGGCCGCAGGTGATCACACTCCATAGCTTGGCCTATCTGTGAAGTCAACTTGTGACTGTCGTGACGCAGCGTCGTGCGAATTCTTTCCTGATTTATTAATCTGTTCATACTTATTATGTCGAGCAATATGTACAATATGGATTCACGTGTATAACAGAATGGGATGGGAGTCAGCGTCCTAACTGTTTTTGTGTGAAAATCATGTTTTGCTGGTTTTGTTCTATTTATTATTTTTCTAATGAAGAAGGGTACGGTGAAAGCACATATGAAGCTGGTGGGGTTCAGTACCTGCAACAAGGTTAAGTACCTCTGAGCTAGACTTAAGTGATTAAACTCAAGAACAAATACTCGAAGCGCAACGCACATTATTTCATGACCAGATTCTGACCTCTAGTGGTTGAAGAGGAGAACCGCCATAGAAAAGATTAACAAAAAAAAAAGATTAACAAGCATTCAAGCCACACTGTGCAGCTTGTTTTTTTTTTTTTTTTTTTTTTAAATCCCCAGTAGAGTATAACAAGAGACTACATATATTGTTATTTAATCATTTCAATTTCTAAAGATACAGTTTCAAGGACTCAAGGATAGTCTCATTTTGCGTTACAAATGTAATTTGTTCAATTATTGACTTTTTAACACAGACTTCAAGGATTGAGTTTTCGAAACAACTAAAGTAGATCTGGGCATTTTACGGTCCGCAGGCCACATCCGGCCCGTTTTGCATTTTTATCCGGACCGCCAAACCAATATTTCTGAATATTTTAACAAGTATATTCAATCAATATTAAATTTAGAAACTTATTTTTTCTTTTATTGTTTTCCAAAATAATGTCAGTCGGTACATTTATATTATTATTAATGATTTTAAAATTGCAATAAAATACCAAAATATTGAACTTTTTAAATTGCAATTTTCATTTTGCTCACCAAGTTGGCCCGGGCATAAAAATTAAATCAGAAATGTGGCCCGCCAGCCAAAATAATTGCCCACTCCTGAACTAAAGCGTCGTCTTATCGTGCGGGTAGTTCCAGCTCCGACCACGCAGGGGCAACAGAGTATCGCGAGAAGACACACCCGGAAGTGCACACGAAAAAACCAACCAACTGTCAGCAGAGCGGTTGCAGCTGAAGACCCCGTTCTCCCTCAAGCATTCTGTAGCAAGCTAATGCAGGTTAGCCGACACGGACTCTACCATGGTTTCTGGTCCGTTGCTCTTTCTGTTTGTGGCGGGTTTAGTCTGTGGAAAAGCCGAAGGAAAGCTGGAATATGTAACAGTGGTGAGTATTTGTCGTCGGTCGCGGGACAGCGCGACGCAGCGTTGGAAATTCACCTTTTTTGAGTTGGCGGTCGCATATTTTCAAACACGAGTAGCGATGTCAACATAATTATCACTTATTAGAAATACCTGCGGGTCCTCCGAAGTTCGGCTTCCATGACACCAAGAACCCTGAATGTTAAAGTAAAATGCGAAATTCAGCTCAACTACCGATTGAGTCGCTTGCAAGAGGACGCGACTAATCTGTTTTAATTGTCTTTTCTACAGCTGTCAAGCCTAAATGAATAAATAACTAAAAAATAAGGACATTCTGATAAACGAGTCCTACTGTTTAAGACCATCGTGATTGTTCACTATCGTGTCAGAGGCTCATCAACATTGTCAAACGTTAGTTGTGTAAAAAAGCTCAAATTAGGTAATAATTTTTTTTTAAGCACCCATTGTGTGTGCTGGGCTTCTTGGTCGCCTCCGGAGAGAGCAGGGCCACACATCCTGGAAGTACGATGGTCGCTGCTGTCAAAAATACACATTGTTTCAGCACAATAGAAACCGTTGAACCCCCCCCCTTACTTCTGCCTCGTGATGTTTATTCAGATGTGAGTTTCAGCACCAGTTTAACTTCAGATCAATATCCCAACCTTACCCGATGTTCAAAGATCGAGATTGTCCAAAGGGCAGTCTTAGCATGTTTATATGTGCCCGAAAGCAATGTTTGCATCTGGGCCGCATCTTCCACTGACTCCCCTGTATTTGTAAAATGTGATACTAAAACCCTTACCCGCTATCTTCACTGTGATCTGCAAGGCAGAATCTCATTCACCATGCATATCACCATGCTTACCATGCATATGACAATAACCATTATAAAGACACTTTCCCTTTTTTTTAACACAGAGTGCTTATATTTTTACTATTTTCCATATTTTCCGATACTTTGCATTCAACTGCTTTTCACATAAAATGATTATAATGAAAATAATAGTAATACATTTCATTTACTTACTTGACACTTATACAAAAATTATAGATTTAAAATAACCAATGAAATGGAAAAATGTCACAAAGTGGAAAAAAAGTGTATGTATGTATGTATGTATGTGTGTGTGTATATTCACATACATATACACACACTGATGTATGTGTTTATTAATATATACACTCTCATGCATCTACCTACACATTCAAAACAAACAAATAACTTGACTATTTCAACTGTCCACTTTCTGCTGTGCAAATTGAAATGTCCCTGTCGTGGAACGATTAAAGGCCCATTCAATTCTACTCTATTTTCCATCCATCTGTAGCTGGAATGATGTGTTAAAGGCCTTTAGTTTTGAAGATAAACCCAAATATTTTAGGGTGTTACTTATATTTTAAGCTTTTCTCAAAAGTTGACACTTCGACAGCTGTCAAATGATGACAACAACGATCAGTTGGTATTATGTAGCTGTGGTTAACGGACGTTGTGTATGCGGGTGCTGTAGATCATCCTCCACAGTTAATTGTCACGATTGTCACTTTGTTTCACTCAGTGGAGCTGCTGAATGAAAAAGGGTAGTTATCTCATAGCCCCCACCCCCACCCCCACCCCCCCACCCCCACACACACACAGACACACAACAGGGTTGCCTGCAAGATGAACTGTGAATGGCTCATAAGGCAAATAAGATTAGGAGCATTGAATGGATAATCCACCTTAAAATAGTCAACACACTTTTTTTTACCGGCTATTTATGATGGACCAATCAACCATGTTTATGATCACCCTCTACATCTGAGACCATCTGTCACCAGAAGGGCCAAAGTTAAAACTGTTTTGCATAATGCTTGACATGGTTGCTGATGTAATGTTTCCTTGTAGTAGGATTGAGGGATTGAGGGAGTGGCTGCATAGAAGTCTGTAGCCCTGGAGTTGTCCTGGAGTGTGGGGGAAATAAATAAGCTCTGCTCCTACCCTGGCAGATCACGGCGTTGAAAATAGCATCAGAGACAGTTTATGATGGTGTCTGCTGATATGGAAGCATAAAAAATACTTATGTGGGTTTATGTTGCCTTTCTAAAAAGTCAGGGCCCGCAGCACAAAAGCCATGCCCCAGACAGTGCTGAGGTTGGCAAGTGTGTATTGCGGTGCATTGATGAGATAGAGATCGGTCATACATTGCAGTTGCAACGACATTTTTCAGACTGAGAGATAAGATACAAGAGATACAACCACTTCCTCTTGCCATCCACCCATCATCTGATTCTTATCCTGCACTCAGGGTTTCGGGGGATGCTGGAGCCTATCCCTGCTGTCATCGGGCGAGAGGCGGGGTACACCCTGGACTGGCACCCTGACGAACGTTCACTCACTCACTCATTCGGGGCAATTTTCCCAATTTTTTTACCAATTAACCTGTTTTTGGACAGTGGAGTTAAGCCGGAGAACTCAGAGGAAACCCACACAGACACAGGGAGAACATCCACTTCAGAATCGAACCAGTGTCCTTGCTGTGAGGCCAAAGTGCTCATCACCACTGCGCAAGAAGTGATGCAATGAGTTGCTAGCGGCGTGCCCCCTCCCTGTATCATGGGATCCCAGTGATCCTTGGAGCTCAGTCGTCAGGGGCAAAGCGTGGCTGAGATAACCCCCCCACCCCATGACACAAAAAAAGAAATAGATGATGTTTCAGGTGTTGCCTTGTGTCTCCCCTTGCAGTTGTTTCGCCATGGCGACAGATCACCGGTCAAAGCCTACCCCACCGACCCACACAAGGAGAACGACTGGCCACAGGGCTTTGGACAGCTCTCGCAGGTCAGGACTCTTTTCTGACCCTCAACCCGCCACTTGATAAGTCTATTTCATTTATGGAGTTACGAAATACTATACCAAAATTTGTTTTTCACACTTAATGGTGGCAAAGCAGGTAATGGTGCATGGCTTATTTTTATTTGCTGTAAAATTCGTGGATCAACTCCTGCATTTGCATTATCTCACAGGAGGGGATGAGGCAGCACTTTGAGCTTGGCCAGCTCCTGCGGAAGCGATACAAAGGCTTCATCAATGAATCCTACAACAGGCATGAGGTACTATTGTTATACTGAAAGAATAGATTTTTTTTTTTGACATGTGAAACTCAGAGACCTTTTGGACAATTAAGGTCTTATTGCACTGCCACTGTTCCATTGCAGTGGTCATATTCATATCTATAATCATATTTTTAATAATGTTTACACTCTTTCTATCAGCACATATCCAAGTGCACCGTGGATGGCAAATAAGGAATTTCACTGTACAGGGAAACATGTTTCTACACTCTACATTTGACAATAAACGCTTTGAATTTTGAATCTTTATAAAATTAAACACTCAGGTGAAATGACTCAGTCACCACATGTGCAATAACTGAATCTATATGTACAGTAACTCTTCCTACATTTGTAATAACCCATACCAAAATGTGCAATACTGGAACTTTGTGCACAAAAATTCGTACAAACATGTGCAATATTGAAACTATTTGTAAAACTGTGCCTTATCGCACTACATCCTGATACTGCATGACTTTATGTTGCTTTTTTTATATATTTATTTTTCAACTTAAGTCTCTACTAAATACATGAATGCTTAGCTGTGGTGTGAGTGGTTACATGCTGTGCGAAGTAAAATGCGAGAATAAATTGTAGCTGCAGGGCTCTTTTTCTTCCCATTTTAACTTCGCACACAATTGTGGAGTCACACTCAAATTTCGTTGTACGGCTGTCCAATGACAATGAAGCTTATATTCCATAAATGTCCTGCAAGGTGGGTGGATGAGCTAAGGCGTGATCTTCTGAGGGCACTGCAACCTTTCTGCAAGCCTATAATTTGCTCCTTTGCTCTCAGTAGACAGAGTGGGTGTAGAAAAACATGGCAGCCGTTGCTCAGCTTGACAAGTCAGATTTTTTATTTTCCTGCAGATCTCCATCCGCAGCACGGACTATGACCGCACCCTGATGAGCGCCGAGGCCAACCTGGCAGGTGCGACCGTCTTCTCCCCCCCTCAGTGTTTGTTGTTCCGATGTGTCACATTAACAGTTTGACACCATTCCTGTCCCCCAGGTCTCTTTCCCCCCAGCGGTGCTCAGGTCTTCACCCCAGACCTGAAGTGGCAGCCGATTCCCGTTCACACTGTGCCACAAAGCGAAGAGAGGGTATGACTTTGTCGAACCACCAGAACTCCGCTCATGCCTCTCGACGATTTTTGTCCTCAAACGCTTCTCCTGCTGCCTTTCAGCTCCTTTCCTTCCCTTTAAGTGACTGCCCACGCTACAAGCAGCTGATGAACGAAACTGAACAGACAGAGGAATATACCAACATCACCACCACGTACCAGGTGGGTTACCTTCAACAACACTGGCCCAAATCATGAGAATTTAGATTACACTGATGTGACTTGTTGTGTGTTTCTGTGCAGGATATTATTGACCTGGTGAGGAATAAAACTGGGCTCAATCACACTAGCGTGGAGAGTGTTTGGAGTGTGTATGATACACTCTTCTGCGAGGTGAGAATGTGCGCGCACACACACACACACACGCAAGGTTAGACTTCTAAATAATGTCTAACCTCGGCTTAGGAATTTAATTCATTCTTTGACTCCAATCATGAACAGAAATCAATGTTTCCCATTGAAGTCAATGGAAATCCCTTTGATCTGTTCTCTCACCCCAAAAACATATACTCTTTTTGAAACTTTTTCATGGGTTTATTTGTGGCAAAAAAAAAATACAGAAAGGACTTAAAGATAAACTTAATTAATACTGTGTTTCTGGTGTTCTTTATCTTCTTCCAGCACTTGTACTTGGCAATTTCCTTCAATATATCAGTGTCCATACAAGATTCTCACTAACGCTGACACTATCTCCAGCAAGCGGTTATTTCATCATTCAAACTAACAATAACTTTTCTACTCCTAACACTTGAGACCATTGCTTCATTAATTTAATTACCTCTTTAGCCACATCAGCCATCTTTAGCATATCTTTGTTCTTCAGTATTGTACAGATAGTCTACCAAGCCATGTCGTAGTGATCAGAGAGATCTGTACCATGAACACCACTCTCATGTTTAGCTATCATTTCCTTCATCAGATCAACTGTAATCCTAAACTTCTTCTTAAAACCGCTATCACTAGCACTTTTAACTTTTTGGGAGCCATAATGAGGGCTAACTTACTGAAGAAGCACAAATATGCGTTATAACAGGAGAACACGATGATGAACAATGTAAACAATGTAAAGTGCTACGCATGATTGCCGCTATGCTACAACACCTCAGGGCTTGTTTGTTTGTGTGTTCATGCACTGAGACTTCTTCGCAGCTCGTAAAGATTAGCTTCACCACCTCAAAATGTTATTTTTTTCCAGATTCTTGCTGGCATTTGATTTTTTTTTTTCTTTAGTCCTCTGAAAAATCATGCATTTCAAAAGTCCCATGGTCAGTTCTGAGGTAACCCTGCTGGCTTTTGACCTGTCTAAAGGAACCATCCTTAAGAGTCACTTGAATTGCTAAATATCTGAATTCCCCCTATTTGTGCCTATTGTTGCAGTTTGAGCGTGAATGACTGCTGAGTGTGTTTTTGATTTGGTTGCTCAGCAGCAGCTGTGCTGTGAAAACCATTTTGATATTTCTGAGTTGGGAAGAGCTGTCTGCCTCTAGTTGCAGTTTCACATCTGTGTAGTTACATGGGTACTGTTGTTGCGGGCGGCTTCTGAATGTCTGAATGTCTCTATGTGTGATCAACAAGTACAGGCTGAACTGCACCTCTTGCCTAGTGACAGCTGAGGTTGGCTCAAGCTTATGAATGGATGAGCATTTCCTTTAAAAATGATTTGAATTGAATTTTTCCAATATTTATTAATTCATATGTTATTTAAAAACCAGGCAATAATTGAAGGGTGCATGAACAAAGTGGGAAAATTTATGAATGAGAGGGTGAATGGTCATATGTCTGTATATGTGGCTGTGGTTGTGCCTGACCATGGATCCAGGGTGAACCCTGCCTCTCCCCGAATGACAGCAGGGATAGACTGTGGCCTCCATGCAACTCTTAGAGCAGAAGTGGCACAAATAATGAATGAATGGACACTAATGGCATTTGTGTGCACAACGTCTAAGCTGTCAGGATTCACATGTATTGATCGTGTATTGTTTGTTGTTCAACACGATAGAAGATTTCGCGGTCATGTGTGTGTCTCCAGGCCCGCCACAACATGTCAGCGCCAGACTGGGTGACCCCCTCCGTCATGGAGAAGCTCAAGATCCTCAAAGACTTTGGATTTCAGGTAAAAGCTTATTTGTTTTGTTTTTGGTTTTTTTTGGCATTTTCAGCTTCGGAGTCAATAATTGTACCCTTTTTTCAGGCCATATTTGGAGTCTACAAACAACGGGAGAAGAGCCGGCTGCAAGGAGGTATGTGCGCTTGTGTGAGTGCGTGCGCGTGTGCCAGCCTTCTCAAGTTCATGCCCTCTGTGGACAGGGCACACAAATGTAGTAACTCAATCAGATTTTAAAAGAACTTTTATCCCATTTGTATTTTGAGAGACTGCATTGGATAGCAGGTCCATCCAGCGTTTGTGCTCTTCTCATTAAACTTGCAGGCCTCCTGTTGGGTGAAATAGTGAAGAATCTTACAGAAATTGCTGCTTCAGAGTCTCAACAGCGACTGAAAATGATGATGCTCTCTGCGGTAAGTCTCCCCACGTGTGTGTATGTATATGAATACACACACACACACACATACATCCGTGTACCCCCTCTCTGCAACTTGTGGATGAATCCTGCCATCATACAGACTCTTGAGTCCACAATTATCTCCAGAGGAACACCATTTTTTTGGGGGGCGTTGGCACTTGACGGGAGACCTGTGTGTTTGTACTCCGCAGCATGACACCACTGTTGCGGCGCTCCAGGCCAGCTTGGACGTCTTCAATGGACGGCAGCCACCATATGCCTCATGTCAAATATTTGAGCTGCACAGGGGCGATAACGGGTAAACACACACACACGTACAAAGTAAACCCGGCTCTCAAGATAAATATTGACACACTTGCAGCCTCATGTGATGTTAAGGAAGTGATACTAGGAAGAGTGAAATACATTTTGATCCACTTTGGTGTGTTTGAAAGGGGAAGCCGAGCTTGTGGCTCTGGTTGCTTGTGTAACAAATTAAATTTCCACATTGAAAGGTATTGAATTGAATGAGAGAATGTAAAGAAATAAAGTGGTTTCATTAAGTGTATTTGACTTGAAGATGCCGGTGGTAGTGGAGGAGGTTTTTCATTTTGTGCTGTATTGCTTAACTTATGGACTCCACACTTAATGCTACGTGTTGCTGAATGTAACTTGCATACTTTGCTATACTTTATGGCTAAAGCGACAGACATGTAGCCGCTCCTCTTTTTAAAAACAATCTAACTGAGCCCGACCGGCTTTGAATGACTGCTCCGACGCTTTGTCCATTGACATTACCACCGTCCGCTGTTCAAAATCCCCATAAATGTCTCCTGCCTCAGTATCTCACTGACAACAACTTCTCCAATTCCAAAACACGCACACCTTGCTCGTTTTTTCCCAAGGTTTTCTTTGGGCTATCTCGCGGCAGGTGGCGCGTCCAACTGTTTTTAAATGCCACTTCATGGCCTCTTTGGTGTCAAACACTCATCCTGCTTACTCCTAACTGAGATTTGGGCTCCAATCACAAAGCAAAAAAGTCACTTAGCGACGTCTTGTACCTCGGAAACTCCTAAGTTTAGGCCGTTGTAAGTCAAGGTTTGTGCTGGAATGTGAGCCAGCCGTTGAGTGTCAATTTGTTTTGAGCTGCTAATAAAAGCCTGACTCTACGTGTGTGTGTGTGTGTATGTGCTTGTGCTCCCAGCTCGCTGTCGGTGCAGCTTTTTTACCGGAATGACAGCTCAGCGGACCCTTACCCTCAGCAGCTACCTGGCTGCGCCCTTGACTGCCCCTTGGAGGACTTTGTGAACATCACAAAGCTCTCCATTTCAGAGGACCGAGACCAAGAGTGTCAAGTGCCTTTGAACAGGAGTGATACAGGTGAGTGATTAACAGACACACACACACACACACACAAAGACAAAGCTTGGGTTAATTTTCTCCTCTGCCTGCAGAGGTAATCATCAGCCTGGCCGTGTCAGCCTGTCTGCTCCTGGTCATCATCGCCCTGCTTCTCAGTGTTGTGTGCTGGAAATCGCAGCCAATGAGCAGCCTGGGATACCAGCACGTGATCAACCAGGAAGTGGTGGAGGAGTCCTGACAGAAGCACGCGCTCCTCGCCCGAGGACAAACAAATGGCGAGTCTCTGGACAGCAGTAATGAAGATGATGACGACGACATACTCTGAGAACCAGGCCAGCTTTTTTGTAAAAATACAAACCTGCTTGGTCCAGCGTGGTGAGGAGCTGGCGTCGATTTTCCCTCTATCCACGCCGACTTGAATAAAAGATGAGGGTCTAAAGGACACCTCAGGAAAACAGCCGAGTTTCGGCAGAAGATTCTATAGAAGCACAAAGCGTTGAGCGGAGAGTGGCGGTATCCCCAACACGCACCCTCAGCAGGGGGCCTCCTCTGATTTTTAATCATGCATTTACCTGCCAGTCAATTTTTCAGTCCATTTGTTTTGTTTATATTTCTTTCATTTCTCTTTTTCATTCTAAAATTCAACTTCTGGTAATGGGAAAGTTTGGAAAACCTAACATGTGATTTCGATGGAGTTGTTTTTGTTTATTGATGTATGCCATACAATTCAAGGTTTCCCGCCACGTCCTTGATAACCCAGGATAAAAGGATTGACCCAGTTTTCCGGTCGTGGGGAAAGAACACGGGGAAAAAAAACAACTGGAAAATGTGTTGGTCAGATTTGCAGGGGTGTCCTGCTAGCCTGTGCAAATCTGACCATTTGAAGAAACGTCCACAGACTCAAACTAGCGCCTCTCATAGATAAAGCGCGTCGCTAGTGTCAGCCTGCGAGTGAGAGCCACTAAGAAATGTCCTGGAAAATTCACAAAAAAAAATTGGGAACTCTGTTCAGAGAACGCCGGTCGGAGACGTTTCCATTGTGCGTTCCCTGGATTGGGGGACAGGAGGGATTGATTCCTCAACTTTGAGAGTAAGATTACATTTGGGTATTATTGGTACAGATGTCCTGAATGAGCACATCATTGTACTTGTGTATGTTCGTGCGTGTTTATGAATGTTGACTCAGGCCCAAGTACCACGATGCCTTACATACTGTTTGTTCATTTTTATTTGACCCCCTGGAGCCAGAGCTTTGTTAAAGAGAAAACCTAATCCGTATTTTCTCTGGGGGCTCTGCTGAATATAACCTTTGACCTTTTCATTGTAAGTGACAGACGCTTCAGTTTTGAATGCTTTTTCTTCTCATGGCGGCGACAGCTGCTAACTTTTGACATTGGACTTCGTTTTTTAAATTAAAACAAAAAAAAACAAAAACTATGTATTTTTTCCACCAAACTGCAGTCAAGTTGGCGCTGTGGTTAAAAGGTCTGTGGTTGGATGGGAGACCTTTATGTGTGGAGTCTCCATGGTCTCCCCACGTCTGCGTGGGGTTCCTCCAGGATCCTCCCACTGTCCAAAAACATGCAGGAGGTTCAATATGGACTCGAAATGGTCCCAACATGTGAATGAGTGGTTAAATGCTTGTGTGTCTCTATATATGATGTGTGAATGGCAGTATGTCTCTATATGTGGCCCTGTGATTGACTGGCAGCCGGCGCCAAGTGAACCCCACCTCTCACCTAATGATGGCTTGGATAGGCTGCAGCATTGTTTCTTTTAAGAAATGTGGATGAGACGGTGAATGGTTTCATGTCCATTTGATGTGAATGACAGATGTATGATTGTACGTCTGTATGAGGTGTGAATGAGCATGAATAATGTGTCCATATGATGTGGGAATGAGAGGGTGAATGCTATTGGATCTCGAAATGATGTGAATGTGGGAGTGATTGGTTGTATGTCTATGTGGTCCTATGATCGACTTTCTAGGGTTGACCAGTGACAGCTAGGGTTGGCTACAGCCTATGAATGAATGAATGAATGAACTTTTCCATTACAGGTGAACATAAAACTGGGATAGGTGAGTGCGTGCGCACCACTCGGGTATGCGCAAGTTTCTGGCCTCTATTTTCCAATGTCAGGCTTTGCAATCCTTGCCCTAAGATAATATAAACAGTTGAATAAAGTGTTGATTTTAATGTTTTCCAATATTTACTGGTCAAATGTTCTTTAAAAACAGGGCAATGAATGATGTGTAAACAAAGTGGGAAAATGTGTCACCCTCAGCCAGAGTCTGAGAGCGAGCAGAGCCAAGCCAGTGAATACAACCTGGCCTATTTAGCAGCGAGCTGAGACTTAATTCCGATGTTCCCCATAAACTTGTTAACTGATAAATCCAACCACATGACCAGCTGTGAGACGCGGTGGGAAAAGTCAGGTCCTGAGACTCATGGGTGCAAGTACAATAAGGGCGTTTGAGCTTCCCCTCCACGCCCAGCGACCATCTGATGGTCAAATGTATGGGAGCGAGCAGCAAAGCAACGATATCCCAGCAATCACGGGAACGGACAGTCTTAGGTTTATCTTAAAAACAGTGCAGTAGGCCTTTATTCAAACATGGTAGTGCTTCTGTTTACACATTGTTAGTGATCTTTCGCACAAGTTACATTCAGTTTGGCCCCCGGATAAAAGCCTCGCGTTCGGTAAAAACACCTCACAACAGAGCGTCCGTTGCCTTCATGTAGCAGATAGCTGGGATAACATCTGTACAGGTATTTAAAAACACATTGGTGGGTTGGGAGGAAGGTGACCTTCGGGGTGTGGCACTTGGGATGCGGGACCATGCACGGCAAATGTAGAGCGCTGGATACGACAGAACGTGAATTGCCCTTTTGCTCAAAGGCTCCGACGCAACTTTTGCGGGCAGTAACTATGTCCATGTGTTTTGGTTTTCAGAAAGGGTACCGGCAGTGGAAATGTTTAGTTGAAATCAAATGTCAGCGATGGGAGAGATGTGAAAAAATGGGCTATAAAATTTTGTCAGATAGTAAAAAAAAAAAAAATCAGTGTAAAAATAGTGTAAAATAAAAAGTCACATTAAAAAAGCGCACTAAAACATTTCGCTCAAATTGCAACGCTTGTATTCAGACACTCACGAGCTTCCAGACATGCAGATGTGTGTCTGGCAGTCTCTTGTGCAAAAGCAGTTCCTTAAGGAATGGATCTACTAGATATGACGAAACATGATGGCACATTGATATTTCCTTCAACGAAAGGATAAAACAGACAAATGTCAATGAAAGCCAATAAATTCTGACGAGAATGGAAAAACATGGTAGGAGAACACATGTAGGCGGTGAGCCTTTCCTCCTAAGATGATCTTCATATAAGTGCAATAAATGTTGCCTGGCAGCCAGCAAAGTATTTGCTGAAGGCCTCAGACTGAGGGTGGGGTGGGGGTTCTACTCCAGTGTTTAGTACATTGTTACCTGTTTGAGAACCGGAAACTCTGAAGTAAAATAGAAATAAAAACTTCCAGACTTGTCAACTCATGGATTTATCAACTGCTTTGAGTCGTCCTTGGTTCCGACTGAATCGTGCAAACGAGTTGGCTAAGTTGGTCAGTTGGTATCTGTGGACTCCGAGGGCTAGCATCGGGTATGAGCTGGCTCCCGCCACAACAAACCCAATGCTAACGAGCAAATGAAGCGGTCAGCTACAAGTAGAACCTAAAGATAAGAAGAAATACTCTCTACATTAATCATTCAGAGAGACTATTTGAAGATCAACCACCGAGGCTTTGCCGACTTTTGAAAGGCTGTTTGGCCAACAAGCCATTTTTGATCCTGTATCACAGTTAGCTTAATTGCTAATTGAGGTTAGCGTCTGTGTGTCTGCAAAGCGTTGTCAGTGCACCAAAGCTAACGGCACTAACGAAAACTTAACCATCCTGCTCGCGGCACCTGACGGCAGTGGAATGATCATATCTTAGACGCATGACTGAAGCAGGATTTCATGGAATGGGGAGAAGGAGAGAGAAGATGTTTGATTATCTGGTCCCTGATTATCGAGGCCTCGCAAATGGTGATCCGACCGGAGGAGTGTTGGTCGTTCTGGGGGCTGAGAACCTGGTCCACAGCCTGTGGACGACCCCTCCTGTAAATTATGCCACCGCCTTTTTCAGAAGATCCACCAACTTTCACGCCCAAGTTCATCCCTGTTAATCAAGAGGAGCTTGCTATGATGTAGTCAGGGGAAAAGTAATGGCGGCGGGGAAAGATCATCCATCTTCTGGTCAATTCTGAGGGGTGCAGAAGTAGGTCTGTGACCCGCAGTAATAATTCTGTGACGTGGAGTAGAAGTTACTGTGATGGTGGTGGTGGTGGTGATGGTTGTTCTGAGGGGTGGAGTAGTAGTTGTGGTGGTGGTGGTGGCTCTGGATGTTCCCGTAAGCGAAGAGCAGCGGAGCGGTGGACGAGGGTGGCTGCTGGCTTGACGGCATGCCCGCCAGCAGGGCGCTGTTTCGCTGGATAGAGCCATACCAGCTGGACATACCCGGCTGGGGCGTAGAAGACAGGAGGCTAGAAGGCAACAGGTGAGAGCGGGGCAATCATCTAAATTGTACAGCAAGATTGTCATTGTGTGTGTGCACATGTGTGTGTGTGTATGCGTGTGTGCCCACCTGGCCCGATCGGCCCTGCTGGTAATGCTTCTGGACAGGTCGTCATCACTGTCGTACCGTCGAGGGTTGTCAAAGAAGTAGGCCCTGGAGCTGAAGCTGTGGCTGTTGATCATGCCGCCCGGAGCCTGCGAGAACCAATCAGAGGCTTGCTTCTAGACTCATTTTGTAGCATTGCTGATTGACATTTGCGTTGTTCGTCATTTGCAGCGCATTACCAAGTTCTGGTTGGGTCTCTGGACCCGGAAGAAAACCACCACCAGACTGGTGGGCAGCAGCTCCCAGAAGAAGAGGATGATCCCGAACACAATGTAGGCCTCGCCGCTGATCTCTTGTACGTCCGCCTGCACACAACATGCCCACAAGAACACCATCAGAGCGCAATTACTTTCCCAGGATTTCTATTCACAGTCGTACTCAGGGCGGGCATTCTTCTGCACTCAGAGGAAGTGAAACTTCGGTTTAGGAATTTATATCTTTCCTTGTCTGAATAGTTCACGAACCGAATCAATGTTTCCCAATGAAGACAATGTAAATCCCACTGATCTGTTCTCCAGCTCCAAAGAACATACTGCACTCTTTTTATGGGTTTATTTGTGGCACAAATACAGAAAGGAATTAAGGATAACCTTAATTATTACTGTGTTTCTGGTGTTCTTCCTCTTTTTGCCAGCACGTGCACTAAGCATTTCCTTCACTAAACAAGCAAAAGTAAAGCCTTTTTCACACGAGATCCTTGCAAACGCTATCTCCAGCAAGCTATCTTTCATTATTCCAGGCTAACAAGAACTTTTCTACTTCTTCTAAGACTCGAGACCTTTGCTTCATTAACGTTGTTCCCCTTTAGCCACATCAGCCGTCTTTAGCGCATCTTTGTTCTCCAGGATTGTACAGATGGTTGACAGTAGTGCTTAGAGTGATCTGTAACACGAACGCTGCTCACGTTTAGCTATTATTTTAACTGTAATTGTCAACTTCATCTTAACGCCACTATCACTAGCACTTTTAGCTTTTTTGGGAGCCATAATGAGGGCTAACTTACTGAAAAAAAGCGTTAACGGGAGAACACAATGGTGAACGATGTCAACGATGCAGAGTACCACGCACGAGTGCCGCTACACCGCAACGCCACAATGGGAAAGCCTGTGAGTTTGTTTGTTGTGCGTTCGTGCACGGAGGCTTGTTCGCAGCTCGATTCAAAATTTGATCTAAAATTCTGTTTGTAGGCTGTTTTGTTCGTGATCAAGGGCATGCATACGCCAAGATTTTACTCTATTTCTTGTTTATTAACAACAGTCAGAGCTAGTTGTTTCACCAAAGCCTGGCGGATTTGTGTTGTCTGCAGGCTTACTACACATAAACAAGTGTGTGTGTGTGACAGCGAGGTGGGCCGCAACAGATGGTCCCAAACCCCGTGGAGTCTTGACCTCCAATTCATCCCGTAAGCCCAGCTCCCATGAGGAAGTGCAAGATTTTATTTTTCTTTTACCTGTCCATTACCACAGGTTAATGCCACCCTCCCCCTATACCTCTGCAGGAACAAGGATGCTTGGATGTGGCGCCCAACAGCTGCGCAGATTAAAAAGAATCACTTGTAGTGATGTCAGATTATACACACACACACACACACACACATACGCACACACACACACACACAAACACAGAGGGGAACCCCTTCAAATCAGCTGTCTGTCTTAAAGCCTGATGTAGGTCAGGATATAACCCCCCCGACACACACACACACACACACACACACACACACACACACACACGGTTATTTATAGCCAAACAAAGCCCTTTACTCAGCGAAGCATTGCTTTTCCAAATCTCCTCAGATGGATTGCCCTCGTGCGCACACGCACACACACTCTGTAGTAATCACACCCGGTTTATTACCTGATCAGACACGTAATTGAGCAAGCTGGGCCTGTCCTGCGGGGAGAGCGCTACCACCACTAGGTTGTAACAGGCCCTGGACGTGTAGAGGAGGATCACCACAGCTCCGACGGCCGTGGCCTGACACAGCGACGTCCCCTGCAGAGACAGACGCCGCCGCGATTACATACCCACGCTCTCATATCAGCCCAAAATTGGAAAGTGGATAAGGGGTGACGGATGTGATCCACCGCGACCCCCGGGGACACGATCTTAGCAACATGCAGCTCCTGGGCTGCTTTGTTTTCCTCTCTCTGCTGAAAGTACGGGTTTAGTATCATCAAGTATAGAGAAAACAATCCGAGGACGCGTGAGCGCACGTGGGAGGAGAAAGGCAAAGCGGGGAGACCGGGAGCAGAAGATGAATACAGAAGCAAGCAAAACAAGAAGGGAGGGGAGTAATGTGCAGCAAAAAGCAGACTCTGCTTTAATACAGGCAGGGTTTTAATGAGGGTGTGTGTTCGCGTGTGTGTGTGCGTGTGTCGGTGGTATGTTCGGGAAGAAGGGAGAAAACAACCAGGTTCTTTGATCACTGCAAGATGGCTGGCTTTCACTGACACGCAACAGAAACTGAACTCATATGTAACCTAATGCAACATCATAAATAATAATAATAATAATATCTAGAAACAAAAGCAATGATGGTTAAACTATTTGAATGTTTCTGTTCATGCATTGACTATCTACACAGCTTACCCTGCACTCAGGATCAAGGGGGGTGCCATTCACCCTCTCCTTCAAACGTGAATTTGAGACATTCGCTCTTGCATTTGCATGTCACGCAGAACCATATGACCGTTCACTTGTTCACTCATGCCACAATGAGACCAGAATCATTCATTTGCCCAATCGCATTGAAACTTTTGACATTCACCCTCTCATTCACACATTATTTAAGACATAAAACCATTCACTCTTTCATTCGCACGTCAAAACAGGCATCCATTCACCCTCTAATTCACATTTCACATAGACATTAACCATTCACTCTTTCATTAACATGTCACAGACACATGACCATTCACTTTCTCATTAATTCACACATAAAATCATTCAGCCTCTCATTCACACATCATATGGAGACATACAACTGTTCGCTCTTTCATTCATACGTCTGGACCACTTCGGGCCTCCAAAGAACCTCCTATGTGTTTTAGACTGCTGGAGGAACCCCACACACACATGGAGACTCCACACAGAAAGGCTCCTCTGTGGGAATCCAACCACGCACCTTCTTGCCGTGAGGTGAAAGGGCTAAAAAAAAAAAATCTCCCCCTTGCTGCCCCTTGGGTATTTCCCTTGTCAATGGATTCTCTAAATTTGAATTGAGCTCATTTTCAACCCGTTGGATTACAAATTAACTGAAACCTGGAGAATCACGCCTGAGTTCATGTCTATACAAGTCTCTCCATATATATGTTTTATAATTACTCAATTTCCAACTGCTTGTCTTCTAAAGTTGGTTTGAGTGCACACGGACTCGCCCTCCCTCCCCTCCCTCTCCCTCGCACCTTGGACTCCAGGTAAACGCTGGCGGACGACATCTTGGCAATCTTGAATATGCAGACGGCGAGGGAGACGGCGCACAGGACGAAGAGGCTGTCATTGATCAGGACCCGGGCGAGGACGGCGTGTCGGATCCCCGCCTCGCTGCAGACACGGTTAAACGACCACCGTCAGTCGTCTCGTGTACAGAAACGAAAGGCGAGGATTCACTGCTAACTGCGCTGGATTTACCTGGGCGCCTCGGAGCGCTGCAGGGCTCCCTGCACCAACAACGCACACGTCAGATTCACCACCAGGAAAAACACACTCAGACACAGGAAGAAGAGGCGCAGAGGAATCCTGGAGGGAAAAATACCACTGAATGAATGACGGGAGAGCAACAACACAATTTAAGCTATTCATCCCATAGATGGATGGATGGATAAATGGATATAAAGACAGACTTTATAATTATAATAATGTATCCTTTATTAATCCCCGTGGGGAAATTTGTTCCCTGCAATTAACCCATAAAGGATGAACCATGAGCAGTGGGCTGCTGTTAGGGGTTCAGCATCTTGCTCAACAAAACTTAAACACACTAAGAGGAGCCGGAAATCGAACCAGAAATGTTCAGTTCCAAAGACGATTATTCTACTTCCTGCATAATGCCGCCCCGTGGACAGACATTAAATGGTCATAGCAACACGGTATGTCAGAAAACAAGGTCATAAAAAATTAAATACAAAATCCGACGAGAACAGCAATCTTACTTGTATTTGCTGAGCTCTGGAGAATACTTGGCCTTCGCTTTGAACATCACCTAGACGAGAGAGAGACAGAGACGAGACACTTTTCAGTTTTTATTCCTTATCATGCAAAGTTGTTGTCACGTTTTTTTCCGACTAACACTTGCACTTCGCACATCCCGCCATAAATGTCATCGCTGACCACAACGTGGACGACTCAGAGGCCACAGGGAGTGGAGGGGAGGAAGGCGGAGGATTTCGGAACAGGGCGGGTCAATGGTCCACAGCAATGGAGAGGGTGGAGAAGAGGCGCGATGGGCAGAGTGTGACAGGAAAGGTGGAGAATACAGATGTGAAGAGCAGCCGTGGTGATTTGGAGGCGGTGAGGAGAAGAGGCAGCGCTGGAGGCCACCGAGATGAAGATGTGCAGGTTCTCCTTGTGGAGTGAGGAGGATGGAGAGGATCAGAAATGAAGGACTGGAAATGAAGTCAGACTGAGATGGTTTGGACGTGGACAGAGGACGGATGGTGAGGATCTGGTTAGAAGGATGCTGAGGTTGGAGGTCTCGACCAGATAGGAGGTAGGAGACGGTGGATGGAGTGGATTGGATATGAAGTTAGTAGGATGCAGTTGATTGGCTGTGGAGGTCCCTGATGGAAGCGGCTCAAAGGAAAGAAGTTTCTCCTCCAAGACTTAAAGATAATAATAATCGATATTTTTTTGATGATTTGATTTCATTTTATTTTCTAAAACCAAAACTGTAACTTTCTACTTTTGCCCAAGCAAATGTCAAAGAAACACCACTTGGATTTGATCGTCTAACAGCTAATAAACACTTTCTAACAACCGGGCTGCTTCTTTTAGGAGAGCGGCATTAACTTGACGAACCCCAAGGAGATTCCTCAGCAGCCCTGCATGCACGCCATGCACTCCTAATACTATAAATGACGAAAGGAACTGTAAGCCTTCAGTTGCATCAGCCACATGCATAAGACCTTTCCCTGAAGAACGCCTCTTCTGCCAGCCCAGCAGGAGCTCACGCTTGCCAAACAGCGAGGCCTGGAAGATGACGCTGAAACTATGGAGGCATTTTCCATATCCGCACTTGCTTGTTGGATGCATGGCGACCGCAAACAAAAAACGTCGGCGTTGCCAGAAAACTGCACACAGGATTCGGAGACCTTGTGGAAAAACAGTGAGTCGTGTTGTTGCGTTTTTCAACCAAAGCAAGGAGCCGGAGCTCTTGAAACCTTGAATAAGTAGAAAAAAACAGGAACAGCTTTTTACTAATCTAACCATTCATCTGTTTGAAAATCTGGATTCTATTGGCTGCTCTAATCTAAAAAGATTCAAATTTCCTGCTTGACCCCGGTAACCCTTTCCCCAGCGCTCGGAGTTTGATGGACGATGAGCAAGTTAATGTTGACCGACAGTCAAAAGAAGCGGCATCAGCCAGCTTTTGAGGTTCTTTGGTGGCCATTCACAGCCCATAGACCCAGACAGCGGCTGAAGCCCATTAGCATTTTAGCATAGCGTGCTGGTATTAACCACTCATTTTACATGGGAATAGTCGAAGCATAAATAAATATTAATTCATTTGTTTTCTATTGAGCTTATCCTACATCGACATTCACCCTCTCAGTCACACGTCCGGGCAACTCGGGATCTCCAATGAACCTCCTGCATGTTTTTAGACAGTGGGAGGAACCTGGAGGAGCCCCACGCAGACACGGGGTGAACATCGAGGCTCCACAAAGAAAGGCCCCTCCCGTGGGAATCCACAAAAGTGCTAACCACTCCGCCACGGTAAAAGAGACCAAAGGAAAGGCCTGTGAAATCATTCAGATCTTTCTACATGCAAGACAAAACCAACAAACCCACAAAATCAGCATGTATCAATATGTGATCCACAATGGCAAATGAGAAAAAAAAAGGAAAAAGGAAGGCTTACTCATGCAATATTTCTATAAGAACAAATGAAAAATCGCCTGAGGAAGGGGAGAGACGTCCCCTCCCTGCAGGAACAAGAGGGTTTTATTGCATCTTCCTCTTCTTCAAATCAAATCTGGCCAGTTACAGGCTGCGACGGCCATCCAACGGGGGTTCGGCAGTGAGATGACACGGGACTTTGGCTGTCACCCTCCTTGTTTTTTCATATGTTTTTGTGACCTGAGCCATTGCAGCCTTTGCAAATACTGTTGTGTAAGTGACATATTTAAAATGTGCTAGAGGCCAAACCAGAGGGGAGAAAAATAACATGAGCTGGCAAACGAGACAGGAGACCATGACAGATCCTTCTCCCGCTCATTTAAATACTTCAATCAAATCAAAGAATACATGTCGCATCATTAGAAGCAGCTTTTTCTGATTACGTTTAGCTCGAGAAATAACGTGTCAATCGATTGATGTTTACAAATTCCGTTTGTATGCGTATTTCATACCCCTGTGTAAAAATAATAACAGGGTGTTGAACCATAATTTCAAAGAATGTCACTTGACTGAGGCGACGCAGAGATGAGGCGACGCAACAATAAGTTGAATTTATTGAGATGACCTCAGTGGGCTACAGTTATTTGTTTTCTCTTCATTCATTTATTCATTCATTATATATGCAAGTTATCCTGCACTCAGGGTCGCGGGGAGGGGGGGCTAAGGTGTAGCACAGCTGTCACTGGAGGAGAGGCAGGGTTTAACCTAATCACAGGGCCACATATAGAGACACACACTCTCTCATTCACGTATCAGGACAATTGCGGATCTCCAATGGACCTCCTCATGGTTTTGGACAGTGGAACAAACCCAGAGGAACCGCACACAAACACAGGGACGACATGACGGCTCCGCGTAGAAAGCTCCCCAGACTTGAACCTTCTTTTAATCACGATACAAGACGGCACTTCAAGTTGCTTGTGTTGTTTTTGACTCTAAAATGCAAATGAATGACACAAAGCCAAGCAGAGGGACGATCACTTTGCCCGCTTTGCTCCATGGCTGAAAATACAGGGAGACGAATCAACCCTGCAGATAATTAAAATTCACCGGTGACAAACCCCAAAGACAAAGACGTGGCAGCGCTCAACACAACGGATCCGTTCACTGCTCTCACTCAAGAGGAGGCAAACAAAACGTACCAATCAGGTGCCGGCGGCCTTCCTGCCAACACGTTATCAGCGTGACCTTAAAACCTCCCGTGAACAAGGTACAGGTGTGATTCAAGTGTGGGACGGGCAGGTCTGCGGCCTCCCAGCCCACTCGATCCCCCTCAGTACGCTGAATATGAACAGAAATGCTTCAGGTGTTCCGATTGAGGGCGACGAGTTGCATATCTTCGAACTGCGACGACCGAGTTGAAGTCTGTTAAACACAGACACGCACGTGCGCACACATTACCATGCTGCTTTGTGTGTGAGAATGTAGGTCAGAAGTTGGTCATTTCTAACCTAGAAATGGCGAAACCGTCCATAACTGAACTCACACCGATACTACGCTCTGTGCGTGTGAAACAGAGGGAGAATGTCCCTTCTGAGGAGCCGGGACGTAAGAAGGGGAAGGAAATCACAGGCTAGGGGTTGCATGTGTCATCGGGAGACAAGTATTTCCAAACGTGTATGTGTGTATTTGTGTATGTGTGCGTGTGTGTGTCACAAAAGGCATGACTTTGTCTCAGCTTCCTGCTCGCCTAAATTCAACTGACACAATTTTCTGTTTAATGTGTCAAAAAATATAATATAGCTGCAGCTGCTGACCCCAGTCCTTATGCTAAGCTAACTAACACGGGTTCTGAGCCCCTGTGCTGCAAACATGGAAGACAAACGTGTGGTACTTCCATCTCTTGCCGATGTGACCATGCCAACGTGGGCCAATGCTCTCAACGTTTAGTGTGAACCTTTACAATAAAAGTGCTGAAGGAGGCGAAAAGGGGCAAAGTCAGCCAGGTGATGATTCCTATAGGATCCGGATTCGACCTTTGGAACTTGACCAAAACCTTTTCTGAGTGAAACAACGTTAGTAGGGAACCGAGTCGCAAATGAAGAGGAGCTGCAGCAGCTTTGCAGCCGCAAATTGCTCATCAGACCAAGGGAAGAAGTTTTTTTGCAGAGATACATATATACGGGAGGGTGCACAGACTTCACTTTAAGGATCTTATATATTTAAATGCAAAGAGAAGCCAGAGGTTCCCACGCGGAAAGATAGAGTCATTTGTGAGCCTCGACTGGTCACGGATCAGCTGATGGGCAACAATGTTTATTCAGCAGTCATATGACGCCACTGGCTTCATTTCTTAATCTCCACTCAGACATGCCCCTCCCCGCCGTCCTGTTTACGACCGAGACACGTTTCTCTTTCCAGCCACCAACTCTTTGCTATTTCAAATGGGCAGGTGTTCAACAACTGTGACTGACCAAGGATGCACCCCCACACACACTCTCAAATAAGACTTTGTCAGAAAACACACATACACACCCACACGCACACACACATTCACATATCTGGGCCTACAGCAGCCTTCCTTACGCACCTACGGAAAATCACTGCCCTCATAAACATTTACCGCTTAGTACAAAATGTTGGAGCAAATATACAATTCACATGTTTGCTTTTGTTGATGATTTGAGACCAAACCGAGTCGCTGGTTATGTCAGTGACGATGATTCGCCGGTTTTAATTGCACCAGCAACTTAACGTTTGCACTTAAAACATCATAATGCAAAGACTAGTCTCTCCGCCGCGGTGCGCACCTTTGATTCTTGACCGGAGTCAATCCAATTTCAATTTTCTATTAATATCATCATTAGATAGCAATTAAAATGAATTAAAAATATATATATCGTTGTGCGAAATGTCGCAATTTGCATGTTTTCATTCATTTCGTGGCTGATTGGATTTGGAAGGGAACTAGCGACATCAGGTCACATGTGCTTAGGACCAAAAAGCAACATGCATAGGCATTTATTTACCAGTAAACTAAAAGCTTTTCACTATTTAACATGACATACTGCATTCTAGCAATTGCATTGTCTTGGTGTAAAGATGCCTTCCCTGCATGACTTCCCCCCCCCCATGAACATTTCAGAGTGTATATGTGCAGATATTTTGCATTCTGTGAGTGATGTTGTTTTTTTGGCAGTCTTACACACTGGAGGCTCCAGTTCCACCAGCAATGCACCAATTCAAGACACATGAGCAAGAAATAAACAACACTTGTACGAGCATCATCCCTGCACGGGATGAACACCGAAACAGGGCTGTTTTCACAAGGACGGCCTGGATGTTTGGCTGAAATGATGTCGTAGGAGCCTCCTTTCTTCCTAACATTAAAATATACAGTGTTTAAAAACACAGGAACCGGTTTTATGTAGGCCTGGGGAAAATGTGCTTGCTTTGAAAAAAAAACAAACAAACAACTGACTTTAACAAAGAATTAAAAGAAACCGGGTCAGATATCGTCACAAGTGGAAACTCTCGCACAATCCTAAAATTAAAAACGTCAGATCTGTGACATGGTGCAGAGGCCGGGTATCGTAGGATTGAGGCTTATCTACTCATTCCAGATGCAACTGTTTCTTTGTCAATCCGGTTCGGACAATGTAATGTCACCTTTTTAGTCAATTTCCTGTAAAACGATACCAAAAAGAGGGTGGCCGCTTTGAATCTTGTCAATGCATTATCCTTCAGTATTCAGGAGATGCGGCCTGGCTGCACTTTCCTCCAACATGTTGGAGTCAGAGTTGAAGTCTGAAGTTGGTAGAGGTGACGAATGACCGAAACGGTGTTGCAAAGCGGATGAGCTGTGAGATCAAATTCAAACAAAGGGTTGCAAAAACTGCATTGTCAGCCGTTTGGTGAAAGGAGGTCACAGTGTGCGTGCAGTCCTACCTGTGTGAAGTACAGGTTGAGCAGACACAGGGTGAAGAACTGCAGGCACACCGGGCAGCAGTAGAGCAGCCAGTAGGCCAGAGGCTGCAGCTGGTTGGCCTGCACCACATTTTTAAAGTAAAACGAAAAGAGGGTCGTCCTGAGCGCTGCCCACAGCAAACACAGAAACAGAAACACACTCTGGAAGCTGAAGCGCTTGTGTCCGTAGTGCAAGACGAGCCAGAGCTGCAGGTAAACGAAGGCAAAGAGTACCAAGTAGAGGACGGTGTATACTGTAGTTAGACTAAGCTCCAGTGTTGGGGAGATCGCAGCTCCTGGGGTCTCCTTCAGTGAGGTAAACAAACGGGAATTCACCTCCTCTCTTTCCGAAAACATCTCCACTGGCGGGGCCCCACTAACAACACGGGATGCTACGGAGGCAAAATAAAAGCACTAAAAGTGGGTCAGACCTGGGTTACATTCACCGTGGATAACAAAAAGACGAGGTGAATCCAGAGGGAATCTGCGATGGAAGCAGTTTATTCTGCAAAGAAGTGACATCATGGAGCTGCGCGGAGGGTTGAGTGCGATAGTGTGGTTCAAAAAATAAGGGAAGCGAAATTTTCTTTAAGAGCGCAGCGTTTGAAAAATAGCAACCGGAGGAAACAAGAGTGAGGTCCCCCAGTGAATCTCTGCAAAGCTGCTCTGCAAAAAACAACTTGAGGGGGGGAAAGCCTCTTGATCAGCTGTGATGCAGGACTAGACCCGCCCCCTTGCTCTCAATTAGCACGGAATCTAGCACTGCGTTCCCCGCCATTTTGGCTCTAGACGTACCTCGCGTCCCAGTAAATAACTGCTTGTCGGAGCCGCAGAAATCAGACAGTGTCCTACTAAGTCTCGCCAGTGGCCCTTCGTCACGCCCATTTTCACCTCCCGTCAACTCATTGGTTAGTTTTGCTGCCCAGCCTCCGCGATTGTCGCACTCCATAGGCCGGTGATGATGTCAACTGTCAAATGCTCCGCCCCCCTCAGCACGATGACTGGTCAGGAAGCAAACTCAAATTTGTTCTATGATTCCATTGGCTCAAAGAAACACGTGGGTATCTCTTGCAAAAAGCAGCCTTCAAAACAACTTCCAGAAAGGTTAAGTAAGATGAGAGACAGCGCCGATCTGTGGATAACCGGAATTTTTTCGAAGTAAAAGCATCATGCTGACGTACACGTTATTGCATTTATACCCATTTAAATATTCCAGTGGTATATCACGTAACTTCTTTTGGATAGGGGGAAGTACAGTATCTGTTTCTATGACATATAGATACATATATATGATCGGTAACTTTCATCTTGGTCTTAAAATCAAATATATAAATAGATAATAAATTACATTTATTCATTACGATTGTGTTTTCATATCAAATACCTTTGATATTTATGTGTTTTATTCAATATTAGATTATTTAATTATCATCGGACTGATTGGCTACATATTTTGTCTCCCGATAACAGGAAAAGCGAGTCACTTGAATTCGGTGTATTGACAGTTTAAAATGAACGCGAGACCTTACGTTACTCATGTTTAATGAACAATAACTTTGGAAAATAACTTTATATTTCGTTTTTTTTCTCTCCCTCGGACATGGCTCCACGCACTATTGTGTGGTTTTCACAAGAGCTTTAATCAAGCCATAAATGGAGAGCAAGTGGCTGCTAGCCGTGCATGCTAACCAACCATCGTCACATACCTAACACAAGCTGAAATCGAGTTTTTTTTTAATATATCATTTATTTTACACTTGAATGCGAAGTTACCTGATAACATTTTTACTCTCATGTATTTTCCTGCATTCCACATGTTTAAATTTGGATTCAAGTATTCCTGGCATCTGGAAAAACAACATTTTACCCTCGACTGCCTTTGGCTAACCTCAGGTAACTTAGCATTATTTATGTTTTTAAATTCATTTCAGGGACCAAATAAAACTAGTCTGTATATTTAAAGAAATAATTCGGTGTGTTTATGTCAAGCTCCTTTTTCTACCTCTGTCATTCACAAATTGTAGCGTTATACTTCTATAATACATATTCCTGTACAGTAATAATACTAATGTTTTTCCTTTCCTTTCCCTCCCTCCTTCTGTCTCTTTCCCTCTTTGCACACGATTTGTTTATCAATACATTTCCCAACATTTCCCCACAGCTCGTAAGAAACATGATGTGGATAAACGTGGCTGTTTTCACACTGTGGATGATCTCAGGGGGATGCACAGATCAGGCCAACATCTCAGACCCCATTCAATACACAGCCCTGGACTTCCTTGCAAAAGTGCATTCGGGAAAAATGATTTTCATCTATTTTGAGCACCAAGGTAGGCTGTGCAATGTGTCACAAACATATAACTCAATTTATCAGCATTTCAGACAATGCATTATTGTGGAAATGTACTACATTCAACCGCTTGGGTTGTTATTTTATTCAGAAATGGAGTTTCGTTGGTTGTGCAATTTTTTTTTTAATTCCAAGAATGAATTGAAAATATTTTTGGTCAGTAAAACAGCAAAAATTGTGTTGATTGTTTACAAAACATATATTTATATTTGTCCAGATTTTATACACCCCATCATCAAGTTGCCAAACCTGGTTTTGTGACAGAATTCCAAAGGGGGATTTATTTTCATTTATTTTGAGTGAACATCAACCGAATCAAAGAAAATTCAGTGTTGGTCAAATATAAGCATCAGTCAGAAAAATACACTGCAGAACACTCTGGACTACTAACAGAATGCTGCCAATGATATTTTTTTTTTAAATGAAGAGTAACTATGTGCCTCTCTTCTCATACCCCCAGTCTCACCAACCATCTCTCTATTCTTGGTTGAGTTGGAAAAGTCAGCTGAGGTTCTACGGGATTATGGGATACTGGTTGGCAAGGTAACTTTTACAAAGTTTGATAAATTTCACAGAATTTTGTATTGAAAAGATGTTGGCATGGTCATTCATAGCGGAAAGGAGGGTTTTTGCAGTGAGTGGTCAGATTGTGGTTGAATAATTGGGTGATTGTTCTGGATTCACATGAAACTAGACAGGTGGTTTCATTTTGTGCCCTTTTTCATTTTGTTCAGATCGACTGCAATAAGGAGCAGGTTCCTTCATATTGTGCCAAAGACCAACGGGTGCTGCATGTAGCATACCTGTTCAGGTATGTTGCTTTGCACTATTTACTTCTCATTGCAATGATATGCTCATCATTTATTGTTTTTTTGTTTTCTTGTTGCTATCTGCATCACTGTGGACAGCAAAATAAGAATTTCATTATACAGGCACACATGTTTCCTGACTGTACATATGACAATAAACTCTGAATCTCAAATCTTGAACATGGTGTTGTCTGATATTAGTGTGAAAAGAAACATTATTATCGTCATGGTCTGTCACAATTATTTTTTTTCTCTCTCAGGAATGGTAAGGAGTTCTTGAGTTTTGATTTGGACACTGTGTTTGATGTCAACTCCATAGTCTCTGAAGTCTTGTTGTAAGTAAACCGTGTTGAATGTTATATAGTTCTTTGACTGATACTTATCATCCAGGCCTCCCCCTGCTGTGTGTAGATCCTGGATGACCTTGAAGGGCATCCTTACTCTGACCACTTAATTTCTGACCATTCAAAATAGTTTATTCTCAATTAAATTCTTGCCATCGTTATTGTTTGTGAAATTTATAGGAAGCGATAGGCAGAAAATTGAAACAACTCCTCTCACGAGAGGAAAAAGAAGAAAAATATAGAACACTTACAAAGCAAATACCTTTATGTTTCTGCCGAACCCAAGTTAGCCAGGTGAGGGGAAAAGCTCTTTGTCAGGGACCGGGTCATTGAGGTAGTGTCATCTACCATCCCTTCTTGGTTCTCGGCTCACAGTGCCAGCTGGGTCCCCTCCTCGCTCTGCAATAAACCCCTCCCCGGGGGAGAGTTAGGGTTTCGGTGCTTGGTCGGTTCTCCACAGTGGTTATTTTCCACCATAGCAGTTCAGCAGAGGGAGACTGGAACCAAAGTGTAAATGGGTATTTATTTATTAATGATGTTTAGCAAGAGCTTCTGTATTTGGATTATGAAGAACCTGAAGCAGTATAAAGGATAGATACAAATGCAGGAAAGGATTGATTAAGATTGAATAGTTATTGTGGGAATAATGACTGGAAGAAATTGGATAACACACTTAAATTCAAATGAAGAAGCACCATTATCCAGGTCCAACTACTATTTTCTTTTCAGGCACTCTTTAGTAATATAGGACAATGGTACAGTTATAGTAATAATAACAATAATATTAATTTCATATGTATTACTATATGTTATTTAACCTTGCTCACCTGGGGTTATTAACTAAAGGAACATTGCCTCCCCAATGGCACCTCTGAAATATTATTAGTGCCCAGCTGAAGCAGAGCAACAGTAGTTTTCCTGCAAGTTTCAGGTCCTTCGGCAAAGCGATCATGTTGAAAACAAACACACAATGGGAAAATCAGCTCTTGTTTCATTGGTTTGTTTTTGAGAGACACCACAATGCTCAACTACACCAATTAGATTTCAGGACGTGTTTTGAGTGTTGTCAAGTGTTCCCCTCTCCGTCTCTGGAGGTGGTCAGCTTGAGATATTTTATATGATCTTAAAAGGGGCATTTCTTTTCCACAAATCTCATCTTTCCCCCCCACCAGCCATCTTATGGTTATCGTCCCTTCATCCTCAGGAAAATGGCTCCACCAATGCTGCCACAAGGTGGCTGCATTACTCTTCCATCTGCCATTCCCACTGAGGACTAAATGTGCTGAATCCCTGTTTTATTTTGTCAAACTTTGCTTTCAGCACCAACTTCCGGCCTAATACTAGTGATGAAGTATCAAATTTTTCAAATCCTGCTTTAAGAGCAATAGTTTTCAAGTTAAACATAACAGTGATTGCCTAATTTTTTGATGGCTCATTTATTTGATAAATAGCCTTTTTTCACAAAGTGTCCCCTTTGTTATCAAGTCTGTTTTATACATTTGCACCCTTATTCATGTTAAGATTTTCAAATGTCTTCTTATATGAATTTTTTGGTCATCAGGGCCAAAGTGCACTAGTCATTTCTGCTGCATTTCTCATTTAATGGTCCTTTAATTATAAAAGCACAAAACTTATGGATTAAATACAAGTAGCCTTGATTATTTCTGTTAAGTAGACTCCCATTTGAGATGGCAGTTATTCTTATTTATGCAGTTTCTGAATGCCAACTGGTCTAGGTTGAACTAGGTTCCAGAATGAATGAATGAAGCCTGGCATGATGAGATGATATAAGATGAGATGAAATGTAGTTTAATGATCCCATGCTTGGGAAATGGTTTAAATGATTGTTTAAATGATGTGCTGCATTTAAGTGAAAGTGGTCCAAAATCACTGTTTTTTTGTAATTAACGTCCATTTGTGCATTGTGTCAGAATAAACACAGCAAAGGACTAGCACTTAGCACTTGTTACAGATGAAAGTGTTAATCCATAGAATTAAGTAAATGTTTAGCTTTAATCGTCACGTAAACTATAGCATTACCTCATATGCATGACTAGTTTGGCATTTATTAATCGCATCAGCTCACTTTTTATTTAATTGAAAAAATACATATTTATATTCAATATTGCTGAGGAAACTCCTACTAAATTGGAGTTGTCAATAAAACAATCCCAGGAATAGCTGTAATTAATGTGTGTAAAGCCCAATTCATCTTTATTACAATTAATCACGTAAAGAGGTGCATCAGTAGAAATTGCGATATCCCGCTGCTCTGAGGGACTTCAATACTGAAGTCCCAAGCCAGGGTAAACAGAGTCTGAAATTTCCGAGACAATTGCTTGTTTCTGTCTTTTCATCATATTTCTTGACGGGGAGAAAAAATAAAAATCTAAGAGACCTGCCTCATCCTTCATGTTGTGTGCAGCCTTGATATGAAGGCAATGTTATGTCTCCTTGTCCTTCTCCTGCAGCGCCATCCTGCGCGACGAGGTCAAGTACGTCCACTCAGACAATGACCTCCTGGCCATGGAGAAAACTGCCAGAGGCAAGAGGGATATTGTGCTGGGTTACGTCAGCAGTCTGGGGACTCAAGGTGAGGAAACTCAAGACAAGCGGAGAGACAGAAAAATGGTTTAATGTGGTATTTATTAACTCAGATAACTTCTCCAGGTCTGTTTTGTTTCACATGAGAGCTAGGGGAAGTCAAAGTCGCAGACCACCCACTAAATCAATTGTCTTGTCAATGTGATGCATTAATTGTGTTGTTGGTTCTTACTGTGTTGCTCCAGAGCACAGATCCATAATGGAGACCGCTTACGTGTATGGATCAAAATACCAATTCATCCTCATTACCGGAGGCCCTGTCTTGAAATACTTAGGGTAGGTCCTTCCTCCTACATTGGTTCTCTGTTATGGGCGTGGAGGTTGAATCACATCGTTGTTCGTGGAGGATACAATCAAATCTTACGTTTGACCCAGACATGATGCCATGTTGTTTTTTTTTCGACTGGCTGCGGATTGATGGTACTGCAGGACATGTTATGATAGATGTCTAAACATTTGTATCCAATAAAAATGAGGCCAAGGAATCAATTTAAGTTACTATAGTTTAACATAAAACATTTCCCGCACCCCTTAAATGAAACAATTGTATTTAAGGTGTTCGCAAATCAGATGAAATTCATATTCAGTATAATTTCTGCAATTAAGCAGAGCTGTCTATCTGTCTGTCTGATTATAATATTCATATCTATAGTAATATTTATAATAATGATAATGTAATAAACTTTACACTCTTCCTATCATCACATATCCAAATGCTCTGCAGACACCAAAGTCTGTGTGCAAGGAAACATGTTTCTTCACTGTGCATGTGACAATAAATGCTATGCATCATGAATCTTACAATATAAACAATAGAATACAAAATATAAAAAGAGAAGTGTTGAATGAATGAATGAAATTAGTGTTACTTGAATAGCTTCCAGTTATTTTTGTTCCCTGGTTCACACAATAGATTCGGGTGGTGGTTGAAAGGAAAACCTGAAAAGAGTAAAGAAAACAAATATAAAGGTTGTATTGCTTTTAGAATATTGTTTCATCATGTCTCGTCAACTGTCTCAGCCAGGTCAATAAATCCATTTCAACAAGTCAAAAGATGAATTGGTGTTGTTCTCCATCCCTCGGTCAGCATGAATGAATCCCTGCCCTCGTCCGGAGTGTGGGTCCTGCACTGCAGCTCCCACGCACGGGTCGCGACCCCCACCAACACAGAGCGCTGCCCCCTGACACAGATGAGGAGGCCCCTGTCCACGCTCAGCCTCCATGCCTTCCTGCAGCTCATGGAGGTTCCTCTTGTGGTAAAGGAGGGGTCACAGGGGGGCTGGACCCATCGCAGCTGTCATTGGGCGAGGGGAGGGGTTCAACCTGATCACAGGGCCACATATAGAGACAAACATCCGCTCACCCTACAGACACACAACCATTCACTCTCTCATTCATACGTCAGGTAGAGACAAATCATCCACTCTCATTCACATCATATTGACAAACAACTATTAACTCTGATTCACATGCCATATAGACAACCATTCAGTCACTCATTCACCTGTCCTGTAGAGACATGCAACCATTGGATAAATATCCAGCAATTTGATGGCACTATATTGCCATAGCTATTGACTAATCACCCTCATAGATACAAGTGTAGATGTGGAAGCAGGCTCATGATTAATTGTTTCGTGTGGAAAAAATGACATTTTTATTAGTATTGAACAGAAGATAATATTCCAAAGGTAGAGGTGACCCGCAGTATTGCAATTTTTTTGTCTATGTCACTCTCACCCTCAGTCTGAAGTGTATGAAGACCCCTCTGCTGTCCCGGCCCCCCAGTTCCCATACCAGCTGACCCCCCAGCTCTTCCTCTTCTCTCATCCTGGGACCGAGGATGTGGACCGGGACACGGCCACCGCCCTGGCCTGGAGACTCCGCGGCCTCGCTCTGACGGTACTTGTGCACAGGTGAGGGGTAACGGCTTGCACATATCACACACCTTGGTTGATAACTGATGACACAAGGTATCCAGCTCCAGCTCACTTTTAATGGACTTTCTGAACTTTACGCCTCTCTCTTTGTCTGTGTGTGATATTAGGAAGAGTCCTGCAGTGAAAACTCCCAATGAATATAATGTTGCTTACAGGCTGCCTGAGAGGGTATGACTGTTACACACCTTCCCAAATGACACAGTTCTCATTTAGATGAACACGTTTGTATTTCACACTTGGTTTGTGTGTTTGCGTTCCCTTCCAGGGGCCCGAGGTGAAGTATTTGACCTTACGCAACTTTAACGAGGTGTCTGAGCTCTTCTTATACCAGGAGAAAGATGAGGAGGATGAGGAAGAGGAGGAAGGTGCGGAGGATGATGAGGATGAAGACCAGTCCGATGGTGAATCAGAATACATGGTTGCCATTAATTAGTGGATGAGTGAGGATGTGCGTGTATTTATGTGCTTGTGTGTCGGTCCACAGGCACACTGGAGGATGAAATCGCCGCCTCCGTGTATGAAAATCGAGGTGACATGTTGCACAACATGTTGGACTCGCTGATCCAGCTGACCTCTGAGAACTTCCACGCCGCAGTAGCACAAAGCAGCCTGACAGTGGTGCTCTACTACGTCAAATGTAAGTCCCTCTGCTGTTCGAGGACATCGTCTCTGCCAGGAACGCATCACTTCTCAGTGCTTAAGATTGCATTTCATTTTTCCATTTTAATTTAGAAGAGAGGCCTTGAATGGGGTTTAGCTAAAGCTAATTTCCACTTAAAGTGTGAAAATAATTGTGACTGGAAGTTGTTGTGTTTATATGTCACCACTAGGGGACGCTGTTTCAATGGCTGTTCTCAGCTCATTCATTGAAGTTGCGGAGAGACTTGCAGGTAAAGGAGATAAGTATGCTGTGGTGTGTTTATGGATACAGTAGAACCTCAGCCTACGAATTTAATTTGTTCTCTGTCTCCATTCCGAACCGAATCATCAATGAAAATCCCATTGATCCGTTATCCAGCCCAAAAATCATACTGCACACTTTTGAAACTTTTAAAATAGATATAGACAGGAATTAAACATACAGGACTGTCTCAGAAAATTAGAAAATTGTGATAAAGTTCTTTATCTTCTGTAATGCAATTACAAAAACAAAAATGTTATACATTCTGGATTCATTACAAATCAACTGAAATATTGCTGATTATGGCTTACATCTTAAGAAAACTCAAAAATCCTATCTCAAAATGTTAGAATATGATGAAAAAGTAATTTTTGTTTTTTCGATTGCATTACAGAAGATAAAGAACTTTATCACAATATTCTAATTTTCTGAGACAGTCCTGTAACCTTGATTTTTGCTGTTTTTCCGGGTTCTGTCTTTTCTTGACAGCACTTGTAGTTGAATAAATCAGCATGCAAAACCCTCGCTAACGCTATCTCCAGCTAGTTGTCGTTCATCAATCCAAACAAAGATTTGTGACCTTTGCTTCATTAACATAGTCAACCCTTTAGCCACATCAGCCGTCTTTAGTGCATCTTTGTTCATCAGGATAGTGCAAATGGTTGACTTAGCCATGTCGTAGTGCTTGGCGAGATCTGTAAACACGAAAACCACTCTCACGTTTAGCTATTATTTCTTTCTTCAGATAGACTGTAATTCTTAACTATGTCTTAACACCACAGGCACTTCTCACTTTTTTAGGAGCCATAATTAGGGTTAACTTACTGAAAATAACAAAAAAGCGATGAACAATGTTAACAACAGAGTGCCATGCACGACTGCACCATAATGCAGAAAAGCCTGTGAGTTTATTTGTGTGTTCGTGCACAGAGGCTTGTTCGCCGCTCGATTCAAAATATGATCGCAAACTCTGTCCTAAGGCTGGTTCTACTGTATTTCAAACTGTTATATTTGATGATACCATACTTGATACGCAAGGGGCTGAAAATAGGTGGCTTTCACGACCATATCGGTTATTCTCTGTACTCAGACTCGGAGGTGGACGACGTTCAGATGGGCGCTGTTGACTGCGGCGAGTGGACGGACCTCTGTGCTGCTCAGCTCAGTAACGGCCTCCCCATCCTGTTCCAGCCAATTACGGCCTTCCCCAATATCTTGCTGCTTCGCCCTCATGGAGCCGTGCGAGAGTACAGAGGAATGCTTGGAAGCAGAGCACTCCATCGCTTCATTATGTTGTGAGATCTCTTTACTTCATATTCAAGCCATTATCCTCTGAGAAGTGCTCATTAAGTTTGATTTTTAATCAGTGCAATATTAGAAATGAGATGCTAATCTTATTTTCCTGCAGTAGAAGTGCCGTAGTCCAGAGCACTGTGTATCAAGGGGTTTAAATTAATGATGTAGAACTAAATATACTGGACATGTCCTAATCATGGATCCTGAACCTAAAAGTATTTTGTGGTCTGTTGGGTGAAGATAAATGTAATTTAAGAAGTCAAAGCTCTTGTGAAAGCCATAGTTGTAAACCTTGGCTGTATTTGAAGGTAACATTCAAAAGTTTATTTACCTCACATTTAGCTCGTTTAAGGGGTATTTGCAGAAACCAATTTACAGAACTTTTGAGTTCAGTTAACATACAGCGTGAGTTTTGGAAATAGGACAATGATATGAACTTGTTTAAGGGATATTGCCTCATTTCTGTGTGCATGTGTGTGTCTAGTCTTTGTGAAAGTCAAGCACATAGTCACATAGGCCTTAGATTTGTCATTCAAAACAGGAAATACAGTAACTGGGAATAAGCAAAGCACTTAATCCCCCTTTTACATAGAATCCAGTCCATGTGCGTTTAAAAACATGCGGTAAATCCTTTGCCACTGGCAAGATTTACTGATATGGCTGAAGAGAAAAATCAAGAAAAGGCAAAACAACCTTTTTCGTCCCTGCGGGGATGTTTTTCTTGGACAGCAGTGCAGCTACACTGGACAAAAAAACTGGTAGATGAGCACACAAATGAGAAACAAAAGGGGGTCTCAATGTATTTAACACAGATCAGTGCTTTCAGAACTAGAGAGGGGGCAACAGGTGACTTCCTCCCTCCAGACCTCTCTAAAACCTGCTATTTTTCTTTACTGCCAGATATAATCACTAACATGTATGAGCTTAGTCGTGTATAAACAAGTGCAAACTATTCCTTCTGTAGCTAAATGGGCTTCTTGGTTTGGGTCACGCATTACTGCACCTCAAAAATAACCTACAACATGAAGCTACTGAGTTTGCATCAGACTCACAGGGGTTATTGCTAATGTTGATGCTCAGTCTTCTCTTCAGTTATCTTTCACCGAAGAGAAGATTTCTATCCCATGATCAGCCCCTTGATTTGATCCGTTGCATTTCATTAAGTCCTGATCTTGCGGTCTGACCCGTCTGTCCAGCAATGAAACCAGTCAGACCAAACTGCCATTTCTCTCTGACTCACCATTTTCTCAGCATTTGCCTTCATATTATATTTATATCTTTTTTTTTTTGTTGATTTAAATGAGGGGTGGGCAATATGTTTTTACAAGGGGCCATATGAGAAACCTGAACGGTATTGGAGGGCTGAACTGATGATAACTTAAACTTATTATAGCTCAAAAGAATTATGTCCCATTGTAAAAGGCAGTAAATTACATATCCTGATTAGCTGCTACTGGTTATCGCAATCATAAAATAAACAATACAAACAAAACAAAATCAATCATGACATCAGTGTTCTCAGAAGGTCTCTAGCGTTGACCTTCACATACACTAAAATAGTGTTTAGCAGTATGCTAGAAATATAAAATTGATCAACTTTATGCAAAAAGCAAAAAGTGCTTTGTATTAGTGTTATATGATAGCATATTACCGCTGCAGATTCCAACAAACACTCTCTGGTAAACTGTCCGTCCCTAAATAGCTTGCTTTTTCTGGCGATTTTGTGGGATATGGCATAAGTTGCCTTGAAAGCTGCATTTCTTGGTGTGCAAAGCTTTATAAAAATACCCTTGTTTTGCGGTTTTGCTAGCAAAATATCCGACTAGCTTCATCAGACAAGTCTTTGTATCCTTCTTCATGCTTAGTCAGGTAGTGGCGATTCAAATTGTAATCCTTATACGCTTTACTTTTGGCTTCAATAAATAAATATTTAGCAGTTCTTTTTTTTTTGTTGAAGATGTGGCGTTTAGCATCAACTCCTTTTTTTACCGGGAGCTGACATTTCGAGGGGTAAACTGGCTAACATCAATCGTCTCAATTCACATGTCATAGATGTAAATATGTGCGTCTTAACATTAGAAAAACAACAAAAAACGCTGAATTCTAAATTAAAGCAAGACACTTGTATAACATCAACAGAATGAATGTGTTTTTTCGGTTGACCTCATGCAGGCAGGCCAGGGACGGCAAAAAATGCTGTCCGTGGGGTGTAAAATGTCCAGGTCTGAACAAACAGATGATTGAATTTGAATTTCTGATTATTAGACTCTAGCTCACAAGTGACCCTTTTGTTTGTATAAACCACACCTGTCCAAAGTTCGGTCCGTGGGCCAAATGCAGCCCATGTTCAAATTTACACCGGCTTGCATCCTGTAAAAAAAAAGAAGCTATTTTATAATTCACCAGCAGATGGCAGTAGACCTGTGATTACACTTGTGCGTGAAACTTTGACCCTTGTCACAAGAGTCAAAGGGCATTGTGGGATCCTTTCCAGCCCTTTTCAAAAATGACGACATTTAAAAGACATCATTATGTTTCAAATGAACCTAGATATGTTTAATCTTTCTGAAAAGTTTTTTTTTTCCCCAGACAGACTTTTTCTCATTCTATGTGATATTCAAAAATGAGTGATTTTGATAAAAACTTTAAATTTGTGTTCTGCATTAAGACATGAAAAGTATGTATTTTGTCATAAAAAATAATGAAAAATTCATTTGCATTTAATGTTAATGGTTCAAAGAATGTCAGGCTGAACGGTCGTCCTTCACACATTTTCACACACCAAATATGGACCTCTATGCAAAAAGTTTGTTCACCCCTGGCATAAACTTTCTCATCCAACCAGGAGCCGGCCTTCCTCCCCAGTACCACTGTCCACCCAAGATGAAGTATCGTCATTTCTCCAGGAAGCGATGGATCCCAAGTCAGCGGGGTACAAGCCCGACAGAGTCCTCGGGCTGTTTAAGACGCAAACGCATGCAGGTTAGATGCTGAACCCATGACTAAATCTGCTGCCCTTTCTTTTTTCCTCACAGGTTGTTGTATCTTGTTTGGAATGCAAATGTTTAGATGCTGCACACCAGGTTAACACTGCTCTGACATGTCAACACAGCTGCTAAATGTTTGCCTTTTAGGTAAACACAGTTCACAGTCCTTATTTTTGCCCAGTCAGATTTAGTGTTGACTTCTTTATTTATTGTTTATACGCAGCTCCTGCTGTCATAGGACACTGCCTTTTTCCGTTGAATTAAAGAGAGGAAATGTACACTGTCTAAAGTGGTTCATTCGAAAAGGCAAGATATTGAAGGGTGATGACATCTCATATGATGCCTTCCCATCTTGCCAGGTCTGCGACTGTTTACTGAGGCAGCAGAGGCATTACGAGGACAGCTGCTGATGGGGCTCCTCACCGACGGCCTGGCGGAGAAATGGTAACAGCTATTGGGCGGCACTTCGAGGTTTCCCTCCAAGGCTGAGTTTGAAACACCAAATCAGGTCTTATCTCAACAAGGTACGATGAGGCGCCATCTAAATCGGGCCAATCAGAGCGGATGAGAGCACAAGCAGTTCTGTCGCTGGTTAATGTGATGTTTAAAAGTTAGCAGACGGAGCCGACGCATCGTCTCTACGTCCGTACGTTTGTGAACGAGAAACTGCTCAGGTCCCAGCAGAGCGATACATTGTCTCTGGGGGATTGCATAAGAGTATATCCTCCTTTCAATTGTCATCATCTGAGTTTGCCGTATATCAATGATTACTTAGAGAGTAAATCTGCTTTGGTGTCTTCACACAGTGCAACTAACAGACCAGGACATCTGCATTAAAATGAAAATCTATTAAATAATGTAAAGGTCTGTTGATATATAATGTATTAATCGTAGAATGTGTTTTTCACATCAGAAACAACAAGGACAACAGCCCGTGGTCACAATCCACCTCACACAAATCATTAGTTCAGATATAAAGATATTATATTCAGATGAATAATGTCCGACTGTCACTGTAACCGGTATTTGAGATGTATCGGTACATATGCCCTGTGTATGTGTGTGTGTGTGTTGCTTCAGGGCTGCAGATCTCAACGCAGACCTTCCACTCATTTTGGCGTTTCCATCTTGGAAAACTCTCAGTCATCCTTCCAAAATGTCTCTGTCTTCGTCTGCCGAGGAGCTGATCTCCGATATTAATGCGGCTCTGCTGCATCCACTGGTAATTCAAACCACGCGTCTCCCCAGCCTTCCCATGCCATGCGCTTCTGTGAATCCATCCAGACATCACCAGTTTATTTATTGGAACACACACTCCACTTGAGTAGCGGTAAAATGAAAAGCAGCCCTAATTAAAATCCAGAAGTTTTCCAACCTGGGTTGATAAAAATCTCCACCGTATTTGTAATAAAGTCTCAGTGGGTCCTGTAACGGGCACCATATGTGTTTTCATGGAGTTCTTAAACGGTTCACGCCGGCCTCCGTCAAGATGTTCAGTCAGCTCACATTGAATTCCGTAATGCAAAACCTCAACGCTGCCTTTGTATACAAACTGTCTGAGGGGCTGCCGCAGGGAAGCGTTAAAGAAATCTTTTATTTCCAAATTCCAGGCTCAATATTTGATCTGTTTTAACACAGCTCATTTGTCTTGTTTTGAACAGTGCTTAACCCTCATATTAAGTTAAGGGTCAATTTGACCCATTGGGTCAATGGGTCAAATGGGTCAAATTGACCCTTAACATAATATGAGGGTTAATAGCGTATTAGCCTCGCTGTCATCTTCCCGTATCTAACTTTGTTTCTCCAGCCCGAACTGACGGTGGAAAACCTGCCGGGCTTCCTCAGCCGGGGCAAAGCCCTCCTTGTCCTGTTTGTCGGAGAGGAGGAGGACGAGTTCGGTCAGAGGCAGACCCGGGTGCTGCTGGAAGAAATGAGAGGTTTGGTGGACTTGGGTGGGAGGAAGATGAAGCCTTACCTTCCCTGCTGGATCCACCTGTGTGTAGCCTTTGTCATTTAATACAATCGGTAATCCTAATTTCCCATAAACATTCATAACCTTCAGATCATTTGATTTGTTTCACAGCGGCCACACCCCGGCTGGCGTGTTGGTCCTCGAGTCCTACCTGGGCTCTCTTCCCCCGCTCCCCACCCTGGTTCTCACTCATTTGCCCAGCAGAAAAGAAGTCTACCGCTTCCCGCCCAGCAGCCCCATGCTGGCCCCGTCTGTCCTGCAGTGGCTGCAGCGAGTGGAAGAAGGGAGCGAGTTCCCTGCAGGTAAGAAGACAGTAAAGTAGAAGCGAATGGTAATGTTTGTATCACATTGCCAATGCAATTTGTCTCTTGAGCACATATTCATTCATAATCCTTCTCGTTAATCATGACTAATTGACCGTCATGAATTGCGTATTAATGAACGCGGCACAAATATTGTACCTGTAGAAATACGGTAAAAGCACGGAGCAGCGATATCATTTGGGGGAAAATACCTCTCCGACGTCCGGATGCTTCGACGCGCCGCTATCCGTCTGGGGCGTGGTCGTATTGCATTTCACTTCCCGGGTCCGGTGTCTGTGTGCTGCCTCACTGTCAGATGGAGGGAAAACCGCCATTAAAAAAACACGAATAAGGAGTCTCTCTAATGTGAGCGTCTGCCATCCCAGAAACCTCGAGAGGCCGCTAATAGACGCTCTCCTGCAATGAGTCAGTGCCTCCATCATCATGCATGCAGGAAAGATCTGAAATATATCCGTATTCCGGCTCCTTTTTCTGCGTCATTTCCCCTCTCCGCTCCCTCTAATTGCGGTAAAAATAGTATCCTCGGGGGGCGGCTGCGGCTCAGCCAGCAGAGCAGGACTTCCCTGCGGTCACGGAGTTGGCGGTTCGATTCTCGGAAGTATTCTCAGGCAAGACACCGAACCCCAAGTTACTCCCGATGGCCTGGTTAGCGCCTTGCATGGTTGTGTCTGAATAGGTTAATGCAAGATATATTTTTTTAGTTTTTTCAATTTTTCTTACTTTCATTGTTTTTTGATATACCTCTTGATGAAGTCATCCATCTATGCTATGCTATCTAGTATAAAGTACTTTCCCAGTGGAGAGCAAATATCAGCTCTTCATGTAAGGTAGTAAAATCTCAGCTGCAGCTGCCGCTAAATGGCATTGGATGAGGGTCTTTGGCGAGAAATGAGCAGCTTCTTTTGGGTAATAAAATCAAATTGTCAGCGTGATTCCCGCTCCCGAGAATAATTTCTTAATTTGCTCTCACACGGTGTTGTGACTCGCTCACAAACCCAGTTATTCTAGTTCTGTCTTTTGCAGAACCTTCATTTGTTTTCATCTACGAACAGTCACATTACCAAACAATGATTAGTGCGACCTGTCTGACTATTCCTTTATGCGAATAAAAAGGAGGCACGTCACTATTTGAGCTCCAATAAATTTAGATTGATTGATTTCATCTCTAAATAGCGTCAACACGGTCTATAAATATGAATAAAACCGTGACAGACTCGCGCTTGCGGAAGTCTCGCTCTGTCCAGGGGAATTCAAAAGGTATTTACACGGAGCTCACAGCTAAGAGGGGTAATAAATGTAAACTGGTCTTTAAATGACCGTGGTGATAGATTAGGTAAATTTAAACCGTCCACAGGCGTGAACCTTTGACCTTTCATACCGAGTAGTTTTCTGCAGTAGCAGTGGCTTCAGGCCGGTCTTGCCGTGACTTGTCTGCTATTTACTCCAACAAAATATTTGCAATCCCTGACGGATGGCAGCGGACACATCTAATGGTTTTTGAATGTTAATAAATGAATAAATATTTGAGGCACACTCGAGGACACTGTACAGACACTTACAAAAAATACAGATTTTTAAAAGAATAAGTAAAAATAAAAGTGACAAAATTGTTAAAAAAAAAAACGATTTTTTAATCACTCAAAATGGTTGTGTTTCATCACAATCCCTGTTTTTTCAATATCCGTGTCTCAGTGATTAATGGGGACACAAATACTTGAATTATGTGCAATATCGAGCCAAAAAGAGCAGCTGCACAGCGGCATGGTGACTCCATGGGGCATTCATATTCAAGATATTTGTTGTTTTTGTGCCCTAGACCAGGGGTCGGCAACCTACTGTTTTTTTTTTTGCGTAATTGTAATTCTATATTTGAAGATGACGGTGATTTCGTAACATTGTTTAGTTTCTTGTCGCTCAAATTACATGCCACAAACGCCACAAATGTGCAACACCCGCCTGAGAATGGTTAGAGACTCGCAACTCACTTGATGAAGTCTACAGGAGTGGGCCTTTGAGAATACATTTGTTTGGAAATGAGAAATAGTGGAGCTCGGTCAGGAGGGTGCTGAGGTAGGATCTGTCTGTCAGGAGGTCTGGAGGAAGACCAGAGTGGATGTTAATGGTCGGAGGGAAGTTAGTTGGTGTGAGAGACGAGGACGAGATGGAGGCAGGACACCTGAAGGGATCGAGCCATAGGAGGAGGGGGAGAACCCGCCCCATAAACCCCATAAGCCCCATAAACTTTTATCCAAGTAGTCTGAAATGTTCTTGTGGTCGTTTTATTTTATTGTAAGTCGCAGAACACGTGTTTATTGGCCGCCATGGTTTCCAGCCAGTTGTAAGTGGAGATGTCTGCGCTGCTCCCTCTCCTCAGGGACACTGGGCGAGGACAGCTGGCCTCCTGCCGTCAAGTTCTACGACTTCCTGTCAGTCATGGATGAGGAGGAGCCCGGCTGGGCTCAGCAGAAAAGTGCCAGAGAAGAAAACAAAGACGCCGAGGAATCCGACGTCAGGGAGGACGACTTGCCGTCTGAAAAGGCCCCCGGCTCTTCTCGCGGCTCCCCGACTCCTGCCCCGACGTCCAGCCTTCACTCTGAGCTCTAATAATGTCAACTCCAGTTATGCTTCACATATTTTTTTGATTATTTCATTTAACTCCACATAGCAATGGAGGACCAATTGTGGGACAGCACTGAGTTCCCTTCGAGGACTGCCAAATGTGAATGGTGTATTTTTAGACATGTTTACATTTATGTTCTGTACTGGCCTCTTGTCAGGTTTATAAGTGCTTTTTTACTGTTTGGCGGGGTTTTATTAAAGGGACCTGGAGCCGACGATCCACCGGGTCTGTCAATATTATGTCAAACTACAACCCAGGCCAAGATAGAAACAAGAGGAAGACATGTCATACCAGCTTACCAAAGGAAGAATGTTCTGCACATACATACTATAGACATGAACGTATACATATATTTATATAGAACAGCCTTTCTTGTCATTGCAGAACACAACAATATTTAAATGCAACTCCTTTGGTGTAGAAAACAAAGGGAGAGAGAGAAGGAAAAAACAGCAATGTACTGCACAATTTTTTGACAAAATTTAATGAAACTAAATGAAAACAAACACCACAGGACTGGCTAATTCAGTCCCAGCATGAATTACTGAAAGGCATTTCAAAGGTAACCCTACCTGGGAGGACTAATAGGTATAGATGCACAAAGAGTTATTTCTTTAACAATCACAATTTATAACATTTGGCCGCCATTGTTTTACTAGCACAATGCGTGTTGAGTATGGAAGTTGCATTGTGTTAACTTTGGCTTTCCACTACATTTAACGTCTGCTCTATATGGTACTGTACAGGTATGTACGGTAATAATGCCACATTGTGCTTCTTTAGGTCGCATATTCCAGCCTGAAGGAAACAAAGGGACTGATACTAGTCTCCAGAGTTTTCCAAGGGACAAGAAGAGCAGAAAGGAGTGGGGCATTACTTGTAAATATACACAGCTTACAAAGTTCTCGCTTCTTCTCTCTGGTTGCATTTGACGCATTTAGCCGAGCTAAGCCGCTGAAAGAGCTGACGGATGCTGCTAGTTTTCAATGGACACTCAAGCCAAACGACGTTCCTACGGTTTTCTTTCACAAGCAGACAAAATCCTCGGGAAATGAGTGAAGCCTGCTTGAAGAAACGCCACAGGCAAGAAATGTTGGATGTTATCCTGTAGCATCTGATGAGGAAAGAGCTGGCACTAACATGGTCATGGAGGAAGCTGACGATGAGTAACCTGGTCAGTCGGCATAGCAGACCATAAGCGATGACAAAAAAGTGGGGCGACTTACAGCAGACACTCTCTCTGTTAGAGTAGCAACGCCATTACCAGTGACTTTGGCCAACTCTTGCCTCCATGCGTCTTTGTTATTTTTCATTAGGAATCTCATTTGGACTCCTGTCTTCAGTGTCATCTTCCTCGCTCTTGTGTCCAAATGGGAAGGGTTGCACAGATGACATCTTTTTGCACCGTACGGTAAAATGAACGCGATCGGGCCAAGGGTCAACCTTGTGACATCGCTACCCAGACAGCGCTGCGACGTAAATAACATCAAATATTGATCAAATAGGACAATAATGTCTTGGAAACAGGAGATCACTTTAAAACCTATATAGTATATTTGAATATTCATTCATTCATCATCTGCACCACTTACCTTGCACATACATCCAATCAGTCTCAAAAATCTGGAGAATTTAGAATCTGATCAGACAGAACAGAGGTCTGATCGCGGAGTTTTGTTGGGTAGAGCAACCAGAACCACCTCCTACTCAACAGCTCCAAGAGAAAGGAGGTGGTTGTGGACTTCCGGAAGAATCGGAGGAGTCGGGTACCGATCACCATCCAGGGTGAGGAGATGGAGATAGTGGACTCCTAAAAGTATCTAGGGGTCCACATCAACAACTAACTGGACTGGTCACACGACACTGATGCACTCTGCAGGAAGCGAGCTCCTCAAGACCTTCTACCAGTCTATGGGAGCCAGTGAGGTCAACAGGCTCAACAAGATGGGACTGAACCTGGATCGTCTTCAATCTAACCCAAGCTTACTGTTCTGTATATTTCCTGTGCATTGTGTATTTGCAAGTGTATTTGCAGTCCCTATGTCCTCTATTGTAAGTCGCTTTGGATAAAAGCGTCTGCCAAATGCAATGTAATGTAATGTGATGTAATCGGTGTCAGCGGGGAGGGTGACGGACAAACTGGAAGCTATCCTGGACAATCCTTCCCACCCCCTGCATGACGAGCCGTGGCTGATGGGAAGCTCCTTCAGCCAACGGTTCATCCCACCCCGGTGCAGAACTGAACACCCCAGAAGCTCCTTTGTGAACTCGGCCATCAAACTGTGCAACAGTGTGTGGACGGCACACAACTCTTACCGACATGAGGTGCATCTGTTCTACTTCCACAATCTCACTAACTTACCTATTCACATGTCATGCCCTAAATCTGCTGTCTTTCTTATCCTTGTTGGTCCCAGCCTGCATGCATCCTGCCTATTTTTGTTTATTTATTTCATTCCTGTCATTACTGTTGTCACTCTATTTATATTGTCATTTAGTTCTGGTTGTGTATTTTTCACCCTTACTGTTCCTTTATATTGTCCATTATTATCCCTGACGTTGTTGCTGCCGTCTATTTATTCATGGATGTCTCGCAATCTTATGTCTTCTGATGCTATATTTATTTTCCTTTTTTATTTTTTGACTTTATAACTGTTACGCTGCAGTGACAAAGGAATTTCCCCTATGGGGATCAATAGAGTATCTTGCTTTTATTCTTATTCTCCAATGAACCTTTGCATTCTTTTGGGCTGTGAGAGAAACCTGGAGGAACCCCACACAGACACAGGGAGGACATGGATACTAAACACCGAAAGGCCCCCCTGTGGGAATCTTGACATTTGAATAAAATGTACGTTCCGTCTGTACGACAACCACTTCTCGAGAAGGAGAAGTTTGCAGCGCCTATCTCCTTTTCGTGATTTCTCCTCTGAGTATCTGATACCCTGCCGCCTTGGCGAGTGAAGAGGCTATGTGAAAATCTCTTTCTGAATCCTTATCTAGAAAAATGATCTCTGGCTCTTTACGCAAACTGGAAATGCCACCACTAAACAGTATTCCAACTGAACTCCCAGCACATCTGCAGACCATCTGTCACATCATGCATTGTTCGGGAATAGCTGGGACTCCAGGTGAAGTCGGATTGGCACCGGTCTGGTTCCCATCCCATAATAACAATGGCATTATGAGATAGTGCTGAGTTTTCCAGGAGGAATAAAAGAAAATGCAACCGGAGGATCTGCTTTAATTACTTAGCCTGATACAGATGAGCCATGTGGGAACAATTATATATCTTAATCAGCGTGTGCGATCTGCTTTCACGGTGTATTCATTGCTGGGATTAAATTTTCTTTCTAAACCCCCAAATTGAATTTCAGCGTTCCCCTATTGCCTCTCATTACCGTGTTGTGTTTTTTTTTTGGTTCTCCCTGAATCGAGAGTCCTGCGACTTATCTGATGTTCTCAGACAGGGAGCAGCAGTAATCTCAATTTAAAAGAAGCGAGAAACCCTTAAACGTTCATGACAGGTCTATAAATATAGTTCGTGGACTAAAGAGCTCAAAAAACATTTTCCCATCAGTGCCATATTTTATCCATCGAGTCAAATCATCTGGAGAAACAGCGTCCTCCTATGATATGAGGGCAAAATGGGTACTGCGGTACAAGGAGGGCCACCAGGTGAAGTTGGTGTTTGTAATTAAAAGTAGGAAGGGGGGCGTCAGGTGTTTCTCCGAAACTGCAGTAGAGCAGTTAAATAATCAAATGAAAGGGAAGAACGACAACCAAAAATGGATGTATCACTTCACCCAAAATGGAGAGACCGTGCTTCGGATCATGTGCGTCACCAGGTCCGTTTGAACCGTCTTTAAATGTTTGTATCCTGCTCCTTTCTTCTGCTCCTGTCACAACGTGTAGGAGCTGCTGTGTTGACTCCGCTTGAACATTTCAATTCTAAAACATGGTTCGATTTCTCTCGGGTTGTGAAGACGCTGATGTCTGATGTTGTACATGAATGGCAATGTGTTTGCACGCCGCAGTGGAACTTGGGCACTGCAATGCAGCTGAAGCATGTGTTTTTTGAGTCCTTTATTTGAAATGTCTAAATCTTTCTATTTTAAAACTCATGGCGAATGAGTCCGTAATATGCAGCTTATTGATATGAAGGAAAGTCACTTCTCTTTTGCTGATGTGAGTCGTATTGCTTTGTGGTGGAGTCATAGAAATCATCTGCCTATATTTGGTTCCGCAAGAAGCGTGGTGAACAAAAGTGCTGCTGCAGGCTATGTTGCCTGCCTGAGTGTATTCCTGACTTTCCAATCATTTGTTTGGTATTTTTGAATTTTTCACCGCATTAATGGTGCCACAAACTATCATATTATTGCAGGGAATGGGCAAAAGACTTTGCACATGCGGCTCTGTGATGCTTCCGTTGCTGAAACGAAGATGTGTATTACTGACTTTAATGAATCCATGATATTTGTAATTGAGTTTTGTGAAATGTCTTTTTTTTTTTTTTCCCCATGTCGAGTTCAGTCGGTGAGCTTGTGTGTGTTTATGCTTTGGTAAAACACACACTACCAGGCTGCAGGATGAAGTATTAAGCGCTTTGAAAGTGCGACACACCTTGTTATTGTACATGCAGCGCTAAGCTACTTCAATGATACACAGGTGATTCATGTTTTCTACATTTGAGGAAGGAACTTTGGAAATATCATTTCTAAACACGCCCTGTCAACTGATAGCACCGCCAATATCAATATTGTTCATCAAGAGCACGATAATTCCGCACGCAAGCTATAATGTCAATATGGCACTGAAAACAGGTGACGGCCCATTGGATCTGCCGTCGTGCACCTGTTGTCTCTGCAACCAATACCAATCTGTCAGTTATGGCCAGTCTTGGACTGGAGGGTAACATCTTCTATCTTCTGCACTCATTCATCTGTTCACCGCAATGTGTTTGCTCCACGTCCGTGTATTTAAAGAAAAAAGTTCATGACCCCCGAGGTGTCTCTGACCCCCCCCCCCCCCCCCATCCCCCGTTGCATGTCTTTGACCTGAGGCATCCTGGAGCCGGGGCTGCTTCCGTGCAGAGATGTGTTGGGAATTTTTTTTTTTTTTTTGGTGAACTTAATCCGGCTGTGTGGGAATAGGCAGAGAAAATGCGACACTAATCGAATTCTCCCAGACACACATGGGATCTCATGGAGCGCTTGAATCTTTGTGGGCTCTATTTTTGGAACGTTCACAACTCGAGCAGTTGAGAATAGAATAGATGCTGTCCAATGGACGGGTGTGGAAATTTCCATTTTTAAATGTGACATTTTTTTTTCCCCTTTTTATTAATATTTAACTTATGTGTTTGTGACTCAGGGTATGAAGAAGTATCTATGAGAAGAAGAATGATGACTAACGCATTTGGAAACATACAGTCCCACTCAAAATACATCTCCGTTTGAAGAGAGGCACACATACACAGTCACACTCTTTCTTTTGGATGTTGGACATCCATAGTTATTTACAGGAAAAGTTCCGGAAACTGCATGGAAACGTATATTTACTCCTCTGTAAAAGACGCTGCATTTTTTGGTTTTGCTGTTTGCGCATGGAATTATAGACTCGTGTTTGTGTGTGTGAAAATGGCATTCTTGATGCTTGTTTTGAGTTTCTTTATTGGATCCAGTGGAGAGGGGAGGGGCACAACCAGTGAAGGGTGTGTTTCAAGAACTTTGGTTTTCCCTGCATGTCATGAGGAGGTGAGAGAGAGTCTGAGTTTCAGACTGTTTACAAGAATCCAGCGGCCTCTGATTTATAACCCTATATGAACATGCATCACTTGTGTCCGAGTGGCATCTGTATGCAGATTCCAACGGAATGAAGGACGAAAGATTTAAAATGCACCACCCAGCATGCACATTCACCTACACACACACACACACACACTTAACTCTTGACAGATAGATGTGCACCTTTCGCAATGATCAACAAAAGCAGAATCTCTGGTTCTACAGGATAGAAGAGAACAGGTTGACAGAGATCCTGCGTAAAGTCATTCATTACTAAAACCGCCTCTCCTGCACTCTGGCTTGCAGAGGGCGGGAGCCAATCCCAGCTCTGATTGGGCGAGAGGCGGGGTTCAATCTGAACAGTTGCCTGTCAATCACGCTGCTACATAAAGAGGCATTCATCCATTATTCACCCTATCATTCACATGTCGTAATTTTGTATATTTTTGGACGCGGGAACCCAAGCAGGGACAGTCTTGTTTTGAGGTGCAAGCGCTAACTGCTACGCCTTTTTTTTTTCCATTAATGATGAAATAAAAATGAGTTTTCATCCACTATAATATATTAATTTCATCCTTTTCCGTGTGTGTGTGTAAAATAGTAGTAGATAATAGGATGAAATTGAATTCTAATCAGAATACTTTATTGACCCCCAAGTGGCGAAGAATCTAAATGGAACTCTATATAAAAAATAAAGTAATGAATGATTTAAAAAAAAAAAGTAAAGATAAAAAGAAATAGTTAAGGGTATGTAAAAATCTATAATGTACATACATGTGGTTTTACAAGTACAGGTATATGATTGCTTGTAGTATGTATAAATCAGGGCAATTGAACAGAAGACAAAGGAACTATTACACATACGGAGAATAATTTCCCACGACTCCGCCGACAGACATGTTTCAAACCAATAATGCCGAGGTGATTTCAGCCGATGGGAGGCCGCTGGAGTTTCGGTTAAAACTTCAGTTCCTGTCCAACAGATGGCATGTGTACCTGATGATGATGGGGAAAAAAATACATGAAGCCGATTTTTAAAGACCGAGCATTTTTGTTTGCACTTTCATAGCGTTTGGCTCTCAGCCAGGGGGCCGAGAGGAGGGGAAGGCCAGGCAATGAAAATGTCTGATTGTATTTCATCAATGAGGAAGTGGATCTTTTAAAAAAAAAAAAAAGTCCCATGTAAAGACTATTTCACAAACTCAAACCGCACACGGGTTTAAAACTCGAGGTTAGAACGATGATGCTGAGGTTTATGTTTCTGTTGCACACTTTTATGCTCAACTAAAGGGTGTTATGGTGATGTTGTCTCACACAGGTGTGCAGGAAAGGCATCTACAATGCTTCCCTGAAGTCAGACTGCCTTTATCCAACATTGCTCCAAAAGCAGGTTCTGGATATTGAGAATGGAGCAGACCGGGGATTAGAAGCAGGACCACCCGCTGACCCTGGCCGTTCTCCGTCTGGACGTTTGGGGAAGGTCCGTCACTGTAGCTCACCGTGCCGTCAGGTGCTGATGCTGGCTCACAGCTAAAGTTTTTCATGGTCAGAAGTAAATTGTAGGAGTTTTTGTGGTGTTGCAGCGTGCTCTCGTCTTCTTGATTTATGTATACGGTGGCAATGAGCGGTTTTAGATCAGTCTTTTCCTAATCTTGGGTTTATGACAATGTCAAACGTGTTTGATATTATTACAAGTCTTTCAGTTTTTATGGTGACGTAACATTATCAACAACCAATAGATGAGCTGCTGGACAAATAATTACCAGAGCGGTACTGATGGCAGAGATTGTATTTATTGGAGGTTTGGATGAATAGGAACAGCGAAGAACATCCCGAACAGTACGGAGCTGCCGGCTTGTATGATGTCAACTTTCCGACGTATCCTGAACGAGCAGAAAAGGAAAAGCAATGTAGTGAAATAGCAAAGGCTATGTAAACGTAAATGCTTAAAACAATCTAGTTGTAGTCATGTAAAAAGCGACCCTGTCACGTCACAATTCAGACATTGTAAGTTTTTACACTGAAAACTAGGATTTCGATGTCTTTTCCAAATCTTTTCTAAGTCTTCTGATGTATGAGCAGCTTAAGTCCACCTTGGTCCTCCTTCATCTACCTGCGCTGTTGCATCTGGATGGAGTGTTGAGTTTAAAACTGAGGAATTCTTCTTTCTTCTTGTTTCACACTTGAGTTCCACCTCAGCTTGGGTTCCATTTGTGTGTTTTGACTGAGAAGATCCAAAACGCAGGGAAGAGGAAGAGAAGAGCTTTGTGGTCTTCCAGCAGCATGCTGTGTCCTAATCACGCTGCAAGAATAGCATTGGTTTTTCTTTTTTTTTTGTCCATTAATTATGTCAGTCAACTTTATTGTCAATACGGCCACATGTTCCATTACATTACATACATTGAACTGACGCTTTTATCCAGAGCGACTTACAAAAATTGCCTTTCAATAACCGAAAATTCAAAGTACCAGTAGTCGTTCTGTGTAGTTTCACACATACAGAGCACGGAAATGGTTTCTCTGAGACGCACAGTGCAGTAGGAGAAAAATTTATAAATATCATTTCCGAAGTCCAAAAAAAGTTAAGATTCAGTGATTTAATGAACTGGATGTTCTGAACGTGTCTTTTTGTCCAGATGCAGAGGGATGGGTGTATACTGCATGAGTTGAAGTGGATGTAGCACCCCAAGATTAAGCTTAAATATGCAGAATCTGCAGAAACTACTTGTTTCTTTGGATAATTGCTGATTAAGCAAAATGTCGACATTGCCCAACTGTCTCATGTGATCAGAAAGCAGCCAGTGCGACTGAAAGTTCAATCCTTCTTCTTCTTTTCTATTATGTACCTTTCTCCCATCGTACAAGTTGAGGCTTTTCCTCCATTCGCTCCCCTTTGGTCCCAAACCTGCATCCCCACACAACCATTCATCCTCTCCTCCCGCTAACTGCTGCGCCAACGTGCTGTCCCTTGTGAAAAGATGAGATGGAATAATTATGATAATCAATATTTCGGCACCGTCCTGCCTTTAGGTGGAAATGTGATGGACTTCAGTATTTCCCCTCCGCGGGTTTGAGGCCGGTCGGAGCAGACAGAGGTCCAAATACAGGGCTCCATGTGTCTGCTTTGAGTTTCAGCCGTCCTGCTGGCAGATGTTCCTTGTTGAGAAGGAGCATCACGCTTCCCTGCGGGAGAAAATTAATCCACCCCGCCGTTCAGAGACGCCGCTCTTTAGGAGCGATGAATTTGTCAAAACAACCCTGTGAGGAACGGTGACTTCAGCACCTTCCCTCTTCATCATGATTATATATCATGACATGTTCATTTAAATCACGATAACGTGTGAGAAATAAGGTGTGCATGTGTGTCAGAGTGAAGGTTGTGTGTTTTTAGAGGTTCAAAACATGTAGCAAGATTTATTTAGTCCAGTGGATTCATTTCTGAGATCATCCTCCATTTTCAGCGCAACATTATCATAATGTACCTAATGTGGGCATGTGCACACACACACACACACACACGCTTTTAGTAGTATCTGCTTCCATTAAACTTTTTTTGCCGGATCAATACGGGAGGAAAGTCTCACATTTTCATTTCAATTTATTCGAAAGCTTTTAGGTACCAAATTAGTGACGGTGCTGCTCCTGTGTGTGTGTGTGTGTGTGTGTGTGTGTGTGGGCACACGCTGATACAACGCTCATCTCTGGTGATCCTCACTCTCCGACCCTTGGTTACGAAAACATCCTCCTCTGCCAGGCGCACTTTGTCTCAACATACATGACATCCTCCTCCTCCTCAGCTGCTCAGGAATGTCCTGCAGTGTTTATGTTCTTGATTAGATGGAGAGGGGGGAGTGTGTGTGTGTGTTCGTGGTGACCACGAGCACGCACACACTCTCTTGCAGGAGTATAGATAATGAGGAAAAGGCATCAAGCAACAAAATGTCCGCTGCACATCATCTTATGCAAACAATATTTAGCGTTTCCATCCACATGTGAGGTGTGTGAGGGAGTTCCTCCCGTGGGAGCAGGAGGCCCCGCGAGGGAACGGCCTGCAGGCTTCCTTCATCTGCGTCGCATTAGCTGGACTCCCTTTTGTCTCCGTCACGGATGCCCCCGCTTTGTGTTTCCCACTAAAACGCCAGACTGCCTCCTGATTACTGTTTGTTAGTCTTCCGCCAAATCTACAACTTTTGTTAATATATTGTGCAATACTGACTCGAAAACGAAAATAACGGGAGGGAAGTGGAATCCCGTTCACCGCAGTGGGTGAGAGGGTGAATCTTAGACCTGTTGTTCAGGAGAACAAGGCAATTCTTTTTTTTAAAAATGGTATTGATTAATTTTTATTTTGAACATGCTAAATAGTTTACAAAATTCACTTTTTTTCACAGGTACCTTTCAATTTGTGTGTGTGTGATATATATACTTACCTTTATATAAATATCACAAATTTACCATTGACATTTTTGCACAGTTTCAACACATGCAATTAGTATTGTGTGCAAAAGAAAACTGAACCTAATAAAACAATATGTGTGTGTGTTTGCATTTGCATTACAGTACTGGATTATAATCAGCTACTCCACATCTTTATGTTTATATCAAGTGCTTGTTTTGTATATCATATTTAATCAATATTAGTGATTGGCAGTAATTTCCAACAGACTTTGCTAGAAGTCTCCAGGGATTTAAACCCTGCTCCTTCAAACTTAATTTCTAGTTTATTTAATAAACTACTGGATTCTAATCAGACTGGAAAGGCAAACTAATGTTTCTTTTTTTTTTTTTCTTTAACCATTCTTTTTATCAGTAAAATCAACAAAGATTTGATTCTCAATTTGTCTGAAATGGAAATGAATAAGGTAAGAGCATTACAGGGTAGAAAAGTATGCCAATATAAGATATGGATACAAATCAACAAAGACCACAAAATACAATAGAATACAAAATAAAAAGAAACCAATGCCTTGTGCGGAATGGTTATAGGCAGAGCAGGTTTATAATGGAGATGTGGAGAATGCAATAAGTAAGGTGCCCTCGAGAGTGTATAAATATAATATAAATGTAAATATTGCATGGGTTAGATTTGTAGTTGGAGGTAGTGAGGTGGTTCAAAAAAAAAAAACTTTTGTGATGCCTGTAATGGAGCCCATTGGCAGATCTGGGGAAACATAATCATTTCACAGTCCTTTTTTTATCAAGCCATGTGTATTTGCATGCAGTCCAGAACATGCTGGATGCTGAAGCTGCTCTTGAGGTCGTCTTGTGGGGAAGGTACGGCAGAGGTGCTCCAAGGATGCGTTAATTTAGATAAATCAGATAAATTAAGTGATGATCATGAGCTTATGTTGTTGTTGTAAGTGGACATGGATTCAGAGTGATGGTTTATGGGGAGCGCCGACATACGGCGATCTGCACCTCGTACCGGCAGGGAGGAGGGAGAATACGTTCAGTCAGTGTGTTTTCTTTCACTCCTGCTGGCAAGTGCATAGTTCAGCTACACGACGGGGGGATGATTTCCGCATAGGGATCTGGAGGTCTGGTATCATGCATGTATACGCATACAGTGAGCCGCATGGTGTGTGTTTTATGGACCGGACTCGGAGCAGCATGCGTCGCCCAATTTAGACTATAAGATGTTTCTTCTTTAGTCCTGCAGCGGGCAAACATTCAGAGAACAGATTCTGTATGTGACAAAACACACACACACACACATCTGGTGGAAGGCCATTTACTCTGATGGTAGTTTTTGCAACATGGCAGTTTCTCTCTGTTTGCAAGGTCTTTAAGTGTCAAAACACAAGAGGATGGACATTGTTTGCCTCAGAGATTAACTTCCAAATCATGCAACTGCAGGTCCAACATGCTCAAAGCATCTAAAGAAATATTTTCTAAGGATCAAATTTTACGTCCAAAAGAGCCAGATGAGGTGGCTTCTGGTCTCTTTGGTTAAGAGGCTTCACCTTAGGCTTCATCTTCTCATCTCATCTTAGACCCCACAGCTGCAGATGATGGATGGATGGATGTTCTGTACATTTCCTGTGCATCATGTATTTGCAAGTGTATTTGCAGTCCCTATGTTCTCTATTGTAAGTCGCTTTGGATAAAAGCATCTGCCAAATGCAATGTAATGTAATGTAATGGATTAGTCCGTGAAGGCGTTTTGGAGATAAAAATGCGATATAAGTAGCAAACCATTTAAGTTTGTAGAATTCTGGAGCAGACCTATTCAGGAGGGACAATTTAAACCATATCTCAGTGGCCATCAGGAACCATCAATATTCATGGGAATGCTTGAGGGACAGAGAGAGAGGGGAAGTTCAGAATGGACAGAAATCAGAGGAAGTTCAAGGTCAAAAGGGAGGAGCAGCGGATACGGGAATGCAAAGAAAATGGATGGAAGAGGGACGATAAAGATATAAATAAAGCAGGGTGCTAGATATTTGGTCGGGTAACAAATGTACTCTGACTCAAATAGTGAATTTATTTTTTTTATTCTCTCCGCCTTGTGTGTTTGTTTGGGTCAAACATGATTTGAGTCACTGCTTCCTGCCTGTGGTTTTCAGAGGGGACTTTTTTTTAAAATTTATTTTCCTTTTTTTTTTTTTTTTATAAGGTGCGATGATTTAACGTCTGGCTTCTGGGGATGTCGACATGAAGATATACTTGTCGCTTTTTTTACTACATATCCACTGTGGATTGTGGAAACACCGCCTTCCCTTTGGGACACATCTGACAGTGGCGCTTCATTGTTTTAGAGTTGTCTAAACCACCGGCAGAGGTTCTAGTGACAATAATCCGTGGCGACCGCATTTGCCGTGCTGTCCATTGAGCATTGGCGTACATTTCTAACTGCCGGCGAGGAGAAAGCTGAGCATCTTGACTCAAGTCTTCTCTGGAAAAACCTTCTGCTGTACCGTGCACCGGTGACGTGCGCTGAGGTTCACGGCTGGTGAGGCACTGATGTCATCACAGTCAGATTTACAAATATATGAACCCTACAGAGTAGCTTATTCACCATTTTATAGGCAGCAGTTAACATGTATTGTTTAAAATATATCAGCATTCTTTACATATAAAAACTGTAGCATAGAAAAAAGCACATTTAAAAAAAAAAAAACCTTATCTCCTACCTTGACTTATAAATGAAGTCAATTGGCCGCTCCTTCTGAAGAAAGGCATCGGTAACTTGCTTGTAGGAGTCTTTCTTGTCTTTCTGTGTCAATGGAAATCACTTCCAGTGAAGACAGTCGTCCTCGATCGGTCCTGTTCCGACTGTATGTTTTTAGTCTTTTCAGTGCGGAGAATGACGGCTCCACCGATGCTGTCGTAACTGGAACAGTGACCACCAGCTGGAGCAACTTTGTCGCCTCAGGAACAGTTTCAATGAGATCCTTCTGGGCCAAAAAAGTTGAGAAGCTGCCCAGGAGATTTGCATTCGTCCCTCACCGTTTGTGAGCTACACAACTCTATGAGATCCCCCTTTAGCTTCACAAAGTCAAAGAATTTGTCATATTTCGACAGGCTCCGCAGTTTCGCGTCATCAAAATGTTGCGACATTTCACTGAATTTTGCGCCGTCCACCAAACCAAGGAAAGCCAGCTCACCAAAATGATCAAACCTGGCCTTCATTTGACAGCTCACATTTTCCAAAATCTTACAGAACACTCGTTCAAATTTAATTGTCTCCATCGCTTTGCAGGACTCTATAAAGTGTGTCAGTTTCATTGAAAATGTCCTCATAGGCTATAAGGAGAACGCATGTTGACGCTTTTGACAGCCACCGATCGTATCCTGCCGCCATCATCAGCGTGTCATTATCCCAGCAGTCTGAATTTTCCATAATAACATGAAATAATGTGAGCAGATCATTTTGGTGCATGCTTATTGTCTGCAGCAGCCTAGAGTTAGAGCTCCACCCAATAGGTGCTGCCCCGGGTAAACGGTGCTTGACAACATCATCCAGCAAATGAGTGCGCTTTGTGGACTTGATGAAAAACGACGCTAGTCCCTCAGCTGTTTTAAAAAACGGGCTACATTCGGGCATGCACTTTGCTGAATGCAAGAGCACGGAGTTCAGCTTGTGTGTGTAACCGTGCATAAACATGGCTTCGGGCACTTTTTCCCTTTGATTTTAGCTTGCACGCCATTAAGTTCTGAGGCCATTGCAGCGGCCCCATCATGAGTCCGAGCTACAAGCTTTTCAGAACAGTTATTCTTCTCCAACACTCGCAGGACATACTCAGCGATGGCAGGAGCGTGTCTGTCTTCAATCATGTTGTGAAAGCCCAAAAACGCCTCCTTCACCTCACAGCCTGCTTCAGATGTAGACGCATACCGTAATATGATCATAATCTGAGCTCGGTTTGTAACATCTGTGGTCTCATCTACTTCTACAGCAACAAATGGGGCTGCACCCATCTCCTTTTTAATGTCATTTCTAATGATGCTCCGATCAAATCGTTCTGTATTCTATTTGACGAGCCAGAAAATACAGTAGATGTATCCAAATGTCTCGCTAGCTTGTTATCTTTCTCAGCAAAAGCCAGCAATAGTTCAACATAGTTGCCACGATTAGCAGAGCCTGAACTACTTTCATCATTTCCACGAAATGCCAGCTGCTGTTTGGCAAGGAAGCAGGCGCCATTGATGAGATCTTTCAAAATCTCTGTTTTCCTTTACCTTAGCATTGCAGATGCTGATGTTGAGTCTTTGCTGTTCAGTCAAAGCCAAATCTATCCTGGACATCCCTAATGTTTTTAATGCGATTTGACTTTGAATGTGAGTGTTTGATTAGGCTTCTTTGCAGATTCTTCAGGCCATTTGACTCCAGACATTGTCAGAAGTTGAGAAAAGAATGCAGGAAAAGCAGAAAAGGCGCTTTCATACTGGACATCCACACAACCAGCCTTTTCGTGTGTACCACTCCGTTTGAAAAGACAGAGTCTTCCGTCTCGTAGTCTGAAGCAAATCCGTTAGCGCCGGCGTCGGTCTTCCCTTGCTTATTATCTCCTGCTTCGACTGAAAGTCCAGTTTAGAATATTCTTTCAGTTTAGCTATGTAATCCTCCATTTTGGAAATAAAGTCAAGCAAGAGGAAAAAATAATTGGATGGCTGCACTTGACTTGCTAACTGTTTACAATAGTTTGCCATTGCAAATTTTATTATTCTTGAGCCGAGTAGTAAAAAGGATCACTGGGATCACCAGTGCCCCCTACCATGAGGCACCGTCACTGTGTGCCTCAGTCAGTGTGTCTTTGCTGTCCCTTTGCGATCGCTCGGCATGAGAAACACGTTACAGTTGTTGACGAAAAAAAATTCTACACATCAGCTAAAGTATGAAAATTTAGTTTATATATTAGTGCTTGAAGTGTTTGAAAATTTTAATAGTGACATCCACAGAGACAGCAATACGGTCTCAGCCCATAGCATGGCAGCACAGTTAACAGGATCATTGCGCGATCTATCGTGGGGTCCCCTGGTTGCCGTGTCCCCGCACGTCTCGTCTTCATATTTAAACGATACATGTGATTTTTTTTTTTTTTTTTTTTTTCCCTAGCAACTTTTGAAAAAAAAAAGCGACTAAAAATGGTGTAGTTAAGTGGAAAATAACTTAACCCTCTCAGGCTCAAATTAAGTTGTGGCGTAATTAGCTAAGTAGCATTTAGCTGTCGCAAATCTGCAACATCTGCCTGGAGAGGGTTATTAATTGTACAAACCACTGAATAAATATAACCATTTAATTTATTTTTTTCATTTTACATTTTTTTTTTCTTTCCATGATGCCAGGTGAGGCCCAGCCTCCCCTGCCTCGACTGACTGCACGTCACTGCCGTGTACCAAACCCATGACCAGGGTTAAAAAATAAATAAAAAAAAAAAGTTGAAATTGTGCCTGGCTTTTTTTTTTTTTTGTTGATCTTTTGCCAATTTAGATGCTTTCAAAAAGGAAGCTAAAATGGTTACGTACGAATGATGCGGTCAGATTGAGCCGAACAGGAACAAGATTCAAAACGGCGCAATCTGATGGCACAAGATCAGGTCTGATTCTGAAACTGACTTTGACACTGATGCCTTCCCAGCTGTTCTTGGTTAGCGGTGAAAGGATTAAGTTCACGGTCATGTTTCTGGGCAGGATGAGCAGAGGATGGGAATCCTGGTCCAGCTTCATGCACACTGTGGTGCTCAAACCATCAGGGTAATTCTTTGCAAACCCGTTGTCTTCTTAAACCAGGGCACCGCCTCCTCCGAATGGGCTGCGCACAAAAATGTATGACGGCTAAAATAAAAAAAACAAAATAATCCAGTCTGACGGGTAATTTGATCGCCATCCAGACTTGGCAGTAAGATGTTTTTCCAGTTGGTTGTTTTTTTTTTATTTCAAGATGGTTTGGAGGACACACCTTGTGTGGTGCTGAGCTCATGCAAGGATCTGAGAAGTATAGCTGCAGCCATAAATCATTAGGTCATGTGAAATACTGCTCTGTCGCCAGACTTGATTAGGTTTTTTTTTTCATTACGGTGCCTGGCAACAGTCATAAACTGAAGGGAATAAAATGACACGTCACTGGACCTTTTGGAATTTCCATTTTTTGGCCAGCGCACTGTACTTTTAACGGGATAAAAATAAGATCCCAAACTGGCTGCATGGTGATGCAGCAAGAGGGTCCCCGGTTGGATTCCCATAGGAGGCTTTTCTGTGAGGAGTCTCCACATTCTGTCTGAGTTTCCTCCCACGGTCTGAAAAACATGCAGGAGGGTTATTGGAGACCATAAATTGTCCAGATGCTCGAATGAGGCCCGATGATCGGTCCAGAGTGAACCTCTCGCCTGGTGACAGGGATCAGCTCCCACCCCATGCAACCCTGACTGCAGGATTAGTGGTGTAGATAATGAATGAATCATGACGAATTCCTTTCTGTTCCATATTCATTGTATTTTCAGAAGGGTTGCCCACTTGGGAGTCATCCATTGTGTTTTTTGCTCTTTTTAGCAAAAAATGAATTACAGGAATCTGGGCATCCAGAATACGAACACACCATCAGGATATGTAATGAGAAAAAGATCTTTACAGAACACTTTCCAGCAAAGAGCTGTACAAGTGAGAAGGGATAAGAGTTCACACAGATGAAAACCTAAACATTCACGGCTATTATTGACATTCACTCAGCCTTCGCGTTGCCATGGAAACATCTGCAGCGACAAACACCTGGCCTTTTTCGCAAGCCATGTCGCAAGTGTCAATTGGACTGTATCAAAGATGGCTTCAGCCATCTAATCTGGGATAATATTTCATGTTGACTTGGATAAACCGTTCCCATGACAATGCCAGCTGTGATTCTGTGCATAACCCCCCCCCCCCCCCCCCCCCCCCCGGCTACCAGGATCATCGCTTTGTTGACCAATCATATGTTAGCAAGTCGGAGTCGGTTTTCCCTCCTCCGCGTCGTTTCTCCTGCCGTTCCAGAGGTCTCTCCGATCATGACTCTCTTACAAGTTCTGACTGGTCCAGCAGTGTGAGAACACACCCTGGGAGGGCAAGAATGGGGAGCCAGTCAAGTGCCGTGTTCTCGATCGCACGACTTTGTTGATTTTTAATTTTTATGGCTTTTCCCACGGACCCTGTTCAGAAACTCAGAATGAGAAAACAAAGGCGGTGGAAGCAGAAGCTGCACCGCCACCCAGAAGGAAGCGGCCCGGCGGTTGAGGACACAAACGAGGCTGACGGAAATTTCGTAACAAGCCCGTGACTCAAAGCGCGGAGGTGTCGTCACTATTTGTTCTCACAACTGTCGAGAGAGAAGACCTGTCATAAGACTGTTTCCATAAATTTATTAAGAGCCACACCAGACCCTGCTCAGATTATCAATCCATCTTATCAGTCTATCTTGTGCGTGCGTGCGTCATCTTCTCTTTTTGACTTTTTCGACTGCTACCTGCATTTTATTTATTTTATTTAATACTGCATTTATATAGCATAGGCATAAAAAGTGTACACGTTAGTAACTGGTGAGTGACGCACGAGCAGTGTCAGCAAGTTTCACTAGCGTTCACTGACTGAATCTTGATACACAAACACATTTCTATTACCAATGTTTAGCTTTCAATGAATTTCCTACATTGATGTCCACAGTCCAGCCAGATAAGTAGTTCTATGTGTGTATGAATAAAATTATATAAATTAAATAATATATGAATTATTAAAATATATAAAAGGTACTAAAAGGTATTGATAGCAGAAATGTAAAATTCTCAGCGCAGCAGCAAATACACATTGAAATTTCCTCACTGTTGGGAAATTAAAGGAGTACTCTTCCATACTGTGATAAAGACAAAGCACATGGAGCATACAATACAAAATAAATATAAATTAGTTACTTGAAAAAAGTGAAAGCTAAGTTTTATTTACAATAAATGACGGCAAGACTTATATTGTCACTGTCTTAAAGTAATCTTTCAAGTCATTTTTTTTTTGGCCTACATCAACTCCTTAATCAACATATGGGTCAGTTTTTTGTTTTCTGAAAAACTTTGAAATATTGTGATCACTTTAAGAAAACAATGATATAGAAAAAATATATGTGGAAGTGTATAAATGGATTAGTCCTGAATATATAGAGTGTGAGGTGCGGGTAGACAGAATTATTTCGCAGAGAAATGGTCTTTAACAGGAAGGATTTCCTGAATTATGGCAGCATAATCCGTAACTAAAACATTGCAGCCATGCAGCAGGTAGTAAAATGATAAATAGCCTCAAATAAAATGAATGAATGACGCTCCCACGTTCTTCGTGACGCTTTCTTCATTTCAAAACAGTATTACATTTTTACACAAAACTCCACAATTCTTTGGGATTATTAGCATAGTTCAACGGAATCATAACAACTGTAGGCTTTCATTGTAATCTCGATGTTGCTGAAACTAGGATGTGCACACATGAACACGTCGGAAGAGTCATGTCTGGACCAGTAAGCTCTTCCCTGTTTAACCCTCCAAGTCGATTTCGAGACGCGCGCTACAATCTTTGCCACTTTCTCCAGATAAGCCAGGTGAAACAAATGGGTTGACAAAGGTCCGCTAAAACAGAACTCACCATTCTGGGCTCTATATATACTGCTCAAAAAAATAAAGGGAACCCTTGAACAACACAATGTAACTCCAAGTCAATCACACTTCTGTGAAATCATAGTGTCCACTCAGGAAGCAACACAGATTCATTTTGACTTGTTTTAAGGACATTACATCAAAGTTGGATCAGCCTGGAGTTTGTTTTTACACTTTAATTTTGAGTGTGATTCCTAATCCAGACCTCCATGGTTGATACAATTGATTTCCATTGATCATTTTTGTGTGATTTTGTTGTCAGCACATTCAACTGTGTAAAGAGCAAAGTATTTCATATGAATATTTCATTCATTTAGATCTAGGATGTGTTTTTTAAGTGTTCCCTTTATTTTTTTGAGCAGTGTATATATCATGGAAACATCTAAGCTAATGATATAGCTACAGTGGATGGTGTCACGTCGGCCTCCAGTACCACAATAAGAACCAGGATGTTATCTTTGACAACTTGATGACCTAGGTGACATCTGGGTGTCCTAATGAGTCACTACAGATTCTCCAGCTCATTCAGAATTTTGCTGCTCGTGTTCCGGCAAGAACTTTAATGATGGATCATATTTCTCCTGCATTGGATCCACTGCACAATGCAGAGTAGAATTTAAGATCCTCCAACTCGCCCCATTAAGCATTTATTGGCCAGGAGCCGTCGTGGCTGAAGGAACCCTATCACCGAGTTAGATCTTTAAGCTCCCAGGACACGGGGCTGCTTGCCATCCCTGGAGTCACAAAAACAAGAAGAAGAGCCGTTCATGGAACCGTCCTCTTGTCTTGGACAGGAGGACAGACATCAAGAACAGGCTGAAAACCTTTTTTGACAGCTTCTAATCGTCGCTAGGCTGCCGTATACTTTGGTGTGCTGAGGGCTCTCGTTCTCTTTTCTACCCAAACCAGTCGAGGCAGAAGGCCTCCTGTAGAGCTGGGATCTGTTCAAGGTTTCTGCCGGGTAAAGGGTAGCTTTTCCTCGCCGCGGTTGTAAAGCGCTTACTCTTGGGGGAATGTTTGGTTCCTGTTCATTTGAAAGAAAGCGGCCCAGATCTGCTCACCGTTGTGATTCGGCACCATACGAATCAAATATGTGACTTGTCATGAGAGCCTCATTTATAATTTCAAGCATTTCATCTTTAGAAAAATACATCATGATGTGTTTAACTGGCAAAATGTCCCTCAAACCAATAGGACCGAGTGCAGTTCCTCTAATGCCTTAAAAACACTGCAGGGTTTCTAACAAGATTGGATGATCAGTGGTATCTGATGCAGCAATTGGATCTAAAAAGACCAGAGCAGACAGAAGTCCCTTATCAGATGGAAGTAAAAGGTCAATTGTAGCCGCGGCCAAACCCTTCCTAGTGCTACGACGCGTCCCAAAGCTTGCATTGAAAACTTTGAATAGACTATTGTTAGCAAGTAAGTACCCAGATTAACCACTGTCCGGATCTTATCAAGAAATGGGAGGTTTAGAAGATAGTCTGTAGCTTGCTAAAACCTCTGGATCGAGAGTGCGCTTTTGATTACCTTAAATGACTAGTAAATAGCCCTTTAGTGGAGATCATTTGATCTTATCTTAGATTTTGTTGAGGGTCTGAGAGACCCAGATGAAGAGATTATTGGTGATAGTTGCTCGAATTCATGTGGAGAGAAGCATTCTAGGTATGTATCAAGTCTCACTGGAGATCCTAATGTTTCTGTGTCGGCCGCAGAAGTGGATTGATTTTTGTCATTAACAAGCATAGTGTTAGCAAACAAACATACCACAGAGTCATTACTGATCACAAATGGGCTGATGGAGCACGGCGGAAGGCCTCCCTGTGCGGTTCCTGTATGTTTTGTTTCTATTTCATTTTGCAAGACTATGGAAGACTTCTAATTCAAAAGTATGCAATTTCCTTTTTGGGTCGTCCGCTTCAGTTTGTGGGTGTTGGAGTTGTGACAAGGTGTCTCTTGTTTTAAAATCTTTTTTTTTTTCTTTAAGGCAATAAATTCAAGGTGATTTAAAGTGCAACTGGCGCACCAGCAGACAACTGAGGAACCAAAGTTACCAAGCGAGTCATCTGCTCTTCCAAGGAAGGCACGATATTTGTTTTTTGCATTGACTGAATCATAACATCTTAAGGACTTCTTTGTCTACCAGCCTGTAATTCCTGGAATGAATTAAGAAAACAAAATAGTGTGACGAAGCGGTTGGACTGATAATTGTATGACTGTTTTCACAGGCTCAAGTACGTGATTATTTACCCTCAACATTACATTCAAGTCAATGGTCACTTTGCATTGTGAGGTGACTAAAGTCTGACCTTGGCGTGTTGCATGAATCTGTGGATCTGTCGGCAGAATGTGCGTCTCCGCAGAGGTGTCACCGGACTGCAAATCGGTTTGCTTTGTTACATCACATTTCCTCTGCTGCGGCTTTGCGCCGTCTCTGAAATCTGATCCTCCCCTACAGTCCAAATACCCATGGAATTGAAATCATGCGGCATCCTGTTTCAGAAACCAGTGGAATATCCCCGGCGTTGGCCCTCGCCGACACCTCTCGTGGATCCCACGCTGTCGGGACGTCGCCGGTCTGCTCGTAAAGTACGCTGCAGGAGGGTTCCCTGCGGCTTCCGGCACCGCCGTATTCCTTTCACAGCACCGGCTGACAGAGTTTTTCCACACGTTCCGAAGCACTGTTGGGATCACGTTACTTTTTTGCCGCAAATTATTTTGGGAACTCTGAGAATTTCTGTCTTCCCTGTGCGCAACAGCGGAGCCTTTTCAAATCAACCTGTGCTCCTTCCAGTCGGCGTACGCCAAGAGGGGACGATCTTCGTTCATATTTTCCACTGTTGCAGAAGCGAGGTTTCAGGGCGCTGCGTATTGTTTTAACCAGGAAGTGGTTTCATGACAACCGAAATGGCCGGGGGGGGGGGGAACCAAAAATCGAGGGTGGACGCCGTGGCTGCAGCGGGTATCCAGCCCGTCTGAGGTTAGCATCACGCTTTCTGAATCACACGTCAGGTTTTGCAACGTGAATTCGACCGACAAGGCAAACAAGTGGAAAGACGTCATGTGTGTCTCTGTCGCGCGGATGTTTCCACGATTGAGCAACACACCCTCACCACCTTCACACTTTGAATTGATAAACAAAAGAATCTGAGATTAAGCCCAAGTTGTTTTCCTCACCATTTGGAGACACTATGTGACATCACGGTAGGGTCAGGAGACCTACTGAGAATCAGATTGCTTTAGATGCACCTTTCTTGAACTTCTCCCTTTTTAGACGACAGATGGCACGTCATAGATTAATCCGTGATGGGTTATCATTTTCTGGCGTCAGACATATTGGCTTGGTCCGACGGTACAATCACACCTAAGCTCCCTCGACGGGATTATTTACTATGAGAAACTGTCGAAGGTGCACTTTCTTGCATAAGTGCGCTCTAATCTCATAGCATACCAGCACCTTGTACCATGTGTTCAAAACAAATTTGCATGAATGTGTCTCAGGATGAGCGATGGATCCCTGCCAGTAGGGTTTTAATCTGCGGCAAATATCTGTTTAAAGTTGCCGTCAGGAATGGTTGCCTTCGGCGAGATGTTTTTTTTTTTTTTCTCCAAGGTCGATGTCCATGAGTGACAAAAGCTATGCAAGGCTTTGAGATAAAACAGCAGTCAAAATGTCTCCGTCCTGCCTCCTGGGAGATGCTTCCCCCCCCTCACTTCGGGGTTCACAGCCGTCCCCGGGCATATTGATGTGAAAGCAGCGGAGGGATCCCTCCTGTGGTCCGTCATCGAGGCCCTGATTGAATCCAGCTCAGTTTTCTCGCCTGTGCAGCTCACTGTGAGGTTTGGGAAAACACTGTCCACTTGCGGGCGTTTTGAACATCTTGTAGATCATCTCCGAAAGCGCTGAGGACGGTTAGATCCTTTTCTACCCCTTCACCAATGAGGGAGGGTTCAAAACTGATCCTGCGATGGACTTTTCCAAACTTTATTTACCAGATAAATCAGGAAGCACTTCTTAAGAAACGACAACGGCTGCAGTTTTCATGTATTTTAAGAAAGCATGGCTTCAATAGGCATTAGGATGGACAGAAAGGCTAACTGTATTTCACTGAAAGGCTTTGGAAAAAATATATTAGTACCATTTCACTTGTCTTTGCCAGAAAAAGAGATGCAGCAAGGTAGTTGATGCACAAAAGTGCATCGCACAAAACGAGCCTGCATCTTTGGAGGCGTGAAGGTCAAACTGGTCTGAAGTATGGAAATCTAGTAGCAGGAGGACGGGGACATTTCCTACTGTTTAATATTCAAGGTTGTGCACTGACAATAAAACCTGTATTTGCCAAATGAATCCCCATATTTTGCCAATATTTGCCAAAAAAAATACAGTCTAATTTAGCGTTACTGTAATATAAGAATCACAAATCAGCCTGGAATTTGCGGTATTTAGAATATGCGTTTCTGCGCGTGAGACCTCTTTCTCGCAGTCCTTCCAGCGTCCTCGTCAGGGTCGGGGAGCTGAAGGTCTTGACAAGTTCTGCATCAGAGTGAGTCCCTTTTTCGACCACAGGGGCGCCAGAATCAACAGCACACACCTCCGCTCCACGGAGCTTCACAGCTGACACTCGACTAGAAGCTGTCCTCACAATGGACCTTGGAAATGAGTTTCTGTGGGTATCGGACTTGTACTCAGGGGATCCCAGCAGCTCTCTGGCATGTCTGGAGGCCAGTATTGTTTGGAAAAGCCCTGAAAGACAAATGAGTTTTAAAACCTATTTGTAGAGGAATGTTCCCTCATTAGAGTAATGCCCTAGGAAACCGGTGTTCATGGAAATTTAAAGTTGGGCCTTTTTTTTCCCTGCAAACTAGGGGTATGGTTCCCCCGGCTGCAGCTGGTCTGGCAGCTCCATCCTGGAATGAAGATTCAGATTGATCTCTAATAATAATAATAATGTGGTGACACGTCGCAGTCTTGGTGTCGATTTGTGAGTCACTCATTCTTTATAATTCCCGCTTTTCCTGCACTCAGGGCATACAACCATTCACCATCATTCACTCGTTCCGACAATTTGGGGTCTCCAATGTACCACCTCCATGTTTTTGGACTGTGAGAACAACCTGGAGGAAACCAATGCATATTTGTGGACGGTCCATGACGGTCGTCCCGGTTCGTTCTTAGTTAGTTCTTGTCAAATCTTCTTGTGGCAACTGGACCTGATTTTCTTCCCTTGAAGAGGTTTCATCTCTCAGCCGAGAGGCTTCTTCGGTTCTAATAGACGTTGGGGAATTTCCAATACAACACCAGGGTTGGGGGCCGTCTAAGTTACAATGGCTTGTTTATGCGAAAGGGAGAGTTGTTGTGTAGAAATTAGGCTGAAGGGGGTCGTTGTGGCAATGGGGTTGTCGTTAGGTGGCAACCAAGGGACACCCTTTGGATCAAAATTTGAAAAGGTGTTGCCAAAAGTCTCAGAAAGAGAAACAATGGAAAGAAACCTGGTAGTTGCTGGGGTCTGCTTCCTGTGTTGGATCTTTCTGGGTGGTTCGGAGGGTGCGGATAGGCCCGGTCTGTGTAAGCTAATCGGTCTTGGGATATATCCCAATGCGGCATTGTACTTAAGTGAAAGCTTGTGCCTAAGGCCCTCTCATTGGTTTAAAGACTTATTTCCGTTTTGACAAAGATGGCGGTATGACAACATACTTGTGTTTGAAACTATCCTCTACCTGCTCTGTGCTCTTGCGCCTTCGACATTGTTTCTACACAACTCTCCCTTTTGCTCAACTTAGACCGAGCCCTGACCCAGGCGGTTATATTCGAAAAACTCCCCGCAGTCCATTTGAACTGAGGAGCCCTCTCTGTTGAGACGTGGAACGTCCTCAAGTGAAGAAAATCAAGTTCAGTTACTAAGAGAAGAAGATTTTGACAAGCTGAAACCCATGGAGAGACGAGGGGAATATGGTGACTCCACGCAGGAAAGCCCCCCTGTAGGAATCCAACCAGGGACCTTCTTGCTGTGAGGCTGAAGCACCGACCAATGCATCTGATTTTACAGGGTTGATTTGAGGAATCGAAGTTCAGAGAAACACCACGTCAAGTCCGAGAGATTCCCCTCCCAGTGCAATTCCCCTGCTTGTTGTGCTCTGGGACATATTCTTCCCCAGTTTCCACTAAAAACTCCACTTGTCCGAGTGAAGATAACCTTGTGACCTCTGGTCTGCATCCTGCTTTTCCGACCTTTTGCCTCTTTTTATTGCCTCCAGCTCAGCAGCCAAAGGCCGCAGGGCCCCAGCGGAAAAATGTATAAATTAAAAATTAATCCGGATCTGCTAAAATATCAAACTGTCACCACAGTTTGCCACTCTGCAGTAAAATCCTATACTAATTTATATCATCTGCATGTCATATCACATGATATATATCATGGTATCTAAAGGACCTGAGAAGAAAACTGGACTAAAAATACTCCCCATGCAGTAAATATTTCTCATGGTGCCTAAGTATAACATCCTCCTGCGAAGCCAAGATCAATTCATACCCAAAACACAACAGTCCCGGTACGAGAATAACATTTAATCAGCATATTTGAGACATTTTAATGTTTAAAAGGATATCGGAAATCGCTGCCTGCCCCCCTTTTTAGATGAGGGCAGAAGATTGGCTGGTGGGACCCTTGAAGGGAGCAGCCCAAAAGCAGATCTCACCCTCCCCTGTAAGCCCAACGCCCCGATCAGATCCTTCCTTCCGTCGCCGTGAACACTAAAACCTAATGACGGGAGGTCATCCGGTCAAATTGACAGTGTCAATTAATCAATTTATCAATTACGCTGCATAAACTGGGTTACGGCTGATGTAATCCCAACATCTGGCCTCCAAATTGGAAATTAATCCTCCCATTAATTGACGACAGAGCATGCAGGAGGGCCTCGCGGATTGCGGCTCATTAAAGAGGGGAAATTATATTTGTGAAATGTGTAATCACCACATACATATTCATCTCTGCGCGTCCACATCTGACTTTATAAATAGAGGTTGTGACAGTCCAGACTAAGAAATAGCGTTTCGAGCATTCAGTGTTTAATCAATGTTGTCTCGAAGATACCTCATATTTCTTTAGTGTCATGACTGACATCCTGCACGCTCCTTATTTCCCTCTCCAAGCAATAGTGACGGTAAGGAATCCCAGCAGTCCAAAGCGGATAGGCTAAGATTCTGCTATCTATCGAGGATGAAAGAGAATTTGTCATCGGGAGGAAGCAGGAGTTGAGCGTCAATCTCCTGCGGTGCAGTCTGGTGTTCGGTCGACCTCTGAGTCCCCCCTCCATCTGTTTCTCGCGCAGGGTCCCGACATTTCCCCCGCACATCCCGGACATTTCCTTGACTCGTGCTCACAAGCACCACACATGTTGATGATAGATTTAAAGTTTTGGCAATTTGGAAACACAGTGTTGACATTCAACTCCTGCAGCTTGAAGGTGGGGGTTTGGATGTAGGAATGTGGGGACGCCTCCACAGTGACACAGCCCTCAGGGAGAAATCCTCTGGGACCACAAAGTCGACGAGTCGTCGTTGTTGTCATAGCGACTCGACCATCTCCATCTAACCCTATTCTTTGTATCCTCCTCTCTCACACCAAATACCTTCATATCTCTCTCACAATGTCCATAAATCTTCTCTTTGGTCTTCCTCGAGACCTCTTGCCTGGCAGCTCCAATTCCAGCATCCGTCTACCAGCATATTCCCCATCCCTCCTCTATACATGGCCGAACCATCCACAGTACTCTTTCCATCTTCCCATCACTCTTCCAGCATCTGTCAATATATTTACCTCTCTATCCTTAACGACCCGGACCTGTTGTACATCCTTTCCATCTTTATCTCTCTGTTTCACCAATTTATATATATATATGATATAACGATATATATTGTATATAGATCATTCTCTCCCTCCTTACTGTCCAACCGAGCATACAAGTCATCGCCCTTTGTTTTGCCTTTGCTACCTCTATCTTTACCTTACGCTGTATCTCCCTGTACTCCTGTCTGTTCTCTTCAGTCCTCTCAGTATCCCACTAATTCTTTGCTAACCGCTTTTTTTGTATATATTCCTGCAAGTCTCCTTGCAGGAGACTCCTTGCCAAGTCTCCTTATTGATCTCGGTGCTTCTTATTTTCTCTTGTATCTTATAACTTGTTTATCTTGTACATATGTAAAATGAAAGTTACATTTACACTTGACTGCACTGCCACTGTACTCGGCGCATATACATTGACGTGGCAACTTTAAGATAATAATTATTGTAATTATTAATAATTATTATCTATTAATTAAATATTGGTCAAAGTTGTACCACCAGCCGTAACTCATTGTTGTTAACAGAATAGGATGTAAAATGAGGAGTGACCGTGTTCACTGTGCGCTGTATTTACTTTAATCAATTCGGTGTTTTTACCATACACAAAATTAACTAAATGAGGTATACACTATACAGAACTCGCTGTATTGTCTATACACTGTATTCACTGTGCACTGTATTCATCCGTGACATCCTTGTCCGTTCCCTCAGGCTGTTGTGAGAACTTTGAAATAAACACGCATGCTAACATGTTTACATGCTACGAGCCAAAGATGGATCTGGTTGACACCATTGGATCAGCCTGACCCCAGATCATAACTCCTAATGTTTTTATGGCGAGAGGAAATGACAGACAGAGAGAAAATATAGCTATAGCGTAACATGCTATATTTAGAAACTACATTTAATTGTTTTTCAACGATTGAGCCCGTCCAGGCTCATTAGAAGTGCAATAAGGCAAGGAAAACTGTTTCCTTAGACAGATGTGAGTGGCCTTCTGCCTCGACCAGCTGGAGGGTTGTGATAGAGATGGAAATACATGTCATGACGCAATAACTTTAATATTCATAAAATAAAAATGGCAGTGACATGAGAGAGATGAAGACGAGGGACTCCAGAGGAGATCCGACGTCACCATCCCGAGTGCAGACGGGACAGGAGTGGGAGGAATGCAGCATGTGTTTCATATATTTTATAACCTCAAAAATATGTTGTGGCCACATGAAAGAGGATTCTGATTTGATTCTGAATAATGTGAAGGGGTGAATTCTTTGAGTTCCATTTGCAGAAATACACACACACACACACACACACGCGCACATGCCCAAATCATACAATTTGATCTGATAGTGGCCGCAAAGCCGGTCAAGCAGAATCAGCAAGGTCAAATTTTTATTTACACAAGTCATTGAACACATCGTCTTCAGTGCATTCGGTTTTGCATACAGTACGCTACAATGATGGGGTACGTGACATTCACTTTACGTCGACACGTGGACAACACATGGGTTCAACGGTTACATTTCACGGTCAGTCTCCCTCTTTCCCCAGCACGTGGACACACACACAATACACTGTATTACATAAGCTAGTGTAGACAGTTAATGACAAAAGAATGTATTCTAGAACGTGAAAAAAACACACACTCAAAGCGCAGCAGGAAGAGAATACACACACACACACACACACACACACACAGAGAGAAACAAACTGACTGGTAACTGCCACAGGAAGCATGAGGTTAACGACATCGTAAACTCTAGTTTCTGAACTCCTAACCAAAACATTGCGACCGAGCCAACAAACGTCACTTTGCTATCCCCAACGTAAACAATGGTTTTTATTTTCCCCTCATGCGCACGATTAATAACAAACATGTCGACAGTGCGCAGGTTTACCTTATTCCTAATATCATTTTCATCATCCTTTAAAAGGATGGCAATGTTGAAGTTGTTTGCTTTTCACCGCCTCAAAAGGAGCGCACTAGAGAATAGATTTTTTTCCTTTTTTCTAAGAGCTCCGCAGTTTCTGCAAATATCCGTGGGCCACGGCCGCCCAACCAGACGACTTGAGACCCTGCTATTCCCCCACGTATGTTAGCCAGTACAACTCCACCATGTTTCTTTTTTTGAAACCATCAACAGGGGACACCATAAGGGATTAAGAGAATATGCTGGCTAGCAGTGGATTACGCAACACGGCCAACCGGTTTGATTTGGTTGAACGGCTGCTGAAGTCTAGAACGTCACAAGTCTTGTAAAAACGCAATTTTGGCATGATTGAATTACTCCAATCGCACGGGGTTTTCATCTCTCCTGGACGGTCCTCTGGTAACTTCTCTCAAACTTCATCTGATAATTGTCTGGCATCTGAAAACAAAACTCTGTCACTGAAAACACAGCCTGTCACTTGTTAGACGGGTACTGCGACAGACCGTTCAATTAAAAGCTCTAGTGCTACAATCAAGTACTAACTGCTCATATTTATTGGTATTGATATTTCAAATCAAAGAGGTAACTGACTTCCCATAAAATATATTATATGCACTTAAATAAACAAGTCTTGTATCACTCGCCCTGAGTGGAGCACAGTCCCGGTTCCTTGTCCTTTCTTGAAATTCGCAGCGAACAATCTAGAAGTATGAGGTAAATGGTTGCAGGAACCAGACAGGATCTCTGGACTGGAAGGGTTGTGAAGCTTAAAGTTGATTTTTCTGGCCTGAAGAACCCTGCTGTTCCCCACCGGAGCGATCCTAGCCTACCCGAAAACCCCTTACAGAGGAAGTCCGGAGTGATTCCGAGTGGCCCGGCGGTCAGAATATTCCTCTTGTGACTGTAGAACACACTCCACCTGTGTTGTTTTTTTTTTTTTTTTTCTCCAGCCAGTGTCCGTCCTGTTCTTTGCTGTGACCGGTGAGGAGTGACTTGCTTTCTCACTTTTGTTTTGGATCCAACCACCTCCGGCAGGCATCGCTTTGCAAACGCGAGTCTCCCAGGATGGTTCGCTGGCAAAGGTCTTGGTAGTGTCGCCAGATAAACCAAAGGCTGACATGTTGGTGTTTATGCAAATAAATTATTTGGCGGCTCCTCAGACGAGGAACTTTGCCGCCCACTTTCACCAAACATGTTAATCGAAACCTTAATCCCATTGTTGTACGGTTGTCCTTGATAATTGCATCATATTGAGCTCCAGGCATTAATCCGTACCAGTCATTTTCCAACATTTCTCATTAATAATTTTAACCGTAAAGGTGACTGTAAATTCAGTAGAATTGCGAACTATGCAGATTAAGGCTTTTATGATTCAAATAACACTGCGTGGGTGAATTCTACTTCCTTGATTGAGTGATTCATTGTTGGAGGCGCAAATTTTTTTTTTTTTTCTTTTTTTCTCTTTAGAGACCAACAAAAAGTTAATTCAGAATACATTCGGCATTCATAAATGTAGCTAAGATGGCGGCCCACACCGTGACAATAAAAGACCGATACAGCATATATCTTAAATTAGATAAGAAGAGGCAGGCACATAAGGGGATATGTTGAGGTCCATCAAACCGCCAGGGGTCGGAGGGGTTGATCCTGAACCTGTGCCCGTCCAATAAATAAACAAAGAAATAACACACCGCAGTCCCGGTCATAAGTTTTCTGTGTGCTCAAAGTGCACTGTGCATTCCAGCGTCGGGCAGGAGTGTTCGCAGTTTGTGGGAGCCTCTCTGGCCAGCGACATCTGGAACACCGAACCCCTGGAGAGTCCGAGGGGCGCTCGGCACACGGAGGCCCAGCAGAAGTGCAGCACGCTGGGGGAGAGGAGGATGAAGACCCAGGGGTCGATGATGGGGTTGACGGAGATGAAACGGAGGGCGATCAGGTCAAGAGGGTGAGATTCCTTTTTGTCCCAGAAGTTGATATACACGCGAATCTGAAAGAGAGACAATGAGGGGAAAGAAGGTAGGGGGAGGGGGCATTGAGTGACATTTGCTGCCAGGCGACCATAATAATCACATTGATAACAGGCACATCCTGGACGACATCCTGGACATTAATCCCACGACAAACCCTCAAACCGCAGACGTTGAGAATTGTGGATTTTGTCTGAGCAGTTTCCCATTGAGCATGTAAAGACAAACCAGTACCAAAACAAAAAGCTGTAAATGAGAGGGTGAACGGTAGTTTATGACTCGTGAATGTGAGCAAATGGTTGTGTCCATATGATGTCTGGATGTCTTTATGATGTGAGAGGGCGAATGGTTGTCTTTTCTATAGAGCATGTGAATGAGGGATTGATTGGTTGTAGGTCTCCATATGACGTATGAATGAGAGGGTGAACGGTTGTATACCTCCATATCTGACCCTATGATGGATCCAGGGTAAACCCCACCTCTTGCTCAAGCAACCCTGAATGCAGTATAAACAGTTTAGACAATAAATGAGGCACTAAGGGACGTGGACGTAGGCATTGCGGTCCAGAGAAGTTCGTTGGCAGTTTTGTATGGTGTTTAAGGAATAAAGTCTGAACTCGTGCACGGCTCCACCATCTCTCCTCGTTGCACCCCGACACCAAACATGTATGACTCGGAAGAAGTGTGCGACTCCACTTCGGCCACATCGCCCTATCTTAATGTTCAAATCTTTGTAGTTAACAGTTAAGACAATATATATTTCATTGTATTTCTTATTCTTCCTCCTTCCTACTATTATCTATTACTGTTATGTTTTTACTTGGAACTCTGGCACAACAATTTCCTTCGGGATAAACAAAGTTGTTCTCATCTTGCTCAAGCGTCTTCGTTCACCGCGGGCTTCAGGCTACCGGAGTTCTGGCAGAGCGACTCGGCCTCCTGGTTTCAACATGTTGAAGCGCCGCTCCACTTGCGTGGGATTTTTTCGGATGAAGCCAGGTACTTTTTGGTCGTGGCGGCACTGGACCAGCAGTCCAAACCTCGAGCCGTGGAGCCTTTTGCTTGACTTGCTGTAGCAAGCTAGATATGCTGCCCTCAAAAGTCTTCTGCTCAGGAGGTACAGCCTCTCTCCTGTGGCTGGACGACACCAGGAGACGCGATCCAGCTATGGTGGCTGCGCTGAGACAACAACGGACCAGCCTCTGTTTTTTCCAACACTCTTTCACGGCTTATATGGATCACGGACCACTGATGTTCGCCATGTCCAAAGTGATTGAGCCGTGATCCACTCACCAGCACTGGCACCTTGCTGCCATTTCCGAGTTAATGACGGGTATTGAGAATTTGGCTGGGAAATCCAATCCTGTTGCCGATTGCTCGCCACATGTGTTTATCTGCCCTGTGCACATCATGGTGGATTCCCCGGCTCGCCCTGAACTCAATGCGCACTGGTCTCAAACTGGACAATTGGGTTGGAAGGTAGGAAGGTAGTTCTGCCAGAGGCCTGGCGCCGTTGTTCTTTGACTCGCTTCACTCCCTCTCACACCCGAGAGTTCAGGCATCGGTGAAGTTGTGAGTTCAAAGTTAGTCCGGCCTGGCATCTGTAAGGATATTAAAGAGTGGGGGGCTGCACGTGGGGCGTGCCAGCATTGCTGATATTCAACAGCACGCGAGGGCGCCCCTGGAACCGTTTCCGATCCCAGCCAGGTGCTTTGACCTGGTGGGTCCTCTACCGTCTTTTCAGGGTTTCACACACCTGCTCACCATGGTTGAGTGGACCACCGGATGGCCAGAAGCTGTCCCGCTGTCCTCCACGATGATCTCGGATATTGCGCAGGGGTTTCTTTCTTTCTGGGTCACCCGTTTTGGCATCCCGTCAGACATCACTTTGGACAGGGGTCCACAATTTCTGTCGGAGCTCTGGTCGGCACTGGCAGGGTCATTATGGGTGAAGCTACATCCTACTACGACGTACCACCCTCAGACTAACTCCTTGTTTGAACGGTTCCACCTCAAGGCTGCTTGCTGCGCTCTCGGATTGCGAATGGATGGGCCATTTACCGTGGGTTATGCTGGGGTTGTATTCAGCTCCTGAAGACGACCTCATCGCATTGACCGCCGAGCTGTTTTCTCAGTCAGCCGCAACAAGTCCCGGGGGACTTTTTTGCCCAAGAGATGCGCTCGTCCATCCCGTCCGGCTGCGGATCCTGTCTTTCCCAGCAGCTCTCAGGTTACGGGCTCCATCCACCACGGTTTTCCGCTGTCTTGCGTCCACGCAGAGCTCATGTCGGCTCAGTTTGTTTGAGCGACATGCTGCTCACCTCTTCGACTCCCCCTATGATGGGCTGTTCCAGGTTCTTGAGACATGCGTTAAACATTTAATACTAGACATGGGTGGGTGTAGGGAGTGGGTCCACGTCCCGATTCCCCATGCAGGTCGCCCTCCTTCCAGGACCCGAGCAGTGCCTCCACACGTCCAACGTCCGGTGCCTCCTGCTGCTTAGATCGAGGGACGACGCAGTCTTTTTGGCAGGCTGCTCAAGCCTCCCGTGAGAGACAAGTTTGTTTTGCGAAAGGGTGTGGCCTCTCACTCCATGGGAATAAGACCTGGGGTGAGGTTTAGGTCACGGGCATTATGGTCCACTGAAGTCTTTTGTCGGTTTTGTTTGGTGTTTAAGGAAGTTTGAACTCGTCCACGGCTCCACCATCTTGTTGCACCACAGAATGATCTATCAGCTTTGTGCTGATCTCTTCCCTCAATTTGAAGCTCAAATACAACATAATTGGAGTTTGCAAATAACTAGAAGCAAAGTAAGCGATAGAAATAATACTACTATTCTATCACATTATCTCTCACACACACACACACACACACACACACACACAATGTTTGCTGAGAGAAATTCTCGAATTCCTAGAGGACATGAATTCCTCTGGACATCATGTGAACGTCTTCAGAAGTATCATCTTGTCCTTCTGCCTTCTTTTTTTAAACAAACAGGAATCTGCATGTAGATATTTCTGAGGCGCCTCCTCAGCTGCGGTTAAAAGACGTCAGTCAAATGCTGTCACCTCACGGCCTGGAATACAAAGTCGGCAGGTTGCAGTCACAATTAGTGGAAGCAATGACTAGTTAGCGGTTTTCAGAAATTGTTGCTGCCCATCTCTGGGGAGGTGGGGGTGGGGTGACCAGAACAATGAGACGTAAAATGAAGAAAAAGGTCCCCCCGTTGTACTTTTCTATTGCGTTTATTCAGCGGCAAAGCACGGCCTCCCTTGTGTGGCCTGCCTTCATCTCCACCTCCCTTCCGTCTGTGAGGAATTTCTTCTCGTCTTTACGGCCCCCCCGCCCCCCTCTGTTCACAACCAGAGAAAGGTGCTCCAACAACAGTGTTAGCGCAAACGTTGTCATTACAAAATCGTGACGTTAATTTCCCCTTGTCGACACGCTTCATCTTTATGATTTAGGCCTTTTAAAATTTGTTTCAAATCAAGCTCTCCAACCTCGAAATGCTACATGGTCTCCACTTCTGTGGCACTTTCACACCTTTGCACGAGATTGCATTCAGCCGTTCACACACCGATGGTGGCGAGGCCCGAACCAGGCTGTCTGGGAGCAACATGGGGGTTCAGCGTCTCACCTGAGGTCATGTCAGCGCCCCTCCAGGGTTAAAGGGACGCCCGGTATACCGACCAAGACGCAGTCGACATCTACAAATCAGCACGCCTTTTCCATTCCTTGCTTCCGTGTCTGAGCACGAACAGTGAAGTCAAGTCGCGCTCGACGTTAAATACGCATACGGACGCCTAGCCAAAAGGAGCAGTGCTGTCGGAAGTTGCTTTGGGGGTTGTGTTGCGCGATACGCTCAAGTGCGACTAGTGAATGAGACAAAGAAGTAGACAAGATGCCGCTAGTATGACCAGGGAGGAGAATTCTCCACTAACATCGCATCTATTTTCTAAGAATATATATTGTCAGCGGCTCCTCCACTGTCGCGATGTCTGTTATCGTCTGACATGGAACTGGGAGCTGAACTCTGCACTGCCCCCGAGTGGATGTATTGCTAAAAACCACAGCAATGAATAAGCTTGCACGGAAAGCATGCGGGCAACGACTTTCGGTAACATTTGAAACAGACATACCTGTTTACGCACTCGAACGCAAATGAATACTTGTTCAGGTCACCCAGAAGTGAAGAGCTGACGTTTAAGTGAGTGACTTCAAACCGGTCAATAAAATGAAGGACTAGATGATCTCATTGGTGGTTTACTGAAGTTAACTGACGTGCACTAAGACAGGTACCGTCGTGTGTGTTACAAATCTTGTGTATAAAACACCATCACATAAGTATGACTGAATACCCTGCAGTGTGTTGGGCATACAGACTGAAAACCGACTCCCATTTTCTCCTGTCTCAGAAAATGTAATAAGTGTTAATACTTATTGTCTGGAAACAGCGGCCGCTCAGGGAGCACACTGCCTCCTGGGTTTCATTGCCAAAGGCCTTGAGACAAAGACTCGACACGTCATGTATTCAGTCTTAACTTTGGCTGAAATGTGTATTGTTTTTTGGGGGGGAAACAGATATCCGAAAATCCTAAACAAAAACTTCTCAATGGCTCCAGGGAGGCACCCATTGGACTTAAAAGAATATATAAACTTAAATGACCAGGACACAATGCTATTTACTCTAATACTCTGTCTACATGGAATTGTTTAACTAAGCGAGTCCATGTGGCATGATGACATCCATCAGAAACAGTTTCATATTCGTCATATTGTTGCGAAATGTTCTAACTGTGGCCTGTAGAGACTTGCGGCAAGAGAGCTCAAACCAGCTACCCAGGATGCCGGGTTAATTACCGGCTAATTACTCTTTTGGCACCGAAGGCAAATACTTACACGTGTGATAAATTCACTGCCAAGATTCGCAAACAGACCATAAAGTCCCGCATGATAACATGCTTCGGTCACGAAGGTCAGCACGGGGGTGGGATGCCGAGCCAGCAAAGGAGCGTTCGGCTTCCATCCAAATACTTTTGGGGAAAAACACAGAGGCTTCCAACAAGGACAATAACTTCCAAAATATCTCCAGTTTCAATGCCATGTCTCTTCATATTAGCCCCTTTCAGACAGAACAGTATCCGTCTCAAATTTTGTTCTGTGATGTATCGGGTTGTGTTTCTCTGCACTGGTCATTTCACCTGGATGCTGCCAGGGGAATGTTTATTTGTGCTGTAGCCGAATCGTCCGTCTTCCCCTCTTGTGTGTTTTAAGTACTTCCAGTTTGGCAACAGGATATCATGACTTCGTCCCCGTTATTTTTAGAAAAGTTAAAACCTGATAGTTTATGTATTCAAGCACACTCACTTGGAGAACATAGCAAATTAATGACTAGGACGATTCACCCAGCAGCTCGTAGGAATGCTTGGGTGGTGAGGAATCTACGCTTGTTGGCAGCGACTGATATTAGCATTGCTAGCGGGCGCGCCGGCCGGTTGACTGTTAGCCGGGAAGATGGCGGGGATCATCCGTCATGTCGGGGTTTTTGACTCAGCCTGCGTAGCCTGATTACCTTAGAGAAACTGGAGGGAAACCTTATGATCAGGTTGCGGAAGTCCAACATTCCCGCGTCTCCCCAAAATCAATCTCGATTGCCGAACGATATCGTTTCCACAAACGTCATCAAGCAGTGGCCGAGTCACTTGCACAGCCGCTGTTGCGGATTTAGAGAAATTGTACGAACGTTGTGAATTTGGGGCTCACCTGCAAGATGCACTTCGGGACAGGTCGGTCTGCAGCCTCAGTAGCAAGTCCATACAGAAGAGGTTGTTAACAGAGGCTAACCTCACCTATCAGAAAGCAGTGGAAATTGCATATCTATGGAGACAGTGGCAAGGGAGTCCCAGAAGCTTAGCGGTTCCCTGAAGGTAAATGCAGTTTCCTTCTCATCCATGCCAGGGAGAAAAAGCACCAGATGTGGTAGGACAAACCATTCTGAAAGTGACTGCTTTCACAAGAACGAGAGTTGCCACCGCTATGGTAAGAAAGGCCACATCTCACATGCGTGCAAGGAGAGCAGGTCAAGAAATAAAGCTGGAACCCCAATGTGTGAAAGGACAAATGAAAGGAAAACTCAAAGCGACAAATAAATAAGCTCGCCACCAGTGATGAGCCGAGTGACACGGATACCAGTGATATCTGACGCAGATGTCGCCCTGCACATGGTAGATGTAGCCAATAGAGGAACACGTAGAGTAAACGTTGCACGGCAGGATAACCCGGCCTCTGCAGTGATCTGGGTAAGGCCAAAAGTTGAGGGACAAACAACCAAAATAGAACTAGACATGGGTGCAGCAGTGTCCATTATCTCAGAGAAGCTGTATAATGCACAGTTCAACCACATTTGTCTGCACATCCTGCTGAAAACATACACTAGCCAAGTCATTGCCCCAATAGGAGTGGGGAAAGTCAGGGTGCAGATGAATAAACAAAGTACACCCCCCCCCCCCCCCATGTACTCAAAGGTAACGCACCCCCCCTATTTGGCTGTGAGTGGTTGAGAAGCGTGAGACTGAGCTGGAGAGCAATAGCATCAGCCAAATCCTTTCATCACATGCAGAAAGGTGACACCTTGGGAGCCACGCTGAGGTGTTCAAATATGAACTGGGAAGCTTTAAAGGACTTTGAAGCAGCGCTGACAATCAAGCCAGATCTTCAGCCCAAGTTATGTCAGGCACGGTTGGTCCCTCATGCACTCTTGCCCGAGGTAGAGGAAGAGCTTGATCGTCTACAGGAGCTAGAAGAAACTGGAAACTGGAACTCCTGCATGCGTACCTGCAAGTGCCAGTTTAGGAGACCGCACGCAAATACCGCACCATCGCAACACACAACGGAATATTCTTTTACAACCAACTGCTCTTTGGCATCATGTCGGCACCCTCCATCCTCCAGGGAATCATGGATCAGGTGCTTCAGAGGCTTCCCAATGTGCAGTTTTCTGGATGACATCCTGATAACTTGGAGACAGTACTGAGCTGCTCGGGAAAATTTGGCCTCCGTGCGCAGCGAGTAAAGTGTTACTTTTTCAGAGACTCTCAGGAATACCTAGCGCATATAATTGATGCCAAGGGCCTCCACAAATCCCCAGGAAAGCTCTGTGCTATCGCAGAGGCCCCAGCCCCAACTAATGTAGCCCAGCGCCGCTCTTTCCTGAGTCTAAAACTATTAAGGTAGGTTTGTCCCAAACATGGCAACCACACTCGGTCCCATGCATGCATTATTACACAAGAGACTACAAATGAAGGTGGCGAATCTCATGAAAAGTGCTGGACATGTAGAAGATATTTTTGCCTTTATGATGTTCATGAGAGAACTGAATCAGGATAAAACACACACACACACACAGTATATCTTACGGTAAAGGGTCTCCTACGTCGGCCCGCCAAATAGAGATTAATCGGCGGACGCGTCGCAGTGGAGAAACCCGAGAATGGGGAACGTCAAATTGATTTGTCGCAGACTAATGGCGGTGATGTACCGATGGTTCCTGCCTGAAGCGGCGAAAAGGTCTGTTGGTCGTTTACTGGTTATCTGATAAGGGGAGGGAGGAGCTCCCACCAGAAAGAAACCAAGCCTTGTCCGGCAAGAGCGAGGATTTGCCTCGTTTACGTACGTTTCCCATCTTCCCCTCCTCCGTCCTGGCGCGCCCTCACACTTTCCACTGTTGCCCGGGCTTCACGGGAAACGAGGCGTCCGCTTTTAATTACCTTTACGATGTAGCGAGCAAACACGGCCGATATTAAAAGCGTGTTTCCAGTGAGATTAAGAATAGCAGGGCTCGAGAGACACACGGCTTGTCGAGTGTGATAATCATAATCGCAGACCCTGACGTCCAAACGGAGTATTTGATACCGCCTTTGGCATCAAGGAAATGCTACAATGATGGTTTAGGTGCCCACACGCCTGGCTACTTTGAAAACACTCCCTTCCTGCCATCCTGCTCATTGGATTTGATCGGTTCTGGGGTGAATATCAATTTCCAAAACAGACTTTTAGGAGGCTGAAGTACCAGCGATCACTTTTGGCTTCGGCATCGGATCTTCTCTAATGTCAGGTAACTCGATTGGGACCGGATTTGTCTGGTCTTGAAAGGGTTACCGAACACGCGAGAGCAAACGTCTGACTTGCGATTGATTTAGAGTGAGCTCGAAATAACTGACGGATCCAAAACTCACAACGGGACATCTCTGGCTATAAATCCCTTACATATCGCATGGATTTAAGCAACAACAACAAAAAAAAAAAAGGTAGAAATACTCATTTGTTCATTCATTATTTACACCGTTTATCATGCACTCAGGGTCTCTGCAGGACTGACGCTTATTCCAGCTGTCATTGGGAGAAAGACGGGATTAACCCTAGACTGGTAAATTGCAAGACCTTATGTAGAGACATACACCTATTCATCCTCTCATTCACATGCCATAAAGATACATGCAACAATGCAGTCTGTCATTTACACAACATTTGGACAAATACAATCATTCACATCTTATGGAGACAACAACCGTTCACTTCATCATCCACACGTCATCTAGAGACGTGCAACCGTTCACCCACTCATTCACATCCTATAGAAAGATGTGACCAGTCACCCGCTAATTCCCACGCCAGATGGAGATATACAATCGTTCACCGTTTTATACACACGTCTGGTCAATTTACGATGTCCATTGAACCTCCTGCACGTTTTTGGACTGTTTGAGGAACCAGGCAGAGGAGAACATGGTGACTCCACACAGAAAGGCTCCCTAGTGGGAATCAAACCAGCGACCTTCTTGCTGTGTGTCACTTTGCCTAACACAGAACACTTTATAATCAGTTACCAATCTCCTTACTGGTATTACAAATATATGAAAGGGTGAAATTGACCCTCTCTGACAAATGGAGTCCACATTATTTCTATCCTGGCACCTGGGACGGAAATAATCCAGTGTAACGACTTCAATGAACGTTTGCAAAAATACACAATTGAGTTTCACTGCTGTCGCTACGAGGCTAGAACATTCATAACTCTGCTCCCCGAGTAATCGGCAGCGTCCTGCCTGGTGTGAATGGCAGCGATAACAACATGCTTCCTGTTTGCAGTAGAACAGTCTTTTTTTTTTTTGTGAAATGCTGCCAAAGGGCCATAAAAGAGGCCATGGTTACAAAAAAAAAAACAACAGGTGTTATTTCTATTCCATTTGACTGCGTCTTTGTGTTTAGTTTGTAAACCCAAGACACGACATTACTATTATTGTTGTTATCATCGTCATCATCATTAGTAGTGGTAGTAGTCAGATGGCCATCTTGGATTGTGGAGCACAACATATTCTTTTTTTTTTTTTTTTTTTTTTCATATAAATACTTCTAGTTCTTTAATCCTGCCTTGTGAACTGTGTCCATTGGACGGATCACTTGTGCCTTTTCATTCCAAAGAAAGTGCAAATACTAACTTTTTGGGGCTTGCTGCTCAAAGATGGCAAATCAGGTGAGGTTTGGTTGCCAGGTTTCAGCTTAATGAAGTAGAGCGGGTGAAAGAGCCGGTGAGAACTAATAAAGTTTTATTTCACAGATTGTTAAAGTAAGTAAAATGCGATTTGATAGTCTCCATTTATACGCTGTTTAAACTGGTCTACAGTTTCGTGACGGCAGACACTTCGGCAAGCAGATGGGAGGAAATGGGAATTGAACCGCCGACCTTCTGATTTGTTATTTCCAGTACTCGTTTACAGGAACACGAAACTTAATCCGGACTCAGCTGATGGACTGAAACTGTTTGATGCTATTAAATTAATTGATAGGAGCCCGTAGAGTCATCACGACTCCGGTTATAATAATACATGTGCAGTGGAGTGTGCGCTTCTGTCTTACCACCAGCGGTAGCGTGCAGATGATGAAGATGATGGTCATGAAGACCAGCAGGATAAGATGCTCCACCTCCTCGGCCATCGACATGGCCCTGCGGTCGCTGGCGGACCTCGTGGTCGTCATGAACGAGCCACCGTTCCGTCTCCGCCGCTGGTACATCCTGAACAGCTGGAACACCACGAAGCCGTTGCACACCACAATGGCGAGAACCATGACGAGCATCAAAGAGGCGTACAAGTTGGCGTAGGCCTGGTCTTTCGGCTCCTTGGGGTCCATGTCGATAAAGCACCACGTGCCCGGGCAGTACTGCACGTAGGTACCGAATCCCGCGAAAGGGAGGAGACAGAATGAGGCGCAGGAGACGAACATGGCGGGGATCGTGACGTAGGCGCATTTTTTGGTCACATGCTGGCTGTACAGGTAGGGGTAGCCAATCGCCAAGCACCTCTCCACCGCCATCGTGAAGAGTAGCGACAGGGTGGCCAGGCTGAAGAAGGTCATGGTGACGCCAAAGTACGCGCACACAGAATGCGTTTCCGGCGACATCCCCACCAGGCTGGAGTTCTGTGCGTACGCCAGCTGCACGAGCGGGCTGACCAGACAAGTCCCGGCCAGGTCCGTGACAACCAGGGTTGTGATGAGGACGTGGAACAGCGCGCGGCGTCGCCCGCCGCCAGCCTTTAACACTTTGCGCCGTCGGATCTCCAGGATCACGAGGGCGGCCACGTTCCCCAATATGCCCATGGCGAACATCACCGCGCTGGTGCGCGCGCTGGTCAAGGGGACCACGTGTAGCCTGCTGTGGCATGTGTCGTTGACGGTTTCCATCGCCGGGAGAACTGGGTGGGGCTCCGGAAAGAAAGTACGCTTCTAAAAGAGTTGTCAAAAAGGTGCGGTTGGGTGGTCGTCTTCAGCCATCCTGTTCGGACAGAAGGGAAGCAAAAGCTTCGTGGATGATTCAGGGAAAGGCACATTACACGTGAAGATACAGGTGATTTCCAGTTTTAGGAAAGCATTTATTCATTTATTCATTCCCTCCCTCAATCCTTTGCTATCTATTGTGTACCGCTTACCCCAGGGGCGGGCAATTATTTTAGCTGGCGGGCCACATTTCTTATATAATTTCCATGCACGGGAAATTAAAAAATGAAAATTGCAATTTAAATATTTCAATTTTTTGGCATTTTATTTCAATTTTAAAATCATTCACAATAATATAAATGTACCTACAGATATTATTTTGGAAAAATTTAAAGGAATACAATGTAATAAATAGTATAAATAATAATTAAAATAATGATAATACAAATGTACTGAATAACATTAATTTGGAAAAAAAATTAAAGGAAAAAAACTAAAAAGAAAAAATAAGTTTCTAAATTCAATATTTATTGAAAATACGTGTTAAAATATTCAAAGAAAATAGTTGGGGGGGGGGGATTGATGTGGCCTGGGGGCCGTACAGAAGTGCCACATATATAGACATATAACTGTTCACCCTCTCATGCATCAAATTGACACAAGCAACCATTCACCCTCTCATTCTCAGGTCATAAAAACATGCAACATTCACCCTCTCATTCACACGTCTAGACATTTTGGGGTCTCAGCTGAACCTCCTGCATGACTTTGGACTGTGTGAGGAACCCGGAGGAACCCCAAGCAAGAACTCCAAGCAGAAGATCCCCAACCAGGGATGTTCTCGCGAATAACATTTAGTATCAACTTAATTTAATGGCAAACAGAAAAGCCCTCCGGAGGCAGTGTTAGGAAATTTATCAGTCTCCCTCTCTCAGACACCATGTGTCAGTCTGCAGAGACTGTTGTCAGTGTGAGAAGGTCATGGCTGAACTTGGCGGGCTTGAACCCACAACCCTTCATTCTTCAACTTAAAATAATATGAGCGCATGCAGGGGTTGCTGTGTGTGTGTGTGTGTGTAAGTGCACGCCTGTCTGCGAACACCGCGACTTTCCCTGGGTGTGCAACGATCGGATGTTACTCATCGCCTTTATTTTTGTTTGTCCCGTAGCGCACGGAATTTGGAGTGAAAGCGGCGCGACAGGTCTGTGAACGCACCATATGGTATTTACGGGCAGAGGAGTGTTTGTGTGAGTGTGTGTTAGAATAGCCCCAGCATCGCACACACATACACACCCACACACACGCAAATACAACTCTTTCTCTACTAAAAACACAGTAAAACCAGCATCAGAAATCAAAATTACTGCAACACCTGAGCACATCTTAATTAAATTCGGAGTGCCTTGTCTATTGGTGAGCATCGGATGTGGCGCACGTGTGTGTGTGTGTGTATTTACACTCCCTCCCTCTCTCTCTCTCTCTCTCTCTCACACACACACACACACACACGTAAGTGTAAGTAGGAACATTTTAATTAATATTTCGCATTAGACTGGCGCTCCACGCCGAGGCGCGTCCGAGTGTTCGGGGTTCTCACTTGCTTTTCGGGCTCCTGGAAGTCGAGGGTCTCCTCCTCCTCCCTCCTCCTTCTCCTTCTCCCCGTCCCGCGGTCCTCACAATGTTTCGGATTCCGGTAGTCTTCAACCGAACCCCTTCCACACCGACCAGGAGCGACAGTGCGGCGCGTAAAGCAGCGGAGGAGCGGGGCGCGTCGGCGGCGGAAAGCATGAATGGACTTCTGAGCGGCGGCGGGGGTGACGTCACTCAGTTAGGCCACGCCCCTTTTACGCGAACGCTGCAGCAGGTGAGATAACGACCCTCCCTTTTGGCGCCATTGTGATCCGCATAAAGAGCCCCCTTTTTAGACCCGTAAACGCATCACATTATTATGATGTGTGTGTGTGTGGCACACAAAAGAGCGCACACACCATGTTGTTTCCGCAACATGAACTTACTCCTTTGTCTTCTCTTGCATGTTCCAGAATACCACAGGTGTTTCGACTCCACCTGTGTGAGTGTGTGTGTGTGTGTGTGTGACAGAGATTTAATAATCATGATAAAATGAGTGGGAAAAAATAAGTGGCCAAATGGAGGGAAAAAAGTGTGTATGTATATTCATATACATATATAGTGGGGCAAAAAAAAGTATTTAGCCACCAATTATGTAAATTCTCCCACTTAAAAAGATGAGAGGCCTGTCATTTCCATCATAGGTAAACTTCAACGATGAGACAGAATGCGGAAAAAAAAAACATTGAGAAAATCACATTGTCTTAATTTTTTTTTTAAAGAATTTATTTGCAAAATATGTATAGTAAAATATCGGAAAATAAGTATTTGGTCAATAACAAAAGTTCATTTCAACACTGCATTATATATCTTTTGTTGGCAATGACAGAGGTCAAACGTCTTCAAGAGTTTTTTTCACACACTGTTGCTGGTATTTTGGCTGGTATTTTCCTCCATGCTGATCTCTTCTAGAGCAGCGATTTTTTTTTTTTTTTTTTTTTTTTTTTTTTTTTTTGGGCTGTCGCTGGGCAACAGATTTTCAACTCCCTCCAGATTTTCTACAGGGTTGAGAACTGGAGACTGGCTCCGCCACTCCAGGACCTTGAAATGCTTCTTACGGAGCTACTTGTTCGTTTCCCAAATGGCGTTTTTGGGATCATTTCAATGATCCTGTTCATTCTTTCCTTTACACAGATCAGTCGTCCCGGTCCCTTTGCAGAAAAACGTCCCCAAAGCATGATGTTTCCACCGCCACGCTTCACAGCAGGTATGGTGTTATTCGGATGCAACTCAGCATTCTTTCTCCTCCAAACACGACAAGTTGAGTTTTTTCCCAAAATGTCTTCCATTTTCTAATAACTGCTCCCACAGTTGTTTCCTGCACACCAAGCTGCTTACCAATTGCAGATTCAGTCTTCCCAGCCTGGTGCAGGTCTAAAATTTTGTCCTTTGACAGCTCTTTGGTCTTGGCCACAGTGGAGTTTAGAGTGTGACTGTTTGAGAGTGTGGACAGGTGTCTTTTTCTCCGATAACTAGTTCAAACCGGTGCCATTAATACAGATAACATATGGAGGACTAAGGCGCCTCTTACAAAAGAATTTTCAGGTCTGTGAGAGACAAAAATGACCAAATACTTATTTTCCACCATCATTTGCAAATAAATTCTTTAAAAATCAGACAATGTGATTTTCAGGATTTTTCTTTTTTTTTGATGACTGACTAAATACTTTTTTGCCCCTCTGTATGTGTGTGTGTGTGTAAATTTATATAGATGTCATCTTTTATATAAAGGTAGAGATCAGCTGCCGCTTCTCTGTGTTTCCTCCCACTGTTTCCCATCGGGATGGATGTGACCGTTGTTCCCTCTCTGCATCAGCAGAATCACACTCATCACACTCGCTATTTCACGATGTCTTTCAAAAACTTGAGCAGATCTTCCCAGTGAGCCGCTGAGACGGGCCGTGATGCGACCGAAAGCCTGACATCATGTCCCCGTTCGAGTGTTTTGGGTCCAAACCCATTACTGAATACTTAGCTGTGCCTCCGTACCTCCTCTCACATGTTTCCCGAGTCCCTGGGGTTCTGAGTTGTCCCTCTCAAGGGAGAACTATTCTCCAAGGAGAACCAGGATGGACCCAGCTCGCGGTCAATGCTGGTATATCACCCGTTCGGTCAGAAGGTTGGTAAGTTTTGTTATATTAAGCTGACCTCCTTATGTCCCTACAGTGGTTCAAGACCCTGGTGCTCGCCTACCGGGCAGTGAATGGAACAGCCCCGTTTTATATCCAGGATACGGTCAAGCCAAATGTCCCTACCCGTCCCGTCCGATCTGCCACCTCTGGGCGACCGTCCATCCCATCACTCAGAGCCCCCGGCTGCCGATCGAACCGGTCTTGGCTGCTCAGTGGTGGAAGGAACTCCCGAAAAAGGTCAGAACAGCGGGGTCGCCGCTCACCTTTCGCCGGGAGCTGAAAACATACCTCTTGACCGACCACTACCCTACTAATCGCACTTAGCCCCCCCAAAAAAACAATGAAATGAATGCATGTGTGTATATGGTTCTGAGATGGCTATTTGGTTGAGTGGTCACTTCTGACTTCCAACTACCGGATCCTCGGATCTTCGGTGACTGAATTGCACTTTTTGTAAGTCGGTTTGGACACAAACCGTAATGTAATGTAACATAGAGACGGCACGGTGCTCTTTCCCTGCAGCAAGAAGGTATCTACTTGGATTCCCACTTTGGGCCTTTCTGTGTTGAGTCTCCATGCTCTCCCCTGTGTCTGCGAGTTCTCCGGGTTCCTCCCACTGTCCAAAAACATGCAGGAGATTAATTGGAGGTGCTGAATAGTCCAGAGATATGAATGGTTGTATGTCTCTGTATGACATTTTTATGAGCGAGTGAATGGTTGATGTGTCCATATGTGGCCCTGGGATTGACAGGTGTGTATGAGTCTCTTTAACTGATGCATCAGAAGCTCATGAATTGACACTAGATTTTAGTTTTGAACAGTTTCAACTCTACATAAATAGGCAGCTCGATTTGATTTGATCGATTGGTTTTCCCTCTTTCCCTTTTTAACCATGCCATCGGTCCTAACAGCAGTAGGGAGGGTCCAGGAAAGGCCAGCATCCCTTTCCCGTCCCTTCACACCTTTTTGTTTCTTTTCCTTTTTATTTCCACACATAGGATGTCGCTCTGACCTCATATGGAGGAAGAAACAACCCCGGCAAGATCTCGGCTCCCGCCCGCGTCTGGACGGAGGCTCCTCTGTTTCGAGCGTACCATAATGTCTCCGGCTAGAATTTAAATCCCGGATATTAATCGATTGATGGCCGAGGCGTGGGAGCGCCTCAGGTGTCGTCGCCGTGAAGAGAGGCTTCGACGAATATTGATGGGGGGAATAATCTGTAAATCCTGTAGTTACCTCTGCTGGTAAACAGCTTTTGTCAGGGGTCTGGTATGAGTTTAAAGTGCTGACAAGCGCTGGGTTTATTGTTACCCTCGCTCGCTCGCTCTCTCTCTCTCACACAAAAACACACACAGTCATTTCTGATATTGAGGAATTGTGTGCGGTTGGTTCTCAGAGTTTGTGTGTGTGTGTGTGTCTCTCAGACTGCTAATGCACCATCTTTAATTATTGATGTGTTCATCGATTTTTGGTGACTATCTGCTATCATGTGATGGTGCCGGGGCATCAGCATCCATACCCTGTGAGGGAAACGAGACCGGCTCATTGTAATGAAGATAATCTTGATTCAACTAGTCTGGATTAGCCTAATCCAGACTGTGTAAACCTGACCAGACTGGACTTGGATGTTTATGCTTTGAGCTGAGACGTTTGAGCAAAATGCAACATTCAGAGCGCCTGGATGGAGACCCTCCGGCCCTGCCCTCCAACACCACACGAGTTTCTCCTGAATATTAAAAATCATTCAGATCAGAGCTCCTTCAGTTTCCTGCTCTCCACACCAAGCACGTCCTGGTGTAGCGCTGCAGGCTTAATCCTCTAGCCTTGCCTTTGCCTCCACCCATAGGCTTCTCTGGGTCAGTGCAGAATGCATTTAAAAATGGACTCCATTCATTCATTGTCCATACCTCGGGGTCAACTTAACCTTCTGCTCTTGGATCATGGGGGGGGGGGACGAAGACTGGAGAACCTGTGGAGAACTGCCAATAAAGGGTTTAGCGTTTGAGGAGGAAGCGCTAATCACTGTGCCGTGGGAATAAATGTTCAAAAAGCTCTGTGGAGATGAATCCAGGCTGAGATGTTTGCATCTGCACAGAGGAGGGATGGCGAAGATCTGAGCGAAGATCTGAGCGAAGATCTGAGCGAAGATCTGAGCGAAGATCTGAGCGAAGATCTGAGCGAAGAACTGAGCGAAGAACTGAGCGAAGAACTGAGCGAAGAAGAAGAAGAAGAAGAAGAAGAAGAAGAAGAAGAAGAAGAAGAAGAAGAAGAAGAAGAAGAAGAAGAAGAAGAAGAAGAAGAAGAAGAAGAAGAAGAAGAAGAAGAAGAAGAAGAAGAAGAAGAAGAAGAAGAAGAAGAAGAAGAAGAAGAAGAAGAAGAAGAAGAAGAAGAAGAAGAAGAAGAAGAAGAAGAAGAAGAAGAAGAAGAAGAAGAAGAAGAAGAAGAAGAAGAAGAAGAAGAAGAAGAAGAAGAAGAAGAAGAAGAAGAAGAAGAAGAAGAAGAAGAAGAAGAAGAAGAAGAAGAAGAAGAAGAAGAAGAAAGAACTTTCTTTTGGAACTCTTAAAAAAAAAGACCTATTTATTTCAAGTTCCTGCACAGTAACAGGAATCCAAGTATTTAAAGATCACTTATAATTTTGTCTCTCTCAGTCCAAGAGCTTACATGGACGGGAAGTATTCTCTGGTGGTCGATGAGCTGCTCCTGCCCCTCGTCCACAATCCGAAGAGAAGATGCAAAGCAGGAAAAAGTCACACCTCCCCCTCAGAGGAAGTGACTCAGAGAGGGATTTGTAAAAAGATTGGAAATTTCGAAATCATGACTAAGTGCGTCCCTGGTGATGGAATCCGCACAGATGCTGCCTCGAACAGTAGGTGGCGCACAGTGCAAGTATTTGAAGTCACAACATGTTCTGACATAATTTAAAAAAAAAAAAAAAAAAAATCAAGCAAAGGAATTCAGGATCATATCTTATTTGTATGTTAGAAAGAAAATGAAAACAAAAAAAGCATGCAAATAATATAAGAAAATCTCTTTCATAGACCTCGCATCTGCACACACACTGTATCACTGATCCAAGAAATATCAAATTTGGTTTCACATTTTTCTGTGAGTGTGTGTGTGTGTGTGGGTGTAATAATTACAAGTTGTGTCTTTTTTATCATTGTTGTGAAACAGGGAGACTAACATCCGGATTAAAAATGCTTTATTTGTCTTTTTCTTTGATTCGATCCAGATGTTACCTCCGACACCGGCCCGCTGTCAGTCATCCCTCGGCCGACCAATGAGAGCAGTCGCGGACCCCCCCCCCTTTCCCCGTGACTCCTCCCTCGCTCTCTCCAATGTATTAGTGCCTCTGTTGAGAAGGAGGAGTGAGTTGGACTTCTACCTCCTTCTGTCTCTCCCTCTCAGTCCCATCTGTGACTCTCCTTCTGCTCCTTCCTGAACCTCCCCGGCTCCACCATGGAGAGAGGAGGTACGCTGGCCGTGTGTGTGCTCAGCCTGTGCTGCAGCGCGTGTGTGGTCACGGCCATCGGAAGGACCGATATGTTCCCTTACGGCACTTTGAGTGGAGATTCCGTCCTGGCGGAAGGTGATGATGAGACCTCCAAGGTGCTGTCCCTGCCCAGACCCCTCTACTTCTACAACTCCCCCTTCTACCAGCTATATGTAAGTAGAAACCCGTTGTCATAATCCCTCGTGCGCTCTTGTTGTGCTCACGTGCCGATCGATGAAGTGAACATCTCACTTGGATGTTGACACTCTCCGGCCGCAGTACATCCAATGGTTAAACAACTTTAGGGGCATGCTATGTGTTCAAATTTGACTTCTCCGGCTGCACTACGTCGTTTTATTTTACATATCCAGGGAGCATGCTTGTAAAAGCGCCCATCTCCAATATGTCCTCATTTGACGCGTTCATGGGCGCAGAGGAAAGCGTTGGCTGTGAAGGACAAATTCAACTCCGCTGCCGCTGTAGCATCTTTTATTTCCCTGTTAGCCATCCCGCTAGTGCCCGATGACGCCGCATGTGTTACTGATCCACAACCGGTCGGATAGTTTCATCAAAAAAATGATCTAAATGTAGTTTTCGTTGGGGTGGATCGATCCACCCGCTGCTGGCCGGAACCATCTCCCCCGTTGCGATCGAGAGATTCAATCGTGAGCCCATTTTTTGCACATCTGACTCCTCATCTGGGTCTGGCGATTGAGCGAAATCTCCAAGAGAAGGTTGTTTTTGAGGATTCATAATGGAAACCCGGGTATAACAAGCTGCTGGATCTCTTCTCGCCCTCTCCAGGTGGCCACCAACGGTATCATCTCAGCCCAGGATCTGCCGATGGAGAAGCAGTACGTCGACGACGGCTTCCCCACGGACTTCCCCGTGGTGGCGCCATTTCTGGCCGACATCGACACCAGCGGGGGACAAGGACACATTTATTACCGGGTCACGGAGACACCCGGTGTCCTCAACCGGCTGGCTCAGGTCTGTCCGCCGCCGGAATCCCAGTGGCAGAGAGATAAAACGTGAACTTTGAGACATGAAGAGTGGAATTCCACCTGTAACTGATTTTGAAACGGACGGGTTTAGATGCTCTAAATCGTCTTCTTAGTCAGACTACAGCAGATTTACACGTTGAGATAATCCACGTAAACAGATCTGTATTCTCCCCTTTCCAGATCATTCATTCATTCCTTCATTCCCTTCCTATTACCCTTTATTCATGCCTTCATCCATTTCCCCGCTCGCGCAGGAGGTGCACCGAGGATTCCCAGACGCAAAGTTCACGCCCACGCACGCCGTGGTGGCGACGTGGGAAAACGTGGAGGCGTACGAGGCGCACACTCGGCCCGCCGGCCCCTCAAATAAGGTAGGCTAGATAAGACTCGGCGGGACGATCGAGGCGGCGATAAGTGACATGCTGTAGGTGTTCAGGAGAAAAATCGCGCAACCCGATAATTCTCGACTCCCCGTGGGAGAAAATCGCACCGAATTCCTCGCTGGTTTGCATCATTTGTACTCAGCCCTGGGTGGGGGGTCGATTTGGTAATCCCCCTTCCCCTCATAATCTGCCTCTTAACCTTTTCGAGGGGTCGGAGGTCATCTTTAAGGGTCATCAAAGGGTTCTCCCTTCATGGCTTGTCTTTGCTTCTCACACACAGGTAGACACAAACATGCCGTGACCATTCATGCTGACAGGCTCTGTTGGACATCACTTCCTCCCCCTTGTTTACCAGCCTGTTACCGGTTAATAACCCTAGCTGGCTGTTAAAGCACCCAAATTCCACACCCAACTTAAATCCCAGTTAGCTTTCACATTGTCCTCTCACGGTTGGACTCAGAGGAGGACAAAGAAATCAACAGCTTGTTATTATCGTGGTCTGGCTTGGCTGTGAATTTAGTTATTGGTATATAGCTATGTCCAATCGCTATTGAGAAACTTGCCAAATGTGTCTTTCCTTTTGTATTGGAAGCTTGAATTCGAAATGTTGATTTGTATTTTTGGAGAAGCTAATGTAGCAGCCGAGGGGGCACAACCCAAGAGGGGGTGGTTTAGCTCCTCGAAGTAATTTATCCAGGGTTAGGAAGACTTCAAAAATGGAATCAAGAGTATTCCTCTTCAGTCTAGTTGTGCGCCGGCTTCCCCGCTCCGAAATCCCTTCACCCCCCATTTGCTGTGATGCAATGCAATTACGTCCGGCAGCGGACCCTCCCCAGTTGATGAATGGCCGCTCCGCTCAAACGCCGGACCTCCAGTTTGCGATGCAGGCTTCCTGTTGTGTCCGTATGCCTCGAGTCAAGCCAAGACGACCCTGATTACATCAGTGGAATTTTTTTTTTTTTTTCCCCCCGAACCGGAGCTAGAAGATACTAGCCAGAGGAACCAACTGCGACTAACAAGCCGAGCGCCTGCGGACTTGTTTAAATGCAGGAAGGTGGCCAATTACAACAACAGCCCGCTGAACGTATCAATCATTCCGCTTTGTTGTTTCCGTGTTTCTCTCTCGTGGAATGGCGTGATGATGAGGGGAGTGTTGGAGTTTTGGGAAAAACCTCAGGGGATCCTCCTCCCATCTGTGCCCCCCCCCCCACACTCCCTTCCCTCCCTGCCTTTCCTTCTCTTGCTCGTGATCTGGTTTGTTTTAGAGGTTCCCCATTTGATTGATGAAAAGCTAAACATTTGAATATTTCAGCGGGCTAGCGCGGCACGAAGCCCCGAGTATCGGGGAGCTCGTCTCTCCCCGAGCCTCGACGACCAAATGCTGATTACAGCCTGGCGCTCGCGTCTGACTTTGAATTTATCCGATCGCTTTACATTTGTTCTAATGTTTATTTATCTATTTTTCGCTCAAAGCCCCGGACAGATTTCTGGATAGGAGTGGTTGTGTCTCGGCTGGGATTTGCCTCTCTTTGGAGTGATAGCATCTCCTTTTGAAGTGATTAGCCAGAGGTGCTGGGTGGGGTGCATTGGGGGTAGAGCGGTATGTATGTGTGAGCTGATTAAACCGAGTTGTGTGTGTCAGGATGTGTATTAGGGGTTAACGGCGTTGGCTGGTGTTCGGGGGAGGGGTGTGCCCTGTGGTGTTTTTGGGGTGGGGTGGTGGTGCTTGCTGGGGATTTGCATTCGGAGATGGGTAGAAGCAGCTGAGGGGAAAGCACAGACGCGGTTCGCATCCCAAATAAGGAGGTTTACGTCTTCCAGAAAGTGGTGTTTATGTGGTTTTTTTTATCACGATGGGAGAGTAATGGTGCTACTTTAAATCCGCAACACACACACAGTTGAATCAGCTGCCCTGTCGCTCACTCCGCTAATGACCAGGGCCATTTGCGTGGAGAATCTGGCCCTCTGGATCTTGATGGTTTTAAGAGCTGAGAGCTGACCACCACCTCACACGAGGTTTCCAACCATTGAATGAATGAATGACGACTCAGGACTTCTTGAATGGGCCAAAACTCTGGAACGTGTTTTATGACTTGCATTTTTTCTTTTTTGCAAGGTTTTGTCATTTTAAAGTCTCTTCGGAGCCACTTCCTTGAAGTGAAGTGTTATAGAGTGTGCTTGAATGAATTAATGTGAGAGATGTTGGTTTAGGCTCCTGCCTTTTGTTCAAAACTTTTCTTTAGTTGCTTTCGGAAAGACAAGAAGAACCGTGTCGCTGGAATCCAGGAAGTAGCGTCCTCCGATGGAACCTTTTGGTTTTGCATTTCCCTTTTTGGAATCGCGGTATGGAGCCGTTTAACACGAGCATCTGCAACGTGCAGATGCGGAAGAGGAAGACGACATGGACACCATGGAGGTGAAAACTGCCACAACTCATGCCTCAAATTCATGGAATAATAACCACAGACTAGGTGTTTAGGTGTTTTTACCTTCTTACTGCACTGCTTTGGCATACGAAGAACCCCATTAGCAGTTAGCTAACTTTATTCTGTACATAATGTTGATGTTTTTCCTGGTTGCCCCTCTGAGGCGTAGCAGACCAGAAGGGCTTGGATCTCTTCGTCGATCCATTTCCCAATACTTGCGTCCTTAAAGAAGTCTAGGGTAAGGGGTGTGGCTTATGAGTTCCACCAATCCCCAAACACTTTTGAGTTCCTATGGCAGATTCACCAAGAAACGTCCTTGTTCCTGAAAAGGTTCTAGGAACTGCAAAAAGTTCCACCTTTTTTTTCACCTTTGTTTTCGGGGACTCACTCGCACTGACATGGGGGACATCGCCTTGAAATCTGTCGATTCTCTGTCTGATCCAACCGCTGATCCAACCCGGTATCATCTCTTTCCTCTCAAATACCAACAGGACACCTGGTGTTCTTCCAGCGCATTGGTTATCTAACTGCGATGCCGCCTGAAGTCCGGGATTCTGACAGCTATAGGATTTAAAATAAGTTGTCAGTGAAAATGTGTTAGGGGTCAGAAGAAAGCAGCTCTGACGCAGCGGCCCTGTACCCTTGAGCCTATCAAAAATATGAAATGCCTCCATAAGCCCTGAAATTGTACAATTTCCTTGAGCTTTAAAAGGAGCGGGGAATCCTTTGGAGTGCAGCTGAGGTTTTTAGGAATGCCGTCCGAGGGGGAAAAAAAAAAGAAAAAGCTGCAGGACAATTTTTATCTGACGACGGCAGCGTACTGCCCCGACTGTTCCTGGCTAAAAGCCGGTGTGTGTTTGTGTATGTGTGCCAGTTCCCACGCTGTAGGCAGTTCCGTTTCGTAGCACTCTGACGAGGCTGGCGACTGGACTGCAGCTGCTCCACGTCTCCCTCGCTTTCTGCATGGATCATCCAAAACTACCCACTGTGGGAGCCTTGGGTAAACACAGCGTAACATGATTCAGGAGGTTGAGTCATCAGTGTTGAACCCAGACGTGACGAGAGATCTGCAAAGCCCACTGGTTGAAACCATGTGTAGACTATACCACCACCTTGAGAGGGCAAGACTGGAGAGACCACAGCAAAGGAATAGGATACAACATTAGTTATGCCTGTTAATCAATGGCCATGCACGTCCAGCATGAACACGCAGGGTTTCAAGACCTACGCTTATTTCAAAATGAGCACAATGGCTGTCACCAAGCCATTGGCCATTGGAAGGCCTCTGCTGAGGATTTGATAAGGCTGGAAAAGGCGGGAAAAGGCGAGTTGTTCCTCTGATGACCCTCCAGTAGCTGCAGGTTAGCTAGTGTTTGTACCGCGTGGCTGCACGGTCGGCTTTCCCGCTTGCCGATCTCCGCTTGTTTGGACCACGGGCACCATCATGGGCAACATTTGCAAGTCGTATGTCTTATCTTTGCCCATCGAGCTCTCACCTTTTGTGGCTTTTTCCGGAGTCCGTTGGGACTCAGCCGCTACCTCCCACTTGGTGCTACTCCCATCTCCTCCTCCGGGCAACAATTGGCAGTCGGTGACGTCGGCGCATTGGTTGGGTCACCACGAATTTGCTGACACAAAGCTCTGGATGACATTGTACCCTGGAAACCTCCCTTCTCTGGCAGTATTTTCCGATGGGAGGCCGGAATAAATCCTGCTGCGATTGAGTTTCACTCCAATAACAGTGGGGGGAAAAGGGAACGATACTCAGGGAAAGCTAAAGGGTTGTTGGAGAGAAGTGAGTACATAGAATCAATACCTGGATCACAGGAGCGACTAGAGGAACCGCCGGTAGAGGAGGTTCAGCAGAGACTTAAAGCCTGCGAGGTGCAAGGAATTCCTCAGTCTGTGGCATACTTGGCATTGCATCGGCCAGGGGGATTTTTTTTTTTTTTTTTTCTCGCCAGGGATATTGCTCAAAAATAAAAGAGCGAGCACTGAAATATGCGAGGAGCAGACTCTGGTGGAGCGCGGCCTGTCTGAACGCAGGGGAGGGTAAGCTCCGGGCAGAAAGAGTCCACGTGAAACAGTGAGAGCGCTTCACACTGCAGAACCACAGTGCAGGTCTGTGAGGGGTAGCTGTTAAAAACAGAATAAATACATAAATCAAACCACGCCCGTATTCATGTCTCACATTTTCAGAACCTCAGTATCCCGATTTTTACCACAAACAAAACTAGCACAATGCTAATGTTAACATCTCAACTATGAGACAACAAACATCTGCTCATCGTGAACAATTACTGATCAGCAAGGAGGGGGGGGTCTCAAGGAAGGTGTGACAAAGGGCCTGTAGAGACTTGTGTGTTTGTGTGTGTGTGTGTGTGGGGGGGGGGTGTTGGGTTGCCTTCCCACATAACCATTGAACTACACATTCTGAGGAAACCTTTGATGTGCGTCGACTACAATTTGTTTGTCTTCCGCCTCGCTGTTAACACACTGACTCATAAATGCGGGGGGATGAGTCAGTCACTTCTACTTATTTTCTACTTATGTTTAAATATGAAGTTAATGCATCAAGAAGGTTGGCTCAGCGACAACAAGCTGTTAGACTCAATTTTTCCGTGCAGCAATCGGCATCTGCAAATGAAAACCCGCTCTGCTGTTTCGGATTTGCACCCTCTGCACGACAGCTAGCAATTGCTATGCCTTCCCTGGTCACATTTTGGATAAGTGTCCGGCTTGTTACTTGAGAAAGCTTGGGATGTATACACCCAAATGAACGCCGTGTTTCATAAAGGAAAACTGTTATTTCAGAACTATCGAGCGCATCTCGATATAAGCTGCACCAACTAGCCGATCGCTATCTTGGGCTTCCCCCTGCGCACTAAAACCGTCAAAGTCGTCTTCTTCGGTGTCGAAGTTGAACGGATTCAGAATTTCCCAATCATTTCTTCGGTCCGATATGACGAGGATAAATGTTTTAGCGGCGTATAGCTTGTTAGCCCCCCCCCCCCCAAAATAATCTATATATATATGCCGCATCGTTCAAGTGAAAAAAGGTGTGGTTTATCATCCGAAAATTACGATATATATATATTAATTCATATATATATGTGTATATGTATGCATGACATATGGATATATACGTGGGTGGATATCTGTGTGTCTCTCTGTCTAGGTATGCATGTATGATGCATATGTGTCATATGCATCATGCATATGACTACATACTGTCTACTGACTACATGAAAAAAACGCGGGGTTTTGATCTTTTTTTGCACATCTGGGGAATTTCTCCCCAATTAACCTGTGGCATATTTTTGAACTGTTGGAGGAAACCCCACATATACAACATACAAGCTCCACACAGAAAGTTCCCCTGTCAGAATTGAACCACATCCTTTATGCTGTGAGGCCAAACACTTCGCCCCATCGCAACACCGTTAGTTTTTTTTTTTAAAGTGCTGTAGCGTCATATCAGGGTGACTATTTAGCCCGAATGCCGGCGCCCCATCTCTGATCACATGCTGGGGAAGCAATTATTCCATCTGTGTTTGTCTCAGTATAAACAAGCACAGCCAAATTAATGGGGGGGTTCTAGAGAGTATAGTAGGCTCTGTGTCAAAGGGGCTCATACCTCCATCCTTCCATCCCCATGCCCCCTTTGTGTGTTTCCTGCCCCCCCTCCTCTTCCTGGGAGGAAGCGGGAGAGAAGGAATACGGACATTTGGTCGGGGCATTAAATACAAAGCAGAAACAGATTGGTTCTTTTCATTCCTCCCCGATGTCAAGGAAGAAATATATATTAAATTAAAAAAAAAAAAAGATCCTCCTCCTCACTAGTTACTCTGAACCCAGAGGCTAAAACGTCTCCCACACCAACAAACAAGAAGATGGTTTAAAGATGTTGATGTAGACTATTAAGAACATATACACACACACACACACACACACACACACACGTGCATTCACAAGAGGTGAGTACAGGTGGAGGGGGCATCTGTGCTGTCAGCGTGTGTGTGTGTTTGTGCGTGCGTGTGCGTGAACATGTGTACAATCTGTGTTTCGCACTTTAACAAGGGTGTGTTTGTGTGTGTGTGTGTGTGTGTGTGTGTGTGTGTTGTAACATCATCGTGAAAGATGTCCAGACGCACAGGAAGACAGCTGTGCAGATCAACATCTTGGGGCTGGGGGTTGAGAGACCAAGGTGCGTGCGTGTTTGCGTGCATGTGTGTATGTGTTTGTGTGTGTGTGTGTGCTTGTACAGTCTCACTCCGTCCCAAAGGAAAACAACACAGGATTACACACAGCCTCTCCTTCATCCACTGTTTTTTCAAGCGTGCTTTTTTTTTTTTGCGAGGAAGAGTAGGCCGGTTACCGCGCTCTTCGTGCCGAAGCTCACGAAAAATCCGCTCATAGAAAACCAGTCATTTCATGTAGAGCTCCTTCTTTTCTAGAATCGAGTTTGACTTTATCACACGTGCTTTGGACATCGAGGTCAGTGTGTCAATAAAACTTAGCGGTCGGGTGGCGGCGGGTGTTCGGGGATCCACATGGAGATGAAAGAGAAAGGGGAGGAGCTGAGCCTGAGGTGCGAGGAGAGGTGTCATGTTTGAATACGAGAAGCGAGTGTTAGAATCATCTGGGGAAGTGTTAGGGTCGGCGGGGTGTCTCCTGGAGGAGGTGACCTCCACAGCTGAACATCATCCGGGGGGGTTTATTTCCCCTTTGAAAAATGTAGAATCTGCTGGAATAACAAGAGGAAAATCCGTCTCAGATGAAGTCACGTGACGTGAGTGTCGGACGCTGCTGCCGCTTCCTCACAGCAAACACGACAATTGAAAGTATCCTAAATTTCTGCCCTGCATGACACCGTCTATTTAGATTTTTCTTTTTTCTTTTTCTGCTTTCGGACTGAGCAGACTCACAGTAATTCTTTTCTCTCCCCGCAGGTCAATACGTTCCAGGCGGTCATCGGTTACGATGAGACTGATTCTTACGTTCTCTTCCTCTATCCTGAAGGTGGCCTGACTTTCTACGGGACAAGGCCCAAGGTACAGCGCAAGCAAGGCAGGGATTGTCTGTTGTCCATAATTCTGTCAGGTTTATCATAAAGGTGCTGTTCCTATCCGCCCCACACGCGTTTTTTTCTTCTCCCAGGAGTCGTACAATGTCGAGATCGAGCTCCCTGCAAGAGTAGGCTTCAGCAGGGGAGAAGTCACGTATCTGATTTTCTCCCGGGCAGAGGGACCTCATTACAGCGTTACCACCGATGAGCAGAGTGTGAAGAATCTCTACCAGTGAGTAAAACCCTCTCCCGGTGCATCTCCACGTCCCATCATGTGGACACATGCCATCCCTGTAAAACTTGGCTTACACCTTAAGACTTTGAAAACATTTTGAAAAGACTTGTACAACACTAATCTCACACATCACAAAATCTGTTTTTAGTGTTTAGGGAGTTTTAAGTCTCAGCGCAGTCTGAAACTAAAGACTGTGGATCTTACATCTACAAACTTTGCAAAAATGTTGAAAAGACTCATGGAAGACTTGCTACAACTTTCTTGTCCCATCATGCTGGTTGCAGGTTTCCCGGTTTTGTGGGAGCTCATCTTGTGGTTGTTGATTGAGCCTTTTTGGTATCGCAACACAAAGATAATATCCGACGCGTTTGATATTATCGCAAGTCTTTGTGTAACGACACCAAAAGACTTGCGATCATATCAAACGCGTCAGATATTATCGTAAGCACCAAGACCGGGCAAATACTGAGCAATGACTGTGCTAAGATTGTGAGATGGTCCGCTTATACTCAACAACCGAAAGAATGGGAGCGTGCTACCGCTCCTAAGATATCCTTGCAACTTCCAATTTAAGTCTGCCAGCGTGAAAGTCGTGAAATGTAAACCCGGCATAACACGGGCCATGTTGATAGTAGCAAGCTTCTGAAGAGACAACATATGCACCTTGACGCACGAGTGTATTAATTTAGGAGTTTTCCCAAGATATGAACCTTCCCTCAGTGGATGTTTTGCTTTGCTAGAAGAGCTGAGATCTGAGTTAGGAGCCAACGGGACGAGGGTTTGACACAGATGTGGCGGCCGCTTGTCCACGATGTGGCGTTTAAGGACAGTCGGACACGTCGCCTGGCAATAGGTAGCTCAGAGAAAATCAGAGAAACATGAACAGGGTGTGCAGGTTGTGGACTTGTCCATGAAGAGATGGAGAAATTGTTCTTATGGGGATTTGGTGCAGTAGACGGCTGGTACGTCAACGAAAGAGCCGTTCAAAGCCGGTTTGATCATTTTAAAAAAAGGCATGGCATTCACTCTGTTGTTAAATCAAGTTTAGCCCTCAAGTGTCACAAGCACTCGGCGACAGCAGGGGCGGAAACAACTGCCTTTTACCGAGCGGGAACCTTGGACTGAACCCCGATCACTGGTTGAAATAAAAAGAGAAGGACAGAGATAGAAACCGTGATGGAGAGGGGGTGGTATGGGTTCGGAATGTTCATGCTAATAACAACAGCAAAGCTAATGTGTGGCATGATGCAATCACACCTTTAATATTCACGAAAGACAATGGCAAGCGCCAGGCAAGACGCCGCAGTAGAAGAAGCCATGGAACCCTGCGAAATAAGATGAACCCAAGGTCCTGGGAGAAGATATGAGGTTGCTATCAAGCACTGATGAAGGGACACGTGGGCTATCCCTCAGAAGAGTAAGGATGAGGTTTATGATGAACACCGTTAACAGATAGGCTGATGACGGAACAGAGTTCAGCACGTGGGGGGGAAGAAAAAAAAAAGTTCTTCTGCCCGGCATCGAGTCCCATTATAGAATACTTAATGGGAAGTACACACATACATGGAATGTCTGCACAAGGACTCTTTTCATTGCATTTTCCTTTCCAGGGTCGGCAATACTGGAATTCCGGGGGTCTGGCTTTTCCACACAGGGAACCGATACTCCTTCCAAAATATTGTTCCTGCATCCACTGGTGGTCTCCTGGCCACTCCCGCCGCCGGGGAACGGGGGGCACACCTGGTAATTTAATAAAAAACATTTTTTTTAATTATTTCAATGATACGCCATGCAGCATCTAATCACCCCTGGTTGTATGCTCCCAGGAAACCACCACCCCTGAATATGCAGAGTTTGAAGAGTACCCAGACAACAACTTTGAACCTGATCACCCAGAGGAAGTGGACGAATACCCTCTGACTAGTCGGGACCTGGAGTTCCATCCAGCCCCTGCGGGTAAAGCCCTTCAGCCAGGAAGCCCAAGACCTCCTTCCTCCCCATCCGAGGATTCTGGGCATCAGGAAGTGCCTTTAACGTCCGAACCAAGGGACAACTCTGAACCGGCAGGACGGCGGTATTCTTCTCCGTACCCTCAGCAGCAAGTCCAAGAAGGCGGTGCCCAGGAGGAGCAACCGCAGGTAACTGTCACTTTAATCAACCTGCAAATGAGGCCTAAAAATCCCCAAAAAATCCTAAAAAAAAGCAAAGGTGGTTAGCGCCCCAGCCTCACAGCGAGAAGATCCTAGTTGGACTCCCACAGGAGGGCGTTTCTGTGTGGACTCCGAGCTCTGTATGGGTTTTCTCCAGGTTCTCCGGGTTCCATCCACGGTCCAAAAACATGCAGGAGGTTTACTGAAGACCCCAAATCAACCAGATATGTGAATGAGACAGTAAATGGTTATATGTCTCCATATTGTGTGAATCAATGAGTGAATGGTTGTATGTCTGTATGGGTACTTCTGTGATCGACTGGCGACCAGTGCAAGGTGAACCCTGCCTACTGCCCAATGACAGCTCAGCAGTACCATGTGTGGAGATTTTTTGCCATTCGAGTTAAATTATTACCAAACTAAATGTATATTTTAACGCCCGTTTGGGTTATGTAAGAAAGGTTCACCACTTTACCTTTGGAGTCCTGTGTGACAACGAGTTCAGGTTCTCTGAGACCACTGCGAAAGGTTCGAACTGCGAGCAACGCCAGGGTTTTGAAAGAGCCATTTGAAACTTAAGATGCTTTTTGTAAATGTTGTGGCCGCGAAGGAATGTCCGTATGTTGCTCACCACTGGTAAAATTGCAAGTCATGATACAATATACACTGAAAATAAATTCAAGGAATGTACAAATAATAGCTTTCGGTTTATAGCATCTGTTGAACGTTAAAATATCTTGGCCAGGATCTCTCTGAAAACTGTGAAACTGCATTTTAACCAATTGTCTGCCCCCTCTTTAGGGCCCTCTGGAGGCGGTAGATGTCTTCCCCTTGGACAGAAATGAATCGCCTCTCTCCCCAGGAGGCCATGTAGTCAGTGTGGATGAAGATGACGTTGATTTTGACACAGGAGGTACAAGAAAAACATTTATGTTATGCTCATATGATCACTCATGTAAAATAAATGAGAAGTTTCCTGCTCCACTAAGAAACAGGAGTGGGTATACTACCTCGCCCTCTGCAGCTGGTAGTACAATACTGCTGTTGTGCTGCTGAGCTCCCAGGTGTGTGTGTGTGTGTGTGTGTGTGTGTGTGTGTGCGCGTGGGACCAGCAGTCACTCTCCAGGAACTACTTCCACAGCCTGGTGTTGTTAATAAGAGAGTGTACTTGGTTACATAAAGGGCAAATAAGTCCAGGTGCGTAAACATTAATTTCACCAAGGTCATATATATATATATATATATACACACACACACACACACACACACACACACACACATATATATATATATATATACATATATATGTGTGTGTGTGTGTGTATGTACATATATATATATATATACCTATATCTTTCCAGATGTCAACAATGATCAGTTATAGAAATTCAGATGTTGTGGGTACCATTGTTCAAGCAGAGTGACTCTTGTGCGCATCGGTACTTGTATGCCTGAGAGAGTTTTATGGCTCCTCCCCAACTGATGGGTGAATCTCCCGTCGGCCAAATTCCAAGAAGAATACAGGGGGCTGTGGCCACCACACTGGACTGCTGTTCAACTTCCATATGAAGTTTGAGTCCAGCTCCCTACTCCCTCCTGCCCTCCGGCAGGAGATGCGGATCACTGTGTGCCTGCACTTCCAGATGCAGGAACAGCTTTTTACCACAAGCCATCACCCTGTGTAAATAATATACACACACTGGGTAAACACAGACATGTTTATCCCTATTTATTTATCTCCATCTCCACCTCGCAGGCCACTTTACGCATATGGATACAAATGCATGGTGCTCTGCAGTTTGTATTCTGCACTTTGCATATCTTTGTGTATAATGCTTTAGAGCTGTGAGACAGTAGGTCTCACGATAGGTTTAATGGAGGAGTTAAATCCGGAGGTGGGTGTGCATCAGGGATCCGCTCTGAGGCCCCTTCTTGTTTGCAATGGTTGTGGACAGGGTCACAGATGACGCTAAAAAGGAATCTCCATGTATGCAGATGACACTGTGATTTGTAGTGAGGGAGCAGGTGGAGGAAAGTCTAGAGAGGAATGAAGGTTAGATGCAGTAAGACTGTGTGAATGTGAGGAATCGGGTGAGACTATGGGGCACTGGAGATGAAGGAGGTGGAGGATTTTAAGTACTAAGCGGTAACGGTGGTCTATGGAGAGGGTGGAGAATCGGAATCAGATAATCCTTATTTACCCCCAAGGGGCAATTGGGGACTTTTTTCCGAAGCGGTGGAGAAACCATGTGCAAGCACGAATTGTAATAATCAAGTTTCCAAGTTATCAATGGATGAATTTATCTGGCTTTTCTTTGAACACTGCTTCAGATATCAGCTGTATTTTCCTCCTGTGAGTCAAAAATATGTAAAAAAAAAAATCCCACACCCACCATATTCTGTCTGCTTAATTTCTGCCCCTTGACTTTATTGCACTTTATTTCACTGGTGATGCATTTGAATTTAAATACTATATGTCATGAATGTCCTCTCTCCACCAGTGATTCAGTACACCACCGAGAATAAGGAAACATGTGCCAGGTATGCAAAGTACCTAATATAATACCTTTATGTGTCCCCATCTGGACAAATGTAAATACTGTCCGCTTGACGTACATCAGAAATTCATAACAAGACTGTAGCGTGTTGCTTTGTGATTATGTTTGTTTATATACACTGCTCAAAAAATAAAGGGAACACTTAAGACACATCCTAGATCTAAATGAATGAAATATTCTTATGAAATACTTTGCTCTTTACACAGTTGAATGTGCTGACAACAAAATCACACAAAAATGATCAACGGAAATCAATTGTATCAACCCATGGAGGTCTGATTAGGAATCACACTCAAAATTAAAGTGTAAAAACAAACTCCAGGCTGATCCAACTTTGATGTAATGTCCTTAAAACAAGTCAAAATGAATCTGTGTTGCTTCCTGAGTGGACACTATGATTTCACAGAAGTGTGATTGACTTGGAGTTACATTGTGTTGTTCAAGTGTTCCCTTTATTTTTTTGAGCAGTATATATATATGTATATAAAAGCTATTTGAATAATGTTCTACCCACTAATGCACCTTAATGACATTGGCCATTAGCCAACGTGGGTGCAATTAATTGTGAAATAATACGTTTCCTTCTCCTTTCCCCGTTTTTTCCCTCCTCCCTAAGATTCAAACACCAGTGCTCCCAGAACGCCATTTGTACCGATTATGCCACCGGCTACTGCTGCCACTGTCAACCTGGCTTTTATGGAAACGGGCGCCACTGCCTGCCTGAAGGTCCGTCTTCGAGTTTTGGAAATTGAATGTTTAGTTAATGGAGGTTTTTTTTTTTTAGAACTTGGAATCGACTTGAAAAGCATTTTTTTTTTCCCCATGCTGACACACAGGAGCCCCCCAGCGCGTCAGCGGTAAACTGAGCGGCACCGTGACGGTGGGAACGACGCCGGTGGAGCTGAACAACATTGACCTCCACGCTTACATCGTGGTGGGAGACGGCCGAGCGTACACCGCCATCAGCGAGGTGGGGGCACGGAAGCGACGGCGCTTCAGACTCGTAAACGACCGAATCACCGACTAATTATCGCCAAATGTGTGTTTCATTTGCTTTGTAGGTGCCGGAGCCATTGGGCTGGGCTCTGATGCCCGTTGCACCCATTGGGGAGCTGTTCGGGTGGCTGTTTGCCCTGGAGTTACCCAACAGTCAAGCGGGGTTCAAAATTACAGGTAAGGTGGATGAGAGTGTGTGTGTGTGTGTGCGCGTGTTTGTGTGTGTGAGAGAGTGAGTTCAGCATATTGCCATGTACATCTTGAAGACATCTGCAATAAATGAAGAGAACTCCTCTTCAGCAAGGAGGCCTGTGTGTGTGTCTGCCTATGTGTGTATGAATGCATTTTTGCTGCTTGTGTGTGTGTGTGTGTGTGTGTGTTTTTTTACTCCTCCAGCCAGCTGCACTGTCTCCAGGGATGTGATGTGATATCAAGCTTCCACCCTCCCTAATAGGAGACAGCTGTGTGTGTGTGTGTGTGTGTGAGAGTGTGCGTGTGTGCGCGCGCACGCACGTGCAGACATGCATGTGCGTATGTGCAGACAACCCCCTCCTGATGTTAAACAGCTGTATTGTCGGTGTGTGCAACAGCATTATCTGTGCTTGGAAATGAAAATGAAAAAAACAATGGATCGCCCAACTGATCAGTGTGCCGATCCATTGATCCGCTTCCCAACTTCATCTCCAGGTGCCGAGTTCACACGCCACGCGGAGGTGATCTTTTACCCCGGCGACCAGCGGCTAGCCATCACCCAGACAGCGCGTGGCCTCGACGACCACAACCACCTCCAGGTGGACACTGTGCTAAGTGGCAACGTGCCCTTCGTACCTCCTGGAGCTGAGGTCACCATGGATCCCTTCAAGGAAACCTACCAATACTACCCGTCAGGTACACCTGTCAGGAACGTCCACCACTGAATAAGTCAACATCTGACACTTCGACGCTCACGATGCCCTAAAACCATCACCCCCAGTTGCCACCTCCACCTCCGTGAGGGAGTTCTCCGTGGTCTCGGCGGACCGAGGATCTGAGTCCTTCTCCTTCCACCTGAAGCAGAACATCACCTACCGCGACTGCCGGCACGGCAGCCACTCCGCTGCCGTCGAGACCCTGCAGGTCACCATGGAGAGGGTGTTCGTGATGTACGTGAAGGAGGAGCGAATCCTGAGATACGCCATCACCAACAAGATCGGCCCGGTCGGAGGTGAGTCCACGCAGGTATCGCCCGCAGATGCGAGGGTTTCGTTCCAAAGAGGGAGGGGTGCGGATGGAGCCGTCGGCGCTCCTGGTCCAGTTGTCATATTTCCAAACGAAGGAGAGTTTCATCAGAACTTTCATCTTCCCCGCGAGCATAAAAACTCTGATGAAAAGACCAGATAAGCTCTTTGATTTCATTAGAACGCCGCACATGTGGCGGCCACGGCCATAAACCGCTTGGAAAAACGAAAACACGCTTGAAAAATAACAGCAACGCATTTCTGCGTACAACAAACGATATCTTTTTATCCGCGTTTCTGGAAAAATAAGTTAAAGCCAGATCACAATAATGCGTCACAGGTCTGAAATTAATCAATAAATTGGAGGCCAGGATGCACCGTAGCCTGGCTGGGAGGCAAACGGTGAAAAATCGGAGGAATCCATGTCGAATTATAGTCAGGTCCTTCATAAATTACCATATAGTTACCGCCCAAATTAGGATTTGAAGAACTGAGCATGCCTCCTTAGCAACATCCTAGCAACCTGTTGACTGACGAACGCGCTTCAAGTCTGGTCTTGTCAAGATGGCCAAAAGGCCAATCACAAGCTTGGATGCAGAGGGGTCAGAACACGCTGTTGTGGAATCATTTATGTTCTAGACGATTCTTTTCCTCGAGCTCCTCCCAAGATGTCACGACGTGAAGCGGAGCGTTTGTATCTAATTGTCTTCCGGCTCTTTGGGAAACGTGGCTCATCCCATCCCTTCGCTTGAAAGTCTGCAATTGGCCGATTACAGCGGTCGACTGACTGATTCTCCGTTTTCGTGGTTTCCTTTGGGGAGACGTCTTAGGTCTTCCTCATCTCTTTCCTGCTATCTCCCCCCCCCCCTTGCCGGATGTAAACAGAAAAAGCCGGTCAAATATAGAATTGTGCATCGCCGTCGACACGGCACGGCGGCGCTCTGAGCGTCCGCCTGACGAGAAGCAGAGCAGGACAGAGACAGCGAGGGAAAGCTTGGAGGAGAGGTGGTTATTTGAATCCGGTGCAAGATCCTGTCACTTGTACGTCAGCGGGCTGGTTTTAAAAAGGTTACGATGATACATCTCACGTGTACACGCACACACACACACACACACAGAGCCCAGCTGGAAGAGCTTTTGGGGATCAGGGGTTTTGTAAACATGGGTTAAGTGGTGTATGCGCGTGTGTTCTTGCATGTGTGTGTGTGTGTGTAAGGTTCTTACACTCTCTGGGAAATAATATCCCTGCCAGTGACAGATTTTCTAGTGGGGGGGGGGGCGCTGAGGCAAATAGCTTCCCTGTGATGTCATGAGAATCATTGAAAAGATAAAGCAAATGAGAAGAGGAGGGTGGGAATCTTCCAGACCTAATAATCATGATAATCATTTTCTCTGAGAGACGACACGGCCTTGTTCGCGGTAACGGCCTGCCTTTCTGTCACTTCCTGTTTGCGTGGCACGCTTTACAGCTCCTCGCGACGTGTTTATATAACAAAGGTTGATGTATGATTTGTTTGGGGGAGGATGGATTTTGGTATTAAGGGGGGGGGGGCAAGAAAAAGTGTATTAAAGTAAAGTTTTCGGTGGGTCACATTGGCTCAGGTGCTCCGACAGCGCCTCTCTGTCATTCAGGAGGCAATTCGAACACGCCGGACTCTCGGAGGTCAGAGCGATGAAGCCCCATGCCGGAAAACTCTAATGTGGAGGAGGGGGTGGTTTGTGCAAGATGGCAGGTGGGGACACTACGGCCGCCATTCTGGTTTTCCTGCAGTGGGGTAGTGCATGTGTTGCGCGTATGTTTCTGTATATTCCCTCCCTCTCTAATTATCCCTCTGTCTTTCTCCCATCCATATGCATCTCACCCTCTCATCTCCCCTTCTTCCCAGCCACATTAAGGACTTTGAAGAGTCTCGCTCTCTCTCTTTGATTACGAGCCAGAATGGCTCTCTGGCCTGGGGAGACGTCTGCGATCCCACCCTGTGTTTGATTTTGTTTAGGTGTGCATTGTTTTGTGGTTGACGGTGTCCCAGACTGCAAAGAGGGAAGACTGTACGAGACAAAAAAAAAAAAAAAAGAAAGCCCTCCGCTTGTGGAGCAGCAGACAACCGGAAGCCTCCTGTGGCAGCGGTTTGTTCGACCCTGCAAAGGAGTCTTTGTTAGCGTGGTGCTTAAAATTTAATAGCATGTGCAACAAAACAGTCCATCATCAGGGGCGAATCTTCTCTCGACAAATACAGTACAAGAAATGATCCGTTTGGTTCATTATTTGTGATCATTTGGTGTAGTTTATCGGAATCAGAGAAACTTTATGTGCCCATGGGGGCAATTGGAGAACACAGGGGTAGCATAGCAACCTGCAGTACATCTATAAATATATAAAATAAAAAATAATTATTTTGAATAAAGGAAAAGTTAAAATAAGATAAAAATAAAGTGAAAAATTGAGTGAAGTGACTGTACCTCTGAAAATGGTTGTACATCTGTACAATTGACTGTACATCTATAAATTGAAAGTAACAAATGAATGCATCTGTGCAAAAGGCAGAAGAAAAAATCTGTACATTATTGCGACGATCTCTGCATTTATACGATAAATATAACACCAGCTGCACCATACTTAGGGGGGAGGGACGCTGCTGGCTTTGGGGATAAAGGTTGCCCACCTCTTCTGGGTTTTGCAGCTGGTATCTTGTTGTGTTTTCTTCTTTCCCTTTTTTGTTTTTTGGAGGAGTAGCATTCCAATGTCATTGTGTTCTGCAATGACAAAAAAAGGTTATTCTATTGAGTCTCTAAGGATTGCTTATTGTCCCTTATCAGCACCTGTATTACTATCTTTCTTTCACATTCAAAAAAATTGTTTTGAGATCCCTTTTTTTCCTCTCCCGTGTTTCTCCAGAATTTTTAGTCTGGAAAAAAATTTGAAATAGAAAAGTCGGCCTGTGTGTCTCTGTCTCTGGTATAAACTTATCCATATGTTAAACACTGAGGAAGTGAAGGATGCATCTCTCAGAGAGGAAGCGTCTTCTCGGAATGCCGTCTGACTCTCCATGTGCGTCTGTTTAGGCCGTCCTCTAATTATTGTTGCGCCGTTGAAGGTGAAAATTCCCGGAGCTCCCTCGTCTTCAGCCCAGGGCGCTTGAGTGGAGCGGAGTCTCTGCTGTTTTTACGTTCTGATTATTTTTAGTTTATTTTTTTAAATCAATAATGTTGAAAAAAAAAAGTTCATTTCCGGGCTTCAAGAAATTCCCTTTCTGGGTTCCCACGGGTTATCCTCATATATGTGTAGGGTTCCTACAGGTTCTCCAGGTTCCTCCCACAGTCCAGGAGGTTGAGTGGAGACTCTGTAGATTGCGCAGATGTGAGAATGAGAGGCTGAATTGTTGCATGGCTCTATATGGCATGTGGATAGAATAAACTAGAATAGAATAAATGTGCCATTAATCATACAACAGGAAAATTTCAATTTGCACAGCATAAAGTGGACAGTGCTGTTGAGGTAGTTGGGTTATGATTATCAAAAGTTAAAAACTAGCACACAACAAATCAGAAAATATAGAAAATAAAAATAAGCATATAAAAATGTGCAAAAAAAAAGAAACGCATGAGAGGGTGAATGGTTGTATGTCTCAATATGTGGCCCTGTGAATGATCAGCGAGCGGTCCAGCTTTCTCCCAGTGACAGCTGGGATAGATTCCAGTACTCCGACAACCTTGAGTTCAGGATAAGTATAATGAATAAATGAAAGACGTTCATTTTATTCTTACTGGAGTTGTTTAAGTTTGAGTGAGAGAAACTACAATGAGATGTTTTCTTTTTGACAATTCCAGTGGAGACTGCAGGGCCACAGCTTGTCAACCCGTGCTACGCCGGCAACCACGACTGCGACACGACGGCCCAATGCATCCCCCTGGAGGGCCAGGGCTTCCAGTGCCAGTGTGCCACTGGCTACAGAGGCGATGGCCACAACTGTTACGGTATCTCCATCAATCACGTCCACGCAACTCGCACACGTGTCCAAGTTCTCCTCACATGTGTCCAATGGTGACTATCACACCCTTCAGGCCATTAAACCTGTGTTTTCTTAACGCGTATCAGTGAAGTGTAAAGGGATAAAACGTGAGCTGCACTAAAAAATTGTGCACGCTTTCGTGTACTCGAGCTTAATTAACCTGTTAACAAGGACGTCTGACGCTTTAAATCGCCGCGCAGCCTCTTATTAGCCCAGCAGCACGTCTGCCTCCCCCGCTGGCACCACAAGGAAAGCCCCGGGCTCTACACTGGTTCCCATGACAAGGGCCTCGGTATCTCTATCTGTTCAGGCAGACCTTTGCGTTTTGCACAATTCATTTAAGAACTGAGCCCGGAGTCCAGGTGTCGTGATACGCGACTAACAAGCCGGCATGTATACAATCCATATGATCTCAAGCGGCAATAATTACCCTTAATAATACCCTTTTTACGCTAACATACCCACATGTAATGTGCACATGTTGTTGTTGGTTTACAGGCTTCCAGGTTTATAGCAGAACCTTCTCCTCTCCTTTTTTTTTTTTTTTTTTTTCCTCCAGACATAGACGAGTGTGCTGAGAGCGCGGTCACGTGCGGCGCCCATGCTCAGTGCGTGAACTTGCCCGGCAGCTATCGCTGCCAGTGCCAGACTGGCTTCGAGTTTGGCCAGGATGGGCGTACCTGCGTAGGTGAGTTGAACCACACAAATCAGCCTGTCAGTGGCGCTACATCTGAATGATTATTTTAGATGTTTCGTGAAAAAGCGTGAACCCATGGGCTTCGGCGTGCCAGATCAGTTTTTTTACTACACTGTGTCCAAGGAGGTGGAGAGCGGAGGTTTCTTTGCGATGCATTCACGAACTGCTGAAAAGCTTCCTGCAATGCCCTTGGCCAGAACTGAAGTTGGACTTAAATCCCACTGCACACCAATGACGGAACAAGTGTCCCCCTGGCAAACCTTTTAGTTTTGACAGAAGAGTTTGTGACGACCACGTTTATCACCACGTTCAAAAGCAAATCTCCTCCAAGGAAGATGACACCAATAGCACGGAGAGCCAAGTTACCACGGTATCCATGCTCTGCATGACTTGGACCTCTTTGCCAGTCTAAATCTCGCTGGTTCTATCGATTGTTTCCGCACGTATCAAGCAAACAATTGGCCAACGACCATGATAGTTTTTAAAAATGGTGTTCCGCAGTCCTCAAGAAATATCTGGTAATGGATGGGGCTAATGAGCTCCTGTCATAGCAGGCCAGAAGAGCTTGGACCTCTTTGTCGCTCCATTTCTCACTGCTTCTATCCATTTTGTCGCAAGAAGAGCCTTATGAGTTCCACCAAGCACTTACGTCATATGAGTTTCAACGGAACCGTAAAAAGACTCCTTGAAAAAGTTTGAGGACCTGAAGGTCTTACAGTGCAAAGCAACTATAGTAACATATTGCACAAGATATTAGCACAGGTTTATCCAAGTGTGATTCCACGGGTTTATCCTCCATAAGTATTGAATAAGTCCGTCATCTAAGGTGTTCTGCAGAAAGTGAAGTGCAGCAGGACTGCATGTCCGCCAAGCTCGGGACAGAAGTAAAGTCTGACGACCTCGGCGAATGTTTGTTTCCGGTGGAAGATAGTTGTTGCTTTTGGAAGGTTCTCTCGAAATTGCACAGCGTCGTAGACGCCTCATCTTTGTATAGGATGCGCGACAACAAACAAGACGGTTTTTGACCGAAGAACCACATCAACCGAAACCCCAGCGTTGTTATCCCATCCCATCCCCAGCGCCTCATCCTGTATTTAATAGTTCTCGTTGTTGCAGGAGGGGGCGCTGACTTCGACCATGTGAAAACTCCTTAAAGTTCCTTCTGACTTTAAGTTCTTAGTTTTCCAGCGTGAAATTTTTTTTGGTGCAACACCGGCGTATATCGCTCAAATGTACGGAATACCTGCAGACAAATGTGAGCACAGGAGGCGGAGGGAGAACGCAATGAGAGCAGGATGATAACAAGGTGAAAAACAAACAGTGATACAAAGCGTATTGCTTTGGAATGCGTGTAGGAGAGAGGTTCTTTCAAAGTGTGTGTGTGTGTGTCCTCTTTCCAATCACACTGAACTTTCTATGAACCTCCGTGAGACACTCCCTGCCCCCCCCCGACAGAATTTGTAGCTGTTTTGTGTGATAAACCGCTAGTTTTACAACGCTTTTTGCCAGTATCACCAGTAGGCCTGCATTTCTGCTTGCTAATGTCCTTCCACCTCCACAGATGCTGATGAATGCAGTAGCTCTCCGTGCCACGCCAACGCCAGGTGCATCAACAACCTGGGGTTCTTCAGGTGTCAGTGCCAGCCCGGATTTTACGGAGATGGGTTTCACTGCTCTCAAGGGGGAGGTCAGTGGTGTTACCAGAGCGATGAGCGTATTTATGATGGTGTTCTGTGCAGTCAGGCCATCATTTTCGCCAATGGTGGCTGGATTTCAGCAGTGGCCGATTATACGGCAGCTCTTACTACCCACTTTAGTGGCTATTTTTCTCAAACGGCATCTGAACAAATTATCATACAAAACTACAACTCTCATAAGCATATAGTGTCTGTTGCTCGTTCGTCCATCTGTCAATCCTTCTTGACGTTGTGGTATACCGGGAACCTCCGATTAGAGTACATCGGAGATCGGAAGCTGACAAAGAAACTGAAAAGTAAATTGAAAATCGGTCGGTCAGTCAATCATATTTTCGAGGCATCTAGAACCAGCAGTTCATGGACAGGTGGACAATCTGTTGTGGTTTTCTAGGCTGTATCCAACTGTACTTTGATTTTTTCTAAAGTTTGACAAGGATATTGCAAACATTGACCAGTCAAATCCCAATCCTGGATGAACCCAAAAGATCGTAAATACAGTGTTACAGACAATTAATGGGTCATATTTTGTACCGGCTCTCAGTTCCAAACAGTGTTTGACTGCTCAACTGACTCACCATCAACAGTAGTTAGATGCATTGTGGCCCATACGTCTCTTCACATTATCATAAAGCCAGAAAAAATTGGCAGCTCAGAATAAACATCAATCAACCAAACTGAATTCCCTCCCCCAAATTTCCACAATGAGCTTTAAACAATCTGCACACGCCAAACTTCTAGGAAGCATGAGCTCAGCGTGAATTCCCTGCAATATTGGCCGTTGGCCCAAACTGTGATGTCAACGTGCTATTATTCCTCCTAGAGGCGAAGGGTGGGGTGGGGGAAGACTACGAGACATACGAGTCGCCGAAAGGTGAAACAAGTATGAGAAAGATGACAAGGGGAGTAGACGTTGCGTCAGTCTTGATAGAGTTTGAACAGGGATCCTTCAAGGACCATACCTTGGTCATGTGCCATTGCAGTGCTATAATTGCCACAGATCAGTGACGGTAAAAAGAATGAGCTAAGAACCTGTGTTGAAGCGTTTCATCTGGACACACTAAGGTCCACCCTGAAACGTCAAAGCCTGGGTTACAGAAAATGCAGAACAGAGACAAAAGAGAGGGCTAGTGCGAATCTCTGGACACCGACAGACATTAAACTTCTGAAACTTCTGATCCAGAGCAAGTACTTCGGTGCCGGCCTTTTCGCTGGCTTCCTGCTCCACAGTGTAGCGCCTCACCTGTAAAATTGTCAATGGCGTTCCACCACCTTTCCTATCAAGTTGGTGAAGCTGCTGCATACAAGTTCTGCTCGGTGTTTGTGCTTAGTGCTTCTGCCTCACACCGAGAAGGTCACTGGTTGGATTCTGTGGAGCTTCCATGTTCTCCCCATGTCTACGTGGGTTTCCTCTGGGTTCTCCGGTTTCCTTCCAATGTCCAAAAACATGCAGAAGGTACACTGAAAGATTGCAATGCCTCGCCAGAGGATAGGTGGAATAAATAAATTGAATGTGTTTCCTCATTTTTCTGTGTCTGCACTTTGGAAAGTGCTCTATAAATATATTCATTGTTATTAATACTGTCTTTGTTAATTGATTTAGCGTAATATGTTGTGGGAAGTAAAATCAGCATTCTCTATTTTCTTTCTACGGTGCTTCTCCCCAACTCAGCCTTCTCCTTTTGAGGTTCAAGGTGAAAATATTTTTGATTTGCTTTCTCAGAGTGATAATGTTTTCCACAGATCAGACACATCGTCCAAAGAGCCAGTGTGAGCAGCATAGAGACAGTCTGCAGAGTGGAGTGGACCAAGGGGCGCAGCCAAGCATCGGGGCCTTCGTCCCCCAGTGTGATGCCGATGGACGATACCGACCACTGCAGGTGAATCATCAGTCGGGGGGCTGGATTTGTAAACTGCTCGGAGAATATCCAATTCTCAAAGGTTTAGCACCTCGTTACAGTGCCACGGCTCCACTGGACATTGTTGGTGTGTGGACAGCCGGGGCCAGGAAAGAATAGGAACCAGGACCCCCACTGGCACAGCACCAAAGGACTGTGACAGGCTGGGTAAATACCAACTTACTCGCTAATGAAAACCTGATAGTCACTGTGGAATGGCAATCTCGGTTGCTCTCAGGAGTACAAAATCTAATTAACAAAGAATGTTTTCATTATTACCTTTTTAGATGCACCAGCGCAACCTAAAACTCAATGTGAGCATCACAGAGACGGCGTCCACACTCCCAGCCTAGGGACCTATGTTCCTCAGTGTGATGCTAATGGGCAGTACATACCATTACAAGTCAGTGGCTCTAATATGTTTAAATTCATCAAAATTAGCAAGGAACAATTTGTTTCATTTTTGTCTGTTAACAAAACTACAATTTACATTTCAGTGCCATGGCTCCACTGGACACTGTTGGTGTGTGGACAGTACGGGGCAGGAGAGACCAGGAACGAGGACCCTCCCTGGTAGCACCCCCAAAGCTTGTGACAGACCAGGTGAGACTCCACAGACCAGGTGGAGAATATTGGGGGAAAAACCCAACAATCGCACCTTCTCCACCATTCTCCAGATTATCAAGTATTTAGTTAACCCTTTGGTTGAGTATTTCTAATGAGTATAAATCGTCTAAATAAGTTGTGTAAATCTTCCTCCGAAGACGAACCGGTTCGCGCCAAAACTCTGTGTGAGCACCACAGGGACAGCGTCCAGACCACAAGTCCAGAGGGGTATCCCATTCTTGGCGCCTATGTACCCCAATGTGACGCCAATGGACAATACACGCCTCTTCAGGTCTACACAAAGGAACCACAACCACCTTAAAAAAAATCATATTTCATGTAATTTGGCACTATTCTAAAGAAATGTGTTTATCACAGTGCCATGGCTCCAGTGGACATTGCTGGTGTGTGGACAATAGGGGGCAGGAAAGAGCAGCGACCAGGACGTTACCTGGTGCACCTCCCAAGGATTGTGACAAAACAGGTAAAAAGAAAATAAATCAATCATAGGCAGTCTTCCTCTTCTCTTCCTTTCCCAAGGAGGGAATTACACCACTGCCTTTTTGGCTGTTTGAGAACCAATAACAGGACATTTATTGTGTCACGGAGTTTCAAGGTTTTCTTGCTACACCTTGACCGGTGAGCCCCATAATAATACAACTCAATAACAAGTCAAACAGACAGCACTTTTAGGTGTGTGTGTGTGTGTGTGTGTGTGTGTGTGTGTGTGTGTGTGTGTGTGTGTGTGTGTGTGTGTGTGTGTGTGTGTGTGTGTGTGTGTGTGTGTGTGTGTGTGTGTGTGACCTTGGAGATGTGCCATATTTAGGTCATTAGGTCATAGCTGTGGAATGCCTGGAAAAACAGGTGATATCACTGCAAGTGTGTGTGTGTGTGTGTGTGTGTGTGTGTGTGTGTGTGTGTGTGTGTGTGTGTGTGTGTGTGTGTGTGTGTGTGTGTGTGTGTGTGTGTGAGAGAGAGAGAGACAGATACAGTACAGAAATGCAGCATGGGGGGAAATTACCGGATAGCTTGGAGAACAATATGTAATAAAAATTTGTTAGTTGATGATTTGGTGACTTTTTAAAAGCAGTGACAGCACACGCCGTCCTAGTACTTTTATTTTTGATAGTACAATCTGCAAATTTGACTCCAAAAGCAAAAGGCCATAGAGAACATAAGACTTCGTGAGAAGAGCATGGTGCTTCTGACAAGAATATGTGTGCATACTATTTGCTCATATCGAAGGCAGAATTTTGAAAATATACATATCAATATGCAACGTGTGCAAAGGAATATTTGATTTATTTATTTTTTTAGACGTTAACAGCATAGGTGGAATAATAATCCTTACCTGTTTCAGGGTGTCTGACACTGCATTCTGAGGCCTATTATAAAGTCTCTATACTAAACCTGATCCAGTCATTATCCATCTAACTCAACCAGATGAGCCAGAACATCCCAAAACCCAATGTGAGCACCACAGAGACAGTGTGGAGACCACCAGTCCAGAGGGATATCCCATTATTGGAGCCTTTGTACCCCAGTGTGATGCCAATGGACAGTACGTAAGCCTGCAGGTCAGTAACCGACTAAAGATTAATAGACCGAAGAGCGCTTGGGTCTAATTATATTGTAAATAAAACTCACAAAGTGTTGTAATACATATGAACTGTCGTTGAATTGTGTTTATATTAGTGTCATGGCTCCACTGGACACTGTTGGTGCGTAGACAGTACCGGGCAGGAAAGAGCAGGAACCAGAACTCTGCCTGGTGCGACCCCGAAAGACTGTGACCAACCAGGTGAGGCTCGAATGCAACTTCGATTTTAGCAAAAACAAATGCGGTACATTTTTGTTACATATTTGCCAATTCCACAATTTAAAGTTGGCCTTCCATTCCAGACGAGCGCCCTAAAACTCACTGTGAGCTGCATCGAGACAGCGTTCGGACGACGAGTCCAGAGGGATATCCCATTCCAGGAGTGTTCATACCTCAATGTGATGGGAATGGCCAATACACACCTCAGCAGGTAAGCTCGCTCAGTGTATAGACATAAGAATTACAACTCTGACCGGTCACTTCCTTGTTTGTCCCAGCCCGCTCACATCCTGCCTATTTTTGTTTATTTATTTCATTCATTGCTTTTGTCACTCTATATTGTTCTTTAGTTCTGGTTGTGTGTTTTTCACCCTCACTGTTCCTTGATGTTATTATTGTTGCTGCTTATTTATTCGTGTATGTCTCTGTCTTCTGTTTATATTCATATTTATTTTACTTTTTTTTTTTTTTTTTTTTTTTTGACATTACAACTGTTATGCTGCTGTGACAATGGAATTTCCCCTATGGGGATCAATAAAGTTTATCTTATCTTGTCTTATCTTAATGCTAACGATCAGCTCTGTTTCAGTGTCATAGCTCCACTGGTCATTGTTGGTGTGTGGACAGAAGGGGCGAGGAGAAACCTGGAACCAGGACACAACCCGGCGCAGCACACATAGACTGCAGCTCTTCAGGTAACCCTGCTCCTGACTGCATAAACGCATATCTCAGGCTACATTTTAGGAGGTCCCAAATGCAGAACCTTGCAGTTATTCACTGGGCTGGATGGGTTGAGAGTAATGGTCAACACATATGCAGTAGTTTCAAGGTGCTTTACGCGAGAAGGCATTCACCCATTCACTCACCGATGGCGGCAGAGCTGCCAGGCAAGGTGGCAACCAGCAACTTGGGTTTCTGTGTCTACCCAAGGACACTTGTGCCAACAGGACAGGCCAGGGATCAAACCACCAACAAACAGAGCCTCGGCCCACAAATAAGCGCTAGAACAAGCTAGTCAGAAGTCATGGATTCTTCCCACCAGAAAGACAGATTTAACGAGGAGATTAATAGATGAAACTTCAGTATGGAACCACATGGAATCACTGACCGCAAGCATATTAACACCAAAGAGGAGACGCTATGTTTGAAAGTTCTCAGATGTATCAGGTACAAGATGACTAGGAAGAAGAGTGGGGCTACCCATACCTTGAGGACTCGATCTTCCAATGGAGGAATTCATACAAGCTTGACTACCTTAACCTTAACTACCATGTTCATATGGCTCTGTGGGGTTGACCTATATTGGCTTTGAATCCGTATTTCCTCAAATTTAAACCCAAGGAGTAAATCTATTTTTCCAAGGCAACCCTAATGATTGTCGCCATGTGGTCTTTTCCTCGCCCAGATCAACCGGTGCGTCCCAAAACCCACTGTGAGCATCACAGGGACAGTGTCGAGACCACCAGCCCAGAGGGGCATCCCCTTGTTGGAGCCTTCGTACCTCAGTGTGATGCTGAGGGACAGTATGTACCACTTCAGGTTCGACTCATTTAAACCAATCTTACCAATCTTTGATCCAGATAGATTCTCAAATATCTCAGGTCAAATTATAGTCACAATATACATGCCATTACATTTTTGTTGGCAGTGTCACGGTTCCACCGGACATTGTTGGTGTGTGGACGGTAGCGGGCAGGAGAAACCTGGAACCAGGACCCCACCTGGTACCTCACCCCGAGACTGTGACAGACTAGGTGAAACCTTCATGCTGCTAAAAAAAAAACCAACATAAAAATAGGCCCAAGCTGTTGTTCCTACTTCTTCAAAAAATGTATTGATAACATTCTCTTTAAAATTGCAAACTTTGTTCAGAGGAGCCAGTGCGTCCCAAAACTCACTGTGAGCACCACAGAGATGGAGTCCAGACCACCAGTCCTGAGGGCTACCCAGTTGTAGGAGCCTACGTGCCTCAGTGTGATGCTGCAGGACAGTACTTGCCTACGCAGGTGCGACTCATTTGAACCCATCTTACCTTGGTTTAGACAGAATTGCGAGTATCCCAAATTTAATTGTATCCCTAATATACAAACCATTTCACTTTGATTGGCAGTGTCACGGTTCCACCGGACATTGTTGGTGTGTGGACAGTAATGGGCAGGAGAAACCCGGAACCAGGACCCCACCCGGTACCTCACCCAGAGACTGTGATAGACTAGGTGAAACCTTCATGCTGCTAAAAAAATTTTAAAAATAATCCCAAGCTGGTGTTCTGATTTCTTCTTCAAAAAAATGTATCCATGACATTCTCTTTAAAATTGCAAACTTTGTTCAGAGGAGCCAGTGCGTCCCAAAACTCACTGTGAGCACCACAGAGATGGAGTCCAGACTACCAGTCCTGAGGGGTACCCAGTTGTAGGAGCCTATGTACCTCAGTGTGATGCTGCAGGACAGTACTTACCTCTACAGGTACGACTCATTTGAACCCATCTTACCTTGGTTTAGACAGAATTGCAAGTATCCCAAATTTAATTGTACCCCCAAGATACAAACCATTTCCCTTTGATTGGCAGTGTCACGGTTCCACCGGACATTGTTGGTGTGTGGACAGTAATGGGCAGGAGAAACCCGGAACCAGAACTCCACCTGGTACCTCGCCCAGAGACTGTGAAAGATCAGGTGTGACCTTTGTGCTGCCAAAGAACCTTGAAAATTGTCCCAAACTGTTTCAAGTAATGTCTTTGAAATCATTAACTTCATTCAGAAGAGCCGGTGCGTGAGAAGACTCACTGTGAGCACCACAGAGACGGAGTCCAGACCACCAGTCCAGAGGGCTATCCAATTGTTGGAGTCTACGTACCTCAGTGTGATGCACATGGACGCTATCTGCCTCAACAGGTATGACTAATGAATAGAACTAAATCAAAAGATCCCTCCCTTTCTTCATTCACTGTTGCTGAATGGAGCCTTGGCTAGGAGAAGTTGAAGTCATCAGACGGTGGCCTTTTGATCATCAGGTGTTTCAACCCTGAACCATAACACCCTCCCAATGGTGGGTCAGCAGTGGTGGCCAAGTCACTGCCCAGCTGAATTTCTCCCTCCTGTTCCGTAACCAGCAAGAGGCTCTCTCTGCTGCCCACCCCATCCTGCAAGCTGCTATCTTTCTTTCCCTTCTTGTCATTCCTATGATTGTAAGCAGTTTCCTCTGTTCCTCTGTGCTATTCATCTTGCGCCTCTTTATTCCCTGACAGGGTGGGTTTGGTTTTCTGAGGTGGTACCAGGAGGGTCCCGCCTGGGGTCTTGGGGTGACACAGATGTTAAGAGATCCTCAGTGCTGTCGGGTGCTTCCTGCCCGGGGTTCTCCCGTGTCTCATTTGGTGTAACTCCTGCACCTTTGTCATCTCATTTCCACATGTGGTCCCGCTTTGGCGTATTTTCAGCTCTCTAGAGATCCTGCAGGTCTTGCCACAATGACACTTTCTTTCAAATCCTTTCACATCACCCCGCCCCCCAACTCTCCCCTCCCTCTTCTCGGGATACTCTGGGGGTGTCGCACATTGTTTTCCTTCGTAGCTTGTATCGGTGCGCTGTACCTGAGGTTGTTTGCCTCATGTACCCATGCTAGTCTTTCCTGGGGGTCATCTTTCTCTCTAGAGTCGCTGGACTTCCCGGTTGCCATCGAGTCTTTCCAGGAAATCGCAGGTTGCCCAGAAATCTAGGAGTATAACTACATCAAAAGCGGCCTCGTCTTCTACATTCACTGTTACTGGCAATCATTCTAACCCATCAGGGATTTTATGTACTTTCACAAAAAGTCTTTGTCAGTTCTGACTATGGTTATTCTTCCATGTTAAAGTGTCACGGCTCCACCGGACATTGTTGGTGTGTGGACAGCAGTGGGCAGGAGAAACCTGGAACCAGAACCCTACCTGGTACATCGCGCAGAGATTGCGACAGATCAGGTGAGACTATATTGCTGCGCCGCTGGATCTCTTAATAAAGGTCGTTGTCGGCCACCGAATTGATCGGGAGACAAAACGGGCCTCCCCAACAAGCTCTCTGCCAAAAGATGCTCTTCCTAGATACCGTTTCTTTCTTAAAGTATTTCAAAATGCCATTTCTTCCCAGACGAACCAACTCTTCCTAAAACTCAGTGTGAGCACCACAGAGACAGTGTTCAGACCACCGATCCAGACGGGCGCCCCGTCTTTGGGGCCTTCAGACCGCAATGTGATGCCAACGGACAGTACCTATCAAAGCAGGTAACCTCCGTCATGGTTGCTCTGGCTCATGTACTGTTTACAGACCAAAATGTTTTTTCTTCATGTTTAATCGTCCGTTTCGTCGCATGCCGCAGTGTCATGGTTCCACTGGATACTGCTGGTGTGTGGACAGTAGCGGCCAGGAGAAACCTGGAACCAGGGCTCCACCCGGTGCCTCTCCTGTGGACTGCGACCGGCCAGGTAAGGAGTTATTTATTCAGACAGCTTCACTTGTAAAGATATAATCTGTCATTCATGTTCAAGCAAATAAGACACGACATAAAATGGATGTAATCAAGGGTATTTATGTTTAGGCATATATATTCATTAAAATTCAATTGTTAAAATGTCGATAATTATATGAAGCCTATCCAAGCTTTCTTTGGATGAGAGCGGGGGTTTACCCTGGAGCGAGAATCACAAGGTCGGAGACTTTGACCCGACCCCTCATTCATTCACAAGTCATATAGATACACGCAACCATTCAGTCATTCATTTATACACCACCAAGTGACATACAACCATTCACTTGCGCATTGGCTCATCGTAGAGGCATACAAGTACTAACCATGTCATTCACACATATGGACAATTCAGGGTCTCCAATGAACCGCCTGCATGTTTTTTGGACTGTTGGAGGTAACTGGTGAAACAACATGACTCACACAGAAATGCCCCCTGTGGGGATCCAACGGGGGACCTTCTCGCTCTGAGCGGACATACTGACCACCTTGGTTTCTGACCTGCTGCAGAAACCCACACATTGTGTTGTTTTCACAACTTGAATGTGAGACAAACGCTTAAGTGTAAGACGGAGGCTCGTGGAGGATCCACTTGAAAACCGCAGCAAGGCAGGGATTCAAGCAGCCGCTACTGCAATCCAATGCCGCCAAGTTTTTGGGGGGTGAAATGGGTGTTCAGACACACATAAAGTTGTACACTCGTAAAGCCAAGTGATCCATGGGACTGGATTTAACAGGCTGCCTCTGTGGCAAATCCTGCTGGAATGTCCTAAGACTGTACATCCTAGTCGTTGTTTTCCCAAGCTTCGTCTTTGTTTTGCTTTGATATTAGCCCGGCCTTTTCGATCTCCCGACCGTGTTCTCCGTCCCGCACTGAAAATACACACAGCTAATAGAAAAGACTCCGCCGTAAACTCTGGCACGGTGCTTTCGGGTTTGACGGCAAAGCGCTCTGATGGAGTAAGTTATTAAAAGGGCTTTACAAGGTAAACAGTTTTTACTGAAGCAAGATGTTTTTGTGCGAGTGAGCCTCTTTAAACGCCAGGCCTTTCACATCATTTATCAGGCTCTCCTCTTATTGCACTGATATAAACCCAGCGGGACAAAAAAAACACCCTTGGGCCGCAATAGAGCTGCGTTTTACTTGAGAATCATGTCTGCAGAGCAATGACTGGGCTTTATTTTTCACTTGGAAATGCTAACAAATTTCAGCTTCCACCTTGGTTTTGTCCCTGCAGAACCCGTGCCCCCAACCCAGCGGCCTGAGAGTGTGTGTGAACGCTGGAGGGACAGTTTGATCGAGCACTACGGAGGGAAAACAGAGCCTCAACAATACTTACCTCAGTGTGAGTCTGACGGACAGTTCAGGTATGGACCCCTAACTGAATTATTATTGTTATTATCATTATTATCATTATTATTATTATTATATTGTTGTTGTTGTATTTCTCATGTTATCATATTATTGCTATTATCATAATCAGAAATTTTGATTGGGGAAAATTTGTATTTTTTTTATTACTGTTTTCATTCTTATGTTATGAAAATGATTATAATTGTTGCTGCTGCTGTTATCCATCCATGTTCTGGTGCTTATCCTGTGTTGCTGTTATTATTTTTATTTCAATTGTCAAAATTTTTATTGAATTATTATTGATCTCATTATTATTGGTGTTGTTCTACTGTGGTAATGATAATGATAATAATAGTATAATAGAAGTTGTTTTCTTTACTATTATGATGATGATGATAATAATGATGTTGATTACTGTTGTTGTTTCTCTTATTATTCTTATTGTTATATCATCAAAATTATTATTTTATTTTTATTATTGTTCATTTTCTTACTGTAGTGATAATAATAACGATAACAACAATAATGACAATGATGATGATCACATAATTATTGCTTTCACTGTTATGATTATGATGATTATCATATAATTCAACCACTTTTAAATAAGCCGATATTTGTTGCTGCAGAATGCTAAGGACCCTCTTCACAAATCTGCCGACATTAGCAAATAAATCTCCATGATGGTTTATTTTAAGCCTTCAAGGCCCCGATGAGCATGTTTCTCGGGCGTGCTGGAGCTGGAGGCTGTCTCTTTCCATGTTTGGCAGAGACTTTATAAGATAGAAACAAACTGAAAAGAAAACAGGAAAAAGGGGATTATGTTTTCTTTCAACTGCTTCTGAACAAGACGCCATTCAGATTCCTCATTCTCTCCCCCCCCCCGCCCCTCTGTGCTCTCAGCCCGGTCCAGTGCTACGGGGAGACCACTTACTGCTGGTGCGTGGACCAGGACGGCCGGGAGGTTCCTGGCACCCGCTCACATGACGTGGTCAAACCTGCCTGTGAGGCCTCTGTCGCCATCATTTACGTGGAAGCGCCGATTCGTGACAGCGCGATACTTACCGCCGCCCACGGCTGTGGATTTAAGCCTCTAACCTTTCTGATTTGGTCCCAGGCCTGCCTTCGGTGGCCCCCCCCACAGTACGCCCACTGCCCCGGCCAGATGTGACGCCGCTCATCCACTCTGACGTCACGTTGCTGTACGCACAGGGCCAGAAGATCGGAGCGCTTCCTCTCAACGGGACCAGGCTGGACACGACGCGCTCCAAAACACTCCTGACTCTACATGTAAATATATATACTGTTTAAAAAAAATAAAGGGAACACTCGAACAACACAATGTAACTCCAAGTCAATCACACTTCTGTGAAATCATAGTGTCCACTCAGGAAGCAACACAGATTCATTTTGACTTGTTTTAAGGACATTACATCAAAGTTGGATCAGCTTGGAGTTTGTTTTTACACTTTAATTTTGAGTGTGATTCCTAATCCAGACCTCCATGGGTTTATACAATTGATTTCCATTGATCATTTTTGTGTGATTTTGTTGTCAGCACATTCAACTGTGTAAAGAGCAAAGTATTTCATAAGAATATTTCATTCATTTAGATCTAGGATATGTTTTTTAAGTGTTCCCTTTATTTTTTTGAGCAGTGTATAAATCCAAATAACATTTAGAGCTTTCACAGACACGCATGGCTAATAAAATTACTTGTGTGTGTGTGTTCAGGGCTCCATTGTGGTGGGTTTGTCTTATGACTGCAAAGAGAACCAAGTTTACTGGACTGATCTGTCTGCAAGGACCATCAACAGAGCTTCGATGTCACCTGGATCTGAGCCGGAAATACTGATTAGCAGGGGTAAGAACACACACACACACACACACACACACGGCAAGCCTCGAAAATCAGTTATCAGATGATCGTGACACCTCAAAAGTCAAAACACATCTATTTAAATCGGCCTATTCCATCCAACGCCCACAGCTTTGTCACTTTTGTTTATTTTTTTTACCACTCCATCACTTATTTATTTTTATGTTTATTTTTTTTACCTCTTTGTCATTTTTACTGTATCTATTATTATCTTTATTATTTCTTCGAAATCTTTATTTTTTGTACGTGTTCATGTCAGTGTCGAGTTAGACCCCTTAAATAAAATGCATTATCATCATTATTATTATTATTCCCTCTTGCAGATGTCGTGAGTCCAGAGGGCTTGGCGGTGGACGTCAATCGTCGGTTGATGTTCTGGGTCGACTCAAACGCCGACGTGATCGAGAGGGCCAGCCTGGATGGCAGCGACAGGAGAACGCTCTTCAGTACGGACCTGGTCAATCCTAGGGCGATCGTGGTCGTGTCCTCTACTGGGTCAGTGCTTCTCACTATCATCGAAAAAAAAAAAAAAAAAACACCTGTTGTCGGACAGTTGTCTGCATTGGTCTCACATCTAGCAAACATTTACAAACAAATGCACACACACACACACACTCTTCTCAGTCGAGTGCAACAGCCAGGACATGCTCCATAAAGACCGGATGAGTCGCAGCCTCTGTCGGGTTTTAGGACTTTGGACTGTTTCCACTCAGACAGCACCACCGTGAAATCGGACTCAAGTGATGAGTTCCGACTGGAGCTCCGAGTCACACGAGCGAGTCGATGGTGGCTGAATGATTTCAAAATCTGTCACGCAGATGATTCCCAATGAGTTGAGTTTCTACAGCGTCCAAGTGATTTCCCCGATATGAAGTACATGAGAAAATTGGAGGGTGATCCGTCTTCTGGGGTGGAGACTGTGTGTCCCTTCCATGCCAAGAAAAGTACACTGGATACACTGATAGTATTAATCCTGGACAGGCACACACACACACACACACACACACACACACACACACACACGTTGCAAAAGCACAGGAACCCCATCAGTCAGGGCTAACATCTGCTTTCCATTATCATCACCACTAATCACACAATCAATAGGTGTGTGTGTGTGTGTGTGTGTGTGTGTGTGTGTGTGTGTGTGTGTGTGTGTGTGTGTGTGTGTGTGTGTGTGTGTGTGTGTGTGTGTGTGTGTGTGTGTGTGTGTGTGCGCGTGTTTGTTTGACTAAGAGCAAGAGAGTGTGTCAATGTGGTTGATACAAATCACTGAGCAGTAAATTTCAGCAATAAAATGAAACCTAAAACATTTTAGATTTTAATACTTTGTTTTCTGGACACACCCACACACATGCACACACATGTGTACGTGCGTGTGAGTGAGTGTGTCTATGCATCTTTTGACTGCAAGCCAGGTCTTTGGAGGTATTCATTACTTAGATACGTTCATGATTAACCATGTGCTTTGTGATTTCTGAGCATGTTGCACACACACACACGCAGTTTATGACCGTTAACCAATTTAAACAATGTATGGGCAACCAGATGTTGGAGTATAAGTGCACGTGGATGTATTTTTATGTGTGTGTGTGTTTGTGTGTGTGTAATTCCAGTGTCTACTTCGTGTGTTTGTGTGTGTCTGTGTGTGTGTTTGTGTGTGTGATTGCTCATGTGGTGTATATTACCTGTAGTTCCCAGCGGACAGTCCAACATCATCTGTGCACCATCATCTCCAGATGAAAAGCAGACCACACACACACACTTCGCCCACAGCCATTTTGTCATCCATGTTTGTATAGTTTTTTTTTTTATTGTTGCAAACCACGAAACATTGTGTATTTCATCACACACACACACACACACACACATATTCATCTAATGGTACTTGCAGCCTTGGTCAATGGATCCTGATCTACTCAAACTGAAGGACTCCCAAGGATGTTCTGCAGAGTTTGGGTGAAAGGTCACACGTGCACAGTGTAGTCTGACCATGACCTCATCAGGAAAAGACAGATGTGTGTGTGTGTGTGTGTGTGTGATTGCATGCATTCTTCTTGTTGTCATGCATTGCATTAGCCTGTTAGTGTTCCAGCGCAAAATGGGACACCATGGAACTCCTTTTCCCATCTCTTGGTCCTGTGGCTCTGCAGATCTCTGTACTGGACGGACTGGAACCGAGAGGCTCCCAAAATCGAGTGCTCCACAGTGGACGGGCAGAACAGGAGGGTGGTGGTGTCCGACGGCATCGGCTTGCCAAACGCCCTAACCTACGATTCCTCCTCCGGACAAATCTGCTGGGCCGATGCAGGTGAGCTGCTCTCCTAAGGGTCGACCTCCACCCACAGGACAGAGGGGATGATCGTCTTCAAGTAACATTAGGAATAACCTGTAATCAAAATTCAGTCGTGAAACGAATTCTGGATGAATAATTTCGATCTTTATCCACGAGGAACAGAACCAATGGTGACTGGTCAGGTTGGTGGATGAGGTTAGATAGGAATCTCCGTGGTACTATGAGGTTTGCAGATGACACTGTTTTGTGTAGTGAGGGTGGGGACAAGGTGGAGGAACATCCAGAGAGGTGGGGATGCGGCTTAGAGAGGAGAGGATTGAAGGTGAGCCACAGGAAGACAGGACACATGTGGTTGGATGAGAGGAGAACGGTGAAAGGTGGAGGATTTAAAGTACTAAGGGCCCGGAGGTGGAGAAGAGTTGAGGAAGCCAAGGGTGATGGAGAAGATGAGTCCATCAGTGGGGCAGCACATTTTGGATGATCTGGAGATGAAGGTGGAGTGATGGTGGAGATCTGGGCAAAAGGATGGTGAGATTGGAGCCGCCAGACAGGAGGTCTTGAGAAAGACCAGAGGGGAGATTTACGGATGGAGTGAAAGAGGACAGGAAGTTTAAGGGGTGTGAGAGAAGAGGATGCAGAGGAGAAAATTCTGTGGAAGAAGATGATTGGCTCCCTCAAGGCAGCTGCCTAACGGAGAAGAAGAAGAAGTACCTCACAACTCTCTCTGACAAATGAAGTCTTGAAGAGTTGACCTTTTGAAAATGAATTTCTTTGGAAATGAAGGCAAAGCTTGAAAAATGATTTTGCAGGAACTATATTTCCAAAGTCTTCTTCAGGGTGACCTTGACCCCTCCTGCTCCTTCCGTCAGAGCCTGACAGAAAAGTCCAGTGGTTCACCTTCAACGGGTTACTCGTTGTCCACGAGCGACCCATTCCTTCTTCTCCGTCATTATTGTGATCGTCATTATTTCCTCTGCCTTGTTAACAAGGCAGTATGGCTTCCTCTTCTTCTACCCTTGTTTCCACAATGACTATGATTACTCGTAGCCGCGGAAGTGTCCGTTCACCTGTCACGAATGCACCACTCCGCTTCCACCTGCTTTCGGAGGCCCGTCGTCTCCATTAACCCATCTTTCACCTCTGCAAAGGCACAAAGCGTTTGGAATGCATCCTCCCAGATGGTTCGGGGCGACGAGTCATAAACCCAGGACTCAACTACCCTTTCAGCATGGTTTACTACGGCAACCACTTCTACTACACCGACTGGAGGAGGTGGGAATGCACCATCCTGTCCGTCCGTTTCCGATCGACAACCATCGGAATGATCGGTTGGTAGCCGTCGTCGCTGATCACACTCAAGTCCGTCTCGCTGCTTTTTTGCTGTGTCCTGTTTAGGGACGGCGTGATCACTGTGAACAAAGACACCAGCCAGTTCACTGACGAATACCTGCCGGACCAGCGTTCTCACCTCTATGGCATTGCTATAGCAACGTCCCGCTGTCTTTCAGGTGAGCTAACGACTTTAACAACCAGAACAACAATTTGTACAAAGACGTAGTCCTGGTAATGTCTGCATTTCTATTGTATCTTTCATATGCTACATTTAGCTGGACTATTACGTATTAATTTGTACTCATGAACCTTGACTTAGGAGTTACATTGGTTCGGAGACGGAGCTCATAACTCAATTTGTTTGCATTTCAAATTATATTTCCCCCTTAAAATGAATTGAAATGCAATTAATCTGCCCCAGTCCAACATAATGTATTTGCAAATTAAAGAAAAATACTTTGGAAATAACAGATAAAGTATAAAAAATAACACATACTAGAAGAAAACATAAAGACCGCACTTCATGCCAATCACTTATTGCTACAATTATTGCTTAATGTCATTTGCACACTTTGGTAAAGATGGCCAAACTTCATTTAGTCACAGAGTTAATGCCGGTTGAAAATGATCAAACTGTCCACGACCGACTTTGACTCTTTTTCTATTACATCTTCTGTCGACGTGATGGGAATATCTCCTGCCTTCTAAAAGGTGATGCTCTCCGTCACGGTATCTCACCGACCACAACTTCTCCATCTCCTCATGGACAAGTCCAAAACACACATACCTCGCTCGTGTTTTTCCACGATTTTCTCTCGGCTATCGGGCGGTGGGCTGTTTTGAAACACCGAGGACGGCTACAGCTACGTCGGTGTCAAATGTTCATCCCGCTCACTCCTAACTCAGATCTCGGCTCGGATCACAAAGCAAAAAAAATTCACTGAGCGGCAGCTCGTATCTTGGGAAAACCCATAAGTTTGAGCACTCGTGAGTCAAGGTGCTTCTGATACCAGCATCATGCTATCTGGTAAGCATTGCGACTTCAAAGAAAGCGGTTACCTTCCTGAGCATACATCGATAAACATCCTTTTGGGTTGAATGGACACACCGCGTCCAAGGTGTTACGAGCAGCAAGCTTGGCGTTTCGCATACGGTGACGTCACCGCAACCGTCAACCCCAGCCAGATGTCACCTCAACCCCCGGAGGCGGAACACGCGGTCGACCTGACACCCGGCTGACAATGGGTGCGAGTGTTTATAGAAATTACAGGAAACCTCAGGGTCCTTGCAGACCGTCAGGTCAGACCGTCGCCTCCTCGACATCCTGGATTCCCCATCTGCGGTCCATTAATGTGAGCAGATACAGAATGTGACCCTCTCCCGCCCTCTGAAGGCACTCGCTGTTGTTGTTCTCGTTGGCGATGTTTCCGCACCGCACCTTGATGCCGCAGTCTACGACGGGTTACTTCGATGTTCCTGAGAAATATCGGTCGCCCCACCGGGACGATGTGATCAATTCACCGAATTCTTGTCTCCCTTTGCAAGATCTTGGATCGTGTCTGATGAGGACACGTCTCCGATGTCCTGCGAGTGATCATTGTTTTCTCGATCGTGTCATGACTTCATGATGGCCACCTTCTGGCAGAAAAGTTCTGGGAACTTAGTTCTTTGAAGTGTTAGCGTCAAATTTGGTTCCAGGAGGTTGCTTCCTCCAGAGGAAGCCTTTAGTTTTGCATTTCCACAGGTTCTAAGGGACCACGGTAGGGATCGGAATGACACCAGCATCTGCAATTTGCACTTTAAGCCGCAGACTCAAAAACAAAACACCAAAGACGACATGGGCAACATGGAGGTGGAAGCTGCCGCAGAGTTCATGGGCTAATAACCACGGGCTATAGGATGGGTTGAAGTGTTTTTATCTTCTCTACGCTGCTTTGCCATGTGAAGAACCCCGTTAGCAAACTACAGACTTGTTTTGACCAAAATATTGATGTTCCGCTGCAAGCCCCAACCATAGAAGGCTTGAAGAGCTTGGACCTTTTCATCGCTCAATTTTTCACTGGTTCTGTCCATCTTATAAGAAAGCAACTGACCAATGACCTCGATGGTTTTTGAATATGGTTCTCCGCAGTCTGTAAGAGGTATCTGGTACTGGACGTGGCTTATTAGTTCCACCAATCACCAAGTACCGACGTCACATGAGTGATCCTGCCTAGGAGTAGGAACTAAGATGGTCCTAGGAGCTGAGGTTCCCAGACCCTGGTCCCTCTGCTGTCTGGATGTACCAAGAAACGACCTGGTTCTTTCAAAGATTCTAGAAACTGCAAAAAACTAATGCGCCAAAGGGGTTTTGGATAATAAAACATTTTAGATAATGTCTGCACCGGCCAAACGCGGCCTTAAATGCTTCAAGCATCTAAAGATTATTTGAGGTCATGGTAACGCAAAGTGTAAGCTTCATTGGGAGTAGCTGGATGGGCTGGAACTAATCTTCTGAATTAAAAGGCTGAGTTTGTGGAAGGCGAGCCAATGGCATTTTAAGACCGAAAGAAGTTATTCGCAATCAGCTCCAAAAGAGCCAGTGCAAAGATCTAACATCTGCGCCGATGGGATTTCTCCCTTAAAGGTATGAGATCATCTTGAAAAATGTCCAAAACAATTTCCCAGCTTACCAGCTGACGCGCTGGAAACTCTTCGCCCTGTCCAAGTGTCAGTCCCAAACTCCCAGACATGAGAAAAGATCACATCCTCCTTGACCTTCCTTAAAACGGTTTTAGACAAATGCTTACAGGGACCTGGATCCCCCTCTGAGATACACTTCAAGAATCTTTACTGAGACATGTTAAAGAAGATCCAAATCTTGATTCATCCCAAAATCAAGTGAGTGCTTGTTCAGCCTGACCCAGAGGGTCTTCATCTCCTTCAGCTTTGCCTCCTATTTTCGGCTCAGTGTCTCCAAACTTGACGCCATGGATGCTCTCACAACTGTCTTCTTCGCCTTTCTGCTCATTCTGGCTGATGCTGAGTCTGAATTTCCAGTCATACCACCATCTCTCTAGATCAGGGATGTCAAACACATTTTGGTCTGGGGGCTGAACCAGTAAAGTCATTACCTAGAAGTAACACTAAGTCCACATTTTTCCTTCGTTTTGGTGTAAAGGAGGTAAAAAGGTAAATTATAAAAATCTTCATATGTAATGAACTGTTCCTCTAAAAAATACATGACAAATTAATATTAAAAATGAATAATTAAAAAATAATTGATGAAATTACACCCTACAAATATTGTGTTAAAAGAGCAAATTTGCCACTAGAATTTTCAGAAAATTGATTGTCATGTGTAAGAGGAGGTATAATGTTTACAAGGCTAATGGTGGCTATTCTGGTTATTAAATCAATCTTTTGATTTTGTCCGTTGTTTTTTTGCTATCATTTTTGTGGTGTTTTTTTTTTTTTTGGAAATAAGAAAAGATCGCTTTAACAATGTCACTAGATGTTCTTTCATCAAAAAATGATTTTGTTTTCAAATTTTGAAGCAAAAAAAAAAATTGCAAAGTTACTTTTTCATTTTTTCCTTGCCCGTCTGTTTTGTGAAACCCACTTTATAAGACACCAGGAGGAAAAGTGAGGAAAAAACATGTGGGCCGCACTAACACAAAGATTTGATTTTTGGCAAAAATAAAAAAAATATCCCAAAATAAAACAAAATATCGTCCCGAGAGCCGCAAGTCTGAGACCCCTGCTCTAGATTCTCCTTCACCCGTTTGCTGCTCTCCTTACTATCCATCACCACTGCAAACAAGAAGGGGCTCAGAGTTGATCCTTGTTGCACCTCCACTTCCATCCCACCTCACTACTGTCTTAACACACTCCTCTGCTGCTCCAGACTTCCTCAGCCACAGTTCTTTTCCGAGCACCCTGTTGTATGCTTTTTACAGATCTGCAAAGGCACCATGTAGCCTTCTCTGTCCTCTGTATTAGGCAAACACTGCATCTGCAGTCCTCTCTTGGCATGAAACCATTCTGCTGCTCAAAAACGCTCACTCGTCAACATTTACAGACAGTCTGGATTAAATCAACACGTTTCAAGGGCGTGTAAAAGGAGAGCATGACTGTAAACATGACCGGACTGTTTGTTTCTGGACGTCAGGACACCACCAACAAGTGTGATTCATGCACAAATAAGTCTTTGTTGCCTGCAGACATACAGTTTTATATTTCATCGCCCGGGAACAGCCATCACACAGCTGCCCTAGACCCCTGCCACACACCCATGTGTGTGTCTGTGTGCTGACTTCACACACACACACTCATCAAATAAACAAGGATGATTACATGGCTTTACGCGACCCTACATTTTTAACCCGCGTGTAGTTAAGACCAAAGAATAATGATTATCCAGCTGTGTGTGATCCCATACCTGTATTTGTGTGTGTGTGTGTGGGGGGGGGGGGGGGGGGGGGTTAGGCTTAACATGTTGAAGACAGCAGATGTCTCTCTACACCCGTGTATTTGACACCTTTTTAAGTACAAAGTGCGCCACTAAACACAGGATAATCCCTAAAGTGGCACCCAGGCAGATGTCACTGTCAAAAATCTTCCTTTCAGGCCAGGTTTAGTACACATGTAACACAATTCTGATTCCCCAAACGTGTCTGAAACTCCCGACCATCCTGTTTTTTGTGTTGCTGTAAAAATGTCACGTCTTGCACGTCTTCTGGCTCTCTAATGAAAGCTTCAAAGACCAGAACATCGTGTCATTCTGAGCCCTGATGACAAGCCTTAAGGTACCCCCCCCCCCCCCCCCCCCCCACACATGGGTTTGGGAGCTGCTAGCGAGCGGCTTCAAAAGCTGTTAGCGATGACGAAATAGGCTCTCCGTCACTGTAAGATGTTAAGTGCGGGTCTTTCTTTTTTTTTTTTTGTTCCCCAGGATGTACAACGTGTTTGTCCTTTCATTAGGCCGCTTTTCCACCGCGACACCTCTGATCCCATCGTATTTGGATTCAAGAAGGAAGCCAAACGCTGACCTTTTGACTCTTGTTTCCACCAGGGAGCCACTAGCGACAGCAAGGCAGCCACAGGGTCCTTTTGGTGCTAAAGTTCTGCGGTGACTCCTGAACGGACGGCAGCGGGACAGGATGGGACCACCTGAACAAGAACCCCTGACTCCCCCCAGGATCCTTCCGCTAAAGGACACTCCTCAAGGTGGGGGGGGGGGCAAAATGGCTTCCTGCATTCAGATCACCTGTCAGAGCTAAATTACGACCCTAACCCCATCCCATTATTCCACCTTAAAAAAAAAAAAAAAGTATAATCCCCAAATAAATGTTTTGTAAATTTGTTTTATACCTCATTTAGTTTTTTTTTTTTCTACTGTATTTTGTTTTTATTTCTAAGTTTTTATTTTTCTAGCAATCAGAGCCAAAGAACAATGCAATGGCGTTGTGACACCTTGTCGGTGCCAGGGACGATAACAGGGAAAGCGTTAAACCAAACCCAAGATGTTTTGTGTTTTCAACCGCATACAGATCCTTCTTTTTCTACTACCACGTAATGAATTGGTGGTCAGTTCACTGAAATCCCAGAAACCACTGCAACGAGCAGGAGAAGAAACGTCACCGTGTTTCATGGACACTCGAAAATCTGTATTTTTATTTATGCAAGCGGCGTTACGGATAGCCAACAGGAGATCGCTGTCTGTTGCATAATGGTTATAATTAGATTACTGGAACTGTCTCTCCCACCCTGCAGCTACAGCCGGGCCCGTATTTCGTCTGCACTACTAATCTGTAACTCACACCTGACAAATGATATTACATTTGGTTTTTTGTTGTTTTCGTTTTTTTTTTTTTTTTTTACTACTACTACTTCCAAATCTTTTTATAAGATGTGATATTTATAACAATAAAATGTGATTTTAGTACTTGTGATTTAGGACATTCTTTTCAATGTCCCTCGCAGTTTTTTTTTTTTTTTCCCCCTGTACAATTTTGTCTCAAGCTAAACAGGAAACACAAAAAAATGTGACTCTCAGCAGTTCCGGACAAGTTTCCTCTGAGAGACGCTTGCTTCGGCGGCCGAGAAAGAATCCACACCTGATGGTATTGAAGACATCATTTTCTAAACAATGAAACGCGGCCAACACCAATGTACAGAATTAAAAAAAAAAGAAAAAAAAAAAAATCAGCTGGAAACTTGGCCTCCGCTCCCTCTGAACACGGCCTGGTCTCACGCCTCCAACGAAAACAATACACACTTTTGTCCGACGCAGATGCAACAATCTTCCTCTCAGAAATCAACTTAAAACTCCTGCGGTTCAGACACTCCCTTCCTTCCTCCTCTTCTGATCTGCTCTCATCTGCCGACTTTGCCCAGCCTGTGGTCGGTCTTGGGGTCGGCGATGATGGCCTGCACAGCAACAATGGCCTCGTTGATCTTGGTCTGAAGCTCCCTCAGCTCCTCGATGTGTAACAGACGCAGGATCTGCGCCGCCTCGTTGAGGGTCGCATCTGAAGGGAGACAACGACTCGGCTTACCGGGCAAAGTTTTGGACTCGCGAAGGTCGCGCTTTCTTAATTTGGGGTTTTTGCGCTGCTTTTCAGAAGGAGCAGGACTCACCCCCCGTGTCGAAACCCAAGATGTGCTTGTCTAAAGTGACCGGGATGCCCTGGAAAGACGGAGAGAACGCAACTGAGGCCGCGGGGCTTTGAGAAAAGTTGCGTTATGGCAATTTGCAATTTCCTCAGTTTACCTCTGGACTCTTGCTGGCTTTGGCGATGGCTTCTGGAGAAAGCCTCTCCTGGATGAGGATCCGAATGGCCTGCAAAGTCCAGAAGTAACCGTCAGGCTGAGCGCCAACCAATCGCAACAGTCGCAACAAAATGAATTCCACTTGAAATATGTCACGAGACCTTCAGCATCACCAGGTAGTCGTCGTGCCGCTGGATCTTGAGGATGTTGGCCAGCGCCATCACTCCGGCTTTGAAATCCGGCGAGTTGCCTTTAAATAAGAACACACACATACACATGTCGGCATCTTCCACCTCTGACAGGACGTCGGCAGGGACGGTCGGATGCATGTCACTTACTGTCCAGGTTGACCAGGGGGTCCACTGCTTTGCCGCTGTTGCTGGAGGAGTCCAGCAGCTGGCAGTTCCGGTACTTCTCCACTGAACACAAAAACACGTTAATGACTTTTGTGTATCAATCTCCCAGCAGGTTATGCATCTGCTGAAGACTCCATATCCACATTGAGAGTTTATGGTAAGTGTAGCCTTGTTTCTTTGAGAGGTGACACATAGATTTGTTAAGCAGGAGAGGCCTGATGAGCTGCTTCGCCGGAAAAATGTTTTCCATTTATACTGTCTCCATCTACTGGCGAGCATCATTACTACACCACGGGCTGAGACGATCCCGTCGTACCGTTGTCGCCGTATTCATATCGCACAGCCAGGCCCAAGAGCCAGTCCATCGCCTCCTGCCGCTCCTCTGTCCCGAAGGGGCAGTTCAGGTCCTGCAGGTACTGCACACGGATGCACAAACATACCTTCAAAACACGTGTGACATTATCTCAGCACCGACATCGACTATACAATTGGACAGAAAATTCCACTATCTTCACAAACATTTTGGGAAAGATTAGCGGGGACAGAAGAATATGACCTTCTGGTAGGCTTTGGGCCAGTCCGAGCTGGGGATGTTTCTGAGGTTGCCTCTGTCTTCTATCTTGTAATGCCGAATCTTCTGATCCTCCAGCCAAACGATGCAGTTCCTGAACTGTGTCTCATCTGCACACACACACACACACACACACACACACACACACAGGATTATTAAAAGCATTTTAACCGTAGCCGAGCGTATACTGAAATTTCAGAGTTTGAAGCCATGCTAAAAAGTTTAAAAGTCTGATTTAATTTACATCTACTTATTTCTTGGTATACATAATTGGTAGCAGACTTGAAAAACAAATCCAATGACCGGCTAATTTTAACATCAGAAAGTCCTCGGACAGACTTTGAATTTGACTTAAAATAAATAAATTGAACCTAATATGAAATCTGATTAAAAGTCAACATAATGAGAAGTTAAAGTGCAACATTCCACAGATACATGAAATGGTTTGATTTGATCAAACTGACATGCCACGTGGAATAACATTACAAGACGAAATTAGACTGAAATATACTTTGCATGTGTGTGTTTGACCCCATGAAAGCAATACAATTGCTTTTTCAATTGCTTTGGATAACTTAGAAATAGTGCCATCACAACTGAATGTGCTTGAACCCACAGGGTATCGGACAGCTGCTGTGTGACCTGATGGAAGAAGCATCTCGTGTGTCTTCTGCTGAATATTGCCAACTTTCTTGAAATCGGAGAACGACTCCGTCTTTATTCCAGGATTATTTTTTTCACTGACAACTTAAACACATTTTACCCAGTAGAGTTTGTTCGTAGAGTCAACAAATGAAATAACAACAGACCATAATTCAGATGACAGCCTGGATGCTCGTGACTGTAGGAATTATACACCCAGAAGAGGCCAGAAAAGCTTTGAGGCATTCCTGGATGGCATGTTGGACATTAGTCATCCTCTTATTTCATCTATCTGACCTGACCAACTATTACCCACAATAAAAGGTTGATGTCCAGGTTCCTTGCCTGATAGAAATGTATAAATAATTAAACCGGTCACAGAAATTTCAGGGTAGAATAGCTAATTTTACATCAGATATGACAGTGAATGATCAGATCCTAAGGAAACAACCAAAACAACCAACTTTGACTTCTTTTGATGGGAATTTATAGGCTTCACGTAAAGCCAACGTCTGAATGAGTAACTCCAGATAAAATGGCAGACGGCACTGATATAACATTTGAATATTTTCTACAATATCGTTACAACCCCCATTTGCTCACTCACTGTATAACTGACTCTGATTGTTAAAACATAGCCTGAAATTAAATTATATGCAATGATCCCTAAATATAAATCACCATTATTTCTGTCTGGAACACACTGCTAGTCAAATTTGTCGATTACAAAGATCGAAAAAATGCAATTGAATTGCATGTAATAGATGCTAAGATGAGAATTATAGTGATGTTATGCAGTAGTATTTTTAACCGTATTCAAATAGCACGGTAGTCTACAAAGACAGCTAAAAACGGCTGTTTTCTCAATGGAGTTCGGCATTGCGTGGCAGCTCCAGTGACAGCGTGTATCCGGCGGCATTGCAATTTAACAATTTCCCTAAACGTGATTAATCTTTTCTTACCTTTACAGTCGAATCCGGTTGGGTTGTGATAATCTAGAGCGGTGAGTTTTCGCCGAAACATTGCAATGTGATTGAGAACAGCTTTCTTTCGGCTAGCAGTCGGCTGCTCTTTCAGCTGCACGCCAGTGTTGCCGCAGCGCATGCGCGGAAACACTACAACTTCCGGTTGTCAAAATAAAAGTTTGGAAGTGACGACTAACGGTATGTGTGTCGAAGGACTAAATACAAAATAGTAATATGGAGTACCACGACATAGTTTTCACAGCCTCCACCTGTCCAACTAACTACTAAAGCTGAATTTACTTTTAATTTGCCTTTACAACTATGTTGACACTGTTGAAGAGCAGTCAAACTGAGTAGTGTGCATCAAAAATTCCCTAATTCATTGCTTCTGAAATAGTGTGACCCCAGGGAACATGAGTATTTTTGCTATACTAGAAAAAAAAGTGTAATTGCACATCCACAGTAGTTGGCAGTGGTGCTCTAGCTGTCATTGTGTACAGACTGTTAGCTCTATGATGTAGGGTTTTTTATTTGGTTTTTTTTTGTTTTTTTTGCACAGAGCATGCGCACACAGCACAGGGCAGGAGATATGAAGTGCAATGAACAAACCTTCAAGAGACACCATGGGAAATATTTAACAGGGATGATAAGAAGTCAGCTGAAAGCAAGGACGAGGTAGAATGACGAAGCATATGGAGTGAGTGGCTTCACTGTGACCACGGTGGGAGAAAAATAATTCTGCACAAGTAGTTTATTTCATTTTTGTTTTGTAGGTTGAAGTGTTTTATATAGTTAAAGTTAAAAGGCGCTGATCAATTTGAATTTATTATTCATCGATTTTATTCTTCAGTATCAAATGGTTCAAGTCTATCAAAAACTGTTTATAGACAAAATAAGATTTGATTTTTTTTTTTTTTAATTTCAGGCACATTGATACACAAAGTGTTTTCTATTATAGACTAAAAAACTATGTTAAAGATATTCTTTGTTGCAAGTTGATCTATCGTTCATTCTTTTTTCTTTTACTTAATGTTAATAAGGATACAATGTTATGCAGAGGTGTACATATAACAATTTTATAGACAAAATGCTGCTCTCTAGGCAGTAGAGTGGGCGGAGGAGGGTGCAAAACTTTTTCTTCTTCCTAGGGACGCCATGTCAGAAAATGGAGAAGCACTGCCCCAATTCAAAATTCTCTCACAAAATTGAACACAAACTGCAGATACGACAGAGAGTGGATAATATTGTGAAAAGATGATAATTTTATTACATGTCACATTTTACAAAACCACTCCGACTGCAAGAGAAAAAAAAAATAAAAGGGGGGCTCACAATTGTAGGTTCATAGATACTGGTGTTTGAAAATGCGTGTTTCACGTTCAGAAAGGTCTCATGCGTGCGCTGAGGGGGGGAGCTCTGTTGGGTGGTGTAATAGCTATATCTAGATAGTCTCCAATCTGGAAGCGCTGCGACTGCAGCGTCATGGAGTCATCTGCCCCCTTCCTGCCGGACACAGTGCTGCCGATATCTTTCAACCTGTAGAAATTAAAAAAGGGGCAGGTTTTCAGTTTGCAAATTTTTTGAGGCAGTAGAAGCGAGAACTGTAGTTGTGATACCAACCGGTACACTTTCCCCCGGGGATCTGGGAAGACAATGGCAAAGCTGAAGTGAGTGCCCTTTTTTCTCGCCTCTGGATACACTTCCTTTACTAGGCTGGTTAGTTCCTTCAGAGTAGCATCCATCCTGAAACACATCAAGTGATGAGGATAAATACGGAGCCAATTCATGACACTCTTTCAGGAGAACTTGGGATCTTGCATTCGTTTCCCACATTTTTTGAACCATTCCTACACAGTGTTGTAGTTTTCACACAAAATATTTTTGCAACAGCTTCCAAATGTGTTACTTACTGGATACCTTAACATGGAATATACTGAAAGAATCAACTCCAACTCTGGCATAAGACAAACTATTGGTCTTTTTTTCTGTATACAAAAGGAATTGTCATACAAGCAGAGAGAAGAAAAGTGGGCCTTTAGATAAGAACAGCCATTGCCTTTCCTTAAAGACAAACACAACTACAAATGCTATAAGCTGTGTCTAATTTGTTGTCTTAAATAAACATTTAAATATTTTTCATAACAGCATTCTAGCAATCTAATATTGCGCTCATTAGTTCACCCTTTCAGTTCATATCAAACCTTAGGCTGCTCCTTAAACCCAAGGACAGGGTCATGACACTGTTGTAAGGCTCCTACATGCACCACAAAAAGAGAATTTTGTATGTGAAGCCCCCGTTTTAGAGCTATCACAGCTTGTTTTCACCACATCAGCTGGGCAGACCGTTTTGAGTGTTTAGAAACTATTTTGTGTGATTGGTCAAAAATCAGTGTGTAAGGCATAAGTGGTGTCACTCCCACTTTTCCACTAGCCTGAAAGTGTTGGGATATTTCTGAGGATGAAAGTATGAAAATTAAAGACATGCAAATGGACAGTAATTCTTGGGGAGAGATTACATTGAAATAAGTTTTTTTTTCCCTTCTTTAAAACATGTAACCATTTTCAATCTTACCATGTGTATATCTGCAGTTCACTGGAGGGAACATTGCCCCGGGCGAATTCATCGGCTCTGTGATGACGGCCATTGTTGGTGGTGAACACACGCAGAAGAAGGGGGCAGGTCTGTGGCAAAAATGAAACCCAAAGACAATCATATGAGATACTGGGATGAATTCGCACTGCAATGGGCAACTGAATTGGCTTTGCAATATTGTTCATAAGTACAGTATTACCTGTCCGGAATCTACTATAATACTGTAGCATTTAGGGTATGTGCATTATAGTTTGAGCGAATATTTTATTCGTAAACTTGCACGAGTATTTGTGAAAACCGGTGTAGTAATTTAGGTCCCTACATTTGGCTCACTCGAAGGCTGTTTGGTAAAGTGACTTCAGAACAGTCTGATTATCAAAATACGTCCAACAAGGTGTGTGCCAAAACATGGAAAAATTAAGTAATAAATGCACCGTTTTTTCCGTTGGTTTGTTCTGCACTTAACTGGACACTTGGATTAAGGAACTGGAAATATCATTCAATTCAAAAGCAATCGAGCACCTATGACTGACTAGCTACCTAGCTAGATAGCTAGCTAGCTCGCTCGCAGGACGCTTCACTTGCTACGTTCCAACCGGCGTATTTTTTGATGAAGTCCGCTCTTTACCCAGAGACGTATTTCTAAAGCGATAAACGGACAAAGGTGTCAACGAATATGTAAGAACAATGCCAAATGTCGATTCTTGTCTAAGGAATCGAAGCCGCTGTTCATCGTGCTCATTCAACGCCCCGGAGGATCGTGTTAGCTTTATGCTAGCAGGGAAAACAAAGTTCCCGCTGCTCGGGAGATAACGCTGCACCTTCTCACGGTCGATCGGCTTCTCTGGTTCCTTCTTTATTTCCTCCTGTGTGATTCGTGATTCGAGAGCCATCGTTGTTATCCCAATTTTATCAATGCAGTTCCACAGCAGCTCCTATCCACCACCTCGCTTGTGTATTTTGTCGTCGCTGCAACAACGAGACACACCGCATGCCGGGTTTCCGGTTTCTACCCGCCACTTTAGCGCCCCCTGTTGGCGCGGAGTGGTAAGTACGTGCAAGGTCCTCTCCTGCCATGTACTGTCTTTGCCATCTCCGCCATCTAACCCAGTGGCCCGCCACTTTTTTGTGGCTTTAAAACAAAAAAGTAAATAGATGTAACCTCTACACCTTAAATTATGCACTTTTAACAGCTATTAAACGATTATCCCACCAATGTCTAGTCACCGTAATACAGAATCAGTGGGAGCCCTGAGCTTGTTTCCCTGCAACATCATGCACCGATGGTTGACGGTGACACATGCAGTGTGCTCCTTATGTCCAGTCTACTTTGCAATCTTGTTTTGGTCCTCAATAAGTGCTTTTGTCCTTCATATTCATGTTTTTTTTTTGTTTTTTTTTAAAGGGCTTGTCTTTTAGCCCTAGAACACTAACGTTAAAATACTTAACTCCATCACTAATCACCATCACTGTATTTTACCCAATACAATATCCTGGATAAAATACAGTTTTCATCAATGTATAGATGATGGGAGGAGGGAAACAAACATACAATTAATAACATCAATGAGCTGCCTGAAGATACCCAAGAACCCATAAAACTCAGACAATGGCAACACAATGAAAATTGCATGACAAGAATTGTGTGGGTGAAAGTCACCCGACGTTAGTGTTCCACGGTTAATGAAGTGTGTGCTTGGTCTCTCTGTGGACAAAGTAGTTTTGAGAGTTTCACGGCTCCATTAGTTAGTGATTAGCCGGTAAAAGCATAATATGCAAAGCAAATGTGCAGCATGTGGATCACCTGTTGCAATGAGCCTGCAATTTAAGTAGGACTCGTGATTTTATCTTTTAAATGCGGTATTCTTATTACTGACACTCATTCTTCCCCTTGCACATGTAAAGTCTACTGCCACTTGAATTGAAATCAAATTGCGCTCATCCTTGCACCTACACTTTATGAGTTGCTCACCAAGCTGCACTCAAATGTCTTATTGCGCTGTAACTGTTAATTACAATGTTTAGATTCATATCAATAATCATATTTCTAATGACACATATCCCAATACACTGCAGACAGCAAAGTAGGAATTTCACTGTACAAGGAAACATGTTTCTACACTGTACATGTGACAATAAACACTTTGAGTCTCATTACCCTGAGACTCTCCTGATGTCTCATCATTGGCTCATTTCTACAACTGAGTTGACAAGTACAGGAGTGAGGCACAGGGACAAGTGGCAATTTTTCAAAATGAAACACCCGGAAGATTACTTTTAATTCCTTGTGGCCTATACCACCAAGCTCCTCTGCCCATGTCCAAACCATCTTACTCTGACTATGTTCCCCAGAACATCTAACATGCACTGTCCCTCTGATGAACTCATCCCTGATCCTGTCCATCCTCCTCGCTTCCAAACAGAACCTTATTATCCAAATGTAATTAAATGTGGTCTACATCCAAGGAAAAAAAAATCTGCATTTTAAAAGATACATTGTTATTTGGCCTATCATTGCATTTCTTGGAGTGGAGGTACAAAAACCACTGAAAGACCCAGATGACATTCCAGATCTGATGATCAGATCTGGAATGATCTGATATTCTGATCTGATCTGATATTCTGATTATCAAATTAGGTTCATTAGAAAAGTCAGGTCTCACTGATATGGAGTAAACTATGTGTTCAAGCTGTCACAGAGCAGCTGATCCAGGGTCAGTGTCAAGTCCACCTACGGACCTGCCATTCAGTCACATGTCGCCCTTCCCTCACTCACTACGGCTTGTGTGTGTGTGTGTGTGTGTGTGTGTGTGTGTGCTCCCTGACAGTAGCTCCCTCTGTTCTCCTGCTGGCAGCCTGACCAGGAGTGACTCTGAGGATCCACTCTATCTGAACCAGTTTGTGAAATACCACCATCGCCACCTCTCACCAAAATGGGCGGCTGGCAAACAATCTCACAGCCTTCCACTGTTGTGCTTCGGGGTGGTTTCAGCTTTGTTCCAACTGAGATCAAGCTGCTTCTTTCAGCACAGCAGTGACACTGACATCCATTCACTGATATAAAACCGGAAGCAGAGTCCTTCGTATTCCCATAATGACTGTAGTAGAGTTACTGACGGACCCTTCAGTCTCAACCCTGGATGTTTCCTTGTCTTTCCAGACTGTTCCTTCCAGCAGACACAACTGAGTGCAATGCACATTTGGGGAGTTGATCTAAATTTGCAATCAATTATCAACCCTTTAATACATCAATAATGAATATTCATTCATTCATTCATTCATTCATTCACTTGGGGTCGCTGAGTTACTGGAGCTGGTCCCAGCTGTCATTGGTCGACGGGCAGGTTTCACCCTGGACCGGTCGCCTGAGACATACTACCATTCAATCACTCACTCATTCATGCATCATACAGTGACATGCAACCATTTACTATTATTTACACGTATAGAGACACAATCACTCGGAATCAAACCAAATATCTTCTTGTTGTGAGGTAAGGCAGAATCGCCAATAAGCATGTGTAATGACATGACAAATCTAGCACCATTTTCTGCGAAAATCTTATATACATATGCAATATGTAAACATCATTGGAGCTCAATATTAACAACAAGTTGCTTTCTCATGTGGTTTACCGTTAGTTTTGAGAGAATGCGTTTTTATTTTTATTTTTGCTCCAAACAACCAGACAGACATTAGCAGGACACAGAGCTGCCGCTGAGTGTTTTTTTTTTTTTTTTTTGCCCCAAAAAAAAGGCACACTGACTCTCTCCTCATTTCCTGTTATAGTCCGGGACCTCACACACGTTCACATTTTTATAGTACGACACCGATATGTAATCAATACGCTAGATCCGTTCCTCTGACAGCCTCCATATAGGTTTAATTCTCCCAAAAGTGGGATAAAGATTGATGAAAACAGTCAAAATAAAACCTCTTTAACAGGAAAATATGTATATTCTAAACATTAGCATGGAGATGCACATTTGCAAGGCTTGTTAGAAGTCAAAAGGTCTTCTGGACCACTTCCTGGAGGAGGCCCACAACACGCTGGAGGGACTAAGTCCGAGTCACAAGAGGGAGATAAAGTACAAGGTTGTTTTTTTTTTTGGAAGATCTAATGTGAATTATTGAAGCACAGCATGATTGAAGTGCAACACATGCTGATGTTATTCCATGCACTGGAGTATAAAAGTCACCATCTGAGAATCCGCCTTTCGCGTTTACTCTAAACTTTACTTTAATTCATTAGCCACTGAACAACTACCTGTGGGAGGTCTTGTCCTTTGCTTTCCACAGGTCATGGGAGAGCTGCAGAAAGCAAAAGCTTCGGAGAGCACTGGAGAATCCACCTCTGAATAGACCATCCCACCTCGGAAGAAGGTGCCGGGCTTGGGCCTAGTGGCACGTTGAGCACACGCTTGACCCCCAGCTGATGTAGCCAGAAATCCCTGCCCCCAAATAATCTGGTGTCCACCGGGGATATGAAGCAGTTGTCAGAGCTTCGCTAAGATTTCCTGCGGTACAACGCAGAAACAAGACCTTGATGCCGTGGTCCTGTTTCCTATTCAACGAGGCCCAGGTGGGTGGGAATGTGATTAGACACCTGCTTATTTGACAGTGTTACATTTACCGGTGAGAGGTGTAACGTAGAAAACTGCACCGCAGCTCACTGCTGCTGCTGCTACATGATGAGAGTAATTTCCACCCTCTTGTGAATCCTCACATTTTAGAAGGTCAAGAATGAATATCTCATGTCACACTGACAGTCATCAAATTATTTTTTTCAGGAGCATTTTGCTCATGGCTCGTCCTGCTCATAAATTCTGTTTTCGTGCAGCTGCCGCTTTGTGCATCGCACAAATTTACAATTTTCTTCTGCCCTTTTCACAGATATACAGATATTTATAAATGTGTAGCCACTTGTACAGGTGAACCATTTATTTACAGACATTGGAGGCACTTCACCTTATTTTTCACTTTATTTTCACTTCTTATTTTAATTTCATATGTACATTTTATTTCATATATGTATAGATGTTGGTAATCTGCTCTAGTTTGCTATTCTACCCCTTGTGCTCTCCAATAATCCCTTTGGGATTGGGAAATAAAGTTTCACTGATTCTGAATCTTTTCCACTAAATTATATTGCCTCTTTAACATACCGCTGTACTAAGAGTCATGTAAAGTTCAAAAGATTTTAAAACACCCGAATTTCTTTCATATTTTTATACTGCTGATTGAAAAGTTTGGTCTTATTTTGAAAGTCCTTCCAGGAAAACATCCTGTTATCCTGACTGTTTTGACAATAGAGGCACTTCTCTTTCATGCAAAGGAAGGGAGCTGCAAGTGTGTGTGTGTGTTTGTGTGTGTGATGTGTGTGTATTACTGCTAGATTTGTCAATATTCTCTACAGAGGAGTTACGTTAGATCCAGATTCCATTTGAAACAAGAATCATTTCAGTTGTTCCAATGCCGAGGTGACGGAGGGGATTTGCTTTCAAGCTGCAAAAGACCATGTGGAATATTTTCTTGCAGGCAACCTGACTTTCCAAACTCAAGGTGAGAAAAGTACTTTGTGTTTTTAGCTCAGAAGGTTTATCCTCTTAAGCCTGATATGTATGCAAACTATGTATTATATGTATCATCTGGAGGACAGGAATAATTATCAGTGTGAAACATATCTTTCCAATAATCACTGATTCAATCAGTCAGTGGTTTGATCGGGGAACGTTGTGTGTGTGTGTGTGTGTGTGTGTGTGTGTGTGGTTCATCTATCACCTCCCCTTGTCCTTCTCACCTCCTTCCCTTACAACCATTTCCATCACCGTCCTCTTTTTGTTGCAACACTCTCCCCTCCTCCGTTGCTGCCAGATGTTTGCCTCAAAAGATTTAAACTTGCAACAACCGAATCCCTCTTTAGTTGCCTCCCTCAGTGGATTGTCTTCTCTTTCTCCTGTCATTCCAGCGTCCCTCCCCTCCCGTTCACACAAACCAGCAGGATGTCTTGGCCCGCTCTGTACACCCAGCTGGTCGGGGCCAATCGTCACTCAACCAGCCTGGGAAAGATCTGGCTCTCCGTGCTGTTTGTCTTCCGGGTGCTGGTGCTGGTCGTGGCCGCCGAGAGCGTCTGGGGCGACGAGCAGTCCGACTTCACCTGCAACACGCTGCAGGTAGAAGCGTGTGCTACCATGTTGTGATTCAAAACAGCACAGAGTGTGTGTCAGGCTCTATATGGAGTCGACACAGAAGTTCATTAAAACATACATAATTAAGCATCAAAATGCCATAATCGGCAAAAAACCTCGACGTAATCAAATTATACGAATGGGAAGTCGTATATGATCATTATCACCCAATATAATTAATTTAATAGCTATATATTGATCATTAGTTTTAAATGTAAACTTTTGTATGCCTTGCTTTTAGATGTGATATTTAAATTTATTGTAGCCGTTGTTGGCCATAGCCACTGTTCCCGCTCAATTCCAGGTAAAAAAAAAACAAAACAGAAATCATTGCACCCCAAACCACACCCGCATGAATTCCCAGCAACCCCAAAAATCACACAGAAAACAAGCATCAACATAAATCCCGACATTTGTGACTTCAAACATCATTAAGACATCAATTGATACCACCAAGGAGCTCCACTGAACGCCACAGGAGGTCTTTCCTACCTGAGGCTATCAGACTTTTTAATTCCTCTCCCTTCAGCCGCAGGGAATCTCAAAATCTTTGTACTTAAGACCTTCAAACACTTTATAGCCTTGACTTTGACACTTTATAGTTTTATTTGTATTTCTTATTCTCCCCCCCCCCCCCTTTTTTTTAACTGTTTTTAGAATTTCCTACTATTATTTATTATTATGTTTTACTTGAAACTCTGGCACTACAATTTCCTTCGGGATAAATAAAGTTATTCTAATTCTTATTATAACTTCTTTTTTTTTAATTTCTAACATGGTTAAGTAATAAATAATTCTTCTCCTATCGGCTTTTCCCTTCAGGGGTCGCCACAGTAAATCAACCTTCTCCATCTAACCCTCTTCTCTGTATCCTCCTCTCTCACATCAACTACCTTCATATCCTCTCTCACCACGTCCATAAATCTTCTCTTTAGTTGAATAATAAATAATTAATTATTTATATGATTTATATTAATTCATAATTAAAAATAAATTAACATATTGAATAGTATATATTTATATGTGTGTGGATATGTATGTATATATATATGAGAGAGAGAGAGAGAGAGAGAGAGAGAGGGAGTTTTATTTTACTTATAATTGACATTTTAATGTGTGGTAAAACACATTTAATACATTTTTGGAAAACGGGCTGAATGGTCACCTCGGCAACCGTAGCCAGTTGTTTTTAAAACAGCCATTCCACGGCATCATACGCTGCTGTGACAAAAGAATTTCTCCTATGGAGATCGATAAAGTATATCTTATTTTATTCGTCATCGCCCAACATCCAAATTTTTGCTTTTCAGCCCGGCTGTGAGAACGTCTGCTACGATCAGTTCTTCCCCGTCTCCCACATCCGTCTCTGGTGTCTCCAGCTGGTCTTTGTCTCCACCCCTACGCTCCTGGTGGCCGTGCATGTGGCCTATCGCAACCATGGCGACAAGAAGAAGCTCTTGCAGGTGTGTGTGTGTGTAGCGCAGCCACTTGTGGATGAGATGTAAGGTCATGGAATGGCTTCCTGGATGCTCTGCTGTGTCCTTTAAGCATCCAGAGAAGATGTTTGTTCAACATTTACCTGTTTATCTTGACTTTTTTGTGCGTCTACCCTTGTCATTTTATCTCATTCTGCATGTCGCGGACCTTTTCTGAGTGTGTGTGTGTGTCACTTCACCCGGCTTTGTCATGTGACTGCGTGCCACCAGGCTTCTAGCAAGGCCCTGTTCCTCAGCGCGAGAGGCCAAGAGGCCGAGCTGGAGACTCTGAAGAGACGGCGGCTCCCGATCGCCGGCGCCCTCTGGTGGACGTATGCGTGCAGCCTGGTGTTCAGGCTGCTCTTCGAAGGGGGCTTCATGTGAGACCGCCGTCTCCGACTCCTCGCCAGTCAGCCTCGAGGTTATCAAGTATGATAGTATGATTTCCGTCTCTCCAGGTATGCCCTGTACATGGTGTACGACGGCTTCCAAATGCCACGGCTGATTCAGTGCGACCAGTGGCCGTGTCCCAACCTGGTGGATTGTTTCATCTCACGCCCCACTGAGAAAACCATATTTACCGTTTTCATGGCCACTGCCTCCTCTATCTGCATGGTCCTTAACATAGCTGAGCTTTTCTATCTGGTTGTGAAGGCTGTCATGAGGTAGAAGCATGAATTGATCAGAAGAGTGCGGCAATTAATCCAATCACTTAAATGACTAGTTGCGCAGCTAAGATGATATTGAACGGCTCGTCGGTTTCAAAGTCTGTCAAAAGTGCGCTTCCTCTCCTTAGGGGTCTCTGCGGTCGGAAGAAGAGGAGCTCCAGACGGACAAAAGCTGCACAGTGAGATCGACCGTCTTGTCTCAACTTTGAGGAAGAAACGAGACGGAGGAAGGACATTTTTTTCAAGTGGACTTTTTCCATGATACCTGAATTTGCTGAATTCTAGGGTGGAGAGAGAGTCACCCTTTGGTAGCTTTGCTCTCCCGGGTCTAAAAAAGCTCTAAAAGTGTTTGCATTTGTATTTTAATGTAGTTGTTGTCCAATATCAAAAACCGTGACAGTTAAGCGACCCTTGCATTGTGGATGTCTGGAGCAAAGTCTCACTGATTATAAACGCTGTGTCAAGTACTCAAAGTCCTGTTGGTTTGGGTTCTTGATGTTTTTTCGCCTCCGTTCCATCTGTAATCTGCAATTCAATCTGCCTTACGTTGTCTCTGCGCGATGTTGACTAAAAAGCGCTTGTGTTCTCTAACAGGTCCTGTGTGTCCTTCTCGTTCGCCGCGATTTACGTGCTAAACAATCTCTTATTCAGCCACCGATTGGCAACGGGATGATGACATCACAACTGTCTGATGACGCTTTCCACACCGAGCAGGTCTGGACCGCACTCTTAAATGATTGACACCCCACTTCACCCATGAGCAAGTATTTGGAGAAAGCTCAATGTGGGCGGTCTTCTGCCTCGACTGGTCGCGCTGACAGATAATAATTATAATAATGTATCCTTTATTAATCCCCGTGGAGACATTTGATCTCTGCCATTGATCCATCGTGTATGAACCACGAGCAGTAGGCGTGCCGTCCACCAGCGCCAGGGGAGCAGTTAGGGGTTCGGTGTCTTGCTCAACAGCACGGCGACACGCGAGGAGGAATGTTCGTTTCCCAAGACGATTGCCGTACCTCCTGCAAACAGATCAATTCAACTGTAGCATCTGATGACCTGAAGAGAAGTTATACTGATTTTTTTTTTTTTTTTCTACAAATAGAGGATACAAAAGTACAGCTCAAGAAGGTACATTTTAGAGAAGAGCATCAATGGAGGTTCTAATCTCTGCCGGGTCCATCTGAGGAGGACCGAGGTTCTCAGTACTTCAAGGTCTGAGCTTCTTTCCTGGACCACAGCTACTGCTGGTTACAATCGACTGCTCGGATTTCAATCAAGTCGGCCTTGCTTGTTCACCCACCTCCAAGTTTCCGCAGGACCCCGTTGAGTCTCCAGCCGAGTCTGCAACACCGAGCCGGGGACTAAAACGGGCTGGATACTGTCAAAGTTAAGTTCTAACGCACATGGTTTTTATTTTAACACAGAGATGAAGATGCGGAGGTTCCCCTTTGGGAGCGAGGAGGACGGAGAGGATCAGAAATGAGTCCATCTGAGGGACAGCATGTGTTGGACGATGTCGGTGAGATGAATTGGACATGGACAGAGACGGGATGGTGAAGATCTGGGTAGAAGGAGGACGTCCGTGGACGTTCTCAGTCATCCAGGTCCCGCTGTTATCCTTGTCCGATTTCAAGACATTCCACCTCCCATCCAAGAGACTTCCTCAGTTTGACCACCTTGTGGTGAAGCGTTCGGTTCATAACCTCTCGGGTTGACCGTTGGTTGTGCGGGAACGAGGCGAGATCTGCTGTGCACGGGAGGCCGGGAGGAGGTATGTGGATGGAAGTTGGAAGACGGAGGCAGATGATTTTATCTCCTCGGTGCTTTACAGGGCGGGAACCCAGGACTCCACCTCTGACATCTGCCCCACCTGCCTTGCCCTGTGTTAACGGCCCAACATAGCGCTATTGTGATATGACGGGCATTCCTCACACACACACACACACACATGCAGCCCCCGTTGTGCACCCCACGCCCGGGTTGGTGTGGGGGGCGGGTGGGGGGGGCTCAGTGACAGTGGCGGATGGCCTTGGCCACGCGGGTCGCAGCCGCTGCGCTTCGCCTTTGTGGGACCGGTTCACACGCACTTTTTGTTTTTTTAGTCCAGACTTGACTCTCGTCTTTTTTTTTAAACTCTTTCTCTCTCTCTCTCTCTCTCTGACACACTCACTCCCTCTCTCTCTACCTCTCTCTCTCTCTCCTCCCTCTCCCCCTCCTCTCCCCTGCAATCCCACCCGCTGTCGGCGCGGCCGCCCGGTGCCCTCCCGCGGGACTCAAACGCCGAGGAGGAGGAGGAGGAAGGTAGCGGGGGAAGGAAAGCGCTCTACCGGCGGGGAGACGTGTCCAGGGGGAGAGCGGTAAGCGGTTGGCAGCGTCGGGTGAGGTGGGAGGCATGGAAGAGGGATTGCCATCCGGCCTCCAACAACTACGGGATTATCCAGAATCACCCAGGTTGCGTTTACTTCCCAGCAGACAGGAAGCCAGAACTCAAACACACAACTTTTTTTTTTCTTTTTTTTTTTTTTCTTTTTTTTTTTTTTAGCATTTTGGGAGATTTTTTGTTTTTTGTTTTAATTTTAAACCAATCGCCCAATTAATATCTTTTTAAAAATAAATCCAAACAAATTGTCAAAAAAAAAAAAAAAATAGCAAGGCCTCAACTTTATGTTTGTGCAGCCTCTTCTGTTTGGTTCCTCACATGACCTTTCTGCACAGAGGAACTCAGAGGACTTTTTTTTTTCCTTCTAGTGAAGCGGCCCTCCGCATCACTTTTTTTGGCCTTAATTTTCCACATCGATCCCTAGATGTAACGTGAGAGCCTAACAGAATGGTTACCATGCGTCTTTTCTAACACACTGGCATTAAAAAAAAATAAATTAAAAAGCAGGCGACTTTCATGCAGTTTGGATGAAATTGTGTGATTCGGATAATTTTCAGCAGGGAGTGAATATTTAATCAAGTGTAAGTATGCTGTAACGTGATTATTATTTATTGTTATAACTAATAATTGCAGGTTTGGTGGATGAATAACCATTTCTGATATTTTTCCTGTTTTCCAAGTGATCGCCCCTGTATTTAGGGATTGTACAGGGTTACGATATATCACAAAACGTTCACTTGATTTTGCACATCGACTCAGAGGAGCATCTTTTTGACTCCATACCTGACCTAAATACACACTCCATGTACCGTTTGTCATGTATTTGTCCCTGATTCACAGTTAATGTATTACTGCTTTTGACGTTTTTTTGGTTTTTTTTTTGAGCGACTTCTGCAGCACAAAAAAAAGAAAATATTGTAATGTTTCCATGCAAAGAGGGCGACGCCACGTTTGAGCGTACGCGACCCGCCAAAGATGGGAACCATTATCATCCCGCATACCTTGGAGAGGTTTGCAGGGTGCAAATGGCGGGGGAACGAGTTAACATTTGACTGTTTTTTAACACAATGAACTCTGATCCATCAAAGGCGCACGTCAGGAGGGACAATGTCCATCTGGCAGCTTCTCCATTGTCCGCGGTGACAGATGGTATTTCATCAGGTCAACACATCATGTACATGTACACACGCCCCTGTCATCGGGTCGTGGCTCATCAATGTCTCTGTTTTATTCTCAGAAATTAGCAGTTCTTTACTCCCTACTTTTTGGAATAGTCATTAAATGGTTGCAGGCTTATCCTGTATCGGGACTTTTTAATTTGATACAAAAGGGCAGGGAGTTCTTCTCCCGTTGCGTGTCAATCTCTAATTTAAAATGGCTAAATAGCTGTAATTAAACGTGTTTATTTTGGATATGCATAAAATGGGTGTTCTATTTTCGTGGTCACGTGTGACAGGGGGGTTTTGGGTTTATTTTCCATATACAGTAATAAATGCTGTAGACTGCTCCTTTCAGTTCTGCTCCGTCGGTGGCTCGGACGTACAGGAGTAGTGTACGCTACTGTAATGTGTGTGGGTGCGTGCGTGCGTGTGTTCGTGCGTGTGTGTGTGTGTGTGTACGTGTTTGTGTGCGCGTACGTATCAGTTGATGCCATGCAAACATTTGCCCTCCTCAGCATTCCTGGGATGTGATGAGTCCAGCATTCAACGGGGACAACCTGTTATCCACTCATTCACTTCCCACAGATGGCCAGCCATTGTCCACTAGCCAGCCAGCCCTGGCTAGTGGACACACACTAACATACACACACACACACACATACACACAGCTAGACGAATGTTCAGCTGGGCAGTTTACAGTACGACCCGTTTGTCCGACGGGGAGCATTGACAAGACTGTTTTTCAACTAATAATATCCTATTTAAACATACTGACTAACATACAGCAGTAACTATGTTTTAAAGTCATTTTGAAACTATTGCGTCATCACCATCAGGTCCAACCATCCCGACATCGTCAACATCCGGATAACCAATGTGTTGCCCAAAAGCGACGTTTCAAACAACCGGCCCGGCTTAACCGTTGTATAATCGTTGTATAATTAAGGTCCGGACTCCTTGTTTGTAGACCTATTGCGAATACTTCCGATGAAATCGGACGACTGTCACCATCTCCTTCAAACTTCACATGGAGGGAGATACAGGAAGCTTAAACGTCAAAAAAAAGTGGGGGAGGGGAGGGATACTGTCTTCTTTTAGCAACATATATGTGGTGTTTGTAACTATAACCTGAACAAGAATGGGATGTCTCTCTCTTTCAGATATCGTTGACCTCCGATCCTTGGTCGATGGATTTATCACTGACAATACAACAAAATTTTAGTAAGTTCCCTTTTTTCCCCGATCATGATTTTTTGGGTGGACAACAGGGGGTCTTTTCTGACTCAATACCACCAGTGAAAAGGTTTTCAAAGCTTTCACGATGGCAGCTATTCCAGTTATTGCATCATAAATGTCAATTTCGTAGGCTCTAATCCTTCTTTATACACGTCCCTCTACATGCTCTCCATTATATAGACATTGATTTAAAGTGTCGTTTGAAAGGGGGTAAATACTTAATGACTGATTTGAAAAAAAAATAGAAAAAGGGCAGCAACAAACGGACCCAAATAGAAATTAAATCAATGTTATAGATTAATTGTCGGGTAATTGTGACTCAAGTGCCTATATTTCTATCCATTTGTGGCCCCGTGTGGTGATTCTGCTTCCGAAGTCAGTGCCTCACTTTGAGCGGCAAAAGCCAGGGATAGGATTTAAAGCGGCGACACAATGTCACATTTATCGTCTTGAAGACTCTAGAATTTGCAGATGCAGTCGCTGAGGGTAAAAAACATCGGCAGATCATTTAAAACAAACCGGCGCCAGGTTTTTTTATTCCCTATCTCCTCATTGGTGTCCGCTCCCGATGACCCCTTCTTTGTATCCTCACAGGAGCCTCTTGTGTTTTGTTTTCTTCTTTAGGCTAGAAAACAGAGTGAAGCATGGGTGACTGGAGTTTTCTGGGGCGGCTGCTGGAGAATGCTCAAGAACACTCCACCGTGATAGGAAAGGTGACAGATTCACTTTGCCCATGTGACGTTAGGACACGTACAGTGGCTCTTAATATTCATTCCGTCGTTCGGCGAACAGCTAAAGATGATTCAATAGCTTTTCGGCGGTTCAGTTCTCACTATTCCAGATAAGTTCCTTGAACCCCCTTGTTCTTCGTCCCCAGGTTTGGCTGACTGTCCTTTTCATTTTCCGCATCTTGGTGCTGGGCGCAGCAGCCGAGGAGGTCTGGGGCGACGAGCAATCTGACTTTACCTGCAACACACAGCAACCCGGTTGCGAAAATGTGTGCTACGACGAGGCCTTTCCCATCTCCCACATCCGATTCTGGGTGTTACAGATTATTTTTGTCTCCACGCCCACCCTTATCTACCTGGGCCATGTGCTCCACATCGTCCGCATGGAGGAGAAGAGGAGGGAGCGGGAGGACGAGCTCCGGAAGGCCGGGCGGCACCAGGACCACGACCGACTCTACCACAATGGAGTTGGAGAAGGAGGGGGAGGTGGGGGGAAGAAAGAAAAGCCACCGATCCGCGATGAGCACGGGAAGATCCGCATCCGCGGGGCTCTACTGAGGACCTACATCTTCAACATCATCTTCAAGACGCTGTTCGAGGTGGGCTTCATCCTGGGACAGTACTTCCTCTACGGCTTCCATCTGAGGCCGCTATACAAGTGCAGCCGCTGGCCCTGCCCCAATACGGTGGACTGCTTCATCTCCAGGTTAGAACCGACTTCAATTCTTTTACTTTCCTCATATTGACATTCCCTGCAAACTAGCTTGGGTTTTTACAAGTTTTCTCAATCACTTAACCATCCCCACGCCATACCTAATGCTCGGTAATCTAAATCATATTTCTATATTTCCGCCTCTTATGGTTTCTGTCTTAGCCATGAAGCATTTTGGAGCATACGTCGTGGTTATGTCATGGCATTTACTGGAGGCAAAATTAAGGTTAAAGGAAACGGCATGTCCGGCGGCGTAACAAATTGTAAACGTCATCCCGCTATCTTGCTCGGGTACGCCTCCAACTCACAGTTGTGTTAAGTACCAGCTTACACGGCAAGTCAAAACAACAACCGCACAGAATTGCAGGTAAATTGTGCTAGTTCCTAACTTTGTTGTTTGCTAATCCCTTAACTTATTTCGTATGTAGCGCTGAAGTTAACGATTGACCATAGCTGTTTGTTCTATTCATGACAACCCATGCTAGAGTTGCCATCTGTACTTAATATCGTCAGAACTTTGGGTTTGCAGGGAGCAAATCCCTTCCCTCAAGCCTTTTTATTTTAGCCATCTCCCTCACAGGAGGGTATAAATGTCGAACTGGTTCACCATCAATTGCTATCAATCAGTCAGCCAGTTTGGTTTCATTCTCTCAAGCTAGTGAAACAAACTAGCCTTAGCTTGTTTGGCCCCCAACACCACCCTTGGAAATTAAACCGGTTAATGTTGCCAAGATTAAAAAGGGGTGTCCAGGCAGCAACCTCCCTCCATTTTGGGGCGGCTCACCTCCTCCCGCTAACATTAACTCACCCCAAAGAGTGCTTCTGAAGACGCTACTTTGCAAAGCGGTCTCGACATTAGCGTACGGCTGTTGCCAAAGTTGGGTATTGCTTGCCAGCGGTTCGTAACGTAGCCGATCGTGCAAGCTACATTATTAAGTGGCGTTCCCCCTGGCTTTTTGAGTTACACTCAAAAGGCATTTGACGTACGTAACTCCACTACCGATCACAATCAGTACCCGAAACCTGGCAAAGATCTCCGGCAACAGGAATTTCCCCTGCCTTCCGTTTGGTGATCAAGCCAATGGGTTTTAATTCTGTCTTACTGCTTGTTTAAACAGCCTTCGACATTACCATTGGTCTCAGTGCCGTCAGCGTCACTGTTAACCAAGATGAGAGCTAGTAGCTTTTTTCACTGCTCAATTCAGCTCTTGTGTGGGTTTTTTATCCTGCGGGCTGATTGAGTCCCTCTTAGTAGAAGCAGAAGTGTAATGCCCTGTGTAATGTCTCTCATTCGGGCTGCCAATGGTGCAGAAACAAATCGATGTTGTGCAACATTTGGGGCTGATGACTCCCACCGCAGGAGTGTCACTAGGTGGACCCCTTCCCCCGATTCTTATGTTTCAATACGATATTTCAAAAGGCTCTGTCTCTATCTGCTGTTTTAGGCCAACAGAAAAGACCATCTTCATCATCTTTATGCTGGTGGTCGCTTGTGTCTCTCTGGTCCTCAATCTGCTGGAGATTTATCACCTGGGCTGGAAGAAAGTCAAGCAGGGGGTCACCAATGAGTTCGTTCATGACAATGAGTCGCTGGTACTGAGTGCGGATGAGCCTGGAGATGCAGAGACAATTCCCGAACAAACGTCTCCATCGGTGCTCGTCTGTTTGCCGGCGTACGCCAGCGTAAGTGTGATGGGGGGCGGAGCACCCGAGGGGGGGGCCTACAGTCCGACTGAGGCCCCCCCATCTTCCATGTCTTTAAACCCGAACGTGGCTCCCGGCAAAATGGACAACTCCTTGTTCCACCAAGATGACTTCTTGTTAGAGGCGATGCCAGCGTCTTTTTACGGTGAGAGAGGGAGTACCAGGGGCCCAGGGCAGCTGACACCTGCAGAGCAGAACTGGAACAACATGGCTTTGGAGCTCCAGAAACTGGATGGAAAAAACTCCTCCTCCTACCCCTCCCATCCCCCCTCTCCTCCCATCTCTTCCTCCTCTTCTCCAAAGGAGGGCACCACTCCGCCACCTCCAACCGAAGAGCAGCTCTCCTCCTTTCCCACACTTCCCCTCCATACCCCCCTGTACCCCCTTGCACATGAGGAGGAAGCGATGAATGAGGAGAGCCCGTCACCGCGCACGCTCCCCCATGATGACTTCATCGTGGTCACCAAAGCGGAGATGCACCAGCCACCCACCGCTCCAGCGACAGACATCCGGAAACCAAGGCGGGCCAGTAAGACCAGCAGCATCCGGGCTCGCCCCGATGACCTGGCGGTGTAGCTAAAGTACACACTCACAGCTTTACACAACTATGCATGCATGCTGCATACAAATAGGAAACCTACACTGACAACTTATTTACTACACACAAGCATTCCCTCCAGCAAAAGGCGTACTTTAATTTGATGAGTCTGGCCAAGTTGCACTAAAGGCACCACGCTGATGCTCTTGTCCATATGAGTCTCAGCTTGCAAGACATCAGCTAATAGGTGTGACAGAAATCCCCTAGCAGCACATCTGGAGTCATTTTGTGGAGAGATTAATAAAAAGCAGATAAATTATTGCTACCACTACAATCGGTGTGCTCAGTACAAAAGACAGATGCAACGCGTGTCTTTATTTGTTGACACCATTGAAAGTGACTTACGTCGATGAGGTCCATTGGATATGCGCAGGGAATTGTGAAATTCAGACGAGACACGGCAATCGAGAAAACTGCGTGGCAGGCAACGACAAACGTAGATTAAGCTGTAATAGGAATAAATAGGCAAAGTCAAAAAACAAAAATGCAGCATCACATTGAAAATTGTTGAAATGCCTTCGGTAATAAAGTCAAATTTTAGTTTATTTTGCAAGTTTAGTCATTTTATAGTACGTGTATTTATTGGTTTCCGCGCTCGGGCTTCGGCCCCGGCAAATGTGCAGTTTGTACCTGTTCCGGAATCACAATGAGAATGAGACCGCAAACTAACAGTAACGTGAAGACAAAAACACCCTTTTTTGATGAAGTGAACTCTCAGACTAAAACACACAAAGTAACTACAGTTGATCTGTATTGTTAAAGGGCTAGGTTGAATCTTTATTTTTAAAATTTGTTTGGAAACTTGCTTATTTGTACGTTTTGATACTGCTCTCATAGTCGGAGCCGGGAGTCATTTAGCTTATTTTAGTACAACTAGAGCTCGGTGAATCTGCCAGCCGGTCTCATTCCAAAGCTCGAGGCACGCCCACAAGGCCCTCGTCATTCTTTACGATCGAGGTTTTACAAAACTGCCAGTAGAGTTGGGATTTTTACCGATCAAATATCAATACCCGGCACAGACGTCGTTCACCATCAAACTGATTCTACTGACCCAGATTGACAGGTCTCGAACCTTCTGACCACTTTTATGTCCTAATGTCTCGATGAGCACTTTATGGTTTGATGTGTGGCGATGCACAAAGCTAGCACATTAATGATCATTAGATTTACAAATATCTTTGCCAGTATCTCCCAGCGGAACGGCAAATCATGCATTTCTTGCTCCTCGCGCCGCCCCACGTGTCGAAAAGTAGCGCAAAGATGCTAGCGAATCTATCGTAAGAACGGCGGTAAATTGACCGTGGGAGAATAAAATAGAATAAATCGAAGCGGATAAAAAGAAAGGGTGACAAGGAGAGCGAGCAAAGGTCCACCGCTGCGGTCAGACGATCGTCTCCTTGCTCATAGTCTTCCAAATACTGCTTAAAAAAAGAAGTGCTTTCTTTCGTGACCATTGGACTGAGAAAGGCTAGCCGTTTCCTGCCACTTCCAGTGTGTATGCTAAGCTAAGCTAATGGCTTTACCTTCGTAGGTGATGCGCAGAGTGGTATCCCTCTCCTCATCTAACCCTCGGCAAGAAAGCGAATAACGACCCTCCCCTTTCCCCACGGCAACACTTTATCTCCTTCTCTCCTACATGACTGCCAGACTGAGCTGAAGCACCTGAAGCTTCTGTCAGTTTTTCTTTTTTATTGAGAAGTTGGTGGGACAAACCAATATTTTCACACACACACACAAATGCGTGCGCACAAACACACACACACACACAAACACTCACACACACTGTATATACAGAAGCTAATAGAGCCAGCACAGACATGATCAAGGAAAGGTTACAGTGATGATGTTGATGATGATGATAATAATGATGATGATGATGATGATGATTACACTAACACATACTTTTGGGAGCTTAGAGGCAGCAAATCTATATTCTTTTATTGTCACATTTCTTTTGTTTCTTTGCTGAGAGACACGAGAGGAGGGGTTTGCACTTTGTTTCTTTCCCTTTATTTTCTTTCTTTTTTTTTTTTTCTCCTCGTGATGTGATGATGGAGCTGGACAACCTGTGCGTCTGTGGCGTCTGTCTTTCTGTCCGTACTGCTCTGAAGCAGCCTGAAGTTTCTATGAAGAGGGGGATGCACTGACATTTTGGGGGGGCGGAGGGGAACCCACGACTGGAGGGAAGCAACACGCGCAGTCCCACCCTGAGACGTAGTCCTTAGGCTTTGCAGGCTGTGTGTGTGCGCGTGTGTGTGTGCGTGTGTGCGCGTGTGCGTGTGTGCGTGTGTGTGTGTATTCCCTGTAGGTTCCTTAAACTTTGTTTGAATGTTTACAAAAATGACATCTCTGCTGTTTCATCAGGGTAAACTAGAGTAAATATGTACATATAAGATGATGAATAGCAATAATAAGTTACACAAGGTGTTATACAGAACTACCTACATGATCAAAAGTTAGATGCTGGTCTAACTGTAAGACTTTCACAGGCCACTTTTATAAAAGAAATATATATATATATATATATATATAATTTCCATATATGGGATGACCACGGCCTCTTAACACAGCCTCTTCTACTGGTTGCTTGTTTATAACACCATGGTCCAGGAACAGCTACTGGATGAAACCAACACGATGGATGTCCAGAACAGGCTATTTCACTCGGGATACATAAATGATTCACCAATTGGAGTGATTAATAGCCCGTGGGTCGGTTGGGCTTCTGTGGAAATGGACTGGAAAATGCGGTACAAGCACCTGAGAGGCCGAGTCCGCGTAGATTCACCGGACTGCCGCGACAAAACCGGCGTATTGCTTTCCTTTAAATGCAATCGTTTTCTCGAAGCCCCATCTTTGTTGTCGAGGAGAACGAGATAGGCGGCGAGGATCGATGGTGTTAACAGGTTTTGGTCATGTCATGTATTTCTGCACGCATTTCACTTTGAAAAACCAAAAAAAAAGTGCTTTGGCTTCTCACATTGACCCAACCAGTCAGACCTAAATTCAAGAACGTCCTCTTGTGAGAATCGAACAGATAGGTCAGGGATGCAAACGGAGAAGAATCTATGTTTAAGCGGCGATACACCAGGAGATACTAGGCGATGTGAGAGCTGGAGGTCGGCTCGGGAGGTTTTCCTCGGCATGTTTTGATCCACTTTCTTGAATCGAATCAAATCTTATCAGAACATGAACCAGGAGGGGACTGAAATCTCGCCAGACATTTAAACATGGAGTGGACACATTGGTACCTATCACTGCTGTGATTTTTTTTTTTTCTTTTTTTTTTTCTCCAGGGCTTTAGAAGCCACAGTATCTAGCATACTCACCAATATGGCCGTTTGGGTTGAAGGACTTGTTGGATCAGTACAACTTCTTTCTGATGCTTGTGTTTGCAGTGTGTTACAGAACTGTTGATTTCTCCCCTAGCCGTTCTGTATAGGAAGACTTTAATTTTCTAGACTAGCTGTAGAATATACAGTAGCTTTTAGCTTTTTTTTTTTTTGGAAGAGGAGAAAGCAATATGATCTCAAAAGTGATACGGTCACTATCAGACATCCCAAACTGAACATTTTTTTTTTTTTTTTCCTGTTTTATCTCACTAATTCCTGCCAAAATCACAGAAAACCAAAAAAAAAAAAAAAAAAAGCAAAAATGGCTCCAGTGAGTTTATTTCATTGCATCGACCTCTCGGGAGGTTTAGTGTATCTGATGCTCAACAGTAACATGTACTTAAATGAAAAGACACCAAGGGAGACTGGTTTGGGGCAGACTGGATCTTGTACATCTTTGCATTGCTCTCTGGTTGAATAACACAGCACTTGCTTAAATACTTGAATGAAAATAACACAATAAATTGGTGACGTTTAAGCACATAAACGAAATTTATAAGTCAGCACTGTTCACACAAACTAATCCTCACTCTATAGGCTCTTTCACTAGCTTTCTAAAGAGTTTTCAACCACAACTCATGGTTTTCTTTTTTTTTCTTGTTATCGTAGTTTAATCCAGGTCTGGTAAGATGTGTCGCCAACCAGGTAAATAACCAGTAACACTGTTGCGACGTCCTGGGTGTCTTTATTATAAATGAACATGCTGGTAGTGCTGCATTATATTTGTTTTTTTATTGCAGCCAGCTGTCGAATCTGAAAGTGCCTTAACTAATATTTATATACCTAACAAAAATCCAGGGTCCTCCCCCTCTTTTACATTCATGACAAATTGGAAGGTTAATGTCCGTACGCTAATCGAACAGAGAGAAAAAGGAAAATGTACACGGTAGTAATTATTTTCTGATCGTTTGTGGTACAGAGAGAAATAAGATAGCAGAGGAAAATAATTTGAAGCAGTCCACCTGGTCCATTCGCAGCTGCACAGCGCAACCATAAAACTCCAATGTGTAGTATTTTGGGTTATATTCAGAGTAAACCTGACGGATATGAAGTATCGGCAGGTGCGGAGACATGACTTTGGTTGTGTTTCAAAGTGTGGAGGTGAATAAGCTTGAACGCCAAACACCAAAAACTCTCCAAGAACTCTAAGAATTTCAGCTTATATGAGATAAGACCCTCCCGCCTTCTGTAGCCTCATCTCAAGAGTTGAATCTGAAGGAAGTGCAGTATTTCCCTCAGCAGCCACTAGTGTGAACCCACGCAGTCGGTTTCCATCCTGGATCGCACCAGGGCGTGATCCCAGTAGTGCCGGCCAGGCCCATCGGTGCACCAGTGGACACGAACAATCCAAAGAAAAAACTTGTTTAGGGCTGTGGAAACAACTTTAGCTGTGAACCGAGGGAAACCAGACCCAGAGTCCGCTTCCCGATGAGGCTACGGCGATCGACTCCGAGGCAAACAGCCTTCCAGCAGACAACATTTATGATCTCCAACTTGTCATGAATGCGAAACTCTTTTGATGAACAAAAATTAAAGAAAAGCAAAAAAAAGAGGCAAGATGCAGTAACATATGCTTCAGTTTGGGCACATTAGCTTAGCATTAGTTTAGCACAGCTACTTTGCAAAATATAGGGTGAATCGGAGCCTTATAATATGCTGTTTGCTGGCTTTGTCCGTGTGTGTTGTCGTTTTGTCGCGTATCTTTATTTGAGCTTTGGTGCCAATAAACTGCTTCAGCACACAGTGGCGGCTGAAGTGATCTATTCTTTAGAGAAAAAAAAACATTATCTGTGAAGTGTATGATTTAACCAAGAGATTTATGCCAAAGAAATCACAATATCTAACGGGAAAGGCTTTTCTTGGCTTCGACTTCAAGATATAGATTCACGGCCTTTTCCTGAAGTTCCACCCAAAAAGAAAAAAAAGACACTATGTTGAACTTTGTCTCTAAACAATGTCGAAACAAGGTTCTTTTTTTAATTTTAGTTTTTATTTAACAAATGTTTTATCCTTCTTTTTAAATAACCTTGTTGTTCCAAGCTGTTCTTAGTCCCTTTATGAGATTTGCACAGTTACATAGTTAAACCACTGTAATGAGGATGATATGACAAAAGAAACAAATGTAATGGGTGTCCTCCAAGAAAGGATATTCACTTTTTTTCGTTTTATAGAAATAATCGAAATTAGCCTTGGAATGGCCAAGAAAATGGATCGAAAGTGATTGTTTTTCTTTCTTTTTTTTTTTTTTTTGTCCTGAATATGCATCGAGAGACATTTGGATTCTCCCGTTTTAACAAAACAGTTATGCCTTGAATGCGCGAATGGGAAATTCACGCCCCCCCCCAGCAGCAGGGAGATATGCATGAAATGAAAATCAACCCCCTGCTTTTACTCCAGTTTTGAAATGACCGTCTTTGAATAGAAGTGCCTTGTGTCTGAAACCTTTTGTGCAAGAACATGTTGATGTAAATGTTCATTTACCTCAGATGTTTACAGAACTGTCACTGAATAAACTTTTTGTACCAAATCTTTCTACCTGTGGCGGTAAGCATTTTATTTTCCCATCTGCCGTCATATTCTTTGTGACTTGTGGGGTGTTGCTACAATGATCGGGCGACTACTTAGAAAAGGAAGTTAATAGACTGTGCTTGCTAATTGTTAGCAACTATTACGTGAACACCCACGATGCCCTATTTCACACAATTTAGTATTTAATTCAGCTTGCAAAGTTGCAATTTTCAGTAATTAATATTAATCATAGGCGGCACAAAGCGGTGAAGGTTAGCGCTTCCTCCTTACGGCAAGGAGGTACTCGGTTGGATTCCATATTGCTACGGGTACATGCTACTTTGTTTCAGAAAATCTACAAATTTCAATATTTTAGGAACAATTTCTCAAAAAATGCCAGTTACAGTGTTTAATTTAATCTAACTGATGACAAAAAAAAAGGCTAAAGATGTACAACTAGCCAGTGAATGTAGCCAGTCAGTAAGGAGCTAACGCTAGTTTGGTCCTCGACATTGCTGGAGACAAAATAAGAGATACATAAAGATTTCTACGGATAAGAACACTGCCGGGATGGACATTAACGTTTCTCCATGTTTGTTTGACACATGTTTATGAAAAGTCAGTGTTTGCAGCTTGTTAGCCGCTAAACTGGCTTTCGAAAGCAACACTGATACAGAGCGGTGTTTCAGTCAGGCCCGTCAATGCAATGCAACTGCTTTAAATGAAATTTAATGCACTTTGTTACAACCTGCTTGCCGTGTTAGTGAGATGCCAAATAGCTCCAGAGGATTGCACTTCATTGTTGTTTGGTTGTGGTGCACCTGAATGCACGGTATCCCATGGTACTCCAACACTAGTCTGGACTGACATCAACAAGAAAAGCACCAGCCCGCCAAAGAATTGGTGTAGGTTGGGCATGCACGTGACCGGTGCGACGGAGATCCGGCTTTATGTGGTTGATGTGAGGTCCTTAAAACTAAAGTGACGGTGTGGAAAATTCCACTTTCAGTGATGAACCACTGGCGCCATTTTGTTGCTGGACCCAAAGCCACATTCGCTCTGCTTCCACATTGAAAGCCACAAACAACAGTTGAGATGTCAGAGGGAGAGCGCGAGTTGGACCTCGTTTGCTCTTCGTATGGTGTTCCTGCTGGAGAATAGACCCAGTTGTCTCTACTGGCTACTAATGCTTGTACCTCCACGATGGCTCGAGCGTTCTGCTATATATCTTCACCATTTGGTGCAGAACACCAGGCTTCCCTCCAAACGGAAGCTCATCTTGTTTCGAAAGGATTTCAGGCTTTCTGAAGGATCGGCATCTTTATGCTTTATCGATGCCTCCCAGTAGAGGTATCCTATTTGGCCTGGGGATACATTTGGATCCCACAGAGTCTTGTAGCAGTGTGTGAGGTAGCTCCACGTTGAGCTTGGATTTCTGGACGGAAAAAAAAGCCAGTGTTTTCTTGCAACCATCTCAGAGCGCTTGCTCAAAGGGGAGTGCTGGGTTTCAGTAAATTATTTTAGAGCATGATCCAGACCTGCTCTACGTGGAGAATGTCAAGAGACATTTGTCTTATGATTTGGCGTCCAATGAATAATAACTTGAACTGACTTGACCAGCCCCTGAAAAATAGTGATTTAAAAAAAAAAGAAGCAACCTATGATTTCCCAACCTATGATTACTTCTGGGATAGGCAGCATCGGTCTCTGTCTTTGCACTTTCCAGATTTTAATTTCTAATATGTATGCATATGATATGAATCATGTCATGTCTTTTGTGTACTTAGGTGACGTTCCGTACCAAACGCTTTATGAAAAAGTTCGCTCAATAGTGAACGCTGAACAACTACTGACCGTTGCTTTCCATTGGTTCATCTCCTCGGTAGCTCATTTCATGTAGAACGCTCTCATTCAGTATTACCACCCACAATTCTGTTTTAGATGTACTTCTCAGTTTGTATAGGTTGACAGCAAAACATTCTCCCTTTCTTTGTCGATGACGCCCAGCTCTACCGACACAATAAAGAAGATGATAAGATCCAGCCGGGAAAACGCGGGTCAAATCTCATAATAAAGACGGAATACAATCAGTTTCGTTAACTCCCCTTACGTCGCTTTTTAAACGAAAAAAAATGCTGAATCTTCACTCTATATCACCACACAAATCACGTCTGTACTAAGCTACTTTCAATTATATGGCATATCATATAAATCCTATTCCTGCTTTTGGAGAATAAGGTGACGGAATCTACTCCACCGTGCATACATGACATATAATAAAAACATTTAAAATCCCCAAGTATGATTAATACGATGCTCAGATGACCCCGGATGATCCAACCCAATCCTGGTCCAGCCCATCGACGATGGGTTTGAACATTTTTCCTTGTCAGCCTGGGTCTAGTAAACCATGAGTGATCCAGAAAACTGGATTCAACTGGTAATTATCTAATGAGGATGAAACAGAACCGTGGCTTAGCCAACGACATGAACAAACGCGGCTCAAACTCGAATCCCAACCCAGAATCACAAAAGAGTCAGAAGTCCCATGTCTCTCACCTGCCCTTTTCTTGCAGAAATAATAGCTAATCACATTTACTCATGCCTTTTTGATTGAATTCATGAAAAAAATGAGTAAATATCAATTCAATTCAATTGTTTTGTATCATTGGACACTAGTAGGTCTCTGTGTGTGTGTGTGTGTGTGTGTGTGTGTGTGTGTGTGTGTGTGTGAGCGTCTGTGCGATTGCGATGAAGTACTGTCTGATAAGTTGTTTCTATGTGCACATGCACATGTGTTCCTGTGTGTGAGTGTGCGTGCATGCCTGCGCACGCGCGCATACGTGCATGTGCGCGTGTGTGTGTGTGTGTCCTCGTGGCCTCACCCAATAAGCTATGCTGAGACCAGCACTTCCTTTATTGTTTTTGAAAGTCCCAGGGATTTGAGGCGAACAAAAACCTCTCCAGGGAGTGAAAGGGCCTTGAATGCCTGCTAATACCATCCTGACCCCCCAGACTCTTGCTGGCTGCTGCATACGTACGCTCCAATACAGCACCGGCCAGTTGAGAATACAGTCGGCTGTCCTAGTATTACCAGCGCCGATAAACCAGGGCGGGGAAATCTTCCAGACACCCTTTGCACAGACATCTTGGTACAACTCTATGTACGGAAAACACCACTATATTCACTATGGTGAATTATCTCTATAAGATGAGAACAAGGATAGATGAGCGTTGAATTAACGCATCAATTTTCAAAGCAGTTTTAGCTTTAATATCTGGTGAGCCCTGATTCGAAGCCCATACGATATTCTGCATAAAGCTTATATGTGGTGCCTCTGCATTCTGAGTGAAGAGGTGACATAAGATGACAGCAAACATGTGTATTGTTTTTGGAGCTGTGTGAGAAAACACGCTGGCATTATAAATGTATCTATAGTATATTCATATTTCCATAACCTCAAGGTGCATCCTTGCCGCCGCCCACTGATGAACACGCCTGTTGAAGGGGCTTCGCTCGAGATCAATAGCGGGTGTCATCTGTGAGCACCCTTCAAATATTTGTACACAGAAAAGTAATTCTAGCAATCACTTTTCTCAAACATGCACATATTTATTCCTGTAGAATAATCCGAACAACGGAGGGAGACTTTTTTCATGTATTGTTTTGTACAGAAGGTCCTCTAGTGGCCAAATACTGCCACTATCTACCACTGCCCCTTCCCACGCCCCGATTTTTTTTGCTCTTTTTGTATTTTGGCCAGAGATGTTGCACAATTGCAGCCCCGGTGTTTAAAATCAACCACGCAGTTTTGACATCAACATGAAATGGAGACATTTCCTTCTAATCAAGAGACAAATGACTGAAGTGAATCTGCTGCCTTATACTTGAGGAAATGTGTATGTGTGTGTTTGCATTGGGTACCTGCCATATGAAAACTGTAGAAACTCATATCTGATAAGAGCACCTGACTATAGGCTGTTCTTACATATTACATTTCGTACGTTCTCCCTGTGTCTGTGTGGGGTTCCTCAGGGTTCCTCCGGGTTCCTCCTGCAGGCCAAAAACATGCAAGGGGTTCATTGGGGACCCTGAACTTGCCAGACTTGTGAATGAAGGCGTGGATGGCTGCACAACGTGTGCGTGAGAGAGTGAATGAATGAAGGCGAGAAAGAATGGTTGCATGTCTCTACATGGTGTGAATGAGAGGGTGAATTTTTGTATTTGTCTTTATATGTGTATGTGTCTTTTTATAGCGCATGAATTAATCATTGGGATTCCAGTAAAATGAGATGCCAAAATACTTTTTCCTTATTTTATTCTGCACAAAAGCTTTTTTTCTTCACCAAAGCATTGACAACAATGCCGTCATTTGCTCAAACTGAAGATCTTCCACCTCTAATCCCGACATCCCATCATGGTCGAGGTGAAGCTTTGAGCTTCTGGGGCCATCCTGCTGCTGAGGAATGTCGCTACACTTTCATACTTATAGAAGTGAGAGCCTTTGACCAGCATAACTCCGTCGGGTTGGCACATTGCGGCACTGATTTCGGATATAGGAAGTGGCCGCCCCTCCGTGACGGTCCTTGGCGTTTCAGTGAGGTTGATGTCAAAAATGTGATTTCCTGTTGGAGTGCGTTTAGATACTATCATCATACCATTCTCCTTGTATTTATTTACCGCAATTAGGTTCTTTTGCGGGGAAAACGACATACCTTGGATAATGTGAACCAAGTCCTCATTAGGGCAGCGGAAAGCAGCGTCCACTTTCCCACTGATGCCGAGCTCCTCCTCCAGGGATTTGGGATAGCCGTCGATCAGGGTGTAATGGGCATCCGTTCTGTAGATGTAGACTTGATTGTCCTGCGGGTGTTCGGAAAAAGCCGCCGTTTAATTTTACTCGTTCCCTGATTGTAGTGAAAGCAGGGGCGGTACAGGACGGCGCTCCTGTGGCGTACCTTAATCATGTACATTTTGTTATCGTAAGAGAAAACGGCCTCCACCCCTCTGGTCACCTCCTTCCACACCCTTGCGATTGGGAAGGCGTGGAAGCCTTCTTCTGGAGCATCGATGCGCATGTAAATAGGGCCTGCAGACGCCAAAATGTAAATTATTAGCAAGTGTAGAGCTTTGTTTCAGAACTCTGCTCTTGTGGTGTGTCCAGGAGGTACAACAATAGCTTATAACAAACAAAATTTCCATCATTGCCATATTTCCATAGATCAGGTGAACGTGAATATGACGTGTGAATGAGAGAGTGAATAGTTGTTTATCTCTATACGTCTTAGAACAGGGGTCTCGGACTCGCGGCCCGCGGGCCAATTGCGGTTATTGTGATTATTGTATATACCGTTATAGTGGCCCCCTGCCTGGAATCAAATCTTTGTGTTAGTGCGTCCTGTGCATTTTTTCTCATATGCATCTTGGGGGTTTCAAAAAAAATCCAGACAAGCGAAAAATGAAAAAGTAACTTTGCAATGTATTTTTTTGGCTTCAAAATTTGAAAACAAAATGATTTTTTGATGAAAAAATGTCTTGTGACATTTTTTAAATGATCTTGTCTTATTTCTATTAAAGAAAAAAAAAACAAAACACAATAACAATGGCAAAAAAAAGAGGCAAAATTAAAAAGATTGATTCAATAACAAGAATAGTCTTGTCAACATTATGCCTCCTCTTATACATGCTACCAATCAATTATCTAATCAATTCTAGTGGCAAATTTCCCCACAGTGACAAGATTTTTGTCTTTTAATTCAACAATATTCTTAAGGGTGCAATTTCATTAATTCCTTTTTGATATCCTTTTTTAATATTAATTCATCGTGTATTTTTTTACAGGAACAGTTCATTACATATAAGATTTTTATAATTTACCTGTGTACCCCCTTTACACTAAATCAAAGGAAACATTTGGACTTCGGGTTACTTCTATGTAATGACTGTCCTGGTACCCCTTGACATCAAATTAGGCCGTATGTGGCCCCCAAAATGAGTTTAACATCCCTTTTTTAGAATGACAGAATGAATGGTTGGATGTATCTAAAGTATGAGATTGCGAATGGTTGTATGTGTTTATTCAATCAGTGAATGAGAACAAGTCTTTATATGATGATTGAATGAGAGTGTTAATGGTTTTATTTCTCTATATAGAATGACAGAGTGAACAGCTGTCTTTTTCTAAATGACATGTGAATGGTTGAATGTCATTTAGAAAAATCGCAATTGACTCCAGCAATCTCGTATTCATAGATAATAAATGAATGATACAATTCGGGTAGATGAAGATGGAGTTGTATGATGAAGGTCCTGATAGACCCGGACGTCTAGGCATGTCTAAAAAAATGTTTTGAATTTTTTAGCGACGTTGTTTGTTTGTTGTTTTACCTGCAAATATATATGTTTTCCCGCTGCTCCCCGTGGACATGGCATCAATCCTGACCTCGCTGCATTTGGGGATGGTATAATTGCCATGACCTGTAATCAAAGTGTAATCACTGGAGATTATAATACATATCAAAATATTATTTGTCATAAAATATAAGTACAACTATATATTTACAAGCTCACCAAAGCCAGTGCACTGCATGAAGTAATTTCTGGCGTCCTTCGGGTAGTTCCCGGCGCTAATTTCTCCCGTCACCGGGTGGAACCTGGTGAAGTGGTGTCCATGGAAACAGTAGTAGTTCTCCATCCACCTCAGGGCGGACGTGCAGATGGGCAGGTGGGACCACGTCTTGGTCTTCAAGGTCTTTGTGTCAAAGTCATACACGTAGACGTCGTGTCCTGGGAAGTTAAAAGAAAGAAATTGCCCCGGGTGGAGATGAAATCCTTCTCTAGAGGGCAGCATTTCCTCTGCAAAGATCTCTGCAACATCTTGTCTCTCGCAGCTTTATTCAACTATTTTCCAATCATAATCACGTGAAATGAGAGGTACTTGGGTGTAAATCAAACATACCCTTGAAGAGCAGAACGGAGTTGGCCATGCACTCCCCCTTTGGACACTCCACGGCGGCATCCAGGTGATGGGGCACTCCGGGGAAGTCCTCCTCGATTTGTTTTGGATAACCAGCCTCCAGGGTGTGGTTGTAATAACTGAACACCTTGTCGTCCTGGAAATTCCATGACAAATCAGTACTGCGAATCGCTGTCTTATTGTGGAGTTCCTGTCTGCGAATAAGGTTTCCGTTCATACCAGGAAGAAGTAGATGTGGTCGTGGTCGTCCAGGTTCTCTGGGTTGTGCATGCGGAACGCGGCGTCGACATGGCCGATGTTATGGTCGTCATCTAGCTCCGCAAAGAACAGGTTGGAATCGTGAGCTGGACCGGTGTAGCCCTTCCACAGGTGGCAACCTGAAGAGAAAATGCCAAAGTAAAAATATCAGTATATCCTCCCGATCCCATTGTTCACATTTCCTGTCTAGGTTTAAAATCAGACATTATTAATCAGAGATTAGCATATATATATATCTTCAGCTAATCCATGGCATTCTCTTCAAACTTGGGTGAAAAGGCCATGGGTAAAAAAAAAATATCTTCAGAAAGAAACATCCATAATGTAATATAATATAATATAATATGATATAACATAACATAATACAATATAATATAATATAATATAATATAATATAATATAATATAATATAATATAATATAATATAGTATCATATAATATAATATATATTTTAAATTATTATGTTTTATATCAATTTATTATATTTCAAACATATTTAAAAAAATAATCTATCCTTTATTAATTCCCGTGGGGAAATTCAGTTCCAAACATGATTGCTCTACCTCCTTTGCCACGCCGCCCGAAATGTAAAATAGGTTGATGACGTACCTTTGAAGAAGTAATTAATCCCGTTCTCGTCCGGCGTGATGGCGTCAAACTCAATTCCTTGGCATCGGTCTAGCAGAGGACCGTGGTGATGGTGGTCATCTTGATGGAATCATTCAAATATGATATTATTCATTTTGGCATTAATGCATGGATTTTAAATGGATTGTGATTTATGTTTAGATATTATGGAGAACAACTGTTAGTTGTTTGATTTGAAAATATAGAATATGGACCCACCTGCCAATGCATCATCTGAATGCCTGTGAAAGAAAAGAAGATATTAAGGCTGGTTTTCTAAATGACCCAGATACCATTGTGTGTAAAATAGCAACCAATTACAAGTCCTGTTCTTGAATCACTAACTAAATAGTGTGCTGACCAAGCTCTTTTTGTTGACCAAACCAATTTGACTGGTGAACTGCGCAAATAAAGTTGTGAAATGCACCAGGTTACGAAACTCTTCACTGGTGAAAGTACACAGTGGATGCAGGGTTTGTCCCTTGATGTACTCATTTAAATCAGAAAAATACAAAGACGCAATCCAAGGCACAAACCGTACTACTACTTATTATGTATCCATTATTTATGTATATTACGTATTGAATGGCTTCCAGTATATAGTGAGATCCACAGGAAATAGCACATAGATTAGATCAAGTAGTTTTTTACTTGACTGTTGTTCTCTTGAGTCTTAAAGAAGAGTAGAGATTTAACTTACGTTGGGGCCCCGATGGTGAGGCTTAGTGCCGAACACAAGCAGAGAACCTTCACGAGCAGCCCCATGTCGTGAAATCCCGGCGGAGACCCAAAGGTAGAAAGCAGAAGATACTCGGCTGCGTCCGCCTTTTTTATACCCCCGAGCGTGGGCAATGTTGACAAACCTTTGGTGTGGGTCTTCGTGTTTGCGCTGATGAATTTTGAACTTCGGTTGTTGCAAAAGAACTGGCGAGATCAGTTGCGATAAATTAGGTGAAGTAATTTGGTGAAGTTGCTGTTTGTGAAATGACTCTCTATGTTCTGAGAACTTGGAAAATACATTGTAATTCGGGATAAATCATTTTTTCACAATGTTTTTCATGACTTGTACTGTTGTGTATGTAAATATGCACAAATACTTATGTGAAAACACAGATTGCACCACAAGGTGATCCTACGGACCGGAAAGAGCCCCAATGAGGACAGGAAAATGTTTTAAACCAGACTTTAATGGCTTTTATTCAGCAAAACTAATATTGCAAAGTTGACAACTACAGACAGATATCACATTTCATTCGTGATCTATGACTTGTCTGAGAAGTTTTAAACTACCGCACAAGAGCACACGCTTATCACCTTTGAGACTCTAGAGGATTAAATGCATTTAGAAATCAGAATACAGGTGATTCGGCATTTTGTTGATTGGATTTTCGCATTCTAGAAATGAGGAATAATCAGAAAAGCAGCAAATTTGGATAAATACATACTGCATGATGAGGTAAGAGGTGTAGATAATTCTAAAAATAAACCTTTGTGATCAATATTCTATCATAATGATAAGGACACCGACTATTACAAATTGAATCAATATATTGGATAATGACAGGAAATGAATTTATAGGTATGATGTTTTTCCTCACAGACCAGACCAGGGCATTTTAGAGCCCGCGGGCCACATCTGCCCCGTTTTGCTTTTTGAGCCGGCCCGCTAAACTATTTTCTTTGACTATTTCACAAAGTATTTTCAATCAATATTGAATTTAGAAGATCCTTATTTTTTCCCTTTTGTTTAATTTGTATGGTTGATTACATACAAAATAATGTCAATACATTTATATGATCATTAATGATTTTAATGTTGAAACAAAATGCCCAAAAATGTAAATATTTAAATTGCAATTTTCATTTTATTCAATATATATGATACCTAATGGGCCCGCGCATAAAAATGAAATAAGGAATGCGGCCCGCCACCTAAAATAATTGCCCTTTCACAGAGAAAGTCATTTGTAGCGGTAGATCTTGATGGCGTGGTTCATACTGTCTGACACCACCAAGTGGCCATCAGGGAGGAGTGCCAAACCCCTTGGGCTGCTCAGATTGTCTGTGACCACGGGCCAGCCAACACCCTCGGACGGATACAGGAGAACTCGGTGGAACTGCTTGCCCCAGTCTACAACCAGAACATCCCCATCACCGTCGATACAGAGCCCCCAGGGGCAAGAGAGAACCGGCCCCAGTCCAGAGCATACGCCCAGGATGCGGATGGTGGTCCATCCGGGCTCCAGGACCCGGATGCATGGGACCCGTCCGGTCTCATTTCCTCGCTCCGATACGGCCATGAGGCCGGTCCTGAGACAAGCGGCCACCAAGTAGGGTCTGTGGTAGCCCCTCACCACTGTGCGCTCCAACCTTGCCCCTGTTTTGGAGTCCAGCTTCAGAGCGGTCAGCGTCCCGCGCTTGACGTCCGCAACCAGAAACTCATCTTGAGAGGTCACCGTCACTCCCCTGGGAGCGTCCAGCTCTTCGTTGGTGGAACCGATCGCGGTGCCGCCGAATGTTTGGAGTAGGCGTCCGTGCCGGCTAAAGACCAACACGGCGCGCTCGGCAGCACAGGTCAGGGCGATGAGGCCCTTCGAGTTTACGGCCACGTCGAAGTAATTGCAAACGCGGGAGGACCTTTCCGATCCGCAGGGCGATACCTGCTGAACAACGTTCTTCTGGAGATCGGTCACCTGAATGCGGGCGTTTCCGCAGTCCACCACAAATAACTGGCCTTTTACGGTTGCATGGATACCGCTCGGCAGGTTAAAGTCGGTGCGGCCCGATCCTTGTTTTCCAAACTGTTTGATGAGATAAGCGGAGTCGAGAGCTGTTAAACCACCCTCTTCCTCCGTCTCCCTTATTGCTGGGACGATGTTGTGTTTCTGGTGCGCTTTGTCGCTTTCACTTGCCGACATGGACGGAGATCGACCTCCCGGGTGTGAACCTAAATCCCGTCCGACAGTAGACCGGTATCTGGAATGTCGCCCATCGGAACCCTTCGTGTTCCCGTCAGATTCGGACTCGGTGCTGGTTTCCCGCTCGACGGTTGAAGGTTCAGCTGCTAGACGCATTTTGTTTACTTTCCTGATTGCCCCACACTCAACCTTGTCGTCGAAACTCAAAGGGTGCAGTTTGCCAGACAGATCGGGGGTGGACATTGAGTGGCAGTGCTGTTGTTTGAAGGATCTATCGACTGAACCGTCCACAGTAAATGTGTGACAGGAATCATCGCTTTCCACCGGGGAGGGAGGGCTCCCGCTATCAACCGATGAGTCAGTCGAAGGCTTTTTCTTGGAAAACGACTTTTGGGAAAGATCCACACGGCTGTAGGGGGACGGTGGACCTTTGCACTTGGTCTTACTACATATCGCCGCGTTGCTGGCTTCAGGATGGCAGGACGGCTCTTGATAGGGAACCAAAATCAGAGCCTTTTGCTTCCTCTTGCCCTTTTGGGTCAGACGTTTCTTGGATCCGTACCATTTGCCATGAGATTCATCCCCTTCGGATTCTCCTCGACCGGAAACCGGTGGTATGGCAAGAAAAAGGTCTTGCCCTGTTGTGTCTGAGCACACAGACTCAGCATCCTCATCTTGGGAGGACTCAGATACACCGGAGTGTATTGTCGTGGGGGATTTAAGGTCATCCTCGATTTCTGTCGAGCTTGAGAGGCGTAGTTTCCGAACAACACGCGTGTTGTCATTGTTTGCTCTGATGATGTCCTGTGGACTCTGCCTCGGCCCTGCTCTGCCCGGCTGGGGCTCCTTTCTGATCTCAAGCGGGGCGAGGTTTGTAAACGCGGTATCGCCCGAGTGCAAAGCACACTTCTGGCCTTGGATACCGCAAACGCCGATCGGATAGGTCATACCTTGCTCCCGAACATCGACTCCCCCCAGAGTTAAGGTTTTAGAGTCCGGGCCCGGCGAAAAGTGTACTCTTTTCAGCGTGAGAGATATCTCCCATGGCTGGGTTACCTCCGCCACCCCCCTTTGCAGCTGATGTTTGCTCGATCCACAGGCAGCGCCGCCCCATCTGTGTATCTGCTCCTTTAGCTGCCCGATCTTTCGGAGCTGCCGGTCCACGAGTGACTGCACGACTCGCGCTGCCGCCGCATTCTCCCTCTTCACCTGACTGAAGCGCTGCTGGGCTTCCCTGTGGTCCCGCTCGACCTTCTCCAGAAGGTGACGCTCTTCCTTCTGGGCCTCAAATACCGCGTTGTCCAGCTCGCGGTTCACGGCCTCCACTTCGGCCTGCTGTCTTTCCCTGAGGCTCTGAAGTTCTTGTTCTCCTTGCTCTAAGTTGGAAAGGGCCTGAGTCACCCAAGGAGGGAACGCAACGGTAGATTCAGGGGTAAATATAGATTCCTGTGATGTGAAGGAGAGAGGAGACGGGGACTTCGTGTCTCTGTGTTTTGGAACGGTGGGCGTCAGAAGAGATGAAAAGCCCAGAAGGGCTCTTCTCTCGGAATGAGACCGCATTAACATGCTGGGTGACGGGACGTAGACGGTATTTCACTTTTCACTGCTTTTTGCATACGTGTCTAAGGAAAAGAGAGAGAGGAAAAAAAAGTAGAAGATGTGTTAGTCACAAAACCCATTTGTCAGATTTTACCTCGGCCTCTAAACGCCCCTAATCATGAACAAATTGGCCTCGGGACAGCGTTTTCAATCAAATTTTTAATCGACTCGCGAACAAGCCCTTGGTGCAAGAATACAGGGACAAACACAGGCAGAGGAGGTGCTCTGTGATACTCCATGTTGTTTACATCGTTCATCTTTGTGTTCTCCTTTTTTTGTGCCATTTCACTAAGTTAGCCCTCATTTTGGCTCCTAAAAAAGCTAGTGATAGCGGTGTTAAGCAGAAGTTAAGAATTGCAGTCGGTCTGAAGCAAGAAATAATAGCTAAACGTGAGAGCGGTGCTGGTGCTACAGATGCATAACAACAAATCAACCATCTGTACAATACTGAAGAACAAATGCTGCTGTTGTGGCTAAAGGGGTGTCTACGTTAACAAAGCAAAGGTCTCTAGTCTTAGAGGATAAGTTAGTTAGTTTGGATCAATGAGATATAAGACAGCTTGCTGGAGATAGAATTAACAAGAGTCTCGTGTGAGAAGGTTTTACTGATTTAGTCGAGGAAATGCTGAGTACAAGTGCTGGCAAGAAGAGAAACACCAGAAACGCAGTAATAATTAAGGTTATCTTTAATTCCTTTATGTGTTTTGCCACAATAAACCCTAAAAAAAGTTTCGAAAGTGCGCAGCATGTGTTTAGGGGCTGGAGAACGGATCAATGGGATTTACATTGATTTCAACAGGAAACACCGATTCCGTGCGTGAACATCAAATAAAATTCCTAAGCTGAGATTGTACTGTACTATGGAATGACATGGAATAAAACATGACTCAAATGGTATAATAAAGACCATCACGTGTGTCTGGTGTCTGATAAACAATTTTCCGTATTTAAATTTTGTCAACTGCTTCTTCCTCTCATGTTAGAAAGAAATATTTATTCGTTCACTCTTTACGCCGCTTATCCTGCACTCGGGATGGCCGGAACCCCGGATCGACCGCAAAGCCTCGCAGAGAAACATAGAACTATTCACTCACTCATTCACATATCATTTTGTCACACAACTATTCACCCTTTCATTCACAGATCTTGAGAATTCCAGGTCCATAATGAACCTCCTGCAAGTTTTCTGACCGTAAGAGAGAACCGGAGAAAACCCAGAACACGAGAAGAAGATGGAAACTGCACACAGAAAGGCCCCCCATGGAATTAAACCGCGGACCTTCTTGTTGTGAGGCAGAAACGCTCACCACTGCACTCCCGAGAACGTTTTTGAATATAAAATTGGTTTCAAATGTTGAAAAACTGGACACAGGAAGCCTCTTATTATACTTTGAAACTTATTGCGAGTGTTTATAACGGAGTTCCCGCATCATTTTTTTTGTCAGCAAAACACTAGAATCATTTTGATTTGACTTGAAATTAACGTCAGGGGGAGGAATTGCAATTTTACTGTCGTAAACCATTTTATGGCACGTGTGATTTCAGATTTTATTCCAAATGTCCGAGTTGTTATGGGGAACGTTCACGATCGCTCATAAGGCCACGCCGGTTCCTGTGCCCTCTAGTGATCCCCTGGTAGTGCACCGAGGGAACGTCTGCTGGGGCCTCCTTCCTCTCTCCACATGGTTTAGGTGAGCGGCTACTATAAACATAACAAAACCACACATCCGTGCCTGGTGTTTTTAGAAAAAAATGCCCTTTGACCTTGATTGTGATTGAGAGCGAGATCAGAGTTGTGCTTCTATGTGTTTAGAATATATTGCTCACAGAGTTGAAGCTAGCTGGTGCTAGCTAGTTAGCTTCCCTGACCTCCCTTCAGACACAGGTGTGTGACAAAAGACATGTGAGGAGTTGTTTACATGAGTATCTTTTTGCAAAAAAAAAAGAATTAACGCCGCGTCGAAACCTTATCCCTCTGATACCATTTTTTTCTGGAGTCTTCTCAAATAACCACGGGCCCCGTTCTCCCTCTCCAGGTCACCACCCGTGAAAATGGTCTTTTCATGCAAAGCCGAGGCCGCTGCTGCCGAGATGTCACTCATCTTCGACCGACATCACGGAGCGTCTCGGGTGGCCGCGCCCAAAAAAACGGGGCACAAAGGACGATTGTTCGCCGGGTAGAAACATCGGACGTGACTTTCAACGCTAATATCAGGTACGCCTGCACGTGTGTGGCTTTTCAGCATCCCTGCTTGCATTGTGTTCTGAGATAGCAGGTCGGTTAGTTTGCGCCCTGGTGCGCAGTTCTTCCTGGAGGTTGTGACCCCCCCCCCCCCCCCCACTTCCGCCCCTTCCTCACCTGGGAGGAAAACAAAAAAGGCTTTGCACAGATGAAAAGGACGGGAGGTGTCGGTTTACCTGCACAATGAGAACCCAATGGAAAAATGTGACCCCGCAGTGTGAGGAGATTAAATCTCATTCGCATAATGCAAAAGAAGTTAAAGGCACTACCTGCAGCCCTGTTTTTTTTTTTTTTTTTTTTTTTTGGAAATATAATGCTGTGGTTGAATGCAAGAAAGTAGGAGGTTGCAGAAAATGAGGTCAAAGTCACTTTTTTGGTGAGAAATTCTGTTTTTTCGTTTGGGGCGGGTCACATTGTTTTTGAATGGGGCAGAAATATAGGGTGTCTGCAACAAATCCCTGCGACCCTGCCGCCGGAGTGAAGCCGGGGGGAGGGGGGGTCTTCTCATGTTACCCCTGTTTTAATGTTGAATGAGAGGCACTTGTTGCTAAGTTACCGTCCCGTCTTTGCCGGGCTGCCGAGATGGAAGAATAAACGATAGCATTCATAATTGAGAGGATTACGGAGGATGTTCAGGAGCATTCCGGTGGACGGGGACTGAACAATGGAGCTTCTGACTGAAGCTAAAGCGCTAAAGCTAAATTTTTTATTGAGATATTAAACAGCAAACAAACAATAATAGAATCAGTGGAAATTAAGCACCCCAATCCCCCAAAAAACTTGATTTTTTTGTAATTTCCAAAAGAATTCATAACATAAAGTTTTATTTTGGTCTTTTTTTTTCTGCTGTAAACAGAAAATACAGAAATGCAAAAGCACATATGATATATTAAATTAAAAAAAAAAAAAAATTGGCTTCAGATGGTTCCTACCTGAACTCAAGGCGGCCGCGGCTCCAAGTGCTGCTCTCTCAGCCCCGTGCACGAATTTGTGTTTCTTCCTCTCCCTCTCCGCCGCCCCCCCAGTTCTACCCCACCCCGCACCTCCACCCTCCTCCTCACCCTCTTTCGTTAGCGGACCAAATATCTTTCTGCATGTTGACGTGCAGCTTCAGCCTTGCACATGAAAAATTCACAGCCCGCCGTTTATTCAGCCGAACATTTGTGTACGTTGGATTAATATTGTATTTCAATGGTTATTTATTCATATGACAATCCGAAGTATCCTCGAACAGAAAGCGGTGTAATCCACACCACCGGTGGCCCACATTCCACGCTCCATCTTTGTGGAGAAAACAATCTTTCTGGTGACCTGCTGGGCTCTGTTGTGTTGCTATTGTTCTAAAATCGGAATAAACATGTTTGACTGTTGTTCGTGCGACATGTGTCTTCGGTAAGAAGGTCCCCGGGGGGGCCTGTGCACTCCCCATGTCTGCGTGGGGTTCCTCTGGCTTCCTTCCACAGTCCAAACACATGCAGGAGGTTCACTGGAGACCCTAAATTGTTCATATGTTTGAATGAGAGCGTGGATGGTTGTATGTCTCTGTCTCTGGATGAATGAACAGTTGTATGTCTATAACAGGGGTCGGCGAGCTTTAACACCCAAAGAGCCATTTGGACCCGGTTTCCACGTAAAAGAAAACACCGGGAGCCGCAATTACTCCATATTTTGGCTTCCCGGGGTTGAAAGTGTTGACAAACTGATGGCGTTTTGGCGGGTATACCGGCTTCCGCGAGTGTGATGTTTATCTTAAGCATCAAAAAATAATAAATATCGTTTTATTTTAAGATTTCAAGATCACAATAATCTTCCAATTTAGACCCAAAGTTAAAAAAAGTAACAAACACAGGTAAAATACACCTCAATTAAATACTTATAATTTATTTTCCCAAGCCACTCGGATGAGGATGAGGTTGCCGACCCCTGCTCTATAAGATGTGTGACTGAGAAAGTGAATGTTGTATTTCTCTAAATAACGTATGAATAACAAGGTGAACGGTTCTATGTCTCCATATGACGTGATTGGTTGTCTGTCTATGTGATGTTTGAATGACAGCGAATGTTGTATGTCTTTGTATGAGAGGGTGAATGGTTGTACGTCTCTGTATGACGTGTGAATGGTTATATATCAACATGATGTCTGAATGAGAGGGTGAATGGTTGTATGCCTCCACACCGTGTGATCGGCTGGTTCCATGTTTCTATTCGTGGCCCTGTGACGGACCGATCTAGGGTGAACCTCTCACCCGATGGCGGCCGGTGCGGGACTTGCAGGGTAGATTATAAATGAATAAAAGCATTATACACGGTGTCGTTACATTTCACATAACTCTGAAAAGAGTCCTGTGAGTGCAGTGAGCCATACGTGCACAATCAGCCTGCTGGACTCATATTTGTTTTTTTGTGCTGATTAAAACAGTGACACATTAACCAATGGCTGATTTTAACCACTAGATGTCAGCAAAGGCAAGATGTTAGAGGAAAGTGTCCAGTCGCTGTCATGATAATACATTGTCAAATGTTGAGAGGAGGTCTTGTATGATGGTAAATGCACATTAAGTCTGCACGGATCAAACAATGGCATATTTCAAACGCCGAAACACACACGGGAGCCGGTCGAAGTCGAGCCGGCCTCGTGTGTGATTTGCTGTGAGGCGGAGACACCGGGGGGGACGAATTAAATGAAAAGGAAAAACTGCTGATGCTTGGGACAATCCTGAGTTAGACAGCTCCCCTTTTATTTTATTGCTTTTCGGTGGAATATGGTTTTGGATAGACTGTGTGACATAATCGAAGCCATGTTAACAAAACAAACTGGGAATTCTAATCAAACTGCGTGCAAAGATGGTGTGACAGCCTGCAGATGCATGGCATGTCCGCACGTCTACCTGGAAGGTTAGAGTCCAGCCGTTGGTCTGAGATCGACTACTTTAACTGAGCCGCCCCGATCGGGAATTCGTGTTTTACAACGATATTGCTAAAGATGATGAAGTAGTGCTTAAAAAAATCATATGTATTAAGGGAAACTGAAAATTCCAGATCCCCAAGAACATGGAGAGGTTTCATCCTCCTGACAGAAATGTAGGGGATAATACATGAAACGGCATTGTTTTCATTCATTCATTGATTTATTCATTCATTCGTTCGTCATCATCATATGGACAGAAGGTTATATCTCCAAAGTTCTAGGTAGCTTTCAGAGGATCAATTCTTGGTTGAGTTGAAGCTGATTGCACCTTTCCTGGATGTGCTCTGCAGCAAGGATGAAGATCTTAAAGTTCTCACCAATTATACTAACACACACACACACACACACACACACACATGGAGTGCCCCCTGGAAACACAGGCGTCTCCTGAGCCGTCAGTGTTGCTGGATGTCACGCGGGGTCCTACAGGCCGCCCGGCTGGCTTGGTGACTGATTATTTCTATCTCCCCGTCTGTCAGGAGCGATGGAGAATTATATCGGCCTAAGGTAGCGTCAGGCCGGGCGGGTTATTGATATCGCTGTTAAAACTCACACACACACACACACACACGCACTGCAATTAAATTGACTGTCCCGTGTGAGTAATGGGCCCGATACTGTAACAAAACAATAATGTGTTTCAGCGTGGAAACGTAACAACATGATATATATGCACGTGTGTGTACAGATGCGCCGCATGACAGAGACACTAATGGCTTATTATTGCCTCGGCCAAACAAACGGCGCCACCTGGGCGGAGCAGGTACCGGGAGGACTTGTTGCAAACAATTAGAAAATGAGTCCGCAAGTTCTGGCGGATGGATTTAGAAAGGCGGTCAAGAAAGTCATATTACACTCTTCTCCCCCACTTTGCATACAGCAGGCAATATTAGATGATGAATATGGTAATGGTCCTCATTCTAGTGGGACTATCTCCTTTCAGAGGGGAAGATCTGGTTCTGCTGAAGATTCGATTAATTCCTCTTCACGCCACTCCTCATTTTTTTTTTTTTGTGTGTGTGTGCCCCCTCCGCTCTAGAACCGCCACCCCCTTCCTCGCTAACACTTTCAGGCCTATGATATTAGACGAACAATCGCAGAAACAAAACGAGCTGGAACAACCAAGATGGGAACAGATGGCACGTAATTGCCTGGTGGAGGAAGCCAGGGAGTCAATTTTTACCCGTCCTGAGGGAGTTGCAGTTGCAAGGAGAAAAAAAAAAAGTGCAGGTGCATTTGTTTTGATCAGATATGGCCTAGAGGAAGCGTCTGAAAAATATTCATCACACGCATATTAGGGCAAGGGACTTAACAAAGCATCGTGGCGAGACCCGGGATGCAATCATGAGCTTTCATCAGGGCAAGGAGGCGGATGTGCGGCTGAGTCGAGGGTGGCAGATGCATCGCAAATTAATATCACGCCCAAGCGTGCTGCGGAAACTGTAAAACTTTCAGTCCGTCCAAAAGCAAAAAAATGCACCAACCCAATTATATGGTTTTGTGGAAAAAGCAGAGCTATAAATAACGTGCGAAAACTCTGACAACCAGCCAGTTGAGACATTTTCAAAGATGTGATTCTTATTTATAGCACACAAGCGCACGGATACATTTCTTCACATTTACTTGCGCTGATCTGAAATCGGCGTTCTGATTATTTTGAAAATCTCCAAAACATTTTTACATGCGGTCTTTTAAGGATGAAATCTGTGAGAACGTGAAAATGAAAAATGCTTAACTAAGAAGTTTGAAATTTTATCTCCGTCGAGCCGGGCGCTCTTTATCCTACTCGGTGTGTTGCAAAGAAACATTAATGACCTTAAACCTTAAAACCTTAAAACCTTAAAAAAAGACCTTAAAGCACTTGATAGCCTTAACCTTGACAATTTATATTTTATTGTATTTCTTATTCTCCCTCCTTCCTACTATTATCTTTTATTGTTATGTTTTTGCTTGAAACTCTGGCACAACAATTTCCTTTGGGAAAAATAAAGTTGTTCTTATCTTATCTTATCTTATCTTATCTTAATGTTTACCCGGTGAGCGACAGGGTCACCAACTTGCTACGAGGGGAAGAGGAAGGGAATCAATCCCGTGATTTGGTTCCTGTAAACGTGGCTCGTCGGCTAATGAATTGACACCCTGAATGGCATCCACTTTCTCTGCACAAAACCCCAAAGCGCCAAAACAAGTCGGGTTTTATTTTATTTTATTTTATTTTTTACGGGAGGTCATTTGCACAACTGTTCAAGGTGCAGTAACTTCCCGTTACCGCTGTATGGTTGCCAGGCAACCGGAAGGTTATTGTGCTCGGCCGAGAAACCGTCCTGCATATAACCTTCCTGTAAACTACAACTTTCCATCCTGACACCGGCTTTACGGCCGGGCTTCGGATTTTTAACGGGCACGCGCGTGCTTCAAGTCATGACGACAAAGGGCGCGTCAAACCTAACCAAAAAAAAAAAAAAAAAAGGTAAATTGAGCCGTCAATCGGTTTGGTCTCGACCGTCCTCTCGGTTATTTGGTTAATGAGCGGACGGCGAACTCTGACTACAAAAGACACGTAACTGTATTTTTCTGAGCCGGCTTTATCCTGGGACATGAATCGGCCGCATACTGTACAGAGGATGAGTTCCTTTTACCGGGTCCTCTGAGCTCTGACCACATCTGTTCAATTACCAGCATGGAAAGTGCATTACCACTGGCTTTGTTGTCGGAGATGCTTGATTTTCTTAGCAAAAAGCACATGAATTTGTAATATCGTGATCCCCCTTCTGTTGTGAATCTCCTCAGCGGTCGAGGCCCCGGGATCAGAATAAGCATTTTGATGAGCTATAGGCCGTCGCCTCTCTTTTTACAATCGCAAACTTGCGCTGGCCGCCCAATATCAAACTAATAAATTACAGCCTCCCCCCGCCCCCCCGTCTCCCGCATAACTCCCTGATAAATAAAAAAAAAAAAAAAAAAAGGTTTGCCATAGTGTGCAGCTGTGACCCAGGGTTACCTAGCAACAGGTCATGCCCAGACGTGATGCTCAAGGTAGAGATACACCTCCGAGGAGGGAGGGAGGAGGGGGGAGGGAGGGCACGGGTCTCATCCTCACTCTCTATGACCCTTGACAGATAGAAAACGCACTCAGAGGAAACGGGATTTGATTGACAGGGATATTTGAGGAACCCGAGACACCTCGGTTTCTCCATTAGTGTTTGCCGGACTCCGGGTTTCTCCGCATCTGCGTTGAACCGACGGGAAATAGCTTTTTGCGGTTTTACGGAAGCGAACGCGGTATCGGCGCGGTGAAATAATTCCGATTAATGAACGAGCCTTTTTTACATTGATTTCCATGACGTAGCCCTAAAACAAAACAATTATAACGTTGTTCTTGATTCCCTCCGAGGAATTCCCCACCCCACCCCACGCTCATCTGTCTCTCGCTTTATTTCCGGCGCGAGTGACACGCGCGGCAAGCACATTTGCCACACCGAAGTACACAATCAGCTTTCCCCCCTCCGTGCCCGCGGAGCCGTCTGATGGAAACCCTAACTGACAGGCCTAAAGAGATTGAGCAGTAGCACTGCAGACGCACATCCACAGCAGTGTGCGATGTCTTTGCCAGAACGGTGCCGCATGAAAATGAGAGTCTCTGTGATCAGTCCACGATCCCCTCCTCCTCCTCCTCCTCCTCCTTTTCCTCCTGCTCCTCCTCCTCTTCCTCCTCCCCCCCCCTGCCGCCCTTCCTCTGTTGCCTGTGTGACAAACCCTCAAGGGGACTCTGCAGCTGTGTGGGGTTAGCACATGGTTGAGTTAGGGGCCTCGCACACACACACACACACACAAACGCAGACAAACAAAGCAAATGTGGATTTTTTTTATGGCTGTGTAAACTGTAATAAGTTGCGGTTTAATGAGGATGGTTTGATGGGATTGAAGAACTGAGCCCTTCGGGTTCGCGGTGTTTTTTTTTTTTTTTTTTTGAGAAGATGACCCGACGGCAGAGCATCTCTGAAGACGGCGCTCTCGGGGGAGACACTGTCCCTCAGCGGAACGTTGGTGTCGAGGCCGTGTTCGTTCGTCCGGCTTTTTCTCTGCTTCGCTCGCGCGGAGCACAACTTCCGTGATGGTTTTGAGCGCGTCCGTCTTGCAGCGTCGTCTTCTTCTCCTTCAGGAATCATCTTTCTCACCAACAGGCTTCCTGTCTTCTTTCCCTCCATCCATAAACCTCTGATCTTCCCTCATCCATATTCAAAGCATCTCTATCTGACTTTATCTCTGATGGACTCACTCCTGATTCTCTCCGTCCTCCTCACTCCCAAGGCCAACCTCCATATCTTCATCTCTCCTTTTCGTCTTCTCGGCGTCTCATAGCTTCTCTCACCTCCGTCTTCAACGTCCGTCATCATACCTGGCACTTTTCTCCACTCGTTCCAGCCTGCTTGTTCCTTCTCCGCCCTCTCTGGACCGTTGACCCTCGGCGCTTCCAATCCTACACCTTCTTCATCTCCTCTCCCTGCATCCTCACCGTTCTCCTCTCATTTACACCCGTGCTCTGTCTCGTTGCGGCTCCCCTTCATGCCGCCGCCTCTCTGGAGCTTCCTCCATCACACCGCGATTCCAAACATCTGCCGCAAACAACTATCTGATTTCTACAAAATCATGAAAATTAAAAGCGGCAGGCTGGTAGGCTGGTTTCGATACATTTTTCGGCGACGCAACACAATCACGGGTTGTTTTTTTTTTTGCCCGGCGACTTCCGCTGCAGTCGCATTTCCTGTGTCCATCTGCACCGCCTAACGATTTTCACGGGCTTAGAACCGAAAGTCGGAAGGAAAGAGTCTTACCAGCAAGCTCCTGTCATCTAAGTATAAGGTTGTAATCTGAGCTCTTTTAGATCAGTCCTTTCCTGGTCTCGGTCTTAAGACAATATGAAATTTTCTTTGAAAAGTCCTTATAGTGATGTAACACAACCAACAACCAATAGATGGGCTCCTGACAAAACAGGAAACCTGGGAGACAAACAAACTCCAGAGCGGAATTGGCGGTAAAGACGCTATTTGTTGGCAGTATTGATGAACGGGAACGGCGAAGCGCGTCCCGATCAGTACGGAGCGTCTAGAAAGGGAGCAGATGGTGGAGCTGTGAGAAGAACAGCCTGGTTTGTAGGATGTCTAACGCATCTCGACCGAGTGGAGAAAGAATAACCGGTGGACTGAAATAGCAGGGGCTCTGCAAATATCCGGTGATAATATTGCATTGTGGGGAAAAGTCGCTGAAAGAATCTAGTTGTAGTTTTTCATGAGTTTTATCCAAATCTTTACAAAGTCTGTAGCTGTAAGGTCCAGCCTAGGCAGAGAGTTAAAACTCGAAAAACTAGTCTTTAGACGTGAGCGGACGTGAGACGATAGTTTTACACAAGTCGTTTCCATATCTTTTCAAAGTCTACCGATGTATGGCTGGTAATAATAGTAAAGGTTGCTAAAATCCTCATCCGTCTTTGCTTTAAAAGTTGTCAGAGACCAAACGTCAACTGTGAGAAACTTGAAACTTGCCTCCCCACCAAATTGGGGAGGAAAGGTATGAGCTGAGTCGGAAGAAACCTCCCGCTCAGCTGGCGGGGGGTCCTGCCGTGATTGTCAATTATACGACTGGAGCTTTACATCACTGGCTTCGGTCCGCACAGGAAGTGACTCCGCCGCCTGCACGCCGTTCCCATCATTTCACAAGACGTGTACGCCAATTTTTCTCAATGAAAGCGCCATGCTTCTGGCTCTGCATTTGTCCGCTGCGAATGGGAAAATTAGAATCAAGAACCAATATGTGGCTGCTAATTAGAGATGATAACTAATTGATGAATTATGTAAAAAAGGCTCCGGCTCAGTTTCACAGCAGCTGGTGTGTCTTGTTTATGAATGGTGGATAAACTGTGCAGGAAGTCTCTACAAAAAGTACTCTTCCTGATGCTCTTGCTGTTCCACAAAGCCCTGTAAAGTTTGTATTGCTGCTTCTCTGTGCACTTCAGGCTACATCATAAGAAAAACATGGTTTTATTCAGTAAATTCATTTTTAGTATTGCAGAATAACTGGGATCCCCAAGCGGGTGGCTCCCCTTTTGGGTGAAGCTCAAATGTTGTGAGTTGAACCTGTTTCCTGCGGTCTGACTTTGGGAATGGCTTTCCATTTACTTTTCATTGTTAATTGGTGTTCACACGGTCTTGGGCCGGGCCGACCGGTAGGTTTTTAAAATAATAATAACATCCATTCGTTTGAGTTGCACGGCGAACAAATGAGGCAACAGGGAATATGGACCTAAAAGTATTGCCAAGCTCCATGGTTACCGCTTGTTTTTCTCGGCGCTTTTTAAGGTTTTTGGTCAAATAGATGCGATTGTGCGTTCTCCGCTCGTTACTGCGTCGTGTATTTGAGGAACACGAGATGTTGTACCTCTCCACCAAGCACTACCCCACTAATCGCACTTGCCCCCCACCCCCAAATGAAGAAATTAATTTATGTATAGAGATTAGAGTGGTGGTAGAGTGATGACTTCTGAATAATGACTTCTGGTATTTTGGATCTTCGGTTATTGAATTGCAATTTTTGTAAGTCGCTTTGAATAAAAGCGTCTGCTAAATGACTAATGTAATGTAATGTAACGTAATGTAATGTAATGTTGTTATTGGGGTTTCAACTTGAAATTTCACCTAGAGACGGCATTTATAAGCAATGTTCGATCCGACAACGGGCGTTTGAAAGCTCATGCCTGACCAGTGGTGGTTCCTGAAAAAATTATTAGGCGGGGCAACTTTTGCCATGATGACTAAGGTGACCCATTAAATAAGTAAATTAACAGGTGACTAAAAGAAAACAGAAATGTAATTTACAGAAATGTAAATTGTGACAGAAAACTGTCACAATTTACATTTGTCTCTTCAAAACTACATAGCAGCACAACATGTAACCAATAGGTAGCAAAATAATCCCAAAGATGTCAAGGAAGGAACATTTAACATCTTCACAAAATGGTCTGCATTGACCATAGTGTATACAGTAGATCAGGGGTCCCCAAACTTTTTCTTGCGAGGGCCAAATAACTTTTCCTTTCTCTGACGGCGGGCCGGGCCAGTTTGTAACAAAAAAATGTGACAATCGCAGGTGTCTAAATGTAAACATTCACTGTTTTCCAGAAAGCCACGCATAATCAAAAATTAACCCTTTCAGGGATCTTGACAGGAAAAAAAAAAAAAATCAGGAAATAAACAATAACATTATCAATGAAATAAATAACACCATCAAAGAAATATTTAATAACCAAATAACCCTTTTCAAGTTTTTCACAGAAAAAAAGAACAAGGAACATTAACTTTCTTGTAGACACAACTGTTTGCAGCTCTCTCACATCAAATTCACTGTGAACACCAGAAAGCAAGCAGGCTATGAAACCCGACTGATACCAACACAACACATTTCACTACCAGTATGGTTGTGAACTCTAATACCAGTAGATTAGATTATGCTTATATTTGTATTATTATTTGCATTATGATTATAAAATCCTAATCCATCTCTGGTATTGTTTGGGGGCCGGGCAAAATGTGGAAGCGGGCCGTATCCGGCCCCCGGGCCGTAGTTTGGGGACAACTGGTATAGACTATTCATTTTACCTTAAGAAAATCTCTGAATATGAAGAGAGACCCGTTTGTACTGAGGAAAGCACAAATGCGCATGCCCTCCCATAACCCTTGGGAATGACTGAAGTGCCCGTTTTTGTTTAAAAAACAGAAGAATTATTCATCAGAGTCTATGAGTGAACTCGAGGCGATTTCAACCTTACTGAAAATCACCCAAAAAAGGGAGCGTTTCCCCACGGTGACACTACACACTGATCGGACATTACAATCAGAGGCAGCTCTGATGGTGAGATCCGCTGTAACGGAGGTAAAATATAATTTTAATTTTGGATTTTTTTGATTGTTTTAATTTCGGCGCTTTGATGGCGGTTCAGAAAGCTGAGCCTGTTGAAATTGCAACCCTTGTTGTTGTTGTTGTTGTTGATAAAGCCTGATCACGTAAGCGTTGCGAATAAAATAACAAACACCTGCATGCAAAATGTATCCAGATGACACTAAAATAAGTCAGTTGTTTTGGAGGGTGTTTGTTGAATCCACTTAAAAAGGCTTTCAGATGATTGACGGAGGCGCGAGGAGGCGGCTCCGCTCTGGTGTTGTTTAGCAGAAGGTTCACTTATTGCATCAGGCACCAGGCAGCAAGGTGGGGGGATGTGGAGGATACGGAGCGATAATTCATAGCCGGCAAACGCACTACGTGTCACGGCGTGAGTAAAATGGGCATCCATCACAGATGCTTACCGCTCTGATTAAAAATACATAGTCTGCAAACGGCCCCCTGGTACCGCCGTCAAGCCATTTTGGATCTAATTGGAATTGGTCTCCGTTATGATCAAAAGCGAGTCACACCTGCTCGCCTTTAGCTTTCGTTGCGCTGATTACGCTTTCAAATTTCATCAGCGTCAAGTTGATGGATATGAAATTATGGGGCAAATGTGTTTACTTGTGGTCAACGCTGTCACCGTCAACAGTCTTGTTTGTTTTTGTTTTTTTTTTTTCCTGGACTTCCACCGCCCGCCTGACAAGACTGAGCTCATCGTCCTGATACGTATCAAATTCCGTCTTCCTGTCCTTTGCATCCTCGCCTCGCCCGTCACACGTTCTCACCCGAGTACATCTGAGCGATGGAGCATCGAGAGGAAGAGCACCGAGCTTTCACTCGAGACTTTGCACCCAGCGCTCAACCAATTTACACCTCTCCCTTTTTTGCAAACCCCACCCAATATCCCATGGCGATAGCGCCATGCTAACCGTCGCCTCCCTGCTGGCATGTCTGTGTGTGTGTGTGTGTATGTGTGTGTATGTGTGTGAAGGAGAATGAGAGTGTGTTTAAGTGCGTTTACTGGCGAGAACCTGTTTCTCCTGAAACTCTTGAAAGGAGAGGTTGTTCTGTTCTGTCCTTTCTTTCTCGCATACACAGAGGCAGTTATGAAAGTTGTGAATCCAAATGAGACGTCACTGAAATCCATGAAAATAATCAGGATTAAAAAGGAGAAACTACATATTAGATTTAGACGATGCTTAATCTGTGCTTAAATGATCCTGTCACGCAACTTTTTGCAGAGAGAGATAAAGTTCTGACAGATACTTTTCAAAGATTTATTTACATCCACATCCACAAATTGAGCCCGGAATGACTTTTCTGTCTTTGGACCTTCCGTGTCTCCAACACATCAACTTCCACATCGTTCCCGTCAGTTTTATTGCTTTTGATCCCACAGGTTCATGTCTTGCCTGGATGTTTCCATACTTTTAATACTACCAGTACAGTTTATAGGTGGTTCAGTGGAGCAGCGGTTCGCACTGTCACAGCAAGAAGATCCCTGGTTGGATTCTGACAGGAAATGTTCTCCCCGTGTTTGTGTGTTCCTCTGAGTTTAGGAGGTTCGTTGGAGATCCTACCTCAGACCTGGGTATTTTACAGCCCGTGGGCTACATCCGCCCCGTTTTGCTTTTTTATCCGGCCCGCCAATCTATTTTCTTTGAATATTTTAATAAATATTGAATTTAGAAACTCCTTATTATTCCCTTTTGTTTAATTTTGTATGGCTGATTACATCCAAAATAATGTTGGTACATTTATATGATAACGATTTCAAGGTTGAAATAAAATGCCAAAAAATATAAATATTTAGATTTCAATTTTCATTTTCAGATTCCCTAGTTGGGCCATGCATAAAAATTGAAAATTTTAAAAATTGAAACCCCTGCCCTATATTCTCCAGATGTGTGAATGAGAGGATGATGGTTGCAATATGGTTGCTTTACCTCATGATGTGTAAATGACAGGGTAATTGTTGCATGTTACTATTTGACATGTGAATGAGAGGGTGAATGGATGCATATCTCTATATTGCATGTGAGTGAGAGAATGGATGGTTTTCTATTAGCTTATGATGTGCCAATATTTGCATGTCTCCATATGATGTGTCAATGAGAGGGTGAATAGTTGCATGTTGCTACATGACGTGTTAATGACAGAGTGAATTATTGTACGTTTCTGCAAGCGTTCCCGTGACTGACAGGCAACCGATCCAGGGTGAGCCCCATCTTTCACATATTAAGAACTGAGATAGGCTCCTGTCCGCCTGAGTGTAGGATATTTGGTATAGATGGTGATGAATGAATCAATGTATGAATAACCCTCCAATTTGTTTAACTTTGCATCCATTTATAGGTATCATCAGAAGCACGCATGGTACACAGTAATCTTTGTTTATGAATCTGTGCTTTTATTTTATGTTTCTGTCCATCTGATCAATACGAGGTCTTTGCTGCAGGATTTTAATTTTATTCCTAACCGCATGTTTTGGCATAAATAGAACGAATTGGCTGAAAGAATAAATCGAATCTGTGAGGTTGCGCACCAAAGTGGAATTGAAAGACGCGGGCCCTCTTTCACACAGGCCATGCTGGGCATGAGTTTGTATTATCAATAAGAATATGAGTTTATCGGAAATGCTGCGGGCTTTGTGGGAAATGCAAGAAATAACCAGGGAGTGCTGGCAAACAGAGCGAGAACCAGACCTGGAGACTGAAAAGGATGTGAAAGGGAATATGAAAACAAATGTTGATTACAGTCAGTGCAGTTTCTCCTGTTTACCATGCTTTCCTGCGACCCAGCATCTCCACAACCTCTGCTGCCTCCACCGAGGCCCAATCACACTTCCTCTTGCTGCCCTAAAAAGCAGAAAATTAACAGTACCCCCCCCCCCCCCCGAGATGTTGCAACGCTAAAAAAAGAGCTAAAAGAGTCATTAAAAAGTCACTGACGTTGTTTGAAAATGATGTACCTACTGTACGTAAAGCCTGTTTAAACATCTTGACAGGATTAGAGTGGAGTTAAACTGCTTTGCGGGCACAGTTAATTGAAGCGGATGAGGTTTTTAATAAAGCGTGCAGTGTTAGCAGCTGACAAATGGCTCAGCTGACACAGGGGAAATTGCATTTAATGGCATCAGGTATGTGCTATGCTGCAGCTTATCACATTACACTAGTGGGTGCACACACTTACGCACATGCAAAAGAACACACCGTGCTCGCAGCATTAGCCGCGGATGCGTGCGGACCAATGCCGGCGAGCTTCAATTTGCGCTCGCCCGGGCCGGTCAAGGTGTTTTCTCCCAGGAATTTAAATTGTTGTGGGAAGAGGGAGAGGGAGCAGAGGGTCAGGTGTTTGCGTGTCGAGTGGCTTCACTCGCATCTTTGTTGGTCCGATGGCGAGGCTTCTTTCGCGCAGGAGTCAAACTGAAGGAAGATAAAAGTCAGTTTATCGGAGATAAAGGACATTGTATTTATCTTGAAGTAAACGGTGGTAGCAGCCGTGTTATCTGGTACTGAAGCTGGAGGTAGCAGAGATGAAGATGCTGAGGTTCTCTTTGGGAGCGGGGAGGAGGGATGGGATGAGGAACGTGTCCGTCAGAGGAACAGCCCTTTTCAGATGTTGGACAAAAAGTCTGAGATGCTTTGGATGTGTATAAAGGAGGGCTGGTGAAGATCTGAGTAGAAGAATGCTGAGGTTTGAGCTGCCAGGCAGGAGGTCCAGAGGAAGGCCTGAGAGGTGGTTTACAGATAAGATAAGATAAGATAAGATAAGATAAGAACAACTTTATTAATCCCGAAGGAAATTGTTGTGCCAGAGTTACAGAAAATATAACAGTAATAAATAATAAAAAGAAAAGGCAGAATTAGAAATAAGATAAACTATAAACTATAAAGTGTCTCAGTGAGACTGTAAAGTGTCTTAGTAAACATGTGATAAAACTATAAGTGTCTTAGTAACAAGTGAGGTAAGGAGTGCACAATAGTATGATAAAGGAAAAATTGTCGTGTACTGTTATGAAATGAAATATTGCACAGAAATGGATTGGAAAAGGACAGGAAATTAGTTGGTGTGAGAGAAAGAGGGTTCGATGGAGGCGGGTGATTGGCTGTGGCAACGCTTGACGGTAGCAACCAGAAGGAGAGGAAGAAGAGCATCAATTATAGAGGAAGACTGGAAGTCTGAACTCCTTCGTTTGTCTGACCCGGTGCAATCGGATTTTTTTGATACCTGCTCAGAGTCTTGATGTCTCCTGTCAATCTCTCGGTGCAACCATCAGAGAAATGAGTGTATCATCAGCAAACAAGCGAAACAGGCGCGCATCAAACCGCCAGGCGCTCGGTGTTTGTCGCCTTAGATTCGAAACGGTACAGAATGTCTTTTGAAGTATTGGAGTGATTTGGACGTCCGTCTGAGAGAAAACGCCGTCCAAATCTAATGCATGTTCAGACATGATTATCCCCTTTTTATTGAAAATGAATAAATCAAGTTGTTTGAATGAGGAAATGCAACATTTTCTCTTCTTTTTTTTTAACTGCTCTTTTCAAAGCAAATAAGGAGCTGCAAACAGTCAGCGGATTTAATGCATGCACGTGTACGTCTGTCCGTGTTTCGCGACAAAATCCCATTCGTCGCAGAAAACACATTTTCATCTCCATACTGTGTTTGACGAGGAGCCAAAAAACAAAACCCTGACAGAAAGGACAACAAGGCAACATGAATTATTTCAAGTGATATGTCTGGAGACCACTGCATTGATGCCCTTTAGGAGTTGTCAGTTTGATATCTCACCCTGTGGCGCGCGCACGCCCACACGCACAACACACACACACACACATACCGTCCATAGTCTGTCCTGATAGGAAATTCCTCTTATAGGAGAATAATTAGTGTGTCTCATTTTCTCCTAATATCAATCACGCAGCCCATGAATAAAAAGAATTAGGTCCTCGTGACTCAATACAATTGCATCTGGCCTTTGCGCTCCCCCTCTGATTTGAGAGCGATGCCTCTTGGGTAAATGGCGCTCTCATCACTGCGACTCAGCGTGAGCCACCGCAGTCGATAATATGGGACAAAACAGAGGCGGCGAGGGCCTCGTTTCAGACTAGATCAGATCGTCCGGACGCATGTCACTCTTCATTAGGGAGGCGGGGTAGCAGGGGACGCCCTTAAGGTGAGGATGGCCACAGAGCGGTGGGGGCGAAGGGAGGGGCGGAGTGGCAGCTGTGGAACAATGGCAGAATCTGTGTCCAAGGGCCCCTCAGGCCAAACACCAGCTCTCCTCCACCCTGAACTGATCTCTCGCCTCTAGAGCCCAGCGAGGAGGAGGAGGAGGAGGAGGAGGAGGAGGAGGAGGGAGTAGAGGACGGAAAGGAGACAGAAATAGACCAGTCACAGTCGGCGGACTTTCCATCCAGACCCGCTGCACTCAACACTCCGACTGACATTGATGTAACACATCAAATCAATGTGTCTAATGTCATATTCATAGAAATGTGATTGGTTTACCTCGGGCGTGCACGGGTCCTCTTGCAGCACAGCAGCTTGGATAATGTCAGGTATTAATCTTTCATAGCCTCCATTAAATTAAGCACTTTGATTCACTTATTATTAATTCAAGCTGATTGCCCCAGTGTTGGTGAACGTGTAAGCGAAGGCAGTTACTAAAGGACATTCCTCCCCGGGATTGCGTTTGGAAGAAGAAAAAAAAAAAGAAAGAAAAAAAAAAGGAGTCACTATTTGTTTACATTTGAAGCGGGTTTCACCTTAACTCACGCTTTTCAACGCGAGGCCCGATCCGAATCGGAAAACGGCCCGAGATCGGTCGGAGAGGGAAATGCGTGAAAACTGATCATTTATCGAGTTTTCTAAGCATTCCTGCACTGGGATGTCGGAGCTGGCTTTCAAACCCTCGTACGGCAAGGGGAGAATAAATGCCTTCATCGAAGCAGAGAGTTTTAATATGTTGCAAAACATCTGGAAGGGATGGAGGCTAATTCATTAGCTAATTGTTCCTCGCAGCCTTCACAGGTCTGCGTGTTTGACTACCTCGAGCTGCGCGTCGCACTCGGAGGTGTAAAAACAATCGGTGTGATTTTTCACCGATGCGCGTTTTTCTTTTGGTTTTTTTTGCCGTCAACCGTACTAATAACCTTGTCTAAAAAGCAACAACGCGGGCCATGACGGAGGCCACGGCACCCCCACTACCACCACCACCACCGCACATAGGTGACACACACTCGCCTTATTAGCCAGGTCAAACATAATCAGTGATAGACACGGCAGGGCTGCTTAATTATGGCTGGCAGCTGGCAGCGGGGGCCTTCTTTGGGTTATGCCCATCCATGAACCCTCCACCCCCACCACCGCTGTCACCACACCCTCCTCCACCCACCCACGTTGCCCCTGAACGGAGAATAAATCTAACCTTCCTTTTGTCTGGAGTGAGGCATGTCACAACCCCTTCATTTAAAGCAGGGATAGAAATGTGCGCAGAATTCGATATTAATGGAGGGGAATGGGGCATTAAATCAGTGTAATTGTGATGTAACAGCAGGGCACACACACACACACACACACACACACATGTGTGTGTGTGTGCGTGTGATTTGTTTGTATGCATAAAAGCGATTCCTGTCTGATATTATATCACGGAAAAATACAGTTTGGACAAAAACGACAGATGTATTGGCGCGGCAGCTTCCTGCCAAATAGGCGGAAGCCGTCCTGGTAGGCCACTAAAGCTCCTGTCGCAAACAGCTTGTAAATCTGCACTTAAATGAGAACCAGCGAGAACCCGACTCCCGCACGTCTGCCTACCTGCTGCCTCGCCGAGGAGACGCTGCTCCGTGAAGTTTAGCAACACACACACACACACACACACACACAAAGGAAAGGAGGGGGAACAGACCGGGGCCCATTCTCTGTCTGATGATATTGTTTCTACGCCCAAATGTTGCCCCGGTCAAAATAGTCCCGTCTGCGCTCGTGCGCGCAGCAAAAAGACAGCTGTGTGTGAGAGACAGAAAGGGAAGCAATGTTTGAAGCCGCAAGCAGTTGTGCACTCTGATCTCCCAAGGCTGTCCACTCACACACACACACACACACACACACACACACACACACTGCATGTCTCTCACACATGCAGAGCCCTCAATTGAGCCCCCTCTGTATATTGATCCACTTGATTCTTCCTCAATAAGATGCAGACAGCATCAGAGCGCCCCGGTTGCTCATAATCATGAAATAACACTCGGCCGCATTGAAACCTGCCATAGGAAGGAACAAATCAGATAATGCAACAGCCGGGATAATGAACAATATCAGATGACATATCGATGTTGTCATGCATGGCTGGAACAAGCCGCGAACGTGTTTTATAATCTCAGGGTTGGAGGGGCACAAAAAGGTTTTTCACATAGTTTTTGTGCGTTTTTTTTTTTTTTTCGTTCATTTCGTGCCAGGGGAGCAGGGGGGGCGGTTATGAAAGCAAATAATCTGTGCACTTGTCAAGCAGGACCTTGGACAGGGCTCTGTTTAGACTCAAGGCCTATGTGTGAATGTATGGTTCTGTGTGTGTGTGTGTGCGCGCGTGTGTGTGTGTGTGTGAACTTCAATCCACCTTCTCCTCTGCTCCTTTCGCCTTCAGCCTCCCCATCACACCGCGGCGTAGCCATGGCAACAATTCTGATCGATTCAAGGGCCATCTAATACCAATGTTTTTTTTTTTCTTTTCCCAAAACGAAAACTTAAACAATCAGGCAGTCGTCAGCGACTCGCCGGCTGAGATGATGACGGCTCCGGCCGAGTGGCAGGAGGACGCGGGTGGCCGCCTGTTTAGTCTGTCAGTCTCAATCTGAGCAGCGGCAAACCCGGCAAATTCGGTTCAATAAAATCGTAATTATTATCGTCCTGTGCCGAAAATGAGTTTTTCTGATGGGGGAATACGGCAAATAACGGCACCGCGGAGACAGCGGCCCGACGCGGGTGTGGAAAAACAGAATCTCCTCCGGGTTTATGCAAGGAGAGACTTGTCACGTCGGCTTCATGTCATCGGCGGCGGAAAGCCGGTCCCAGTTCAGGGTTCACGCTGTGATATTTCAACATATCTCCACAGCAGCCAGAAGCAAATACTTCTTTGTCTATATTTATCCTTTTTTATTTTGTGCCTGTTTGTGTGCGAAGGGAACGACGTGGAAATTAAAATCAAACTGCAGAGGGGGGCGGGGGGGATGAAAGAAAGTTAGAGGGTGAAAGAGGGGGAAAGGATGAATGAAGAGAAAGCTTATTACCAGGAACCAGATGGCCCCACAATTCACCATGGCCCACAGGGACGTGGAGGGGCAACTCTTTGCACCTCCAGGTTAGCAGCGCCTCGGAGAGGGGCGGGGCACTTAAACAACACTCCGTGTGTGTGCACTTTTGTTTGTTAACTTGTAAACAAAAAGCAAATTTGTGATTCCTCTGGCCGGCTGCCATTCCGCCCGCCGATAGGGGATCCGAGACTCCCCGGGAGCTCGGCGCTTTTCGCCCGGATCCTCTTGAGAACAAATGAATATGAATCTTGAAAAAAGCGCCCCTCCGGCCAGAGATGGTGTTTTTACAGCTAGACTTGAATATTTGAGTTTCACCTGTGCAGAATGACATTACAGGACTTTTAACATAAATCAAGTGACCGTCTATTTTAACGCATTGCAATGTGATCGGAGCGGCCTACCAGACCATCATATACGATAGAACCTCGGCTTACAAGCCTATGATCACGAACAAACCAGCCTACGGACAGAGTTTTTGAGCAAATTTCGAACATGCGCGAACACACAAACAAGCTCACAGGTTGTCCATGTTGTGGTGTTGTAGCGTAGCGGCGGTTGTGCGTCGTTTAAATCATTCATCGTTCCGCTCACATGCTTTGTGCAGTGAGTTAGCCCTCGTCGTGGCTCCCAAAAAAAGCTAAAAGTGTCAGTGATAGTGGTGTGAAGAAGAAGTTAAGAATTACAGTCAATCTGAAGAAGGAAATAATATCTGAACGTGAGAGCGGTGTTCGTGCTACAAATCCCCCCAAACACTACAACATGGCAAAGTCAGCCATCTGTACAATCCTGAAGAACAAAGATGCGCGAAAGACGGCTGATGTGGCTAAAGTGGTGACTACGATTGCGAAGAAAAGGCCTCAATACTTAGAGGAAGTAGAAATTATTGTCAGGAGTTATTGTTAGTTTGGATTACTGGAAGACAGCTTGCCGGAAATAGTGTTAGCGTTAGCGTTAGCGTTAGCGTTAGCGTTAGCGAAGGTCTCAAATACTCAAAGGCTTTAATTTTGCTGATTTCAGTGAAGGAAACACTGAGTACAAGTGCTGAAAAAAAGAGAAAGAACACAAGAAACATGTGATATTAAAGCTTTAACTCCTTTCTGGTTTTTTTTTTACCACAAATAAACCCATAAAAAGTTCAGTGTGTTTCTTTGGGCTGGAGAACGAATCAATGCAATTTACCATGATTTCAATAGGATACACAGATTCGGTTCACCAAAGAACAAATTAAATACTTGAGCCGAGGTTCTGCTTTATATGCCATCACCAGTATCTTTTTCCTCACCTGGTCTGATGATGAGGAGATGCAAGAAGCTTAAAACCTCCAGGTCACAAAGATTTTGGAACCAGAGGAGCTCCCGTTGTGTCCAGGGGTTGAACTAAGTGATTATGAAACGGGAAATGAAAGAGTAGCTCGGGCCTCATTTTTTTCTTCAACTTCGGAAATCGTTTTTTCCTCACAAACTCTGCGAGCGCTTCTTTCATGACTAATGTTCTTTTGCACTTTGGATTTAAGAGATTCTGAAGTTGATACTTTGCTTCAAGTTCACCGAGTTTAATGTTCAGTAACCTCGCTGTTAGTTTATCTTTATTCGTCAACACTGTCCCGATTTATCGCACATTGCACGCCATCCCGGCTACATTATTGGACAAAGAATATCCCATCACGAACGGCCTGTGAATAACTAACAAGCCAGAAACAACTCCATCAATTTGCATTGTGTAGCTAAAAGTCTAGCTCATGTCTACGAGAAGAAACTTTCACCATATATTTCTCATTTAAAGACAACAATGTTGCAAAGCCTTGGATATATTTTTTTACAAAGCGATCAATCAGTCCTATTAGAAAATACACACACACACACACTCACACACACAGACACAGCCGGCGTCCACTCTTTCACTCCATCCATCACACATCATCAAACCCTCCGCTCAGCTTCAGCTCCGGGTCAGTGTGATGCCACAAGATCCGTAAAATTTGATCTCACACACACATACGCGGAAACATTCGCACCCTTTGGTGTATGTGCGCATTTGCAACTGCACGAGTGGACACACACACTCACACACACACACACACACACACACTTCGATGACAGGCAGTGAGTGGAAATGAAGGATTTGGAGTTCCATCCCGTTACATTATGCAGCAGATGGCATTCAGGCCAAGCCCGGCCAGGCCGCTCCCAGGAGAGCAGGAGTGAGAGAGTGGAAGAGAGAAGAAGGGGGAGGTGTAGAAAGAGGCGTGAGGGACAAAGCTGTTGTCTCTGTCTTTTTTTTTTTTTTTCTTTACTCGTGTGATCGCACATGTTTGTTTTCTCTTTTTCATTTTTTGACAGACTCCCTCTCGGTTCCCCTGTAGGACACGGCTCTCGTCATCTCGTCCCTTCGTGTCTCCTCTCCGCCTCCGCCACCGCCGCCACCACCACCACCTATGCCCAGCTGAGGCTCCACCTGAGCCCAGCCGTGGAGGCCCCGACCCCAGCTGACCTGCCGTGGAGAGGAAGGAGGAGGGAAAAGGTAAGCGGGGGAGGCGGGGTGAGGAGTGAGAAGCTGCTGCAAGACGGGCTGCAGATGCAGAACGTGCATTTCAGTCGTTCCCGATGCGACGCCAGCAACTTTCTTCCCTCCGTCCTTAAAAAAAAAACACGCAGCTGTATACCCCATCTAATTGGAATAAAATGCATACACACATACACACGCGCACGTGCTCAGCAGTTGACTCAATCAAACGCCACAATCAATACCAACACACACACTCGCGCTGAGAAACACACATACGAAGCAGCCTGTTAAGTCCCACAGATCTCTGCCCCCGGGCTTTTTGTTTTGTGTTTTCCGAATTAATTGAGACGACGCTCAAGTGCGGGGCCAGATGTCACTGCGACCTGTGGGGATTATTAGAAATCTGTTTCCCTCATTGTTTACGCGGACCCCTTCAGACCACGGGGCCCCGCCGAACTTCCAGAGAGCGACAAGCCCCTGGACCAGATTGTTAATGGACCCGATGACTCCAAGAACGGACGCCGAGCCCAACGCGGACATGCGGGAGTCCCTGGGACTTTATCTGTCCCACCTCCAATGACTGTGGCACGCACCCAATGGCTAGCAGGGGCCTCCTGATGCCTCCCGGTTTGGCCGGAGCGATGTAGCGGTCCTTGGCAGAGCTCTGGACCTAATGAACTCATCAGCCAGCTGGAGGCCCTGGATGGAGGAGAAGGGGCCACTAGGGTGGGGGCCAGAGGGAGGCTAGGTGCGGGAGGATGGAGGATGAGGAGAAACCAACCGACGTGGTAAGTGAAGCAGGTGCGGCTTCAGAGAGGGGGTCAGCGGGCAGGAGGTAGCGGTGAAGGGTGATAAACGGGGTAGAGCGAGAGGAGAAACTTGTGCAAACACTGGATTTATGACCCCTGCTGAGCCAAAACGGAGCTCAGGTGATGAGAGAATCCAATCACTCGCTTTCATCCAACAACAATCCCGGCATCTGAAGAGGAAAAAAAGCGCACGATAGTGTGACCTCTTCTAGCCGGAGATCCAAGAATTGTTGTCAAGTCAGCTAGAATTGTCTTTTCATATCAAACAGAGGCAGTCTTTAAGTGTTTAATTCTCCCGATTGACATCCGGGCCTGGATCTGCCACCACAGCTCCCTTATTTGGTAGACAGTTATCCTACCAGATGATCCAGACACTTCTCTTGTGCTTGTAATCTGGGTGCACGGTTGTAGCTGCGTGTGCACGGACTATTCCATTCAACGCGCGGCCCGTCAGGATATGGTGTGGTCTGATCTGGCCTGATGGAAGATCTCCATCAGCTCTTTAACCTTTATTTCTGCATACGTCCTCCATTTTGACACAAACATGGACGATCGCTTTTCGTCAATACTTATGGAATCTGCCCATCATTGACAGCCGGGCCTCAAACCTCCAAAGAAGAGCACATGATCCCACCACCCGAAGCTAATTCCCATGACAACTAAAGAGAATACAGTCCCTACCGCTCCCTCAGAAATGTGGACTCCGAGGTTTCTGGTGTTCCTTTGATTGCAGTCGGAGCTACCGTTAGCCTGTCTCTTGGCTAATTTAGCAACAGCTAATGCTCTTTAGCAGACGACGGGAAAAAGACGGATCAAATTCCTGTTACCCCGCTGACGGTCGACCCCTCGTCTTCCATCTATAACTCTGTGGAGGCCAGTTCAAAACACTTGTACATCCCCAGAAATTGACATTTGGGAATCTCGGCCTTATTCCTCAGCCATCATGGTGGTGCAGTGGTCAGTGCTTCTGCTTCACCGTGAGAAGAACCGGTCTTCACGCTATCTCTGGGCTCTCCAGTTCCCGCCGCGGTCCAAAAACACCAAAAAGATTCATCGGATTCGCCGATGCGAGGGTGAATGGTTGTGTGTCTCTATGTGACGTGAATGAGAGGGTGAACGGTTGTGTGTCTATATGCGGCCATGATATCGACGATGATCTCCATCTCGTGCCCAATAACAAGAGGCGATCTTGATTGCAGGATAAACAACATAGATAATGAATCTCACTCCTACGCTTTACGCCTTTATCCACATAACATTCACATGTTCTCCAAGAGACCAACATGGTCATGTTATGGATTTGAGTGTCTCAGACGCTAACTCAGAGCGTCTTATCATGCTAGTATGTGCTGGAGATTAGGAATTGAATGTTTGGACGGGAGATTGATTTGCATTAAGGACCAAACAGCTGGTTCGTTTGCTGATTCACAGGACCTCCGCTCCATCACACTGAGGTTATCCTCATCCACAAGACCTCGGCGTACTGCGCGCTCGACGACTGAATCGTCATCAGGCTTTCTATCGCTGTTTTGTCCCGAGAGCGTTCTCTTTTCTCCCGGTGAGAGTGCGCGTGTGTGCACGTGCACGTGTGTGTGTCCGTGCATGAGAGAGAGAAAGTGAACACCTTTGTGTGTCCATATGCGTCTGGGTGGCGGGGAGCACACTGGGCGCCCTGCTGGGAGCACAGATGGTGCCGAGGCCTGCCACAGCAGCGCTGACGATGGCCGCATTCTCACATGGGACCCCCAGTTCTCTGAATCCCACACCTCCTGGTCTCGCACACACACACACCCACACACACACACACACATATGCAAGCATGCACGCATGCAAAGCCATGATCCAGACTGCCGTGTGTTTCAATCCCCCGGAGGGAAACGGCAGAAGAAGTAGACGTCCATTCACTGCTCGGGTGTGTGTTCAGCTCAGACTATCACCTGGATTTTGAGGTTCTGGGCTGCAGGTCGGAACTTTGCAAAATGATCAGTCGCCTCCCTTCGCGTCTTGCAAATAGCCTTTTCTCCCCACTTTGTCTTCATTTTTCTGCCGCTCACCCCGTCTCCTCCAGCCGGCCACTAATTCTTCCCCTCTCGTTGTCTCCCTGCCGCTCCCCGTGGCTCGCCGTCCACCTGAGAGGAGCCTCATTCGTCTCCTGACAAAGTGACTAATCCTTCCCATTTCACAGCTCCGTCCCGCTGCTCCCTGGGAGTGTTCGGGGAGAGCGCGCAGTGTTATTGTGTGATAGGTGTCAGGTGCGAGTTTGTCACACGAGTTCAAGGTGTTTTTTTCTCAACAAGCGGCTCAGACAGCCGCGGGAGCTTCGACCGATTAGCCGCGCGGGCCGTGTCATCGGGGTGTCATCGACTCCTCCGTGACGGCTTCTTTAAAATGATCTGCCCCTTCAAAAATCGGGGTATTTAACGCCGTGAATTTCTTTCTGAGGGTTCACCTCGATCCCGGAATGCAACACGATCCTAAAGTCGGGTTTCAAATTTGCATCTTATTTCCGCTGAAACTTGGGAATGTTGGGCCTCAGCTGGATCAGTGTTATAAACCCCCGCGAATAATAATCGGAGTCATAAATCAGAAAAGGGTTTCCTGCGCGTTTGCCATTTCCGCAAGATTACGGGAACAAACGGTGAGCGGACGCTTCACCCCCAGACATGAACTCTTATGAGAGGAGACGTCGGCTCGGAAACGATGAGGGAAAGTTTCAACCCCTCCGTCGCTGTGCCGCTATCCAGCTGGGTGTTGGGGATCATTTGTTCCCAATAGTTTGCGGAATCAATCACCTTTCCTGGTGATTATCGGTGAGGATGAATTCCCCGGCCGCCACGGCGGGTGAACGGTCGCGTGTCCCGATATGACGTTTGACTGAGAGAGTGAATGGTTGTATGCAAATGTGATCTGTGAAGGAAAGGGTGAATGTTGGATATATGACATCCAAATAAGAGAGTGAATAGTGGTATGTCTCTAAATGGCGTGTGAATGAGAGAGTGAATAGTTGTATGTCTCCATATGATATGTGAATGACAGAGTGAATGACCGTATGTTTATGTCAGGTGTGTCCAAAGTCCGGGCCACGGGCCAAATGTGGCCCGTGTTCAAATTTACACCGGCCCGCAGCCTCTGTCATAAAATCAATAATATGCAGCTACCAGCACGTTCTACCACATTATAAAACATAGCAAAATAAAGCTATTTTATACTTTGCTAGAAGATGGCAGTAGCCCTGTGAACACACTCTTGCAGTGGGACACTTTGGACTTTGTCACAAGAGTCAAGGGGCATTTTGTGATCCTTTATGAATATAAACCCAGATATGTTTAATCTTTCTTTTTTTTTCCCAGACAGATTTTTCTTCACTTTAAGGGGTATTCATATATGAAAGACAGAGTTATTTTGGTAAAATCTAGATTTGCGTTCTCTTCAAATATAGTTTGCATTAGTTTGCAATAGTTTTTGCAATAGTTTGCATTTAATGTTAAAGGTTACATTTTACAGCCCTTACATTTTCACCTCAACAAATATGACCCTCTTTGCAAAAAGTTTGGACACCCCTGGTCTATGTATATGGTTTCTGAGACGGCTATTGGTTGAGTGGTCACTTCTGACTTCCGACTGCAGGTACTTCGAATCTTCAGTGACTGAATTGCACTTTTTGTAAGTCGCTTTGGCGAAAAGCGTCTGCAAAATGACTGTAATGCAATGTAACGTCGATGTGAATGAAAGGGCGAACGGTTCTGTGTCTCCATACGTCTCTCTCCCAATGACATCTGGCTTAGGCTCCCCACCCCCCGTGACCCCGAGTGCGGGATAATCTGTATCGATAATGAATGAATGAATTCCGAGCACTTGACGCTGGACATGTGTGCTCTCCATTTAACTTGATCGTAGAGCTGTTGTGCATCCGCACACGGATCGGTGCATGGTGTAGGAACTCCTCCAGGACGCCTCCCCCTGTTTCTCTCCAGGGTCTCCACATCAGCTGGAGGGTGCATCTGCAGCGGGCTCAGACAAAACAGCCAGGGAAGGGTCCTTCGTGTCTTTGGCCAGGGGCCTGGCAGGCTGGGGAGGGGTCCACGCAGCACAGACAACCAATCAGAAAACATCTCTCCTTCCTCGTCTGCATCGCAATTAGTTTGGCTCTGTGTGTGTGTTTGTGTGTGTGTGTGTGTGTGTGTGTGTGCATGTCCATGGGCTCCAGCTGTCAGGAGGCCTCTGTCTCCTGGTCCTGACATGTCGCTGATACACCCCGCTGTGAGTCTCTCTGTGTCACATACACACACACGCACACACATACACACACACACACTCGCCGAACCCGGCCGGAGCCCAAAGCGAGCTGTCCGTCATTTCACACACATGTGCAGACACATTTATACACATTCTCGGCTTCTTTCTTTTCCTCTGTCTCTCTTTTACCGACACACACACAATGCACGTGAACACACACACACACACACGCACATGCTTTGCACTGATATGGTCCTTCTGGCACTATAGTGGTCCTTCCCTTTCGCTGGCAGTGTGTGTGTGTGTGCGCGCGTATGTGTGTGTGCGTGTGTGTGTGTGTGTGTGTGTGTGTGGCGGTGGCTGCAGGCCACGGCAAGTCATCCATGCTTCCCCTTATCATTTTAATCACCTCGTTAGGCACAGCCAGTCCCAACACTCGCTGGCTGCGGCCCGTCCTCTGGAAGCCGGCCCTCCTGACCCCGCGCTGGTGCCAGAGCCGGATGGGACGGACGGGACGGGATGAGAAAGGATACGGCAAAGTTAGTAGATTCAAACGTGAAAAAATGACTTTAAATTCCATGTTGGTCTAATATTATGGTTAAGATAGGAGAACCCTTGTCGACAGTTGCAGGGAGGATCAGAAGTTAGTTTGAAGAGTGTTGGAAAGAAGACACCTGAACACAGGCCATATGAGGGACGAAGCTTTATTTATGGAAGCAAATAAATAGAATCAAAACGAAGGATCGGGTCGGTTGCATATCTACTAGATCTAATCTTATCTTTATTTTCACCGTCATCTTCCTCTTATTCTGTATCTCATCTCACCTCTTCTCACCATATCTCCTCTTCGCCACCATCTTCATCTTTGTCTTCTCTTATTTTAATTTATCTTCATCTTCCTATCATGTGCCACTTCTCAAATCTCATCTTACCTTTGCTTATCGTATCTCCTCCCCTTCATCTCTGTCCTCATCTTCCTGTTCTCTTAAATCATCTTATCTTCCTCTTCCATCACCTCTTCTCATCTTGTCATATCTCCTCCTCCTCCTCTTCATCTGTGTTCATCTTCCCCTTCATCATTTTCTTCCTCATCTCTCATCTGATCTTGTCTTCCCCTTCATTTCATTTAATCTCATCTTATCATAGCCCCTCTTCTTCTTTATCATCCTCTTCTCTCATCTTATCTCATTTTATCTTATCCTATCTTGTCTTATCTCCTCTTCATCTCTGTCCTCCTCTCATCTCAGCTTAGATTGTTCCATCCAAAAGATCCCTCTTTCCCTCCTCCCTTCTGCGAATCCGCACTTTTGGAAAAGGCAGTTGTTGTTGTTGTTGTTGTTTTTGTTGTTGTTGTTTTCGTTGGGGGGGGATTTTTTTCTGCCTCCCTCTTTTATGATGCACACCCCCCTCTCTCTTTTTCTCTCTCTCTCTGCCCCCTACACACTCCCACGGGAGGCAGAGCGCTCCAGGGCTGAGGGGCGTGAGGAGTGTGTGTGTGTGTGTGTGTGTGTGCGTGTGTGAGAGAGAGAGCGAGAGAGTGAGGAGAGTGAGAGAGAGACGGGGCGGCGTTAGACAATACCATTCCTCCAACCCATCCCATCCCATCCCTCCGTCCCCCGAAGCGCGCCTTTATGAGCCGCGCCGCGCAGACCCGCCGTCAGACTTGACGCCCGGCGGAGCGGAGACACGGACGCGGACGTTTACGCGCGGATTATCCCTCGGCTGACTCCCCTCCCCATCCATCCATCCATCCATCCATCCATCCGCCTCACCTTCCCCGCGCCACTTCATCTCCGCCGGGTCTTCCTCCTCCTCCTCCTCGGATGCGCGGGTAGACCCTCCGCCGCCGTGCGCGTCTTTTGTCTGGGAGGAAGGAGGTGGAGGTGGGGTTGGAGGTTTTGTGTGTGTCTGTATGCGTGTGTGTGTGTGTGCATGTGCGTGAAGAAGATCCAGACCGGCCGTCATCTCACCCAAAGCCGAACCTGCACGTAAAAAAAAAAAGCGCCGAGCTGCAGGTTGTTTTCCTCCGGATCGACCGTCACCCTCCTCTTCCTCCCCCGCCCTCCTCTTCCTCCCCCAGATGCGCGTTGCAGCGGGGAGACGAGCAGAAATAAAGTTGGTGGTGGAGGAGGGGGAGGGGGGAGGTCGGTTTTGGGGGCCCCACGCTGGAATATGAGTTAATCCGGACTTCTGGCTTCGCTCAAGAGCGCTTCTAGATCCGGGAGAGGTAGAGGAAGAGGAAGAAGAGCAACAGAAAAGTCCTCTCTTTGAAGGTGAGTGACATGCACGCCCCCTTCTCTTTTATTATTATTTTATTTTATTTTATTTTGTTTTATTATTATGGTTTGTTCCTGCTGTCTCCGTGCGTCAGGCGGGCAGATGTGTTCATCTCTCCGTGACAGATGGCCCCTTCTGATTATGTTAATCGACCGTAGGAGTGTGTGTTTGGGGGGAGTGGATGGGTGGAGGAAGAGGGGGTTAAAAATCCAAAATAAAAGAAGAGAGAGGAATTTCTTCCTCTTTTTTTTTTTTTTTTTTTTGCAAAACAGATGACAAACTCAGAGGCTTGTTTTTCTTTTCAAAACGAACCGGCTCTTTTGGAGGCCTTGAATCGTTTGAGGCTCGGATTCGGATCATGAATCATTAAGGCGATAACTGGATTTGCCCGAAGTGTAAAATGTTTTTTTTTGTTTTTTGTTTTTTGCTTTTACACGTGCATTAAATGCACGAAGGTGTGGAAATCTGGATTTATTATTTGTCTCCTCCTTGCAGGAACCCGTGGAAGAGCGGTGTCAAACTCCCCGGGCTCCAAGATGATGCTCAGCCCGGACCAGGCCGAGGCGGACCTGTCGTGGACGCAGTCCGACCCGGAGATGCTGCTGAGCGGCCTGAAGGCGGCGGGCTGCGCGTCCGACGAGCCGGCGGACGGGGAGGAGCGGCCCAAGTGCAAAGCCGAGCAACCGCTGAGCCGGGAGGAGAAACGGCGGCGACGGCGGGCCACGGCCAAGTACCGCTCGGCCCACGCCACCAGGGAGCGCATCCGCGTGGAGGCGTTCAACGTCGCCTTCGCGGAGCTGCGGAAGCTGCTGCCCACGCTGCCCCCGGACAAGAAGCTCTCCAAGATCGAGATCCTCAGACTGGCCATCTGCTATATATCCTATCTCAACCACGTGTTGGATGTCTAAAAGACGACCCCACGCACACACGTACACACACATGCACGCAGCCAGGGTCGGGCTGAACCGTGCACGACAGGGGGGGCCGGCGCCGAGGGCCCCCCCGCCGTTGCGCCTCCGGGAGCCCGCTCTCCAGTCGCGGCCTCCCCGCCGCTCCGGTGGGGAAACATTTTTTTTTTCAATATTAATAATCAGTTTTAAAATAATAATCGGAGGGACGCATTATCGGCTCCACGCGTGGAGCCTATAATGATTAACTGGAAAAAAATTCCGTTAAAATAGTAAGCATTTTCCCTCGCCCCGGGTGAATCTGCACACCCGCCCTTCCATCGCCTCCACCCCGGGTGTGAGCCCCGTCATCCGTTACGTGGGCTGGAGCTGCCACCCCCCTCCTCCCCAGGATGCAATAATAAAAATAAATATTATTGTTATTATAATTATTTTTTTTTTCATATCAGATGGGGAAGGAGGGGGAGTATTAACCCCCTCCCCTTCTGAGCCCCCTCCCCTGCAGGCGTTAATGTTAGAAATAACAACAAAGATGCGGAATAAGAGACCTTATTTGTTCGCAAAAAAAAAAAAAACAACAAAAAAATTGATTTTTTTTTTTGTAGTCGGGAGGGTTTGTTTTTTTTTTAGACCCATTAAATATAGAAAACAAAATGTTGAAAAAGGAGAGAAGGTGGGGGGGCCCCGGGTGGAGGACGGGGAGCGTAGCTGCTTTAGACTTAGGGTTTAGGTGTTTTCCGTCAAAGGAGAGAAAGAGAAGAAAAAAAAGACCATTTAAATGCGTAAGTGCCACTTATGACATGAAATTGTGACCTTAACCTGTTCTTTATTTATTCATTTATTTATTTTTCGATTCTTATTTTCCGGGTGTACGGAATGAATTTCTATTTTCTCTTTCTCCCTTGTGTTAAAACCCCGAGGCGCCTCTCACTTCCGGTGATATTATGGGCTGGCCTCTATCAGTTTGTATAAATGTATAATGTTTGTCGCTTCTATATTTTAGGCTGTGAAATTGAACTTGGAAAAGTGATGGTGTTCCTACTCATTGAAAAAAAAAAAAACAATAATAATGCACTTTCTGTTGTTACTCCATAGCGTTATTTATTCATTTGATGTATGTTTGGTGTATATTATTATTGTTATTATTACGATATTATTACAACTATTATTTAATGTCTATTATGTATCCATAGCAACGATAAGCACTTCAAGACGGGGGTTCCTTCATTGTCTCCGTGAACATTATTATTATTGCTATTATCATTATTATTATTATCATTTTGTCCCCTAAACTGCGAAGAGGCTGCTCGTAAATTTCAATCTGGAAACGTGTCAGTGATGATGGGAGATGTGATCACGGCCTCCGACGAGGGAGGAGGAGGGATGGGGGGTGATGAGAACCAGAGGTGGAAAAAAAAACAACTATTCACCCTCTTTTTTTGCTGTGACCAAAAGACAAAAAAAAAAAAACAACTACAAAATCTAAATTAATTTTATCTGAATATTATTCGATTGCTTATTTATTTAATTTATTTTAATATATCTATTTATTGATTTTTATTTTTTCCATTTTTCTTTTCTCTGCTTTGTATTAGGAAATGTATGACGTGATTTTTATTTATTTATTTTTTTATAGTAAGATAAAGAAAAGGAGCCCCAGACAGATCCTCGATCCAAAGATTCTCCGTCTCTTCAGGGTGCTGTGTCGCTACTTGTTGCTTTCCGCGGGTCTTTTGTAGTCGAGGTTTCCTGTGACCGCCGGTTTCTAATGGATGGACTCTTTTCATATTCGACGGTGTTATTTTTCATTAAAAACGGAAACGCTTGATTAAAAAAAAATCAACCAATAAAAACAAATGAAAATATTTCTTTAAAGGGGATGAATGAGGTGACAGGGAGGAGGGTTGCAGTGAAAAGGAGTCAGCTCATATTCAGCTGATTGCGAGGTTGGATGAAGTGTGTGTGTGTGTGTGTGTGTGTGTGTGTGTGTGTGTGTGTGTGTGTGTGTGTGTGTGTGTGTGTGTGTGCATGTGTGTGTGTGCGTGTGTGTGTGTGTGTGTTGAAGGCATGACGTCAGCATGCAAATCAGCTTGCTACTGTACGCACACACACAAACATGCACACTTGATACTTAACACAACATATAGGCGAATCAAACGCATTCAGCATGAAGAACTTCTCCCTGACACACACACTCACACACACACACACTCACACATGCATGCGTACACATACGCGCACACGCAGAGTGGTCAGCAGCTAAAGGCAGTGGTAGCCTCCATGTGTGCTCCTGGCTGAAAGGCTCTCTCCCTCCCCAGAGAGGGGGCAGGTGTTACTCCAGACGAGCCAAGACAACCAAATTACTGGCCGTCTGGCACCTCCCGTGGGAAACCCGAGGAGAGAGGAGGGACGGGAGGGATGGAAATTTATGAGCCGGCGTGCCACGCCGACATGTAATATTGCCAAATGGTATGAGCCGAAAGATCCAAATATTTATATTAATTTGGGTCCGTATAGGCCCGTCCCTGCCCACGGTATTACATATTACATCTATCTATCTATCTATCTATCTATCTATCTATCTATCTATCTATCTATCTATCTATCTATTTGGTTAGATAGCTAGATAGCTATCTAGCTATCTATCTACCCATCTGTCTATCTATCTATCTGTCTGTGTGTCTTCCAGCAGTGGCAGCTGTGGTGTGAAGGTTTCAGAAAAACAACATTCCTCATTTTGAATTTTTTCATCTGTGGCGACTGAAGGTTGCCTGAAATGTTCTTCTCTCCTGCAGCTCCAGGGCCTCCCATGTCTCCTCCCCCTGGTGGCGTCTGTCATTCATCTGCCTTGTGGTGTCCATCTCCTGCACCCTGCTCCTGTTGTTTTAATGTGAGACACACACACACACACACGTGTTGTTATATTGCATAACTATTAAAACATGCGGTGACACGGCTGATTTAGCAGGGCACACTTTGCCAGTGACTTTTTAGCGGTTTTAATGTTTGATCGTCATTTCTGAGAACGGATTTTTCCAGGAGTTCAGGAGAACCCACAAACCCTCTAATTGGAAGAACCAGAGAAAGAAAGCAGGAGAGAAAAGGAAAGCACCAATATGTTGCTTCAACACATTGTCCTCTTCAGAAGACAAAACAGGCACTGCCATCCTGGCATGGCGTGGAGATGGGCTTCTGCTCGGGCTTATTGAATGAAGGGCTCCATCTGCACGTGGCCGTGGAGCACCACCGAGCCATTTGTGCTCCTCGTCCCGGAAGCTCCCGTCGCATCGGCCCTCCTCAATTTATTCTTTACAAATGGCGAGAAGGAGTCGGAGAGAGGGGAGTGACAGGCAAGGCCCGAACCGCTAAGGGCAGTGAACAGCCTGGCTGACAGTGAGGCCGCTGCACCTTTTGTATACATGTGTGTGCGCACTTGTGTGTGTGTGTGTGTGTGCGAAAGTACTGCGTTTCACCACGAACCCCCCACTCTGTTTCCACCGTGGGCTTATGTAATGGGGGAGGCCGAGGAGTGACCATATGTCAGGAGGTGTGTGCAGACGGCGGGGGGATTATCCAGCAGCCATTATCAACATTTGGGCATCCTGCTCATCATCATTCAGGTATACTTGAAGCCAGGAGGTGCGCGCCCACACACATACACACACGTGTGCGGTGTTCCCAACAAACCCCATTCAAGTCGGAGAAGTCGCTCTCTCTGTGTAAATTGGACGGGGACGAAGAGTATGACAACAAACAGCCATATGTTTATAGTATGAGAAACAACATTTGGGGGTTTCGTGCCGCCTCATTTTTTTTGTCTGTGTGTTTTGCCCCCCCCTTCTTTACCCTCCCCGTCGCTAGGTGTTCTGAACGTGTTCGTGTTCAAGGCAAGAACAGCTCCCATCAATAGGACCCCTCCTCTTTCTTGCCTTTGCTTCATAGGTCTCTCTCTCTAATAGGTGTGTTTATGGGACATGTGTACAGCCCCCCCCATTTATCTATCTACCTATCTATCTATCACTCTCACTCATACTGTGTATGTGTGTGTGTGTGTGCGTGTGTGTGCCTGTGTGAAGGGTGCTCGTGCAGCAGAGGTACAAAGCCTGGTCCATGTGTTGAAATGCAGCCCCCGGGATGGGTCGTATTATCCCTGCCTACTTCACCAGCAGGGTCCCGGGGCTCGAGCTGGCTCGTGGCCCTTTGTCTCCAAACAGATGGAAATGGGCAGAGGAGAGGAGAAGTGGAGAATCAGAGAGAGGGAGAGAGAGATGGGGAGGGGAAGGGAGGGAGAAAGAGTCAGTCTGTTCTCATTAAGTAGTGTATTGAAGACGACGTCCCCCCACAATGCGTCAGCAGCCGTGGACGGTTCCCTGCTCATTCAGACTCACGCTCGGACCATCTGTACCGCGGGCCTGTCATAAGGTGTGCATGCATACATTAGGCCCCGGCGCCTGGCCCAATCTGGCCGCCTAAAATGATGATATTCATTAGGTTTCAATTTGGTTAAGATCTTTTAAATCCAATTGTTGAGCCTTTGTGACTGAGGCCTCTTTGATTGTGAGTCACTGCGAGTCAGGGGGAGAGTTTATTCAGTGTCCTGCTGTTGCTTTTTTGAAATTTTCAGTCAAAGAGGGCAAGCGATGACACACATATGCATGCATACAAGCGCGCGCACACGAAAACATACACAAGCAAGACGAGGAATTAAAAAAAGATTTAATCCCAAAGACTTTAGGGAACAACAATATCAGCTTTTATTTCCTGAAAAATCACTTCTTTGCTGGTCTCTGTCCTGTCTGGCTCTTAACTGTGTTTTTCCTTGTGAAGTCCCAGTTTGAATTATTGCCATTATCGATCTTTTAATCTTATTTTCAATGGGTGGGATTAAAAGATGATAACTTTAATGACAGAGCCAGATCCAGAGCGTGTGCAGATATTTTTTGGTCCATTTATGCACACACAAGAAAAATGCTATTCTGTATTACGGAGGATAATCAAAATAATGTACTGACTATTACAGTTTTCCTCAGGGTTTTGAAGAGTGTAACAACTAATACAGGAGCAGCAGACCCTGATAAAACCGATTAAAAATATAATAACCATCACTGAATGTCAGTCTAAGCATGTTATGTATCTCTTTCATTGATTTACACTTTAAAATCAACCCCACTCTTGTGTTCATTGTAATGCAATTTACAGTGACAACTATGATTCGCTACATTTTTTGGCCACGTTCTGTTCAATACCAGGCAATTCTCTTGTGATCTTGAAATGAATCCATCCCACTCTAAACTTTATTTCAATTTGAATGCCGAAACAGGAAAGAGCTGGAATGACTTCTGGCTGATTTACTTGTTTTTGCTGCACCGAAAACAACAACAACAACAACAAAAAAAACCTGTTGCTTCACAGGAGCAGAGTGCTCGTTTGTGTCAATGGAGTGATACTGTCTCACCTTCACGCATGCGTATTGGTGTGTTGTCGGGGGATGGGGTTCCTCTCATATACCGTATCTCTTTCTACTTCGTCTTCATTTTTTCACGCTTCCATTTTTCTCCTTTATTTACCAAAAGCCACCCTAAACTCATAAAGCGCCTGCCTTTGGGACGCGTTGCGGGGGGAGTGGTCCATCCATCTTTCGGACACAAGATTCAATGATGTCGGGGGCCCCGGCTCGGGCCTTCAATGGAGGCCATCTGCGCGCGCGCATCACTCCCGTTTGAATAAACATGATGGCGCGTGCTTGGCGGTCGCTCGTCGCGGGACTCGCGTGCCCCCGCGGGACCAACGAGCGAGCTGATTGGTTGAGAACACCGGTGGGTTTTTTTCTCAACTCTTATCTTTATTTATATTTTTCATGGTGATTTTTCAAAAAAAAAACAAAAAAAAACCGACAAATGTAAATGTTTTTGAACTTAATTTTATTCATTTGAAATTATGGTTTTATTTTTTAAGATTTCAAATTCGCCTGCTGCTTGATACGCGTATTGTACTAATGTAGTAGTGTCAATAATCCACACGATGGCGCACGAATCTCAACCAATACAGCGGTGTAAATGAAGGCAGGCGTTAAATAAGGACGTGCATATTTAGGTCTAAGTAACCAATCTCGCAAAATTTGGAAATACGTTCTTCGCAATGTTATAAGTCGACATTTTAATTCGACAAAGTTCCATTTGAAAAAAAAACAATTATCAGTGACATCTTGTTTACCAGGGAAATTGATGCAGAGAATTAACCCCCTACACACACTCTTATCTTCCATCCCCCATCCTTGACACACCGTTGGTGTTTATTTGACTCTCCATGGGGACGGAGAGGGGTCATGTACCAGCCATGACCTCCATTGTGTTCTGGAGGGCATGAGTTATATCCAAGTGTGTGTGTGTGTGTGTGTGATGTGTTGTGGGGTGGGGTGGGTATGGTGTGAGCTGTTCAAAGGAGAGAAAACTATTGATTCATATACAGCCATGTAATTGCTGCGGGCATCTGCTGTCTTTTGGTGAGAACTTTCATGTGTGCTCGTAGAGCGAGTGGACCCCCTCCCCTTTGTCTCATGACAGTGGAAGGAAGACGGTAGCCACAACACAGAATGTGAAATCAATTGGAGAGATATATGTTTTAATTGCGCTTATGCACTTCTATTTAACCAGATATACTCACTGGAGTCAGCATTCCCTTTAACAGGAATTGTAAATCTAGTATCACATATAAGTGCATTTGCTTCTGCCGTCACAGCACACACCCCAAATACATTCTTATCATTAAAATGCCCAAAGCTAGTAATATTCCTGTGCTCTCCTTTGCAAATGCAGCAGACATTCCCCAGAGGAAAAAGAGGGCATATTTGTTTAGATTACTTTTGAAGAGAACATTTCAAGACTTCACAGACTTCATTGTTCTTCTTTACAAGGCTGTGACAAAATGAGATCACTATCATTCGCTTGCATTGTCACTCTGAATGACAACTGTTTATCTTATTCAACTTCAAGGGCTGTGACACAAACATTATCTGTGTGTGTGTGTGTATGGATGAAACTAAATCACTCACATCTAGATATGCAAATACTTATACAATGAGGAATACTGTCAATTTGCAATGTTAAAGAGCCCCTCTTCCTTGGAAGGGTTGGATTGTTTCCTGCCGGTGACAGTTCACTGCTCCTCAGGGCTGAATGAGAAGCATCCAGTTTGACACTAGAAATCTGTTTTTACATGTATCTGCCGGAAAGGTCCCGTATTTACACAGTAAACATAGGAGGCATGTGTCCATTAACCGGTGTTGGGTGTAAAGAAAGCAGGAATTGCAATTCTAATGCCTCAAGAGTTTCTGTAATGCTCCCTTGCAGTCATTTTTTTCATCATTTCCTCCTGCACATGATTTAGTTCCTATCTGCAATACTGGGAATTGTGTTGTAACCGTTTCCCTTCTTGAAGATGTTTATCCTAAACGATCGCAGTATTGTTTGTGGAAACTGCAAAACCTGTTTTGCAGCGGCTGACAAGGAAACAAAGAAATTTTGATCACTTTGATGAAAACCCACAAGATAATATCTTTAGTCGTCCCGCAGCAGGGAAAGTCCCATGTATTTGTTTCTTCTTGTTAAACAGCGATGTATTTAAAAGTTGTCCCGCGTCATTTAGCTCACGCACATCTTGAGCTGCTTCAGGATGTCCACAGTAGAAGAAGCGCCCCCAGTGGCCAAATATGGTACTGCACCCTCCCGCACGCCGGGAAGCACTGCCCCCTGTGAAATTCCTGTCTGCCAGGGTGATTCCTACGGTTACCAAGGACTGCGTCCTACTGGAGCCCGCCGTGTGCTCTGAGGGAAATTGTTTTATAACCCCCCACCCCCCGGATACACCATAAATCACCGGAATGATACCTGCATCGCTAAAAGGTAAGTGATGTTCCCGTAACGCAGGAGAGCGTGTAAGTCATGCTGGTGCGTCTTCCAAGATCTATAATGTCCTGTCTCCATTCAGCGAGGTTTCAAACATGTACGTTACCGCGCCGGGCTCTTGTTGAACACACACAGAGCGGATCTCCGGGGTGCAGCGTCGGGGGCTGGATGTGTTTTTCGCCGCAAAGACCGGGGGAACACGCCCTAACCGCCTCGCCTACCTGTATGGTCGCCTTGCAACTTCATTTGAATGCCCTCAAAACTGCAGGCGCACTAACTCGCGTTGGGGGAACTTCGCCGCGTTTGATTTTTGTCCTCCCCTTTCCTCGCTCGCTTCAGCGACGAGTTATTCGACGCTGTCATTTTTGGTAAACTACCCGAAATCTACGGCGGGACCCGGAGAAGAGTCGGCAGCGTGTGTTCCGGGTGTGGATTCGGTGCCGGTGCGCCGCAGCGCAGCTGGAAAGTGTAACCTGCGGCAGCGGAGTTGACGCGGAAGGATACACGGGTCGCTCTTCGGCCCCCGGAAAACAATTAGCAAGCTAAACACACAACCGGAGCCACCGCTTAGCCACCCCCTCCCCCCGCCGGACCCGGAGCCGCGGGTCACCCGTGGAGTCGTTCATATCCCGGTGTTATAGGGGGGGGGAGAAAGAGGGGGAGGCCACGGTGGAACCGGGGACTTTCCTGCCCTCCAGGACCGCCCGCGGGGGTCACAGGTAGGAGGCCGGGCGGCCGGAACGTCAACATTCATGGCCAGTCGGACCGGCTCCAAAGTCAGTCGCTGCAATACGAACGTCCTTGCTCACTCGTTATCAGCATGGCTTCAACATTTAACTTAGAACAATAATGAAAATATATATAGATATCTCTATATATAGAGATATCTATATATAGAGATATCTATATATTGATAGATAAACAGGTGCCGCTATATCGTTAACCCAGTTAGGTGACCTGTGCTGCTCGGGGTCTGAGTTCATCCTGATCTGCTACCTCTGCTAACTGATCTGGTGTCGCCCTTTTTAAGTTAGGCTTTAAAAGGCCAACTTGTTTTTTGCCAAAATAAATGTTAATTGTCCTTAGTAAAATACTGTGTACTTTATTTTTATATTATCAGCAGCAGGTTCCTCCAGACCTGCTGATAATGAGAATGACATAACACAAAATCCTTATTGTGTATGTCTCTGTTTGGTACTTCATTTAAAAGTGTCAAACCATTAATTTTGTCTAAATGCATTCAAATTCTAGGTTTAATTGCATCCTAACTTTACATCGATGTAGGTGCCATATTTATTGCCCTGCTGTTGTGTTGTCGAGACCGTAATCTCATGTGGGGAGATGATTACCTCCAGCAGTAACAAGTTTGATAAGTTTTTTTTGTCCCTTTTGCTTGCAGGATTATGGGGGAGCATGTTTTCTGTGTCCTAATTTAGGAAGAACCCACTGTACAGTAGAGATCCAGTTCTAAATCATGATTATTTTTGAAAACTTGGACAGCGTAACACATTTGCTCGTATAGCTGGACAAGCTTGACTACTTTTATTTTGAATATGCTTATAAAAAAGTGGGGCGTTGTCCTTGAGGGGAGCTGTGCTCTTTGAACAGCATTTTAGCATCGTCGACTACCAAAACTACTCATTTACTCCAATACAGTCCTTTAGTATCACAAAAATATCGGCATTTTTATTGACACTAACATATTAGAGCTGTGTGACTCCAATCAAATCACATGTTGATTAAATATCTTCCTCCTCGACTTTCCTTCTGGGAATAGTCTTTTGCTCTGCAAGGCAGATGTTGGGTGAATCATGAAGCCAGTTTTTCTGAATCTTTTGAGGTTGTGTTATTTTTCGAGAGCATAGTTATTCCAGTCACACATTTTGTATGTACTGTCAGAGCAGAGTGTTTAATTAGCTTGCAGTCAAAATAGCAGTGAGCCAGCTCCCTGTTTCCATGATGAATTTATTAAATCATTAGTTTGCCTCATCTGGAACGCGAGAAAGATATCTATCAATCTGTGCCAAATGTTTTTGAGCTGAAGACACCTTCAGTATTTAATATTGAAGATGATATGCTTTGATTGCAGAAGATAAATCTCGATTGTAAATGACAGCTAAGTAGGGAAACTGTGCTGAGCCATTAGTAACTAGCAGAAGAAGAAAGGAACTGATGAACCCTCTCATTTCAATCTCAGTCAGTAATCCTTTAAAAATCATGTGCAAAGTTGTCAGAAAACAGTATTCTGAGTGGAAATCAAGTTTTAGTTTTCTTGTAAAGGAGGACGATCATTATAAGGTAAAGACATGGGGACTGGGATGGGGAGGAGTCCACGAGCAATTCAAACCCGCTGTCAGTGACGTGCTCCTGAATCTAATGTGTGAACTGGAATAATGTGAACGCAAAGGTAGTTTTCTTCTGACTCTGAACATAGAGGGCCTCTGTAGAGTTAAGGTCGTTCATGCCGTTGTAAAATTAAGTCTTCCAAAACTGAAATAGAGCAGCTTATCAACACATCAGTTGTAGTATTACTCTGTATGAAAAGGTGGAATATCATGCAAGACTATACTTGGTTGTCGTTAATCCTATGCTGACTTTTTTTTTTCTCCATTAACGTTTTGGTATTTTCCATGATACCAGTAATAGTACCAGATCATGTCTATGACCTGATATTGAGCAATGATCTGACACCTAAACTATACTATATTATTCAGGTAATTTATTTCATTTCATCACTCAGTATTTCTCCTCTTTATTCATGGAAAAAAAGTGCAATGTTTCTTCAACAGGTAGATGTCTGTTTTTTAAACCAATCTTTATACTACCACTAATACTGTATTGATGTAATGGGATTACATCATTGCTGTGTGACACTACCCAACTTGGCGCTCTTACTTTTTAAAAGTTAGTGATTAGTTGATTTTCTGGGCTTAAAATGTAAAACCAGGATGTAGGTGGATTCTGTTCTGTTTCCACAACACCGGATGGATGCACAGAATTGTTTCCTCACTGAACAGTTTCCTCTAGACCCTGCATTTAAAGCCATTGGGCTGGGAAGTAAAAGGTAAAGAGCCTCCCCCTGCAGCAAAAGCAGGAAATTAATGCATGTAGATTACGTTTTGATTACAGGTGGCAGGGATGAGTTTCATCACCTTTTTTAATCTCACAGAACTGTTAGCTTTACCAGCAGTGCTATAATTAGCATATAATGAGCTGTACTGTCAGAAATGTTTGAAATGAGCAAACTTACCACATCCACTTGGTGTGTAACTTTTATCATGGAAATGAAAGTGATCACATTGATCAGTTGAATATGTCTCCATTGCAATCTGTAAAACATTTTCAAAAATTTGTGTATTATCATAAGAAGATGACCTAAGTTTTTTTTTGTTGGTCTGGTGAGTGACTTCCATCCCCTTTGATTTGTGACGCAAACCTTAATTTAGGTAGTTTGAAATATCAAAAGAGAAATTTTCCAATGATCTATACTACAACTGGAGACCATTTTTCTTCATTGCAAACAGCCGGTTGATTGGCTGACCACATAGGCGCACATCGTCATGGTTGCTTAGAAACACAGGCACAAAATGCAACAGTTGGGAGCAAACTGTGAACTGGGCCTCATTTCAGCAGCCCGTAAACACAAACAGATAGTAGTTTGTACTTAATACTGTTGCTCCACAGCAGCACAAAAGGTGCCTGTCTGTGATCCCTTTCATCGAGTAGATTTTAATAATCTAATCTCATTAACTGCTAAAGGAGCAAGTTTCAACTCCTCAGCTGTGCTCACTGCCTGCCTTCCTGCCATGGTCTTCATTAGACCTCACTGGCTATTTGAGAGCTTGAATTCAGTGACTGTCTGGAATGTCAATTGAATTCCACAGAAGTAATAACCCTCATTTGCTCAGTCATGAAGTGAAACACAGCAAACATGTGACAGCGTCCCTTCGTGTCTTATGACTATTTCCATCATGGCATCACAGTTAGCTGATGTGAAGTCACCGCTGTGCACCAAGCCTCTTTTCTTTTTGTAGTATTTGTGTATATGATAATGGCTGCAGTGGTCAGCTATGGAGGGAACGAAAGTGAGATGAGCTGCTTGCTTTTTGGAGAACTGGCAAAACAAGCTAATGTAATTCCAGTGATGGACAAAGCTACGATTCACAGATTGTGCTTGAATAGCTACAATAGGTTGAGTAGTGTGTATTATTTTTCTCCTATTTTGGATGCAAAGCCATCTTTCAATAGATAATGTACAGGATGATAATCAGTAACAGTTGATAATTATCTTACAATGTTTCCGCTCCAACTATCAAAACGGCCAGATCATTTTTAACAAATTGACCCCAATGGGTTTTTTTCAGAATGTTTTTTGTGCACTTTTGTTACAGTTCAGCTGAATGATTTTATACATTTTTTTTTTTTTTACAGAGAAAAAACATCTGGATCATTGGCAAGGGTATTTGCTTTAATAGTAAAATTATCAAGTCGATTCCCTAAAAGACTATTCTTTCAGAATAAATCCCTGCTGCAGTGTGAATTGAGTCACAGAGTGCTTTGCACATTTATTCTGTTAAAGGACGACCAAATGAATAGCTCTCCTGAAAAGAGGTGTCAATGAAATCACACAAGCTCATCCTATTTGCTTCATTAGATGCTTATTTTGCTGCTTTGCACAGGAAAGCTGGAAGTTTTCACTTTCCTTCCTCCTTCTTGTTTGTCTCTGTGACTGCCTCTCCATAAACAAGTTATTTTCCAAGAGTAACAACATGAAGCTCTAGTGACTTCAGGCTCTATGATGGGAAGCATCAGTTTGAATCAGGCTGGCATGACCAGTCGGTTCTGAAACCACCTCGGGCATCAGATAGTTCAGTGCCATAAATATGCTGGGTTGTGTGAGTCAGTGCTTGCAGTGCAATTGAATTGTTTTAGAAAAGGCTAATAGAGGAACAGTGGTTAAAACATTTTTTGATGGAGCTGAAATTAGAGGTAGTGGAAATAATGCTCTCAAAATCAGAAAGGTAAGAGTGGACTGGGTTGATGTGCCAGATGCTTTGCGCTGGCATTCCTGTTCGTGCTATGGCAACCGTCTAAATGTGGTTTGGATGTTCAGGTTTGAAATACTCTTAATCAATGCTAAAAGAAGACCCAATAAACAACATGAGAGAACGACTATGAATTCCGTTATTTGGAGCCAGGAGCTCCGTTCTTGTCTGTGAACAGCAGATATACTTAGTTTTCTTGGTGAAGACCAGGCGGAACAAAACAGTGTTAAAGAAAGTGACAGTTTTGATTCGTTTTTACACCAGGAATAGAAATGTCTGGTTTCGGGGGGGGGGGGTCTTTTTTCACCAGGAAAACTCTCAACTGCATTAGAGTACTAGTTAAAAGAGTAGTTTAACACAATCTTTTCTGCCTTCTACATTTTTATCCATCCGTACACCTCAGAGTGCAGTCAAACACATGATACGGTTCAATATCTTGCTCAAGGAAACTCGGACACTGTCTGAATTGGGATGCAACCGGAAACAGTCTGACAGTGAAATGGCAGGGACAATTATTTTCAGGATAAAATTGCATCTATGCAGTTTGCAACCAAGAGGAAGATTTATTCCACCTGTACTAAGACTTTCAAAGGACACCAGAGAGACTGTCAAGAGCATACTGTTCACATTTGCAGTATCACATTTCATAGAAGCAGCCACATTTATCTGTTTGCCATTCATAGAATTTTGCCAAGCGGCGATATTAAGCGCTTTGATGGGATGTGATGTGCAGGGCGCAGCGGAGCGTCGCTGATTTGTCTCTGGCGGCTGACAGCAGATGTCCCAAAGCTGTAGTCATGTAACTTTGATTTGTCTCAGTGCTGGTGATGGAAGCGTTTTCTTGGACTGGTGGCACGAGATTGTTTGTTTACACTCCCAGTTGAGGCTGTTTGGTCTTCATTCCATGGTTGTTCTTTGACTCTTTGCTCACATAGCCTGTTGGCTCTGTGTGCTTTGTGGTGTGTTTTTTCTCTATTTTCTGGAAGCCAATTTGTGTTTTTCATAATTCACCTCCTAGATTGTTGTTTTGTTTTTTTTTCCCATTAACTCGTGCAGTTTTAAACCGTGACTCATGATTTTAAGGGGAATTAAATGGCCTCGTTACAGATTCGATCCATCACGCGATTGCTCTGACATAATTTCCCTCTTCCTCTTCTGCTGCTGCGCGTCGCCAGTGTTTTCCAGGAAAAATAGACAGGCTGGTGGCTCAGTGGGGCTCTTGGATAACACTTGGTTGCAAGTGCTCCCCCAAGCCCATGTATTCTTATCTCGGCTGTAGATTCTCCTGATGCAAACTCCAAACAGTTATGCTTACCAGTTTTCTCTGGCGTAGCAAAGGCAGCCGCCACATGTCAGAGCATCCCTGTACCCTGTTTCTTTTCCGTGCACACTTCAGGACTAGGCCTTGCGATCTTGCAGCCACAGCAGGAGGTATCGGTAATCTTAAGCAATAATGTATAAGCTGGAATCAAAGCGAAGAAGGACATAATCAATCTTCTTGTAGTCTTACTGCTTTAACTCATCAGTGCACTCTGACTGAACGTGGACCATGCACTCATTTACCCCGATTAATCCCTCATTGAGCCACGTGCCCCTTGCCTTTAAGAGGATTAAAGCAGGTGATAGGAATGCCTCTGTGATATTGTCCAGCTTGTGTAGAACTCAGGTTTGGAAATTAATTACTTTTTGCTGGTAGATGGAATAGTTCTTTTATTTTTAACTGGTCGCTGCCCTTTTGTTAAACAGTAGTATGTTCATGCATGGGGAAAACCACTGCACCAGTAATTTGGCCTCAACTTCAGCTGCTTCTACTCAAAAGAGAGCGCTGTCATTTTGTTTCAGTGAAGACCACACATGAAATATAGAACAGCCTAAATCTTGGCAATGGTTTGGAAAAAGAAATCCTGGCAGATCTTCAGAATGAGAGTATTTCATTAATCCCTTGTGGGAAGTTGTTCATTATATTAGTCACCGTATCTTAGTTCCTACGCAAAGCCAACTGGTACTGAGATTTTTTTAAATTGTCAAGGCCCAGAGAAACTTTCTACCTGTAACATATGATTAGGAAAATGGCCTTCTTATGTCAAACTGCACATAAATCATTCCGCGCAGTTTAACTCACGGACACACACACACACACCCAGGGAACAATAAGTAAAAGCAGTTATTCAGTAGAGGCAGGCTTAAGGCAGTCAATAAAAAACACCCACGATCAGTAATTCAGCTGGCTGGGAATGAGACTGGGAAACCAGTTGTTGGATTTGTCACAAAACGTGGATCGTTCTGCCATTTAAAATGATTTGCAGAGCGCACAAATCCAAATGTGCATTTGCGCAACCTTTAAAGCATTTTCAGGATTCTGTGGCTGCCATTTAATTCCACACACACACACCACAGTGAGATCTCCTGGCACCATGCTTGGAAGTGTTGTTGTTCTGGAATGTATTTTTGAACTAGCGATTCATGTGTCCTCCCTCAAGTGGCAGATAAGAAGGGCAGTTTTTTGAATTTATTCCATGGAGGTAACTCTTTCTTTTCCTCAAGAAGTGGAAGCAGAAAAATGCTTTAGAGGTCGGAATCTGCCTGCACACTTTCTCAGCACCTTGAAGGTGACTGTAACTGCGAATCAGCCATAAATCTTTGTGTTTTATGCTGGAATTCTTCCGTGGTGGGGGAGAGCTGAAGCCTCAGACCATGTCAGGACAAAGTAGAGGTATGAGGGAGGACAGGATAGTGTTGTTTATAGATTTAGTTTTCCCTTTTTTATAAATTGAAGTACTCGTGTTAATATTTTATTCAGCTCTGGTAATACTCCATTTGATAGAACTTTAGCTGTTACTCAAGCACAATTTTAAAGCAGTTTTTTTTTTCTATCTCACTTTTAACTATTAAGTACATTAAAGTATGTATAGGGTATGAGGGTTCTGAGCCAAGAATGTCTCTTTAACACGAGTGTTTTTTCCACTTTATGTGACCTGATCTGATCAAGAGTTCTCCATTAACTCCCCTTGCTGTGTATTTCTGCTTAAAGTGCTCTATAAACTGCCCACCTGTATCAAAGAATGCTTGAATGAAAATTCAAGGGTTTGTGGTTTGTGGGTTTAAGCTGCATTTGCTTTTTTTTTTTTTTTATCACAAGCATTTATCACATTTGCAAGGTGACTTCAAATCTGCCTATGGTGGCATCAGATGTTATGTTGACTTGCTTCTTTTCACAGGGAAAGGATGTCACTCAATGTGAGGAAGTGACTAGACAATAGTAAATGTAGCTCCAATCGTCAGCGCCCTGACAGTCTAACCTCTGCCGACGGTAACTTGTGCAATCACAGGTCAGCTGCAGCCGGAAGAAACTGTTTTGGATTTTCCTCAGTGCTCACCTTCAGAATATGGATTCTGTTTTACATGGGTGGTGTCCTCCTTTGTAAACCATGGCAGATGTAATTTTGCAGTCAGCAGATGGAAACGCTGCGCAGTCAAACATTTTGTTAACAATTTATGTACTGGTTACCAGGCCAACAGTGATTTGGGATGATTACATTGAAAAATTCCCCTCGAGTGAAGGATTTGTTTTGTGTCATACTCCCAAAACATCAAAACCTCTCCAAAATGCATTTTAATGGCCACATCAAGCCTGTCCATTCCCTGAGCCGGTCCCAATCCTGGATAAATGCAGAGGGTTGCGTTAGGAAGGGTGTCCGACATGAAACTTTTGCTAAAACCAAATATATGAATCAAACCAAAGAATCTCATACCGCATTATCTGTTGAGGCCTGGGTTAACAACAACCGCCATTGGTGCCATAACCCAGTGTTTCCCAACCTTTTTTGAGCCACGGTACATATTTTACATTAGAAAAATCACACGGCACACCACCAAATGAATATGTCAAAGTTTTTAATGAAATAGAATGAAACTGTTGTCTAAATTTACTTAGTGTGAAAACTGTCCCTGTTTGGTTGATACAAATATCTTGCAGGAACTGAGGAAACACAATGACTTTCACTGTGTTGTCTTGAGCACCTTTTTCCCACTGATTCTACATTATGGCGAATTGATATTATTGCAATTGTCTAATGTAAAGTGTAATTGTTGTATTCACATTAAATACTGTGAACTGACAAAAGTTTAATTATTTGAACCCCTGCACGTCTAACCGATCGATGGAAGCATTTTCATACATAAAACTCGTCCCTGTCTCAAATAACCCATTAGTAGAAAAGCATTTAATTATTCTGCCTGTCACTGCATGCTGCCACATAGATGGTCATATGAAGACACATTATTTACGTTGAATAAAGAATTTTTGGATCAATCAGGTGAAAGCGGGCATTTTTCCACGGCACACCTGATGATCTCTGATGGCACACTAATGTGCCGCGGCACAGTGGTTGGGAAACACTGCGATAACCTCTAGGGTACCAGCGGAAATAAGCAAAAAAAATAATAAGAGAGAGAAGAAGAAAGGCAAGGTTCTGGGATTGAGAGTAGGGACTTTGAATATTAGGATGATGACAGGAAAAAATAGAGTTGGTTGACATGATGCAGAGAAGGAAGGTGGATATACTGTTTGTCCAGGAGACCAGGTGGCAAGTTAGTAAGGGTAGAAGCTTAGGAGTAGGTTTTAAGTCGTACTGACAAGAGGAGAAATGGAGTAGGAGTTATCTTGAAGGAGGAGTTTGTTAGGAATGTTCTTGAGCTCAAAAGAATACAGACAGACTTAAGAGTCTGAAACTGGAAATTGAAGGTGTAATGCTCAATGTTTTTAGTGGCTATGCCCCACAGGTGGGATGTGAGTTAGAGGAGAAGGAGGAAGAAGTTCTGGAATGAGTTAGATGAAGTATTGCAGAATATCCCCAGAGATGAGAGAGTGGCAATTGGTGCGGACTTCAATGGACAGGCAGGAGAGGTGATGAAGAAGTGATGGGCAGATTTGATATCCAGGATAGGAACGCAGAGGGACAGATGGTGATAGACTTTGCAAAAAGGTTGAAAATGGCAGTAGTGAACCTTTTTTTCCATAAAAGACAGGAACATAGGGTAACTTAAAAGAGCGGAGTCAGGAGCACGCAGGTAGACTACATCTTGTATAGACGAGGTAACCTGAAAGAGATCGGTGACTGCAAAGTAGTGGTAGGTGAGAGTGTAGCCAGACAGCATATGATTGTGGTTTGCAGGATGACTTTAGTGACAAGGAAGATCAAGAGGTCAAAGGCAGAGCAGAGGACAAAGTGGTAAAAGCTGAAAAGGGAGGAGTATTGTATGGTTTTCAGAAAGGAATTGAGAAAGGCTCTGGGTGGTCAGGGAGAACTTCCAGATGACTGGACAACTACAGCTAATGTGATCAGGGAGACAGGTAGGAGAGGACTTGGTGTGTGGTCTGGAAAGAAAGTAGATAAGGAGACTTTTTGGTGGAATGAGGAAGTGCAGGAGTATATACAGAGAAAGTGGTTAGCAAAGAAGAAGTTGGACAATGAGGGGACTGAAGAGAGCAGACTGGAATACAGGGAGATGCAGTGTAAGGTAAAGATAGAGGTAGCGAAGGCAAAACAAAGGGTGCATGATGACTTGTATGCAGGTTGGTAAAACAGAGAGATAAAGATGGAAAGGATGTACAACAGGTCCGGGTGTTTAAGGATAGAGAGGGAAATGTATTGACAGATGCTAAAAGAGTGATGGGAAGATGGAAAGAGTAATTTAGTGTGATTAGTGCCCATTTTTAAGAATAGAGAGATGTGCAGAATTGCGGCAACTAAATAAGAGATGAAGTTGATAAGCCATATTATAAAGTTATGGGAAAGCGTAGTGGAAACTAGACTGAGAGCAGAAGTCAGCATTTGTGATCAGCAGTGTCACTTCATGCCTAGAAAGAGTACAACAGATGCAGTATTTTGCTTTGAGCATGCTAATAGAGAAGTACAGATAAGGTCAGAAGGAGCTGCGTTGCGCTGTTGTAGACCTAGAATAAGCATACGACAGGGTGCCAAGAGAGGAACTCTAATATTGTGTGAGGAAGTCTGGAATGGCAGAGAAGTATGTTAGACTGGTGTAGGACTTGTGCGAGCTGTGAGGTGCCCTGTCGATGTAACAGAGAAGTTCAAGGTGGAGGTGGGACTCCATCAGGGTTCTGTTCCGAGCCCCTTCTTGTTTGCAGTGGTGATGGACAAGCTTGATAGATGAGGTGAGACAGGAATCTCCATGGACCATGATGTTTGCCGGTGACATTGTGATCTGTCGTGAGAGCAGGGAACAGGTTGAGGAAAATCTTGAGAGGAGGAGGTATGTACTTAAAAGGAGTGAATTGGAGGTAAGTCGCACAAAGACAGAGTACATGTGTGAATGAGAGGAACCCAGGTGTAACGGTGAGGCTACAGGGAGTGTGGAAAAGAGGTAAAGAAATAGGTTCAAGCAGGTTTGAATGGGTGGAGAAAAGTGTCAGGGGTACTATGTGATAGAAGACTATCAGCCAGAATGAAAGGAAAAGTGTACAAGACAGTGGTGAAACCAGTGATGCTCTATGGTCTAACAACAGTGACAATGACAGAAAGAAAAGAGGCAGAGCTGGAGGTTGCAGAGATGAAGATGTTGAGGTTCTCTTTGGGAGTGACCAGGATGGAAAGGATCAGGAATTAGTCTATCAGAGGAACAGCACATGTTAGATGTTTTGGAGTGAAGGTCAAAGAAGCCAGACAGAGATGGTTTGGTCATGCACAGAGGAGGGATAGTGAATATATTGGTAGACTGATGCTGGAATTTGAGCTGCCTGACAGGAGGTCTAGAGGATGTAGTGAGAGAGGATATGAAGGGAATACGGTTAAATAGGGAAGGTTGATTCTCTGTTGCGACCCCTGACGGGAAAAGCTGAAAGGAAAAGAAGAAGAAGAAGAAGATGATCAAGTCTTGCTATTCTATTCCTCCTGGTTTTCTTAGATATCGTATTATTTGTTTTTAGGCTCCTGAAACTCTTAAGTAGGTGGAATGAGCAAAAAAGAATTAAGTTACTCCAGTAAGTTTAGCTTGTATCAAAATTCAGCATTAACTCGCCAGATCACGTTTATGAACATCTTGGCCAGTTTTCATGCCTGAAGCTCGCTGCCATGACTATCAACAGCAAGGGATTCCAGAAACATGTTGTGTTCCTCAGGGCATTAGTGGGAAAAACAATTACATTTTTTATCTCAATTTATCTTGTCATTATTTTTTCATGTACACATAGATGTTTTTTTTTTCATATTTTTGTTTTGAAACTAGATTAAACTTCAGAGTGGTCAAATTTGAAAAATGTGGCCCATTTTTCTTGTTCTTTAATTAGTTTACTGAAAAGGCTTGAACATTCCCGTGAATTATTCACATATTTTTTTTCACTGTTATCTATTCTGATTGAAGAATCAGACGAAAGTGTCTGGGTGGGATTTTCTAGTAAATGCTGGTGATTTTACCTAAAATGCCACCACAGCATCAGGAGCATCCAAATAAACACAGAGCTGTAAGCCAGTTGCCAGTTGTATAAAATAAAAAAACAACAGGCACTCAATCATTTATTGCATCACCTCATAAGATGAAGTAGTAATGAGAAGATGAAAAACCAAATGGATTTAAATGTTTTAGATGGTGGGATGCTGCAGTACAACATCTAACCACAATCTGAAATGGGCAAAAGACAGAGAATTCTTCCACACAAAGCTTCTTATTCATGATGGAAGCACATTACTCTGGGGAAAGTGATCTAATCAGCAGGCAAGATGGAACAAAGCCACGGTGCAACTGGAACGTGTTTCTCTTAGATTTAGTGAAAGGGGTTTTAAAAAATGAAAGTCTTGTTTCACGGCACAATAGACAGCACCAATCGAGCATTCTACAAACAAGGTAATTGTGAGATCACAGCTTTTTTTTTTTAAAGCTACAGATGGTTTACGGATCCTAAACCAGTGGTGTGCAGCTGCACATGAGTTTTGCGTGAAATTATAACTGGTATTTGGCTTTCCTCCGCACCGAGCCTCCGACAAGCATTAGTGAAAAGACTTAACTGATTGTTTGTGTCATTTTGCTTACTGCACCTGTATGCATGCTTTATCTCTCGATGTTTAGAAAAACAAATTTTCAAAGCCCCCATGAAAGTAAACTATGAAATGTGGGGTGGCTGTGGCTCGGATTGTAGTATGGGCTCCCCTCCAGTTGGAAGGTTGCCCGTTTGATTCCCAGTTCCTCCCACCTGCATGTAAAAGGGTGCTTGGTCACGACACTGAACTCCAAGTTGCTCCCCATTCCTCATGGACTGGTTAGTGCCTTGCATTTCAGCTTTGCAGCCATTCATGTGAGACCACTCACTATTTGCCTGTAGTTACTGTACACTGGAACACTGCTTCACTTAAGTGCAATGTAACCATAAATGTAAAACAGACATCATTTTTTTTAGTTTGTACTGAATTAAAAGCTCAATGAAATATGAGTTCTGGAGAATTGCTGATTCCAAAGTTTGCTCGGTAGTCCCATCCATGAATTATCTCCCCTGTTTTGAGTCTTATTTGCCTTTGCCACAGAATAGCATGCTATCCATTGTTAAAAAGAAAACGAACATTTTAATCCACCATATTACGCTTTGTGATTCATTTTGAATTCTTTCATAGTGACATAACACTTGCATAAAAAATGCATGTAAATCTAATCCTCAGAGCAGAGCTTTCATAACACTGCAAAGTAGGTAAAAGGATGCCGGTTTGTTTATTTTTATTTCAGTCAGCCATCCAGCTAGAGCTAAAATTCCCAAAGCCGCTCCCAAACTGGAGACCTATCTTCTTGCCTTTATCTCCACCCCAGTCTTGAAATTCCGCCTCACTCATCCCTGAATTTGTCAGGCATAAATTGTTCGCAGTCTTTTGCAGACTTCCAACTGTGTGCAACAATTGTCGGCCACATGGGAATATGGGCAAATCGTCATTTTGCTGCAGCCGTGTCACTCTAATCAGGGACGCTCAGTTAGAGCAGAGGTCTCCTGAGACCTGCTTCTAAAATATTTTTACCGTGCCTGTTGGTAGATGTAGGCTTAAAACAGCTTTAGATCAGCCCATGTGCATGTCATTTTATGGAGTACATGGAAAATGATATATGTGAACAAGTCTGCAACGTCAAAAAATACTTTGTGGAATTAATAAGTAAACTTTAGACCTGTAATAAACATTAAAAGTAATCTCTTGCTTAAAAGGCTCTCTGTATTTCCCTCTCCACTGACACGTTTTCATTTTCTCATGGCAACAGGTGGCCAACGCCCCCAGTTGTTTCGCTTTTAAGTGTCAATTTAATTAATTTAATTTTCTGTCTGCCTCCCCTCTTCTCCCCAGGTTGATGTCTCCTCACCTCAAGGTCGCTTTCAAGCCCGACAGCGGACAGCTCCCCCTCCGTCAAACTCCTCTGTAGGCCTCGTCCTCAAACGGACAGAGTTCCACTGTACCTGCCAGCGGTCAAGCCGAGCAGCCTCTGTGTTGCCCTAAGCTCTGCATCACCATGGATACGGAGTCCACCTACTCAGGTTATTCTTACTATTCTGGACGCTCACGGGGCTCCCACAGACATGGGTAAGGCTTCATGATGACAGACATCATCTGAAACTGCCATTCAAAATCCTCAGGAAGTTCCTTGCCTTCCCTTTGATCACCAAGACGGGCAGTAGATGTGTTTTTGATTTACCTCGGAGACCAAATCCACTGGCTGACTTGAAAAATGGATTCACATTGTTTGTCATTTCTGTTTTCCTGGTCAATTACCAATTCTCAGATTTTCTGCCCTGAAAAAAGATTTTTTTTTGTGTGTCTTTGAATAGTCCAACTCAACAGAAAATACAAGAAGGCAGTCCGACTAAATGCTGTAAACTTTGTTTTTCCTTCTAAGCAATGTTTATTTGCTTTTAGCTTAAAGTAATCGTTCCTGCTCCACAAATGCATATCCCCCTCATGGTCTGATGTAGGCCCAGCTCAAGTCCCAGCACTTAACTATACACAAACTCACAGCTACAGTGAGTACATGATAAATAGAGCCCCTTTGCAGATTACACCATTAAATGAGAGGGATATCAGGTAATGTGTTTTTATAAGGATATCTCTGATAGAGTAAAGACTGGCTAACACAGAAAGTGCCTGGTTATAGTGCTTCAACTAGATTTCCTGTTCTGCACTCCAATCTACTAGGTGTTGATGTTCCAATGCTGCCAGTGTGTGTCTTGGCACTTTGAAAATAATGTGGTCAGTTAATGTGCATCAACAGCCAATAATGTTGGCAGTGTACTGTGCACTGTACTCCACTTCATAATATTCAATAGCAGTACCAAGACCCAAAAGCATAGTAATGATGCTACAATGTATGTTAACTGCATGTTTTTTTTGCATATACTGAAGATTAAGGCCAATTGTGATATTTTTCAGTGATAGTGCCTTATGAGTCAGCCTGTGTTTCCACACGTACTAAAGTTAGCTCACAACATACACTGAATGGAAAGGCTATCGGTAGTTTAGAGCGGATTAATGACAAATGAACAAAATTTTAACTTTGAAATTAAACCGTTACCACCACACAAAACTGCAGGTAATTTATCCTCTATTTTTAAATCCTTCATTCCTCTCTTGAATAACATTCAGTCAATTAGTGAAAAGCATCACTAAAAAAAACAACAAATATAAGGTAAGAGGAAAGGAATGAGGGTGAAACAAGAGAAGGGGACTGATAGCCCATCACGATAACATACTCACATTCCCTGTAAGTCTATTTCTAGATGATACTAAAATATCCTACAGCATCTAAAATATATGTTGTCTGCTCCCCAAAGCTACAAGGTACTTAATTAGGGGTTGTCAAATTCAAATGAATTGAGGAGGTTTTAAGTATTTGATGGCCCCTTTGGTCAAAAATATGTTTTTCTCCATGTCCGTACTGTTACAGTTGGGCTCAGCCGTGGAACGATGATAGATGTGCAGAGTTTAACACCACCATTTTAATTGCCTGAGGTGTAAATTTGTTCTAAAAGGGGGCCTCACCGACATGATCCGTGTCATCGCCTTTTTTTAACCTACTTCACAGCTGCGATGCAGGAAACATCCATGTTGGAAGAATAATCAGGACAGGAGTCCGAGAACAAGTATTTAATACATAACCGTTTTTATTTTATTTTTTTTTTTTAGCTTTTCCCACTTGCAAAGCGTGTAGAGGTCTGTAATTTTTATCAGACACTCTTCAACTGTGAGTGATTGCATCTAAAACAGAAATCCAGAAAAACACATTGTATGATTTTTAAGTAACTAATTTGCTTTTTATTGCATGGGATAAGTGTTTGATCACCTACCAACCAGTAAGAGTTGGGGCTCTCACAGACCTATTTGTTCTTCTTTAGGAAGCCCTCCTGTTCTCCACTCATTACCTGTATTAATTGCACCAGTTTGAACTCCTTACCCGTATAAAAGACACCTGTCCACACACTCAATCAAACAATCTCCAACCTCTCCACTATGGCCAAGACCAGAGAGCTGTTTAAGGACATCAAGGATAAAACTGTAGACCTGCACAAAGCTGGGATGGGCTGCAGGACAATAGGCAAGCTGCTTGGTGAGAAAGCAACAACTGTTGGTACAATTATTAGAAAATGGAAGAAGTTCAAGATAACGGTCGATTTCTCTCGGTCTGGGGCTCCATGCAAGATCTCACCCTCAATGATCATGAGGAAGGTGAGGGATCCGCCCAGAACTACACGTCTGGACCTGGTCAATGACCTGAAGAGAGCTGAGACCACAGTTTCAAAGAAAACCATTAGTAACACACTATGCTATCATGGAGTTAAAATCCTACAGCACACACAAGGTCCCCCTGCTCAAGCCAGTACACGCACAGGCCCATCTGAAGTAAAAAGAGGTTTTGGTCTACACTCGCTGTGTTTGGAGGTAGAAGAAGGATGAGTACAACCCCAAGAACACCATTCCAACCGTGAAGCATAGAGGTGGAAACATCATTCTTTGGGGATGCTTTTCTGCAAAGGAGACAGGACAACTGCCCCGTATTGAGGGGAGGATGGATGGGGCCATGTATCGCAAGATCTTGGCCTACAACCTCCTTCCCTCAGTAAGAGCCTTGAAGATGGGTCGTGGCTGGGTCTTCTAGCATGACAACAACACGAAACACACAGCCAGGGCAACTAAGAAGTGGCTCCCTAAGACACATCTCAAGGTCCTGGAGTGGCCTAGCCAGTCTCCAGACCTAAATCCAAGAGAAAATCTTTGGAGGGAGCTGAAAGTCCCTATTGCCCAGGGACTGCCCCGAAACCTGAAGGATCTGGAGAAGATCTGTATGGAGCAGTGGGCCAAAATTCCTGCCGCTGTGTGAGCATACCTGGTCAAGAACTACAGGAAACAAACTACTTTGCCAACAAAGGTTTCTCTACCAAATATTAAGTTCTGTTGTTCTTATTTATCAAATACTTATGCCGTGCAATAAAAAGCAAATTAATTAATTAAAAATTATACAATTTGCTTTTCTGGATTTTTGTTCCAGATTTCATCAGTCACAGTTGACGAGTACCTAGGATAAAAATTACAGAACTCTACATGCTTTCCATATAGGAAAAGCTGAAAAATCGGCAGTGTATCAAATACTTTTTCTCCCCACTGTGCGTGTGCGTGTATATGAGACTGATAGGTTTTTTTTTTTTTATTATTTTTTTTTTTATTTTTTAGGTAGCTGAGGGTTGTTATTTTCATTCTCAGATTAGCGTATTGACAAAAGTGTTCTATATGCCTTAATTTATATGTAAATGAGCTCCTTAAATAGAGTGACAAGTCTGTTCTGATCAGCATATTCATCCTTTATTCAAATGAAGAGCTAATATGGCCCTATCTCAGGCCTAATTAAGTCAGGACCTGCTCGAAATGCCATCAAATGATAGATTGTATTTTTTAGAAGCATTTTTAAATTAAATAAAGATCCTTTTTAATATACATATTAAGCTAAACATTTATTAGTGAAAATAATACTAATTATTTGTTTTGCTGGCATCATTGATAATATACTGAATCAAGGGTTATTTAGAAATGTTGACATGCAGTTTGCTCAACTTACACTGAAATGTTTCTATTTTTACAATTTAGTTTTTAGTTGTTGGTTGTTATCATCCTTGGTGCTGTCTTTTCCTTAATGTCAAAAGGAAATCTTTCCTCTATCTTGTTTTCCTTCATCGCCATGCTACTCTGTGTTCTCATATGCACGGAGCCCATAGATAATAATAAAGGCACATTAGTCTGTCGCCAGTAAAATGGCTTCAGTTGACAAGCTCAGGAAAGCAGCAGGAGACAGGTGCTGAAGAGGCTTGACTGACTGATAGCTCGGAGCATCCAGAGCATATGGGGAGGTGAGGGGAGGCCCCTTTTCCGCAGCAGCCCCTCCCTCGTCATATATCTCCTTCGTTCTCCGCTGCTGTGCCCTTTCACACTGCCACCTGTTGCTGTATAAGGGACTTTCTGACCTCTTGAAACATGTGAAGGTCTGCCTGCGGTGCTGTCTTGTCATCATCTCCTCTCCTGTGTCGCGAAACACTTTCTGTCACTCTCTCATTCCTCCCCACTCTTCACCCTTTTCCACAGTATCTTTCTCTCCTTTCCCATATCAGACTTGCTCCACTGCTGGCCCCCGAGGTGCTGCGTCTGTGTGTCCACTGTGAAATGAATACAGAGGCCCCTTTTCTTAAAATTCATTCTTGACATCTTTATCAACGCCCCCCCCCCCATTCCCCACTGTCCCATAGCTTCCACAATATAGTCAGAAAATAAGTACCCGCTTGCTCGCATTCCAAGGGGCAGGAATGTGCCCTAGATGCTGAGAGTTACATGTAGGGCAAGTGGTCACACTTGAATTGAACATGGAGGGCAGACATGGTGGTTTGAAAATGGGTGGCGGCCTCTTGCCTTTTTCTGTGCCTGCAGTCCATCAAGCGAATGACAAGAAATTGGAAAGGAACATATGGGATCCCTTGCCAGACGCTTTTCTACTCCTCTGCTCCCAGGATCCCCAGCTTCCCAGCTCCCGCCATGACTGTGCCAAAGCCACCGGCTGGCCTTTAATCTGATACAAGGAACAAAACTGTTGTCTTTGAAACCCCTTTCCATCCTCCTCTGAAGGCAATCTTTTTACACCGAGGGGTTCCATGCAGGAGGCAGATTCGGATCACTGTTGTCTAATTACACTGATGCTAGGAACAGATGCACTCACAGAGGAGTGCGTTTGCTCATTTTGTCACTGCGCCCATTCAAATACACATACCCCTTATCAGCAGTTTGTCTGCATGTTTACATCATGTTTACATTTTAGTTTGGGTTTTTTTTTCCACAAAGGGTTTTGTAGTTGTTTCGTCTCATTGATGGTGTTGTGCCATTTTCCTCCCGATAGGTGTCCAAAGATATTTTTTTATCTTCTCCCTCCCGGAAACCAATGCCAAATGAGCCGAAGACCATGTAAAACCAATCCTCTCAAACAAATCTGCATTACATTTTAGAGCCCAGTAATATTTCATGTGTGACATTTCAATCTATAAGAATGACCGCAGATTAATCGGTCTCAACAAATAGACGCATTTCCTGGTATCCAATGAATACATACTGTACATTACCACTAGACCGTGTTGTACAACATCAGATCAAAAAAAGCATCCGCCATCTCATTAAATATCATTGACTCAAATCAATGAGACGATTAATTCAATATCAAGCAATTGTCTGATGTTGTCGAAATGTTTTGGCTTTGTGATAACTCTCCCACTTGCCTCTTCGAGGAAGATATTACTTTTAGTCTTTTGAAATGGGTAAAGAACTGTAATCTAAAATATTTTTGTTTTGTTACAGCACCATGCCTATTTAACCTCGCAAACAAGAAATGCGATGATTTTCCACATCTCATAAACAGGACTTTCCATTTTCCTTTTTGAGTGCCTGGGAGAGGGCACCGGCTGAGCTCCCTTCATTACGGGAAGGCACGAGCAGAGGAAAAACTTATTTGTCCCTGGAAGGTGTCATGTTGATGTGGTTTCATCTGCAAGAAGCTAATCCAGGCCACGCTGCTGCTTATCCCCCTCAGCGCCCTCTCCGATTCAACTTAAAGTGTACGTGCTATAATTTTCCACGGCATTGTATAGAGCAGTCGCCTTTAAGTAGATATGGTAATTTATAAAAAGAAAAAATGTAACTTTGCTGAATAGCTTTTCGTTGAATATTTTTTACGGGTTAATGAACCTTCTCTCAAATCTGGGGGAAAATGTAAATTCATGACTGTGACAGCTTTAATTACTTGCTTAAATGCTCTCACAGTTTTGCATAATGGGAATGGGTTTAAAAATGACTGCGCTGATTTTGCGGCTGGTTGGGTTTGATTTGGCCTTGTAACTCTGCCCATTTTGCATTGGTTTTGACACAACAATGTGTGTCACACTGGCCGCGTGGGTTACACCGCCAGCCAAAAAGACGAACGACGACACAGATGGCATGCAATGCCAGTGGGCTGCTTTCTTCAACAGCCATTCTGTTGCCCTGCTGTGAAGCAGAGAAGACAATCACAGCCGCACTCATCCGGAGGTGTTCAAGGGAAACACTACTTCCTGGGCCTAATTGTCAGGACCCTGCGCAAGGCATCTCCGCTCGCACAGGCCCCCCACTCCAAAAGGCAATTCTCCTTTTTCGGAGATCCACACTGGAAGTCAAATTTCATAAATCAAATCATAACACACTGTGCTGCTGGAATACCAAGAAGTCTGCTGCATGCTAATTAGACAGGAAGAGGATGTGGGAGGAGGAGAAGGTGTGTATGGTGTGCTGGTAGAGACTTACAAGCACAGTGGAAGCTGGCTGAAGGGGGAATTAAAGAAGGCGGTGGGGGAGGAGCTGTGGAACAGAGGTGGATCTGTTCATATCCCTCCATGGCTGCCTACAGGTCTGGTTGTATATGAATTCCAACTGTTGCACATTTTGGATTTTTTTTTTGTTTATATCCCGCACGTCATCTTTACATCTCTCACTAACATATTTGTGTTAGAATGGTGGGGATTTTGTGAAACATGCTTTAGTAATTATATCAGGTGATTAAATCTGTGAACATGTTGAAATTTGTCAATGACCTGTTAAGAGGTAAAATATCTGGGACTCCCGCCAAGCAGTTAAACATAGCTTGACACTGCATGATCATCATGGATTTACCAATAATCACAACTTTATCAGCCGTAGTGCAGGATTGCCACTCACCTATTTATACCTCTGTGTTAGGTTTCCTTGTGTTTTTGCATTGCTTCTTGTTCTGTCTTCAACAAGTAGTTTGCATCATATGGTCTTTTCCTCTGAATCACAGCAGGTCTGGCCAATAGTGCTCCCAGTAGTGTTTGGTCTGTAGCAGTTAACACCTTCTGGAAATCCCTATTAGCCCTTCCTAAACCCCCTGTCTGTGCTTACTATTCTGCCGAGGACCTTGTGTCAGATGCCCTGCTTTGTGATTCCTGCTCCCCCACAGCTCCTCCACAATTAATAATCATAATCAGTTGGCATCATTTGACTGGTGGTCCCTCCTGCTGGAATAATCGCTGCAGGAATGATAGCAGCCATAATGTTATTTAGAACAATGATATATTTTGATATGCTTAAAGGCTTATGTCAGTCTCGTAATCTCTTGGTCTCTTGTCATTCTGCCAGTGAAGACGGTTGCTACGACCTGTTGAAATTAATTTTGTCCCTGGTTGCAGATAAATGACTCGCTTTTTCTGTTGACGGCCTGTGCATTCGAAAGGAAGTACAAGAATCGGGACGGAAAGCGAACTGGGTAACACCCTTTAATCAAAATGCAGAGTTTCAACACAACTCTATTAGGCTGCGGCAGTTCCCCTGCTGTCAGTCATAATGTTTCTTCCATTAGCCGGCAGCCAGGATATCCTGCATATTATTGTTATGAATTGTTATTTCATGAGGGAGCAGAATTCAATGGTCGCTGTAGGTTTGAGGTTTTATACACACAAACCTTTGATTCTCCAAAGAGCCAGGCTATAATTTCTTAATACTGTTCTTCTAAAATAAAAGAACAGGCCCTATTCTTTTATTCTTATTTTCATCTTTTTTTGTGTATGCCATGAAAAGACTATTTACATTGTCCTGTATGTCCAGTATTTTAATAAGCCTTTTAGTCCTTACTATACAACGTCACTTCAGTGTAGAATGTACAATACATAATTATTGACCTACAAATATGACCTAATGACATTGAATTATATATGCAATGACTTTGACCACATGTCCATAAATGTAATCTCTTTTCCATAAGTTTCAGCTGTGTTGTCAGTTGTTGCAAGGGTGTGTATCTCACTATGGAGACAGATTCACTTTATCTGAATCTCTTTTAAGATATTTTTAAAGAGCCTCAAATTCAGTCCAACACAATCTGGTCCTGTTATGGTGACGTATAAGGCAGTTTTGGAGAGAAGGTCAGAGAAGCCAGACTGAGATGGTTCGGTCATGTACAGAGAAGAGATAGTGAATATATTGGTAGACGGATGCTGCAACTGGAGCTGCCAGGCAAGAGGTCTTGAGGAAGACCAAGGAGAAGATTTATGGACGTAGTGAGAGAGGATATGAAGGTAGTTGGTGTGAGAGAGGAAGATACAGAGAATAGGGTTAGATGGAGAAAGTTGACTCGCTGTGGCGACCCCTGACGGGAAAAGCCGAAAGAAGAAGAAGAAGAAGAAGAAGATAAGGCAGTTTATTAGATAAAATGCCATAAACAGAAATTAAACCATATGAATCTTGAATATGTTCATGGTACTCTTGCTGTTGTGTGAAGAATTTCTATTAAAGGTACTGAAAATAAGTTGGCAAACCAGCAACCGTAACGTACTGTTAATAACTTCTGACAAAATTTTAAATGAGGTAATGTCAGTTTTCTGCCCAGTAAGACCACTACTGTATTTTGATTTTTTTCCTTCTATTTTTATCACTGTTTAATATGTTAAATATCATATTTGGAAACAGCCATGCTATGCATTGACCTTGGCATTGAAAGTTGCTATGTAATGTATTCTCATGATGAACACACAGAACAGAACAGTATCCCCTGGTGGAAAACCATGGCATTGAGAACATTTTTGCTTTACTTGCACATGTGCGGTTCTGTAAGCAGTGGGATGTGAGAAGTGTAACCACGGCTTGCCCGGCACACTTGCAACCACTCAACACTTGCTTTACAAGCCCCGCCACCCCTCCATTAGCTACCACTACAACTAAAATCTAATATTGCAGGATAGGCTGTACTTTGCTTTCTACTGAAAATATTTGATGAATTAAGATTTCATGTTTATACCACTAAAGGCTGGAAATGACCAAGAGCATGTTTTGTCAGGGAACAAGAATATTGCACTGGTGGTTTTGGTCTTTGCTTGAGAAGTATGTTGTAAATAGTCTCCACTCATCGCTCTTTCAACACCTTGCGGTTTCAAACCGATCATTTTGAGTGATTGAAGGACACTTAGGCTTCCAGACGGGAGTAGTTGTGATTCGAACCACCAAACTGATTGGAGACCTGCTCCACCAACTGGGCCACCATATAAATATAAATATGAGCAGCGCATTTCTCCTTTGTCACTGAAAATCAGTTTTTTTTTTTGCTCAAACGAAGCATGAATTGTTTCTTTGCAGACACATAGCTGGAAAAAGATCAACGTAACTCCTGTAATAGTTTGATTGTATCATAATATCTGAAACATCTTTGCCGTGTAATGATTTAATATGAGATCTTATTGTTTATCAACTCTGTATTAATCAATCTACATTCTGTCAGCAATGCAGAAAACATTACGGTCACGCAACTTCTGATAAGCTCGTATGTAGCATGAAACCCATAAAAGTTTGCCTTTCTGCAGTAACTCTTTTTGCCTTATCATGCTTTGGGTTTTTGCTGAAACTGTAGGTTGTGTAGTATATCCAGGATGCTAGCAGCCAAACAGGGGAGAAAGACAGATGCGGGATTAACTATCGCTGTGGAGCTTTATTGTAGTGATGGAGGGACGCTGGGCATTGTGCCAAGTGGTGATGCTGATGCTGGGCTGAGGATGTGGAGACCCGTTAGTTACACTCTACACAAGATTAGGCCTGTAAGTGCAGGGGTCAGACTGGCTAATGGAGCTCATATGTTGGCGATAACAGGGACAGAAGGCCCCATAGAGGGGATGATGCAGCATTGAAGGGAGGAGGTGGCAAGGATAGAGTAAGGAAGGTTGAAGTTGGAGGACAAAACTAGGGCAGAGTTCACATAAGCTTTGTAATGATTTACTCATAAGGATTCAGTTGGACCACAACAAAGCATTGTGAATTCTCCACCCTCGCACAGAGATCAGCTCTTGTCTTAATAGGCTCAAACAGCAGTACTCTTTCACATTTTCCCTTTTCATGTGCAAAACCACAATTATAGTTCTTTCTCTACGACTTGACCATCATCTACCAAGCTTTTTTGCTTCAAAATGGGTCACATTCAAAAGCCAGGTCAAATGACAGGGAAATCTCATATCAACTTATTAACAGTCATAAATACAGAAGATGTATTTTTTGGATAAGAAGAAACTAGACTAAGAATATACTCATGAATAAACTACAATGCATTTTCCCCTATTAATCTGTCTACCAACTGACCCACAGCATGGCACGGTGGCGCAGTAGTTAGCGCTTCAGCACCAGAGCCCTAGTTCGACAAGGAGACCTTTCTGTGTAGAGTTTGCATGTTTTCCCTGTGTCTGTGTGGGTTACCTCCGATTTCCTCCCACATTCTAAAAACATGCAGCAGGTTAATTGGGAAACTGTCCCAAATGAATGAGTGGTGAGTGAATGTGTATGTGACCCTGCGATTGATTGGTGACCGCTACCCCGCCTCTTGCCTGATTACTGCTGGGATAGGCTCCAGCATCCAGTGGATCAGCGCCAAAAGATGGATATATGTGTGTGTCTATATATATATATGTGTGTGTGTTTATTTATTTTTAATTTATTTACTTTTTATTCATATCTGACAAATACCTGATGAAGAATGTAGATATACAGTACTAACTAAATCTGTGTACTTCACTGCACTTCTTTGCAACGAAAGCTGATAACTGACCTTTTTGTCTGTTTTTTGTCCTTTCTGTCTGTTTTTCCTCAGGGATAGAAACCGGGACCGCCCAAAGTCCCGGAGTAAAGACAGTCGCTCAGAAAAGTCTGTAACAATTAACACGCCACCTGCAGAGCCTCTGCTGGGTGACTCGGTTGTTCGGAGTGAGCAGGTCCAGGTAGGGCTGAACACATTACTGCAGTAATGTTTTAATGAAATTTCACTAATGTAAGGTCCCCTTCATTCCTCTGCATGGTTCCGTTCAGCTGTGCTCGCTCACCTCTTTTGAATGACATGCCAACCAGTTCCACATTGCCTTATGTGTGCAACATGGGGTAGCCAGGCAGGCTCATCTCATTTAAATGGATTCGGAGCTCAAGAGATTTATCGGCCACTAAAATAAAGTGAGGCAGAGTGGTAATTGTGTCTGGACTAGGACAGGCCATCTGGTATTTCAGGGTAAATGCCAGAAGGGCTGGTGAGGTTTGAGCTTTAGACAAAATCTATTATGCAGAAACATCCACACCAGGATATGGTTGTGGAGTACCTCAACTCTGGACCTTGTATGTTATCGTTTGACATTTTCTACAAGGCAAAATTTGTATTCAATTTGAAGGGAAAGTCTATCGCAACCTGGTCACCTGGCCTCAAGGGCCCCCTCTGTAATGGACCAGGCCAAGCCAAAGCAGCAGCTTAGCTAGTTGGCCGGTGGAATTAAATTCAAACTCTCAGGAATGATGTTGATTCTGTTGTGTTTGGATGTCGGATCTAAATATGGATTATGTGATGGAATATTTGATAAAACAGAAATACAAGGTAGGAAATTGTTTCTCAAATGATGTCTTTGCTTACATTTTCCCATGTGAATAAGGAGCTATGAGAATATTTACAATATTTCCTCCATAGAATACACTGTTATACACTACAATACACTAGATTTGGTTTGTGGTATCAGTAGCCGTTGTCTTATGTTTCCTGATGTGTTCTACAAGTTGATGTGAAAACATGAAACTCTTGGCTAATTGATAACCTTAAGGCCAAGTAGCATATTTGGAAAAATGTGATTTATTGAATGAACTCATTAAACTAATTGACCGGCAAATGTGTATTTAATACATTTAGGGTTATCAGAAGACATTTTAAGCTTCCATGAAAAAATCAAAAATCGTAAACTACTTCAACTATCTGCGGGATCATACACTTCTGTGTAGAATTCGGGTCATAGTATTAAAATGCCGTAGAATTGATGTGATCTACAAATCATATCACATTGACACATTATTAAGGTCATGGTATTAAAAGTATTCGGGCTTGCTGTCTAATTGTCTGAACAGTCTTATTTGTTTGTATTGTGATTCCCCATCCTATCCACAGTCTCAGTGTATTAAGTGACATTTCCAATTGCCGCAGTCAGCATATTATTTTTTTTTACTTCTGTCCTTAATATAACATTTTATTTTATTTTTTATTTATACCTCTCAGAAAGATCCATTGCACTATTGACGGATGCAATTTATATAGTCTGCTATAAACCTTGTCACTCTGTAACCATAAATGCATCCTAAGCAATAGAAATATATGGACAATAAACCAGCATTTTATTATAGGAGATTGGCCCAATTTTTGTATGTTAATGTTGGAAGCATCAGATCACTACCGAAGACCACTATTAAGCATTCATATCCTTGCTTCACAGCTGTCAGACTGCAGCGGCAGCTGGACATCAGCATTATTAAGGTCAAGCCAGCATTGTCTGCTTGATGCTCTTGATGGGGAAAAATGATGAATAACATTTTTGAAATAAATAGGGAAAAGTGATGATGCTGGCTTACATATAAGTTCTAAATACATTCTTGTAATTCTAGCATTACACCTATGCACATGGTTTACTTTGTGGCACTGCATTGCATCATTCCTGCCCATTTTATTTCCATGACAACACATTTTTCAACGGAGAATTCCATCCCTACCAAGCTAAAAAAAAAAGTATTTGTATGGAAATAAGTTATTGCTTGAATAGCTGACTTTCAAAAGCTGCTCACAGGTTCTTATTGAGTAATTCCTGAAGCTGTGTAGCACTCTGATTAATCTGTCGCTCACACCTTCCTGTCTCTTCTTCAACATTTGTATTCTGTTCATTCCTTTGTCTTTCCTCTGGTATGAGTTGCTAGCAACTACTCAGATCAGGTGACGATGTCACTAACCCTTGGGGTCCCATTGGTCAACTTTGTGCAGTATTTTCCTTGTGGCACACTGTTTTTTGAGTGTGGAGGGATAGATGTGTGTATGTGCACAAACATGACAATCTACTCCTTGTTTCCTTCAACCAAATGACCGATGTATCCTCCAGACTTCTCTATATCTAAATCTCTTGTATTTATGTTGTAAAGTTTGTAGATTAGAGGAGTAGCCTAGATACTCGGATGATAAACTAGGAGGAGGTGTTTCATTGGCTTTTCGAAGAGACGGTTATTTTGTTTCTGCATCGCGACATGTTTGCAGTTCTTGCCCGATTGTGCTTTGATTGCTGCAATTTCAACACACAAGTATTAGCAAGACCTACAGGGATTTCATCAAATAAGAAATGGAGGTTGAAGTACACAAAATGACAAATGTGTATCCAGTGGAAAATCGGGCGAATCAACAGAGCAGACTGTAGAAATGAGTAAAAATAGCACCATAAACTCCGTATCAAACATTCAATCTGCACCTGCTTTTAGGAGGCTGAGACTTTCATCACCACACAGACATGCTCTTTCTCCCGGCAGTTTTCTCACAAACAATGGAATACATTCTCATACGTTCTCTCTCATGTTTTTGCAGGAAACTCCCACCTTTCCTAAGACCCTGCCATGAATGCATAAGCAGGAGTTCTCAGGGCACAACTTTTCACTCATGTGTGGCCAGTTTGTACTGTTGTAAGGCAACATTATTATCACATCACACATAAAAGGAATTCTAGCGCATTTTATCTGCCCTAGAGAGCCTTAGCTTACCTACAACAGTCTACTTTTGTAACCAAACAACTGTGTGACACATTGGCCCTCATCATGCAGCCTGGGAAACCAAAAGATGATAAATACAGGGCAGAGTCAATCCAGCATTCCCCATCAATTACTGACCTACTTGGCGCTCACTTTCCCTTGTGGCAGTTTTTGTTAGCATTGCGTGTGTGTGTGTGTGTGTGTGTGTGTGTGTGTGTGTGTGTGTGTGTGTGTGTGTGTGTGTGTGTGTGTGTGTGTGTGTGTGTGTGTGTGTGTGTGTGTGTGTGTGTGTGTGTGTGTGTGTGTGTGTGTGTGTGTGTGTGTGTGTGTGTGTGTGTGTGACTGTATTTTGCAGGGCCTCTAATTTTACCACATGGCAGGATCTGCCACAGAGCACAGACACCCTGAGTATTTTGCTCCTCATGTCTTATTCATGCCATGGCCTGCAGTGGTGCTGCTGACTGGGTGTGGATTGTTTGGCTTTACTTTGAGTAATCAAGGCCACTGATTCTACTGAGAGAGAGGCTCAGCACAAATCCTTTTGTGTGTGTGTGTGTGTCACAGATGTTTCTGTATGTGGCTATTTGGTGTTGCCATCCGTCGGTATAGTCTTGTACCCAACTGAGCGACATTGTGCTCATTACTTCACTGCTGGGACTTCATCAAGTGCTACATGACAGAATGGCACATTTCCCCTGGCAGGAACGTCCCGATAATCCCACGCAATCTGTTCCTCATGGGTGCAATGTGACGTTTCTGTATTGTCTCTTGACATTTAGACGTGATAGTTTGGGAGATTTTAGTGTTACTTGTGAGTGGGGGCTGATCACACACCTGTAAGTTACACAACATTGTTTAATATTTGAACTACCAGTCAAACTTCTAGGATTTCAGCATACCAATATTACATTTCATGTTGAGCGTTCTTCACTTTTTAGCCGCGGAAATCCCTTCTTCTTATGTATTGTTCATGAAGCATAGCATTGTGTATTGTGCATAGCATCTGCAAGACAATTCTGACCGGTATGTTCCTCTGTACAAAGGTGAAGAAGTGAAACTCTAGGATTCCTTTTTCCTGAAGGGTCTGAGGGAGATTAACTTAGCTTATGGGATTTCAGTGGTCTGTGGGGCCAACAACAGGACAACACAATCACTGTATCAACTGCAGTGTTCCCAGGCCATCTTCATTGATGTTGAAATCAGGGCTATAATCAACCTCTCTTGATTCTCCACAGATGTTGGGCAACCGTACCTCTGGTGCTTCCCTCGGTTAAATTTGTAGTATTTAGCTATTCTATCCAAAGCGTGTCCGAAGGCATATAGCCCTCCATGTGTTATTTTCCTATCCTTGTTGATTTTATTCACATGTAGATTGTTTTCAGTTTCTTTATCCACCAAAACCAGTAGCTGACTCTTCGCAGTCATCTTTTGCTAATTGAAACCAGAACACAGTGAACCAGATGAGCGTCACTGCCGTCGTTTAAATGCATTTTGATGGAGTTTTGATCTGTGTAATGAGGTGTCCTGTGTCCCAGGCTGTGTGTCTGAGTGCTAATGCGACAAGTCCACTGCAGATGCACCTTCAGCAGTTAACTCAGAGGTGGGAATGCCTGGTATCGATATTTGCAGCAAGCGCCCCTCAGCTGGATTTTACTTGGGTGTTTCTAAAGTACAATGAAGGAAAATGGCCAGATCATTCTACAATCGGCAAGTAATTGGGTCAGTCTATCCCAGTTACTGTTATGTGTAACTGCATATTGGCGTGCATGGTGAGGGGCAGATTGGAGCTGCTCAGGTCAATACAGAATGCCAGCTTTGCAGCTTAAGTTTGTGTTGTCAAGGGCCATTGTAGGAGGTGTCAAACAACCGAAATGTGATATGTTTAAACCATAAAGCATTCTTAACAGAATTAGTGCCTCCTGTCCCAAAACACTGCGCAAGAGAACAGAGCTGGCTTTATTTCTATAATAGGGATTTGTTTTGGGGATCAGTTCGTTGCTGTCGCTGGTATATGAGCTTTCCCATTTTCCCTCAGAGATGTTCATATGACCTGCCATAAAGGGATTATGACCTTTCTGGAAAATTTCTAACAAAATGTATACAATGTAATTTGCCCATCTTATATAATATTGCTTGGCATGTGTAGCTTGTAGTTAACAACTTTTAAAAACATCAGGGTGAGACATTGTCTGCCCATGAAGCTGTAGGTTTGTTTGGAGTTTTTTTTAACCGCAACGGACCGGTGAATGTAAAACTAACTAAAGTCATGCTGTGAATTCAATTTGTACAAAATGTGTTCTGTAGATGTCTGAGCTTCCACAAATCTCTTCTTCCTGATCCATTAACCTTTGCCTTAAACAAGAGCAGCTAAACTTGCTTTTGCCATCTGTGAGTGCTACCAACCGCTGCACATTGTAACTCAGTTAAATCAATTACATTCAGCTGCTTTGGAATCACAGCTGCTGGTATACAAGAGGTGGAAAAAGTAAAGTAGCAGAAGCTCAACTCTTGGCATTGAATCAACATATTACTGTATACTCCAAGGGGATCTACCTCCCAGATATGACGATGAAATGCATTTGTCCTGGGAGAGGCAGAGCACTTATCCAAATGATCTGCGAACAGCAAAGTAGGAATTTCACTGTACAGGAAAACACGTTTCTACACTGTACATGTGATAATAAATGCTTTGAATCTTTTGAATCTCTTGCAGTCTTGTTTGAGGAACCCCTCCCTGAATATGTGTTTCCCGGCTTTGTTGCCTCTAAGGGAGAATCCCGCAGTGTCCTGGCTATCTCTGGTGCTGCATTTGAGCGTGTGCTAGCCGTTAGCAGCCTGCAACAGCAAGGCTGCTTACTTTGTGAGCATGCAGGGAAGAAAAAGGTTGATTAAAAAAGGTAGAAAATCAAGCAAAAGCCTCCTGTCACACCCAAACAAAGGGAAGCCTGGCCCGAACCTATTCTCAGGGCATCATGTAAAAGTGCTTTTTCAGGCTACAACTGAACTGTCAATAGTTTTTCTTTCAGATTTACAAAGTGCATGTTTATTCATTTTTATAAATCTCAAGTGCTATGCAGCTGTAGAAATGCATATAACCTAATAGAATGCTATATTCTCAGATGTATCCATGAATGGAAACTTCCTAATAAATCATGTGCATGTAAAATGTGTTTGCACCTCAGGTTATAACACGTGACAATGAAGACAAACAAAAAAAGAAGAGGCAAACTCCTTTGACAGTGATAATTACATTGCCACTAGAGAAGTAGAAAACAAAGAGGGTGTGTTAAAACAGGTATAAACAAAAACAAAAAACAGGGGTTTAATGCTGTGAGCTCAGAGCAAAGGGCACTGCCAAGGAAAGTTCTGACAGTAAAACAAAGGAAACAGTATCATCAGGTCACACAAGGAAAGCTCTGCCGTTTGGCACAGCTGTATTTATAGCTCACGTAATTTACCATCTGCCTTAGCATCATCTGCTCTGTTCCACTCCGAGTTTGCATCAGGATAAAACCAATTGAAGGTGCGTGCGTGCATGCGTATTTGGGTATTTACCGAAATGGGAGTTCCAGACAACAACCAACACCATTCTCCGACGTCTCCTGTGGATTGAGTAGTCAGTTTTTTTTGCTTGTCATGTCCTTCTAACCAATCCTTTAAAGACATGTTGTCAGGATGCATTGATTTGAACAGGTTGTGTAGTCATAATTACAAACACACACACACACAGCTATGTCAGTGGTCCCACAGTGACACCACAGTGTTCACTGGGGCAGAAGCAATGAATGGAGAGTGGTGCTGAGGCAAAAGACAAGCAGAGAGTGAGGAAGAGAATGAGAGAGGATGCCTTGAGGGAAATACAGATAAAAGGCAGAGAGGAGGGAGGATGATAAGAGAAATGCATCATGGCTTGGTCTTGATGGAAACTAATTGTGTATTATTTGGTTTACTATTTCTAACCGCGAGTGGTTCAGATATTTGTTTATTGTGCTACATCATAATTCTTCCTCCTCTCCCTCTTTATCTCTATCAGTCTGTTCATTTATTAAACCCTCCATCCCTTTTGCTGTAAGGATTTCCAATGTGATCAACTCATCACTCCCCTCCCCAACCACCACTCCACTCCTCTCTTGTCTTTCATCGTAAACCCCCTTACATTATGTGGCAAGTGAGTGCAGAGTCCCATACTTATCCCCAGAGGCAGGATGGGAGAGATTCCTATATAAAGTTGGATAAAGCAGGGCCGGGCTACGGATCAGCAGCGAGTCAGGGAGGTCACACACATGCTCACTCTGAGCCTGGATGAATCCGGGGAGGGAAAGCAGCCACTGAGTACGGACACAATGTCTTTGCTGAGTTGAAGCGCCATGGATGAGGACTTTGGGATGCAATCACCAGGTGCGATGGAGGTGGGAGATGAAGTGTTGCAGGTGCTTGCAGTTTGTCAGACTGTGGAGGATATTAAGGAGGTCATCGTCACCAATGTAGAAGAAGATTTGATTACTAACCAGCCACCACTGGTTGGTGCTGGACCAGGGACTAAACCCACTCAGGTATGCCTGATCGGTCCAACATGCAAGAATAGTGCTGCACAGTATTCAAGTATGTCGTATGGTTTGTATTAGTCTGTATGAGTATAATGTTTTTTTATCCCTTTATAATGCACTAAATTGCTGTGATATTTTTGATTGTGTTGTTGATTGTGAGCAGAAATATGTTATTTAGCATTCTCTCGTAACTCTTTTTCAAAGGTATGGCTAGTTGTCTGCGTGCAGTTGCGTGATCTGAGATACAGGCCTGCTCAGGCATAAACGGAGCTGCTACATAGTCTAGAGTGACACATCTACAAAGTGACTGTTGATGCTTGTGACTTTATCATGGTGCATAATTTTACTGTGGTTTCTTGCCCTAGATTTACTGTTAGAGAGCTAAACGTGTTTTGGACAATAGATGCTGCTGATGCAGCAGATTTAAAGCTGCTACATTTACTTAATTAGACATCCAGCACCCATTAAAATGACTGACAATTAAAATTAAGCTTTTATTTATTTTAATTTCTACACAGATGACCACACAGGTGTTGACATTTGCAATGGGACTGCAAGGTTTGACTATTTAACCTGGGGATCATTGACAGCTGTTTACAATTAGCTGATAAATTCGAATAACTAACCAAAACCAATGTCTTTCAGGTATCCCTCATGTACTCTTGAGATTTGAGAAGTACTCAAAGTAGTGTAAAAATTAATATTTGAACAACAGAAAGTCCCAACTTTTATCAAGTGTGGAGTTTATTGTGCTGCATGAGTTCAACTCTAGTCTTACGTTTTTTTTTTTTCCTTTTGCGTTTGACCATATTTGACTGTTTCCAGTATGCTGGATTTCTTGAGCATGCATGTCCTGGTTAAAATGAGTTTTACATATTAAGGGGTAGATTCACACGATATTTGCACTGTTAAGTTTCCATTCAGCCTACATGTAAACAGTTATATGTTGTCACAGAGTCTGATGCAGCGGAGTGCCATCCATAGTCCTGCTTTTTTAAGCACAAATAGACAGGAAAATAAAGCTATCTTTCAATAAAAGTCATCAACATCATTGAGCGTTGTTCTGCTGAAGTACGGGGCTGTGCTTATTGCGTGATCCAAATCCAGAGGGACATTGTCTTCGTAAATAGGCAATGCTATAGACCTGCTCCGATACAGCAAGAGAGAAATGGTGCATTGCTAAATAGCACTTATCAGTTTGCATTTTACTACCACAACAGTCGTTGACCAACCCCATGTGCCAGTGTATTAGCTTGTGTGAATGTGATTCTGATGCATGGGCAGATCGAGTGTTCACCAGATTTTAAAAGTGCGAGGTAAAACTATTGTCTCTTCATTGGCCTGCATGTCATTTGAGAACATTATTGATTTTTCATCTATATGCCAGTGTGTCTCTTTATTTTGATCACTTGCCAGTTCTATATTCCCTTCACCATTGGCAAATCACATGCAGGAATCTCTGCAAGTAACTTTCCATCCTTGTCCCGACAGGTTTTTGTTAGGCCACCACTCAGTCCACAGTTCAAACAAAGATAGGTTTTAAATGGCTGTGAAAAGCTCCCTGGGATTACATGTTGCATTATGTTTTACAAAAACGCACATACTTCCTCAACTCCCAGGAGTGAGCAGAGTGCATTTGTTTTTTGACCTGAGCGAGGGTCTTTGTTATTTGCCCACTCAGAACTCAACAACAGAAAACGGGCTTTCAGTCTACACTTGACTTACTGTGAGAGACAATGCCCATTACTTTTAGTCCGGTTGGATGAATGACAGAAACGCTCCTGTGAAAGCTTTGTAAATGCATGCTGGATGACTAAAAACACTGCCTGCAATTTGTGAACTTTACTATAAATACCAGTGTTTTAACACACCTGTTTGTATTGTTGTTGTGACCAAAACAACATCCTTTAATGTATCAGCCAAACACTGTAAAGGGCAATTTCTTTTAACAGGAAGAGTCAGTCTTTTATCTAAAATGGTTCATCCAAACAAGTGACGCCATACAGCTCAAGTGTCACGCTAGGTGTGCTTCAAGCTCACCGTCTCCTGGATCACATTCCAGCACTTTCGGCCAAAATTCATCAAAGCACTGTTTTGATGGGTGCCTATGTTTTAAAAACATCTCATATCCCCAACAGCTGCAAGGGTTCTCCTCACAGTATAATGAATTCTTACCTGGGTGCTGGAGTAAAGCCCTATTTGCGAAGCATTATTTTCTCCCTTTTCCCGTGTGTTCTGACTGTATATGAATTTCCAGACCCAGTGTAAATTTGTTTTTGCAGCTTGTGTGACTAATTTGCAGTCTCTTCCTTTGAAGAGACGGGGTTGTCTCCAAATTACAAGATAATTTCCCAAGCCATAAATATCAATCATTATGAAAAGAATGTTTGTAATATTTACTTACAGAGAGTAAACTGAGAAGAATACCATACTTGGTGTTGACACTCGATACCACACTCTTTATATTAAGTTACATATAGGTGACAGCAGCTACTTTTACACAGCCTCGTGATCGCGGTTCACAGCATTCCCTATTAGCTGTCCTCTTTTAAAGTGTCAATTTGCTCCTCCCTTTTCCTCAAATACTTCTGCAGGTTTACAAGCTTCAGTGCTTTTCTTCTTGGTGCAAGAAGGTTTGAGTGGAGGCCTTCACATGTTGGTTTTGCCATTGGCTAATCATATCTGGCTCTTGAACTGCCACTGACCTCTTTCCCCCTCCCACCGATGAATTCCTCTCCTTCCTTTAATTGCACGTCTTGTTACCGAGCCTATGTGTCACACTTTTGCCCTTTTCCCTTCTCTGTTCTCCTCTCCTTCTGCTGCTCCCCCGTTTCACCCATTTTCACATGATGAATTGGAATGGGTCTCCTGTGCGCCTGTTTGTGCTGAACTTGATGTTGGTGATTGGTTAATCCCAAGAGGAAATGTGGGTCACTTCTATTTATAGCCATGCCAGCAAAGAGAAAAAGCTCAGGTGCAGTAGCAGAATTGATTGATTCATAGCGCCCCAGAGGTGTAATGTTCAGCTGGTCTGTCGGTATCTTTAAGATGAGCTTACTATAATCATAGTATCGCCATAGTAATCGTGATTATTATTTAATGAAATCACTGAATACTTAAATCAATCATAAAGGAAATGACAATGATTTTTTTTTTTCCTATTCCAGAGTTGCTCATTTGCACCTTGCCGCCAGTTTGGGTGTATTCAGACAACATCAGAGATCTTACCTATATTTCCAATACAATATTAAGCTCTCAAGATATGATTGAAATATAGAAAACCCACACATGTTTTAGATAAATTGCATTTTAATACAGCTTTGTGGATTTAGATGCTCCTAATTGAGTGAAAAATTAATCATAATTATAGTTTTTATTTTACTTGGAGGAAAATGGGAGTCTGGAGCTTGGAACATAAGGTTCTCAGTTTGCTGTGGTTCTCATTTATTAATGTACTTAGATGCAGTCACCTTAAGCTGACGCTTATTTGAAGTGAACCTGCCTATATCTTTGCCATCAACAAAAACGGTTAAAGGAGAAATATTGGATTAAAGTTTCTTTCCCAGTTTGTTTTGGGCCATCATACATCTGCACTGTGATGAATGTCCACAGCTTTGCAGCGGTGTAGCAACCATACGCACCAGTGTTTCATTTTGGGTCTGAACACAGCACGGCCCTCTTGACACTTCAGAATTCATCCAGTGACCCAGTTCCATTTGAAGCAATACATGCCCATGTATTGCCCTCCCCCTGCCATATTTGACAGACAATATGGTATGCGTGAGGTCATGACCCTCCCACTCATAACGTTTCCCTTCCCATCATTCTGATATAAGTCCATTTTTGTTTTCTGTCCAGCTTAATTGAAATGTAGTCATATTATATAGTCTGGGTTTTCAGTTCTTGGCCATTGTGCTTCAACCCAACTATACCCAACCTGTGAGAGGTACCCAACCCAACTTGCTTTCATGTAGACCTTGCTTGACATACTACTTCAGGGTGTCTTATTGGTTTGGTTATTCCTAATGTTTTTGCAACATCTCTGTTGGATTCAATGTTTTCAGCCTAATGATGTCCGTCTCCTTTTATATTGACATTCATTTGCATCTCCAAGTCAAAAATAACCCGAACCTGACAAAGTCTTGTTGTATTGAAGGCAGTTGAGCCAGAAAAAAACTTGAAAAGAAAAAAAATCGCATTGATTGTGTTGGTTACTCTACAGAACATTTTTATTGTAAATTTTAGCATTCGCACTCATGTAATGTGTATTGATTTTCTATGCTCATACACACCTCCTCCTTGTCACGAGCTAGATAATAACCAAGCATAATTCCAATAGTTCATCAACAGGACGTATCGATCAGTTCTGCTCCATTTAAATATTCAGAGGCTTAAAGCGTTTGTGTATATTGAAAAAAAAAAAAGATCTTTAAAAGTTTTCATGAAGCTTCTCCATTCTTACACAACTTGGCCGACCCCTGGGTCATCAATAATTCTCAGTGTAACTGAAGCTTGAGGCCCATTTTGGACCAGTTATAGAATATAATGAGGTTTTGGTTGCTATTGTTCTCTGCAGGGGATCATTTCCTCATGTGTGAGAGCAGGCCCTCTGTGGAGATGCAGTCTCCCTAGCCTGCTTCTTTCTTTATTAAAGATGTGGGCGTCGATGTGCTTTTTGAAAACCGTGCACACACCTGCTGATTGCATGAAAACTCACATTGCAATGTGTTGTTTGGTATTTGTAATATATCTTGTCCATGTCCTGAATCATGTTGTTTGATGTCGGTTTTCAGTCAGGAATTCCACTTTTGAACCCCCACCTGAAATTCTTACATTGAAATTCCAAGTACCTTCTCAAAAGTGAGAGATAACATTAACTTTTGTTCTCAGGAGATTTATGATGTTCACCCACTCAATCACCTTGTCAGAAGCATAAAATGTTAACATGACCATACACATCTTGCAGTTTATAAATCTTAATCTCAGCTGGACTACTGTGTTATGATTTCTCACATCAGATGTCTGTTTTGGTTCGACTTGCATGAATGTATGAGCTGTAGATGTTTTCTCCATCTCAGGTAGTTCTTAAAGTCCCACAGGACTTTTTAAGCGTATTTCCTCTTTGACCTTTTGAAGACAAGCCATGCATTCCTTTTTTCTGGTTTACTGCTCATCTCATGAGTCATTCATGGTGTGTTTCTCTCTCTCTGAAGCAGCACAGACAGAGAAATGAGTATTTATGACCATATTATTATGTCAAAGGTCGGGCGAAATAGGGTTCAGTGGTGGACAAGCTCACCAAGACTGCCTTTGAACACAGTTTTCTGTTTGCTTGCTCGACGTAATAGAAAATGATCTTTAAAAGAAAGGCTTTATGATGAAGCAATAGCTCTTTCTCTGTAAAATGGCTTTATCTGTATGTATTTTAGGTTAAAATGTGTTACATTTGTTTCTTCCTCTTTACGTGCAGTATTTGTTCTGATGCTTTATGCCACAGGTGTGCCTTAGCCACTGTCTTGTTGTGTGACCCTTTGCACGTCATTAAATGGTTTGAAGCTTAGAGAAAGTAGAGTTACTTTTTTGAACACATAATTTCCAGATGGCATATTTAGGACCATTGTTACATTTTGCAAGACCTGTTTACATTTTATTTTGATGGGCTGCATCAACACAATAATATTTACAATAGACACAAAGTCATTTAAAGCTTGAAATGGCTTTCAAATTCCCAAAAGATACAAGATTTATGTGGAAATGGATTTTGTCCATTAACACACTTGATAGAACCATCTAACCTACTGCTGGGAATCAGACTGCAAATTGTATTATTTGCGCAGAAACGTACAGGGTTGCTAATTTCCAGCTTCAAAGACACCCTCAGCGTACTCCCTGGAATATCCCATTGTTCTGTTTCATCTTTCTCACCGCTGATTAAACCAGGATCCTGTGGGATCTTCTCTATCTCTTTTGCACCCCCACCCCCTGCTTATCATTCCCAAGTGATCCCAATGCATCTTCATAATGGTTCTCACAATGCTAGCAGGCTGCTAATGTTACTGATATCCTCAGTAATGTCCTCAGACATGTCTTTTCTGTGAATGGCATTCTCAAAGGTAGCATGTGTGATGATGGAAAAAGGGTCTCGCTGAATGATCTTGTAGTCGATAGCTGTTCATTGTTTATCCTATTCTGTTGGCAGGGGTAGCACTCGACTGCTCGCTCGGCCTCACCGGCTGCTTGTTATGACTGCCATATAAAGAATCCTTATCTGTGTTGTTCTAGCAGCTTTGCTGCAACACCACTGACCCTCATTATCTGCGGATGCAGTCAGACCCAGACGTCAGCATTGCCCAGTTGGCAGCTCGCTCTGTTTGCTTTTTCCACTTCCCATCTTCTATTCCTTGCTTTTTCATGTGCTTAGAAAGCTCCTCCCTTCCCCTCGTCAAGCTGATGTTTGAGTCCGAAGTAATAAATAGCTGGTTTATAACAAAGACCGGCCTGTTGGGAATTGTTACAATCCAGGTGACTTGATAAAGTGCGGTAGCATAGTTAAGCACTTTAAATCAAAGCCTTTCTGCTTTTTAATTCCAAGTCCCCTATACCAGTCTTGAATAATGTATCCCCTCTAGTTACATAGCTTTATAGGGATAAAACCTTTTTAATATGCCTTTACTAGACCAACGCTTGGGTGCATCTGAAGCCCCTTAATTACCTCCACCTTTCCCTCACTGCTTCTTAGTCACTTTCTTGAAGATGCATTAAAATATGCTAATGAAGGAAACATGTCTTTGGTTAAATGGGTTATTGATTTTTCATTCACATGAACTTTTTTTCCCAAAGTTCCATGAAGAGTTGTAAAAGTGCTCTGAAAATTGAAAAGAAAAAAAAAAAATAGATCATTCCTTTTTCCACATTTCCAGGATGACAACTGGGGCGAAACCACCACAGCTGTCACGGGAACATCAGAGCACAGTCTCTCTCAGGAGGACATCGTCCGCATCACCAAGGATCTGGAGGATAGCGTGGGGCTGGACTGTCGCCGTTACTTCACCCTGACCCTGGCGGTGATCCTAGGACTGCTGGTGTTTCTCACACCTCTGGCCTTCCTGGTGCTGCCCCACCTGCTCTGGCCGGAGAGGCTGCAAAGCTGTGGCACCGCTTGCGAAGGCCTCTTCATCTCCGTGGCCTTCAAGCTGCTCATCCTGCTGCTTGCTGTCTGGGCGCTCTTCTTCCGGCCACCGCGAGCTAGCCTGCCACGGGTGTTTGTCTTCCGGGCTCTGCTCGCAGTTCTGGTTATTCTGTTTGTAGTCTCATATTGGCTCTTCTACGGAGTGAGGATACTAGACACGCAGGTGAGCTAACTGTAGAAAATAGAGTACAAGTATAACACTGATCACTGTTTGTGAATATTTGCTTGTTACCGTGAACACTAAGGAAATGCTGCACATTTATACAAGACCATTTTAATGTGTGTTAGGAATTACAAAGAACCACAACTAAGATATTTGGCTGCATTAAGTTATGTTATATGTTTACTGTCTGAGTCATAATTCAGAATCCCTGTAAGTCCTTAATTTAAAGGCTTGTCGGAAATCAGACAAGCGTGTTCCAACACACAAAATATGTGGTCTAGAAAGCTGGGAGTCCTTTGAAAGATGCTAAAATATTCAGATCGTCTACATCTTGTTTTACAAGTGTGCGACATTTAATGTCCCTGCGGGCCTCTTTCCGCTTGATTTTATTTTGAAATGTGTGCCTTTCGTTAATTCATTTGCATGTAGTTCATAGAGAATGTCCTCTGACTCAAGCAGTCCCTTGCTACTTTCCAGGATGAGAACTACCAGGGCATTGTGCAGTACGCTGTGTCCCTGGTGGACGCTCTGCTCTTCATCCACTACCTGGCCATTGTTCTACTCGAGCTGCGGCAGCTTCAGCCTTGTTTCTCTGTTTGCGTCACTCGCGCTACTGATGGTGAAATAAGGAACTACAACCTCGGGCAGCTCAGGTGAGAGGCAACATGTTCTGTGCTTCAGTTAATCTGTGTTCCCATCAAATTGTCGTTGGTTGCCACAGCGACATAGGAAGTGTGTACAGTGATTTGTTATTAATCTTTGTGATGAAAGTGTGCCTGTGTTAACATTTGATTTCAATAGCGTCAGCAAGCCCTCTGAATATATTAACAAGGGATCCCAGCTGAGTGGCTCAAGAGGAAAGAGTTACTTCTAGGAATATATTTCTATGTTTTCAGACTTCCATGCGTTATCATTCGATTTATCACATGGCCTACTTAATGGGCTTAAAATGACTGGGTGTTGTCCCTTTTGTAGACATTCCAAATGAGATTATCCACTGTTTCACAGTCTTTTCCACCATGACGCAGAATTTTTTTATACATCATGTAGTTGGGCTCATCTCATTTAATAACATAGTTATTCTGCCTATGTTACCTTCAGATCCCCATGCTCCTCCTTGGGGGCTTCACAGTAACAGATATTATATTCTTCAGGGTGTCTATAAATTTTGCTTCAAGTGTCACTGCTTTACCTTTGACCGAAAATATCACCTTTGCTTAATGCCTTACATGGATCTTGCAAATCATTGTAAATGTAAAGTCGCAACATTTTTGGTTTACTTTCTCGGTATATATTGTTGGACTTGAGCGCAAAACAGGCCGAGTCTAAGGGTCAGACATCTGGGTCAGTGATGAAGTCCATCCAGCCAGCAAGGCACTGTGGCATGTCGGCTCACATTCCCACTATATCACATTTTAATTTGAAGACATGTGTGACAATCTTTACCCTTTTTCTGAGATAGAATTTCCCGGGTCCTATTTAATTGTCTACTTTACGGTTGTGTTTTGCTACTTTCGGGAACTCCAACTAGATAGTCATAATTAATAAGTATTATGTTTATGAAGCACTTTCTATCAAAGTGCTATGCAAGTGAGAGGTGCGAAGAGCAGGACACAAATATATATTGACACACATGAATTAATTTAGTCCACGTATCCTGTAGTGAGGGACTCAATGGTATGGGAAGCATCCAATAAATCTCTTTCATGTTTTGGGACTTTGGGAGGAATCTGTAGAACCTAGAGGTACCCCACACAGACACATGTAGAGCATGCAAAATTTACACATAAAGGCTCCGTCCAGATCGAACCAGGAACATACTTACTGTAAAGCGGAGGTGCTCACCACTGTGCTATCGTGACGTCCAGAAAAAAAGAAAAAAAACTCAGAGACACCGCTCGTATGCAGCGGCAAACAAGTGGGTCTTCAGCTTTGTTTTCACCAGAGCGGACCTGCTGATGTCAGGAGCCAGACCGTTCCACAGTGTTGGTGCATGAAAAGAAATGTCCCTCTCACCAAGAGGCTTTTTCTGACCTTGGGGACGCAAACAACTAGAACCATGGAAGCACAGTGCAGGTCCATGCACGTCTGGCTTCACCATGTCAAATCAAAAGACGTTGTAACACCATTAACTATTTTTTAGGTGAGAAGCAACGCCTTAAACTCCAAAAGAGGTCAGCACCTGAGTCACATGTTCAAATTGAGTTGCTCTGCTCAGAATACAGGCTGCAGCATTCTGGACAGGCCTTGGACACTCTTCTTAGGCATCCCGGATAAATGGACATTCCAATAATCCAGTCACGATGTCACGAATGCGTAGATTAGGATCTCTGCATCCTTTAACCACAACAAATGTCTGATGTTTCTTAGATGAAAGAACACAACTCCAGTGACCTCTTTAATATGAAGGTCAGAAGAAAGTCTGCTGTCGCAGAGCAGACCAAGGTTCCTAACTGTCTTCGCAATGAATAACATCATCATCCGTAGAAACTGGGACATCTCAAGTGAAATTCTCACAAAGGTGGCACAGCCTCACCGGTCCAGTGGCAATCGTTTCCATCTTGGCCGAGTTCAGAAATAGGAAATTTGCAGGAAATTGAAAATTGTATGAATACCTGCTTAATCAGCCGAAAGTTGGATGCGCCGTCTGTTTAGCCACCGTTAGTAGTAACACATGAAGGTGCAATTTAATTGCTGTTTTGTATTTGTTACAGGATGCAAATAGAGAATGAGAATATGATAATAAGAAATGAGAAGACATCTTTGCATTTTGGGATTGAAGCGAGAAGGAATAAGAGGTGAAGAACACAGGGGAATGATAGGGGGGGAGAACTGAGGATGTGTGGGCAAGATGAAGGCCGGGGGAGTGATAGAAACTGGGACATCTCAAACGATAGATGGGAAGGGAAGTAGAAATAACTGGTTGCACTCTGTGATGGTAGGAAGGTTTATGCAAAGAAAGTCACAGAAAATGAGAGAGGGATGCACTTGAAGGGGAAGAAAAAGAATAGACGAGCAAGTAGAATGTGAGATATAGAAAGAATGGTAGTGAAGGTGTAGACATGGAGGCTGATAGGAAGAGGAGAGCATGCCGGGAGAAAACTTCACAGAGGAAACTCTTCAAAAAATAGCAGCAAAGAGGAGCTAAGTAGAGAGGTAGGACCCAGGGGAACGGAGACGGGAGGAAACCTCAGAAACGAATGAAGAGCCATCAAGAAAGAGATTAATAGTTAATATGAGGGATACTCTGAAAAAGCCTAAAATGTTTGTGGGAATGAAAGAAGAGAAGTGTGTAGAGGAATGAACAGTTTCAGACGAGACCGAACCAGGATTTATTACCTCACCATCTCTGGGGAAAAACGAGAAGATCCAATTTTGAGCTAAACACAGCAACTCCCTCTTTCTCCCTGCTATCAATGAGCAGCATCTGCCTCGAGTAAATTCCTGCTTAAGCCCAACTATAAACCCCGATGGATAGATAAGTGTCTTTTATTGATGATTGAGGTGTATTACACTGTATTTATTTTTTAATTCTAAGATTTATATCTAGGGTATTAGTGGAACTTTTGCAGGTGGATTTGAAGCCCTTGAGTATTTCAGAATGGGAGGATTTAGATTTTCTTTGTTTTCCTTCAGCCAACTGAAATAGACATGGATCACTAGGTCCTAATTGGTGTAAGTGAGGAAATGTGCATGATGTTCTGTAGAAAGCCGCTGAATGCATTAAGAATAGCTGTCCTCATCAATTGTCCTCGCATCACAAATTAAATAACATATGTTAGCAACTCAAAGGACCGTGCATAGACTTGCATCAATGATGATGACCACATGATTTCAAAATAAAACAGAGCTGAAATTGGAGGAAATCCCTGATCGGCACAAGAGAAGCTCTTAAAGACTCAGCATCAAAAATATGGGGCGTAAACATGGGGTCCTCTGAAAAAATCTTTTAAGATTGTTCGGGTTTGTTGTGGCTTACTGCACTCAAACAGACATTTTGAAGATTAATGGAAATTGTTTAAATCTGAAAGATCATTCTGTCATTCAAAATGCTCTTGCGTTCTTCTGAATCTACCAACATTAACAAATCTCTTATTACCACTTTTCAGTGCCTCGTGGGGTGTTGAGAGCTGGACCTCTGTAAACCTTGAAATTCTTTTTATTGTTCTAGATGTACTTACATTCCTTAGAATATCAATTAGAAAATAACCTTTAAAACATACAACTTTGAATTGACCTTTTAGAGGTAATCAGTATTGCTTACTGCTGTAGTTGCTAACACGTGCCCGCTAGCCCAGCCAGCAATAAATTAACAAGATGGTTTCAACTCTCCTGACCTGGCACAATCCATGGCCCACTGAGACAGAATCAGGGAAAATATCTCAGGAAGACAAAGATAATGCTAGAGTTGCCTGCAAAAGTGACCTCCTGGGGTTCCTATAGCAGATGAACAGATCAATGTTTGATTCAAAGAGGCTTCAAAAAAGATTTACAAACACAGCGCCCGCCAAACCCATGAGAAATGAAAATAGGTCATGTGAAAGAAATGGGTAAGGCAAGGCTACTATATAAAAAGCTGGACTCTATATTATTATTTATAGGAGCTCATATCCACCATTCTGACCACATTCCAAGGAAAACGTCTTGTCAATGTCTCTAATGTAAAACAATTGCAGTTAGAGCTTTGCTTGTAACTCTGAAATTCTGTTTTGTGTATCAGCCTGAGACTGAAAGAAAAAGGGGTAACTTGATTGTTTCAAGATCTTACCTACCATACCTTTAGCAGTTATTCATTGAACCAACCAAAAGAAGTAAGAATTCTGAGTTTGTTATAGCTGGATTAATTATAATTATTTTATTGGAGGACCTCAGTGCATTACAAATACAACGATTTATCAGTCTGCCATTAGCTTTAGAGACAAGGCACCTAAAATCACTGTATATAATGTCAGTATGATGTGGTTCAAACTGAAAATGCACACCCACTGCATCTTGAGCCTGGACACAAGAATGTTTCGTGCTGGGAAAAGGTCGCATTTTCAAAATAGACCATTTGAATCAGTCGTGACTTAAAAATATTGACCGTGTATGACAGCTTATATAAATTCAAACTAATCCTAAATTCCGGATTCAGTCCAGATGAGAAAATGTTCCCTTGTAGCTTTATTTATCCTGAAAGGTCACCCACCCGTATGTTGTCCTGTCTTTGGAACATTTTGAGCTTAGCTTGCATGTAAATCACGGGTGAACTGTCACCAGGGTTCTAAAATGTTTTTCGTCCTCAAAATAGCGAAACTCTGAAAAGTCTGAAATGTATGGTGTTCGTCATGTTGACTTTGCGATGGTAGAAGCAGGTCAAGCATGTGTGTGTGTGTGTGTGTGTGTTCCAGTCTGGTTGGTGTGTTCTCTGGCTGCCTTGAGGGTGTTGTCCTTCAGTAAGCTGTGCCATTCATCCCTGCCTGGCCGGCAGCAGGCCTGGCCTGACTCTGTTGTCTCTCTGTGACTGTAGACACAGAGCTAATTAGAGCTCCCTGCTGACTGGAGCAAAGCATCTGGTCCGCCAGAAACACACCCACTGACACACACACACACACACACACATATATATATTTATATATATGTGTGTGTGTGTGTGTGTGTGTGTGTGTGTGTGTGTGTTGGTTTTTTGGGGGGCGGGGATTGGATTGTACATGTGCACATGCATGTGAAGACACAAACATGCAACAAACATTTTTGCAGCCAACCTCTCATGTATCTCCTGTCTATAAGTAGAACGTTACTGCTGCTACTGACATTCCTGTTTCTCTGGCATCCATCCCAAACCCTATCACAAAAGAGACCTGGCCTGGACCCCAGAGCCCTCGAGCTTTTCTCTGCTCGGTTGGCCTTTGATGCCAATCTTACAGCCAGAGGAAGCCTTTTTTGTACCCCTCGTCAGAACAAAAAAGTTAAATATGAATGCATTCCTTACAGCCTGGGAGGGTGTCTGCTCGGAGAACGGTAAAACTTATCACTGCAGGACTTCCCGGTCCACATTCCTCTGCTGGTTGCTCCCAGGCAGCAGTATTCAGATGTTGATCAACTACATTGCTGTTGTTTTATTCGTTCCAAGGTGGAAGTTTTCGTGGTAATCGGCAGAGGTTGCGGTCGGCAGAGACCAGTTCGCTCACAGAAGTGGCCACTGCCACAGAGCAACCTTCTTCTCCTTTGTGACTTGGATGCAAAATGCAACAGCGGCGTTGTAGTTGTCTTCATTTAAACAGAGGAGTTATCACACTCCCTCCTACCGAGCTCAGAGGAAATGAGAGCTGCCCCTCTGACCTCTTTTGATAACCCTAACCCATGTGTTTGCTTTCCCTTCACAAGCTGTCTATAGGTGCTTTGTATCACCATCAACCAAATACAGAGCACATATTGGGTCATATGGCCGTATGCGATGTTGCTATTGTAAGGCTGTTGTTTCTTACTATAGCCGTGATGAGACAGTCTTTGTTGGTTCTATTTGTTTCCAAGGCATTGAACTTCACAGAGCCATTTTCCGTAAACACAGAACAGTCACATAGTTGTCATAACTAAGAAATGGGCACTGGGTTATGGTTCAACAGTCAAAGTTGGCAACCGTCATTCATATAATTTGGTTCGTGTGGTACCACCCTCGGTTTTCCAATTGACACTGTAAAACCTGTTTATGCGAGTACACCCCGGGGAAAAAACAACTTAACTCAATAAACCACCTATAAAACCACCATCATTGTGGTTCAGACCCCCTTCCCCCCCCCTCTGCATTCAATTTTTTTTTTCAGTGGAGATCCTTTAAGGATATAGCCTGTACAAATATGATCAGATTAAAAGGAATCTTTGGAGCCAAAACACTGCTGTGTTAGAACAGCTGATAGGAACACATGAATCATCGTATGAACCATTTGTACCAGTTGTGGAAGTAGGGTAGGCTCCATGAGGAGTCAGTTGTAACATTTCGCTTCCAGAGCCAGGCGGTAACTTTGTTCTTCTAAGCTGCATTTCACTTTTCCTTTTACCATGTCCCTCTCTAATATTTTCTCTTTGTCAGCAGGGAAAGTGACTCGTAAAGTTACTTATTTTTAGCTTGTTCCTGTTTTCATTATTATTTTTTCTTTCTAAACCTTAACATCTGTCTCATAAAACTGACTTGTGAACTCCTATTCATGCTCCATTAGCCAACGTCAGTGCATAAGAATACATAAGGTTTAATTATTTTCTGCACGGTTTACACGACTGCAGATTGATCATTAATGTATTGTTTGCTCTGAAGAGAAGAATGCGAGTTACTTCGGTTAGACTGCATGTGATTCCGTGATTGCGCTCGGGGATAATAGAAAGCACATGCCCACTGATCACCATGTGCTGTTGTCACCACACATTGAGTTATCTCTGCAGCTGTCTATCAGGTTTTTTCACTAAAACTTCTGCTCAAGTCTAGAAACTATGCTGACGGGAGCTGTGAGAGTCACAGGTCATAAATCTCAACCAATAAGCTGCAAGGCTTTTGAACTCTTAGAGATCAGTTTCTCTGGTTCAGCACCGTCGGTGACCCAGTGTGTCAGCCACCACGTATTGACTTTCCAATTTGACCTACCCTTACGGTTAACATTTTATTTTAATGTTTCAAGAATAAAAACAGCACTAAGTGCTTTCATAAAGAATAGATATGTTGGCTCAACTAAACGCTTAGTCTTAATATTCTGACTCTTGGCCTTGTGGGTTGCAGGTTAGGTCAGTTGTGTTTCAGCTTGCATTTTCCAGGAAGATGTTTCATTCATGAAAGTGTTGCTGTGAATAGGACTACAAATACAGAATAATGATTTTTGTCCTTGAGCTCTGAAAGGGGGGAAAAAAAAGTCCCATTGAAATATTTACTATGTTGTTCAGAAAATGCTGTGCTCCTCTCGCTGAGCCCTGCGTCCGTTCCTGCCTCGCCTCATTCTCATGTTATCTTTTTCAGCCAAGCCTAATGATTTCCTGCATTTCTTTTTTAACCAAGCTGAGTACATAATGCTCCTTGTTACATGTGTCCTGATTTGTCGTAGTCACAGTTTACATTGCTCATTCTCAAGTGTAGTCCTTGGCTATTTTGAATTTCGTCAGGTGTGCGACGTGGTGGTAAAGTTTTCAGGGAATTCCCATTTCCACTGGAGATAGAAGATGTCTCTTTACTCTTATAGCTGCACAACAAATGGGACGCCCTCCAAAATCTTTATTTTTTTTAGATGTTTTCGGCTTTTGCGGTTCCCATTCTTTCGCCCGTCTTGATCTAACGATTTTTTTTCCCCAGAGTTGAGTTTTGATACGCCGAGTATCGGTGTAATTTTTTTTTTTTTTTTTTAAATTCGTTGCAGCTTCAATTGTTAGCGCCTGTTTTGTCCTCCTTTCCAGCATTCAGCGGGCTGCGTTGGCCATCATTGAGCACTACTACTGTGACTTCCCCGTTCATAACCCAGCTCTGCTCTCCGCCTCAAAGTCTCGCGCTGCCAAGCACCTGGCTGGACTTAAGGTCTACAACGTGGATGGTGAGTTACCAGAAGAGTGAGATGACCTTTGATGCCCAGGCTCCGTAACTATTCAAGCTTCTTATTTTCCCGTGTATTATGTTGCGAGGGGTTCCCTGGCCCTCTGCTGTTATTTCCAGATGAAATGCTAGAGCCGTAGGAGCCTGGAACCGTACATCACCCCATCAGCGTGTTGGCTGAGCCCCCTCAACTGCTCCTGATGCCTTCTTTTTCAGTGTGTGAATGTGCTGGCAGATTTGCACCTTGCAAACACCCTCCGCCAACGAGCGTGTGTGGGCGTGTAAATGGGTTGTAAAGGAAGAAGAATTAATAGAGTAGAAGACCCAGAAGGAGTTTCTTTAACGTTTACCAGTTCAGTCCATTCCTTCTTTTTTTTAGACTTATTTATACCACTGCTGTGTCTGCAAGTCTGTGCAGCCAGACAGCTAGTACCTACATGGCATGACGAAACCAAACATAATAAAACTCAGTGATTTACACATTCTGTATCATTAGCCAAAAACAACCAATGTATTTTTTAATGGCAAGCTAAGCCGATTTAGCTGTCATGGCACTATATTTGACAGATTTCTGTGTCTTATTCTAAATTCGAATAGGTTTTTTTCAACATTTTAATGCCCTTGTCTTAATATCTCTTCTTCTACTTTTCTTTACATTTGCCTTTTTTTTAATTTTTGTTTTACCTCAGGCCTAAAAAATGAAGTGTTAAAGCATCAATCATGTTTGTAAAAAAGAAATCAATGAGTAACAATCTAAACTAAATTTTACCTGCCTGGACAGGATCATGATTTTTTTTTTCCATATCGTACCTTCTAAATCTAATTGCCAAAGTCTTTTTTTTTTGACATTTTTTTCCCCTAAACCAACTCCTTATTCAACGTGTAGCTCATTTTTTGTTTGTCTGAAAATCTTGAAAAAATAACTTTGGTGATTATTGTACTGCAGCTCTGCACAAACATATTCTTTCCCAGAAGATCGGAAATTACTGGTAAATTCACGCACAATGATATAAACATTGATGAGGTTCAGTTAATGGAATGAAAATGCAAAAACACAGTCATGTATTTGCCTCTGCACAGCGTCACTGCTACCTGCAAACAGTGACTGTTGAGCAGAGTTTGACTTTGTCTCTATTTGTGTGTGTCTCTTATGCTCTTATGCTACACGAATGCTATTCCTTAAAGATGTCTTTAAGGCTAAACTGAAAGCCTACCTTTTGAACAGTGAGTACATTTGATTCTGCATGTAAACACATCCTCACAAACAGACCGTTCACGTTATGGAGAAAAAAAAGAGAAACATCATTAAATCTTTATATTTCCACGGAGAGACCTTGGCGGATGAAAGAGTGCACTGGACACAGAAACGATGTCACCGAGCGAAACGCACTCCATTTCCTTCACAAGTTAACCAACACACCGTGACTCCACTCCACTCTTCCCCACTTCTCCCCACTCTCTCCACATGCCACAGGTTGATGAAAAAGTTCAATATGTTTTCCGTGCCAGCTGGCGGAATGTAACACAAACCTGGTATTAAATTATCGCGCTCCCTTAAGTGTACTTGAGCTTCACTGAAGTGCACTAACTTGCCTCCTGCTTCCTTTTTTTTTTTTTTCCCCCACTGCACATTTGTCTCTGACTGATTTTTCCTTCCAACTCTCAAACGCTAGAAGGAGACAGTCACAGAGAAGGCTGATAAATCAATAGCTATTACTCTGCCGGGCTTGTTGGTTCTCTCTAGTGTCTCATCCTCCTTCATTTTCATCCTGCAGCAGCTGCTCGGGGATCTCCGCCACTTCGCCTCCCTTTTCTCTGGTCCAGCACTTTTACTTCCCACTCATCTTCTCTTTCTCCCTCTCTTCTTTCTTCTCTGTGCTGCGCTGTAATAAATAAGTTGGTCTCAGGGACTCCCAATCATCGTGCCTTGATTAAGGAGTGACGAGGCCCTTGAGCGCAAAGCAGCCTCAACAGCTCATTTCACTCTCCCTGAAATGGGTTCAGGACGTTTTTACGCTTTATATTGTTGTCTTTGACATCAGCGCAACATCCGAGATTGTGTAGAGTTTGCAAGAAATGCGGCCAATTAAATTTCTTCTATGCATTGCTCACCTGTAAATCACATGTATTAGCTGTAATACTTGGAGCAGTAGGTGCCTGGAACTCCCTTTGCTCCGTCCATGAATTATTCTGATCATGCCCCATTCTCTGCCGCACATGAATAATTTACTGGCTCTGCTTTCTTTTAACCTGCATTAGAACTGAGCGGTTGTTCAGCAGCTACCGCCCAGTCCTAAATCCTAAAATCTCAACTTTTGAAGTATGCTGAGATGCCTATCTAAGTGGCCTGTGTCTCCTGAAGGCACTGAATTGCTAAGGAGTGGAAGTAGGTGTAGTTTGAGTAAGTTTTATTATTTTTGCATGCTTATGAGAGACAGGATTCTGTAGTCTCTTGTCATTCCAAGGAAGAAAACCAAGGTTAAAGTGCATTAATATTCTGCCCATCCACTCACAACGCACATCCCATCATCACAAAGGAATCCCTCGGTGCGTCAATGTCTCCTCAAAACGCCGCGACGACAGCTTCACATTTCTGCCCCCGTCATCTCTCCTGTGGCTCCCGACAGGTCCAGGGAATAATGCGGCCGCGGGAATGGCCCACTCTCAGTCCAGAGCCATGATTGCAGCAGCGGCGCACCGCAGAGACTCCAGTCACAATGAGCTGTACTACGAGGAGGCCGAGCACGAGAGGCGCGTGCGCAAACGCAGAGCGCGGTGAGTTACAAAATGCATGTGAAATACCACAAGCATGTACGGAAGAAGCCACATAGTCAGGATTAATAAAGTCAAAGAAGGCTTCATTGTCAATTTCTCAACATGTACTCGACACCAGAGGAACCGAGAAGACATTTCTCACTATCCCACTGTGACAGAATAAAAAGGCGCAAGCACAAAGACAAGACATTTCTTGACAATAAAGTAAACAACATGCACAGCAGATGTGAACATTTTATAGTACTAAAAAAGAAAAAAAGAAGCCTAAAATCTAAACATAGTATACTACTATACTAAAAAAGAAACAGCAGCAGGGGTGTCTGCATGGTATTCATTTAATGAACGAAGCCTTTGTGTGGGCGGGAGACAAATCCAACCGTGACTGTGAGAATATCTCCATGAGCCTAATTAACTCCCAACATGTTGCCGCTTATTTAGATTTTCCTAAAAAAAAAAAAAGTTTTCTTCAGCCTACCCTAAGAACCCTAAGCCATGTTGTCTGTTTTTCCCCCCAGCCTGGTCGTAGCTGTGGAGGAGGCGTTCACCCATATCAAGCACATGCAAGAGGAAGAGCAGAAGAAGGCCCCGGGTGACATCATGGACCCTCGCGAGGCGGCGCAGGCCATCTTTCCCTCCATGGCTCGAGCCTTGCAGAAGTACTTAAGGACAACGAAGCAGCAGCACTGTCACAGCATGGAGAGCATCCAGCAGCACTTGGCCTTCTGCATCACCAACAACATGACGCCCAAGGTCGGGATTTTGGCCTCTATGCATCTGACTAGGAGTGTGTGTCATTACATTTCAGTAATTTCGCAGATGCTTTTATCCAAAGCGACTCACAAAAAGTGCAATTCAGTCACTGAAGATTTGAAGAACCAGTAGTCGGCAGTCGGAAGCGACCACTCTACCAAATAGCCATCTCAAAGCCATATACATACATACATTCATTTATTTATTTTTTATTTTTTTCGTTTTGTTTTTTTTAGGCGACTAAGTACAATTAGTGGGGTAGTGCTTGGTGAAGAGGTATGTTTCAATGTGTGTGTGTGTATGTTTGTTTCTTCCCCTCCTGACCAGGCCTTCCTTGAGAGTTACCTGACCCCGGGGCCCACCCTGCAATACAGCCGGGATCACTGGCTAGCCCGCCAGTGGACGCTCATCAGCGAGGCATCGGTTACCAGTGGCCTGAGGGACGGCACTGTCTTCCTGTTAAAGAACGTGGACTTCAGTCTGGTTGTCACGGCAAAGAAGATCCCCTACATCCAGATGTCAGAGGAGTACATCGACCCAAAGTCTCACAAGTTCGTTTTGCGGTTACAGTCTGAGACCTCGGTCTAGGACTTTCCATTTTAATTCCTCACTGTGTTTTGACACTCATTTTGGATCTGCAGTTTTTTGTTTTTTTCTTTTTGTTTTTTTTTTTAACTTTTTTAATTTTTTATATATAATATGAGTCTATATATTACACACATTTTTGAATATACTGATCCACTCGTGCTTGATTTGGATGAAAATGAGAGAGTCATGGTTTTTACGCAGGATTATACGTTCACTGACTTAAAGAAATGGTTGTGTGCACATAACGTGAGTGTATGGGTGTCTGTACTATATTTGTGTATGTATGTGTGCCACGTGTCGTCACAATCACTCCTGCATTTTGAGATGCTGGAGCCAAAAAAAAAAAAAAATGAAAAAGAAAAAAAACAATGGGAACTGAGACTTCAGGCAGTGCTTTCTTTCCCCGGGACAGACAGACAAACCACTAAGGATTGTAATAATGCGGCTGGGATTTTGTTATTTGAAGCCCGATGGAAACACATGACAACTCTGCTGACGGTGCTGCTGCTGTCAGCCCCGCATTTGTAAGTATTAGGAGGCCCCCTTTTGACGTGAATGGATTTCCTTCCCTTGGTGGTGTGAAAGATGACTCCTTAAAAAAACAAAATCCCACCTGTAAATCAGACTCTGTATTGAATACATTATTGCAGGTGATCTGCTAAACCAGACCACACGTTATTTACCAGACAGATTTCTTGAAACTCAAAATGTCATATCCTGACCGCTGTCATTACCAACACAAACGGACACACACAGTTGCCTATTCCCACAGTCAGGAACTTTTTTTTTCCAGGTGCAATGGAGAGAAATGACTTTCCAGTCCCATTTTGGGACAGCGCGCGCACACACACACACACACACACACACACACAGACACGCTCGCCCTCTCTTCCTCTCTCAGCACAGTGAACTATGACTGAACCGGATCATACATTCAAGAGACTCTCCAAAACACTTTTGCCCTGCCTCGCAAGTTCAGTAACCTTCTCAGGGCTTTCACGTCTGCCTGACATGATGGAAAGGGGGAGGAGAAAGGTGTAATGAAAAGAACCAGGGTAACAGAAATAAAAAAAAGTACTACTGAATGCTCCTAAATCAGAGCTCCTCCTTTGTGGCTACCGTAGCAGGATATCTAAATATTTGATTTCATCCTTTCAGCTGGAATTCATTGCACATTGAATCGACAACGTGAGGGTTGGAGCCCCCTTCCCAACCTCAGTTGTCCAGCTTCTTCCACCCCCCCTCCCTCCTTATGCGAGTCAGAGTGCATCTGTGTCGAGTGGGTTGTCTGTCCAGCTGCTTCATGAATCAAAAGTCGAATCAAGCTAGTGCCAAGAAAATTAACCTCCTGATTTGGTTTGCGTTGAACTGCTGTACTCCAAGCCAGAGTTGTAAAACCCTGAGGTGTTGCCTGCTCAAGGAGCAATGCAGTTGTGAGACCTGTGGCAGGGAGCAGGGTTGTCCACTCCTGCCCCCTGGTGGTCGAGCACGTTGGCTGTAGGGGTACTGAAACAACTGTTGTGCAGTTTTCTCGCATTTCCTGTCGTTGGTTGTTTCTTCCACCTGCCGACAGATGACTTGTGTTTGACCCCAACGTGACCGTGCATCCTCTCTTTGACACTGTAACTAAGTATTTATGTAAAGCCCTATGTTTGAATGTCGTGTGTGTGTGTGTGGCGTTTCAGTTCAAATGGCCGCCCTTCCTCCCGCCTCCTCGTCGCTCCGCGGCCACGTCACGCTCCCATGTGAGAATTTGGTTTTCGCTTGGACGTATCGATGGCGAGGTGACTCTGCAATGTTAACACTTTGACAGCTTTGGCATTTTCAAGGAAAAAAAAATTAAACATTTTTATGATGATTTGTAAAAACTTTGTGTGTTGGTTTCCTCTCATTGATTCAAAACATTTCAATCGTCTTTTTATATGTAAGCGAACAGTTTGAAGTAGATCGTTTCAAATTCCTGTGGAAACCAAAGTCCGCAAACCTCAAGTCGAATCGTTGATCACAATGAGTACGGTATTATTATATTTATGTGGCGCCACTAACTTGATATCACAAGCCATTTTTGTCCTTTTTCCCAAAACACCTGGATGCACAGTTCGCCGGCCATCCGCTTCAAGATGTCATATTTTGTTTTCTTTCGCACTGAAATCTTGAAATCTCTAAATTGATTCCAACCCCTCGGCCATTTTCAATTACCGGACGAGACCGTGATCCTGGCAACTGCTTCGATAAAGTGGCTACATTTTTCCTGCAAATGAGCTGGCGCTTCAAATGAAAGCGTCTCCCCTCACGCTGGCAGCTGAGACGCTGTGCAGTTTTGTACCTTTGTGTTGCGGTGAACTGTCTGGTTCCTAAATTGATTCCTTGCATCTCAATTTGCTGTAGTTTGTTGGCACGGATGAAGGTTGGCCATCACTCCCCGCGGCTGCCCTGTCACACATCTGGCCCTGCCGTTACACACCACAGAGAAAAATAAGCCCTTTTTTTTTCTAGTGGGCCTTGGCTTTTTGTTGTCATGGAGCTCACTGGTAATTGGCTCGCTGTCAGCTTGTCAACGCAACGCACCCGAGCCTCGTGGGCAAATGAATCTGTGTCCGGTGCTGAAAATGAACAGCCTCATCCCTCCACCAGCCCTGGGCGTGAGGCTGCCTGTCGGAACTCATCTGTCCCCGGCTTAATCCCCGTCTCGTCCCCCCCCCCCCCGCCTGCTCCGTACGGGACCAGGACACTGGCGGGAAATTGATAGGGAGGAAAATGAGGAGCATTTGCATCTAAATAGACAGCTTTTCTTGCCTTCATTCCTTTTTTTCCATTTGTTTGGTAATGACTTGGTTTTGTGCAGACGGTGGCACGGGCGACGGAAGGGGGGGGGGGTTAGAGGTCCCTCTACTTCATCTTTGAACTGTGCTGAGCCACTCCGGTCAATTGTTTCCTATCATTTCTTTGTTGTGCACTGCTACACACTCAAGCACACACCTACAAAGTGCCTTGCATAGCTGTTCTGCCAGCTACCATCAGTGTGTGCGCGGTGTCAGTGTTATCTAGTGTAAAGCGCTTTATAAAAGACCATTTACCATTTATGTATTACTGTCTGCTATGGTGTCATCACTTGGTAATTTGGTGTGTGTGTGTGTGTGTGTGTGTCGGGGGGGGGGGCTTTCGCCACCCTCTTTTGTCTGTTTCCATGTAAAACACCATCACACTTGACACACACAGGATTACACAACGCGACCCGAAGGCTCCGCAGAGCAGCGCCGCCTTCCTACATGACACCTCTCGCTTCCAGGGCGACACTTTGCCTCAGGTCACGTTCAAACGGCCACAATTTTAGTGAAGTCCATATACAGCGTGAATTATGTGTAGATCTGCCGCCCCGATGCAAACATCCTGTTTACACACCGCATCCCATCCAGCTCCAGGGGAACCATGATTCTAGCATGGCCCCCTATTATTAATTCATGGCCAGCAGTAGAATCTGAACAGGAGTGAGTCCTTACGCAGTTTGTCGGGCCCCAGCGGGCAGCCTGTGAGCCTCCCAACCCCGACTCCCTCGCCCCCCGACCTCCCCTGGCTTCTCCGTCCAGATCCCTCCGCCCATTAGGAGGCATAACGATGCTGAATAATTCACCGCTTTTTAAATAATTCAAGGTGAAAATACTCATTGACTGAGGGGGAAAATGTGCCAATCTGTCGTCTTAAGCATCAGTCTGGACCTTCGTAATGAGGGGGAATTTGACCGCACTCTCTCTCTCTCTCTCGCTCTCTCTCACAGACACACACACACATTTCCAAGCAGAGGCAGTTCGCTATTCAAGAAATTCACCAAGTCCTTGAAAATGAGCCTTTTTAGCAGTGCTCTCTGCTCATTTAATCCCAGTTTTCAAGTTACTTGATATACCAAACTCCACTCAGTCAATTTTAAATGATCTTCCTTATAAGAAAACCAGTGCAATGTACTTGTACACATATTGTTGAATTACACACACAAACACACGCATTACATTATTAACGTCAGCCTTACACCTGCATTACATTTTTAATATCATAAAAGATTAAATTACCATGTTGTCGATGTCTCTTGTAATAGAGTGACAAAAGGTTATCTGCTATTTCTCCGTTTCACTCTCTTTGAATTCACTGATTTGATTTTTCAGTTTTTAACATTTAGATTTACTCTGATCTGTAATGTTTTCAGACACAAGGCCTAGTGGAAAAAAAAAAGAGCCACAGAATGAAAACAGAATTGTTCGATTTGATTGCTTACATTAAAAATTGCCAGAATTTTGTGGGGAGGAAATGGGTCCCATATTGATAATCGCAATAATAATACACACGGATACTTCACAAAACTTAAAAAGGTGCAAGATTTTCAGCAGTTGGAATCTAGATTTCAGCCATTGGTCAATGTTGATAGATAAACTCTCAGATGTAGAAGAGTTTGATTAGGTTTGGAGGAGATATACAACAATTACAGTTACTGTTGCGTTACGTCCTAAAAGAGTTACTTACGAGTTCATCCTAAAATTTAATTTTTCTCCAGCCTCAGACCAGCACCCAGACTTCAATCACAAGAATAAAACTTTATGGTTATTTCCAGTGCAAATTTAGAAGGAGACAATCAAAGAATGGCAATATAAGATAATATGATACACACTGCAAAACATCACCGCCTACATGTTGTTTAATCATCACGGAAAGGAAATTATATGTAATGGTCACAGATGATGTCATGACCTTTTCAGCTCGTGTTGAAGATATTAAATCTTACAAATGGGTTATTTTAAGGAGTATTTCTGCTTTGCATACCATGCTGACTCCATGGGAGGCCAGGCTTAAATGTTTCCACGGTCTTAGTGAGTTTCTTTGAATGAAAGTGAATCTGATTCTTAGGTGCAATGATGACAGAGCCTCGGGTTAGTCATCACCATCCTCTTCCTCATCCGGGTCGTCAGTTTCATCGCTGTCTTCTGTGACGTAGCTGTCAGGGTCTTCCCAGTTGTCAGCGGACTCATCGTCGTCCTCGGTGTTCACCCTTCCCGACAGAACATCCTCTATCCAGTCCTCCAGCTCCTCTGCGGTGGGTAAGTCCTCATCGTTGGACATGTCCAGCCACACGCTGTCTGCCTGAAACACACAGTACAGAGATATTTACAGGCCGCACGCCGCTTCTCCGGATGTTCTTTTGAGAACTTAACCCTCACTTACATCCGTGACATTAACGACACCTATCTGAGGTCTGAACAGATCCAGCTTGAAGGTCTTTTCCCAGTAGGTGGTGAGCTGGAGGGACCGGACAAAACAAGTTCACACAGACCAGCAGAGATCCTGTTCTTATACCCCGATTCCAATCTATCTGAATGTAGATAAAAAAATTAAAAAAAAGTTTGGAAATATTGAGCTGAAAACGAAGCAGAACCAGAGGGAAGTCGTCTGGGTCGATCCAGACAATGCTGAGATCTGGATTGTTGGTGTTGTCTCTGGCCACGTCCTTCAAGATTTCCAGGAACTCGTAGCCATCTAGAGATGAGGGGGCAGTGCAGAACTTTGCAAGCAAGTGCGAAACTAAGAGACATTATAATTTTAATGTAAGGTCGAGCCCATTACAAACCAGGATCCTCCTCCTCTGCAAAGGCAACAATGTGTATTCCGTCCATGTCGTCCTCCTGCAGAGAGAACATTCACTGACATGAGCGACTGAATAAATTGAGTGATGTCAGACAAGATGGTCATTCAGAGAATGTGTGAGGCCACGTCAAAGCTTCCCAGTACGACTAAACGGCTCAACTCACCCATGTCTCAAACATATTTTCTGCCCGGAGCTTCCTCAGCGTAGCCCTGTGAACACCCAGATTACAACATCAGCGTTGAAAATATATCTGATCCAAATATATGTGTGTTCTAACCCAGACCAGTGTCTTTCAACCAGACAGCGGTTGAGATTGAACCTGTCTGAAGCTCTAAAGCAATAGCTTCGGCTTCCACATGAAGTTGCACTGTGCCATTTCGAGCATCTTCTGTTTTATCGGGGAAATTGATTTCTTGACATGTAAGACTATTTAGACGGAGCCGAATGTCAATGATGCAGTGGGTCATGCTGGAAGCCTCCGGGAAATGCGATCGGTAAACATGAATGATGTGCTGCTCGAAAGCCAAGTATCCAAGCACAGGACTGTGTCAGAAAATTCAGAATATTGTGATAAAGTTCTTTATCTTCTGTAATGCAATTACAAAAACAAAAATGTCATACATTCTGGATTCATTACAAATCAACTGAAATATTGCAAGCCTTTTATTATTTTAATATTGCTGATTATGGCTTACATCTTAAGAAAACACAAAAATCCTATCTGAAAATATTAGAATATCATGAAAAAGTCATTTTTGTTTTTGTAATTGCATTACAGAAGATAAAGAACTTTATTACAATATTCTAATTTTCTGAGGCAGTCCGGTATACGATAGAATAAAGTAGGACGACACTCATGTCTTACCGCTTGACCAGGTCATATAAAAAGAACATTATCATATCCCATCTTCATATTAAGTTGTGCGTGTATTAGTGTAAAATAGCATCTGAATAAGTATCTGTAGGATCTGGATCAGCTTTTGTCAGCTGATAGAAAATTAGGTAGTAAATGGGAATATCTGTAATTCCAACAACATGTGCGTCATATGAACCTTCTGTGCTGGTTAACAAAGTCAACAATGTCCATCTCTGACAGGGGCCTTCCAGGCAGAATGGCAGGCTCTTCCATAAAAGGCTCGTAAAAGTTGATCTCGTTCATCTTGAGTGAGAGATGTTTGGCCACCTGAAACACACACACACACACACACACACACACACACACACACACACACACACACACACACACACACATACACACATGTGCCAAGCAAACCGTAGCACTGTACAGATCAACTCAGACAAGGATCTACAAATCTGAACCCCTTCAACGCACATTTTGATTTCATGGTTCACCTTATAATTACACCCTAAACTGCCCAGACGTGTGGATGACTGAGTGAATGGTTGTATGTCCTTATATGATGTGAGAATGAGAGAGTGAATGGTTTGTCTCTGACATTTGAATGAGAGTGAATGATTGTCGGTCTGTAGATGTCGTGTGAATGAGAGGATGAATGGTTGTATGTCTCTATATGACTCATGAGTGAGAGAATAAATAGTTTTACTGTATCTCCGTATATGATGTGTGAATGGTTGTGTCTCTACAGGACTGTCTCAGAAAATTAGTGATAAAGTTCGTTATCGTCTGTAATGCAATTAAAAAAACAAAAATTACTTTTTCATGATATTCTTATATTTTGAGATAGGATTTTTGAGTTTTCTTAAGATGTAAGCCATAATCAGCAATATTAAAATAATAAAGGACTTGCAATATTTCAGTTGATTTGTAATGAACCCAGAATGAATGACATTTTTTGTTTTTGCAATTGCATTACAGAAGATATAGAACTTTATCACAATATTCTAGTTTTCTGATCGGCGTGCCCACGTTGAACTCCGCCTCTCGCCCGATGACAGCTGGGATCGGCTCCGGCCTCGCAACCCCAAGTGCAGGATAAGCAGTATGGATTATTAATGAATGAATGTTATACTTACAGATTTATCAAACGTGGCAAAGAATTTGATGTAGGGTTGAAAGCGTTCTGAAGCCTCCTGAAAAGCTTTGTAGTCTGAGAGGGAGAGGGAGAGGAACCGCAGTGAGAGATTTGTGATAAACTCAAAGAAGAATGAACAAAAAGCAAAGCTGGTAAAAGTTCTGCGAGTGGAACATCTTCCAATTCTTGTCACGCGTCGAGCCAAACCCATGGGATGTGATGAGGGAGCAGAGCAGAGAAACCGTCTCCCTTCATTCAGTTCACCATCACGACTCTGCTGCCGCCTCTGGAATAACACACTCCACTGATGTTCAGGTTTATAGGCTTGTAATGCACCGCTGGCCCCTGTTGCAACAAGGTCACAGCCAAAGAAAAACCTATATCCTCCCTGCCACCATCATATAGGACAAGATAACATCTTTCCCATCCCTTTTTTTTAAAAAAGCTATAATTGCAGTTTGACCTATTAGACAGAGAAGTAGAAGCTATTTAAAGGCTCTCATGGGACTGAAGAAGTGCCAGACTGTGGAATCAGGTTTCCCCCGACAGCCTGACGTGCCTCCATTAGCCTCTAGATCCCATTAGTGTCTGCGGGGACAGAGAAGTGGCGTATATATGTATTTTTCAACCGGTCACACACCCCTGTGTTGTGCTTAACAGCGATATCAGTACGCCAAAGCGTTAATACACGAGTTGAGCTAAACTGACGTGAATCTTCCCCCTTGAAGTAGCCGATGAGCCGGATGTCCTCCTCCATCCTCTCGAAGGCCCGCAGCTCCATTGCATTGTTGATGATCTCGACCGGGTCCTCCAGCACCTACACAAAGAAGGTGATTTTCACCTTATACAAAGTGTTTGAAGGTATTCTTGCTCAGTTGGATAAGCTAGGGGATACTAGTTAGCTTTGGAGAGGCATGAAAGTTTTCACAGCGCTTTGGTTTTTGGTTGTCCTTCTGGAAAGTTCTCCTCTTTCCTCAGTGACCATCGGGCTCTTGATTTAACTTCCCAACTGAGGCGCTTCTCCCTACGCTCATTTTTGAGCTTTGTGGCAAAGCCTGTGAATTTTAAATACATTTGCAAAAATCTCAAAAAAAATAATAAAAAATTGTATTGTCATTATGGGGTATTGTGTGTAGAATTTTGGGGGAAAGAAATAATTGAATCCATTAATGAAAAAAAGCGCTGTTAATACTTCAAGGTGCACTGCAGTTCTTTGTTTATATATTATGCTTTGTATATTGCCTGTGTCATCCGAGACAAAAGGGCTGTGTGAGAAAAGCATTTGATTCTCTGAGGGTTAGCTAACATGCCTCCCCAAATGGGAACAGATAATCGAGTTTCACAGCACCAAAAAACCACTGACTGGAGATGAGAGGGTTTGCTGAATTCATCCGTGCCGTCGCGGGAAACTAGTTTATGTCTTACGCAAGAATACGTCGGCCTACTTTGCTGGACAAGGGAAAAAAAACAAGGATCATTTTCCACTGATGCGTAATCAAGACAGTGATCTCCCTTCATCAGGGTGGAATCCATGAGACCTTTTGTTGTTGTTTGTAGAAGATTGTGAAAATACTCTCTGGCCGCTGACTGGAGCATCTACCCTGGAGTTTCTCTGCTCTGTTCAATAGGATTGCATTTCTGCGGAGTAGCCTCCCACTCACGTCCAGCAGGAACTCCACCAGCGTGTCTGCCGAGAGCTCGCCATCAAACTCGATGACTCGGTCATCCTTGAAGACGTACAAGCTGCCGATCTCCTGCAGACCTGACGGAAAAGCAGGAGTACATTTTTGGGACAGCAAATTTGAGGGGCTCTGGAGACGGAACCGATGGCTCTCCATTGACGGCAGTCATTTCTGCAGCACGAGAAGTGAAAGCTAACCAGATATTGATGGATTTTCTCTCAGAAGTCCCGGAGCTCAGCGTGCAACGCTCCAGAATGCAAATGAAAATAAGGCATACCCAGCTTCTTGGCCACTTTGGAATCCTTTTGGGCGTCCACCATCCCGAAACCGATGTCTTTGTTCTCCAGGACCTGAGCTGTGAGCTGCAAGTTCACACACACACAACCTCACTCAAATACAGGTTTTAAATAGGTTAAAAAGCAAAGATATATTTTGTGATTTTCACTGGAACCAAGAAAAAGATGGGATTTCTTTTTAAAATGTATTCTTTGCACGTAAAGAACCCGCAGAAAGGGCGGGTTAGATGTCAATCTCACGTCATATAATGACATACAACCAATCTGGATTATTGAGGGTCTCCACTTGGCCTCCTGCAGGTTTTTGGACTGTGTGAGGAACCAGGGGAACCCCACGCAGACACGGGGAAAACACGGAAACTCCACACAGAAAGGACACTCTGTCAGAATCCAACCAGGGACCTTCTTGCTGTGAGGTGGCAGTGCTCACCAACCTTCATTGAAATCTGGAATCGTCCCACAGTGGGGAAATTAAATGCACATCCTATTCTATTCTATGTGTTTCTCGCTCATGTCAATTTGCAGGGGAATGGAGGAGTGACTCTCCTTATCTGCAGACTAATAGTCGTGCATGTTGGACACACGCTATAATTAAAAGAATGACCCAGAAACAGAGTCCCTGGATGCTCATGACCCAAAGCAGAAGAGGTATCATTATAAATCACTCCAGGTGAGAAACACTTGATTCCATCCGTCAGTGTTTCACAGATTGACGGGAAGATTCGCCTCCTGGTGTGATAGACAGCGAACACATCGTGGCCGGAGAAGAAAAGAAAGCACGTTGCGTCCGCTGTGATGAAACCAGAGCTGGGGTCAGGGAGTGCACAATAACTTGTTATCTACAGGTTGCGGGGAAATGAAAGCGATAGTGACACTGTGAGTCTGAGCCACGGCTTATTGAGACATTTCCTGGACCCATCAGCTGTATATTTCCATATTTCCTGACTCAATATCCCTTTTGCAGGATTTGTTTGGTGGCTGGAGAAGCATTCTGCAGCAGAGTATATCTGCAAAGGATTCTTTAGATTAACCAGTATTGGCCAGAAATACAGATTTGGATCATTTCTAGTTTCTTCTTTCATAAATCAAAGATGTGTTCAAATAACTATCTATGTTAGAAAATGGGGGCAAAAAAATGGGCATTTTTCTTTTCGTATATCTAATAATATTGGATTGTAATATGTTGGTCAAATATGTCACTTGGATCAGAATCCATTTCAAATTATTTGAGTTCATTGGAAAAAAAACTGCAAGCATTTAGTCTTTCATTCACGTCCCCGTGCATGTGTTTGGACTGTGGGGGGAACCCAGAGAACCCGGTAGAACCCGATCAGACGTGGGGAGAACATGGAGACTCCACACAGAAAGGCCGCCCGTGGGACTCCAACAAGGGACTTTCTTGCCGTGAGGTGGGGGTGCCAACTGCTGCACCACTACGCCGGCCGGATGAATTTCACTCATTTCAATTTAATTACTGTGTAACTAAGCCGATAATCTAATTATTCACTCCTCACTGGTTTTATATTGTATTGTGAAATGGCATCAAATGAACTCATCTTCTGATGTCGATATAAATCGGACTTCATATTTTACATAAGTATCACTGGTGCCAATTTTAGAATGAGTTGACAGGTATCAATTACTGTCCACCCTTTATGTGTGATCCAGTTATATTGGACGAAGCTGATACGTGTCATTCATCTTAATGGGCAGACATGTTGTTCCAAAATTAAGAACAAAAGTGACAATTGAAATCTCATGTGTTGAGTTATATAGCATTAAAGTGCAGCTTGCTACTGTTGGCTATAAAATAATTTTTCCTCTTCATCTTTGAAATATAAGATTTATGCAAGATATTCTATCACAACTGCCAGCATCCATCTTATTACCCGTATAATTTGACTGTCCGTATTTTTATTTTTACTTTTTTTTTTTTTTTTTTCTCCATTTTTGTTCTTCAAACGCCCAAATATTCCCGACCTGTTCTCACCTCCAGCACCAGCTCTGTCATCTGGAAGCGTTTCTGCAGGCCCTTGTTGGCTGGCAGAGGTTTATGGTAGAACAGACACAGCAAGTCAAACTTCTTCAGTGCCTTCTTGTAACTCCGTTCGTTGATGTCCAGCACCCTATCCTTGCCGTCGAAGTTGGGGAATTCGAGACCTTCCTCGGAGGCACAGAAGGAAACCAGGCGAAGGAGGAGGCCGCACAGGAGCGAGAGGCGGATCCGTTGCATCGCTGCACAGATGTGAAAGGATCTCAAAGCTGCAAATTTAAGCAAAAGTCTCTGCAGAACCGCTCCTCTGCTTCCCCTGGATGTCGCTCTGATTTGATGTCGCCGCTTTTCTACCTGTCCTCTGTCTCCTCCTCTCCTTTTTGGTTATTCTCTCAGCCCTCCGGTCTCACGAGAGGCCCATGCCGCTTCCCTCTAAATATACAGAAATTTAGAAAAAAATATTCATTAGGTAGCCATTCATGTCCTTGAAATAATTTTAGAAATGAGAGCAGAAAAGCTTTGGGGATTTCGTAAGTCAGGCCATTTAATCAGCAATGGCGTTTTGATGACCGGGGACGGTACATGCTGAAGGTGTGGTGCTGATGCAAAATGATGCGCCTGGTTAATAAATGTTTCAAGACAGAATTATACAGTCAAATAATCAACATCTCTATTATTTTAGTTTCAAAACAAAAATCCTCACTTTTCTCTTTGCACATTCAGCATTTGAGTATCTCATCAGAGACGGCCCTGAGCTTTTTACAGCAATGGTTCTGATCAAAATGTGTAGTTTACAATACAATGTAATTTATTTACTGCTTCTATTGTTGTCCGATTCATATCACACACTCTGCAGGCCGCGAAAAAAGATTGAGGAAAAAAGAAGATAAAATGTAAGAAGACTAACTCAAGGATCTTTTCATTGTTGAGTCAGCCATCCCCGAAATTAATGAATAAACAAACAGTTACATTTACTATCTCCGTCTGTTCACGCAAGACAAGGGTTGGTTTGGGAGGTTAAAGTTGTCGAGTCAATATCAAACAATGGATTTGTTTCGATTTTACGGTAATTTTGCGGCATGAAATTATTTTGTTGCACATTACCGTAATAGCTAGTCAGACAAGAGTAATGGAAGCAACATCCGGCGGCTCGATTCCCAGACAGACCTGGACGATAAAGCGAAAAATGGAGCGCCTATACCTTTGGAGAATTTTACTCCTCTTCCTAATGTGCCATTTATGCTTGGTGGCGGCATCGGGTATAATTATGTTCAAAGAAAATACATTAACCAAGTGGTTCAAGCTTGACGGATAACATTCGATTTATTGTTTCATCCCATCTTTTAACTTTTGGTGTTGGAGTCATTCATCATCTCACGAGCTAGCTAGCTAGCTACAAAGCTCTGAGCTAACGCTAGCTAACTGTTGGTTAAGTTTTAAGTACATTTTTGCAAAAGACTGCATTGTTTTACATGGAAGTCATTCATCATAATCTGAGTGTTCCTTAAGAGCGGACCTGTTTGTTTTCGTTTTTTTGTTTTTTACCAAGAAATCTGGCAGTTGTGTTGTATTTATCTTGTCCTTGTATGGTTGCAATAGGTAGTATTTCTCAGATAATCTGCTTTTAACAGCCAATTCTAACGCATCAGCATCAAGAATTTCTTTATAAACTGGCATTTTATTGTGACAAGATAAAGATCCCTATGGTCACACTTTTTTGTATTTTTTGTTTCACTGCAGGCAAACAGTGGAAAGAAGTAAGAGATAAGATTTCTGATGCTGTCAAGCATTTCACGCCGTGCATTTCTGCCAACTGTAGCTGCTATCTAAGGTGGGTCCTTCCTTTTTATGGCTGAATTGAAAGGAATACATTTGAATTAAGTCATTTCATGTTTTTAATTTTGTCATTATGTAAATATTCTTTTTTAATGGGCCGCTGCGGTTTAGTTTATAGAACAGGGTCTCCCTCCAATCCTAAGGTTTCTGGATGATCCAAGTGTCCTTAAGCGAGTCACTGAACCCCCCAGTTGCAAATCGGCGTGTATGTGTTTGTGAATGGGTGAATCAATATGCACTTTCAAACCGCAAGCGCGATGTCAGCGAAAAACATTTTTTCTTTGGTTTCAGTGTCCTTCAGAATGATTTGCGACCGTTTAAAGAGGGAATCTCCAAGGATCTTATGGCTTCGGCAGTTCAGAGAGGGGTGGGGACTCACTATCAGATCATTGGACATAAGTTGTATCGAGAGCAAAACTGCATGTTCCCAGCCAGGCAAGTGGATGCGCTGGCTAATAACTTATTTAATCAAGACTAATATAAACACTGGGTGTAATTAATGTATTTATTCCTGTTACCAGGTGCAGTGGGGTGGAGCATTTCATTCTTGAGGGGATTGACAGGTTGCCAGACTTGGAGATGGTGATAAATGTCAGGGATTATCCTCAAGTCCCGACATGGGCAGGATCAGCCTTACCGGTCTTCTCTTTCAGTAAGGTTAGACTCTGTACCTTTGCTCACTTTTAATATACTCGATAAAGTCTGTGTAAACTAAGTGTGCTTGTGTGTGTCTACTGAACAGACCTCAGAGTACCAGGATATCATGTACCCTGCATGGACATTTTGGGAGGGAGGCCCTGCTGTGTGGCCCATCTACCCAACTGGACTTGGAAGATGGGATCTGATGAGAGAGGATCTTAAAACGTAAGTTCCAGCATCTAAAAGACAAAAGCAAATCAACTCTTCATTTATAAGGGGTTATGGAAGAGGTAATCAGACGGTTTGTGGCAGAAACGTGACGTAAAGTTGATCTTATTCATATATCACGTGCTTACAGGGCTGCTGCTCAGTGGCCATGGAAGAAGAAAGAGTCGAAAGGATTCTTCAGAGGCTCCAGGTCAGTCCGGTTTATCCAATCATTATTTTATTGGGCGAGCGTCAACTTTTTCTGTTTTCTTACCAGTTGTTTAAATTTTGAAGTGGAAGGTGTAAACGTAGTATCTGCTGTCCAGCAAAAGTGAACACAATAAGAAGTCAGATGCTCTACCAGAGCACCTGAAACCGACCAAACATGCATTTTGCGGTAAAATAAATAAATTGAACCTGCACTTCTTTATATATTTTTTCACAGAACCAGCCCTGAGCGCGACCCCCTGGTCCTTCTGTCCAGAGAAAGTCCTGATTTGGTCGATGCCGAGTACACGAAGAATCAGGCCTGGAAGTCTGAGCGGGTTGGTTACACTGCAGTTGCTCCGACCTATTGCTTAATTTTAAATTGAAGATTCAGAATAACCCACCAGCTCACACCATGTCTCCTTTGGATTGTCTATGAACTTTAACAGTGAAACATTAAGGATGTGTCATTAGATAGTGAAATGGATCCGTGGCGAGTATTTGCTGTTCATGACAGCTGCTCATTACAGGACACACTGGGGAGACCGCCGGCAAAAGAGATCCCACTGGTGGATCACTGCAGATACAAGTGAGGCTGATTTGTTTGCAATTTCTGTACATTTTGATTTGCTTTGAGTTTTTTTTTTTTTTTTAAATCCAGATTGTGCATTTTATACCTGATTCACTCTTTTAAAAAGATAAATAACTGCAATACGGGGCAGGAAATCTTAACCCTTCCTTTTTCGTCACTTTTAGATATTTATTCAACTTCCGTGGTGTGGCCGCTAGCTTTCGCTTCAAACACCTCTTCCTCTGTGGTGCCCTGGTGTTCCACGTTGGGGACGAATGGCAGGAGTTTTTTTACCTCCAGCTCAAGCCGTGGGTCCACTACATCCCTGTCAAGCAGGACCTCTCTGACGTCAGGTTAAAATACTTGAAACGGCGCTTTCCTTCAGCTTGCATTGATTTATTTTGGTAATCATAATAAGTGAGAATCACAGTTCAGTATAAAATGTGATCTGCCTGGTTCTGTCATCAGGAAGCTGCTTCAGTTTGCCAAAGAAAATGATGCCATTGCACAGGAGATAGCCAACAGGTAATGGAACTTGAATTCCGTATAAAGTAAATATTTTCATTTTAAATGAGTGACTAGTGTCGGTGTAAACAGAAATGATTGAATTCACTTAAATGCGGAAATCCTTAAACTTCTATGTCTTTTCCCCTGCAGGGGTAAAGAATTCATCCTCGAGCATCTGAGGATGCAAGACGTTTCCTGCTACTGGGAGAGGCTTCTTTCGGAGTTCAGCCAGCTCCTCATGTACAAACCCAGCAGAAAGAGCAGCTGCAGCCTAATTGTCCACAGGCCAACAAAGACTGAGCTGTAAGGGAGAGACCAGCACCATGACACATCATCTCCTGAAACGTTACTGACTTCCCCCTTTTAAGATTACAGAACATTCTTAATTTAACAGCCCGTAGAAGGAGATGACTGTGTAGACTCTTTCGAGGGTCGTGTTCCAGTCCTACGGTAAAACAGACCATGATTATCACTCATTAACTCTTTCAATATCAAACCAAACAGTTTCGGTAATGTCGTCTCTGGCTGCTCACCTTCCACCTTGAATGAGACTTGTGGGCAGAACCTGATGACAAAATCCAAGAGCCTGTCCCTGGCAAAGCTTGGATTTGTCGTAGAATAGCGCCGTTTCAAAGTCTCTTTCTCGTCGTTGCTGAATATGTGAAAAATTCCAGTAGTTTTGGTCTCTTATCTTTTTTTGGCCAAACCCATGGAAAAAGAGGAGGAGGATAAAAGGTTTAGTTTAGAGCAGATCTATTGTAACCTGCTGTTTTTTTCCCCAGTACAACAGCCAGTAGAGCTCCTCTTATAGTGTTTCATTTTGTGCCAAGAATATGAATACTGGTTGACTCCTATAGCAAAATCTCTCTTGACAAAGTTAATTAACTAATATTTGGAAACTGGATGAATCTATAATGAGGCTTGGCTGGTTCAACACCAAGCTGATTTCTCTTTCTCCTCCTTCTGTTTATGTGATATCCAAACACACAGCATCGCTACAGGTTGTTCCAAGGTTCCTCCTATTTGCTCTCTTGGGATGACTTCATGAAAACTGCCCATCAACTTGAGTTACTCCGCTCAGAAGAGGGCGAAAAATTGTCTTATTCCCATAATGAGACAATTTCCTCTCTTTCAAGCACATTTTTAGAAAGAAATCTAAAACATTGATTGAATCGTTTTTGCACTGACTTGGCTGCAGGGAAGGGACGATTCAATTTTGAATCTTGTTCAAAGTTTTTATCCTTGTTAGTGTAAACGGTGGACTGGAATTTCAATAATAGGGGTGTGACATACAGCAAATGTCGGCAGCTGGGGGAGTGGGGTGTGTGTCTCCAGATTCTAGCCTTATGTCACGCTCCTTTACCTGGGCCCCGAACGTCTTTTGAATGTAAATTCGATCTTTAGTGTTTTAAGTAACTAACAAGCATCCCCAATAGGCAATGTATGCCTTTCACCGTCATTTGCTAATCTAACTTTACTAGGTTTTTACACAATGTGGGATATCATCATTCACCAGTTGCTTAAATCGGCTATTTGTTTGTCACAGTCAGTGAATGATTTAGGCTGGAATAATATGTCCTTGTCCTCCCCAGTGAACCTCATTCGAGTTTTAGAGACATGTGGTTAGTTTCTTCAGTTCCAAGTTCAAGTTCCCACATAGCATCTGCTTTGTTACACTGCCCTCCAAAGGACAACCAAGAACCTCCAGGAGAGTTGCATAAGACTCTGTGCAGCTCTCCTAGAGCTGCACAGAGTCTTATGCAACAAACTTGTCTCCATGAAATTCTTTCAACAAGTCAATTCACATAATGTGCCAACTGTCAGCAATAATATGTCACATAGTATTTTTATGTGTGATGTTTTTTTATACATTTTAATGTGGATTGACGTCACCTTTGGAAGGTGCAGGGATCGTTGTGAGCCAACACAGCATGATGCCGAATATGTTGTAGTATTTGCATTAGATCATGTGTGGTTTGCCAAGGCGGTAGTGAATGTCCAGCTGTATGTTGTGACCAAAAATCAATCCTTTGTAACATCCATTCCCACTATTTTTGTGCAACTATACATTTTATGACATTAAAGTATTTGTTTAAAAAAAAAAAGCTCTGTTTGTATACTGATTCATGCTCAAAAATGCGTATGAGAATAAATTGTTGTCTTTTATTTACTAAATGTGATCCTGAGCGGTTCAAATCCCAGGTCTGTGTTCACTGTTGTTTCCCCTCAGATCTCTGCAGACACACGGCAGTTACAGTCCTCCACCTACAAGCGGCACTAGTTAGGCTGCGACCAGAAGAAATGGTCAAAACGCCGGCTCTCCGTCACCGCTGAAAAACAACACAAGGACAAAAATGAAAGACATTCGTGTTTAAAAAAAACTACAACGTCCCACAGAAGGAGTCCCGGAGAATGTTTTTAAGCAGTGACCAGGAATGTTTCACAGATGTCTGTCACGTCTCGCTGGTAAGCTGCACACAGTGTTTGCTAGCATGCTAACAGCTACCGCTCATGTTCTGATTGTCGGACATCCCGAGTTTATTTCTTGTGTATTCACTGTTTTTACTTGTGTATCCAGTAGACTAACTTACGCGTTTGTTAGAAATGTGCTGATTTATTCTGAAAGTCACGTCGCATTACTACGGGAGAAAGAACTCTGGTAGTATTAGCTAAAAACAGGAGGGCAATGATACCCACTGGCTGCAGCTGTTAGCTTCCACGCTGAGGTCACAGCGGGATATTGCTCGGGCTTTTAATTATTCAATGTTTTTTTTTTTTATTTAAATTTGAAGAGCAACATTACATAATTTATATATTCATTAAGTGAGAATCATCGCTATAAGCCTCACCGTCCCACTGTTTGTCATTGGGACGGTGATATTATGGTATTAAACATTACCATATGCGTATGAAAATTAAACATAATCGCCTGTAAAACCCAATTTGCTTCATTTCTCTTGTTAAAACCGTACAAGGTATTTATTAAGTAAATCATTCAAACCGTGTTTTCACTTTATTTCAAAAAATTCCTCTTCTTTGCTTTGGCCTGGAGATGTCACAGTAAGTCTCTCGACGTTTGTCAGAAGAAAAAATATTTAGATTCAGGTGAATTTCAAGAGCCTTGAATGATTATTTACATATTATCTGCCCTTTTGTTTGGATTTTCAGTGATTTACAGCGCATAAACACTTGAAGGTTAAGAGTGTTTCACACATCCTATACCTATATCGAGAGATGTGAATTTTGCACCTGGCCATTAATTCTCTAATAACTTTGAACATAGAGAAGCAAGTTTTATGATTTTGGAGGGAAGGTCACTTGAATCCAGTCGCCCTTTTTACCCAGGAATCCCCGGAAGGTCAATGAGATGTTATAAGGCCAGGAATAAATCTTAATAAACTGCAGATTTTGCTTGTGTGTTTTTAAAGGGCTGCACTGTTTTAGCAGCTGTTGTACTGGACAGCCTGTATAGCCCATGCTAGGATTACAGCTGCCTCTGGGCTATTTGTTTTTGAGGATGGAGCTTATGTTGAAGCAGCGAGCGCAGCATCCCAACTCTCTGCCATGTGTTTCTGCCTCTCTGCCACAGTTTAACGCCAGCTGAAGCATAATGCACCCGGCACGGCCCAAAACAGGCTTGGCCCTGTGGAGGCGACAGGCAGATTCAGCCCCCCAGGGCGCATTGAGCACCGGCCCACTGCAGGGCTTCATCCAGAACGCCTGGCCTCCTTCCTTCTGCTTTCTACTCCCCAGGGTCCATGCAGCTGATGTGGCTTCTGTCCATCCTGAACAGATGCCCTCTCCTTGCTCCTCCCTCTCCACCTCTTCCTCCTCCACTTCTCCTGTTCCTGCCTGCACTCCCAGGACAATGCCGAGCACCTTGGGCAAGCCAGAATTCCCGGACACTGGATGGGATCGAATCAAAGACCTCTTTGAAAGAGAGTTAGTTACTTTATTTTCTGTGTTTTCTATTTACACTTTACATGTCGGAACTACACCTTACTACTACCTACCAATATTTATCCTCACCAAAAAATGCATTATGAAAAATCTGCAACAAATTTCTGAAAAACAATGAAATGAATGATGCCATCCAGGACTGTAATATACAGATACATATATTCAGATAGGACTTTCAAACTGGAATATTATAGATAGGCATGAACTTGAAAACGTTTTGAAGTAATTTGAATAAGTGCATTAAAAATGAACACACATTGAATACTTAAGGCGAAACAAGTGCGTTATGGTAGCTATGAGGCTGGAACTTCATTGTTTAAAATGCTATTACTGTTGTACTTTAATAAGCATTTTTATTTTGTCATTCACAACAACATTAAGTAGGATTATAGTGAAAAGAGTGTCATAAAAGAACTATTGTATGGTCAGTAAATTTCATGAAGAGAATGGAAATCTGTGTAAGCCAAGCCAAGGGCTTGATTTTAATTCAAAAGCTCTAGAGTGGTTAGTGAACCTTGCTGTTGCAAAGGATACCCTTCATTACCTTGACATCAGTAGGTCATTGACTCTGTAATAGCGATAATAATGATAACAATAGACGACAAAACAATAATAATACTGACAGTTTGCATCGCTTTGCCAAGAAGATTAATTTTGACATGAATTAAATGAATGCACTGTATCTCCAGCTATTACTCATGGCTGTTTGGTAGTGGCCTGTTAGAAACACTGTGGCAACCTGTTCCTTAGGATTTGCATTCGTAAATATCGAACATAGACTTTCGCTTGTAAAATCAGCGAGTCATCATTTCATTGTTTTCTATGATATCAGAAATATGAATTCGCTTCACTGGATAATGAAGTTATGCTGTATTTTAAGGCTGCTTAGTTTTCCTCATCTCTGTTTTCATGTGTGACGGTGCGGAATGTGATTTATGACCGTATGAGCTCTTTCACATGTCGCCCTGCAGTGCAACGCAGAGGTACCCAGAGGAGCTGACAAACGTGGTAAAGAGCGGCTGCGTGGCCGCACTTGCAGGTTTCATCTATGGGGGATTGCCAGCGGCTCGACATGCCAAGGAGAGGTACATCCAAGTCAGCCAGGCAGAAATCTATACAAGTCGGGTGGATGCTGTGGTGAGTGAAATGAATAAGTCCTTTGTGGTGGGTGCTTTAAAAACCGTTTTAAACTGTGAATTTAATATGAAGTTTTACAGTAATACAACGTAACATCTTGTTAGCATCGCTTCTCTTCTACAAACTGCCCACACTTGAACCCAGTAATGCGATCCACATATAAAAGAATAGCAACGTGATAAAGGGCTGAAAATGTCATTCAAGGCAAATGTGAAAGGATGATGCTAACAAGCACTGTATGTCTTTGTTGTGTTTGAATCAGCGCTCGGCCCACAATGCCGCCATAAGAGGCTTTGTGAGATATGGAGTCAGATGGAGCTGGAGAGTATCTTTATTTGTCACCTTATTCAAGTAGGTTAAAGTAACACTTTTACAATCATTCACAAATCATTTGGATAGTTTTATAGAGACTTATCTCTTATTGAGCCACTTGGGTATTCATTGACTTCGGCTATGAACTTGCTAGTGAAAAAGTTGAGGGGAGAAATGCTTATGTTTCATTGAATAGACATTATCATGGTCTAATGCTAATCAGATATGCTGTCAAACCTGTATATTTAGTTGTTAATGACAGAATCACTGATGTTATTGTGTATTAATAATAGTTTTTATCACTACTTTTTAATTCTTTTCCTTTTTTCCCTGTCCTAGTTCTGTCAGCACAGGCTTGTCTGTGTACCGAGACAGGAGCAGCCTGGGCAACTACTCTGCAGCTGGAGGTGAGTGGGCACAACCTTGGGGACCGATTGCATGATACAGACTTTATTTCACGTCAGTCAAGTTGAATGAGAAAGCGTCATATTGCAACATCTCAAAGCCACATACCGAACAACTCCTCTGGTTTACGTGCCAGGGATAATCAGTGGTGAACGCTAGGTGTAGATTTTGTACAGGGTGTGTCATCTCTACTTCACAGCGGTGCAATCCAGTTGCAAACATTAAAGGGCTTTGAAAACTAGTCAGATCACCCATTACTTAAACTCACCAAACTGGCAACATGTACCCTATGAGCTCATTTACAGTACAATAAGCAGCAAAATTAATCATGAATTTGTGTGTGTGACTGTTTAGCTGTGACAGGAGGGCTTTTCCGAATGAACCTGGGTCTGGGAGGACTGGTTGCAGGAGCAGTGATCGGAGCAGCCCTGGGGTAAGTGGGTCTATTGATTACTAATCTACTTCAAGACAGTGGCCGAGTGTGCGTCTAGATGCAAGCATTCGAACTCATGCTTGTGCGCATGTTCACACTAGTGTGCTTGACAGCAATGAGCTCCCTGGCTGCCAGCTGTGCCCCTCCTAGCAACCCTCTGTCGCCCAGCTGAACCTCAGCCCCCGCCTCCATCCCCAGCTCGGCACTGGCTGCCAGAGGGACTCATGTGAACCGCAGAGGGCTGTGGTTTGGGCACTAGAGCAAGGAGGGCGTCCAAGGCAACAGCTGCCCCTTTCTCCCCATTTACATCATCTCTGTTTTTCCATCCTTCATCCTCTCCATCCACCGTGGTCTAATCTGGACACGGATTCGTCCCACCTCGTTTCTCTCTTCCTGCGGCCACTTTGAACCACGAGTCCAAAATCAAGATTTGTATGTGATGTGACATGGAGTGCGAGGTGTTTGATTGCAAGTCAGTCCGGAAAGTTGGTTTTGATTGTCTCTGTGATGGTCTTCGTTTTGGCTCTGCCCTTGTCCCTTCTCCTGCTGGCTCTCTGTTAGCAGCGCTGCCATCCTCACTCCCCACCCTCCAAGTCCCTGTTTGCCTGAGTGACTAGCCACCTGGAACATTTGATGTGTGCAAACTGGCCCAGCCCTGTCTGTGCCAGGTGCAGCCAGGGCACAAATGAATGTGGGCAACTAATCGTAAAGCACATCACGCTCCAGATCCCCTCTTATAATTGTTTCCTTGTCTGAGCCCATGGCAGAGGTGTAAGTGGAGGGTTTGTGGTGGGCTGGAGGGGCGGCAGAAGGTGTGATTTATCCCGAGAGACAGCTGACAGCAGTTGTTACACTGAATTGGCTTAAATGGAGTCCTTTTGAAGATGATTCAGTGCATTTACCTACCCTGCACATGACCGCTTTGGTTGCACCAAAACATATTATTCAACGGCATGTTTTGGGGTAAACTGGCCCCGTCTCCTCCATCAGTGTGCAAGCAAGGAGCCAATCCAATAGTTACAAAAAAAACAGCTGATATTTTTATGTTGGATTGGATAGCTATGAAAAACGCTGACAGTGATGGTTTAAACATACTGTGTTGTTTTGGGAGCAATGTAGATTTGGTCCAATGCCTTCTTTTTAATGTTTCTCGTAACAGAGCCGTCCTGAAAAAGGATGCTGCCATTGACCCTGTAGAAGCCTGCGTTGCAACAATCGTGTAGCCATATCACACTGAAAAGAGATCACTGCTCTGTACATTTATTGCTGCAGAAAATACAATATTTCTCCATCAGGAAATCCGTAAGACGGAGAAAATGCCACCTGAACATCTAAAACGATTCAATAAATTTACATTGTTTCTTTCCCAGGGTTCCAGCAGGGATTTTGATCACCAGCATGCAGTCACTGCAAGGAGAAACTCTTCGTGAGAGGAGGCAACGGGAGCGCAGGGAGCTCCACAAGCTCAAACTGGCAGAATGGTACGTAAATTAAAAATAAAAAAAAAGCTTTGTGAAAACATTACAAATATTACAATATTGTTCTTTTTCCCCATTTTCCATTTTTCGTCTCCTTCTTCCCAAAGGGAGGCGCGTCTTCAGCTGACGGACGAGTTGATTGGAGATCTGAACAGAAGCTCTCGGCCCGAGGATACCGATACGGACATGCAAAGAATCCACGAGCTCCTTAGCTCACCACGAAACGATTGTGCAGCTCAGGACTTGAGCAGCCAGTGACGGCCGCTGCCCTCTAACCACGTGTCTGTCAAATGCTGAAAGTGGGAAATCGACACGCTCCGAAAAATAGGACCAGTTTTCCAGGACTGGATGAAATTCTGAGGCATAACATGACTTCACGAAATCTGCAAAAAATAAAGAGCTGTCCGTTTGGCATCAATTCGGTGAACAATCAGGTAGAAACCGTATATAGGTCGGTCTGATTGTACCGGAAGGTTCATTTTTTGGCTGATACTGTATATATACTCAGAACCCCACTGCATAAAGACAGTTTTTATTATAATTTAACTCCATGTCAAGTTTTTATTTGCGTTCAGTTTTTGTTATCAAAAACTCTTCTTGCCTTTGGGCAGCTCCCTTCAGGGGGTGAATCATCTCGCTCCGTTACAACCTGATGACCTCCTTCACTCCCTTCATAAATCTCTGGTCTTCCTCAAGACCTCGAGCCTGGCAGCTCCAACCTGAGCATCCTTCTACCCAGATCTTCACCATCCTTCTCCTGTGTATGTCCAAACCATTTCAGTCAGACTTTTACTGTATCTCCAGAGCATCCAACATGTGCTGTCCCTCTGACGGACTTCCTGATCCTCTCCTTTCATGCGAAGAAGAACCCCCGCATCTTCTTCTCTGCTGCCTCCAACTCTATCTCCTGTCTTTTATCCTCACCCTGGCATTTTCAGATGGGCTTTATTCTTGTAACTAACGGGAAATTGTTCTAACACAATTCTATTCTTTCATTTTGACTGCAAAAAAGCGAGGTGTTGGATGTTTTGCAGAAAAAATCCAAGGCTTGGCTTTTTAAATTTGTTTTCCCTGTTTTGTTGAAGGACAAAAAAAAACATCTGATTTTGCCTCATGGGCTTATCAGTAACTAGGTCACACACAGACCTTGCCCCTGGTGCACACAAGATGTGAGACACTGAGTCAGAGCTGGAGACGCAGACCTTTAAACCCCTGGTGGAGCTGGCCAAGGGCTGGGACAGAGGATTACAGAGAGATGACACAGTTTGTACCGCAATCTTCGGTCCTGCTGATTTTGAGTTTGAAGAAACGGGTGAGGTTTTTTTTGTCTCCTGCATGCAGTGCAGGCCAAAGCCTCGAATACCAAACTGTCCATGTGCAGAAAATTAACCTAGACGGTCTCCTGTCAAGATGCACTCATTCCTGTTTTATGAAAGACAGACAAATTTGGTATTTTATTCCTCTTGTACAGAGCTCCACTGCTCAGGCTAGGTGGTAAGCCAAGCTACCTCTAGGTATGAGCTGATCTTCTGCTCCAGTGACTCCACTGATGTGGTGGGGGCCAAGGGATTCGAAGCAAAATACCGTACAGGTAGATCCAGGACCTAAACTTTCTTAGCAGTCCTGACTTGTCCACCCTGCTGAGCCAGTTCTCTAGCTCCTTGATGGCTGATCAGATGACACTGTCCTCACAGAGTTGATCAAAGACTTTCCCTAACCTCTCAACTGGCTTCTCATTGATCAATGGAGTGGTATTGCCATCCAAGTCAGAGTGGAATTTATCAAAAACTCCGATCAAGATATTCAGAACAAGTGACGTGGATTTAGTTGGCTTGATGCTCGTCCTCGCCCACTTGCTACGCCTCTCCAGTCCCTGAAGTATCTATCTGCTGCCTGGCATGGTGGATGTTGTAACTGTGAGGTCATCCATGTAGGCTCTGATGGGGGGCAGCTGCTTGTCAGACCTTGTTAATGGACATCTGCACTCCACCTCTGCAACATTGACCATCATGTTCATGGCAAGGGGGCAAAGAGGTTAACAGATATTGTGCACCCGGTGATGATACCCTTGTTGTGCACTCTTCTACTCGAGCCTCACATGGGGCACCATTTGTTGTGCAGTGAGTGGAGCAAGAATTCAAGTTTTCCTAGGCTCATGAAAAAAAGTGTCTTGGAGGTGGTTGCCAAGGTCTGTCACGTATTGATTTGCTGTGTACACAGTTGCAACGCTGACATCCTCCGGGCGGCACAGGAAATGCAAGGTAAGAGTCACCATCTCAAAGGAAGTTACTCCAGTAGTGCAGTGAGGGGTGGACTGTATGGCCATCAGCATCAATTGAAATTTAACATCCCATTCTTTGCCACCCCTGCTAACATACTTCCTGAACATGGTGAATTTTGCGGTTGGCACATTCAACCTGGCAAGATGACTGGGGATGTCGTGGGATGTGGAAGTTGACTTCCACTCCCAAGCTGTCAAACATGGCGGTCATGACGCTTGAGGTGAAATGGGTGCCTCAATCAGAGTCCACCAAGAGGGGTAAACCCCCACGGCTGAACATGTGGTTCCGCTGGAGGACGGTGGTAATTACGGCCGTGAGCCATCACTGGCCAGTAGGCCACCAATCGAAGGGTTTCCAAGGGTGCCTTTATGGCCCCAGTGTCAGCTGATGGGGAGGTCATGGGCGTGGCCTAACATAACCCAGCTATAGTCAATTGGAACAACCCAGCGGGCTGAACCATGACTGTCCTTGGCCCAACAAGCCTTTTTCAAGCCTGAAATGTGGCAATTGGTTACAGAGGACACTTTGCTCACGGGACTCTGCTGAGGGGTTCTGAGGCGCGCCCTGAGCTGAGAGATCTGCAATGAGCTGGCGGATTGCTTTTATTTTTGGGTCTCGTTCCTGCATTGTCACCAAGTCTGCGTCACCAGGTTTGCAACCCAGGTGCAAGGTCTGTGCAGGACTGGGGGTCTTCAAGTCTCACTCGCCTGCCGGCAAGTGATGCTGTTTACCTTGCAGGCTTTAATTATAGGAAACCATTTGTCTCTGAACTCCCGGGATGTACCCCTTTCGTTGCCTGGCGTTGCTAGGCGATCAGCTTCATTGTTTTTTCCTTCTCAGGACCAGCTGTTTGAGAGTGACCTTTCCCCTTCTTCCAGTGTCATACCCCGGTCCGTGACCAGATGGTCGCAAGCCAGGAAGAGTTCAGAGTTCTTAACCTTGCTTCTGGCGTTTCTCCTATTGTTCCTTGTCCACACTGGGAGACGAGAAATGAAGCTGTGACGAGCGCAGTTGGAGTCCGCACAGATCCCCAGCTGAGCCATAGTCATCTTGGCGGCTTGTTGGAGTGCGATGAGGACTGCGGCAAACTCCGTAAGCGTTGCGTCACTTCAAAGATCCTGGGCAGACTTGATAAGGAAATGCCAGAAATCCGACAAAGGCTCCTTATCGAACTAGAACAACTACAGGGACTGTTTCAAACCCTCCAAGGTACCATAGTCACTGTAAACTTACATTATGCCCTCATCAACAACACATTGCATGCCTTAGAGAACCTTTCCGAAGTTGTCAAGGAGGGCATAGCATGTGAGCGTTGTTAGAGATCTGATGCAAGACCTTGTCAGGGATATTAGTTCCCCGGTTAATAGTTGGGTAAGCGATGGTAAGATACCAGCTGATCTGGTCTTCTTAGACCTGGTGGAGCAGATCTGGAAGTCAGCTGTGGTGCAACCTTCACAAGTACTCTTCGCATTTAGTCTTGGCAGTGCGATCCCCGTTTCTGTAAACCTTACAGACCAGACTGGACCACCTCACCCTCGTACACCTGCGTTTCACACACCAGTCTGGGCCGAGCCAACAACTTCTAACATTTCCCCTTTCTTGACCTCCCAGCCACATTTTTGTTGTCTTCCTGTCATTATTGATCCTCCCCAGGTAAAAACCAAAGAGCAGTTGAAGATTGTATAAGGTATTTCTTCTTTTATCTTGTGTAATGTGACGAATGCAGTCAGAAACTTGCCCAGAGGTAGCCTCAGGTTAATGACCAGATGCTTAAGCCCTTCGAACTATGTGAACTTTTTGGTCCGTTACAGTTGTTGTTTCAAACTCCCAGGACTGTTTGGCCCTTGTTTTGTTTCAAAGACTGCGTTCAGCATCTCACTCCTCGAACCAAAAAGGTGGAATGTTGTGCCTCAAGTACAGAATTTTATCAGAAAACATATGTATGTTGCTCAAAAACCATGTGTTGAACAAAAGGGGTCCAATCATTTGTTCTAAGGACTGACCCCCGTGCTGCAATGAACTAATTCTCACCTTCCTGTTTACTCTGGTACACACCCTGGAGGCGAGTGATGAGAGAAGAGGCCTCGTCCCAGCAACCTCACCCATTGGACCGGACAGAGATACACACTGATGTCACCAACCCATCCATAACCGTGCGTTTTAAACTGAAATGACGCTCTAACACATGGGTGGGCAATACTACTTATTTAATTTTTATGCTTGGGCCAACTAGGTATCATGTTAATTGAACAAAAAAGAAAATTGCGATTTAAATATTTCTTTTTTTCGGCATTTTATTTCAAATTTAAAATCATGAATGATCAGATAAACCTACCGACATTATTTTGGATGTAATCATCCATCCAAAATGAAACAAAGAGAAAAAAGAAGGAGTTTCTAAATTCAATATTGATTGAAAATACTTGTTAAAATATTCAAAGAAAACAGTTTGGCAGGCCGGATAAAAAAAGCAACACGGCCCAACTGTGGCCCCCGGGCTGTAAAATGCCCAGGTCTGCTCTAAAAGCTACTCTGTCGTGCAGAGGTGGCTGTATATAGACGCAGAAGACATTTTTTTCATCGTCGATCCGGACCGTGGCTCCAGGCTCGATGTCCCGACCCGACTACCGGACCTGCAGCCTGCACCTTGTAGGCATCGCATCACCAATCAACTCATCCAAGTATCAATAGGTTAACCCTTGTGTTGTCTTGCGAGTCAAAAGTGACCCACTACCATGTTTAGCTGAAGAAAAAACACCTTAACCTATTTTTTCCAACTTGAAATTTTATGACTTTTCCTAACAAGACTCCATAATTCAAAAAAGTGATACTTCTTTTTTGTTTATGTTTCCATGTGGGCTGTACACCACTAGGGTACAAAGATTGTCTTATGGGTCACTTTTGACCCGTAGGACAAGGGGAGTAAACACAATGTTAAGATCGCACGAGGGTTAATATCATTATTGAGTCAATGACATTCCAAGAACTTTGATTAATAACTAATAATCATCATTGATAATTGTTACTTACTAATAACTATTTCTAGCTCCACTCACTGCAACACAAATGGTGCCCAGTTTGAGGCTAGAGTAGAACAGTGCGTAAGACCATTTTCCAGTCTGTGCCAGCCTGAAGTTGTTATTGTAATCCAGAATGAGGTCCTTGATCTTACTGGGAATATGGTGCCGGATTAGGGTCGACTCTACCAGCTTGTTTGGTAACGACCCATGCGTGCTAGCCAGGTGTAGCCACAGCACAACCAGATCGCCTTTCCCTCACAAGCCTCTCTGATCAGACTTTCCCTGTGTACTCAAGGCATCCTGGTATCCATGGAGACCCACCCCTCTGCACTGAGGTGACGATGTACTCGTTCTTTAAGAAGGAATCTGTCAAGTGTCTGGATATGATGCTGAAGAAAATCTTGCTTTCAGCGCTAAGGAATGAGATGGATCTGAACTGCTTAAGGTTTTCTATCGGAATCCAGACCCTTCAGCATATCTCCATCGCTTGGCAGTGACTCCCCTGAGCCAGATTGGCTTCGGGGATTTTGAGGGAAGTTGGAGAAAGACTGGGTTGCGTTTGTAACCTTGTCGAGAACTCCTCTTGGTCTAGGCGCTGAGGTGCTCTCACCACGTCTTGGATCTCCTTCGGGCTCGTGTCAAACTCGACTTTTGGGATAGTTTTTTCCAGATGGGGTTTCAGACGTTCATGAGCTCTCATAGGGAAATTGCTCCACCTTCTCATTGGAGGAAGAGAGACATCTGCTGCGCTTGGTACAAAAGGAAGCCACAAAATGTAGCGTGTTTCCTTGTTCTGTCCCTGTCCCGTCTCCTTTGCCACTCTGGTCTCCTGAGTGTCATGAGCTTCTTCCTGAGGATATGACGAAGCTCTTATATTACCTTATGGGACCTCTGAGTTCCTGATGCTGCTGATATTTGCTGCTCAACGATTCATAACGTAAGGCACTTTACCAGTGCTCTCTTACTCCCGTCCAAAAGGCTGTGCTCCGTAGCTCACGATGACTCTGGACATGGTTTGTCGGCTGCTTTCAACGTCCCCCTTCCACATGCCGGATATTATTTGGGCAGCATCCTCTCCAAACCACTGCCGCTCTCCGGTTGCCGGCAGTGGGCCTTTTACCTTCACTTTTTGGAGTATTCTGACTGGTGATGGAGCAAGTGGTGCTTGGTGTCAATTGGCTCTGTTGGGTGACTCCGGGTCAGGCGCCTCCCGTGTCCCACCAGGGTCAGACCCTGTGCGCTGCACTGTACGCCCCCTCACCAAGAACAACATCTTAATCGGATGTATTTTGAGACCGCATAGGTTTTTCCAGAGCTTTCCGCAAATGCGTCCTGTCATCATCATTCCATATGCATTGGTGGTCATCAATTGGCCCGTCCTTGTGGAGCTCTGCCTCCAGTACCTGTCCATGTCGCCAGCGGAAGCGACCGTCTCACAGGGCTTTTGGCTAGATCCTAAGAATATGCTCAAATGCTCTTCTCCCTGACCAGAGAGAGCGAGAAAATGTATTTGCCTTGCTCCAAAGCTGGAGGTTTGCTTTGCTGGAGATGATATCACTCAAAGATGTGATGAGGAATTTGATGCTCTGGGGCTCTGCTCGCCAGATGTTATTTCAAGTAAGCTTTTGTCCCATTCCATATGGATTTTTGATATACATTCATAACACACAAAGTGAAATATTTCTTACAGTGTATGAAAAAAATGGAATATTACATAAGATCAATAAATAAGGGATATTTTAACAGAATCCAGACGTCTGAAAAATATGTTAATTCCTTTGCACTCAATACTGGCTACGGCCTCCTTTTCCAAGAATTACTGTATCCACATGATGTGGAGGAAATAAGCATGTAGCTCTGCTCATGTTTAATAGAAGCCCAGGTTGCTTTGATAGCTCAGGCCATCTGCATCGTCTGTTCTGGTGTCTCATCTTTCTCTTAAAAACACCCCATAGTTTCTTGATAGGATTCAAGTCAGGTGAGATTGCTTGCCAATTAAGCACAGTAACCTTTTGGTCATTGAACCAGCTTTGGTACCTTTTGGGATGAGATGTACTTGTATGTCTCTAACATATGTGGTCCCGTGATCCATCCAGGGTGAACCCCTGTTTTTGACCAATGACAGCAGGGATCGGATCCAGCAATCCTTAAGTGAAGGAGAGGCTTTGTGGATGAATGAATGAATGAATGATGTCTAACAACTGAGTGCACCCACCCACTCTTTTAACACACCTGTAAAATGTTAGTCTGGTGAGAAATAATCCTCAATCGGGCATCTTTCAAAAGCCTTGACATCAAATGAACCAACTTTACCTTATAGGTCTGAATAGGACTGTGCTCTTTATCGTTGCATATAGTTTAATTAACAATAAACAACATGCGTTTTCGTTTATGTCGCCATCACCTAGACAGGACTCACTGTTTTTTCCTCACAAGCTGTCAGACTCCTAAACTCCCCTGCAACACTGCACAAGAGTCACCCCCCCCCCCCCCCCCCCGCTTCACCTATAATATTGAGTTGTTTTTTTCTTAGTTAGTATGGATCAGTGTCAGTTATTGACTGTTTTGCTATCCGTCTGGTGTGAAGGGGGCGCACAACAGAAGAAATTCATTGCATTCCTTATTCCACTGCATTGCATTCCTCATTCCACCGCACGCTCACAACATATATGGCAATAAAAATCTTGAATCCAGATGAAGTCATGACAACATTGTTGGAGTCCAGCCATCTGCCACATGTATGAACAGGCCCAGGCCTGGTGCTACAGTACATGTGAGCTGGCTAAATCAGCGGCTCAAAGTCTGCAGAATAGAGGGGTCTTTGTTTCCAGAAGTTTACTTCTTATTTAGAAGCTGGCACTGCAGGAAACACAACAACAAGTCTTGTTTATTTTAATCATATCAAGTACTTTATATACAAACCTAATGACCTTGGACAAGTAGGGCAATTTACAAAACATTCGATTTTAATGTAGCCGTCGTGTATTTACCAGCCTTTGACTTTAACACGCTGGGCCGAATTGATCACGACAGGGAGAGCCTTCTTAGAGCATTTGAAAATTCTTGTACCGTGACCACTTTCAGAAGAGAAAAACAGGATCTGGAAATGTTTCTTCACACCTTCTTCACGATAGGAGATGAAAACGGTAGGGAGTCGTGAATAGTTGGCCTCCTCCATTTCTTCCAGTTGTGCATTTCACGAGACGAGTTTGTCGATTGAATGCATATGCGAATTAGAAATCACAAAATCCTGCAGCTAGTGATAATAATGATTACGCCGTACACACATAAACATATACAGAAAACACATATATAAAAGATGCAATAAAACTAAATTTTTTTTTTTACAAATTCAAAAAAAAATTCAAAGAAAGAAAAGAAAAAAATGTACATGGATGAGTATAAATTGAACTATGGTGTTAAATGGACCAGAAGCTGAATGCCCGATGTTGCGTGTGCGTTAAGACATGAATGGACTTTTATTTTCTATATTTCTATCCGACAGCACAAACTGGAGTTTCACCTCGAACGAAATTCGAGCAGATTCTAGATGCAGTAACTGATTACACTAGACGGACGTCATTCGATGTTCACGAACATTGGTTGTTCTCAAAAAACAAAAGGAAGACCTTGGACCACGGCCTTCATGGCCTGTCTAGACTGAAGCAGCCTTATGTGCCGTCTTCGTAAAACATTCAACCGCAGCCCCTTCAAAAACATGTATGCTATAAGAAGTTCTTGTCAGCTTTTCCAGGAAATTCTAGAAAATCATGGGTGATGCAGATTCTAAATCACAGGAAATATAACTTGAATGTGAGGAGATAAAGTGACTTTTGTAAAAATAAGTTTATATACAGTTTATAAACATATACATACATACATAAACATCTCCCTCCTATTATGGCAGCGAATAAATGGGTCAGGACATTGCACTTTGTTGCGAATCTGTGATAATTGTGTAAAGAAATTTCCCCCTGTGCCCTCTTGGACTTTTGTAACAGTAAAAACGCGCGCGTACACGTGTGTGTGTGTGTGTGTATAAGTGGGTGTGTGTGTTTGTGGTTTGCGGTACGCAGGCATCTCACGCACACACACACACACACACACACACACACACACACACACACACACACACACACACACACACATACACACACACACACACGCGAGTGATCACGTGGTGGTTCCGGGTCTGCTCTGCTCTGCTCGAACTTGCACCCAGAGCCTCCTGCAAAACGTGTGACAACCAATTGAGAAGACAACGCTGCTTTCATGGACCATTAAGAATCACCAACTTTTTTTTTTAATCAATCAGACGACGCGATATTTTCTCTTTTTTTTTCCCCCCCCCTAACAGTTTAGCGTAACTTGTGTAGTTTCTGTCACACGAAATGTCTTGAAAACGCATTGGATTTCTTTCTGCACCCGCAGGCGCGCATTCCTTCCTCGCTTCTGTAAAAACCGGTGTCACCCGTCCTCACTTCAACAAAAAACAAAACAAAAACAAAAACAAAAAAACAAAAAAAAAAAAAAAAAAGGAAAAGAAGCGCACTTTCACCTGTGGACTCATTCGAAGGCGGCAGCGGAGTTTCGTCTTTTCCGGCGCGTCCCTGAACTACACACACACACACAGAAACACACACACACGCTCCAAGTACTCACCGGAAGCCGGTCCTCGCAGACATCCGGGGATGAAGCGGTGCAAAGGGAAGACCGACGGCGGGCGGGGGCCCCTGCAGGAGGCCACGCTTCTTTCCAGACTCTTCGTGTGGTGAGCAGCTCTTCCTGCGGTTTTTTTGGCTTGTTTACAAATCCTCCTCGTTAGTCTCTGAACCCTGGTTCCCTTTTTCGAGGGCTTTGCAGAGCACGGCTCTCCATCCGCCGTGCACGCTTGAGAGAAATCTTAAAATACAACTTTAAACCGTAGACATCTGGACCATATGAAATTGTGTCTATAATTGAATTAAAATGGATTCAATATTTTTGATTAGGCTTTGAAAAAAAAAAAATGAAATCACCCAGTGTCTGATGATAATGTTGGGTCACCAGCGAGTTTGGATTTTGGGTGGAACCGGAACTTCCAAATTGGACTCCATTAGAGAACTCAAGATCGAAATAAAAAATAAAAATGATTTTTATCCTGGGGTTCCTCCAGTGGATCCCCTAAATAAGAGTGAAAAAGTGGTGAACCCTGCCTCTCGCCCAATGAGACGTGCCAAAGTGGCATGGATGATGGATGACTGAATAAATCTTCTCATTGGACTTCATGCATAGCTCCGAAAAACCCGCTCTACTTTGTTTTATGGCGCTGTAGATCAAGAAATGTGGCATAAAGTTGCGCTCCATGTATCAGATGTTCAGGGACAGCCGCTGCAACCTTGTTTGTCCGGCTGACGAAAGAATCGGCGAAAGCGTCGCCGCAGAGTAGAAAATACTCAAAGGTACTTATTCCTACCTTATTGCAATGGTGTTTCAGTTGGTTGAGCCCCCTGCTGCACCTCGGACACAAGCAGAGGCTGGAGGAGAGCGATCTGTACGGCCTTTTTCCGGAGGACAGGTCGGAGGTGCTCGGAAAGGACTTGCAGAGGTAAAGATATCAAACGTCCAAACGTTCGATTATAAAACGATGTCCCCCATGGAGAACACTGGCAAGGCGTTTCAAAGTGGAGCTCATTCGGCATCTTTGCTTCCAATTCTTTCGTAAATGAGTCAAACTCAGTGTCATTGCGGAGAGCGTTTCCTCAGTTCGACTTCTTTTATTTTGTTCTCCAGATTTTGGGACCAAGAAGTCAGGAAAGCCAAGAAAGAGGCTAAGAAACCCAAACTAATCAAATCCCTTATCAAGTGCTTCGGGAAGTCGTATGCATTGGCTGGACTCTTTGTCTTTTCACTGGTATGTAAAGCGTCTTTCTCTTATTTATTCATTTTCAACAAAAAGTATACATATTCAGCCAGTTTGTTGTCTTGTGGAGTACGCGCTTAGCATTTAATGAACTCTTCTTCTCTGGTGAGGTTTTAAAAGTTCAGTCGCTGAAGCTCTTTTCATTGCTGATGGTCGTCTTTATTACATATATATAAATATATCTATCTCTATATATATGTATATATCAGTGACGTGCGGTGAGGTTCATGGCTGGTGAGGCACTGACAGCACTGACAAATATATGAACCCTACGGAGTAGCTTATTCACCATTTTATTTGCAGCAGTTAACGTGTTTCGTTTAAAATATCATATCAGCATTCTTTACATATACAAACTGTAGTATAGAAAAAAAGCACATTAAAAAAATTCATTATTATCTCTTACCTTTTGTTATAAATGAAGCGCCGCCCCTTCTGAAGAAAAGCATCGGTAACTTGCTTGTAGAATTCGTCCTTGTCTTTCTTCAGTTTTAAAAGTCTTTCTGTCTCAATGGAAATCACTGCCAGAGAAGACAGTCGTCCTTGATCGCTCCTGTTCCGACTGTATGTTTTTAGTCTTTTCAGCGCGGAGAATGAATCAATTTTTGCTGTTCATTCAAAGCCAAATCTATCCTTGACATCCCGAATGTTTTTGGCGCGATTTGACTTTGAATGTGAGTGGCCGACCGCTCATGTTCCATTAGGCTTCTTTGCAGATTCTTCAGGTCACGATATCCCATTTGACTCTAGACATTGTCAGAAGTTGAGAAAAGAATGCAGGAAAAGCAGAAAAGGCGCTTTCTTACTGGACATCCACACAGCCAGCCTTTTCGTGTGTACCACTCTGTTTGAAAAGACCGAGTCTTCCGTCTTGTAGTCTGAAGCAAATCCGTTAGTGCCAGTTTTGGTATTCCCTTGCTTATTATCTCCTTCTTCGACTGAAAGTCCAGTTTAGAAAATTCTTTCAGTTCAGCTATGTAATCCTCCATTTAGGAAATAAAGCCAAGCAAGAGGAAAAAAAATAACTGGATGGCTGCACTTGACTTGCTACCTGTTTACAATAGCTTGCTATTGCAAATTCTATTATTCTTTAGCCGAGTAGTAAAAAGGATCCCTGGGATCACCAGTGCCCCCTACCATGAGGCACTGTCACTGCGTGCCTCACTAAGTGTGTCTTTGCTGTCGCTTTACGATCGCTAGGCATGAGAAACACGTCACAGTTGTTGACGAAAAAAATTATACACATCAGCTAAAGTATGGAAATTTAGTTTGTATATTAGTGCTTGAAGTGTTTGAAAATTTTAATAGCGACATCCACAGAGACAGTGATACGGTCTCAGCTGCATAGCATGGCAGCTTTTAAATCTTCATATTTAAACGCTAAATGTGATTTTTTTTTTCTGCGATTTTGAAAAAAAAACAACTAAAAATGGTGAAGTTTGGTGGAAAATAACTTTATAGTACAAATCACTGAATAATTTACGTTTTCATTTTACATTTTTTTCTTTCCTTGATGCCAGGTGAGGCCCGGCCTCCCCTGCCTCTACTGACTGCACATCACTGGTGTGTGTGTGTGTGTGTGTGTGTGTGTGTGTGTATATATATATATATATATATATATATATATGTATCCTCCTTGATCCTGTCAGTTCATGACATCCTTCATTATTCATTATCGAGTGAAGTGAAACATTTATGTTCCAAGTTGGGCAGTGATGTTTCAGGCTTCAAACATCAAAATGTAAATCATTTGTGTCTCAGTTAGGAATGAACCGATGATACTTTATATTCACTCATTTGGCTCAACATACCTTAACTGTAGATTCAAGGTGAAACGCTTTTAGGAGCTGGTGCACCTTCACTGGTGTGTATCATTTCAGAAAGCGGAAGGGCTAATTATGGGAATGAGCAAATTGAAGTATACGACGGTACAGTCAGGGAATAGGATGATAAAGACAAAAAAAGTTTTGCATTACTATCTCCACCCATCCAAATTGGGGACCATGTTCCAGCGCCGTGATTTTTCTGTATCTTTCTCTCTCGAAGGAAGTGATAAAAGTCATCCAGCCGCTTCTCCTGGGGAGAATAATTACGTACTTCGAGACTTACGACCCGGACGAGGGGGGCAGCGTGTGGATGGCGTATGGCTACTCTGCCGCCATGGGCTTCTCCACCTTTGGCTTGACCATCCTTCAACATCTCTACTACTACCTGGTTCAGAGGACGGGCATGAAGATCCGAGTCGCCACATGTCACATGATCTACAAGAAGGTGAGCGAGTTGTATAAACGGAGCGGACGTGGTGAACTGACGGTGACCCCCAATCTCTACCCTCCTTCCAGGCGCTTTCTCTCAGCAACGAGTCCATGGGACAAACCACCACCGGCCAGATCGTGAACCTCCTATCAAACGACGTCAGACACTTCGACGAGGTTAGGTGTCACAAATATCCCCCCGATGACAAGCGGCTTCTTCCGCCTGTAGATATTTGTTCACGTTTGCACCGGTTTTAGAAAATATCCGCTAAGATTAAGGAAAGACAGTTGTGCCGTTACGCTCTGAATCCACCGTCGACCGCTGTCCCGGTAGATCACCCTGAATCTGCACTACCTGTGGGTGGCGCCTCTCCAAGCCGTGGTGATCACCGTTCTGCTGTGGTACGAGATTGGCCCCTCCTGTCTGGCTGGCGTGGCCGTCATTGCTCTCATGATGCCCCTGCAGAGCTGGTTTGGGAAGCTGTCTGGCATCATAAGGTAACGTAATCCCCCATTAAAGCTCTGTATATTCAGCTGCCCTTCGGAAATAAAGATATTAGTTTGCCACCTTTTAGAAGAACGATCCAAGATGAACGGCAAATAGACGTTACCTTTATTTCGCATGCATTTTGTTGCAGTAGTAAAACGGCCGTCCTCACCGACCGCAGGATCTGCATTATGAACGAGGTGGTTTCGGGAATGAGGATCATAAAGATGTATGCCTGGGAGAAACCATTCTCAGCTCTGATCACAGAAGCCAGGAGGTGAGGATTTAAATTCAAATGAGAGCTTCGGCTGGACGCACACATCCACCACCACTCCAAACACAGTCTGTTTTGGATAAGATCAGAATACCAATATTAATCAATGGATGGATGGATGGATGGATGGATGGATGGATGGATGGATAGATGGATAGATGGATAGATGGATAGATGGATAGATAGATAGATAGATAGATAGATAGATAGATAGATAGATAGATAGATAGATAGATAGATAGATAGATAGATAGGCAGGCTCTATTGCCAAAGGTAGGTAGATTGATGGACTTTGGATGGGCAGAGATGGATGGATAGAAGGATGATGTACAGATGGATGAAAGCATGGATGGATGGATAGACACAGTGGTGGGCTGTCAAGGCCTGCAAGGCCTTCTCTGCTGGCCTAAAAAATATCTGAATCACAGACTGATTTTAATTATATTTCCTCCATGGATACTTATTAAATAATTCCAAATGGAGTGTCCACGTCCTTTCATAGCTTTTCCCCTGACTGTGCTGCTTCCAGACATGTATTTTCTTAGTAAACCATTTAACCGAAACCTGGGCATTATACGGCCCAAGGGGGCACATCCGGTCTGTTTTGCTTTTTTATCCGGCCCGCCAAACTATGTCTTTGAATATAGTAACATTATAAACAGTATTTTCAATCAATATTGAATTTAGAAACTTAATTTTTCCTTTTGTTTAATTTTGAATGGATGTTTATAAACAAAATAATGCTGGTCGGTACATTTATATTATTATTCATGATTTTAAAATTGAAATACAATGCCAAAAAATTGAAATATTTAAATTGCAATTTTCATTTTGTCCACTTAGTTAGCCCACGCATAAAGATTAAATAAGAAATGCGGCCCGCCAGCAAAACAAATTGTCCCCCCCCGATTTAACCAATCACATTTCAACCATCATATGTTGCCATGCAGGGTCAAATTCAAAGAAATCTGCCTACAGGCCTGCAGAATCAGATTCACAGGCGCTCTAGAAAAAAACAAGTGTCAATGAAATTGTTGCTTCAACCAATCAGATTTTGAGTTGTGACACCAAGACCTTCTAGAAGGGTACGGTAACGTCAGCGTGTCACACACCCTTTGATTGGATAGTGAGAGAGTGTGCTAGCCAGAGCTAGCATGCTGCCTCTGTAGTGAGCTGCAGGAACACAAATATAGTTGTGTTGATATAATAATTAATTTGTCAACCCATGATGGCTGAATGAAGAGAAGAATTTGATGTGGTTGCAGATCTTCTGTCAAAGCCATTTTCAAGACAGATTTTTCAAGAAAAGCTGGACATCTTTAAGAAAGGTTGGGCAATTCTGTAGCTAGCAGACTTGTTCCGGTGAGGAAAAGGAGTTGTCTGTCGCTTCCAGCTCGCTAACTATGAGCGGTACCCCTGGCTCACAGGCTCCGAACACTGAAAATTGTATCGCTGGGAGTGCTTGTTATTTGCCCCTGATGGAGGCAAGACTGTTGGCTAGAATGAAGGAGATTTGTGACACCACTGAGCGCTAGAGAAGCCGATACGAGGAACTCCATGAGGCTACTGAACACATTGCAGGTGCTCCCAGAGCACGAAGAGGTCAAGTGCAAGATCCTCGCGTGATATTACCACCGATGCCATGGCATTATTCTGGACATTATTTGCCATAGACACACTAGATTTTGTCACCCTCCTTGACCCCTGGGAATACAAAATATTTCCCACATGCAGCCATGGAACGGTTTTCGATCTGTCTCAGCTTGAAACAGAACTAACTGTAATGTATACCGTGGATGATTTCGAAGGAAAATCTCCCCCTGATCTCACCTTTCTTAAGTAGAAAAATCTGAGTGAGAGCATGGCATGTACACATTTGTGTGTTTGGCGCTGACCATCCCCATGTCCACCGCTTCTGTCAAGCGAACATTTTCAGCCCTAAAGCAAAATGAAACCTATGCCAGAAATACAACAGGGCAAGCTCCATTTTCAGCATTAGCTTTGATGGCGATAGAAAAGGACTTCTTGATGGAGCTGAAGCGCACGGATAAACTATACGTCAGAATCAGAATTGCTTGATACGCAAAGTAATTTTGCAACCACAAAGAATTAGCTTTGGATGACAGTGCTAAACAGACAACATGTAACAGGCATTAAATAAGGGAAAACTAAGGTGAGATCAGGGCGATCGTGGTTGGTGGTGCAAAATGGCAGATTCTGCAAAGTGGGGGACCGGGGGCATTATTAATGAGGCAGGATGCCGATGGGAAGAAACTGTTTTTGTGGCGGGTAGTTTTGGTTCTGATGGACGGCAACTTCCTGCCAGAGGGTAGTGGTTCGAAAAGTCCACGTCCTGGGTGAGAAGGGTGGCTCAGGATCTTGACTGGGGGTCCTGGAGGTGTACAGGTCATGTCCCAGACATTTATTTTCATAGTAAAGCATTTAACCCAAACCTGGGCATTTTACGGCCCAAGGGGCACATCCGGTTTTGCTATTTTCTTTGAATATTTTAACAAGTATTTTCAATCAATATTGAATTCAGAAACCTAATTTTTCCTTTTGTTTAATTTTGTATGGATGATTACATACAAAATAATGTCGGTCAGTACATTTATATTATTATTCATGATTTTAAAATTGTCTGCCCTATATATCAATCAAGTGACGGGATGGATGATGGGCTTACGTCTATTTTTTTTTTTAATGTCATGTGATCTACTAGTATTACCTTTCCGATCGACTGGTTAAAAAATAGTTGAATAATACCACCAATGTTCCAGGGAGATAAAGCATGTAAATGCGGTCTGCATCGCTGACTTTAGATAAATCAGCTGGGTCGGGTCCACATTATCCATGTTCTTCCCTCAGAAGGGTGACCTGCCCTTGAACCATGGAGTACAGAGCGTTTCCCTAAATGAATGAGCGAATCTAGTTTTTGTCGTCATTTCCTTCTTCTCAGGAAAGAAATCAACCAGATCATGAAGAGCTCCTACATAAAGGGACTCAACTTGGCCTCGTTCTTCGCCAGCAACAAGATCATCGTCTTCGTAACATTCACCGGCTACGTCCTCCTGGGAAACACCATCACCGCCAGCAACGTGTTTGTCACCGTGTCGCTGTACGGCACGATTAAGCTCACCGTGACGCTCTTCTTCGCCCAGGCCATCCAGAAGTTGTCGGAGACGGTCGTCAGCGTCGGCAGGATCGAGGTAGAACCTTCCCAGCGGGAGTTGGAGCCGCCGGTCACGTTTGATAGCTTTCCAGTTGGTGGATTTCCCCTTTAAAAGTTCTCTCCGGTGAAGAGGAAACCCCTCCTCTAGCTATTTCCTTTCAATTGGTGGAGGAGGGAGAACTGTCGTAATAACTTTAAGACATTTGATTGATTTATATTAGAATAGAATAAAGCGTTTCTTTCTTGTCTGTGGAGGTTCTCAGTCATCCGGGTCAAATCTTCTTATGATATCAACTGGACTTAATCTTCTTCCCCTGAAGACGTTTCGCCTCTCATCTGAGAGGCTTTTTCAGTTCAGTTCATTTATTTCATGTTTCAGCCATGTTTATATCCCAAAATGTGTTCCTTTCTCATAATATTTCTCACTATATTTGGCCTTAAACTCGAGTCTTTGGGGCGTACGATTAAGATGCAGATCCTAAAGCGCCAGATTCTTGACGCGTCCATGTTCTGTCGTGCCAGTTTGAAATCACATGCTCAAAATGGTCTCTGTGGTGGAAAAGAGAAGCTCTGCATGCGAATGCGTTCCATTGAAGCTGTCGAACCCCCCCGGACAGACCTTCCTCTTACTGCGAGATGTGGACAGGAGAAGCTGGGCTGTGCCGTCGGAGGAGAACTGCATCGAGATGGAGAAGTTGACCTGCTACTGGGATAAGGTGAACATCTCAACGCCCGCGAGCGGCTCTTTTTCTGTGACGTCGTGAACGGTGACGATGCTTCCCCTCAGACTTTGGACACACCGTCACTGCAGAATGTCTCCGTCGCCGTGAAGTCAAACCAGCTCCTGGCTGTGATCGGACCGGTGGGCGCCGGGAAGGTCAGTGCGAGGGCTCAAAAGCTTTCCCCTCTCCGCAAACACCGCCTACAGGTGTCATCATTCGGTATCTGTCTCCTCAGTCCTCTTTCCTGAGCGCCATCCTCGGGGAGCTTCCCCACGACGCCGGCGCACTGAAGGTCAGAGGTCAGGTAACATATGTGTCCCAGCAGCCCTGGGTTTTCCCCGGCACCGTCCAGAGCAACATCCTCTTTGGGAGGGAGTTGAACCCCCAGAGGTACGAGAGGGTCCTCCAAGCCTGCGCGCTGAAGAGGGTGAGGAGTTTGATTCGGGTCGCCTCAGAGCGCCGAGCGCCTCTGCCGTCAGCCAAAGCTCCCGTCTTGTCTCCGTGAGCAGGACCTGGACGCGCTACCAGGCGGAGACCTCACCCTGATCGGGGACAGAGGCGGCACGCTTAGCGGCGGGCAGAAGGCCCGCATCAGCCTGGCGAGGCAAGAGCAGGCTTGCAATGCACGCGCGCAGACACCCACACACATACCCACTAACCCACTATTAATATTTTTTCAAGTGTGTGTGTGTGTTTACGTGTGCTGTCCAGGGCCGTTTATCAGGAAGCGGACATCTACCTCCTGGATGACCCGCTGAGCGCAGTGGATCCCGAGGTCGGGAAGCATATCTTTGAGCAGTGAGTCGTCGCTTGCGTCGCATATCCATACCAACTGGATTACTGGATGTTTTGACAGGAATTTGTATACCGTACTTTCACGACCATAAGGCAAACTGCACTAAAAGGCGCACCTGATTATAAGGCGCGGGTTTTATATACAATCCACGCCCGCACTTCCCCCTTTAACGTTCTCATGGTGTCCTCTATTACGTCCGACTAACAACAACACACACACAAGCATACAAGTTGGCATATTTAAAAATAGAGCGGGAGCATAACTGATTATGGTATTCACATTTATTTTACTGGTAATCATCTTTCTTCACTGTTAGAGTCACTTTCCGTGCCGCGCGGCTCCTGGGAAATGATGCCGGCTTTTGCGACAGCTCGAACAACAGACATGTTAGCCCAAACATCGACAATCCATTCCCAAATTGTGGCGTAATTTGGCCGGCGCTGCCTTCCACTCTTAGTGAAACTGTGGTCTCCAAGAAGACTTTTCTTACCCTGCTGTGTGTACGGCTACCGTGCTGATCCCCTTTTTCTCCACAGTGTGACTCACTGGGATGTTGAAAAGGAGCGGCACTCGTCCATGTGGTGATGGATGTGTTTGTCGGCGATGTTTTCAGAGTTGTTAAAATAACGATGATGGATAACGCACATACCCGTTCTTTTATATAAAATCAACGCCCACACTTCCCCCTTTAACGCTCTCATGATGTTCTCTACAACATGTTCCTTACAACATGATGTTCCCAACATGATGTTCCTTACAACAACAACAACACACACAGGGTGCACTGCGCTCTAGGGCACGCCGCACATTTTGAAAAAAATCTAAGACTTTTATGTGCGCTTTATAGTCGTGAAAATTCGGTAATTGCAATTTTAAATTACCGATTTGTTGGTATTAAGTCATGACCTAAAGGTGTGGAGGTACTTCCCAGTGTAGGAGATGTCGCGGTGTGTCAGTTGTATGTATTGTGATCAGGTGTATCTGTGACCTGCTGAAGAACAAGTCCCGCATCCTGGTCACCCACCAGCTGCAGCATCTGAAGGCTGTTGACCAAATTCTGGTGCTGAAAGAGGTTTGATAGTTTATTCCTTTTTTTTTAAATCCTCCCCCAGTTGAACTGTGCGCGCCGGTCGCTGAGTGTCCCCCCCCCCCCCCCCCTCCCCCTAAGGGTCATGTCAGGGCCCTGGGCTCCTATAGCGATCTGGAATGCTCCGACCTGGACACTGAGTCCCTGCTGCAAAGCGAGGTGCAGCGGTCCGAGTCGGTCGACCCAGAAGAGCCGTCGCTGCACAGCCAGAGGACCAACGGCACACAGAGCTCCCACTCCAGCCTCCTGCCTGTAGAGAGCGCCAGCCCCAACGTGCCTCCTGTAGGTAGATCCTGGAACTTCTGTCTTAAAGAGCATCTTGTTATTTAGAGCTCAGTACAGAAACAAGCCACCTCCGTTTATGTTGGTGCAGCGGTTAGATATGCTGCCTCACAACAAGGAGGTTGCTGGTTGGATTCCCGCCGTGTGGCCTTTCCAAGTGGAGCCTCACTGTGTCTGCATGGGTTCCTCTGGGATCTCAGGGTTCCTCCCAAAGTCCAAAAACATCCAGGAGGTTCACCTGAATTGCCCAGGTGTGTGAGAGGGTGAATGGTTATATATCTCTATTTGACACGCACTCACATGTCATATCGAGAGTAATATGTAGAGTAAATGCTTTTCTATGGTGTGTAAATAAGTGAATGGTTGAATGCCTCTATAGCGAGTGAGTGGTTTCATGTCTGTGTATGATGTGTGAATGAGAGTGAATGCTTGTACATTTACATGACTTATGAATGGCTGTATGTCTCTTTTTGACATGTGAGTGACTGAGTGAATGGTTGCATGTGACTGAGCGATCCAGGATGAGCCCCACCTCTCGTCTTATGACGGCTGGGATCAGGAAAACGGAGAACCTGGAGGAAACCCACGCAGACACGGGGAGAACATACAAACTCTACACAGAAAAGTCCCCTCGTTGGAATCGAACCGGGGTCTTTCGTGCTGTGAGGCCAACACGCTAACCACTAATTGATATGTTAATTACAAATACTTTATTTTTCCCGATACTTGCAGGTTGAAGAACACACTGCTTTGTCAGAAGAGGTTCGAATGGAAGGAAATGTTCGTGCCCAGATTTATCTGAAGTACTTCACCGCTAGCTATAACCTGGTGGTCCTGCTGGCCGTCATCCTCCTCAGTGTTCTGGCTGAGGTGAATACATGAGTACATATGATGAATATACATGAATATACAGTCAATTTGATTGGGATGAAGTGCGGTTATATTTTTTAGTAATATCTATTTTAAGTAATATCTCCAATAATCTAATACATATGTGTTTGTCTGGGAGAGCTTCCAGATGATTGGACAACTTCAGCTAGTTTTATCAGGGAGACAGTTAGGAGAGTACTTGGTGTATCATCTGGAAGGAAAGTAGATAAGGAGACTTGGTGGTGGAATGAGAGAGTGCAGGAGTGTATACAGAGAAAGTGATTAGCAAAGAAGTGGGATACTGAGGGGACTGAAGAGAACAGACAGGAGTACAGGGAGATACAACATAAGGTAAAGATAGAGGTAGCAAAGGCAAAACAAAGGGCGATGACTTGTATGCTCGGTTGGACAGAAAGGAAGGAGAGAATGAGCTATACAAGTTGGCGAAACAGAGAGATAAAGATGGAAAGGATGTACAGTATAACAGGTCCTGGTGATTAAGGATAGAGAGGGAAATGTATTGACAGATGCTAGAGGAGTGATGGGAAAATGGAAAGAGTACTTTGAATAGCTGATGAATGAGGAAAATGAAAAAGGGGCAAGGGTAGAAGAGGTGACTATTGCCACAAAGTAGCAGAGATCAGTAAAAGTGAAGTGAAGAAGGCATTGAGGAGGATGAAGAGTGGAAAGGCAGGTAGTCCTGATGATATACTGTACCTTTGGAGGTGTTGAAGTGTCAAGGTGAGGCAACGGTTTCTGACTCAATTATTCAATAAGATCTTAGAGAGTGAGATGATGCCTGAAGAATGGAGACATAGTGTGATGGTGCCCATGTTTCAGAATAATGGGGATGTGCAGAATTGCGGCAACTATAGAGGGATAAAGTTGACTCGCCATACAATGAAGTTATGGGAAAAAGTAGTGGAAACTAAACACATATATACATTACTGAGTAGATACAGAAATGCACACACTATCTGGGCACTATATATTCAGATGTACACATACATGTATATGCACATAGTACATATGTATATATCTGTGTATATATTTTTGAATAAATGTTTATTTATGTGTATATATATGTGTATTTATGTATGTATACATATCTGTGTGTGTATACTTTACATTCATGTATATGTTAATGTATGTATATATGTAAAATACATACACATACATGTAAACACACTGATGGCGAATTACGACACCAGCGAGTTCTCCTGAGATCCTCAAACATCTTGTCCTGTCGTGTCTCCGTCACAGGTCGCATACATCATGCAGGACTGGTGGTTGGTGTACTGGTGAGCGTTTCCCTTCCACTCTCATCGTATTATTTGATTTCTTGGAGTAACTAACACCGTATTTATCCTCCGACAGGGTCAAAGAAGAGTCATCCCTCAACCAAACCCTTCCTGTTAGTATTAAGAGTGGAAACAACTGCACACACTCCAAACAGGAGTTGGATCTCACATTTTACCTTGGCATCTATTCAGGTAAAGCTTCCATATTGAATATTCCGGCAGTAGTTTAATGTGGTTGATGACTCCGGATGATGAGCCTCCCCTTTTTCTTTACGTCCAGGGTTGACCGCAGCCGCCATTGTCTTTGGCTACGCCAGGTGTCTACTGCTTTTCAACGGTCTGGTGAGGTCATCTCAGGTGCTTCATAACAGCATGTTCATCGCGGTCCTGCGCACACCCCTTCGCTTCTTTGACACCAATCCCATCGGTGAGCCTTCAAATGAGAATTTCGGTCACACCCGCCTTGTTTGGACTGCGTCGATTCTGTCGTCCGGTACCGACGTCACATCGGGCAACACCTAACCGACTCTGACTTTGCAGGACGGATTCTCAACAGGTTTTCCAAGGACATCGGCCAGATGGACTCTTTGTTACCCATCACCTTTGTGGATTTCTATCAGGTGGAGACCTCCGAGTATTTATTCTGTTTCGTTTATTACCTTATTTCTATTCCCTTTCTTACAGTGTGATGTGTTTTAGTTATTTTTACAGAATGTGGGTGTAGTTGCTCTTGCGGCTGCCATCATGCCCCTCATTCTCATCCCCTTTCTGCCCCTGCTGATCCTCTTTCTCTACCTGCGTCGCTTCTATCTCTCAACATCGAGAGATATCAAGCGCATCGAGTCCACAAGTATGTTGGCGCCGTCGACATCCGATTTGTACCGAAGCTTGTCGCGGAACGAACATCTCTGTCCTCGTCCTCCTACTTCCTGCAGCCAGGAGTCCCGTCTTCTCCCACCTGTCCTCAACTATCCAGGGTCTGTCGACCATCCGAGCGTTCAAAGCTGAGGAAAGGTTAAGGAGAGCCTTCGACGCGTATCAGGACCATCACACAGGTTCTACTTAATGGCCATCAATCGTCACAATGCGATTCAGTCCAATGCGTGATTGCAATAGCGAAAGGTTTTAAGACGCCTAACCGTTGTAAAATGTTATTCTGTCGTAGAGGCATGGTTTTTGTTCCTGATGACGTCCCGTTGGTTCGCGCTACGCTTGGACAGCCTTTGCTCCGTTTTCATCACAGCAGCCGCGTTTGGCTGCATCTTTCTGAGAGACGGTAAGAAGCGTTTCATTTGTCTTTGAGCTGAGTCTTCCAATGAAATGCTTTCCAGTCGCTCCAGTTCCCATTCAAGAGCGCAGACGCTGTGATGTGCCTTTATGCAGACGACTTTTTGCTGTTCGTCACTCCGTCATTTGCTTTCTCTGTGTGTTCCCAGGACTGGGCCCTGGAGAGGTGGGCCTGGTGCTGACCTACGCTGTGACTCTGGTGGGAAACTTCCAGTGGACGGTGAGGCAAAGTGCTGAGATGGAAAACTTGGTAAGGACATACAGGTTTTTTTTCTTTTTTTTTTTTGGCACTGGAGTGGAAAAAGACATCAGATTTTTTTTTTACTGTGTGTTCCCCGTTCCTTAAAAATAATGCTGATCACTGATTATTAATCCATAATCATCACATCTTGCTCTGGCAACTGGACTTGATTTTTTTTTTTTAGTTATTGCTATTATTATTGCATATTTCACAATAAATATTAATATTTTACTATCATTATTATATGAGGCTGGGTGACGCAGTGGTTAGCGCTTCAGCCTCACAGCGCCGAGTACCCTGGTTCGATTCCGACAAGGGTAGCTTTCTGGGTGGAGTTTGCGTGTTCTCCTTGTGTCTGTGTGGGTTTCCTTTGCATTCTCCGGTTTTTCTTCCAACATTTCAAAAACATTTATTGGAAAAAATTGGGAAAATTGCCCCGAATGAGTGAATGTTGTCTGTCTTTGTATGCGGCCCTGTGATTGACTGGCGATCGTCTCTCGCCCGATGACAGCTGACCAGCCGATCATTATTGTAAATTGCGAGAAAAAAAACCAAACACTGTTATGCTTCAGGTTCATTAGGATATATTTAACATGCTTTTATCATTTATAAATTACATATTTCTTAAGCAGTGGTTTACATTTTAAGAGTGCAGGGGAGTTCCTATTTTGTTTTTCCAAATGGTGATCAGAGGTGCTGCGCTCGAGCCTACGAGGAACCAGAAAGGCATAAGACCCAGTTTCTTTATGCTGAAAAAAGTCTCATGACTCGAAATTGTTACCACATGTCCAGGATATGCCGGGAGGCAGTGGGAACCAAAACATTTTGAGGAGCTCGGCCTGGATTTTTGAATATGAGCGTGAGGCCTCTGGAAAGGTCCAAGGTTTATTCGATGTTCATGTTTATGTTAAAGCGCAAACACTGATATCGGTTACTTAAGCATATATCGGCAATATCGGTTACTTCATTTACACCCCCTGTAAGTTTAAGAAAGGACTTGAAGGTTTTCTGGTCTTCTCAGATGACATCAGTAGAGAGAGTGGTTGAGTACACAGAGCTGGAGAGTGAAGCACCCTGGGAAACCCAGAGGCGTCCTCCTCCTGATTGGCCGAGTCAAGGCCTGGTGACCTTTGACGGGGTGAATTTCTCCTACAGTGCCAATGGGCCCCTCATCCTCAAAAATATTTGCGCTACATTCCAGCCCAGAGAAAAGGTAAGACCATCAGATAGAGGGCCAGCTGGTAACTGTGACCTGAAGAGGTCGCATTTGTTTGTTTGACAGCTGGGGATCGTGGGAAGGACAGGTGCGGGGAAGAGCTCTCTGGTGTCGGCTATTTTCCGCCTGGCAGAACCAAAGGGAAACATCTACATCGATGGAGTTTTGATCTCAGAGATCGGCCTGCATGACCTGCGCCAGAAGATGTCCATCATTCCTCAGGTATGGAGCATTACAGCGTTACAAGGGAATCTGGAGGCTTCAGGTGCATCCGGGTGTCCAGATCAGGATTTTGATTTCCATGCAAAAGTTAAAAAAAAAAAAACTGAAAGAAAATAATGCCGTCTGTTTGCTGCTGGTGCGCTTTTCACTACGCAAACATCCAATCTCCACGTTTGTGTTTGCTAGGACCCTTTGCTTTTCACCGATAGCATGAGGAAGAACCTGGACCCCTTCAACCAGCACACCGAGCAGGAGCTGTGGAACGTCCTGGAAGAGGTCTGTTGCCACAGGCTCAGTCCCAGCAAAGAAGCTCAAAATATTATCTGACTACTAAGATACTCAACTTGCTGTAATACTCTGTCCTTCTTCCCTGGCGGGCTCATCTGTTCACACGTCGGTGCTCAGCTGCTTTGTTTCTCCATGTTCTTGCAGGTGCAGCTGAAGAGTGTGGTGGAGGAACTGCCCGGGAAGCTGGAGACAGTCCTGGCTGAGTCGGGCTCCAACTTCAGCGTCGGCCAGAGGCAGCTGGTGTGTTTGGCCCGTGCCGTCCTGAGAAAGAACCGCATCCTCATCATGGACGAGGCCACGGCCAACGTTGACCCCAGGTGCTCCCGACGCAACGTGCACGTCTCTGACTCAGATCTGCTTGCGGATCGGAAAAACGTCACTGATCGATTCTCCCTGTGGTTTCTGAATCCCCGCAGGACGGACGAGCTGATCCAGGCGACCATCCGGAACAAGTTCAGAGAGTGCACCGTATTCACCATTGCCCACCGAATACACACCATTATTGACAGTGATCGAATACTGGTGTGTCATTAATTCGTCCTTAAGCCGTCATAAATTGCGGTAACTTAGCCTCTTACCCGTTGTAGTGCATTGAGAAAAAGCGCACCCACCAGCGATCTTGTTTCAACGTCAGTTTATTTCTCTAATTCAAACCTGATGATTCCCCAGGTCCTGGACAGCGGCCGTATTCAAGAGTTGGACCGTCCCTTTGCCCTCCTCCAAAACAAAGAGGGTGCTTTCTACAAGCTGGTACAGCAGACGGGCCCTGCTGAGGCGGCAGCTTTGCTGGAGGCAGCCTCGAAGGTGAGCTGCTTGGAAATACTGACAGAATTCATTTTATACCACTGAAGGACTGACTCAATCGCATCACCTAGGCAACGCTGCAGTCCTGAACGCCTTCAGCTGACGGAGCCAGCGATCCATTCCTGGACCCAGCGTCACAAAGCTATTCATATCCAGGATCACCGCAAACTTCACTTAGTCAAACTGCCAAACCTCCTGCACAGGTAGTGGCACCAACACCCCTCAGGGAAACCACTTTTCTCTCATTGTGAGCTGTCATGCCGTCTAAGGGGGAAACGTTCGCATCAGGTGACCAGTCAATAACACGGGAAGGCTACATACTTTGCTCAAGATAAAGTATGAAACTTAATGTGCTAAGCATCCGGAAACAGCAACACCGCAGTTCAGACTGTCATAGCATATATTTGTTGTGTACTTGTTTTTTAGTTTTATCCACCCCCTTGTATTTTTTTAATTTGACATTTTTACTTTAAACCTTTTTACTTGTTTCAAGTTTTATCTACTGTTTTTTAATTTGATCTCATTTTATTGTTGTGCTGTGCTCTGCTTTGCTTGTAAACTTGTCGACCCTGAAAATGAGGGAGACCTCAGTGGTCTTACAAGTATAAATAAAGGTTTGATGATGATGATGATATTGACAGTCAAGAACAGGAAACAAATAACTGTAACTGGAACGACAACCTACTCCTAGCACAGAAACGAAAATCATTTCATCGAAGCTATTTGATTATTTAGTGTAGACGTATTGACAAACACGTAAGGGAGGAATGGGGCTCTGATTAAAAATGGCAATTGTTCTTCATCGCAAAGAAATATTTCAACATCCACCGGGCTTTGAGTTCTGGCGAGCTGATGTGAAAAGAAAAATCCAAAAAGCCAAATGGCTTTTAAATGGAATCTAGCCAAAGGAGATGGGGTTGCACGTATTTTGAGCTCTTTTCTAGCTTTAATCCGAAGCCGGTTCTGTCTTCAGCATTGGTTTCCATGGCAACACAGCGGCAAGACTCAGGCATCAGGTACTGCAGTCCCTATAACAGTTTGGGGAGGTCCACCTTTATGCTTTAATAGTTTTTCCACCATCAGTTAAAGAATACTGAGGTAACTGTAATTGTGACCTATATAAGGCTTTTTTACCTTTCACCTTTGTGCTGTTTTCTTTTAATAAACGTTCTCTTATGATTAAAACATTTGAGGAAGACTGTCTTGTGACATTCATTGGTTTATTAGTTAATAAGGCATACTGTGGAATCTCTTGTGTCAAATTGCAAAATAAAATATGGCTGTATAGTTTACACAAATAAACATACAACTAAATCAGTTACAGTCAAATACCATCCAACTCCAGAACAGCAATGAATTGTCAAAAGTTCTCATCTTAAAAAGCAATGGAGGCAACTTGAGGTAAAAACTTTTCTCTTCTGCCCTAAAACTGGAACAGTTCAACAAACACTGGAGAACATCATGATTAAAAGTTTAGATTTTTGTTCATCCTTTCACAGCGTTGCTTGTTCTGTATTTACAAAGGTAACACAAACATTTACTTTTCTTGCAAAATCCCGAACAAATTTACTGCCATTATAATCAATCCTGAGTGACTTATGAGAGTCGAATTTACCGACAATGTTTCTAATTTGGCCCACATTTCTGAAGCAGGGATAGAATGTTTGCAACATGTTCCTTTTCAAAATGGTTTGACAATAAATACCAAGCACAGGTCAGCGCTATTGTGCGTATCTACTGGAGTGGCCACAGATTCTACTAATGTGCAAACTGCTGCAAACCTGAAAGAAGGCACCTTGAAATGATCAAAAGTCCATGTAAGGCATCAGTGTACTGAGCAGCAGCATTTTTCTGCTAAGTATTGATCTACATCAACAGATTTATAGTAGCAAATTCTTGGATCGTAGGAACCTGCATAGCCCATGTGTCTGCCACTTAAAGTCCCATGGAGGCTGGAGCAGCTGCAGCTTGTCCCCCTTCCCCCCAACATATGGAGCGAACAAGGCCACCTTGGCTTTTTCACAAAAGGGCACAGGAGCTGGATGAGCTTAGACAGCTTCTGAAAGCTGCAGGACCTCGCTGAGCTCACAGAGCCGTCTCAAAGATAACCAAGCTGCCGTCTTCTGCTACTGCATCTCCGTTGGGTACGTTGGGACGGCTTCTGCTCTTGTAAGCCTGGAAAACAGTGTTTTCAGTGACACTCAGGTCAAAAAGAGAAAAAAGTACAAATACATTGGTGTGGACTTGCCTGTTTAGCTGCTTCCAGTAGAGCGGCTGCCTCCTGTTTGCCGGTCTGCTGCACCATCTTGGAGAGTATGCAGCTGGGATCTTGAAGCAGGGCGTAAGGCTCGTCATAGGCATGGATGCTCCCTGCATTGAGAACCTGGAAACAATATCATGAAATCAACATTAGCACGCTAGAAAGGCCATGAATCCTCAGATAAAACAAATGTGAAACTCTACTAATCACTCTATCAAAATAACTTTCAACATCAGCCGATTGATTGATTCTATCTGACCATTTATGATTTTGACAAGCCCAGAAATCAGCCAAATTTGGTCGACTTTGGTCTGTGGATGATAAAATCTTTCCTCGACCGTCTGGAGACTCACCAGTATCCGGTCGCTGTCGATGATGGTGTTGAGGCGGTGGGCGATGGTGAGGACGGTGCAGTCTCTGAACTTGTCCCGGATGGTTTTCTGGATCAGCTCGTCTGTCCTGAAGTCAGAATAGAGGCTCATGACAGGAACTTCATCACCGCTTCTTAAGCACTTAGATGCAAAAAATGTTTGCCCCTGGGAGATTTGGTTTTCAGAAATTTAACGATAATACTTTTCTTCAAATGAAAAATTACTGTGTCAGATTCAAAAAATACTGACAAAATTTGTCAAAAAAGGGAAGTTCATCAAATTGATGTCAGCAGTGTGTGACTGAGCAGATAAAAAAAGTCTTCCCAGTGGGTTTAATGACAGCGAGGTGCGCTACGTCAGGGCTACCTGGGGTCCACGTTGGCCGTGGCCTCATCAATGATGAGGATTCGGTTCTTTCTCAGGACGGCTCGGGCCAAACACACCAGCTGCCTCTGGCCTACGCTGAAGTTGGATCCAGACTCGGCTAGGACCATCTCCAGCTTCCCGGGCAGTTCCTCGACCACACTCTTTAGCTGCACCTGCAGTAACATGGAGACATGATGGTGTGTCAGTGTATCTTACAGAGGCTCCTTTCTGACACTGCAAACGTACGTTGTTAAAAGCATGAGGGGAGATTTCGTTATTGAGGATGAAACACTAGTAAAAGGTTAAAACATATTTCTTCTCATAGCGATTCCATGTTACTCGGCAGCTTACTGACCTCCTGCAGGGCATTCCACAACTCTTCATCTGTGTGCTGGCTGAAAGGATCCAGGTTCTTCCTCATGGAGCCGGTGAAAAGGACCGGGTCCTGCAACACAAGGTGGGAGAGAGATGGTGTGGGTTCTTTTGGGCTGAAACACCGATTTCCTGAAGGTACAGGAGTAACAATGTAGAATATGTGAAAATACATTTAAGGAGCTAAGGAACTTCTCAAATTTTGAGAATGTTTCTTTAAATGAAAAGAAAAATAACACCAAACTTTTAACATTCTAGCAAAAAGCTGATTTGGTATTTTTAGCGGCCTTCAACCCGCTGATCTGCACCTGAGGAATGATGGACATCTTCTGACGCAGGTCATGCAGGCCAATCTCTGAGGTCAAGACTCCATCTATGTAGATGTTTCCTTTTGGCTCGGCCAGGCGGAAGAGGGCTGAGACCAGAGAGCTCTTCCCTGCCCCTGTCCTCCCAACGACCCCAACCTGTCGAAAAAACAAGTGTGACCTCTTCATGGCCGACACCTCAGTTACCAGCTGAGAGAACATCAGCTTTCGTCTGAGCTGGCCTCAGTGAGCAGGATTTGGACTTGTTTCGGACAAAAAGGTCGGACCTTTTCTTTGGGGCGAAACATCGCCTTCAGATTCTGTAGCACCACTGGTCCGTCCGGACTGTAGGAGAAGCTGACACGGTCGAAGGTCACCTGGCCTTTGCTAGGCCATTCAGGAGGAGGACGTTTCTGAGTTTCCCAGGGTGCTTCACTCTCCAGCTCTGTGTACTCCACCACTCTCTCCACGGAGGTCATCTGTTAGCAGACGTCAACAAGCTGCTTACCCTCTTTCCTTAAAATGCTGAATCAAGAACATTACACAATCTGCACTATCTGAAAAAGTTGTGCCAAAAAGTAGAGTCAGCAATTTGAAAAGTAGAAGAAATTGCGCCATCATGTCCAGATACATTCTAATTTCTGTAGATAAACTAAATTCTGCGGGTCTGCCACTTAAGACTGATTAATAACAGTGACATACTTTCAATCAATCCCATTAGCATCGCAAATGACAGCGTTCAATTTGGGGAATGAGTCTGTTCCAGAAGTGAGAACTGCTGATTTGTCAAGACACATTACTCTATGTAGAAGATAAACACAGAGAACCTAAAGCGCTTACCATATTCTCCACTTCAGCACTCTGTCTGACGCCCCACTGAAACATCCCCATCAGCGTGACGGAGTAGGTCAGAGCCAAACCCACGGAGCCAGCGTCCAGTTCTGACAGTGAGACCACAATTTATTAATTGCTGCGGTCAAAACTGACACCCTTAGCACCCCTCAGTCAAATCCGAGCCACTGGTGCCACCTGCTGATCTGATAAAGCAATAGCTTTTAAATCCTACTCACGGTCTCGGAGCAGCAGACAGCCAAACGTGGTGATGGTGACAAAGATAGAGCAGATGCCATCGAGACGGACAGCAAACCAGCGAGATGTGGTGAGGAAGAGGAACCAGGCTTCTGCAGACAAAACACAAAAACATAAACGTCAAACAGCTTCATTCTCTTTCCGACAACTCCTGCGAGTTTTTCTTCCCAGAGTTGTGGAAAAGAACCTGAGTGCAGGTCCTGATGGGAATCAAAGGCTTTCTGGAAGCGCTCCTCTTCTCTGAAGGCTCTGATGGTCCAAAGCCCCTGCAGAGAGGAGGACAGGTGGGAGAAAACTGGACTCCTGGCTGCAGGGAGGACAACAAGGGAAGCACAGGGTCAGATGACGTGCCTTTCGGTGACAAATGTATAGACACGTACAAAACCCACTTCCCCTAAATGCGCTGTTGCGTTGTGGGACTCACTTGTTGACTCGAGTCGCTTGATGTCTCTCGATGTCCGCAGGAAATATCGCCGTAGGAAGAGGAAGAAGAGGAGGAGGGGGCACACAGGGATGAGGATCCAGGGGATGACCGACGCCGCCACGGCTATGACCCCAAGGATCTGCAGGAATACCTGTTAAAAGGAGAAAAAAAACAATAGAAACTTGTGAGGGTATGAGGAATTAAATGTTACCAGATAGAGAGAAGAGACTTTAACACTTCATCTTCTTCGTCTACTCCTGGAGGTTTTTACACTCTTAACATTGCTTCCGGTATCAGGTGAGAAGATGCACGGACAAGCCAAACATTAACGCTGTGCGTTAGACATGGAAACTGATGGCTTCTTCTATCAATAGGTTGACAATGTCGATTAATTGAAGCAAATACAGTACAGGTGGCTGAGGCCGTTAAATATATAGCATGTAATGTATTCATTACCCTGTGGTTTAGGAAGGAGCTTTTCTGTTCCCTTCACATACAGTACAAGCTGATTGAATGTTGGCTAACTCTTATTCTTGTTCTGATCCTCTCCCTCTTCTCTGGTTCAGTGCATTTCTACTTATATATCAAGGCTTAGCAGTAGTGCTTGAAAAAGCTGTACATACCATTCCTTTTAAATTGTTGTAAATTAAACTTGCCAAAATGTTCCTGGTGCATGACTAGGTATTGTCAGAGTCAGGAATTAAGTATTTGGGCCTTCTGTTTGACTGAAGCAGCTCCTCAGCTGCCGTCGCCTCACCTGAACGAAGTCCACAAATGTCCATGGCATGTTGGAGTCAAGCTGACCGATGTCCTTTGAAAACCTGTTTAAAATTCTTCCTGAGGTGAGACGGGGCAAAAAAAAAAATTCACACCAAAGAAAAATAACTTCAACAAGAACTTGGAAAATTATTTGCATGTAACACTTGATTTGCTTGTCTGACACAAATCCTGATGAACAAGTTGTTTTTGACACTCAAGGAACACCAATATGTGACACGACAAGCGAAATATCTTTTGCTCACCAATTGGGTTGATGTCAAAAAAGCGCACAGGAGTGCGGAGTATGGAGTTGAACATGCGGTTGTGCAGCGACTGCGTACACCTCACCAACATGTTGAACAGCAGCAAATTCCTCATAAAACCAAAAATGATGGTGAGCCCGGTCAAACCTGCAAGTACAATCCACAGAATAGCATTTGCAAGATGCAGCTCAATGAGGGGGCATTATTTGATGTTAAGCGGTTTTAAAATTACCTCCATAAATGCCAAGGTAGAACCTCAGATCCAGCTCTTTGGTGATGTTTATCCCATTCTGGATAATGGTGCTGTTTGCTGTCAGCTTCTCCTGCTCCTCTGCCCTGACCGGACACAGATCGTACAGACATTTTTACAATCAGAATCAAGAAAGTCTGTTGTAATTTTCTAATTTTCCTGTTGTATGTGGTTCTTGTCCCTACCAGTAAGCCAGCCACCAGTCCTGCATGATGTACGCCACCTACAAGACGAATGAGTTGGACAACATCTTTTTACAACATGTATCTCTGGCTACAATATTTCCATGACAGTGGCGATGAATTGAAATTTTTCTTGCAAACCTGAGCCAGGATGTTTATGAGAATCACGGTGAGCAGAAACATGATGCTGGCTCCGGCCCTCAGGTATTTCACATACAGACTCACTCCGATGGTTCCTTCAGAGCGGCTCTCCTCGGTCATCGTCAGCACGGGCTCTACCTGAATGGCAGGAAATAATATGAATACCTTCATAGATTCCAAACACACTGTAAGATAATATCTCTAAACACATAGGAAAAAAAAAAGACTACACAATGACTTGTGTAGCTACCTGTGAAAGAATGCTGCAGCATGGCAGAGAATGTAAAAGTGAAGAAAAGGTTAAATAAACATGAAGAATCCCTTTATGATCACTGCTCTCATTTACAATAAACAGACTTAAGAGGGATTAAAACCAGTTTGGCTGAATCTTTACCTCATCTAATCAGGTGGTTAGACAACCCAATGCAAGTTTTGTATAAGCCACATTTATCTTTTTCACAATCCTGAGCGAAAGGTTTACATATCATGGACAGAGGCCATTATGGTAGTTTCAGACTGTTATCTAAAGCATAGATAAATCATGTTAGTCTAAACTTCACAATTGAGACTGTCGACTTAAATTACTTAATAATGATAAATAACACAACATCTCTGTCTGAATAGCACTTATCTCTGCCCATTTCCACAGCGGGGTGTGTGAATGTGAAAATATACGACATACAGACAAGCAGAAAATGTACAAACTGGAAGCAGGTCTCCGTCTTTGACTGAGTGCACCGAGGAATCCTGGGACATCACAGAGTTCTGAGACAGTGTGCGACTCCGGAGGACAGGGTCGTGAGGAGGGGAAGTTTGTTCCTCCTCCTCCTCCTCCTTCTCCAGCAGGGAAGTAAAGTCCACGCCGGACCGTTGCAGCGCGTTGTAAGTCCCCTTTGCCACCATGTGACCCTGACAGATAAATGCAAGCACATCTCTGTGACTGATAGTCTCAAGAAAAGGTTTCTTTGCACAAGAATCAAACATTATGTCAGGAGGTTACCAGATAAAGGAAACCACTGTCACTTAAAAACATCGGTTTACTGTGATTTGCAAACAGTTCAGTTTTCAGTGCACTGACATAGATCGGTTCAAGTGAACAACATACACATCCTCCGCAGTTGAGATACAAGTTTTACATTGGACAAGCATAATGTAAATATGTTTAATGTTAATGTTCACAAGTTCAGCATCCTTTAAAATGTGGCTATAGAAGACAGAGGCAATACTTTCAAAAGCACCCACTTCCTTGAGGACTAGAATCTGGTCAGCTGCCTTCAGGTACTGCAGTTGATGGGTAACCAGAACACGAGGCTTGTCCCTCAGCAGGCCACAGATACACCTGGCAAAAGATATCCTCTCATTTTAGTGCTTTTTGTTACATAAAAAAGGATGAAGTACATTTTACATATAATTACTGTGTCTGTATGCACTAATCTGACTTCCTATGTCTGCATGAGTTCAACTGTCTGAGTGGCCTCACACCTCTTCCTGGCTTTGTTCAAACCTTTGCTCAGTCCTCCAATTCACAGGGGATGCTCCCTCCCCTCCAGTTTCCTCTATAAACAGTTTAAGAGCCTGACCTCTGCTGAGTCGCCACCCACAAAAAATTTCTTTACAAAATGTCCATTCAATAAAGAAATTAATACAAATGTTAAAGAGACAATTTGGATCTGAACCTTCGTGCCTCCCTCTTCCTTAGCATCTGCTCCACTGCAAAGTAAGGAGGCAAAATTATGAAACACTTCAGATAAATATCTGTTGATCAAAAGCCCAAGGCTTTCCCGTCTGACCAGCACATCCAAGCAAAACCCTGCTTGCTGTTTCCTTCAGTGCAGCGAATCTTATTGTGTATTGCATGGAAATGAACTTGAAAACCGAAAACACAGTCACATTCAGGGAAAAAAAGCACGTGTTTTACAAGAAGTTACATGTAAACCACGGGTGGGCAAACTACAGCCTGTGGGCCACATCCGGCCCCTTGGTCTTTTTAATCCAGCCTGCCAAAGATTGGTACAGAATTATACTTGATGTGAATGATTGGATCAATGAATGTTGGAGCTCAAACAGTAGATTATCTTATTTTTGGAGCTACTTGAGAACACTTGAGAATTTTCCTGAGCTGAATGACACAGACTGGCTTTGTGATTTAGCCTTTACTGTGGACATACCAACACACATGAATGAGCTGGACATGAAGTTACAAGGGAAAAATCTGTTTGTGCATGAAATGCAAGCAAACATCAGAGCCTTCAAACCAAGCTGGTTTTATTTTCAAAGCAAATGTCAGCCAATGTTCAGACAGATGTCAGGCGAGTCTGATATGTACTTTAAACAAATGCGTTTTTTTTTTTTTTTTTTTTATGTTTTAATATGTATCGTATCTTGTATTTGTATATGTATATGTATATGTATCATGCGGCCCCTGAGCCAAAAGAATTGGCGACCCCTGATGTAAACCTTCAACACCTTCAAGCACTGTGGGTGGATAAATTGCTTATAGCGGGCAAATTACTGCAGCACCGCCTCCCACCTTCTACTGGCTGTTTGATATTCCAGGCACTATCACTTCGTTTTAAAATGATCTAGCTGGTTGGCTAAGAAGTAAAACGTTTTAAATAATTAATTTGTAGAGAACTATATTATTTTATCTAAAAGTTGATGTGCTGAATATCTGAGGTGATGGAGATGTTAATTATCTTGGTAAACAGGATTAAGCATTTCCTTTAAATGGCAGGCTTTATCTGTGTAAATGACCGCATGGCTTTGTGATTATGTGAATACATGATAGTCTTTCAAAAATTGATTTGATGAAATCTGGTATAACGGACCCCAGTCATACTGCTTAATATCACGTTATCAAACACAAGATGAAAACCAAGATGAGTCAAGGGAATCCAAAATGTTAACGCAGTTGTCAGTCCTCAGCGACTCACTGTTCAAACAGGTGTCTTCCAACCTCTGCATCTACAGCACTTAAAGGATCATCCAGGAGGTAGATGTCTGCATCCTGGTACACGGCCCTGCAGACACACCAGCAAAGCATTTTTCAGCACCACTGAGCAGCAGCACAAAGAAAACATGCTTTAATCTGCAGTGTTTGCTGTAGAAGCATGTGATTTCAATTACTTACCAGCTACTAAACTCATCCTTCAAACAGACATTTAGAATGACTTCACTTGAGAGAGCTTGGACACCAGATTCTCTTTATTTTGTAAAATGAGAAAAGCATCATCTGCTTACCTTGCCAGGTTGACACGGGCCTTCTGTCCCCCACTGAGTGTGGCACCTCTGTCCCCAATAAGAGTCATGTCTCCATCCGGGAGCAGCTCCAAGTCCTGGATCAACAAGACAGAAGGATAGAAACTGAGGAATTTGAGGAATGTAGCGGACATGTAAGAACTTGATGACAAAACCCCAATCTTATATGATTATCACCAAAAATAACCACCAAAAATAATCCAAAACAAAGAAAATCACTCAAAATTAGTGTTAATATATATTTGACAATGTGACCCTTCAATAACCAAAGCAAAGTACAACAAAATAATGGACCAGAAACTCAAGAGGAGGACGTGTCAGGTTTTCACAGAAAAGACGTAGTAAAAGAATCATAGTTTAATGACAGCATTCTTGCTTTAAATTTAGGGTTAGATGGAGAAGGTTGATTCGCTGCGGTGACCCCTGAAGGGAAAAGCCAAAAGAAGAAGAAGATTCTTACTTTAAATCATGGCCCATGAAGCACCTCATTGAGAAATTCAAACTTCAAATCACCATTTCTCATTCAGCTATGACTGAAATACGTGAAACATGGAATCAGAGCTTCTCAAAATCTAACTTCAGATCCTTAGTATGGTCTACGTGTAGTAGTGAGACAACATGAAGTAAACTGAGGCTTGGGATTTCGAATTACTGCTTCTCCCCACATACTGCCCAAAAACAGGTAGTGGACTCACTTGGGAAAAAAAAAGAAGACAGGGCATAAACGCATGTGAAACAGGAACACAGGCAACATGTCATTAAATTGTATGACTTTAAGTCAAAGTTAGCAAATTATAAGAGACTCAGACGGACTCAATCACCACACCAAACTCTGGCAAAAACAATAACTTGCACATTTGAGATTTGTGGATATGATGTTGACCACTGTGATCAGTGCTTCTGTGAGAAGGGCCAACCTCCTGTGAGCCTCTCAATGTGAAAAAGCACAGCATTGATCATTTGCCAACATGGGAAACTAGTCAGAGTTACAGGGTCAGCAGAATCAGCTTCATCTTTGCCTACACAATTACCCTCTATTCACAACAAATTTGCTAATAATGAGGTTATATACCCAGCTGGCTCAGAATGTTGTTGCTGCTGAGAACAATGAGAATGAGATGCATTTTTTGTCCAAAAATAAAAAAAAGATATGGTTTCATGTATATACTGTACTCTTTGAAACAAGTTGTTTTGCAGGGTTTTTGATTCAATTTTATCTGCTATGTTTTCATCATGTCTGAATTCCCAATATCAACATATTAGATGTTTCTTTCAAATATGTAAAGCCATATCAACAAGAAAAAAATATTTGAGTTATAATAACTCTAGATTCATGAAAATATAACTAAAGCAATTTGGCATTGACAAACATTGGCTGGTGCATGGGTAGCAAATATTTTGTTCATTTAAGTTATTTTTCCACAATTGACAGACAAGGCAGTTAATTTGTTGACTTAAACAATTAGTATAGTGATTTGTACATTTTTTAAATTGCAGGTTGGCGGGCATACTTTTGGGGAAAAAAAAGAAGAAAAAAGAAAAAAAATACAATAATAACATGGACATCAATCTTTCAGAGCTCTCAGCAGAGCAGAAACTAACATCCCAAATGATCTCCTGTCACACTCAAGCCTGTAAGACCTGCTGAAGGTCTCTGTTACCCAATATATGATCCCGACAGTGACAGTGTACAGTCAGTAGAGGCAGGTGAGGCCGGGCCTCACCTGGCATCACGGAAAGAAAAAAATGTAAAATGAAAAAATACATTAAATGGTCCTATTTATTCAGTGATTTGTACTATAAAGTTATTTTCCACCTAACTTCACTATTTTTAGTTGTTTTTTTTCAAAATTGATGGGAAAAAAAAAAAAAAATCACAATTAGCGTTTAAGTATGAAGAAGAGACGTGTGGTGACACAACAGCCAGCGGAGCCCACTATGGATTGCGCAATGATTCTGTTAACTGTGCTGCTATGCTATGCGGCTGAGACCGTATTGCTGTCTCTTTGGATGTCACTATTAAAATTTTCAAACACTTCAAGCACTAATATATGAACTAAACTTCCATACTTTAGCTGATGTGTATAATTTTTTTTCAACAACTGTAATGTGTTTCTCGTGCCGAGTGATCGTAAAGGGGCAGCGAAGACACACTAAGGGAGGCACGCAGTGACGGGGCCTCATGGTAGGGGGCACTGGTGATCCCAGGGATCCTTTTTACTACTCGGCTAAAGAATAATAGAATTTGCAATTTGCAAACAGTAAGCAAGCCAAGTGCAGCCATCCAGTTATTTTTTCCTCTTACTTGGCTTTATTTCTAAAATGGGGGATTTCATAGCTACACTGAAAGAATTTCCTAACTGGACTTTCAGTCGAAGCAGGAGATAATAAGCAAGGGAAGGCCGGCGCCGCTAACGGATTTGCTTCAGACTACAAGACGGAAGACTCAGTCTTTTCAAACGGAGTGGTACACACGAAAAGGCTGGCTGTGTAAGAAAGCGACTTTTCTGCTTTTCCTGCATTCTTTTCTCAACTTGTAACAATGTCTGGAGTCAAATGGGGTATTGTGCCCTGAAGAATCTGCAAAGAAGCCTAATCAAACACTCACAGTCAAAGTCAAAATCGCGCTTAAAACATTCGGGATGTCCAGGATATATTTGGCTTTGAATGTACAGCAAAGAATGTACGCTCTCCTGAGCAGTGCTGTGTGTGTGTGTGTGCCTTGCCATAAAATCTCAATGCACTGTAGACAGCAAAGTAAGCATTTAATTGTACAGGGAAACACTTTCACAGTTTCCACATTGTACATATGACAATAAACACTTACTGTATGATCTTGGATCATGAATTGTTACAGTGTACGTTTAAATCCTGTTCTTGCAATATGTTTGCTTCACATCACCATACCCACATGAATGCCTGCAGCTGATACAATCCTAATCTTTGCACTGGTAGTGATTTGAGTGCAGTCACAATTTAACTTGTATTACTGTAATTTCCAGACTTTCAGCCAATACTTTTTTCACACGCTTTGAACACTGCATCCTCAATAATGATGCGGCTGATTTATGGATTTTTACAGACTGATGAGCTTCATGCCACCAAAATATTAAGCCTTGTCACATTGTACCAATGAAATTGCACAAAGACACCGTAGAACATACGTGTGGTTTAGACAAGTGAGATTGAGGGTGACGACGAAAAAGAGACTAAGGAGGTGTGTGACAAGATAGCAGTCAATTACTTTTGTATTTTCTTTTTAACCACATGTGTTACAGGCACTGTTCGGAAAAAGCATTCACGGTGCATTTAATTAAAAGGTAAAAATTATCTTTTTGTGTGAATATCTCATGTTACAAATGGACACTTGTGGCTTATAGACCAGTGTGGCCTATACATGTCCACAATTTTACCTTTTCAAATTTAGTGGGTGTGACGTATCTTCAGGTGCGCTTAGTAGTCCAAAAATTTAGGTAGACAGTCTGAGTAATCTTTTTTTCATATTTTTAGCAATCATCAGTGAACATATTGATGATGCTTTTCAATCAAATATATCAATTTTTGAAGGGGTTAATACATAAACTATGAATTACATGCTTTAAATGGCAAAACTTGCCTTCCATGGCACCAGCATTGCTTAGAATACGGGATCTTTATTACAAAGCATCTTGGCTAAGAAGGAGATTCCTTCATCCCATGGAGGAACAAATAAAATATTTCTCATCTTGTTCCATAAAATGACACCGACCTCAGTATAAAGTGAGAAGCTTCTCACATCACCTTTGGTGTCTGACTAAGATAACCAAGTATATTTTACCTACCGCGGCGCCAGTATAAGTCATAAGAGGTTATGGAAATGGAACGTAAATGAAAAAAAACTACTTACCCGCTTCAGAGCACAAGCCTTGATGACTCTCTCGTACTTTTGTGGGCTCAGGTCCTTCCCAAACAGGATGTTGCTGCGGATGGTTCCAGGGAACACCCAGGGTTGCTGGGCAGCGTAGGTCAGCTGTCCTTTGACCTTCAACACACCTTTTTCGGGAGGCAGCTCTCCCAGGATAGAGCTGAGCAATGATGACTGGTAAAGGAAGGAAGGAGGATGATTCCGTGAAGTGTTTATACAGTGATGCAAATTGAGATCCTAGCAACATTCTGCTTACCTTTCCAGCTCCCACAGGTCCAATAACAGCCAGCAACTGGTTCTTATCCAGACTGAAAGAAACGTTCTGCAAAGACGGAGCATCTAGATTCTGTAGCAATGCAAGACATTTGAAAAATATATTGAGTTGGTGCTACAACATGGCCCTTTATTCAGGTGAAACATTTTTTCAGCATTCTGTGAAATAATATCTATACTTCAGATATCTGAAGCTGACATGCTAAAGCAGCTTATCAGTGTTTTTCACCAACACATAGCACACTTGCTCAGATCAAGCTAACAGAAATCACCATGCTTCATTTCTAGATGCTGATTTTCTTACTATTTAATATATCTGATTTGTTTTCAATACTTTTCTACTTTCTAGTGGACTCTGATTTTTTCCAATACAACAGAATGTGTATTTTCAATATAAGAATACCTACACATTTTAACTAAGTGTTTCTTTCACTATATTTTTGGAAATAAGTCGAATTCAAAGAGAATTAAAATCAAAGTTTTCCTACTGGAAATGTTATGCAGTTCAAGTTTTAGCACTTCAAGCATTGAAAACATTTCAACATAAAGTTAGTGTCTGACTGGCAGTAAACCTTGTGTTTCTTTTAGTCAAAAGAATTTATCTGACCTTGTCCCAGTAGCAGACCAGGTCCTGAATTTCTAGAGAGGAACTGCTCTTCTCCTCCTGCAGCAATGAATTACCGCTTTTTACAATTTCATCCAGCATGAGGAACTCCTGTTGACCATGAAACAACAGGGTACAGGAGGGGTGTAATGAGATCAAACTACTCACAACATGAAGAAAAAGTTGAGACAAAATTTTTCATTACATCTTGGTAGCAGAGATCTGAGGATGAAAGTATGGAGTTATTTGACGCACCTGTATCCTACGTATGCTGACACGGGACTCAAAAAGCTTCTCAATGGCATTTGGGAAGAAGAGCGTAACAGTGAGCCGTACAGCAGAGTAAAGGGACACAGTCACGAACACGCGGCTGGCCGAGATTCTATTTCCAAGGAGAACGTAGAGGGTGAAAGTGATGAAGACAATTATCTTGCTGGCGCAAAAAAAGGATGCCATGTTGAGGCCCCGCAGGTAGGAGCTGTTCATGATCTTGGAAATCTCCTTCCTGATGAGAAAAAAATTCACATGAGATGCCAAAAGCAAGATTTAATTTCCAGGAAGAATAAAAAAAGACATGGATGCAGAGACAAGCTGTTTCATGACAGGTACTCAAATCAATCCTTTGTTCATAAGATCAAACTTTTATTTTCAAATAATTTTTCTAATAGAAAGATGCGGGTGTTTTCGAAAAAAATGCTCTCAGGATATGTGCAATGGTTAAGATAAAGCTGCTATGATGCAACAGAACACAGTTTCAGTCACTAACCAACTCTGAGCTTCTCATTGAAAAAGAAGGACATTTTACCAAAAGCATGAGCACTACAAGAGTTAATTGATTTTTGTTCTTTTTCATGTCAAGGAAAAAATTCAACCTTTCTCTTCGGATTGCAAATGGTCATTTACCAAAAGTAACCCGAGTTATATAGTATGTATGCTTTTGTATGCTACTGGACAATATAGAAAATAAATACTAGAAGTCAAATGTTCATTTAGGGCCAAGTATTACAGAAGTATTCTATTTTCCTGCTCTGTACTACAATGGATAAACATGTGCAACATAGAGGTGTTTGCGGCGTTTGTTTTCAGGCATTTATTTTAGCGCTGGATTAGCCAGTCTTGCACCGACTCACTCATTTTAAAAAGCTCCGAAGTTAAGTAATCGGACCACAGAGTAATTACTATCAAAAGAATAACTGCAAATTGGAGGAGCAATCAATAGGTGACATACACTTTACCAATAAAGCCAGCAGAACTATCACTCCATCAGTAGATTATTTGTCAGTGATCAGCAGTTGCCGAGATGGCACTGGTTGGCCTCTGTTGGGTAATTTTTCAGATAAATGAACATATAAAATAGCTGGGGGAGGATGCTGACAAGCATAGCTTTGGCTGCGTATGGTCAGTTGACTCAATATTTTCATAGTTAGTTACTTTCGCTACAGAAATCCTGTGAGTCAACAGTCTCAGCCTTTTACCTTCTGACCTCTGACACCAGGGCAGCAAATGGTTTTTCCCAGGCATACATCTTGATGATTCGCATTCCTGACACCACTTCGTTCATTATGCGAATTCGATTGTCAGTGAGCACTGCAGTCTTACTCCTGTAAAGGAAGGTGGTAAGTTACATCCGGAAGATTTGCACACCTGTATCCTACACAATTATTAGAATAATATGAGTAAAAGGAGTCACCCATGAGTATATACTGGAATAGGACTTAAAAAACTGAATAACAACTCTGATGAAGAACTGCACTGCACATTTGTTAATGGTCATACACTCTGGTTGGGAATGGATAGCATTGACCTTTTCAGCACTGGGCTCAATGACTGAAAAAAAAGAAGATTGTAGTTTCAAAATCGCAAAAACTAAGAGAAAGAAAATTTTTGGATTTCCTATTAACAACTGTAGTACCAATAAGTTCATCACTAAGACTCATGACAGAGCTCTTAATAAATCAGTATGACAGGCCTGACCAATGCAAAATTTAAGGATAGCTAATAGCTGTTCTAGACACTATTGTAACTAATCCAGTAAAAATTTGGGCTGTACTGACACAGACCTGTGCAATACAGCAGCTTAAGTTAAATTCCTGTTAAAAGGCAGTTTTTCTTCTACACCCCCATCTTGACAGCAAAAGAATGGTTAGAATTCTCTTGTTCTCTGACTATAACCTGTGTTGCCAAATCGTTACCTGTTGAATCCTTTGTGAAAGCACCTCTGAATTTGCAAAACTGATTATGGCCTTGACATATTGTGATGTGCAAAATAGTGCTCTAAGATATTGCACCCCCCCCCCCACACACACACACACACACACAGAATATCTGTGGACAGACCTGAACTTTGAAAAAAGCCTTCCAAACATGGTTTGCAAGGGCATCAAGAACATGAGGACCACCATGCCTGCCAAACACGATGGACCAATCTCCACCCACAGCAGCCCCACCACTGCTGCTGCCTGGAGGGGCCCCACCCACAGGAAGTGCAAGAAAATTGTTACCTGTCAGAGAGAAGAAACTAATAAGACCGCAGAAGTAGATTTCCACAATGTGTAGGGAGGAGAAGATGCATGTTTGGACTTATCTCCTTAGAGATTTTTATGAGGATGTTCATGACACATTTCATCAGTTCACTTACGAACTTTGCCATGGATTTCATGGCAAATCAATAAAAGGGAGCACATTTGGAAGAGTCCCGGAAGAGAATTTTTAAAGGTGGATCGTTCCATATCATGGTTGAACAGACCAGTGTTAGGATGGCTAATTAAAGAACTGTGCCCTTATTTTCTATTTCACAGCATTAAGATATAGATATAATTGCAGGTTCACCTGCAATTGTTTTCTAAACCATAAAAGAAAAAATTTGTGCCATTTCTCATCTTATCAATAAGAATTATTCTTGATACTGTAGGTTTCCTGGCACTATCAGTGCTTCAAATGGCAAAAGCTAATTTACTAAAATGCCCACCCCACTGAATCCTGTCCATAAAATTCTGATTTCTGACAGCTTTACAGCACAGTAAAAATGACCATGATGTACTCACTTTACCCCTCCTCCAAATCTTTACATTTTATTGTCTCGGAATAAAGATGCATCTTGAACTCAGGCACAAAAACAGAAGTAGAGGTGACCTCAAACTCAGGTGATGGTGTTTTACAAGGATAAAAATTAGTCATGGTTACAACCTTTTAATGTGTTCGAATCCCTTGGTCCAAATTATTATTGTAAGGATAAGACTGATATAATTACCACATTAAAATGCCTTTTGCCCACTAAATGATCAATGTGAAATTTTTATTTATGTCAATTCTGTCTGGAGTCCAAAATAACATTAAGAATTATATATCTGGGGTAAAATCAAATTATTGTAAAAGGCTTTCAATAAGTGAATGTTGGATAAGCTCGAAACACAAGTTTCTTATGTTGCCTTGAGTTTACAGAAACAAAGACAGCCCTTGTGTCTGCTTTTTTGTGAATACTCACATCATCAAATTTGTTAACATCATTAGACAGAAGGTTGACAATCTGTCCTGTTGTGGTCTTTCCCATGGCTGAGCTGCTGAGACGCAGAGCCTGAAAAAGATATATTCATCTTTAGTTGAAGAACAAACACTTCTGCAGCAAGGTACAAGTGGCTATAGATGTTCAGGAGCTAGCCGAAGTACACAAAGGTCTTCTTGTATTTTGATGAGTGTTGAGCAAATACTTGAGGCGTCTCAGAAGATAGCCTTCCTTCCATAATAAAATAATGCATTTTACTTGATGACTCCCTTCGAAACACACAAGGTGCTGTACGAAGCACTAAAACAAGAACTAAATTGAATAATAAGTCACGCAGTAAGCAAAGTAAAGCATGCTAAAAGGACCATTTTCCTTTCCTTCGTATTGTGTGGGTTCCTTTCTCCAATCCAGTAGTTCTTAGGAGTTAATGGTCAAATTTGGCAGACCGCTTAACACAAGCAACAAAGGAATTTAAAACCCACATAAATCAAGCGGCATTTAATGAAGAGCGGAGACTTAATATTCTTTTTCAGTAAGCACAGGCCAAGTTCCCCTCCACTGACCTTCTTGTAGATCATGTGACACATGGCCACTCTGATCTTCATTCCTGTTCTCTGGACATGGTAGAAGTATAGATGGTGCAGCACTGCCAGGCCAATGGTGCACAAAGAGAGTCCAGCCGCATAGCCCAGAGTCTCATATAGAGCCGACTTGTTGTCCGGGTCGTAGGTCTCGAAGTACCGGATCACCTTCCCCAAAATGACTGGCTGGACGACTTTAATGACTTCCTGATTGGCACACGAGATGAGATATAGTAAGGTGTCCATCATTGCTATTTAACAGCAGCTCGGCACTTCAAATGATTACTTCAATCAAAACCTCAAAGGTGTTCACATGGAAAGTGCTGTGGTTTGCTTGTCATTTATATCAAACCGAGCTCACACTGCAGAGCATGTCAGAACATTTTACCAAATACCTCTTTTTCTGGGTTTAACAATTTAAGAGTCCCTGACACAGGAGGTAGAGCGATCATCCTTAGAACTGAACATTCCTGGTTCGATTACCGGTCCCCCTAGCCCGTCTAAATGTTTCCTTTGCTGCCTTCTGCTCATGGTTCATCCATGATGGGTTAAATGCAGTGGTCAATTTTTCCAGATGTTATGCTCTACGTATAACTGTATGTGACAATAAAGGCATTCTTCTTTCTAAATTAGTTGGCTTATTCACCTGGTTTCTCAAGCTTTGCACAGAATTAACACTGACCTCGATCAAGGTGAAGAGTCCCAGCACTGCATATGGCTTCCAGTAGCACTTAATGATGACTTTGGTGAGTTTAGGAGTCTGGAGCTCTTTGGTAGTCGTTTGGACCTCATGATCCCAGTATCTGTCAGAAGATAGAAGTAATGTCTCTCACTGCTTTCACTCGTTTGTGTATTTTCATTGACATATTTCTGCCCAGCAACTGGACTTGTTCAGTTTTTTAAGAAGTTTCATTACTTGTCAAGGGTTCTTTCTCAGGTTCACCATTCAGATTCTTAAAATAGAAAAATAAACCTTTTTCAGGGGAAATACACAAGCATTATTGTCAATTGAGCAAATAATTTACATACGTAAGGATTCATAACTAAAGGAGCGGTCATATCTTGCTGCAAAAAATAAGATTTCAATGGCAATTAAGTGGTTTACAGCCAGATGCAATATTACTGAACAAGCTGACCAGAATACCTACCATAATCACAAGCTGTGTGCCCATTATGGAATCTGGATCCTGTGAAGACCCAATTACTTTAATGGTAACAGGATAAAGTGACTACCGTATTTTCCGCACTATAAGGCGCACCTAAAAGCCTTTGATCTTCTCAAAAACCGACAGCGCGCCTTATACATGGATCACTATTGAGCCGCAAGAGGTCCACTACAGGAAGCAGCCGCCGACTCCATTTTTGCCCGTAGAAGTAGCACGTGGTGCATGCTGGGATATATGACTGCGCAAAGCTGCATTTTCATTTCCATTTGTGTATGTGTGCATGTATGTGTGTTAAGACCCCAAAACGTCTCCTTTCAAGAGACACGGTTACAACACAGAGTTTAAACTCAAAGCTATCAGTCACACAGTAAAACATGGGAATAAACAGCAGCGAGAGAATTCAACTTTAACGAATCAAAGGTGCGGAAGTGGAGGAAGCAACAAGATGACCTGCACCAAGTAAAGAGGACAAAACAGAGTTTCTGAGGGAACAAAGCCAGATGTCTACAGTTAGAGGACAAACTTGAACAGTGGGTTGTTGAACAGAGAGCAGCAAGTAGAAGCGTCTCTACGATCACAATTCGAATGAAGGCAACAGTGCTAGCACGCGAACTTAACATCAATGAATTTAGAGGCGGTCCGTCTTGGTGTTTAGGTTTTTGTGAAACGCTTTGAACTGTGACAAATTGTGTTGGAAATACATTGTTTTCAATGAAGGCAGTTCAAATACCAATAAGAGCTACCGGTACGTTCAGTACCGTGTTGTGAATGCACTATCTTGTTTTGGGAGTGAACGGAGCTGTCAGAACGTTGGTATGTATTCTATTCATGAAGTTTGACTGACTTGACAGCTCCATGTAGTGGTGTGCGTAACTCAACCCCAGCCACTACTGTAAATTCTAGTCTATGCAGCGCACCTTATATATGATTTTTTTTTAAAATAGACCATTCATTTAAGGTGCGCCTTATAATCTGGTGTGCCTTATAGTGCAGAGAATACGATACTCTTTTCTATAACAATGTATTTAGCAAACATGGGTTTTATTAGCAGCAACCGGTAAATGGGCATCAGCTAAAGAGTTTGTTACTATTATCAGACAGCAAGCCTTACTTGAAAAAATCAGTTTTGTGTTTGTATGTTTGCATTTACTTATTAACCTATCAACTGCAGTTGTGCATCACTGTAGGGGTCGAGCATCACAAACTGTGTACTGGATCTTTCTGATAATAAGGAAAATGTTTGACATCAGTGTTACCTGAGCTGTCAACGCACCATACAAACCTTTTACAGGTTGTTTTATTTAAAGATATATCAATTTTTAGAGAGAAAAAAATCAAATGCCACCAGGTATAATGAAGGTCAGGCATTCTGATGTGAAAACAGTTTATATCACCTGTCATACTGAAAGGTTGCGGAGAATTTGAGGTCTGATAAAAGAAACAACTTCACAGAGAAAATGTTGTATGTTCTGCAGATGGAACACACATATATTTGGAATTCATTACTATCAATACCTTATAAGAAACAAAATGTTGAACAACCGCATTTGCATGTCTTACCTACTTGTCAAGTTAGCTTGTTAACATTCAATAGCTCCAGGCTGATTTAACCTACGGAACTCTTGTGTTTGTCAAAATGAATCTTCAAATAGGTTGTTATGGTTGCTAACGCCTACAGCTGTTCTCAAAACTTTTTCATAAATATGGTGGTTTATGGTAATTTGCCAATACCCAGCTCTGAGGTGGACACTATAAATGCAAGTATGGTATTGGTTGACTCTGTTGTTGATTTTGGTATGGATGGCAGCAATGACTGAGCAAATATCCGACCTATGTGAACAGAATGCTAAACTAAGGTGCTGGATCTCCACAGCAACAAACAGCTCCAGACCTACATTAACAGCTATGTGATATGTCTTGTTTGGTCAAGGAAAAGTGAGGCCAGAAAATCAAGCGTACCATGGGAGATTCAGTGATGGAGTCACCTTGTAAATCACTGAAGAATATTCCTCGAACATTAAAAACGATCAAGTCAGCAAAATCCATTTTCCATGTCTAACACTGGATGCTGTGAAGACCCAGAATCTTCAGCAAGTAAGACACCTCCTCTTCTGTACTCTGACAGTGTTGTTTTTGAAAAGCCTTTACAAATACAGACTAACGTATGTATGTGTTTAGAAGTCTGAAATAAACTGTAGTCTGTGTTCCTGTTCTAATACTGCAAATTTCACCTAGCAAAACAAGAGAGAAAAAGCATCATATTCTCATAAGCCAAACATTCTTCTAGCTGTTTTACTTTGAGTTGTTTAACTAAGCTAATCATTATAGGTAGAAAGTACTGTGTCGAAACCCCTTGGAAAACCAACCATAAACCTCTGGCTTTGCGGGTGGCCATTATAATCATGTTGAGTAGGCAGAACAACATGTATTGATCAACAGTGTTTTCCTCTTCCAGTATAACAAAGAGGAACAGAACCTTTAATTGTAGGAGTTCAGAGTTCGTATCAGTATTTTTTTCCAAGATTTAGATTTGTAACGTTGTAGAAGATCTTCTCCTTTCGGCTTTTCCCTTCAGGGGTCACCACAGCGAATCCACCTTCTCCATCTAACCCTATTCTCTGTATCCTCCTCTCTCACACCAACTACCTTCATATCCTCTCTCAATATGTCCATAAACCTACTCTTTGGTCGAGACCTCCTCTCTGGCAGCTCCATTTCCAGCATCAGTCTACCAATATATTCGCTATCCCTCATCTGTACATGATCAAACCAACTCAGTCTGGCTTCTCTGACCTTCTCTCGAAAACATCTAACGTGCTGTTTCTCATTCCTGATCCTATCCATCCTGGTCCACACTCTCTGTTGCTCTGGACTGTTGCGTGTTGTAGAATACAGTCAAAATTAAATTAAATACTGTGACCAAATAACTCTCCATCACATGGCGCTTCATTTTAGGATTTAGGTTGACTACTCAACTAAATTTCAACTGTGAAACTTGAATTTAACAAGAGTATAATATAATTGTTTGGACAAAGACAGCAATTAAAAACTAAATGTATTCAAAATATAATTTCCAGCAAATAATCAAAGAGCAGACAAGACTTCAGAAAACCAGCAAAATCCACCAATTTTGATCTTCACAAATAGAACTGACAGAGTGAAAAAACATACAATGTAATTAAATTATCAGTAAAGTTCTAATACAAACCAGGCATTTCAAGGCAAAGAATCATTTAGGTCAGATACCTCCTTAATTTAAAGTTATAGTTCTCTTCTCCAATCCCTTGTGACATATGTGGTTACTGTGGTAACTGTTTTTACCTGGAAAAGCCCAGGAAAAAGGCAATTAAATCTTCACAAGTCTGGAGCACATGGCCTGGTCTCCAATTATAGACCAACTTCCATTCAACTTGTGATCTCTAAAATTCTTCAAAAGACAGTAACTTAACAGCCTGTTGATTACCTCGAAAGGAGACATCAACGGGTTCACAAACAAAGTAGGTTCAGAGCAGGGTTAGCACGAGTTAGCAAATTATTATCTCACAGAAACTACAAAAAGATTATTAGATGAAGGAAATATTCTGAGTATTATGAGACTTGAAAATGCCTCTGAAAGTATTAACCATGAAATTCTCCTACATAAGCTCAAAGTACATCAATTCTCTGATGCAACAATCGCTCGGTTGAGATTCTAAATCCTATCTTGAGCACAGAGAGCAATGGAGTACATCTAATTGTACCCTGTCGGCCATCAAGACGTGTCAAATTGCAATTCCACAAGGCTTTAAGCTCTTTCCTTTTTAGGTTATGTATTAATGATTTACCCAAAAGCTGCAAAAGAGCAAAATGCGAAATGTATTATAAGAAAACAGTGCCAATGTGCTCAAAAGTGAGACAAAAGTGAATGAAAATTCTGGAGTAAAGAAAGATGAGGTAGAGATAGATCAGATATATGAGTTTAAATTTTTGGATGTTATTTTTAGATAATCATTTCAAGTTTGATTGCTGTGTGAAGAAGCTGTGTCTAACTGTCACAACAAAAATAAACTGCTTTGACCTGATCAGACCAAACATACCCCTTATGGCATACATGCACAGCACAGTCCATGTATGCCATGATATAGCCACATTTATCACATTGTATAACCATTTGGGATAAAGTTGATCAAATGAAACTCGCAGCCATTAATTTATGATATAAATAGACTAAAAGCAATGGATCAAAAACCTGTAAGATGGCATCCTGATCAAAATAATAAGATATACATATTTGACAGCTCTGTAGACTTCTCATTTCTAAATGTGTTTTCAAGTGTATGAATAACCTTGCTGCAGAAATTCTCTGCCAACTGGTAAACAAAAACGGTGAAAATAGAACTAGAGATGCAAGAGGCAGTAATTGTAGAACAGAACAGAATATTTGAACAGTTAGCTTTCCCAGTAAAGGGACCCAAACTCTGGAACTCATTACCACCCGAAATCAAAACACTGACAGAACTTGAGAATTTGAATTAAAACAACTGAAACAAGCCTGCAAATATTGACTCTTACTCTACTTTTAGTCTCCTGCGTGTATCTGTGTTGTTCCATTTTGTCTGTTTTAATGTTTTGTATTTTAATATTATTGTACTGTTTAACTTAGCTATTTAAATTCTGTTTTAATAGTTAAGGGCTAACCAGGGATACAGGTTGTAAATTAGCCATGGGGAATTAACCAGTACCCATGACATCTGTCTTGTATTTCATATAAAATGTTTTATACATTTCTCCCTGTTCGATACTGTAAATGTCTCTTATTTAAGAGAGAGAGAGAGAGAGAGACAGAAAGAAAGAGAGAGATAACATGATTAACCACTTAAAAAAGGCTGTTAGTGTGATGTATGAACGGTTCTGTCTTGACAGATATTTTGGACATCTGTTATCAGATCTGTTGCAGAAAAAAGTCACAAACTGAAAATTCAATTTTTCTACCTCTGCAGCTCCTGTCCCAGTCTCTCCGACCTGTCCTCTGCCAGCACTTGGTACATGTCATCTTCCTCCAGCCTACGTTTGTATCCAGTGCGGAACAAAGGAGTTAGCCACCTGAGGGCAAGGAAATACAGTGAAATTTAACTACACAAACAGAATTAAATCAAAGGTTTAAATCTCGTAGTACCTACCTGTATATGGATGGCTGAGACAGCACAACTGGATAGTCACACTTGTAAGAGCTGTTGCTTTACTTTTTGACCAATAGATTAGTATTACTATAGCATTGCCATCAAGATATGTGCTTATACTATGCTTATACTATGGTCAATGTTTAGTTAACAGGTGGAAAGGGCACGTGTCCAGTGGTAGAATAAGTAACCTAGTAGAAAACTCGAGAACTGTACCCACCCTGCGTATCACTGGCCACTAAAACCAAGCAACTTTTGTACTTTCAGTGTCAAACCGACAAACTGTTGGCTGATGATTCACATAATTTATAGACAACCCTATACCATCTTATTTCTGCACACTTCACTGTCACACACACTGTGTGCACAATTATAAGGTAAGTAGTATATCTGAGGATTAATATTGTTATTATACAACTACAGTGCTCTTGGTCAATCCAAATTGTCAACAAACCCTCCAACCTGATAATTTAAGTAGGAAAAGTGAAGGCTTGCCTTTCGTAAGAGAATATCTATATGAACGCCATTATTAGGCAACTATTTGTGTGTAAAATTATTATGCAACTAAATGAAAAACGAAGATTTTCCTATCTCACTTGTTTATTTTCACCTGTTAAAGTGAGAATAATAAACACTAATAATATAATAAATAAATAAAATAATAAACAAACTCAACATTTACAAATAAACAGTTCTGAAATTTCTCCCCCAAAAGCCTCAGTGACCAATATAGCCACCCTTCTTTTGATTGCAGTCACAAGTCTTCCATTCACAGAGTCAGTCAGTTTCTTGATCTGGTCAGAATCAACTTTTTGTGCAGCAGCAATCACAGCCTCCCAGACACTGCTCAGAGAGGTGTACAGTTTACCTTCACTGTAAATTTCCTGTGTAAGAAGGGCCCAAAAGTTCTCAATAGGGTTTGAGTATGGTGTACAAGGGGGCCATGACATTCATTTTTCATCTTTAAGGCCTTTACTAGCCAGCCATGCAGTGGAGTTCTTTGAAGAACTTGCATAAAAAAAACAAGTCTTCTTGAAAGATGCAGACTTTTTCCTGTGCCACTGCTTGAGGAAACTGTCTTCTAAATATTGGCAGTAGGTCTGAGAGTTGATTTTGAGCCCGTTTTCAACCCAAAAAGGTCCAACTAGCTCTTCTTTCATCATACCTACCCATACCAGTACCCCACCACCTTGCTGGCGCCTAAGTCGAAGTGGAGCTCTGTGTCCAACCACTGGCCCACCCATCAAGAGTCACTCTTATCAGTCCACAAATCCTTTGAAAAATCTGTCTTCAGATATTTCTAGGCCCATTCCTTACATTTTTACTTATGTGTCTTGTTCAGAGGTGGTTGGGTTTCAGCCTTTCTTATGTTGGCCATATCTCTGAGAACGGAACACCTCATACTTCTTGACACTCCAGGTAGGTTCCAGTTGTGGAATATGGCAGCACTGGAGGATAATGGGTTCCTGGTAGGTTCATGTTTGATTCTCCTCAAATAGTTGGCGGTTACCGTAATTTGCGTCTTTTCTTCTCGACAAGGTTCTTGCAACCCTGTTGACTATTTGCAACAAAACATTTGATGGTTCTGTAATCAAGCCCCAATATCTTAGATATTTCAAGAGTGCTGCATCCCTCTGAAAGCCTTTCTTTTCAATTTTTGACTTTTCAGAGTTAGTTACTTCTCTATTTTGGCCCATTTTTCCTGAGGAGAAGAATCTGCCTAATAATTATGCACACCTTGATATAGGGTGTTGATCTCTTTAGGCCACATCCTCCCTCCTTACACAAATAGAAATCACCTCATATGCATGAAATACAATATGCATTCATGCTTACACAGCTTCGAAGTTAGAAATTACGGATAAAATGATGATATGGTCAAAATAATCACTTACATAATACTTGTGCACACAGTGTATCAAAACACACACCCATTCATTATCTAGATCGCTTATCCTGTACTCAGGGTAGTTGGGCTGAAGCCCATCCTAGCTGACATTGGGCAGGAGGCGTGGTTCACCCTGGACCGCAGGGCCACATATAAAAACACAGGACCATTAACCTTGTCAAACAGAGACATACACTATCACTTTCTCGTTCGCATGTCTGGACAATTCAGGGTCTCCAATGTACCTCATCCCTGATTTTTGACTGTGGGAAGAAACCGGAGAACCCAGAGGAAAGCCATGCAGGGGGAAACATGATGTGTCTGTACAGAAATGCCCCCCCCCCCGTTGGAATCCAACCTTCTTCCTGTGAGGTGGAAGCACTGACCAATGCACCACCCATACACAAACATATATAAATATACGGGGAATGTATTTGCTGATTTGCTGATGACTGTTTATTTCCTCTATGCATACATCTTTCCACCTGCCAACCTGAGATTGAGCCCCCCTCTATGAAAGTCTCAGCTGAGATCTCATGCAGAACCCTTACTTGTAACTGTCGCTGTTTTCAATTGCAGCATTGGCACTTTTCATGAGAGGGTCACACAACTTCTCGTGTTTCCCAGAGTTTCCCCATCGTGCTTGAGCGCCGAAGCCGGTGATTCAACAGGAACTTGACCGTGACGACAGCACGTCTTTAATCGGTCAAGGAAAACTACTTTCACAAGCAATTCATCTGTTCCATGTCAGTCGCGAAATCAAATGTCAACAAGTCACACTTCATTTAACTCTTGCCAGTCATCATTCGTGGCTTCAGTTAACAGTTTAATCATTTTTATCCTCGCTCGAATCCATTATTATTATTATTATTATTATTATTAAGCTCAGCAACTTGATCGTTTAAATCCCTCCCCACCCCCGGACTCAAATTATTGTAATTCATTAATAAACGTGTTTTTAGCTTCGGCTAACCAGTATGAGATATAGGTATGAATGTAGCCACCAATTTCCTAGGCGACTTTGAAGCCGGTTTTAAAAGTCCCACCGGTAACCGTTACGAAAAGGGTTCGTCACGCGCGGTGCCTCGTTCACTCACCAGAAGAATATCTTGGAAAGGAGACCCGCCGTCGCCGCCGGGTTACTTTTGGCATCTTTACCGACCTTTTCCATCGTCGCCCAACGCCGGACAATAATTATCTCTTCAACCGGGCTTTATGTTGTCACTTCGTCGCGTTTCGCGTGTTCATGTTACCGTTGGGGTCGGTATTACTTGGCGGAGTTACATACCAGCTAGCAGGAAATCAGACTTGCCTTAAGCAGTATATTGCAGAGAGGCGTGGAGGCCGCGCCCACACGGCACCCGATTGGTCAGGGAAAGTTGGCTCGCGCTGTCCACGGCTCCGCTTGTACACGATTGGTTTAGCACCCCGCATCACAGCCAATCGGATTCGGCCTCGGGATCGCCATAAAGGCAATTCTCGGACTGCAGTTCATTAAGGAAAATGTGACTAAGGGTATTGAAGGACTTACAGGAATACTAACCTCTATGACACTGTATTTGCAACATTCATTTGTAACATGGAAATGTAAACGTGACTATAAAAACTTGGACAGAAACGTTGGTAAAAATGGGAAGTAACTACAATCATCTCCTCAAGGAAGATATATGTTTATGCACTGTATATACATATAGGTAACAAGGGAAATACAAGAGACAATGGTTTCTATGTACCTGCTTCATTCTCATGAGAAAACCTGTGAGATATCTTAAGTCCTCATCTGTCTCTCATTATCACGCACACAAAGGAATGCTTCTCATGCAAAACGATCATGGCAAGCAACATCACTGAGTTTAACTCACAATAACAAAGCAAAAAAACGTGCCGGTGTTAAAAACAGGGCATGTCCTCATCTGCACAAATAGACTTGAAGCATGTTCAGATTGGTTTTATACAATATAATTCTATTTTTCTTTGTTGGTCCTTCACACGATCACACGACGAACACACAGAGGATAACGATAACATGACGGGTGTCCTCTGACATACGACACCTTTGTTAACCCTTGTTCCCTCATTTAAATGTTTTATGAACAGGTCTGAGTAAACCAGTTACATGTACTGTAGCTCATATAAACCCCTGAAATTGTCATGATAAGAGACAGAAGAGGCTTGGAGCCTCTGTCCCGTTTATGATGGCTGGAAAGGATCTGAAACTAGGAGAAAAGCCAGCAGGAGATTAATATGAGTAACTCAATAACTTTCACCCGCAGGGGATCAAAACGTCTTTTCCCATGCTATCTTAGCCTCCTAATAGGGCTTGTTTTTCTCCCTTCACTGAGCACTAGCCATCCAGTCCCCTGATTTATCTCAAAAAGAACAAAACCCATGTAGGGTGCAACTCGAGTGCAGGGGGTAGAAATGTGCGGACATTTGGGTCAAAAAACGAAACAAACACGCTCTCTCTGAACCCAAGTAGCGACCCATCCTTGCAAAAAATGGAAGATCGATAAAGTAAGATGAAGCCTTTCCCTACAACCCCGACTTCGCTGAGCCCCAGGACCTCAACAGGTGGGGATGAGATCTGCTCAGAGACTCTCCAGGCTTTGGAAATGGGTGATGTTGTTGCTAGCCATCCAGTCTCTGTATTTTGTCTTTGAAAGCTGCGTTCATGTCTTCAAGCACAAAAACATTTCCTGGGCTCTGCTGTGGCTGCCCTTCATTTCCTGTTATTGGGCACGGGATGGAGCTCTTATAATCACCATGACCTCCGGCAGGCCTTTGGGTGCTTTGCGGAGTGTGAAGATGGTTGAACTCTCTTTGTGAGTTCGGGTGCTGGAAGGAGCTGCTGCTCTGAATGAAGGGGTGCCTGAGTGCACTGAGGTCTTGTGGGGGCTGTGCAGCATCATCAGGGATGTGGGTGTGTTGTGGTAAAGGACCCGGCGGAGGAGATTTCAGCGTCGTTTGGGCATCTCTGGAGCTTATTCAGAAAACGGCAGCCCGCCCGGTGTTCAACCGTCCCAGATTCTCCCTCACAACTCCCCTTCTTTTGTCCCTAGACTGGCTTACGGTCACCACCCAAGTTTAAGACCCTGGTGCTCGCCTTCCAGGGAGTGAATGGTCCAGCACCGTCTTATCTCCAGGCTACGGTCGAGCCACATGTCCCTACCCGTCCCCTCCGATCTGCCACTTCTGGGCAACCGTCCACCCCATCACTCAGAGCCCCTGGCTGCCGATCGAACCAGTCTCGGCTCTTCTTGGTCTTGGCTCCCTAGTGGTGGAATGAACCCCCGATAAAGGTCAGAACAGCGGGGTCGCTGCCCATCTTTCCCCGTGAGCTGAATACATTTCTCCTCTCCAAGCACTACCCCACTGATTGCAATAAAAAAAAAGAACAGAAGAAACAAATGCATGTTTGGATATGGTTTTGAGATGGCTTTTTGGTAGAGTGGTCACTACTGGTACTTCGGATCATCGGTGACTGAAGTGCACTTTTTGTAAATTGCTTTGGATAAAATGTCACGAGGCGCAGGGGCGGACTCGGGCAGGGAACCACACCTCGGAGCAGGAATCTTGGTTGAAAGCGCTTTATTTGGGTTGAACGGCAGGTAGGGTGTCGCTGGTAAGTCCCTGGGCCCGAGACAGAGTCGCACAGGGCTGGGTCTCACCAGGACAGGCCCCAGGCAGGGTGAAGGCGGAATGGAACCCCAGGCAGGGTGAAGGCAGGACGGCAGGGTCTCGGACGGGGTCAAGTCCGGTCAGGGTAGGGTAGGGTAGGGTAGGGTAGGGTAGGGTAGGGTAGGGTAGGGTCGGGTCGGGTCGGGTCGGGTCCCAGTCATGACAAGGCTCCGCGGTGGTCTGGGACAACCGCAATCCCCCAGCGCCAGGCAGAGCGTGCCGCTGCCCTTTATAGGGATCTTGATTAGCGGCAGCTGCTGCAGCTGGCGCCGATTACAAATTGGACCCAGGTGTGAGACCCTGACATAAAAAGCGTCGACCAAATGACTGTAATGTAATGCAATGTAATGTAATGTTAGCTGAAGAAGCTATCATGTTAAACTTCACGTAGAAGTGATCAGATTCATGTTGGGACAGGCGGTCCTCGTGAGAGAGACCTGAGTGTGGAAAAATATCTCAAAGTCTATTTCCAAATGGGGTAGAACCATCGCAAGTGAGCTCCAGATATAAAGTATCACTTAATTTTGTTTTTGCCTGGAGCGCAGTTGATTTCCTAGAATGTTGGTCTGCCGACGCCTTGCTGGCGAAGGGAGCGAGATGGATTCATATGATTGGCCGCTGTTGCCAACTCCACCTGTTTACAACTTTGTGCGGCGCCGTGAAACTTACATCTCAAAAATACTGAATAAAGATTTGGCCGTGCTGCGTGCCACACAATCTTAATTAAAAGCACAGAAGCCTCTAAGGTTAAAGCGCATCGAAAAGTTTTCCATTTTTTTTTCCGGCAGCATGGCGCTCCAATGTCGGATATTAATAGCTTCTTTAAACAAACACTGTCCATTTTTACATTACTTTTATGACCTTATTACACAAAATCTGACCTTCAATTAGACCGTAAATGTTCCGGCTTATTGTTTACCCAGCTTTAACCGATGATCGTCAAACTAACAAGTGCAGTTTTTGTGGATACATCGTGAGCTGCTCCGGCTGCTGCCCTTTCATTAGCAGCTTTATGGGATTACGGACCCTCGGAGATTACCCGGCAACGGCAACTATGGATACGCTCTACCGAAGCTTGGGCTATCAAGAGATTTACTCAGCAATGATGTCAGCACACCCTTAATGGCAATACAATACTGACGATTGAATCATCCCGGAGATGCCAAAGGTGGCACCGCTCACAAGCTCAGGGTTAGCAGCGGGTTCGGGGTAACAGTTTAACAGATAGATAATCCTCGTCAGGAAAAGCAAGTCACCGCTCTTGAATTTAAGATAATGACTTATCGCTGCAGACCGTATTCTAAACAGGAACTGTGGGAGAACTAACCACTGCCCGCTTCGTCATCATTGTGAATAAATGGTTAGATTAATAATCTTATATAATAATCTCTGATAATAAACCCCTAATAATCCTTTGTTTTGATTCTGTTCTCATGTGTCACCCTCGTTTAATAATAAACACACCGGTCAAAGTTTAGTGGCCCAGCAGATTTAATATTTAGCAGGGCCACAATCATGCGAGACCAAGCTTGCAGGAAGTCTCTCTATCAAGACTCCTGTCTTGCCGTTCCAGAACAGAGTTTAGAGTTTCGTTTTTTCCAGCGTTTCCCACCTTTGTTCGAATGTTTACCGTGCATTTCCAGTCTTTCTGTTTTGTCGAGCGCTTTGAATAGGAGCTGCGTCCCATATCGTCTCATATGGATGAGGAAACAGCTGACGCCGGCTCAGGACAGGACGTAATGGCAGCGGAGCAGATTAAATAAAACCCCGACGGCTGTAACATCCAGACACCAAAAGAATCTAAATGTGATAAGGTTACTTTCCGTGCATCCTTTTCATACTTCTGCGGCACCTTTATCTCAGAATGACCTCCAGTTAGCCAGTAGCCAGGACCATGACAGAGTGCTGAGGAGCCTCAGCTCAGAGCCGTTCGGTCTCTGCAAATAATAATCTGCTTAAAGTGCCTGGTTGATCTGACACGCAGTGTGTTCTCATGAAGTTCAGAGGAAAACAGAAAATGACTTTTATCCCTTTAAGACCATAATAAGATGCCTGCTTGATGATGACATTTTTTTCAGAGTTAAATCTTTATACCTAGAGCACCTCCAAAAATAATTGACCAGACTTTAAAAACCTTTTCTACTCTGAGTGTTTCATCAACTGCTGCCAAAAATTCAGACTATTCATCCAGACGGGCCCCCCTGGACCAAACAACCATGAAAGCCCTTGTTATTATTTTGCGTCGACCTGAGGTACGAGCAAACAGGAAATAATGGTGGAAAAAAAAATGGCTGCCAAGACCAACCCGAGGGCCGGACTGGAATTCTTACTGTGACAGCAACCAATAAAGTGGGCACCTCAGCGGGCCCAAGAGGCAAAATACCTCATGCAAATCTAGATCTCTATTAAAGTCGGGCGATGGTTGGCTCTGACTTGCTGAGCAGCGAAGGCCGAGTCCACAGGTAGCGGTTGTGGGGTAAATGGGAAACATAATGTAACCACGGTAACGTACATAAAGTAAACAAAAAGTCTGCAGTGTAGACCTTCTTTTTCTTTTGACTACTCCCTTCCGAGGTCACCAGAGCAAATCAACCTCCATCTAACCCAGGGGTGGGCAAACTACGGCCCGCGGGCCACATCTGGCCCGTTGGTCCCTTAATCCGGCCCGCCAAAGATTGGTACAGAATTCATACTTGATTGGAATGATCGGATCAATGAATGTGGGAGCTCAAACTGGAGATTGTTTCTTTTTTGGAGCTACTTGAGAATTTTCCTGAGGTGAATGACACAGATTGGCTTTGTGATTTGGCCTTTACCGTGGACATACTGACACACATGAATGAGCTGGACGTGAAGCTACTGAGGAAAAACCTGTTTGTGCATGAAATACAAGCAAATTTCAGAGCCTTCGAAACCAAGCTGGTTTTATTTTCAAAGCAAATGTCAGACAATGTTCAGATGTCAGATGAGTCTGATATGTACTTTTAACAAATGTGTTTTTTTTTTAGTATTTTTTATATGGATCGTATCTTGTGCTGACCCGGCCGGTCTGTCAAATTTTAAAAGTCAATGCAGCCCCTGAGCCAAAAAGTTTGACCACCCCGGATCTAACCCTATTCTCTGCATCAACTTCTCTCACAACATCTCAATTCATGTTCTCTCTCATTGCGTCCAAAAATCTTCTTCCTCTAGACCTCCTGCCTGGCAGCTCCAACCCCAGCTTCCATCTACAAATATATTCACTATCCCTTCTCCTGAAATGACCGAACCATCTTAACCTGGCTTCTCTGACCTTCTCTCCAAAACATCATACATCTGCTGTTCCCTCTGATAGATTCATTCCTGATCCCATCAGAACCTCAACATCTCTGTCTCGGCTCCCTCCAGCTCCCCTTCAATGCCACTGTCTCCAAACCATACAGCGCTGCGGCTGTCACAACAGTCTTGTGCACCTTTCCTTTCATTCTGGCTGATATTCTTCGATCGCATATCACCCCTTACATTTTTCTCCACCCATTCCAACCTGCTTGAACTGGTTTGAATTTTCCACCTGCTTGATCTCCACTCCCTGTAGCCTCGCCATTTCACTTGGGTCCCTCTCATTCACACACACACATATATATTCTGTGTCGCTGGGACTAATCTTCATCATGTCTAACCTCATCCGTCAGCCTGTTCATTGCCACGGCAAACAAGAAGGGGCTCACAATATATATTTGTATTGTCTTCCCGGGACAACAGATGGAAATTAGCTATGAGCTACAATCTGGTACAAACATCTCTGCCTCTGTGCTTGATGTAATTCTACACTGTCCTAATAAAAAAAAAAAAAAAAACAACAACTGATCCCTGGTGCTGACACCTGCTGGTCTGCAAAGAGCGAGAAAGTTTAACTTCCTCAATTTCATTTAGAAATTTGAGCAGGTTTACATTTTAGCGATAAATATCACTTTTATAAACTACTTTTGTTTGATATATATTTTCCGCGATCCTCAGAGGAGCCTTCAGCAGAGACTTTGCATGCACAGGTATTCACGGGTGCTTTTATACTACTTATTTAGAGTTCTGTGGTGAACTGCAGTGAGAGCAGGGGGCAGCTGGAGGAACATCTAGAGCAGTGTTTCCCAACCTTTTTTGAGCCACGGCACAAATTTTACATTAGAAAAATCACACGGCACACCAGCAAATAAATATGTCAAAAACATTTTTTAATGAATAAGAATGAAACCGTAGTCTCAATTTATTTAGTGTGAAATCTAATATATCTAATATCTGTAGATTCATCAAGTTGCAATGCAAATTTCCCACTGATGTGCAACTTTTCAAGAACACATTTTTTTTGAAGACATGTCATTAATATGTTTGGAAACGGTATTATTGGAGAGAACTCTGGTTATTTCTTTATCAACGCCAGAGCCGAGCATTTCTTCTACAATGATTTTGCCGGCAGGTAGTATTAATGTTTTGCTACGATGTGTGGCTGTTTGGATTTAGAGATGAGGTCAGCAACTTTACAGCAAGCTTTCACCGCTTTCTCACTCGTCTTGGTAGTTTTCAACAATGCTGCCTGTTTGTTTCGGCAGATACAAGTACTTTTTATTTCAAAAATGTATCACGCAAAGCGTCACTAATCACTCCAATACACAGATGCACAGGTTAATTCACTACCCGTTGCCATCGAATGGGCACGCTGCCCACATAGACAAAGGAAGACACATTATTCGCGTTGGATAAATCATTTTCGGACCAATCGGGTGAAAGTGGGCATTTTTCCACGGCGCACCTGGTGATCTCTCACGGCACACTAATGTGCCGCGGCACAGTGGTTGGGAAATACTGATCTAGAGAGATGGAGGTATGGGATGAAGGTGAGCCGTTGGAGATAAAGTCATCTTGAGACAGTTGGACATGGACAGAGGAGGTACGGGGAAGATCTGTGTAGAACAAGGATCTCAGACTCGCGGCCCTCGGAACAATATTTTGTGGCCCCCTGCCTGAAATCAAATCAAATACAACAAAATGCACGGAGAACTGAGAAGACAGAAATGAGTGTGAAATTGCACTCGCTTTTCTTCTTGAATCTTAGGTTTTTTGTTATTTAAAGGAACGGTTCATTACATAGATAGATTTCTATAATTACCTGTTCTCTTTTACGCTGAAACAAAGGAAAAATTCGGACTTAATGTTACTTCTAGGTAATTACGCAATGATTTTACTGCTCCGGCCCCCTCGACGTCAAATTCGGCAAAATGAGTTTGACCCCCCTCGGTGAAGAAGGATGCTGAGGTTTAGAGGAAGACCAGAGGGGAGGCTTATGGATGGAGGAAGAGAGGACATGAAGTTTGTTGGTGTGAGAAGAGATGGTGAGATGGAGGCGGGTGATTGGCTGTGCACCCTGAAGGGAGCGGTGCAAAGACGAACAAGAAAAGAAAAGTTCCTCAATCCTCCAGGAACAAAACATCCTTTCAGAGAACTTGAAGCAGTTGCTTCTTTCTACCACTTGATGACGGTGTGGTGCCGTGGCATGAAAACAGAAGTTACTTCTAGTAGTTTTCTTCCTTTATGTACTGTTGGTTTCAAATTAGAGCCCAAATATGCTGGAATACTAAATGGATTACATGCAAAGAAGAAAACACGGCTTGTTTTTTTTGCATTTCTTTAAACTCAATATTACAGTGCGCCATGCTTTCTAATCTGGGTTCCTCATCTCGGGCTCCTGCCGTCAGACACCGTTCACCTTCTTCCAGTTAATTACTTCCTTCTCCTACAGATCCCCTTGCAGAGCCGACGGATATTGTGAGGAGTGATGCCTCGTGTGTCGGAAACACCGGCGCGCCCAGAACGCAGAATAAAACGAGATATTTGGACATCAATCGGCGAGGAGTTTTAAGACGTTTTCAGGGGAAACGGAAGCGGGATTCTGGAGAATTGACAAAGATGACGCACCTGTTTCGGGGCTGACCCTCCCACCTCTTCTCTGTCACTTCTGAGGGAGCACTGCTGTCTGGCTCCGACGGTTCCCAGTTAAAGCCCCGCAGCCGGGGGGGGAGAACATGGGAAACATGGCGACTGAAATTGTGGCGTTTCTCCTGACCGTCTCGGGCTGGATCCTGGTATCGTCGACACTGCCGACGGACTACTGGAAGGTGTCTTCTGTGGACGGGACGGTCATCACCACAGCTACCTTCTGGTCCAATCTTTGGAAAACCTGCGTGACGGATTCCACAGGCGTGTCCAACTGCAAGGACTTTCCTTCCATGCTGGCGTTGGATGGTAAGTTCACGCCGGAGGTCAGGGTGGGTCGCCGCCACGGCGGGGTTGTAGTTCCTCCTCTTATCAGAGCTCAGACACGGCAAAGACACAGCAGAGGATGTTCGTAAATAGTAGAAGTTCATAGAAGTTCAAGATTCAACAGGTTCGAACGTCTGAATGGAGCAAATAGATGACGGAGGTCGCCTTGCTTTCATTTCTAGAAGGGTCCATAGAAGAAGTGGCTTGTAACTCGATGTGTCCTCCTCCCTAAAACAAATATGAGATATTGATTTTGAAAGATGCGAATCTCTAAATTTGTGCTCTTTTCCTTCTGGTCCTCTCCTCACCTCGACACCGGTTGAGAGAAAAATCGAGAAAACACTCACTTGTTTTTTTTTTTCCCATTCGCAACACACACTCTCAGAAAACTCCAACCGCAAACCAAAGGGCATCCAATACAATTTTTTGCATTTTTCCCAATTTAATTGATTTTTTCTAATTACAAAGTGTGCAGGGCCGCAGAAGATAGAATCCCGAGATAAATGTCGAGTTAAAAGCGTTGATAAAAAATAGTTTCACTTAAAAATTCTCGACAAAAGGAGGTCAAAAGGAGGTCGCCACAAGAGGTCTTTCCTACCTGAGGCTATCAGACTTTTTAATTCCTCTTCCCTCAGCCGCAGGGAATTTTCAAATCTTTGTACTTAAGACCTTAAAACACTTGATAGCCTTAACCTTGACAATTTATATTTCATTGTATTTCTTATTCTCCCTCCTTCCTACTATTATCTATTACTGTTATGTTTTTGCTTGAAACTCTGGCACAACAATTTCCTTCGTGATAAATAAAGTTGTTCTCATCTCTCATCTCATCTCATCTCATCTCAAAAAATACTCTCAAAACATATTGCGATAGAATGTCGTATCTATATATGCTTCGTACACAATTTAATATGATTTGATTCCATGTTAAAGGATATAAAGAGCATTTTGGACATCTTGCCGAGAGCAGGATAAGGTCAAATCCGTGTCCGAAAGGGCGTAAGGATGGAAACGACGGAAAAAGAAGTGTGTAAATATCATGCTAAACGACGGATGACAAACGGTGGATTGAGTTCACCTCTCGGCGTCGGCTTCCAGATTTTCTTCCTCCGGCCTCTGATGCCAGTGTTATTTCTACGGGAGCTCAAAGGGTAAAAAAAAGACAGAAAATCTCTCTTCTCTGTGTTAATCTCCAAGCCTATATCCAGGTGTGTCGAGGTCTCGTGATCTCGGCCGTGTGCCTCGGCTTCTTTGGGGCCGTTCTCGCCCTGCTGGGGATGAAGTGCACAAAAATCGGAGGCTCGGAGACCACCAAGGCCCGTCTGACCGTCCTCGCCGGCTCGCTCTTCATTCTAAATGGTAAAAAAACCCCTCCGCTGCCTCGTAATGCATCTCCTCATCCCTCTGTTTCACTCATACGTCATTATTTCTGGCTTCCTTTTCTTTTTATGACAAAGAAATTCTCGCATTTGTGTCTGCAGGCCTCTGCTGCATGACTGCATGCTCCATTTACGCCCACAGGATCACCACCAACTTCTTCGACCCGCTTTTCGTCGCTCAGAAGTACGAGCTCGGGTTCGACGGCGCGTTTCGGATAAAACCGGCCGTTCGGTTTTTCAAAGCTCTCTAAACCCGAATCCGAAAACAGGTTCGAGCTGGGAGCGGCTCTGTTCATCGGCTGGGCCGGATCAGTGCTGTGCATCCTGGGAGGACTCGTCTTCTGCTTCTCCCTGCCGGAAGGATCCGGGATCAGGCGAGTCGCAAACAATGCAAACCCTCTTCTGTCATCATCGGCGAGAAAATATGCCCGTTTGCAATTTAAAATCATGGCTTGACCTGCAAACGAGAGACAAGTAAAGTCAGAAACTTCCCATAATCTCTCTCATAATCGTGTCTCACAATCGCTGGACCTGTGGGGCGTAATTGTGTGATCATTCCGCTCGGTTATGCCACCGGCTGAATGTTTTCTTTGTTACAGTCCGGTAATAAAGACTTCTTCTCTAGAGTGAAAGTCACCTTCATTGAGGGCACGCAGGGAGCTGCAGCCAGCAAGCCAAACCCAGCCTTCTTCTTCTTCTTCTTCTTCTTCTTCTTCTTCTTTTTTTTTTTTTCTGTTTAGTTTACATCTCATACCACGGACCTGGGCGATTCCTCCAGGATCTGCTTGGGGGTTCGGGTTACAAAAAACATCTGGCTCCGAGTGAATTCGGGGTCTGAAACCAGAGGAAGGTCTCTGTAAAGTGTGCACCAGAGGGGTATTCGGTTCATCTGGGTTTTTTTTTTTTTACGCGGTGCTGTAAATGCTGTTTTTATGTCCCTGGATCACTGAGATACCAGATATGTATTATATAATATTTATATATTTTTTGTTAAAAGAATCCGTCGAGTAGGTCCCCGCTTGGATCCTGACAGGAGGCCTTTCTGTGTGGGGTCTCCATGTTCTCCGTGTTCGCGTGGGTTTCCTCCCACAGTCCCCAAAACATGCAGAGGGTTAATCGGAGACCCTGAACAGGCCAAATGAGAGAGCGAATGTTTACCAGCGACTGCTGGGATAGACTCCCCCGTGACCCCGAATGCAGGATAAACGGTGTAGATAATGAATGAATGAATGTATAACAGTCAGGAAAAAGATGGCCCACTGATATAAACTGCCTGGCGGGGAATAGTTTTGTTATCAGTCGATTCGGGAGAAGCTTGAAGATAAAAGATCATCAACCATCAAGATGATGAGGGTTTGGCTCAATCTGCCCCTCTGAGTGTGACAGAAAAGCCTTTTTTTAAAAAAAAATTGTTTTTTTGATTAACAGCTCATTTCTCCTGGTTTTGCAGACCCAGATATCCTTTCACCGGAGCTTCCTCTGCACACATGAACGTGGCAAACAGCTCCCAAAAAGAGCCGCGGGAGCCGGGCAGGCAGTTTGGAAGAAACGCCTACGTTTAAGTCATATGTCATCGGAATTTCCCCCCCGGCGTTGTTGCTGTGTGTGTGTGTGTGTTCTATTCTACAACTAAAAGACCACTGGTGTCTTTATGAGCCTTTGTTTACTGACCTCTTAGATAATAAATGCTAGAAAGTGTAAGTCATGTGACACTATATCTTTACTGCAGCTCACATGTTCATAGGAGGCTTGTAAAAATCTAAAACATGTGAGTGCAAAGACTAGAAAATAATAAATAAAATTGAAAAAAAACCTGATACACTCAACACGGCTTCCGGCCTAATTTCTGTCAGTAACTAATTAGATTTTTTTTTTTTTCCTCCCCCGGACAGGAAATTTAATGTAGCACAAAACGCCATTCAAAGTCTCCGGTCACCTTCAGCAAGCTGGCTTTTTTGAGTCCCGTCTCACGCGGAATCGACACTCACTTAACCCCTCTTTCATCATTCCTCCTAAACGGAGGGTAATGACAATGATGAAACCGGCGTCCGGCGCAGGGGAATTCACCTTCAATATTTTGTAAAGCGATTACGTTGTGGAGAAGCAGCGGAAATAAATATATTCATATATAGAGGAATCACTGAATGCATCTTCTATGATGGCTCATAGGAGACACTTTCCCACCGATCCCTGGGTCAAGGGGTGACGTCCACTTCCAAAGACGGCTGAGCGGATCTGTAGGCCTTTCTATCAGCCATCCGTCTCCACCTAGGAATAATTATCAATAGGAACCCCAGGCTATGTTATCCAAAACCCGCCGGGCCACCGAGGCTTGATACCTGAACCAGCGGGCAAAGAGCAGCCACCCTGTGCTTCCCGGTGCTTTCCGTCTATAAACAAGTGTCGTGTGTCCCCCGGCTTTGCAGAATAACGGTATTGTTTCCTTTAAACGTCACCGTTACTTTGCAGGTATGATTGCATCTAGCCACTCTTTTACGAGCATACAACATTTTATAGGTTAAAAAAAATGTTGGCACCTCAAGTCCATAAACAACTGCTTTCTGATGTCGCTTTGCCGAAAGCTACCGATAATGAAAAAGAGCCTCCACTGTGCAAGGCTCATTAGGATTTTGGGGACGCAGATTAATAGCAGTTTTTAGTTGAATATTATGCCGACTCAAAACATAATCCCCTCAGACAAGCTCCCTTTGACATACAATGGTTTACACTTGGGTTGTCATTCGAAAAGGGATTTTTCTCTGACAAATACCCTTTACTTGAAACAAAATTATGATTTATGGAAGGAACATTGATTGCTAAAATAGTGCTTTAGACCATAAATCTGATTTGCACTTGACCCTTTTACTCTTGTACTGCTTGTCGTGAAAAATAATTCAGATGAACCACTTTTGGTTCCCTCTTTACTTCAGAAATGTCCACATCTTTTAACGAAGTCAACGGGATCCCTGAGAGCCGTGTTTCAGACTTTGACCACAAGAGGACAGCAATAATTCAAAGACAGATTTGAAGAAACCTGCTCGAGCAATTTAGGATTCTAGTTTCTAGAATCGACTCGCAGTTACTTGTCATTTTAGGTCAAATACGTATCGCTTGTATAAAAGTGATTTTACAATGTTTGCTAACCGATGACCATAACGTGGATGAGTAAATTAGCCGTAAGAGCCCCCCGCTAATAACTTTGTCATAAGCCGAGTGGATCTGAAAACAAGAAGGACCTCTTTCATCACCGCTGAGCACCCATCACTCCCCATCATGTTCATTAGCTCAGATTTAACTCTAACAGCACGGCACGATGCGACACTTATTAATAAGAAGCTTTGAGCCGGAGGCAAAGTCAGGAATGATGCTATGAGCAGCTGAGGTCAAGGATGTGGGGTTATTACATAAGTTTATGGAACAAGTAAAGGTTGAGCGCGTGTCCGTCGTCCCATATACAGACAAAAGATTTTGTCAATGTATAAAACCATTTTTTCTAATTTCAATAAACATTTTTTTTTTTTGTTGCAAAGTTGTATCATTTTTTGTTTGAATGTCAGTTACCGCAGTGTTCATTCCAAAATGACATGAAATCGATGAATTGCAACATTTAGCATGTCCGTCTTGGGCGGCCTTATGGGGGTGTGATGTCATGGGTAATTTGAGCAAAATGCTTAGATGTGGATTTTCAGTCTGGTTTCAAACGTGACGACGGTCAGCTCGGGCCCCATGGGAAACTGGAGAATCCATGACTCCCACCCACAGGTGCTGCAAACACCCGGGGAAGGTGCAACCCTGAGCTCCTCTCGGCCGCTCCCGTTCCGAAACGAAAGAAAACGCCGGTATTTGCAGACTTTCGTCCGAAAACACGTGTTCGGGCCCTCGTCGAGGAAGGGAGCGTTGGTCGAAACCGGATAAAACGAGACTTCACTAAAACCCTTCTCTGATCCGGGAACTGCATTTCCTGAAAGGACGGCCGATGAAGATTCGCGTGGTCCAAATCTGGGGTTTCCTGCTGACGGTTTTGGGATGGATCTTTGTGGCCTGCACCATGGCAATGGAAGGCTGGAAAATCGCCTCCATCGGAGGAATGGGGGGCTCCTCCATCATTAAAGTGGCCTGGTACTGGTCCAGCTTGTGGAGATCGTGCTTCACGGATTCGACCGCTGTCAGCAACTGTTACGATTACCCGGTGCTGTGGTCCGTGGAGGGTAGGTCTCACGTCTTCCGTCCTACGAGGACTCGACGACTTCCCGTCAAATCTCAACAACGGCCGTTTCTGTCTCGCTAAGGGTACATCCAGATCGTGCGAGGCCTGTTGATGGCTGCGCTCTCCCTTGGTGTTTTGGGGTTCGTGCTCAGTCTGATGGGCATGGAGTGCACCTTCATCGGGGGTAAAGACCTGTCAAAGCATAAGAAGATCTACGCCGGGGGATGGTGCCACATTATTAGTGGTAAAGTATAAAGAGAACTACTTGAATATCTTTTTGTAAAAAACAAAATTTCCACGCTTAAAGCCTGAATGAGTGGAAATGCTTTGAAAAATGAAAATACGAATGAATTTTTTTCGTCATTGTGCTGAGGCACAATGGTCTACTGACCAACTACGGGGCCTTTTCCCATCAGAACGTGTTGGTCTTGCACAAAGCGAAGAGGCGTTTGTTGTGTAATCTCGCCTGAAAAACTGCATTTGTGTACATTCTTGACGACATTCGGTCTGTCATTCGAGGGGCTTCTTCAGTTCTACGTTTTTCGGTATGGGAATAGGACTGGGCGCCCACCTGTCCTGGGCAGATGGCTGATTATATTATGACTTAAAGATAGATTAAAGAATCTGAAATGACTGCAAAATGCAATTCATAGATACATTTAGGGAAACTTTTTGAAAGACTCTCGATTGTAGGGTGGATAAACGGTTGTGTGAGTTCACTTTGCGCAGGCGCATAAATTAATTATCTTACACCATTGTCTTGAAATGTTTAAAGTGTCGTCCTATAAAACTTTAAAAACCAAGTGAAGAAATGCTGTTTAGACTTCTGGATCATCTTTTAAACGAAGAAAACATTGAATTCAATGATACTCACAGAAAGGCTTGTAGTGTAATGGTGCTGCTTTTCATGGGATTTAAACTAATATTGCAAAGAACCGGAGGGACTGAGCAATACTTTATGTTAGGAACTACAAACATTAAGTTAAGGGTCCGCCTTACTGACACAGTTGCACATTTATGTAAACAATATTCCTTTTCATACCCCAAAATTACACATCGCATATATATTTAAGTTTTTCTTTTCATTTTGCTTTGCTCTGGTTGCTGCTGGCTGCAGGAATGAAAAAATATTTCTCTGTCCACTGTACTATGCATATCTGTGCACGTGACGAATAAACCTTATCTCAGTATGTCTTATCTTATATCTTAATGTCCGTTTCTGAGATAATCGCGATACAAAGTTGTGATGAAAGGACGCTTTTTCCAGGAGTGCTGTCCACATGTGGGTATGCAGTGTATGCGCAGTTTGTCTCGGTGGAATACCTCAACCCCAATGACGGACTGAGGTAAGCAAACCGGCTTAAGTATCTTGTACTTAAACTTCACTCTGAAGTTAAGTGCAAGGAATAACTCACCGCTTAATTGTGCAGGTATGACCTCGGCACCCCGCTTTTCTTGGGCTGGGTCGGCTCGTCTTTCCACATGACTGGCGGCTTCTTCTACCTTTGGTCGGTCTGTAAGCCGCTCTGCTCGCAGGAACCAACGTGAGTAAAGAAAGGCGTTTGGGGGGGAGGTCGTCGAACGGCCACACTGTCACTCGGCAAAGAGAAATATGGACAGATGTGTTGCGCCTGCAGAGGGGCGATGCACAGAAATGCCTGCGCTCCCGACATATGTGCAGAATTATCCTTGACCATCAGAAGCAACTGGGGTTTCGGTGTCTTGCACACATTGGCATGCAGACAAGAGGAACCGGGGTGGTTTGACCAGACAGGCTTCTGTTTAGAGGATACGCCCGTTCTACACATTCAGCCACAAAGAGTTCAACGAAAAAAAAACAAAAAACACACAACGCATGGTATCTTTACCATTGCATTCCTTTTCCCAACCACCAAGATCCTTCACCTCTTGTTCCAATGACATCTTGCCACGGAAATCCACGACTCAAAGACCTGATCACAGGGCCTACAATGTGTGCATGAATTTAAAGATCTTAGTCCGTCAACTCTCCTGTTCTACTTCACTTTGACCCACAAATGCTAATGCTATATATTTTCCTCTCCCGCGGGTGATGTGGTCACCACGAATTTTGACAACAATATGGCTCTCTTGCAGGATAATAACGGTCCAACCGCTCGTAGACCCACAACTGGATGACAAAACCAAGTCCATGACGGCTCTGTCCTCTGTGTCGGAGATCAGCTCCAAGACCAAGGTTTCCTCCGTCTCGGAGACATCGAGGTCCGGACCCTCCGAGATGTCCAGCATCTCCTCGGCTTCAGAACGCACGTACAAAACGGGACGGACGGCGAGATCGGAGCGCTCGTCGAAAATGGGGTCGGCGGCCACGTCCGTCGGGTCGGCGTCCGAGTCGGGCGCCTTGTCCAGGTCGAGCAGGTCGAGCAGGTCGGAGCTGAGCGGCAAAGGCAGCAGCCTCACAGAGTCCTTGCTCTCAGGCAGTTCCAGGAGTGAGACGCCGTTCATCAAAAACTCATATATTTGAATAAATGTGACGATTGTGCAAGATAATAAATGTATAATGCCGTTTTATGTTAAGTGGATGAAATGCTGAATTAAAAAGAATCTAAACATGATTGTGTTGCTGGTGTCTGTCACATTGCTCCCCTAAAATGTCAAAACTCACAAGATAAAATGCTCACGTATAACATTTCCGAAGCATGGCTGCAGTTTGTCTGGGCCTTTGGGAATCACCGTCACATGAAGCCCAAACATTGTTTCAATCTATTTCAACCGCAACCCTTGTGACTTCTATAATCGTAAAACACCGGTGGGATTACATCCTTTACAAGATAGGGAGACTTTAACAACTTAAGCGTGTGGAGTCCGTCACGTGTGGAGTTTAACACGTCGGACAAACCAGTTGAACAACTGTTCCACGTGAGTGATGATTGTTGATAATTAAACCTCTAAAATGAAGGCTCTCCAGTTTCTCACACCACACTCCTGTCTGCAGGAGACTTGAGATTCTGGGTGTTTTGCTCTCCGTATGGGTCTCGATCCTGTGGCCTGGCCTCACATTTCTGGAGGTAGAGTAAATTAACTAGGCAAACAGTCCGTACAGTGTCTATGTATACGAAAAAAAAAGAGCCTTTGTTTTGACCCTGATGCGATATTACAATAAATTACAATTTACAGACTACTTGGACCGGATCTGTGGAAGGATCGCTTTGTGGACGATGCCGGATCAATACGGTGTTCGGCCTTCAGCCGCATCCTGGGACTGGGCTTTATCGGTACAGCGCTCTTATTTTGGGATGGAATGCAAACACATTTTCCATCCATTTGGCTATAAGATGGATTTGTTATTTGGAATTTGCTATCCCTTAGCATCCGGCTATGATCAATATGTTGGGTTCATATTGAAAAGGGGAAATTTGGGTTATAATCCGTCCCTCCTCAGCACCATGTAAGAAAATAACGTTGCTGCCAAGCCTTGTTTTCCTTGTCATCTGCCCTCCCTCATGCAGGCACATCAAATGTTAATGCTCCATGTTTATATATAAACAGTACCGCTGCTCTGTTTGCTGAGCAGAGCAGATTCTTCTAAACTCAAAGTAACACATTCCCTTTGAATAACACTCACGGGCAAGTAAAAGCACATTACCTCCAGGACTGTTTTCCCTCAGCTGGTGTAATGGACCGCTGTTGTTCATTGGCTGCGGTAGAAGTCAGCTCATCCCGCTTAGCAGTACGTCTGCATGCTGCAGCAGAGATCTCACCAGTTTTGATTTCACTGGAGGAGCCAACATCTCTAAAATAAGCTTGCGGGGTGATTTTTATAAAAAGAAAATAAATAAATGGAAAGTATCTTTGGTCTATTGTTGTTGAGGATTCAAAAATCTCCAGGGAAAAGACTCTGCTTGGCTCCTGCTGACAGACAGATCGAGACGTGAGTCAGAGAGATAGCACATCTATGAGGAATATTCCTCTAAAAGGTCAAATGGCAAAAGTAAAAACAACTGACATTAAAGGTCATTTCTTTTTTAATGAAAAACATGTTTGAATCCTCAAATATAGTCCTCAGATCGGACTATAAATAATGTTTGAGCAGAAAATAAAGAAGCAAAAGTAACAACTCCGTACATTACATTTATGGCGGATTTTATCTCCATACATCATGGTTTATATCCAATAAATAACCTCCAATAAAAGGTGGAGAAAGGTGTACGAGGAGGTTGGAACGGGTGTGGTGGAAGAATTAAAGGAAAGATGTACAAGATCGGCCATGTTGTCTGGTTTAGAGACACTGAGGAAAAGAGCTGGGGGTAGCAGAGATGAAGATGTGGATGTTCTCCTTAGGTATGAGGAGGATGGAGAGGCTCAGGAATGAGTCCATCGAAGGAACAGCGTTTTAGATGTTCTGGAGATGAGGTCACGGTGAGATGGTTTGGACCTGGACAGGGGACCAAGGCCTTGAGGAAGACCAGAGAGGAGCTTGATGGATGGAGAAAGAGGATATGAAATTATTTAGTGTGAGGGTAGAGGATGCAGGAAACAGGGTTAGATGGAGGCAGGTGATTGGCTGTGGGTTAGATCTAGGCAGGTGATTGGCCGTGGCGACCCAAGAAAGGAGCAGCCCATAGGTTGACGGGTAACAACATTGGTCTTAACAGAACATAACAGAAATTTTATCTGGTGATTTAGAAGATAAGAAGAGATATTAAAACTACATTTCTGCATCTGCAAAATTACAAGTCTTTTATAACCAAAAATATTTGTGGTTGCTCATTCATAAAATCAGCATTTAGAAAAGTTTAAACATCTTTGTTTCTGCATCAAAACTGCAAGTGCAGTGAAACATCCTAGAAAATAACATGCTGCATTAATAGGACAAAAAAAATATGCATTTAAAGGAGTGAAACAGGATTTGCCAAAGACAAAAACAAGATGACAGTGTGAACCTGAGATGTCATTGGCTTTTGGTTTGGCCGGTTTGCTGGGAAAAAACAGAAAAGGATGCTTACGGAGCAAAACTGCGCAAGAGATAAGATGCGAGACAAACAGGTGCTCGACTGGTAAAATCTTTACACACCAGCAGCGACAGACAGCCAGAACTCGATCCACTGACTGCACCTAGGGGTTCATTTTTGGACTGGAACCGGATCTGAAGATCCTTTTCCCTCAGTTCTGGCTGTTTTCAGCTCCTCACCATGCAGTACAGGACGGTGGTGATGTATTTGGAGATCGGCTCCTTTGTGTCCTGCCTGTGCGGCTGGATACTGGTGTGCTCCACTCTTCCCACAGAGTACTGGACTTTTTCAGAGGTGGGCAGCATCGTACTGACCACCTCCAACTACTACTCCAACCTGTGGAGGGACTGCATCTCTGACACTACCGGGGTTTCCGACTGCAAGGACTATCCCTCCATGTTGGCACTGCCAGGTAGGAAAGAAAGGAGGAAAGAAAAATCTTTAGAGTATTGATATTCTTCATTCCGCAATGGAAACCACACCTTCCCCCAAAACTATTATTACCCCAGGGGTTAAAGGTTTCTGTAAAATGACCATTAAATAGCAGAAACCTCCGAGATGAGGGAGAAATTATGTTCTCGGTCACCGTTACACAAGCATTCATAGAAAAGTCATATGAAACATTTACTTATTTTACTGAGCAAACAACAACATAAGTGAAATATTTCTTTATATTCCATAGTCGTACTGACTCAAAGCAGGATTTGAATACTCACCGCGTTTCACCCGTCTCCTCCAAGGATTCCTCCAAGCCTGCAGAGCCCTGGCTGTCTCCTCCGTCGTCACTGGCTTCTTTGGGGGTGTCCTCACTCTCGTCGGGATGAAATGCACGAAAATAGGGGGATCGGAGATAGCGAATGCGAGGGTGACCTTCGCTGGCGGGATTACCTATCTGTTTTCAGGTAAAATCAACATTGGGATGCTTCTCAGTATTATCAAACTGCAAAACATGCACAAATAATGTCGTTCTTTCCATCAGGGTTCTGTGGTATGATCACTTACTCATGGTGGGCCAACAGAATCATTACAGAATTCTTGGATGTCAATTTCAGGGCACAAAAGTGAGTACATTTCATTTAAAATAGGGGTGAATTTTACCAAAGTGAAACTTAAATAAAGCAAAAA